>NC_072431.2:110602500-112028750 GCF_028878055.3 Symphalangus syndactylus | reverse complement strand
AAAGGAATATAAATCATTCTATTAATAAAGATACATGCATGCATATATTCATTGCAGCACCATTCAGAATACCAAAGACATGGAATCAACCCAAATGCCCATCAATGGTAGACTGGATAAAGAAAATTGTGCACATACATACCATGGAATACTATGCAACCATAAAAAGGAATGAGATTATGTCCTTTGCAGGGACATGGATGGAGCTGGAAGCCATTATCCTCAGCAAACGAACGCAGGAACAGAAAACCAAACACTGCATGTTCTCACTTATAAGTGGGAGCTGAACGATAACACACAGACACATGGTGGGGAACAACACACACTGGGGCCTGTCATGGAGGGCTGGGAGAGGAAGAGCATCAGGAAGAATAGCTAATGGATGCTGGGCTTAATGACTAGGTGATGGGTTGATCTGTGCAGCAAACCACCGTGGCGCACACATTTACCTATGTAACAAACCTGCACATGTACTCCAAAACTTAAAGTTGAAGGAAAAAAAAAGAGAGGGAAAAGAAGAAATAAGAAAGCATTTAGGGAACCTCCTTCCTTTACCTCTCTCTATAAGGATAAGCAGCTGCAAAAGTCTGATGAGCAGCCTCCTCATCAGTTGCAACCAGAGTTCTCTCATACTGCTATGTTAAATGCAAATATAAAAGATGAGCCTTTGCTTTCATTTGATTCTTGATATGGGGGTGACAACTTTTTGGAAGACTGAAAAGTATATGACAGTGATTTCCTGTTAAAAGTGAGAGAGCTTCATTGGGCAAAAACAAACAAAAGAAACCTCTGAAAGGGAAAATGGGTGGAAGCAACTACAGAAGGTTCAATAGGTAGAAAATGAAGCCCCAGTTTTTCATAGAGAACAGGATAGAGGAAAACAAATCGAGATAGTTCTCACTGCCTTCCACAGAGCATGTGTTCTATATACTTTGTTGAATGGATGTTACAAAGACAACTGGACAACATAAAATGTTTGAGATAATGGTGTCATGATTCTTTCTTTTTCTCAAATTGGACCAGAAAGACTGATCAGACCAAACCTTCAAACTGAATTCCAGGAACTACAAAGTCTTCAGCTCATCATACCCACTCTGCTTCCCCAAAAGTAGAGCCTGAATTGTGAGTCAGGGCTAGCAAGGATGAGAACAGGTAACCCATATGCTAAGTATGGGTGATTTTTCTGATCACAGAGGAGAGCTACAAAATTTTGGAATTTAGCCAGTTTCCACAACCACAATGATTAGAAAAGAGAGACCATCACTACCAAAATCAACAGTCCCCTGCATTTATGTTGTGTCCTTTAGACTTGTGGCGGGGCATAAGTAGGAAGCTTTGAAAATGCATATCCTCTGTCTTGGGTCTAAGCTGGAGAAATTTAGCAACAGTATCTACACTTACAGGTGAAAATTTTCAGAGTGGTTGAAAATTGGTTCCTGAAAACATGTGCCTGAAGAATTGTTTGAGAGCCTTATGAAAAGCCACATACCTAACATAGAAGTTGACCAGCCTCAAGGGTATGGAAAACCAACAGAACCAGGGTCTGTAAAAAGTACAGAATGCATGGCACAAATCCTAAGCTCACTGTTCACATCAGCATCAACCCTGAGACCTTTAACAAAAACCATCAAAAGGAGTCCCTATCCTCTGTGGTCTTTGAGGGAATCCAAGCCCCAAGGAGTCTGATTGTTCTCCAGTGACTGGCTGTTCCTTTGGAAATCCAGTGCCTTTCTACGGTGCTCTTGAAACCTGTTCTACTCAGCCATTCTGTCACTTGGCAGTAGCCTACAGGCTATTTTTAGTTTTCATGTTTGTAGACCCTGAAGGGGTCTACCTGGTACCTCCCCACCTCTCTCCATTATCTCTGTTTGTCCAAGAAAACAGTCACCTCAACTGCACAGGCTACACTCAGCAAATGTTTATAAAAGAAGCAAACAAGTGGATGGTGATACATGGGATGTAATAATTGCATTAAATGAGAACTGAATCTGTTCATCAGGGACCTAGTGCAGAGAACAGGGAGTGCCTCTCCATTTTGCTGAAAAACTTTGCTTCCTAAGTGCAATCCCACTAGCCAATCACCGATGGTGTGATGTTCTTTAACTGCTGCTCTGCTTCTGTGGGAAGTCAGCACCGTGGCTTTAAATGAAGACTTCAGCCCAGACCCCCAGAGGCTGAAGATCATGCCATAATTTTATTCTCATGTATATTGAGCTTTTTGAGCTTTCAGTAAATATTATACAGCAGCAGGACTTTCCTCATGCCTCGTAGTCTAGAGCTGAGGCCAGGGGGATTTAGTTTCAGCACTTGAAAAACCCATAATAGTTCTGTTAATTTAGGATGGCCATGCTTTCCTGGGATGACTGAGGCTAGTGCTGCTGTGCTGGATAAACATGGTGAATGGAGGGACAGCTGGTCTACAGAAATGGAAACGAAAAATAGCATGTAAGTTACTGCCAGGTGACTGGCTAGGCTGGCTATCAGCAGGCTCCAAGAGCCCTGCAGTGAGGTCCTGGATTTCTAAAGCAATAGCAAGTCCCTGGAAAATAGGCAGACCACTGGCTGGATTTCCTCAGTGAGCAGGAGTATCATGAAGGAGGTAAAAGGACACTCTTTTTATGGCTTTGGTTGGAGTCTTATCAGGGTTGATGCCACCCAGAGGTGCGCTGAGCTCAGGGTCAATGCTGTGCATTCTGCATTTTTTTTTACAGGCCCTGGTTCTGTTGGCTTTTCATACCCTTGTGGCTGGTCACCTTTTATGTAAGGTATGTGGCTTTCCCTGAGGTTCTCAGACAATCTTTCAGGCACATGCTTCCAGGAGTCAATTGCTGACCACCTTGAAAGGTGTTTCATGAGCTATATCTTGAAAGATGAGTAAGAGTTTCTGTAATGGATAAAGGAAGAAAAATTATTCCAGGAGGAGGGAAAAAGCACACAGAAAGGCAGGCACACAGCTCTACAGGGACCCCACTGTGGCTTGAATGGTGTGAAACTTGCCTTAGTGCTGGGTACAAACAGGCAAGGAACTCTGCTTTCACATAAGAATTATCATTATTCCAAAGAGTTGGTTGGAAATAGTATGCTTAAAGTATTTATTTAGAAGGAAATATATTTGGATTTCAGGAATTAAAAATAATCTGACCCAGAGAACTGGATATTCTGAGGACAGGGTGGCAGCCCCACCTCCTGATATTCATGACATTGTATAATTCTCTCCCTTAAGTAACTTGTCTTTGACCAATAGAATAGGGCAACACTGAGGTGTGTCACCTTCCATGAGTAAGTTACAAAAGATTATTACTGTGACTTGCCAGCTGACTTTCTATTGCCTTCTTTGTGTTCACACTTTTATGAAGCTGCTACACTGGAGAGGCCCACATGGCCAGGAACTAAAGGTGACCTGTGTCAAACAGCCAGTGAGGAACTGAAGTTCTCAGTCCAAAAGAGCATGAGGAACTGAATCTTGCCAACAATCACTGAGTGAGCTTGGAAGCAGAACCTTCCCCAGTTGAAACCTCAGATGAAACCACAGACCCTGGGTTGATACTTTGATTTTGGCTTGTGACAGAATGAAGCAGAGGACCCAGTTAAGTTATGCATTTTACTTTTTGTGTATCCATTGTATGTTTTTTGATTTGAGGTTACTACCATGAAGCTTTCATTTATTTTTTATTTTTTAATTTTTATTTTATTTATTTACTTTTGAGACAGAGTCTTGCTTTGTCACTCAGGCTGGAGTACAGTGGTACAATCCCAGCTCACTGCAAACTCTGCCTCCTGGATTTAAGCGATTCTCCTGTCTCAGCCTCCTGAGTGGCTGGGATTACAGATGCCCACCATCACACCTGGCTAATTTTTGTATTTTTAGTAGAAGCAGGGTTTTGCCATGTTGGCCAGGGTAGTCTCAAACTCCTGACCTCAGGTGATCCGCCCACCTCGGCCTCCCCAAAGTACTGTGATTGCAGGCATGAGCCACCACATGCAGCCCCATGAAGTTTTCAAATACTATCTTATAATTCATCATTTTAAGCTGATAACAACATTGTTTGCATAAACAAACAAAAAAAAACTAATAAAAACTCTACACCGTAACTTTGTCCCTCTGCTTTTTTTTTTTTTTGCAGTGGCACAATCTCAGCTCACTGCAACCTCTGCCTCCCGGGTTCAAGTGATTCTCCTGCCTCAGCCTCCCAAGTAGCTGGGACTACAGGCGTGCGCCACTTCACCCAGCTAATTTTTTTATTTTTGGTAGAGACAGGGTTTCACCATGTTGGTTAACCAGGATGGTCTCGATCTCTTGACCTCATGATCTACCTGCCTTGGCCTCCCAAAGTGCTGGGATTACAGGTGTGAGCCACTGCACCTGGCCTGTCCTCTGCTTTTTAACTTTTTGTTGTTTCTATTTATATATTATACTGTCTCTGTTTTGAAAAGTTGTAGTTATTTCTTTGATTTGTTCATCTTTTAGTCTTTCTACTTAAGATAACAGTAGTTTACACACCACAGTTACAGAGTTGTAATATTTTTCAGTGTACTTACTATTACTGGTGAGTTTTGTGCCTTTTGATGATTTCTTATTGCTCATTAATGTCCTTTTCTTTCTGATTGAAGTACTCCCTTTAGCACTTCTTGTAGGACAGGTCTGGTGTTAATGTAATCCCTCAGCTTTTATTTGTCTGGGAGTCTTTAGTTCTCCTTCATCTTTGAAGGATATTTTCACTAGCTATTCTATTCTAGGGTAAAAGCTTTTTTTCCTTCAGCACTTCATGTCATGCCACTCTCTCCTGGCCTGTAAAGTTTCCACTGAAAAGTCTGCTGCCAGATGTATTGGAGCTCCATTGTATGTTATTTGTGTCTCTTCTCTTTCTGCTTTTAGAATCCTTCCTTTATCCTTGACCCTTGGGAGTTTATTAGATGCCTTGAGGAAGTTTTCTTTGGGTTAAATGTGCTTGGTGTTCTATAACCTTCTTGTACTTAGATATTGATATCCTTCTTTAGGTTTAAGAATTTCTCTGTTATTATCCCTTTGAATAAACCTTCCACCCCATCTCTTTCTCTATCTCTTCTTTAAGGCTAATAACTCAGATTTGTCCATCTGAGGATATTTCCTGGATCCTGTAGGTGTGCTTTATTGCTTTTTATTCTTTATTCTTTTGTATTCTCTCTGTATTTTCAAATAGCCTGCCTTCAAGCTCACTAATTCTTTCTTCTGCTTCATCAATTCTGCTATTAGAAGACTCTCATACATTCTTCAGTATGTCAGCTGTATTTTTCAACTCCAGAGTTTCTGCTTGATTCTTTTTAATTATTTCAATTGCTTTGTTAAATTTCTCTTGTAGAACTCTGAATTCCTTCTCTGTATTATCTTGAATTTATTTGAGTTTCCTCAAAACAGCTATTTTGAATTCTTTGCCTGAAAGATCACATATCTCTTTTTCTCCAGGATTGGTCCCTGGTGCCTTAGTTAGGTTGTTTGCTGAGGCCATGTTTTCCTGGATGGCCTTGATGCTTGTGGATGTTTGTTGGTGTCTGGGTATTGAAAGGTTATTTATTGTAGTCTCTGCAATCGGAGCTTGTTGGTACCTGTCCTCCTTGGGAAGGCTTTGCAGTGCTTCAAAAGTACTTGGGTGTTGTGATCTAAGCTTCTAAGCTCTATCTGCATTAGGGGGCACCCCATGCCCAGTAATGCTGTGCTTCTTGCAGACCTGTAGAAGTAGCACCTTGGTAATCTTGAACAAGACCCAGAAGAATTCTCTGGATTACCAGGCAGAGACTCTTGTTCTCTTCCCTTACTTTCTCCCAAATAAAGGGAGTCTCTGTCTCTCTCTCTCTCTCTCTGATGAGCCAGCTGGGGGGTGGCTCACAAGCACCCCTGTGGCCACCACCACTGGGACTGTGCTGGGTCAGACCTGAAACCAGCACAGCACTGGGTCTTGCCCAAGGCTCACTCTAACCATTACTTGAATTCTGCCTATGTTTGCTCAAGGCCCTAGGGCTCTACAATCAGCAGGTGCTAAAGCCAGCCAGGCTTGTGTCCTTCCCTTCAGGGTATCAAGTTCCTCCAAGCTCCCAGTGAGTCTAGAGATACTGTCCGGGAGCCAGAGCCTGGAGTTGGGAACCTTAGAAATCTACCTGGTGCTCTATTCTACTGTGGCTGAGCAGGCACCCAAACCACAAGAAAAAGTCCTTCCCACTCTTCCCCTTTCTACAAGCAGAGGAACCTCACCCCATGGCCACCACACTCCCAGGCTATTGCTGATGTTCACTTATGGCCCAAGGACTCTTCAGTCAGCTTGTGATGAATGCTGTCTGGCCTAGGACTCACCCTTCAGGGCAGTGGGCTCCCTTCTGGCCCAGGGCAGGTCCAGAAATGCCATCCAAGAACCAAGGCCTGAAATTGGGGATCCCAAGCGCCTGCAGGTTCCCTTCTGAGCCAGGCTGTGTCTAAAAATGTTGCCCAGGAACTAGGGCTTGGGATGGGGGCCTCACAACTCTGACTGGTGCCCTATCTTACCGTGGCTGGGCTGGTCACCAAACTGCAAGACAAAGTCCTTTTTTCTGTCTCCTTTCAAGTGGAAGGAAGGGATCTCTTTTGGAGCCACACGCCGTGCTGCCTGGGGTTGTGGAGGGGTGGTGCAAGCATTCCCTTAGATGCCCTGGTTGGTGTCTCAGTAGGTCAAGTGCCCCAAGCACTTTACATGCCTGGATTGTGCTTACCTATCATATTGCCACCTGAGCTCAAGGAAGTCCTTCCTTCTCTTCTGTCCCTGCAGTGGACACAGAGGCCATTCTGGCCCTTCCATCTATGGCAGGCCTGCCCTAGACCATGGGCTCCAGAGGCCAGGTAGAGTATTCGGCCCTGGTTGGCTGGTTAAGCAGCAGAGGCCCAGCCACCTCCCACATGGTGCAGGAAGCAGTGTCTCCATGGAGTCTATTCCTGTGTTCATCCTGTGTTCCTTGCCCTCCCTGCCTGGGCTGCAGTGAGCAGGTACAGAAGTGAAGCAGCCATGGTCCCTGCCCTCAACAACTCAGCGTTGAACACAAGTGATGTTGTGGAGAAGCCACCCTCCCCCCACTGCTGGTGGTTGGTTTCCTGAAATTCCCTCCAGCCAATTCTGAAGTGCCCTGCTGGAAAGCCCAAGAGAAGATCTCTGGAAGGTTGGGGCCATTCACCATGACATGATGTTACCTGAGTGTGCCAGAAGTGAACCCAAAGATCCCAAGTAAGGACTGATGTATTCCTAACATCTACACCTAAATCTGAAGTAGTAAATTCTTGAGTTTATGCCCTTCATGTGACTTTTGCTTCTTGCCTCTCTTCACCCTGGGGAAGATAGAACATGGATTTATGCAGGGATTATGGGATGAGCAAGGCTTCATCCACCATCAGCATTCCACACAAGTCATAGGCTATGACCCCGATTTCTCTTAGCTCTTGACTTTGCCAAGAACTCAGAATCCTGAAGCTATCAGTTTCAGCTCACTTCTCTGCCCCTGGGACTTCTGTCAGCAGCATGAGCCCATGCTGGCCTCAAGCAGGTAGGAGCCTGCAGGGAACCATGGGAAGGACCTGCTCCACCCTAAACCAGGATGTGTGCATGCTAACCCCTGGCTCCCTACCTGATGCTGCTGTGACCCTCCTGAGTCAATTCCCTTTATTCTGGACTTCCCTCTATTCTCCTAGCTGTGTGGCTGCCTGCCCCACTCCCACCAGGCAGGGAGGATGTGCCTGTCACAAGACCTCCTTTGATCTTTGGGGATGCTTTAGAAAAACACCTGTTGAATGTTGGTTCAGCAGGCCTGAACCTTGTGCTTCTCCTTCCTGGAGACCATACCTGGGCTGGGCCCCCATCCCTTAGGCACAGAATCAGTATTCAGAGCAGGGACACATCCATGTTTCTTCCCATCCTGGCTCTTCTGTATCCAAGCAGTGGACACATTGTGCTAAATGCTGGGGTCGTATCAGAGGAAGCAAGTCCTGCCATCACCTCCTCCTAGTGATGAGATAGTGAGTGATCCTGGGTTTCCTTAGGAACCAGGGGCATCCCACTGTCCCTCAAAACATGTCATAAAGAAGTCACCGTACTTCTTGGCCTTTCTCTAGCTCTTGGCTCCTCTGTGGAAGGTCAGAAGGGGAATGCAGAGGTGCCATCTCCTGAGGGATAATAGCTGTCCAAAATCGATGTCCCTCCCATCTTCTCAGGGCAGCCTATTTGTCTTCCTGCTTCCCTGTCCTCTCCTCCCACCCATATAACCTCCTTGGTCCCTCATCTCACTGAGCACTGGGATGCCACCCTTGCCCTATTTCTCCATCTCCAGCCTCATGCTGTTGCTCAGGCTCCATGCATTTAGAGCTTTTTCTGTGATCTCTCCTGCTGGTACAGTCTTCCAAGAGCACCTGCTGCACAGATATCAGCAGCAACTTTTAACCACCTTTCCCCGTCCACCTACACACTCACACTGCCACCAACAGCTTGGGCCCTAATAAAAACTTTCCATAGTAACTTCCAGAATCCCTCTCTACCTCCTGCTTTCTAGCTTTGGCTCTGCATACCATTCCCCCTTCCCACTGCCACGGTGCCTTCCCAGCTCCTCACTTGTCCCGCTGGGTCTGTGCCCACACTCTCTTATATGTAAAAGAAACCTTTTTCTGCCCTTATCCACAAAGTCCCCTCTCATTAACGATGCCTTCTATCTACCACCAGTGTCTGTACTTTTAGCCAAAGCCAGCCCCTTGACTTGGGAATTCACTTCTATTCTGTGTCCTCTACAACAGGGCATTGCTCCAGTAGTTCTTCCCTCTTTTCCTCATCAGTTTATCCCTCTCAACTGAATCTTTCCCATCAACATCCAATGTGCTATGTATCTCATATTTTTCAAAAACCCTCTCTGAATCCCATGTTCTCTTTCTGCTATTTCCTCATTTTTCTGCACCTCTCTGGAACAAACCTCCTTGAATACATGATTATACTTGCTATCACCAATGGCTCTCCTTCCATTGTATCTTGAATCCACTCCCATCACACCTTCATCACTCATCTAAATCTGGTTTTCTTAATGCCACAGAGGATCTCTATGTTTTTAAATTGAATGCCATTCATCTTACTTGGCTAGTTGGCAACTGGTTATGCAGTTGATCACTTTCTCTTTGAAATACTTTCCTCTCTTTGCTTTCAGTACACCACACTCTTCTGTTTTTCTTCCTACCTCACTGGCTACTGCTTCTTTGTTCCTCTACTTACTGGTTCCTCCTTTTATTCCCAGTTAACTTTAGAGTGTCCTAGCCCAGTCTTTAGATCTCTCCATTTACACTTAGTTCCATGGTGATGTTACCCAGTTGCATGGTTTTATCTATATCTATCTATATCTATATCTATATCTATCTATCTGTCATCTGCAACCAGGACCCTCCCTGAGGACCATCACGCTTCTGTGTTGAAGATAGACTGTTGGGGATATGGTGTCAGGATAAAATGGGGGACGTTATGATGCTACTGCAGTAATGGTAGCAGTAGAGAGAGTGAGAAGTGGTCATATTCTGGGTGGATTTTTGAAGTAAAGACAACAGGATTTGCTGATGGAATGGATGTGGACTGTTAGGAAAAAAAATTCGAGAATGACACTATTGTTTTTGTCCTGAATTACTGGAAAGATGGAATTGCCCTTAGCTGATGTGAGAAATACCATGATTGGAGCAGATTTGGTATGTGTAAATGGATGATGGTGGCAGGTGGGCAGGGAATCGAGAGTTCATTTTTGTATAGGTTGAGATGAATATTTGATATCCAAATATATATGTTGATTAGGCAATTTGAACCTATCAGACTATCTACCTCATGAGATGATGAGCTCCCCTGGGGCAAGGCTTGTGTCTTGTTTGTTGTGTTTGGCATAGTACTTGGCACATAGTAAGTACTCCAATATTTTAATTGTTGAATGTAAGATATTTTTCAAAGTAATTTTTATTATGACCCTTCTGGGATTATCCTGACCAGCTAATTACTTCCTCCTGTGGCACAACCTCACACCTTATAGCACTCATCACAAAGATGTGACGCTTTCTCTGCCTCCCCAGCGCAGACTTTGGATTCAACTAATATAAGGTATTATTGTGCATTAGCTACTTTCTTAGGCCCTGGGGTTATGAGGCATATTTTAACCATTCAGGCAAGTTAAGGATGAGAAACTGAACTATAAGGATGGTCAGCAAAAATAGAGGAAAGGAAGCTAACTTGAGAATCATGAAGATTAGAACCCAGTGACTGTCTTGATGTATGAACTGAGCAAAAAAGTGAATGTATAGTGATAACATTCCCTGACGTTGGAAATCAGGTTGGTGAGGTGGAGGTTTTGAATTAATTTGCATTGTCTTTGTAACAAGATAGAGTTTTGTGTCAGTTGTTGAATATACAGTTTGGAGCTCAGTGGAAAGACTGGGTCAGAAATGTGGCTTTGAGAATGACCAGTACATTAACAGTAATTGAGGTTTGGGGTGTGGATGTACAATTATCCCCTTTTGCCAGATCTAGAAACTGGGGCTCAGAAATGTTAAGTAACTTGTCAAATCTCTGAGCTAGAATTCTCAACTTCATTTTTCCCCACATTCCATTCTTGTGACTTTGACTTTAAAATCTGCATTCTCCCCACAGGGTCAGGCATTTGTCCTAAAAGTTACAAAAACACTTGCTCAAGAATTTTGTAATATTTTCTTTGTGCTGTTTTTATTGCCCTTTGTTCATGTTTATCATTTTGCCCTAAAATCATTCTTTGGTCACTTCAGCCAGAAATTTCCTTCCAGAGGGAAGGGGGTGACCCAAATCTTTTACTCACGTTTAACCTATTGAGTGGAGCAAGCAAAACCTTGAGCTATGCTGTTCTGCCATGGCTCCTTAAGAGGTCAGGCGTTCCAGGGAGACTAGTGCCTGCCTTAACCCAAGTAACTGGAGAAGGAAGGCCAAGGTCCCCTTAGGTCTCCTTAGAGGTTCCAGGGAATATGAGTATGACGGCCATTATTAAGAGGCTTGTTGTGTGGCCAGGATTACTAAAGCTGCCTTTGGCGGTGGATCACTCACCCAGTGATGGTGCTGGGATCGGGGTGGGAGGCTCGACTGAAAAGGTAGCAGGAAAAAACTCTAGGAACGTCTTGGTATGGCAAGCTATACTGAGAGACCTCCCAAAGCAGGTGTGTAGGAGGGACTTTGTTTAATCTGTGTGTGAGGGAGAATGCGAATAGGTTATCACTAGGAGGGGCTTACCTTTCTTAGCAGCTCCTTGTAGATCTCAGCTTGCGACTCAGCCTCCCTCTTGGACTTCATTTCATTCCAAAGGTTTCAGAGAATTCCACATAATATTTCAATTAATAATAACTATGTATTTCCCTGAATAGCAAAATATTGGACATTCCCAGAGAGAGGCAAAAGGGCCAGAGTCCCCCACCACAGTTATGAGCAGCTGATCTCATTGTTAGACTCATGTGTGGCATTAAATTGTAGATTTGTGGTCAGTTTCTGTGTTAACAGGACACTTTCCAAAAGCCTTGTCTTCTTTTGACACCCAAGGTGATTGGCTTCGGTGTTTTCAGAAATGCAGTGGGACACAATGAAGAGATGTAGAAGGGTGACAGGAACCAAGGGCTGGAGCTGCCAGGCTTCTGTGGTGCCGTCCTTAGCAGGAAAAAGTGTAGGAGTCATCCCCTGAGGAAAAGGCACTAGGTAGATCCTGGGAGAGGATTCAGCTGACTGGGTGCCCACCATTAGTTACTGTGAAGATAAATTCAAGGAGCAAGGATCATGGCAAGGAGAGTGGTGGTGAAGGACTCCAGGCACAGGTGGTATAGAAACAGCAGGGCTGGGTATAAGTACGTGGGCCTCTGTCTTGTCCCCACTGGGTTGTGAGATCTTGGAGACCGAGTGGGCAGAACCCTGGGGTACTCCTTTGGAATTGGATTGCTTTTGGTTCTGCTGCACTGCCTTCAAGTCATTGGCCAGCTGTTCTTTAAGGTGAACCCCTTCTGGATTAGAGGCAGGAAGAGTGTCTGGTGGGATGGGCAGCTCCTGGAGCAATGTCTTCTCTTGGTGGTTTAGACTTTCAAGAGACTTCTGTGTGGATATGTTCTCTGGTGCTGCAGCAGTTTGTTCCCTGGACTTCCTTGCCCTAATGGGAATTCCCCATTGTATCTCTAGGACCTTTTTTCTCAGGTGGAAGTTTAGTTTGGTCAAGATATGTGTCTGGAGTGAGTAGGGGATAGCAGGATGTGTCTGGCTTTCTAGAGGCAGCGTCTCCATTGTTCCTTTTACTGGCACTGCAGGCTGGAACTCTTCTGCAACGTCTGTATAGGTCTCACTTTTGCCTTGAAGGCCATGGCCCAAGACTTATACACTGTTCTTCAAATGAAACAATCTGAATCAGAGGCTCTGCTGGGATTTCCACAGGCCTAGGCACCGTCTCTGTGATGACCGATTGGCTAGTGACTGCCGGGGCCAGGGCCCTGGGGAGTGCCACATAATACAGAGCAGGCAGCCCCGACAGGAAGGCCAGATGCTTGTGCTGTAAAGTTGTCTCCAGTTTCTCAATGGTTTCCATAGACAAGACTCGGAGCAGCTTAGGGTGTTCAGTGATAGTACCTGGTAAAGCCTGTTGCTGCTGATCAAGGGCCGTTGGCATCCAGGGCATAACTTTGCGATGTAGGTCTGGGTCACTTGCTGTCTGCAGTACCAGGAACTGGCTTGCTGGAATGCAGGGAAAAGGAGCCACTGCCAGGCCCCCAGAAATTCTGCAGTCCCAGGACCTATGTACACAGGCAGGGATCTTGCCCTGGTGGATCTGTTCACATTTGGAGTCAATGTGGTTCTGCAGTATTGCCTTGGCCTGAGTTAACAAGTGTGGCATGGGGAGGGACACTGGGGCCACAATGGGTGACAGCACATCACACGCCCTGTTGGCCTGTAGGGCTACAGTCTGGGGGATGCTCACATTGGCTAGGGCTGTGCTGCTGCAGGACACAGTCTGCTGGTCAGTGGAGGTAAGGAGCAACTGGATGGACTGCTGGATCTTCTGAGGCAGGCCCCAGCGATGGTGAATCAACTGTTTCTGGATGTGGAATTCCAGCAGCTTCCAGGCATGCTCCGGGAAGAAGAGTGGTTCCCTGGTAAGCACTGAGATGGACTTCCCTGGCTGGGAAGCTGTCATGGTCTCAGGAGGCTGAGCTTTGCCACAGGGCTCATGCTGCATGAGGCACTGGGTGTGCTGAGACCTCTGAAGGGCAGCTGGCCAGCCCCACTGAAGCTGGAGTTACCTCTGTAGCAAGTGCCACTCCAAGGCTTCATACTCGGCCAGAGTCAGAAATGGGACATTGATCTGAGCTCGTTGATGTTCAGATGGAGACACCCATTTGGGGAAAGTGGGGAAGAGGGTGGGGCTGACTGGAGTGAAGTTTTAGGGAGCAGTTCGGGGAAGGAGAGCTCATTGAAGAGAAAAGGATCCTTCAAGTGGGGCTCGGGCACATTTTCAATCTTGGGAAGGCCTCAGCACTTCAGGACTGAGAAATGGCAGGTGGGCAGGGAGGACCATACGCAAGGCCATCGGATGCATCGGGTTCAGAGTTTCTGGGTTCAGGGACAGCAAGGAGACCTCGGAATTCAAGTGATGCTGGCCTTGGTTTCCCTGGACAAACCTGGGGTTGCTCTGCATCATCTCCTCCTGGTTCAGTGGAGCCCTTGGCTTCTCAAGCCTTGAAGAAGCCATTGTGTTTGGGCCCGTGAGCACATCTGGCACTTGAAATTCCTGCCCTAGCTGGAGGTGATCAGCCCAGTAATCTTGTATACCATCTGCATACGTTGACTGGGCAGCTGACTGGGTTAAAAATTTCTGGGTTTTTTTTTTCACAGAGAGACATTATTTTTAATGACTAGATTGCAATGATTTTAGTTTATATATATATATATATATTTTTTTTTTTTTTTTGCCCAGCTGGCACATTTATTGGCATTAAAACACAAGACCCTTCCCAGCACCAGGAAGCCACGTTCAAAGGGTGTCCCTCTGCCCCATTTCTGCAAAAACTCTCAGGCCTTAGCAGTAGCCTGAGCCCCCAGGGCTGTGAGCTGCTGAATCTTCTGACTCATCATTTCCATGACAGCCTGTTTCATGGTGTGCTTCTCCTGAAGAGCTAGTTGGATTTTTTCCATCTGCTTGGTTAGAAAGTCTATCTTTCTCTTGAAGAAGTCCTTGGCATCCTCAGCTGTTTTCTCTACATAGTACCCAGTTCCCACATCGATGAGCCCGTGTTCCACATCATGCAGCTTCCCAGGGACATACATAGAACTCGTCAGTGGGACAAGTAATCCTTTCCCCTCGTTGCTCTTGTTCAGCACGTTCAGACAGTCCTTGGCTTCCACATACTTGGTCTGTACCACTTTGAGCTGGGCAATGGATGTGGACAAGAACTCCACTTCCTGGTCCAGCTGGTTCTTGAGCATTTCTAGCTGCAGCAGATTCAGCTCCATGATGTTAATAGACTGTGCCATGTTGGGAAGGAGCTTAGATATATTTTTTTGGTAGTTAAATGTCTTTTTTTATTTTTATTATACTTTAAGTTTTAGGGTACATGTGCACAATGTGCAGGTTTGTTACACATGTATACATGTGCCATGTTGGGGAGATTTTTGATCTGTTAATTGTGACAGTGTTGGGTTTATAGATGCCAGTGAAAGCTCTCCGGTGTTTCTGGAATAGAGCTCTAGACTCTGCTCAAAAGATATACTAGACACAGACAAATCTCTAGGCAAGAGGAGACCTGTGATGGGCTCCTCAATAAAGTTGGGGAGATCTGGTTGTTCACATCCGCCAGCAATTGCTGAATCTCCAGAACCATGACATTGCAAATTTGGCAACGGGGATCTGGACATAGGATTTGCTGCACACTTCCCTCCAGGGGAAGCCAGCCCTGGCTGGAAAGAGAAACATGGCAAACATTAATGATGGAGTGGCATCTACCTTCTTGGAAGAGTGTGGGCTAGAGTTGGCGTTGCCCTTCCCTAGTCCTGCAAGTCTAGAAGCCTACACCCCCTTCATGTCTACTCCTCTACTTTTCTTCTCAAGAAAATGGCATTTGGTAAGGTATGGTGGGCTGGGTTTAGGACTTGTTGGACAAGGCCTCAGACAACCCACAGAAGGGCATGGCCCTCAGAGAAGACTGGGAGCTGAGTTCTGTGTTGGCCTTGTTGAGAAGCTGAACTAGGAGAAAGGAACTAAGCATGTGGAAGAGTCAGTTGGTTAGCTGATGGGGCATCACCAGGAATATCACAAGGTAGAACTTTCTTGCAGTCTCATTTGAGGCTAAGAAACCCGAAGCCTAGTTTTCAGTACATCCAAACTGTGGAAAATGAGGTTTATGTGGTACTTATGCATTCTGGGGGCTATGAGATATCCCTGATGATGTACCCAACATCTCCTGGGAACCAATCTTTTTCTCTAGAAATATTAAGAGGATAAGATGATAGGCTCCTGTCTTAGGGCTGTGCCAGGAACTGGACTCCCTGAATATAGAACTAAAGGAGGTATTATCAGCAGGGTTCATCTTGGTCAGCTGAGTCTGCCCATGTAAGGGTGTAGCTGTAAAGAGAATGTGACATGGGTGACTTCCTCATGAAAAATCCATTCTCTTGACCGGATGACATATCTCAGAGCTGAGTAGAACCCCATATAATGTCTTTTATGAATAATGTACTAGTAAAATCCTGAATTTCAGAACTACTGTGACCCTGCCCCAAATCAGTATTGGGTGACTCTTTCCTCCTGCAATGATTATGCCTTTGCAACCCTCTCAACTAGTGAACCAGCCTCCACTGTGTATGTCTCCCTCCCAGCCATTTTCCATCTCCTCAGTCCTGCCCCAGGCTAAATGAAAAAATCACCACAGGCCAGGCTGGTGTTTAGAGACTGCATACAGCAATAGATCACCTTTTCATGACAGACAGCAGCTCTTGGCTCTTGTGGCTTCTCATCTTCTTCCTGAGAAAGTCTCCTAGCTGAGGAACCAGAAGACAGTGTTATAGTAGACAGTGGCATGGTAGAGTTTTCAGAGTGTCTATAGGAGGTTGGAGGCCCTTGACTCTCAGCAAGAAGACACTGAGAACCCTAATTATAAATGCTTTAAGGCCTTTCTGTGCACAGTATAATGAATCATGACTTGTTCTCCTATGGCCATTCTTATCTGACCTTAAGAACCATACTGTGAGTGAGAGGATCATCAGATGCCCATGTGATGGCAAACAAGACTGAGAGATGAAGTGACTTCCACAGGTTTTAAAACTAGTAAATGACACAACTAAGGACACTGGGAGAGCATGGGGAGGGAGAGGGGGGCCTGGGAAGGGGCCAGTGAGATCCAGTTTCCAGAAGGAGGGGTGGATGCTGCCAACTGCCCCTCTTTCCTGCCTTGTCCCTCTCCTCCACTATAAACTTCTCTCGTGTTCTTGCCTGGTCCACAGCCAGGCAAGTAGCATACTAGGGGATTTCCAGAGTGTATCAATTCCAAGGTCAGGCCTACTACAAAAGCCACAGGGGCAGGTCCCTGGGCGGGCAGACTGACTCATGGGAATCCAGACGGTGGGAAGGGAAGCCCTCCTTGCAGTAAATTGTGCTAGCAGCTAGAGTTTGTCAGGGGAGAGAGGGAAGATACAGTGAGGGGCCAGGGCAGAATTACACACATATGGTTTTGCCATAATGGCAAAAACCACAGTTACTTTTGCACCAACCTAAGAGTTCAGAGTAAGCACAAACATGTCAAGAAAGACACACTTATGTCTTCCTTCGACATGACTTGGGTGTTCCTGGACTCATGAACTTGGATTTGGGTGTTCATGAGTCCTTGGGTGTTCAAGGACTCATGAACACCCTGCAGCAGACATGCTCGAGCAAACACAGTCACAAATGCACAGACACAAAGACAAGTTTGCACACAGAACAGACAGCCCATCTTACAGACCCACAGACACAAGTGCAGTCCAAATCCATCCTGCAAAGCCCCTCTCCTCCATAAATCCTCTAGGCTACCTCAGACCAGGCTCATCTCTCCTTTAAACTCTGGTTTGTCATTTCTGTCCCATTGCTTGTCCTTTAATAGGATAGTTTTGGTTTCACATGCATACCCCTGGTCTCAACAATGTGGCTGTGTGCTCTTAAAGAATGTCAGGGTCAGGAAGAAAGTCTTCTTCAGCAGCCTCATCCTTTGACTATACACCCATCACCCCGAGGGCCCCCAATTTACTGCTGGCTCCATCCTTGAAGGGTCCTGGCTCTCAGACTCTTTGATATAGCAGACACAAGGGAAGAACAAACCACGAAGACACACTTAGTCCACGTTATCCTCAGGAAACCATGAAGAACCAGGTCCCGGTTCCCCAGTCAGAAAACCCTTACACAAGACATGATCTCATATGTAGCTCTAGCCTAAACTTCATGTTAACCACAATCCCACCCCTATCGACCATACCTCTAAACCCAACTCCAACCCCATTCCCAAAGAAAACTCTAAACCATAGTTTTTCAAATAAGAAGGAACACCTGTACCTCAGACAGGTAATGCTAGTGACTGTGATCCAAAATGTTTACATGGCCAAATAAGTTTGAGATAGAAAATTTATCCGCCCTCTCCCCAGCAGCTTAATGCCTACCTTCCCTAGCTGGACCACAGCTATAGTGACCACTCTGTACCCACGAGTGGAGGACCCAGAAACAGCAAACAACCTGTCATCTATACAAGATTAACACCACATATTATGCATAAGCCTAAATCCCTCTCCACACTATCTTGAAAGCTTAAAATCAGCCTCCAACACAAAATTTATCTCCCTGTCTAAATTCTAAATGCCAGCAGTGCCTTACTCCAACCCTAACACCTTCCTCATCTAAGATACACCAACTGCTATCAACAGGAACCACAAACCCAGTTCCAAACCCTACTTTAATATCACCATGATTCCCACCCTATCCTTACCACTACCTCACTCCAAACTGGAACCATACCATCAATGCTGTTCTAAGCATAATTCTAACTCTAACTGTAACCCTAGGTAGCTATACATTGAGGAATACATACATCTATGCTAGGCACACACATTTTGCACACATATGTGTCATATAGTTCCCCAGGAGCTCAGGAGATCTTTCAATAACAGCTGCACAGTCCATGGGGCATCTTGTTCCGGGAAGACTCAATGCTCACCTGGGGACCCAGGAATGGCCATGCTCCCAGACCCTGTGACCCTTGTCAGATATACAGGCCTATAAGGCCCAGCCCACTCCAAATTCTGTAGCAGAACTAGCCCAGCCCTTGAGCTGAAATTCTTGCCGTACCCCTCTGTGGCTGTTACCTGCCAAGCTGGGAGCATCTCCCGCCCTGGAAACTCTACCAGGTGAGAGCAAACAGGCCCTGAGGCTGAAGGGAATGTGGTCCTTTCCAATGTGGGGATTTCCAGACTCTGGCAACACCCAAACCTGGGATGTCTACTCCAGAACTGGCCCAGGTGCCTGTCCTAGACAGGTAGTGGGCCTGCTAACACTGTGGCTGAGGTAGATGTGAATAAGCACAGTTCCTCTCACCTTCCGGGATCTCACTCTGGTGATGGAGTGTTAGATCTGAATTCATCATCACAGGTAGGGCTGAAGTCATGTGTGGCTCAATCTCTTCTAGGCTGCCTCAGTGCCTCCCTCTCAAGCTTCCAGGTTCACCTACAGACCAGAGTGTGGGCAGAGACTCACTATTCCATTCTTGCTCTCAGGGCAGCTGTTTTCTGACCTAGTTTTTCATCCAGCCAGGTTTCCACCTCCAGCAAAGCTTCCCCCCTTTCCTTTGGGCTCCTAACTTTTTTCTAAGCCACAGGACCAAGCAGGGAGGCCCCAACATCTCCAGGATGGAACATCTCTCTGAGGCTGCTCAACCACTGAAGGCTCTAGGCCACAGAGAGGGGCTTAGAGCCTATACAGGAAAGAGCTTCCTGAATCTAGAAAAGGTAGGCAAGGATGCGACCCGAAGGTGCTGTGGACGCCATCTGACACTAATAAGTCGGCTCCTAGATGGCATGACCAAGGGCAAAGGGACAACAGGATGTTTTGAGTGAGATAGGGAACCTGGGATTTTAGGAGAGGAAGAAGCACAGCCCCTTCCTCTTCCCTGCTATGTTCCCCCTAGCTTTCTCAGAGGCAGTGCCAGGCTGGAAATTCCCCTCCCTAGGTGAGCACCACTCCAGCTTCTTCAGACAATCTTTTTTTGCTTCCCACTGGGTCTGTGCCCAGATGAAGTATGAATGAGGAGCAGAATAGATCCGCATGGCTATTCTGGCTGCACCTCACCAAATGCTGGGCTACCTGCACGGCAGAATCCAGGATAACCTGGTAAAAATAAAGATTCTTTGGCTGTACTCTGATGATATCCTATTTAGGAACTGATGTAATGCCTCTAATTCTGTTTTTTTTTTTTTCTTTGAGACAGAGTCTCGCTCTATCGCCCTGGTTGGAGTGCAGTGGCGCAGTCTCGGCTCACTGCAAGCTCCGCCTCCCGGGTTCACGCCATTCTCCTGCCTCAGCCTCCCAAGTAGCTGGGACTACAGGCGCCCACCACCGCGCCCAGCTAATTTTTTGTATTTTTAGTAGAGACGGGGTTTCACCTTGTTAGCCAGGATGGTCTCGATCTCCTGACCTCGTGATCCGCCCGCCTCCGCCTCCCAAAGTGCTGGGATTACAGGCGTGAGCCACTGCGCCCAGCCTAATTCTGTTTTTTAAACAAGGTCCGGCCGGGCACGGTGGCTCACGCCTGTAATCCCAGCACTTTGGGGGGCCGAGACGGGCAGATCACGAGGTCAGGAGATCGAGACCATCCTGGCTAACACGGTGAAACCCCGTCTCTACTAAAAATACAAAAAATTAGCTGGGCGCGGTGGCGGGCACCTGTAGTCCCAGCTACTCGGGAGGCTGAGGCAGGAGAATGGCGTGAACCCAGGAGGCGGAGCTTGCAGTGAGCCGAGGTCATGCCACTGCACTCCAGCCTGGGTGAAAGAGTGAGACTCCGTCTCAAGAAAAAATAAAAAATAAAAAATAAACAAGGTCCACAAGTGATTCTGATGGGCCTCCAAGTTTTGGAAACTGTCATCCATTGTAATATATTATTCTGGAATCATGCACGTAACAACCCTACCACATATACACACTAAGCTCATGACATCCTGCCTTTCTTGGAAGTACGGAATGAGAAATGACTGCTAATGGGTATAGAATCTCTTTTTGGAGGTATGAAGATACTCTGGAATTAGTCATGATAGTTTCATAACTGAATATTCTAAAAACCAATGAATTGTGGACTTTAAAATATGAATTTTATAGTATGTGAATTCTATCTCTATTTTAAAAAGACAAAGGTGAAATAAAAGACTTTTTCAGAGATGTAATAGCTGAAACAATTCATCATCAACAGAACTTTATGAAAAGAAATTTTATAGAAAGTCCTTCAGGCAGAAGGCAAATATTACCATACAGTAATCTGGATATACACCAAGAAATGAAGAGCAGAAATGATAACTATGTTGGTAAATATAAGCTCTCTTTTCTTAATTTTTAGTCACTCTAAAAGATAGTGGATTTTAAAAATAATTAAATGAAAAATAATAATGTCAGGTTACATTTAGAAAAAATAGAGACATAAAATGAATGACAATAGCACAAATGCCAGGAGATACAGAAGTAGAAAAGAAACTGTAATGTTTTTAGGCTGTAAGTGGAATAATATTACTTGAAGATTGTATCGGTTAGAATTCAATTAAGGAAGCACAACCACTAGGAGATATTATATACAAATAAAAGTTTAAATATATATGAATATGGGTTCGTTGATGGGATTTGGCCTTACGTAAGTGTGAGAGCTGGTTAAGTAATCTTAGATAGCTACTGTCTTTACCTCTGATACCAGAGATTGAAATCCATAAGGTGGGAATCAGGAGTAAAGGTGGATATAAAATGAGAGATAAGACTAGGAAGGACGAAGCAAGCATGAGCTGGATCTCATGATGATGGAGCAAAATTCATGTCAGTTCTGCTGTCACTGATCTTAGTGGTGTGAGTGTCCTGCAGAGATCAAGACTCTTCAGCAGGGAGCTAAACACAGGCACTTGGCTCAGGTGTTAGAGAGCCTGATGGAGGATCCAGGGAAAGGTGGGGCACTTGCAGACCCACCCACTGCCACCCACCAGCAAGTTGAGCCAGCAAATAGGAGACATGTACATATACTACAAAATAGCTGCTACCTCACTCTGCTTTCCAAGCCCCTCTAAGAATCTGTCCTGTGACCCATCATAACCATAAACATAAAGGAAAGGGAACCCTGAGAAATTCAGTTCAACCCCTCCAAAATGACACATTACAAAATCATCACAAAGATAAGTTAAAGAAGTATATGCCCTAAAACAACCACTATAGAAATAAACATCATAAACCAAAAAGATGCGTAACAACAACAAAGGAGAAATAAATAAATAAAATATTTTAAATCACAAAAAGAAAAAGGAAGCAAAGAATATATGGGACAAATAGTAAATGGCAAGATGGTAGATTTAAACACAATCATATCAATTAATTACCTTAAATGTAAATGTTCTAAAAATCCTAATAAGAGGCAAAGCTTGTGATACAGGATTTTTTTAAAGTAAGACCCAACTACATGCTGCCTTCAAGAAGCCCACTTTATGGGCAAAGGACAGGAACAGACACTTTTCAAAAGAAGACATACAAGTGTCCAACAAACATATGAAAACATGCTCAACAGCACTGATCATTAGAGAAATGCAAATCAAAACCACAATGAGATTCCCTTTCACACCAGTCAGAATAGCTATTATTAAAAAGTCAAAAAATAACAGATGCTGCGAGATTGTGGAGAAAAAGGAATACTTATACACTGCTGATAGAAATGTAAATTAGTTGAGCCATGTGGAAAGCAGTTTGGCAATTTCTCATAGAACTTAAAACAGAAGTACCATTCAACCCAGCAATCCTGTTATTGGGTATATACCCAAAGGAATATAAATCATTCTACCACAAAGACACATGCACACAAATATTAATCACAGTAGTATTCACAATAGCAAAGACATGGAATCAACCTAAATACCCATCAATAATAGACTGGATAAAGAAAATGTGGTACATATATGCCATGGAATACTACACAGCCATAAAAAAGAATAAGATCGTGTTCTTTGCAGGGACATGGAGGAGCTGGAAGCCGTTATTCTCGGCAAATAAACACAGGAACAGAAAACCAAACACCACATGCTCTCACTTATAAGTGGGAAGCTAAACATTGAGTACACACGGACACAAAGAAGGAAACAACAAATACTGGGGCCTACTCGAGGGTGGAAGGTGGAAGGTGGGTGAGGATCGAAAAACTACTTATCAGTACTATGTTGATTACCTGGGTGATGAAATACTCTGCATAACAAACTCCTGTGTTCACACAATTTACCTATATAACAATCCAGCACATGTACCCCTTAACCTAAAATAAGAGTTTTTTTAAAAAAGAAACCCATTTTAAATATAAAGACACAAGCAAGTTTAAAATGTTATGTGGGGATATATATAATATATACATTTCGGCCGGGCGCGGTGGCTCACGCTTGTAATCCCAGCACTTTGGGAGGCCGAGGCGGGCGGATCACGAGGTCAGGAGATCGAGACCACGGTGAAACCCCATCTCTACTAAAACTACAAAAAATTAGCCGGGCGTGGTGGCGGGCGCCTGTAGTCCCAGCTACTCGGAGAGGCTGAGACGGGAGAATGGCGTGAACCCGGGAGGCGGAGCTTGCAGTGAGCCGAGACTGCGCCACTGCACTCCAGCCTGGGCAACAGAGCGAGACTCCGTCTCAAAAAAAAAAAAAAAAAAAAAAAAAAAAATATATATATATATATATATATATATATATACATTTCTATATATTTATATTTATATAATGCTAATATTATTCAGAAGAAAGCTAGAGTGGCTATATTAATATTAGTCAAAATAGATTTTATAGCAAGGAATACTACCAGATTAAGGATCATTTCAGAATGGTAACAGGTTCAACTCATCAAAAGGATATAAACATCCTAATGTTTAAGCATCTAGTAGCACAGCATCAAAGTACAGGAAACAAAACCTGATAGAATTGCAAGGATGAATCCCAATTAAAATTGAAGATTTCCAGCCCCTCTCACAATAATTGGGAAAATAAATACACAGATCAGTAGCTTACAGAAGATTTGAACAATACTTGGAAGCAACGTGACATAACTAACATTTGTAGATGATTTCATCCAACAACAGAAAAGTACACATTCTTTTCAAAAACACACAGAACAGTTAGCATGATATACCACATCCTGGGCCATCAGATAAGACTGAATAAATTTAGAAGTTTTCCATTATACAGAGTATGCTCTCTAAATACAATAGAATTAAGTTAGAAATCAGTGGCAGAAAGATATCTGGAAAACCCTCAAATATTTGGAAACTAAATAACATACTTCTAAATATCTCATGGATAAAGGAAACACTCAAAAGGAGAATTAAAAATATTTTGAACTAATGGAAATTGAAAATGCAATGTATCAAAAATTGTGGTATGTAGCTAAAGCAGTTAAATTTATAAACAAATTTTATAAATACAAATTTAAAGAGAAATTTATAGCAATAAATACTGATATGAAAGAAATAGAAAAATCTCAAATAAATTAAGATTCCACCTTAATAAACTAGGAAAAGCAAAGTCAATTAAACACAAAGAAAGCAGAAGGAAACAATAAAAATAGCAGAAATTAATACTATAGAAAACAGAAAAACAATATAGAATCTTAATGAAATCAGAAACTGATTCTTTGAGAACAAATGATAAAACTCTAGTCAGATTGATCCAGTAAAAAAGAGAGAAGACACAAATTACCAATATCAGGAATTGAGGAGTACTATAAAACAGTCTACAGGTATTACAATGAGAAAAGGAATATTATGAATAACTGTATGCCAACAAATTTAACAGATTAAATAAAATTTAATTAAAAGATATAAACTATAAAAGTTCACTCCAGAAGAAACAGATAACCTGAATAGCCCTACATCTAATACAAAACTTGAAACTGTCATTAAAAGCATTCGCATGAAGAAAATTTTAGACACAGATGGTCTTACTGGTATTCTATTAAACACTGAAGGAAGACTACTACCTACCAAATCTCCACAAACTCTTCCATAAAACTGAAGACAAGGTAGTACTTGCCACCTCATTCCGAGGTGAGCACTATTTTTTTAAAAAAATTATATAGACGGGGTCTCACAGGCTGATCTTGAACTCCTGGCTTCAAGTGATCTTCCTGCCTCAGCCTCCCAAAGGGCTAAGATTTACATAAATAAGCCAGTGTGCCTGGGCAAAGTGAGTACTGTTTTAATGCTAAAAGAGGCAAATTACAAGAAAAGTATAGCAAGTACCCTTCGTAATCAAAGACACTAACTTCTTAAGAAAAAATTAGCAAACAAATCGAACAATATATAAAAAAATAAAAATTTTCATGACTAAGTGGGGGTATGCCATGGGAATGCAAGGCTGGTTAAACATTTGAAAATCAGTTAATGTAACCTGCAATATCAATAAGTTAAAGAAGAAAAAAACAATATGATCAACTCAATAGATGCAGAAAATACATTTGACAAAATCCAAGATTGTTCATGACAAAAACACTCAGAAAACCAGGATAGATGGGAACTTCCTCAACATGATAAAGGGCATCTACAGAAGTCCTACAGTTAATATCATATTCAGTGGTAAAAGACTGAATACTTTCCCCTACCATCAGGAACAATGCAAGGAAGCCCACTTTCACCACTCCTTTTCAACATAATACTCAAGTTAGCCAATGCAATAAAACAAGATAAAGAGATAAGAGATAAAAGATTGCAAAGGAACAAATAGTGTCCTATTCACAAGCAACATTATTGTCTCTAGACAGTCTCACAGATAAAAAGACAGCAGAACTAGTGAGTTTAGTAAGGTCACAAAATATGAAGTAAATATGCAATAATCAGTCATATATCTATGTATTATCAATGAACAATTTGAAAAAAAATTTAAGTATCATTTAGAATAGCACCAGTGTGGTATTGGAATAAAGACTCAAAAACAGATCTATGAAACAGAATAGAGATTTCAGAAATAGATTGCTACATATATGGCCGATTTTTAACAACAGTCTTCAATAGATAGTACTAGAACAATTGCATATTCTCACTTTTAAAAATAACTTCAATCCTATATCTTGTACCATACACAAAATTACTAGTCCAATACCAAAATGATCCATAAAAGAAAAAAAATTGATAAATTCTACCTCATCAGAATTAAGAATTTCTGTTCTTTAAAAGACATGGTTGACAGAATGAAAGGACAAGCCACGCTCTGGTAGAAAATATTTGCAAATCACATATCTGATAAAGGACTTGTATTCAGAATATATAAAGACCTCTCGAAACTCATTAAGTAATTAAAAAAAACAAACAACTCCCACAAAAGAAGATATAAGAGATTGTCCCCAGGACCTTGGGCAGTGAAGGCAGGAGGATCGCTTGAGGCCAAGAGTTTGAGACCAGCCTGGGCAACATAGTGAGACCCTGTCTCTACAAAAAATAAAAAAATTAGCTGGGCACAGTGATGTGCACCTGTAGTCCCAGCTACTTGGGAGACTGGGACAGGAAGATGGCTTGACCCCAGGAGTTTGAGGCTGCAGTGAGCTATGATTGTGCCACTACACTCCAGCCTGGGAAACAAAGTAAGACCCTGTCTCTAAAAAGAAAATTAGTAATACAAATGATAAAAAGAAATGGTCAAACATATAAAGAGCATCTGCATTATTAGTCATTGAGGAAATATAATTAAAATCACTAGTTAAAAATAATTTATATTTTAAAACAGCTAGAAGAAAATATTTAGTGTTCTCAACACAAAATTATTATCTGTCCTAGTTGATTAAAACAACCCTAATAGTGACTTTCTAAAATGATTTCATGATCTATTATTGGATCTATACACAACCTGAGAGGATCATTTCAAAGTTTTAATTAAAGAACTACCACTTTTTCTTTTGATTTGAAAATGGTCACCTCTAAGAGACAAGGGCAACATGTGAGGTATAAGGCAAGTTTTGGTACAAGAACAAATTGCTCAAACTTGTCCTGAGAGTCTGTGTGATTGGGAGGTCTACAGATGGATGGTCACTAATATGACTTTGACTGAAGAAGAAAAGTCTACTCCATGCAAGAAACTTATTGCTATGGTCTGAATGTGTCTCTCCAAAATCCATTATATTGAAACTGTATAACCAATGTGATGGTGTTAGGAGGTGGAGACTTTGGGAGACTCCGCCCTCATGAATGGGATTGGTGCCCTTACAAAAGAGTCCCCAGAGAACTGCCTCACCCCTTTCACCATGGGAGGACACAGCGAGAAGGCACTATCTATAAACCAAAAAGCAGGCCCTCACCAGATACCAAGTCTGCCAGCATCTTGATCTTGGAATTCCTAGCTTCCTACACTATAAGAAATACATTTCTATTGTTTATAAGCTGCCTGATTGTGGCATTTTGTTATAGCAGCCTAAATGGACTGACACTGATCCTCTTTGATCTGTGGGGATACGTAAAAATAATGTTGATTGCAGCACTGCTTATAGTGATAAATAGGTAGAACCTCAAAAAAGGAATTATTTGATAAATTGCAATATATTCATGCTATGAATAAGAAAAGAAAACAACACTGCTTTAGTCCAGTGAGAACACAGTGACTAATCAGTGATTCCATCTGCAAATTGGATCAGCTGTATTTTCAGCACAGGATGGTGTATTCAGAAGTTCCAGTGGGAAGATGGAGAAATGAGTGAATTGCAAAAGTTTATCAGTTATAATATTTATATTTGAAAAAACATTTAAACCCCCTCATTTTTTATGTCATGCAGACTATGAAAGGTAAAACTCAACATCTTAGCTATCTGGTTCCTAGGAATATGCAGAAAGCTCTAGTTCATCAAATAGTGGAGCAAACCTGTCCCCTGAGGAGCATCAGAATTTAGGAGGAGAAGCATCCATGAGACTGCTATATTCATCGGAAAGAGGGCATAGGCTAAAAAGTCTTAAAATAATTGATTTGTAGACCTGGAAGTCTTCAAATTAGTATGGAAACATACTAAATTCACTTTTTTGAGACCTGATCACTGGAGGAATATCAAGGCTATGCATATTTAAAACAAACAAATACACACAGAAACCCCAAAATGTTTTCCAGCCCTGACCATGGGATCTGTGAGGGCAGAAATCCATTGAATAGAATTATTAAAGGAAGGGGTCCAGGCGCGGTAGCTCACGCCTGTAATCCCAGCACTTGGGGATGCCAAGGCATGTGGATCACAAGGTGAGGAGATCGAGACCATCCTGGCTAACACAGTGAAACCCCGTCTCTACTAAAAATACAAAAAATTAGCTGGGCATGGTGGCGGGCGCCTGTAGTCCCAGCTACTCAGGAGGTTGAGGCAGGAGAATGGTGTGAACCCAGGAGGCGGCGCTTGCAGTGAGCCAAGATAGCACCACTGCACTCCAGCCTGGGTGACAGAGCGAGAGTCCATTTCAAAAACAAACAAACAAAAAAAGAATTCTTAAAGGAAAACAAAGTCCAAATCCAAATAATAACAACATAGATTAACCAAGTCATTTTTAAGGTGACATAGCTTTAGTTTTGGGAGGAAATTGTGGGGAAGCAACCAGTTAGGCTAATGCCCTTGATGCTTAACTGAGGTGAGTATCAAACTTATATTATAGGACACTTTGATTAAAAGAGATGTTGCTCCAGTATTCAAGATATGCCGCTGCAGTGCTTGAGAAATTAACAAAATCAGCTTTAGCTTCTAGAAACACAAATGGTAGTGATTGTCAAGAATTGTGCCAAGCGTGGTGGCTCAAGCCTGTGATCCCAGCACTTTGGGCGGGCAGATCACCTGAGGTCGGGAGTTCAAGACCAGCCTGGTCAACATGGCGAAACCCCGTCTCTACTAAAAGTACAAAAATTAGCTGGCCATGGTGGCGGGCACCTATAATCCCAGCTACTCAGGACGCTGAGGTAGGAGAATCATTTGAACACGGGAGGTAGAGGTTGCAGTGAGACGATATCGCGCCACTGTACTCCAGCCTGGGTGACAAGAGTGAGACTCCGTTAAAAAAAAAAAAAAAAAGAAAAGAAAAGAATTGTACAGGATCTGCGATTTTATTTGCAAGTTAACAAACTATCCTACTACTGTTTCATGAATGCTGGCAGAAGATGCAAGACTCCCAAGTCAGAGATAAAGGACTTTATTACTCACAGTACAGCCACAGCAAAAGCCTCACCATGCTTTTTTTTGCATCAGTTCCCCTTGTCTCCTAAGTCCCATGAGATTGGCACAGCGTCTATGAGAGATGCCTGCACATGCAGTGGGCTGCATTACAGTAGAGAAACACTGAACTTTGGGGACTCACTGCTTTTACAGTAAGAAGAAACAAGCCTGATCTTTGTTCATGAGTAGACATTACCTTAAAAGTTGCTTGTTGCAAATATAACGCTGAGAAATGGATAAGAAACAGCCAGAACCTTGCATTCTCGGCATCCCTAGTATGGCCTAGGACAGGTTGCCTCTCTCAACGGTGATTAGTGGTAGGTAAAAATAAATGGCTAGTGAGAAAAAACAAGACAAAACAAAACAGAAAACTGGCTTTCCTTGTGCTGGTAGAAGTCCTAGGAAAGACACTTGGGTTAAAAAGTAAATCAATTAACAAAGACCCCCACAAATTATGCCTAATGATTACTTCTTTAGCTGGTAGGTGGAATTGAGGTTTCCTGTTTCCTTATTAAGGAAGAAAAGAGAGATAGAAAACATAATCACAGGAACAATATGAATGTCAAAGAATCTGTGGTAACTTGAGAAGGGTTTGGAAAAAACTTCTGGGCAAAATCAAAGGTGGTGATAAACAACAATGGGACAAGAAAATAGAATAGACCTATCTGGCTGAATGAAATGAGAGTAAATGGTGAACTTAAACCTCTTCTTGCTATTGCTGGTGGGGACAGTCTCTAACATGGCCCCCCATGATTCCCACCTCCTGGTGTTCATGCTTTGTGTAATCCCATCTTCTTGAGTCTGTGGGTGGATATGTGACTTGATTCTAATTAACAGAACATGGCAAAGGTGAGCAGAAGTCACTCCCATGAAGACACTGCATTATATAACTTCATCTTCTAGCACACTTGCTCTGGCTTAATGAAGTGGCCATGTTGGGAAGGCCCACATGGCAAAGAACTGCAGGTGGACTTTAGATACTAAGAGTAATCTCCAGTTGACATCCAGCAAGAAGCCAAGGTCTTCAAACCTAAAACTGCAAAGAAATGAATTCTGCCAACAATCTGAGTGAGCTTGGAAGAAGATTCTTCCCCAGTCAAGCCTCCAAATGAGAATGCTGCCCAGACAACACCTTAACTGCAGCCTAGGAGACCACAAGCAAGGATCAAGCTGGACTCCTGACCCACAGAAACTGTGAGATAACAAATTGTATGTTGTTTTAAGATACCACATTTCGGGTCATTTATTACATAATAATAGAAAACCAATATAATGCTGTAGCCATGATTGAAAGAGAAGTGTTTGTCAGGTAGCAATGCTTATGTGGGTAGCATGGAACTTGAAGAGCACCTGCTTAAAATGCAGTGAGACTATTTATAAAGGCAAGCAGAGGTGGGAGGAAGATATGACTGCTCCATAGCATGAGCTAGGGAAGAAAAAGACATCTAGGGAAATCATCACCCTCAGCTCATCCTATAAAGAAATCTACAAAGCTGTGGAGAATCTGAAGCCCTAAGCAAGAAGGAACCACCTCATCCTGCATGTTAACTGTAAAGTATCTTTATGTGCTTTCACTGGCTTCTTATATGTGAGTGGCAGATTTTTATAAAAGGCTTTAAAAATGTAACAGTGATCTTGAGGAAAATGTTAGGTTGGGGATGGGGCAAGAGGACTAAAGCAAAAGAAACTTCTGAAAATGGAAGCAAGGAAACACTAAAAATCAGTGGGTTTCACAGAAAAAGGAAGTCTCAATTTCCTCTGATCACAGGAGGAAGAACAATCGGGATAGTTCCCACTGCTTTACAAAGTGCAAGTGTTCACGAATCATTGAATAAATGCTGTAAAGATGACCGGGGAAAGCAAAGGGTTTATTTGAGATCACAGCGTCAGCACCCTTCCTCTAGGTCAAAGTGGGCCAGAGAGGGCTGAGGAGACCAAATCTTCAGAACTTGTTTCTAGAAACTACAGAGTCACAAGCTCATCATATCCACTCTGCTTCCTCAGAGATAGAACCGGAATGGTGAGTTGGGTTTAGCAGGGATGATGGTATGTAACCAATACAATAAATATAGATGATTTCTCTGACATCAGGGAAGAGATACTAAATTTTAGAATTTATATGGTTTCCATACCACATTTCATTTCTCTTAAATATACACATTAGTATAAAGCAGAATTGCCAGGTCATATGGAGATTCTCTTTAACTTTTTGAAGAACCGTGAAACGTTTTCCACAGCAGCTGCACCATTTTACATTTCCACCAGCAATGCACCAGAGTTCCAATTTCTCCACAGCCTCACCACACGTTATTTTCCTTTTTTTTAAATAGCCATCCTACTGGGTGTGAAGTAATATCTCATTGTGTGCATATGTGTTTGTTTGTTTGTTTTAATAGGGGCTGAGTCTCCCGTATTGCCCAGGCTGATCTCAAAGTCCTAGGCTCAAGTAATCCTCCTGCCTCAGCACCCCCAAGTAGCTGGGATTACAGGCACATGTAACTGCATCCAGCTTCACTGTAGTTTTGATTTGCATTTCCTAATGACTAATGATGTAGAGCATGTTTTTAATGTGCTTATTGGTCATTTGTATATCTTCTTTGGAGAAATGTCTATTCACATCATTTTCCCATTTCTAAATAAAGTTGTTAGGCCGGGCGCGGTGGCTCACGCCTGTAATCCCAGCACTTTGGGAGGCCGAGGTGGGCGGATCACGAGGTCAGGAGATCGAGACCATCCTGGCTAACACGGTGAAACCCCGTCTCTACTAAAAATACAAAAAATTAGCCGGGCGAGGTGGCAGGCGCCTGTAGTCCCAGCTATGCGGGAGGCTGAGGCAGGAGAATGGCGTGAACCCCGGGGGGCGGAGCTGGCAGTGAGCCGAGATCGCGCCACTGCACTCCAGCCTGGGTGAAAGAGCGAGACTCCGTCTCAAAAAAAAAATAAAAAAAAAATAAAAATAAAAAAAAATAAAAAAAGTTGTTTCTTTCTTGTTGAGTTGTAGGGTTCTTTATATATACTGGATATTAATCCTTTATCAGATGTATGATTTGCAACTATTTTCTCTTATTCCATGGGTTGTCTTTTCACTTTATGGTATTCTTTTATGCATAGAATTTTTAAAATATTGATATTTTATCTGTTTTTTCTTTTGTTACTCATGCCTTTGGTGTCAAAATCTAAGAAATTATTGCCAAATCCAAGGCGATAAATATTTTCTCCTGTTTCCTTCTAAGAGATTTATCATTTTAGCCTTGTCTTAGACTATTTTGTGCTGCTACAACAGAACAAGAGATTTATAATCTTACATCTCTGGAGGCTGGGAAACCCAAGATTGAGGGTCCACTTTCAGTGAAGGCCTTCATGTGGCATCATTTCATGGCAGAAGGTGGAAGGGCAAGAGAGCACGTGAGAAAGCAGGAGAACAAGAGAGCCAAACTCACTCTTATAACAAACCCACTGCCATGACTTACCCATTCCAGAGATAATGTCAATTAATTTATGAGGACAGAGCTCTCAAGACCTAACCACCTATTAGGCCCCACCTCTCAACACGGTTGCATTGAGAATTATGTTTCCAACACATGAACTTTGGGAGACACATTCAAACCATAGTACCTCTTAAGCAAGAGTACATTCTTGCTTCTTCCTCTCCTTGACATTTCTTCCCAAATAAAATCTGCAAAAAACAGATTTCATGAGTTTAATCTTTGTAACCTTGGGCAAATTGCTAAACCTCTCTGAGTCTCAATGTTTAAAAGGGGATAATTTCACAAAGCTGTTGTAAGAGTTATATGAGATGTTTAAACATACCTAGTATAGTGCCTAGCACACTGGTGCTCAACAATCCTATACATCCTTTATTCTTTCGTTCAAAGGCATTTCGCTCCAGGACCTGCCAAAGTCAGTTACTCCACCTGATCTTACTGCTTCCTTCTGGACGGTCAAACCCAGGGGCTCAAATCTCCTATCTTTGCTTTAGAGGCCTCACTGGTCCTCATCCCCCGCTTGGGGCCCTGTGCTGTCCCAGCAGTTTCTGCCTCCACTAAAATGCAGCCTGGAAAAACTGGACTACCATGGAGAAGAAAAATCCGAATAGGGAAAGAGGGGAATGGAAAGAGACCCTACAAGGCCTCCACCTCTGGGCCACGGTGGTCACAAGTGAGAGCACACGTAGGCCTATAGGGAGATAAAGGCCAAAGTCTTGGAGCCGTGGGAAGTCACTCATGGATCCCATGGCAGGATCCCCTCTCCCAGTCAGAGGTTGCTTCTGACAGTTCAAGGGCACAGTTTCAGGTCCTCCTTTTCTAGGGGGCCCTCTGGGGGCTCCACCATCACCAGGCTCCTGCAGCTCCCCTATGTTCCCAGGTGGTCTTCCACTGAGCCAGCTCGAGAGCACCTTTGTGCCTGCTCCCACAGTGACACAGAAGGGCTCCCTAAGGGCCAGTGCCCTCCACACGGGGGCTCCCCATGGCAGCAAATCCAGAGAGCACCCCGGGAGTCCATTCCCACAGCGGGTCTTCATGGGAGCGGTTCCCCGCAGCACCTCAGGGACTTCCCCCAATAGAGGCAGCTGTCACTCGGGGTTCATCCAGTGACACGGGGGCCACCTTGGAGGCAGCTCCCACGCAAGCACCTCAGAGTCCCCGGAGGACTGTCCACGGCCACAAACCCACCCCTCAGGTGACGGCCCGGTCCCGCCGCCCCCGTCCCCACTTACCGGGACCGTCCGGGGCCGGCGGACTCTACACTGCGGGCCCTGCGCTGCCCAGCGGAGCTTGAGGGCCGGCTTGCTGGGCTGAGGGCCGGCAGCATGCAGCGCTGGCTGAGCTGGCCGGTCCAGGCGGCCGGTTGAGGCGTGGGCGGCGGCGGCGGCGGCGGCGGCGCGTGCGCCCACGCGAGGCTTTCTTGGCCCGGGTGGGCGCGCGCTGCGTTCCGCCTCGCCCCCCCGCGCCTCGAGGTACTGGCCTCGCGAATCAGCTAGGGGCACCGGCGTGCTTACGGTGGGGGGACGCGGGAGTGGGGTTCCATGGGCTCGGATAAGTAGTGGGCCCAGGTGCCAGTTGGCGCCCCCTACGAGCGCCCTGGACTGGGGCGCGGGGACTGAACGCGCCGGCCAACTGCAGCAAGGACAGTGTCCGCCCAGAGGGGGCGCAGGGCTGAGGCCGCTAACACTTTGTTCCGCTCCTGCCCATAAGGGTGAGAATGACTCTTCCAGCGACTTTGGCCCTCGTGCTCTCTCGCCAAGCTGCCACCCTAGGCCTCCAGGCTCATGACGCTGGCATTCGGACACTCTCTGCAGTACTCCACTGGCCTCCGGAATGTCCAAATGACCCAACTCTGACTGCACTGTTTCCTGAGAGTATTGGCCTCCCATCTCCAGCAGGAAAGCTGGGCTGTCGTGTAACCCACTTTTTGCTGCAGCAACCTCATCCCTCAGACTATTCAAACAGCCAGCAGTTCTGAAGGCTTTAATGTGTATTACACCAGACCACGTGCTTTGAAGAAAGTGAGGGCAACACAAAGAATATCAAAAATAATTAAGCCACTGATAGCTAATTATAAAGAAATAACTGAAGAAGTACAAATGAAATGCTGAGGACCTTATTTAAATTATTTTACTTATATATTTATAGTTTATGTACATTTGGCATACCTTGTGTTTCCAGATGAATTCAATTTTATACTGTAAAATAGAATTCATCTCATCTTGTGGGGGATACAAACAAGAACTCATTTTGTCCTTACTGTCATGAAACTTACCAATAAGAACTATAAGGGAGGTATAGTATTTACTATGGTTTTAATGTTTGTTCCCTCCAAAACTCCTTGAAATTTAATTGCCCTTGTAACAGTATATAGAGGTGGACCTTTAAGAGGTGATTTGCCCATGAGGACTCTGGCCTTTTGGGTGAGTTTAATGCCTTTTAAAAAGGGCTTTCAGGAGTCAGTTACTTTCTTGGCTCTTCTCCTCTGCCATGTGAAAAACAGCATTCCCCCACTCTGGAAGATGCAGTGCTCAAGGCACCATCTTGGAAGTAGAGACCAGGTCCTTACCAGACACCAAACTGTTGGTGCCTTGATCTTGGACTTCTCAGCCTCCAGAACTGTAAGAAATAAATTTCTGTTCATTATAAATTACCTAGTCTGTGGTATTTTGTCATAGCAGCACAAAACGGACTAAGGCAATACTATATTTTGCTATTTTTTTGGCAGGGGGATGGGGTCTCCCTCTGTTACCCAGGCTGGAGTACAGTGGTGTGATCATAGCTCACTATTGTCTCAAACTCCTGGAGAAGAGTTTTATGAAGAAGAGAAACCCTGGTGGCCTGAAAAACATATTTATTTCTCTCTCATTTTTGAAATATATCATTTGTGTGGTATAGAATTCCACGCTGACACATTTTTTTCCAGTGCTTTAAAGATGCTACTCCACTGTCTTCTAGCTTGTATAGATTTGATCAGAAGTCTACTCTAATTCTTATCTTTGTTACTCTTTATATAATGTTTTTTTTTTTTTTTAATTAATTTTTTTTGCATACAAAAACAATAAACATTTTCTAAAAATACATACAAACAAAGAGATACGTATCAAACATATTAGGAAGGTTGCACATGGGAAGTCGGGGAATAGAAATGGGGGTGGGAGTTAAAATAAATGAGAGAGGGACTTTATATGGATCAGTGATAATAACTCAATCCTCTATTTGACAAAGAAGAGGGAGAAGGAAGAGGAAGAAAAAGAAAGTGGGATAAAGGATCAGAAAGGGAGGAAAATAGAAGAAATTAGAGTATGACTCCAGGGTAGACCTGTTTTGTTGTCATTGAGTTGGTTGGTTGGTTTGTCTGTTGTATTCTTCATGTTTCGCCAAGTTGGCCAGACTGGTCTCGAACTCCTAGCCCGAAGTGATCAACCCGCCTCGCCCCCCAGAGTGCCGGGACCACAGGCATGAGTGACCACGTCCAGCCCCCACATTGCTTCTGGCCTCCGTGGTAGACCTCCCAGACGGAGCGGCCAGGCAGAGGAGCTCCTCACTTCTACCTAGACACGGGGCGGCCGGGCAGAGGGGCTCCTCACTTCCCAGACGGGGCGGCCAGGCAGAGACGCTCCTCACTTCTTCCCAGACGATAGGTGGCCGGGCAGAGGCGCTCCTCACTTCCCAGACGATGGGTGGTCGGGCAGAGGCGCTCCCCACTTCCCAGACAATGGGTGGCCGGGCAGAGGCGCTCCCCACCTCCCAGACGATGGGTGGCCGGGCAGAGGCACTCCTCACTTCCCAGATGGGGCAGCCGGGCAGAGGCGCTCCTCACTTTCCAGACGATGGGTGGCCGGGCAGAGGCGCTCCTCACCTCCCAGACGATGGGTGGCCGGGCAGAGGCGCTCCTCACCTCCCAGACGATGGGTGGCCGGGCAGAGGCGCTCCTCACCTCCCAGACGGGGCGGCCGGGCAGAGGCGCTCCTCACTTCTTCCCGATGGGGCGGCCGGGCAGAGGCACTCCTCACTTCTTCCCGGACGGGGCGGCCGGGCAGAGGCGCTCCTCACTTCCCAGACGGTGGGTGGCCGGGCAGAGGCGCTCCTCACTTCCCAGACGGTGGGTGGCCGGGCAGAGGCTCTCCTCACTTCTTCCCGGATGGGGTGGCCGGGCAGAGGCGCTCCTCACTTCTTCCTGGATGGGGCGCCCGGGCAGAGGCGCTCCTCACTTCCCAGACGGGGCGGCCGGGCAGAGGCGCTCCTCACTTCTTCCCGGACGGGGCGGCCGGGCAGAGGCGCTCCTCACTTCTTCCCGGACGGGGCGGCCGGGCAGAGGCGCTCCTCACTTCTTCCCGGACGGGGCGGCCGGGCAGAGGCGCTCCTCACTTCTTCCCGGACGGGGCGGCCGGGCAGAGGCGCTCCTCACTTCCTCCCGGACGGGGCGGCCGGGCAGAGGCACTCCTCACCTCCCAGAGGATGGGAGGCCGGGCAGAGGCGCTCCTCACTTCCCAGACGATGGGTGGCCGGGTAGAGGCGCTCCTCACTTCCCAGACGATGGGTGGCCGGGCAGAGGCGCTCCTCACTTCCCAGACGATGGGTGGCCGGGCAGAGGCGCTCCTCACTTCCCAGACGGGGCGGCCGGGCAGAGGCGCTCCTCACTTCCCAGACGGTGGGTGGCCGGGCAGAGGCGCTCCTCACTTCCCAGACGGTGGGTGGCCGGGCAGAGGCGCTCCTCACTTCCCAGACGGGGCGGCCGGGCAGAGGCGCTCCTCACTTCCCAGACGGTGGGTGGCCGGGCAGAGGCGCTCCTCACTTCCCAGACGGTGGCCGGGCAGAGGCGCTCCTCACTTCCCAGACGGTGGGTGGCCGGGCAGAGGCGCTCCTCACTTCCCAGACGGTGGGTGGCCGGGCAGAGGCGCTCCTCACTTCCCAGACGGGGCGGCCGGGCAGAGGCGCTCCTCACTTCCCAGACGGTGGGTGGCCGGGCAGAGGCGCTCCTCACTTCTTCCCGGACGGGGCGGCCGGGCAGAGGCGCTCCTCACTTCCTCCCGGACGGGGCGGCCGGGCAGAGGCGCTCCTCACCTCCCAGACAATGGGAGGCCGGGCAGAGGCGCTCCTCACTTCCCAGACGATGGGTGGCCGGGCAGAGGCGCTGCTCACTTCCCAGATGGGGCGGCCGGGCAGAGGTGCTCCTCTCTTCCCAGACAGGGTGGCCGGGCAGAGGCGCTCCTCACTTCCCAGACGATGGGTGGCCGGGCAGAGGCGCTCCTCACTTCCCAGACGATGGGCGGCCGGGCAGAGACGCTCCTCACTTCCCAGACGGGGCGGCCGGGCAGAGGCGCTCCTCACTTCCCAGACGGTGGGTGTCCGGGCAGAGGCGCTCCTCACTTCCCAGACGGTGGGTGGCCGGGCAGAGGCGCTCCTCACTTCCCAGACGGTGGGTGGCCGGGCAGAGGCGCTCCTCACTTCCCAGACGGTGGGTGGCCGGGCAGAGGCGCTCCTCACTTCCCAGACGGTGGGTGGCCGTGCAGAGGCGCTCCTCACTTCCCAGACGGGGCGGCCAGGCAGAGGTGCTCCTCACCTCCCAGACGGGGCAGCCGGGCAGAGGCACTCCCCACCTTCCAGATGGGGCGGCGGCCGGGCAGGGGCTGCAATCCCAGCACCCTGGCAGGCCAAGGCAGGCGGCCGGGGGGTAGAGGCTGCCGCGAGGCCAGACCACGCCACCGCACTCCAGCCGGGGCAACACCGAGCACTGGGTGAGCGAGACTCCGTCTGTAGTCCCAGTACCTCGGGAGGCTGAGGCGGGCAGAGCACTCGGCGTCAGGAGCTGGCGACCAGCGTGGCCAAGATGGCGAACGCGTGCCTGCATCCAAAGGAGAAAAGGCAGGCAGCGGTGGCGCGCGCCGGCAGTCCCAGGCAGTCCGCGGCGCGGGCAGCAGGAAGCCGAGTAGATTGTAGCCTGGGCCAGAGAGGGAAAGAAAGAAGAGAAAGAAAGAAGAGAAAGAAAGAAGAGAAAGAAAGAAGAGAAAGAAAGGAAGGAAGGAAGGAAGGAAGGAAGGAAGGAAGGAAGGAAGGAAGGAAGGAAGGCAGGCTGTTACTCTTTATATAATGTTTCCTTTTTTCTAAAGCTGCCTTTAGCATCTTTGTCTTCCTTTCTCAGCAGTTCAAATAATATATGTCTAGGTCTGTTCTTAAGTGTTTACCCTGGTTAGTATTCTCTGAGCTTCTTGGATTTTTAGCTTGGTGTTTATCATTAATTTTGAGAATTTCAGCCAGGCATGTTGGCTTATGCCTGTAATCCTAACACTTTGGGAGGCCAAGGTGGGAGAATCACTTGAGCCCAGGAATTCAAGACCAGCCTGGGCAGCATAGGGAGACCCCTATCCCTACAAAATATAAAAAATTAACTGGGTGAGATGGTGCATGCCTATAGTCCCAGCTACTTAGGAGGCTGAGATGGGAGGGTCTCTTGAGGCGAGAAGTCGAGGCTACAGTGAGCCATCATCGTGCTACTGCACTCCAGTCTGGGTGAGAATGAGACCCTGTTTCAAAAAAAAAGTTGTTTTCCTTTTTTTGAAAAACCCTTGGCCATTATTTCTTCAAATATTTCTTCTGTTCCATCGTCTTTCTTTTCTCCTGGGATGTCAATTGCATATACGTGTGATTGTTTAATATTGTGCCACAGCTCTTGGATGCTCTGTTCTGGTATTGTTTTGCTTTTTTCACTTTTTTCTTTCTGTTTCATGTTGGATAATTTCTATGGAATTATCTTCAGGTTCACTTATTTTTTCCTCCACTGTGGAGGAAAAAAACTACTACTGGTGAGCCTGACAAAAGCAACATTTATCTGTGTAACTATACTTCCTATTTCCAGAATTTCCATTTTATTCTTTCTTAGAGTTGCCATCTCTCTGATGAAATTACCCATATGATCAGGAAGGCTGTCTACCGTTTCCACTAGATCCTTTAACATATTAAACATAGTTCCTTAAGTTTCTTCCTGATAATTCCCATATATGTATCATATATCTAAGTCTGGTTATGTTAATTGCTTTGTCTCTCTTTTTTTTTTTTTTTTTTTTAGAGGGAGTCTCTTAGTCTTTCACCCAGGCTGGAGTGCAATGGCACAATCTCAGCTCACTGCAACCTCTGCTACCTGGGTTCAAGTGATTCTCCTGTCTCAGCCTCCCGAGTAGCTGGGATTACAGGCATCTGCCACCGCACCAAGCTAATTTTTGTATTTTTAGTAGAGACGGGGTTTCACCACGTTGGCCAGGCTGGTCTTGAACTCCTGACCTCATGATCCACCAGCCAAGGCCTCCCAAAGTGCCGGGATTACAGGCGTGAGCCACCGCACCTGGCCTGCTTTGTCACTTTATAGTGTGGTGATTTTCTCTTCCTTCTTCATATGCCTTGTAATAATATTTTGTTGAAAGCTGGACATCTGGGCCGGGTGCGGTGGCTCACACTTGTAATTCCAGCACTTTGGGAGGCCGAGGTGGGCAAATCACAAGGTCAGGAGTTCAAGACCTACCTGGCCAATATGGTGAAACCCCATCTCTACTAAAAATACAAAAAATTAGCTGGGCATAGTGGCGGGCGCCCGTAATCCCAGCTACTTGGGAGGCTGAGGCAGGAGAATCGCTTGAACCCAGGAGGCGGAGGTTGCAGTGAGCTGAGATCACACCATTGCACTCCAGCCCTGGCAAAAAAGTGAGACTCCGTCTCAAAACAAAAAAAAAAAAAAAAAAAAAAAAGGGAAAAAGAAAGCTGGACATCTATTGTGAGAGTAAAGACTGAGTTAAATCATTTTTATACCTGAAAATGATCACCCCTTTCCTTCTGCTAGGACTTTAGTATGGGAGATTGATTCTAGCCAGGAGCTGAGCTGTGTTTGGATTTTGTTCTTGCTATGTTAATGTCAGTGCGTAACAGGCTCCAGGTTTCTCTAATATTACTCTGTGTTTATGGTTGAGGCTGGTTTGCCAGAGGTTTGCTCAATGTCATCCTCCATGCTCTTGATGGTATTTCAGCAATAGACTGCAGTTGTTACTTAATGCTTATTAGCCTGGTTGGTCAGGGTGGGGAGATTCTGTTTTTCTGATTCAGCTTCAGTTTTAGACAGGCACTGTGCCCCTGAGTCTCAGGGCAGGGCCTTCTCCCTGATCCTATGCCACCCCCAGCTGGAATACTTCGGATGGTCTGGGGCCTACAAAGTTAGAGGATTTTTTTCTTTTCCCTTTTTCCAGCTGCAATGGGTCTTCACCTATATGTGACTTATGGCCTAACGACAGGACTTACTGCTTTTCATCTAGCAACTTAAGGCTTTTGTTTCCATAGGGAAGAGAAGGGAGAAGAATCTGGGAAGGGCTTGGTGCCTTTCCCCTCAGCAGCTGCTCTTCCTTTTCCCCAGGCCTGTACCACGAGTGATATTTTTTCAGGACTCTCACACTACCCCCAGTCTTTCTTGTGAATACACACTAAGGTTCGTGGAAAGGACCCTGCAAGTGAGTGTGAATTCTCCCTGTACTTGTAAGTCCCAGCATTTCTGTATTCTCATGCTGGGCTACAGTTGGCCTTTAGCAATTCATTAAAACTTTTATCTGGATTCTTACAACCTTGACGGGAGGGGAGTGGGGGAGTCGGCTCCAAATAAGCAAGTGCACCTGTGCTACATCTCCTTCAAGATGTCTTTCCTTATATTAAGGTTGAGTTGACCTAGAACTTCAGCTTGCTGACAAATTCAAGAAAAGTTATGAATTTACAGAGTGTCTTGTGATTTCTTTTGTTGTAAGAGTGAAAGTAATGCTACTTCCAACTTTCCTTTCTCAGGAATCCAGAAGCCTGAGAAACCCTATTTTGTAGTTGAATCTCTGTTAGATGTACCTCAATGTAATTCTTAACTAATACATGTTCTAACTTCATTCATTTATCAAAAATAATGAAACCATGAGTACCTGAAGAATTGGAACTTTTTATAACTTCAGGAAGAGAAAAACCTTTCTAAGTGTGACTTAATACACAGAAGCCATGGCCGGACACAGTAGTACATGCCTGTAATCGCAGCACTTTGGAGGTCAGAGGCAGGAGGATTGCTTGAGACTAGGGGTTCAAAACCATCCTGGACAACACAGGAGACCCCCATCCCTACAAAATAAAAATAAAAATTAGCCAGGTATGGTGGCATGTGCCTGTGATCCCAGCTACTAGGGAGGCTGAGGTGGGAAGATCATTTGAGCCCAAGAGATCAAGGTTGCAGTGAGCCATAATGGCACCACTGAAATCCAGCAACATGGCAACAGAGTGAGACTCTGTCTCAAAAAAAATAAGACCCACAGAAGCCATAAAATAAAAGACTAATAAATTCAACTACATAAAATTCAAAAACTTACATGTGGCAAAAACTCATCATAAATATCAAATGACAAACTGAGAAAAATATTTCTGATACATATATAAAGAATTAATTTCTTAATATTAAAAAACACTTATACATCAATAAGTGACTTTTGCCCAATAATCTGTGAGCTACGAATAGGAAGAGATATTTCACAGAAAAGAAACAAAAAGGTGATTATCGTATATTCAAACAAATTTATAAATATATAAAATACAAATTTTCACTTCTCATATCGACAAAGATAAAAAAAATTGATAATATTGAGTCAACAAGCATAGGAAGAGAGGCACACTTACAGAGTTTTGGTGAGAATGCAAATTCATTCAATTGGTAGGCAATTAAGCAATATCAACATTTAAAATACACACACCTTTTGACCCATTAATTCAACTCTTAGGAATTTCTCCTAGTTATATACTCATACCAGTGTACAAGAACTTATACACATGGGGTTCATATCAGTGTTATTTGGTAGAACAAAAAAACTTTAAAGAAATATCCATGGATATAGGATTGAGAAAATAAGTCATGTTATAGTTTTACCAAAGAAGACTGTACAAACATTAAAGAAAATTATATACAGAAGATATATTCATAATAATTAAAAGTAAAAGGGAAAACAGTATCTAGCATGTTTCCATTTATGAAGAAAATATATCAATTTATTTATGCTTCCCGTGCTAAATTAATTCTGAAAGATACATGAGTATTGAGGAAACTCTCCAGGAAATTGGTCTGGGGGCAAAGATTTCTTTGTGGAGCAATACCCCATAAGCACAGACAGCCAAAGCAGCAAAAGTGGACAAATGGGATCACATCAAGTTAAAAAACTTCTGCACAGCAAAGGAAACAATCAACAAAGTGAAGAGACAACCCCAGAATGGGAGAAAATATATTTACAAACTATTCATCTGGACAAGGGATTAATAATCAGAACATATAAGGAGCTCAAACAACTCATTAGAAAAAAAAATCTAATAATCCTACTGAAAAATGGACAAAAGATCTGAAAAGACATTTCTCAAAAGAAGACATACCTCAAAAGAAGACATACAAATTGCAAACAGGTCTGTGAAAAGGTGCTCAACGTCAGTGATCATCAGAGAAATGCAAATCACAACTACACTGAGATATCATCTCACCCGTTAAAATGGCTTTTATCCAAAAGACAGGCAATAATGAATGCTGGCAAGGATGTGCAGAAAAAGAGAACCCTTGTACACTGATGGTGGCAATGTAAATTAGTACAGCTACTATGGAGACCAGTATGGAGGTTCCCCAAAAAAACTAAACATAGGCTCACGCCTGTAATCCCAACACTTTAGGAGGCTGAGGTGGGAGGATCACCTGAGCCTACGAGTTCAAGACCAACCCGGGCAATAAAGTGAGACCTCATCTCTACAAAAAAAAATCCAAAAATTAGCTGAGTGTGGTGGTGCATGTCCGTGGTCCCAGCTACCTGGGAAGCTGAGGCAGGAGGATTGCTTGAGTCCAGGAGGTTGAGGCTCCAGTGAGCCATGATCACGCCACTGCACTCCAGCCTGGGTAACAGAGCAAAAACCTGTCAAAAAAAAAAAAAAAAAAGAAAACCTAAAAATACAACTACTATATAATCCAGCAATACCACTGCTAGGCAGATAACCAATAACCAAAAGAAAGGAAATCAGTATATTGAAGAGATATCTGCACTCCTATGTTTACACAATAGCCAAGATTTGGAAGCAAACTAAATGTCCATCAAGAGACGAATGGATAAAGAAAATGTGGTACATATACACAATGGAGTGCTACTCAGCCATAAAAAAGAATGAGATCCTGTCATTTGCAACAACCTGGATGGAACTGAAGAACTTTACATTAAGTGAAATAAGCCAGGCATGGCAAAACAATTTTGCACGTTCTCACTCATTTGTGGGAGCTAAAAATTAAAACAATGGAACTCATGGAGATAGAAAATAGAATCATGGTTACCAGAGGCTGGGAAAGGTAGTGGGGTGAGGAGTGGGGGTTTGGGTGGGAGAAGGGCAGATGGTTAATGTATACAGAAAATATAATTAGATAGAATAAATAAGACCTAGTATTTGATAGCACAACAGGGTGGTTACAGTCAACAATAATTTATTGTACATTTTCAAGTAACTGGAAGTATAATTGGAATGTTTGTAACACAAAGAAACGATACATGCTTGAGGTGATGGATATCCCATTTACCCTGTGATTATTATGCATTGTATGCCTGTATCAAAATATCTCACGTACCCCATAAATATATACACCTACTATGTACCCATACAAAATAAAAATAAAACATTTTTTAAAAGAGAGATACATGAGGAAGAAAGACAGGAGGAGACAGGGATGAGAAAGAGACAGCTATACACCTCTTTTGCCTTTTAAATTTTGTGCCATGTATAAGTATGCTTACTTTAAAAAAAAAAATAGTCTTAGGGATTGAAATAAAATAGATACAAAGGCCCTCCCTCCATCAAGAGGCCTCTATCCTGATCCTCCAATCTTTCTCGCAATTGCTCTCCAGTCCACCCTTCTATATTCTGCTAGAGATACACTGCATTTCTTACTGCCAAATGAACTCCATGGCCCATTCCCTAGTTTCAGCGTGAGCCGGTGAGTTTTTCTCCCACCGGGAAGAGTCATTTCACCCACAGCCTGCACTGTTAAACTTAACTTCAACTACCCAGGAGCCCTCTCTGATGGCCATGATCCTCACTATGATTTCTCTTTTCTGAAATGGAATGTTTGTGGCCAGAGCCTTACAAATGAGTATATAAATCTATTTGTCCTGATTGTTGGCTCTTGCTTTGGATGAATTTGTCCTGTCTTTGAAACTACATTTTTAAGTATCTTGAAAGCAGAAAGCCAATGCGGCTCAAATGTCTTTGTATCCTCAGCATTCCCCAGCTTAGGGCTGAGCACATATTGGATGCTTGCCACATCTGCTGGGTGGACTGGATACTGAAGAAGGACCGAAGCCTCTTCGGAGATCTTGAGCACAAAGGTTTCTTGGCCTGAGACCACCATTGCCAGAGCAAGACTCTCTCAAGGAAATTCAGGAATACTGAGGTATTGGTGGCATATCACAATATCTACAAAAGCTAGGCAGGTAAATCAATAGTCTGGCTATGGAAGTAATGGGTCCTGAAGCCGAATTGGAAAACACATGCCCTGCCTAAAAATTTACAAAATCCAGATTTGAGAAAAATAAACAAACCAAAAAACATCCTCAGGCAAACAGCATACATCCAACCATGAACAGCAACTAGTCACTTGTGACCCACAGTCAGAAGTGGCCGCTAACCTATCTCTGCAGCCATTCATCTCCCTGAGCATGAATGTGCCTCCATGGAAGGTAGCATTTACAATCTCTCCTAACCCATCTGCAAGCTTGAGGCCACACAGACCGGATATGTACGACTACCTTGGCCTCTCCCTACCACCCTACCACATCAGCCATGGTCCCCTTCCTGCACCTCTGTTACCAATCACCCATTGCCTGAAACATCAAAGATCTCCATTTCCAAGCCATAACAAGACTCCGCCCTCCCTAAATTCATGTGTGTTTCTCAGGTATATTTCTAAAACTAGTGGGAGAGTTAGTGGAGGTTCCTCCAGCCTAACCACCCCTTCTCATGAGGTGACCCCTGTGCCAAAGCACTCAGTTTTCTGAGGACAGGTGACCATACAGTTGTGACGGAGAGAGCCGAGACGTCAGGCTGGTATAGGGAGTGGAAAGTGAAGACAGACTGGGAAATAGACACTGCTTGTGGCACCTTCAGTCCCAGGCTCACAACACCCTCATCTACAGACTGAATCACCACATGAGCTTCCCTACTACATGTGCCTCATGACACAGGAGGGCTTTGTGATGCAGTCTGGTGGCCTAGTTCCGTCCTCTGTGAGGTGGACATGACAAGGCCTAGCACTGGGAGTCATTAGGCACCAGAACCCTGAACGCCGAGATAGAGGGATCGCTGATCTCATGCTAATGAGGTTGAGACCATGTTGAGCCCTACTTTTGTTCCGTGGGATGTTGGATATCCCTTATACATCTGTGGATCCATCTTCATCATTATTCTAATTATCTGGCATGTGAAAAGGAGCCACCATAAATTGAGTCCGGAGCCTAAAAGGAGCTGCTGCCGGGTAGGGCTATGATCCTAACTGAACTAATTAAGCCTCAGATAAGAAGCTTATTAAGTTCTTAGCATGCCCCCTTATAATCCCCACCCCAGAATTTTTATAGCATACCTTCAGTTCCCTTTGTGTAATACTTTTCTTCTCAGAGACTATAATTCCTTACCAGGCCCTTCCCGCAACATACTCTGATTGAAAAGCCAAGAACCTCTCTATTTGGCTTGGGTTGAGAACTAGATAATAAGAAGTCTATCTTGCTGGATCTCGGAAGATCTCCAAATATGGGGGATTTTTCTGGTTGGCGGGCTTCATAAGCAGAAGTCCTTTGGTTGTTAGAACCATTTACCCTTTTGTCTGTTCTGCTTTTCCTCCTGTATCATCCTCAGCACCCAGCAGGACTTATCTGGGAATCAGATGGGAGGTATAGAATTTGGAAAAGCCTCCAAGTGAATCCGAAATAAGCAGAGAAGGAAAATGGGGTAAAAAGGTGGAATAGGCAAAGGAAATCCAGGAGAGTGTATAAAATACAGATAGATATATAGAAAGGGAGTGGAAAATGTATGTAAGTTTTGTCTCATTTTGGACATGAGAAAGAAAATGGTGTCCTAGCTTCACATTCTAATGTTTTTGTCTTCTAAGTGTCACCGTAAAGTCAGGCAAAGAGCTAGAGGTGCAGCATCAACAGGTAAAGTCCCAATCTCTCCTGTGACTCCCTTCCACTGCGGGTGTTTCCCATGAATCCTGTCCCTCTGTGACCTCTGGAGCCAAAAGCCAGGTTCTCTGCCACTGAAGACTCCAGTTCCCCAGACTGAAACTTCCATGGGTGGGAAATCATAACTTGAGAATGTTCCAAAATCCTGTACCTCAATGCCCTGGAAATGAAGAATTAAGAAAGTAGAGCAGATGTTCTTAATTGTATAACTTACTAGTTTTATGACCCTGTGGAAGTCATTTCATCTCTCATTCTTATCCACAAAAAGAGCAAAACACTGACAATCCTGCCTCACTCACATTGTGGTTGTAAAAATCAAGTGAAATTAGATATGGGACACTGTGTTATAGTGATGCTGTACTCAGACATGCCTTGGAGTACAGACTTTTCAGGATTGTAGTCTTTTCCTGATGAGAGTCAAAGGCCTTACTACTCAGCTTCCTATAGGATGCCTAAGAAATTATCCCATGCCATATAACACTGTCTCCCCGTTCCTCAGCTAGGAGATGTTCCCGGAAAGAAGCTGAGAAGCCACAGAAGCTGCTCTCCATCATTAAAAGGTGATCTATTGCTCTTTGCACTCTTTCAACAACCAGACTGGCCTATGATGATTTCTTGGCTTGGCCTGGGGCAGGACTAAGGAGAAAGATAACGGCTGGGAGGGAGACATGCACAGTGGAAGCAGGGACACTGGTTGAGAGGGTTGCCAGGGAAGAGTGGGGTTCACATGTCTCAGGAGAGATGAGCCGCCCAGTTCAGCTCTGTGCTAGGATAACAGCAGTTCTACGATTCAGGATTTTACTAGTGCATAATTCATAAAACATATTACATGGAGCTGCACTCAGCCATGAGATAAGTTACCCAGTTAAGAGAATGGGTTTTGAATAAAGAAGTCATCCTTGTCTTATTCTCTTTATACTCTTTCAAGGGAATAAAGCCATACCTTTTCAAGGGAAAATACCTGACTCTGGCTAGACTCTGCTAACATGGCCTCCTCCGGTTCTGTCTTCAGTGAGGCCACTACTTGGGACACTCCTTAGACAGGAGTCTATTATATTATCCTCTCCTTAAGAGCTCTAGAGAACAGGACTGGTTCCCAAGAGATGCTGGGTATAATATTAGGGGTACCAAATACTCCAGAATGCAGAAGTCCCACAAGGACCTCATTTTCTACAGCTTGGAAGTACTGAATACAGGCTTTGGATTTCTTAGCCTCAAATGAGACTGGTCTGGGTTCTAACTGGTGATGTTCCTGGTGATGCGCCATCAGCTAACCGCCTGGCTCAGTTCTCCTAGTTCAGCTTTTCAACAAGGTCAACAGAGAACTGACCCCAGCTCCCAGCCCTCTCTGAGGGCCATGCCCTCCCATGGGTTGTCTGAAGCCTTGCCCAACAAGCTCCAGACCATCAGCCCAGCCCACCACACCTTGCCAAATGGCATTTTCTTAGCAAGGAAGGCAGACAGGTAGACAACAAGATGGTATAGGCCCCAGGGTTTTCAGGACTGGGAAAGGAGAGTGCCAACTCCAGCCCACACTCCTCCAAGAAGGCAGATGTCACTCCATCATTAATTTTGCCGTGTTTCCCTTCCCAGCCAGGGCTGGCTTCCTCCAGAGGGAAGTGTGCGGCGAATCCTGTGTGCAGATCCCTGCTGCCAAATCTGCAATTCTGTGGCTCTGGAGATTCAGCAATTGCTGGCGGGTGAGAACAACCAGATCCCCCTGACTTTATCGGGGCCATTGCAGGGCTCCTCTTGCCTAGAGACGCTGTCTATGTCCAGTATGTCTTTAGATCAGAGTGTGGAATTTCATTCCTGGCACACCAGAGAGCTTTCACCGGCATCTGTAACCCCAACACCGTCACAATTAACGGATCAGAAATCTTTAACCCATTCAGCTGCCCAGTCAACATATACACATGGCATACGAGATCACTGGGCTGATCACCTCCACCTAGGGCCGGAATTTCAACTGCCAGATGTGCTCACGGGCCCAAACACAATGGCTTCTTCAAGGCTTGGGAAGCCAAGGGCTCCACTGAACCAGGAGGAGATGATGCAGAGCAACCCCAGCTCTGTCCAGGGAAACCAAGGCCAGCATCACTTGAATTCCCAGGTCTCCTTGCTGTCCCTGAACCCAGAAACTCTGAACCTGATGCATCCGATGGCCTCGCATATGGTCCTCCCTGCCCACCTGCCATTTCACTGTCCTGAAGTGATGAGGCTTCTTGACGTACATGTTAAAAAATGGATGCATTTCCAGAGGTGGGGGCTGCCCAGACGTGTGGAGGAGTCCCTGAGGCAGCTTATGCCAAACCCACCATTGTATTACCAACCTGGAAATGACCAGCCAGTTTCTTTCAAAGTGAATAATACTTCTCAGGTCTCTCTTCATAGATTTGAGACCATTTCCCTGCAGACCTGGTGTTCATGTGTGGCTGGCCAGCTCACCCAGACCTTCTGGGTTTCTGAATGGTCCATTATGAACCCAGAACAAAGACACCACTGTCAGCAAAGTCCAAACCCTATGGCTCTAGCCTTGCGCTCTCCAGCCCTTAAAGTCCTAAGTGGCCCCCATCCACTGTCTGGGGGACAAGATAATGACTCAGGGAGTGATCTCCAGCAGAAATACAGCCAGCTATTCTGTGGGCTCCCTTCTCTGCACAGTGAGTCCCTGGTTGCCACTTTCATGAGATCTCAAGGCCGCCCCAAGAAAGAAAAAGTGCCCAAGCCCACCTTGAAGGATCCTTTTCTCTTCAATGAGCTCTCCTTCCCCCAGCTGCTCCCTAAAACTTCACCCCAGTCAGCCCCACCCTCTTCCCCACTTTCCCCAAATTGGGTGTCTCCATCTGAACATCAACGAGCTCAGATCAATGTCCCATTTCTGACTCTGGCCGAGTATGAAGCCTTGGAGTGGCACCTGCTACAGAGGCAATTCCAGCTTCAGTGGGGCTGGCCAGCTGCCCTCCAGAGGTCTCAGCACACCCAGTGCCTCATGCAGCATGAGCCCTGTGGCAAAGCTCAGCCTCCTGAGACCATGACAGCTTCCCAGCCAGGGAAGTCCATCTCAGTGCTTACCAGGGAACCACTCTTCTTCCCGGAGCATGCCCGGAAGCTGCTGGAATTCCATATCCAGAAACAGTTGATTCACCATCGCTGGGGCCTGCCTCAGAAGATCCAGCAGTCCATCCAGTTGCTCCTTACCTCCACTGACCAGCAGACTGTGTCCTGCAGCAGCACAGCCCTAGCCAATGTGAGCATCCCCCAGACTGTAGCCCTAGGGGCCAACGGGGCTTGTGACGTGCTGTCACCCATTGTGGCCCCAGTGTCCATCCCAATGCCACACTTGTTAACCCAGGCCAAGGCAATATTGCAGAACCACATCGACTCCAAATGTGAACAGATCCACCAGGGCAACATCCCTGCCTGTGTACATAGGTCCTGGGACTGCAGAATTTCTGGGGGCCTGGCAGTGGCTCCTTTAACCTGCATTCCAGAAAGCCAGTTCCTGGTACTGCAGACAGCAAGTGACCCAGACCTACATCACAAAGTTATGCCTTGGATGCCAACGGCCCTTGATCAGCAGCAACAGGCTTTACCAGGTACTATCACTGAACACCCTAAGCTGCTCCGAGTCTTGTCTATGGAAGCCATTGAGAAACTGGAGACAACTTTACGGCACAAGCATCTGGCCTTCCTTTCGGGGCTGCCTGCTCTGTATTGCGTGGCACTCCCCAGGGCCCTGGCCCTGGCAGTCACTAGCCAATCTGTCATCACCGAGATGGTGCCTAGGCCTGTGGAGACGCTGCCTCCAGAAAGCCAGACACATCCTGCTAGCCCCCACTCACTCCAGACACATACATTGACCAAACTAAACTTCCACCTGAGAAAAAAGGTCCTAGAGATACAATGGGGAATTCCCATTAGGGCAAGGAAGTCCAGGGAACAAACTGCTGCAGCACCAGAGAACATATCCACACAGAAGTCTCTTGAAAGTCTAAACCACCAACGGGAGACATTGCTCCAGGAACTGCCCATTCCACCAGACACCCTTCCTGCCCCTAATCCAGAAGGGGTTCACCTTAAAGAACAGCTGGCCAATGACTTGAAGGCAGTGCAGCAGAACCAAAAGCAATCTAGTTCCAAAGCTGTACCCCAGGGTTCTGCCCACTCGGTCTCCAAGATCTCACAATGCAGTGGGGACATGACAGAGGCCCACATGCTTTGTGTTCGGGTGGACACCAATGTGAACAACCCCAGCCTCGAGGAACCCTGGGGCCCTGAGCCCCAAAGCCCTGGCAAGAGCAAGGACCCAGCCCATGTCCCCATTGTAGCAGGAAAGAGAGAGGACCCAGAGGAAACCAAAGCAGCCAGAGACCACAGAGAAGGGGATGCGGGGTTTGGGCGCTCCTCAACCAGAGAAGAGAGACGCCCTGCTGCAGACCAGAGGCCAGCAGGGATGCTTCCAAACAAGACACCCGGAGGGTCCTGGCGATGGAGCCGTAGCTTTCATCTTGCTGATCCCTGTCAACACAGCCCCCGGCACCACCCTCAGCTTAAGCTCCAACAGCTACCTCCACGAGTCCCTGGGGAGAAAGAATCTGACAGTAACCTGCAAGACAGTCAAACCGAGCTAACTGTCATCCTTGGACTAGCAACAATTACTAAGAATGCCCAGACTGTGGTGCCCCAGGCTTCAAAGGGTCAGCCTTTCCTGAGCCAACCAACTCAGGGTAAGCCTTTGCAGGGCCTAACTTTGCAAGGGAAGGTTTTGCATGGGCTGGTGATGCCAACCCATAGTCAAAAGAAGCCCAGCCTTCCAGAATCTAGCTTGACAAATAAAATCAAGTGTTTTCTGCAGCATATCATCCCTAGGACAAAAGGCAAAGGGCATGAGGACTCCATGTTCTCAGCTGCTGCGAAGGTGGCCAAAACCAGAAAAGAAAATGCTGCAAAGGTCCTGGCTCCAGCCAAGAGCCCTGTGGGGAGAAGTAAGACAGAGAAGCTGACAGGATGCTCCAAGGCCCAATCTCGTCCTGCTCAGAAGCTGGTGGGCCCAGCCTTCTTGGATGGTCCCCACTCCCTAGACAATAAGCTTCGGCTACACTCCAGACAACCTGGCTCTGCCTCAGCCCTGGGCTACCCCCGCCACTGCCCTCGTCACTGTCCTCGAGAGGCTTGTGCCACCAAACCAGGGCACCCAACCTAGTTCCTGACCCTCACCTCAGATACAAACTAAATTAGTCTGCTCACGAAGAACATGCAGACTTTGGATTCAACTAATATAAGGTCTTACTATGCATTAGCCACTCTCCTAGGCCCTGGAGTTACGGGACAGTGGAAAATATTCTGGTGGGATGGATGGTAAATGTTCAGAAATCAAGCATGACCTTTAACTTCAGTGCACTCCAGATAAGGGCTTTTCTTCTTTGATGTGGAATGGTGACCCATCTGAAAGGTAAGTCAAAGCTCCTTCCCTAGAGAGGAAGGACTTTTCAGCCTCCCTCACACCTTCCCTTAACACAATAAAGCAGAGACAAGGAGCAGACAGACAATGTATTGCTGAGAAATATAGAGTGTATTTCTAGTGGCACCTGCCCCACCTGCACATTTATGGAAATGACAATACTGGTCCAAATGACAATACTGGTCCATAAATGTGCAGGTGGGGCAGGTGCCACTAGAAATACAGGTGGCTCCCCACCTGCTGCAGCCCTCCAGAGGACCAGTATTGTCATTTCCATAAATGTGCAGGTGGGGCAGGTGCCACTAGAAATACACTCTATATTTCTCAGCAATACTTTGTCTGCTCCTTGTCTCTGCTGTACTGTGTTAAGGGAAGGTGTGAGGGGGGCTAAAAAGTCCTTCCTCTCTAGGGAAGGAGCTTTGACTTACCTTTCAGATGGGTCACCATTCCACATTAAAGAAGAAAAGCCCTTATCTAGAGTGCACTGAAGTTAAAGGTCATGCTTGATTTCTGAACATTTACCATCCATCCCACCAGAATATTTTCCACTGTCCCGTAACTCCAGGGCCTAGGAGAGTGACTAATGCATAGTAACACCTTATATTAGTTGAATCCAAAGTCAGGGCTGTGGAGACAGACGAAGCATTGATCATTGTAATGGGGCTATGAGGTGTGTGGTAGTGCCACAGGAGGAAGTAATCAGCTGGTGAGGAGCTGTAATAAAATTACTCTCAGAGTAATAAAATTTTATTACTCTCAAAATAATAAAAATTACTTTGAAAGCATCTTGTTTTCAACAATTAAGTATTTGACTGTTTATTATGTGCCAAGAACTATGCAAAACACATCAATGAACATGACACAGGCCTTGACCCAGTGGAGCTCATGATCCCATGGGGTCGACAGTCTATTACTCCCAAACTGTCCAGTCAGATTATAAACTTGGAAGCCCAATATTCATCTCAAACCATACAAAAATAAATGAACTAGTTTTCTACCCTTCACCACCACTCAATCATACATACCAAACCCACTCTATTCACGATATTTCTCACTTCAGTGAATGGCAGCTCCATCTTTCCAGTTATTTAGGACAAAAACAATGGTGTTATCCTTGATTTGTTTCCTGACCCACAGTAAATCCTGTTATCTCTACCTTCAAGCATGCATCGAGAAAATGCCCACTTCTCACCCTCTCTACTGCTACCATCACTCCAGTAGCATCATAACTAATCTCCCCATTTCATCCTGAGACCAACCAACAGTTCATCTTCAACACAGAAGCCTGATGGTCCTCAGGGAGGGTCCTGGCTTCAGATAATACAGAGAGAGAGAGAGAGAGAGAGAAAACCATGCAACTGGATAACACACCAAACAACTAAGTGTAAATGGAGACATCTAAGGAGTGGGCCCTGAGACTCTTCTATGTTAAGAAACTGGAAAGTAAAGGAGGGACTAGTAAACAGAGGAAACTGACAAGCAGTAGCCAGTGAGATGGAAGGAAAACAAGATGAGTGTGGAATACTAGAAGCCAAACAAGAAAGTTTTTCAAGGAGAGATCAACCCATGAAAAGTTGCCAGTCAGCCAACTAAGATGAGGAGTGTTAGATTTAGCCACACAGAGATCATTCATGACCTTAAGAGGTGCAGCCTCAGGTGAATGATGGAGATGAAGGTGTGACTGGAGTGGATTCAAGAGAGAGTGGACAGCTGGGCGCAGTGGCTCACACCTGTAATCCTGGCACTTTGGGAGGCTGAAGCGGGTGGATCACCTGAGGTCAGGAGTTCGAGATCAGCCTGGCCAACATGGTGAAACTCTGTCTCTAGTAAAAATACAAAAATTATCTGGGCGTGGTGGTGCATACCTGTAATCCCAGCTACTCAGGAGGCTGAGGAGAATCACTTGAACCCAGGAGGTGGAGGTTGCAGTGGGCCCAGATTGTGCCATTGCATTCCAGCCTGGGCGATAAGAGCAAAACTCCGAGAAAGAGAGAGTGAGAGAGAGAATGGAAAGACAGCAATTAGTGTTAGAAAGGGTAATACAGGCCAGGCGCAGTGGCTCATGCTTGTAATCCCAGCACTTTGGGAGGCCGAGGCAGGCGGATCACGAGGTCAGGAGATCGTGACCACGGTGAAACCCCATCTCTACTAAAAATACAAAAAATTAGCCGGGCGTGGTGGCGGGCGCCTGTAGTCCCAGCTACTCGGAGATGCTGAGGCAGGAGAATGGCATGAACCCGGGAGGCGGAGCTTGCAGTGAGCCCAGATTGCGCCACTGCACTCCAGCCTGGGCGACAGAGCGAGACTCCGTCTCAAAAAAAAAAAAAAAAAAAGAAAGGGTAATATAAACTCCTCAAGGAGGTCTATTCAAATAAAGATACAGAAATATGAGGCATTAGAACCCAAAATGGCTTTTCAAAAAAGACTGGAGACATAGCATGGTGGATGTTAATGGAAAAAATCCAGTTGAGATGGATAAATTAACGATGCAGGAGCTCAAGGGGAGAACTGCTGGAACAATGTTGTGGTGCAGAAGTGAAGGAATGGGAGCAAGTCCCCAAGTTGACAGGCTGGCTTTGGCTAAAAATACAGAACTTCACTGGTGGTAGAGAGAAGGTAGAGTTAATGAGGGAGGACTTCATGGACTAGAAGAAAGGATTCCTCCACATATAAGGGAGTGTGGGCAAAGACCCAGAGGGATGAGTGAGGACCTGGGAAGGGACCATGTCTGTGGGAAGGGGGAACCGTATGGAGAACCAAAGCTGGAAAGCTGGAGGTGGAGAAAGATTCTGGAAGTTACCATGGAAAGTTTCTGTTAGGTCCCAAGCAGTTGGTTGTGAGTACATAGGTGGGTGAAAAGGTGATCAAAGCTGCTGCTGATATCTGTGCAGCAGGTGCTCTTGGAAGACTGTACCAGCAGAAGAGATCACAGAGAAAGCTCTAAATGCGTGGAGCCTGTGTAAGAGCATGAGGCTGGAGATGGAGAAACAGGGCAGAGATGGCATCCTAGTGCTCAGTGAGGTGAGAGACCAGGGAGGTTATATGGGTGGGACGAGAGAATTGGGAAGCAGGAAGACAAAGAAGCTGCCCTGAGAAGATGGAAGGGACATCGATTTTGGACAGCTATTATCCCTCAGGAGGTGGCACCTCTGCATTCCCCTTCTGACCTACCACAGAGGAGCCAAGAGCTGGAAAAGGGGCAGGAAGTGCTGTGACTTCTTTATGACATGTTTGGAGGGACAGTGGGATGCCCCTGGTTCCTAAGGAAACCCAGGATCACTCGCCATCCCATCATCAGGAGGAGGTGATGGCAGGACTTGCTTCCTCTGATAGGACCCCAGCATTTAGCACAAAGTGTCCACTGCTTGGATACAGAAGAGCCAGGATGGGAAGAAGCATGGATGTGTCCCTGCTCTGAATGCTGATTCTGTGCCTAAGGGATGGGGGCCCAGCCCATACATGGTCCCCAGGGCAGAGAGGCACAAGGCCCAAACCTGCTGAACCAACATTCAACAGATGTTTTCCTAAAGCATCCCCAAAGATCAAAGGAGGTCTTGTGATATTTTATGAAAATGATCACCCCTTTCCTTCTGCTAGGACTTTAGTATGGGAGATTGATTCTAGTCAGGAGCTGAGCTGTGTTTGGGTTTTGTTCTTGCTATGTTAATGTCAGTGAGTAACAGACTCCAGGTTTCTCTAATATTACTCTGTGTTTATGGTTGAGGCTGGTTTGCCAGAGGTTTGCTCAATGTCGTCCTCCATGCTCTTGATGGTATTTCGGCAGTAGACTGCAGTTGTTACTTAATGCTTATTAGCCTGGTTGGTCAGGGTGGGGAGATTCTGTTTTTCTGATTCAGCTTCAGTTTTAGACAGGCACTGTGCCCCTGAGTCTCAGGGCAGGGCCTTCTCCCTGATCCTATGCCACCCCCAGCTGGAATACTTCGGATGGTCTGGGGCCTACAAAGTTAGAGGATTTTTTTTCTTTTCCCTTTTTCCAGCTGCAATGGGTCTTCACCTATATGTGACTTATGGCCTAACGACAGGACTTACTGCTTTTCATCTAGCAACTTAAGGCTTTTGTTTCCATAGGGAAGAGAAGGGAGAAGAATCTGGGAAGGGCTTGGTGCCTTTCCCCTCAGCAGCTGCTCTTCCTTTTCCCCAGGCCTGTACCATGAGTGATATTTTTTCAGGACTCTCACACTACCCCCAGTCTTTCTTGTGAATACACACTAAGGTTCGTGGAAAGGACCCTGCAAGTGAGTGTGAATTCTCCCTGTACTTGTAAGTCCCAGCATTTCTGTACTCTCATGCTGGGCTACGGTTGGCCTTTAGCAATTCATTAAAACTTTTATCTGGATACTTACAACCTTGACGGGAGGGGAGTGGGGGAGTCGGCTCCAAATAAGCAAGTGCACCTGTGCTACATCTCCATCAAGATGTCTTTCCTTAGATTAAGGTTGAGTTGACCTAGAACTTCAGCTTGCTGACAAATTCAAGAAAAGTTGTGAATTTACAGAGTGTCTTGTGATTTCTTTTGTTGTAAGAGTGAAAGTAATGCTACTTCCAACTTTCCTTTCTCAGGAATCCAGAAGCCTGAGAAACCCTATTTTGTAGTTGAATCTCTGTTAGATGTACCTCAATGTAATTCTTAACTAATACATGTTCTAACTTCATTCATTTATCAAAAATAATGAAACCATGAGTACCTGAAGAATTGGAACTTTTTCATAAGTTCAGGAAGACAAAAACCTTTCTAAGTGTGACTTAACACACAGAAGCCATGGCCGGACACAGTAGTACATGCCTGTAATCGCAGCACTTTGGAGGTCAGGGGCAGGAGGATTGCTTGAGACTAGGGGTTCAAAACCATCCTGGACAACACAGGAGACCCCCATCTCTACAAAATAAAAATAAAAATTAGCCAGGTATGGTGGCACGTGCCTGTGATCCCAGCTACTAGGGAGGCTGAGGTGGGAAGATCACTTGAGCCCAAGAGATCAAGGTTGCAGTGAGCCATAATGGCACCACTGAAATCCAGCAACATGGCAACAGAGTGAGACTCTGTCTCAAAAAAAATACTGTTGTCTCAGTGATTGGCTTTCTGTGCAGCCAGCAACAGAACCTAGGCTGAATCCCGGGTATTTCAGTAACAATCGCACCCACTCTCATTGTTTCAGCAAGGATCTCTACATTAATGTCTCCCCAACTGTGGACCCTTTTCCTGAACTCCACACCTGTGCAGCCAACAATCTGATGAACATCTCTTCATGGATGTATCCAAGGCATACAAACCCAGCATACCTAAATCTGAGTTTTTTCCTTCTGCAAACCTGTCCCTCTTCCCACATTTCCTATCTCAGAAACTATCATTTATTCACCCAAGGACCAAATGACTTCCAGAGACCTGGAAGTCATTCTCCACCCGGTCCTCACCCTTACCTCCTCACCACAACTCCCCAAGAGACCTACTGATTACACTTTCCAAATGTGTCTTGAATCCATCCATTTCTCCCCATTCCTCTGGATTCCTATTTTCCTAACTGGTCTCCCTGCTTCCAGTTTTTCCACTCTGCTGTCCTGGCATCATTGTATCTGCCATTCTCTGTCTGCCTATCTTGTACCTATCCAAGCCATTCCTCAAACTGAAGTCAAAGTCGTTTTTCTACAATGCAAATTCTATTTGGTCCCCTCTCCTTATCACATTTCAGTGGATAAAGTCCAAAACTGTTCGTATCCCACTTCTGCTTGCCTCTCAAATCTCATCTCTCTCAACTCCTGCCTCTATCTCCACAATGCCACCATACTAATATTTTCTGGATACCTGGAACACTCTAGTTTCTCTTTCATCTTGGACCTTTGCACATAAGGAGCCCTCTAACTGCAATTTATTGTCTCCTTCCAGCTAATTTTTTCTCCTTCTTTAGACCTCAGTTCAAATGCCAAATATCTGGGAAGCTTTGGCTGTGCCCTTTGGACTCTAGTAGACATCCCAGGTTTTTTCCATCAAAGCACTGCTGCACTTTATTATTTACTGTTTTGTGACCTGCATTCACATATGCATACTAATCACTGTGAGGGCAGGGACAGTTTCTACTGTGCTCATCATTTCTTCCTCAGCTTTCAATGACACTATTAGGTAATAGGTGCTGAGTAAATTACCTCCAATGCTAAGATAATACTGACACATGAGTTGCTTATTTTATTCCATCAAGGTGTATCAAATCAATATATGAGTGCATGAAAAAATGGAATTCACACCAGTTGTTAGTGTTTCTTCCAAGTACTTTTTCAGGTGCCAAGCTACACTGGTCACTAGAATGCCATTCCATAACCTTTCTTTTAGTTTTGTAGAGCAATTAGCATTCAATTAGCTGCCGGTCTTAACGCAATTTCCAAAAACTGCAATAACATCAGGAAAGACTGGCACTTGGAGACTTTTAGGATTCCCAGGCCCCCTCTCATCGACTTTTTTTTTTTTTTTTTTTTTTTTTTTGGAGACAAGAGTCTCACGATGTCGCCCAGGCCTTGCGTGCAGTGGTGCGATCTCGGCTCACCACAACCTCCGCCTCCCTGGTTCAAGCGATTTTCCTTCCTCAGCCTCCTGAGTAGCTGGGACTACAGGCGTGCACCACTACGCCTGGCTAATTTTGTATTTTTCAGTAGAGACGGGGTTTCACCATATTGGCCAAGCTGGTCTCGAACTCCTGACCTTGTGATCCACTCGCCTAGGCCTCCCAAAGTGCTGGGTGCAGGGAGCCGAAGGCCCTTGGGACGTGACCAACTCAGCATTCCAGCTGGAGGCTATATGATCAAACAGCAAACTGTTTATCATGAATGCAGCACGTGGGCAAACTCACTGCCTTGCCACCAAAAGGTTTGCTGAGCGCCTCACTCCCTGGCGCTGGGCTCCTTGAAATTATTTATTGAGAAATCTAACACCTATTGTTCGATGAATGCAGTCTTGCAAGCCTGCTATGAATCAAGCAGCCAGCCAACAACCACCTCCCCTTCTCGCTATCTCTTTTGCCTAATAAATAAGAAGGGCTGTGTAAAGCTCAGGGCCCTTGTCCACTAGAGGCAAGGTGCCCCCTGACCCCTTCTTCCAAATATACTCTTTTGTCTCTTTTATTCCTGCGTTCGCCCATCTGTGTTCAGTCCCCTAGGTCCGTGCGGGTTACATAGTGGCACCCTGAACAGCAACAGCATCGGGTGCTCTACAGCTGGGATTACAGCGTGAGCCACCACGCCCGGCCTCATTGATATATTTTAAGTACCACCTCCTTTCACCTCTTTCCCAGAAGCCTCTGCTCATCTCCAGCACAAAGTAATTCGATACAAATTTACAAAATGGTCATTACCCAGGATCACCTGTCTCCGAAGCTAGATGGAAACACCTGTATTAAAGCCTAAAGCTATTTGGTCTGGAAAAGTCCGGCTCCTCTCCAGCTTCCAGTTCTTTAGACGTGCAAATAAGACTCGGCAGCCTAAACATCAACTTCCTTTAAGCTCAGACCGCATTTTGTGCTCAGTACTGTAATTATCTGTCCTTTGTGTCCCATCCCTTGGGCTGTAATGTATACTAAGTAAGAGCCCTTATCTTATTTCTCAATCTGTCAGTACCCAGCCAAGCACAGAGTAGACTTTAATATTAGTGAAAATAGATGAAACAGAAAATTTCTTCCCCGGCTTTGAACCTAAATAGATGAGCACCCTTAAGCAAGTCACTTCACCTCGCTGGAACTCAGTTTCCCCACCTAGGCCTCGGAGGGCTCCTCAAACTCTGGCAACCTTTAGCCTAAAATGCTGCGGAGATCTTACCACAAACCTGGGGTGTCTGGCAGGCTATCTGCATTGATTAAAAGAAGGGAACGAAGGAAGAGAAAAACAAGTCCTCAATTGTTTTCCGCCGAGAAGGCGCCGCTGGGGACACTCACCCTCCCTAAAACAGGGGGCCACGTAGCTCAGGATGTAGGTAGGGTCCAGGGTCTTCCGGATATAATCCTGGAAGGCTTGCAGGCTGCACCGCTGCTCGGTGGTCATGCCGGCCTCTGCTTCCAGCTACGTTCCGGCCCGGCTGTGCCTCACTAGCTTTAAAGCCGAGTAGGAGGAGGGCGTGGCGAGCGGGGAAAGCAGGGATCTTCCGATGAAATGATACCGGACGGGAGGCGGAGCTGCTTGGGAACTTTCAAGTGAAAATCGAAGTGTAACTAGCGGCGGGCGGGGGTCGCGGAGGCTGTGCTGCCTCGGGCTAGTTTCGTTTCCCTCCGCACCGAGGAAGCCCGGGAACGGAGAGGACCCCTAGGAATTGCTTTTATTTTTATGATCTTATATTTTGTTTTGCTTTTCTAGCGCTAACTTTGAGACACAGTAAAATTCACACAATCTGAGTGTGCAATTCGATGAGTTTTGTAAAGTGTACACCCGTGTACCCAGTTCTCCCACGTCGGCTGGGTGCCAGGGTAAGTCTATGTTTAGCTTTATAGGAAACCGCCACCTGTTTTCCAAAATGATTGATTATATCCAGTTTACATTCTCACCTGCAGTAGGAGAGCTCCAGTAGATAGACACATTGGTCAGCCTTTTTTTTTTAACTTCCATCTTGGTCGGTGTGAAATGGTATATTATTGTGGTTTTAATTTTAATTTCCCATATAATTAATGGTGGGCACATTTGCATGTGCTTACTGAGTCATTCATATATCATTTGTGAAGCATCTGCTCCAATCTTTTGCCTGACTTTGGAGTTTTTTGGTTTATGGATTTACAGGAGTTATTTATTCTGGATACAAAATTGTTAAATATATATATTCGAAGTATCTTCTTCCAGTCTGTGGCTTACCATTTCATTTTCTTAAAGGTGTTTTTTGAGGAGCAGACACTTATATTGATGCAATATTTTCAGCTTTTTCTTCTGTTTGTTGTTTTTTGTGTCCTCTTTAATCTTTGCCTTCCCCAAGGTCATGAAAATATTGTTTCCTTTTAGATTTATATTTTTAGCCTTTACTGCTGGGTCTATTACTATCTCAAAATAATCTTGTTGTGGTGTGAGATGGGGGGTCCAGGTTCACTTATCCCGTATTTCTAATTATTTCAGCACCATTTGTTGAAAACTTTTCCTTTTGCCGTTGGATAGCCTTGGGACCTTTGTGAAAAAACCAAGTCCATTGAATGTATGTGTGTCTATTTCTGACTCTTGTTATATTCTACTTCCTACTACTTATGACAATACCACTGTCTCTTGGTTACTTTAGATTTCAACTAAGTCTCAAAATCAAGTACTACTAAGTTCTCCAAATTTGTTTTTCACTGTGAAGATATTAGCTATTTGAGATTCTTTGCATTCCTTTTTTTTTTTTTTTTTTAATTTCTTTTTTGAGACAAGGTCTCACTCTGTCTCCCAGGCTGGAGTGCAGTGGTGCAAACAGGGGTCACTGCAACCTTGAATCCCTATGCATTTCCATATGAAATAAGAATCAACTTGTCAATTACCCCTTCCTCCCCCCCAAAAAAGCTTATTGGGATTTTGATCAAGATTGCATTGAACCTACAGATAAACTTGGGGAGAAGTGACATCTTAACAATATTGAGTCTTCTAATCCATAAGCATGGTATGCCTTTTCATTTACTTAGGTCTATAATTTCTCTCAGCAGTATTTTAGTTTTGTTTCATTTTATTTTACAGACGGAGTCTCACTATGTTGCCCAAGCTGGAGTGCAGTGGCTATTCACAGGCACAATTATAGTGTCCTACAGCCTTGAACTCGTGGGCTCAAGGGATCCACCTGGACTCAAGCAATCCTCCTACCTCAGCCATCCAGAGTAGCTGGGACTATAGGCATGGGCCATCACACCTGGCTATTCTGAACTATTTTATGTTATTTGATGCTACTGTCAATGGAATTGTTTTTAAGATTTCATTTTCAAATTGTCTGTTGCTACTGTATAGAAATACAAATGATTGGCTGGGTGTGGTGGCCCGCGCCTGTAATCCCAGCACTTTGGGAGGCTGAGGTGGGTGGATCACCTGAGATCAGGAGTTTGAGACCAGCCTGGCCAACATGGAGAAACCCCGTCTCTACTAAGAATACAAAAAATAGCCAGGCGTGGTGGCAGGCACCTGTAATCCCAGCTACTCGGGAGGCTGAGGCAGGAGAATCGCTTGAGCCCAGGAAGCGGAGGGTGCGGTGAGCCAAGATCGCACCACTGCACTCCAGCCTCGGCAACAGAGTGAGACTCCATCTCAAGAAAAAAAAAAAAAGAAATACAAGTGATTTTTGTTTTTTGACCTTAAAACATGCAACATTGCTAACTTCATTTATTTGTTCTAGTAATTGTTCTGTAAATTCCTTTAAGTTTTCTAGATAAATAATGATGTCATTTGTGAATACATACTTTAACTTCTTCCTTTCCAATCTTTATGCCTTTTATTTCCTTTCATTATAGTTTTACTTTTTCTTTTTGAGACAAAGTCTCACTTTTGTCAACCAGGCTGCTGCAGCCTCCACCTCCCAGGCTCAAGGATCCTCCCACCGCAGCCTCCTGAGTAGCTAGGACCACAGGTGCACACCACTACACCCAGCTAATTTTTATATTTTTTTGTAGAGATGGGGTTTTGCCCTGATGCCCAGGCTGGTCTCAAACTCCTGAACTCAAGCGATCCGCCCATCTCGGCCTCTCAAAGTGCTGGGATTACAGACATGAGCCACCACACCCATCCAGTTTTACTTCTTTCTTTCCAGTCTTCATGCTTTTTGCTTCCTTTCTTTATTATGGTACCTCCCAGAGCCTCCTATAGAAAATAGAATAAAAGTGGTGACAGTTGACACCATTACTTTTTTGCTAATTTCAGTGGGGAAATCATCAAGTAATAATAATCACTTTAAATAATATGGTAGCTGTAAATTTTTCTTAGATACCTTTTATCAGATTGATGTTCTCTTTTATTCCTGGTTTGCTGAGTTTTTATAATGCATGGGTGTTGAATTTTTCAAAAGTTTTTTCCTGCATTTATTGAGGCGATCATATATTCTGTTAACATACCAAATTTCATTGATCAATTTTTGAATGTTCACCCAACCTACCATTCCTGGGATAAATCTCATTTGGTTTTAGATACAAAGGATGCTTTATCATGACCAAGTGAGTATTTTCATAAATACTTTTGTGTCTGTGTTCATAAGGAATATTAGTCAATAATTTTATTTTCTTGTAAGGTGTTTATCAGGTTTTGATATCAGAGTTACGGTAGTCTCATAAAACGAGAGTTTGTTTCAGATTGGTATCACTTTCCCCTTAAATGTTTAACAGAATTCACCAATAAAACTATTTGGTCTTGACATGTTCCTTGTTTGAAGATTCTGTATAATGAATTCAATTTCTCAATTAGATATAAAGCTATTCTGACTTTTAATCTTTAATCAGTTTTGATAAATTGTGCTTCTCAAGTGTTAAAATAATTGGTAGGCCATTAGACCGACGTAGCTCTAACACCCTCATGAGGAAAATGAAACTTAGTTTAGCCAATCACAGTTGGCTAACTGGGACATTGTTTATATTGTCATAAATTTCTCACTTGGATAGTCCAAATAAGGCAAACACTCAAACTTTAACCAATGAAACAATTTCTTTGCTCTGCGTCCCTTCAACCCCCTCTAACAGAGCCCCAAACCACTTCTGGTTTGTAGCTGCTCAATTTATGAATCACTGCTGGAACACCTTAATTTTTTTTTTTTTTTTTTTTTTTTTTTTTGAGACAGAGTCTCACTCTGTAGCCCAAGCTGGAGTGCAGTGGCACAATCTTGGCTCACTGCAGCCTTCACCTCTAGGGCTCAAGAGATTCTCCTGCCTCAGGCCCCAAGTAGCTGGGACTAGAGGCATGTGCCATCACACCCAGTTAATTTTTTTGTATTTTTAGTAGAGACTGGGTTTCACCATGTTGCCTGGGTGGTCTTGAACTCCTGGGCTCAGGCAATCCACCTGCCTTGACCTCCCAAACTGATGGGATTACAGGTGTGAGCCACCATGCCTGGCCAGCTTGAAATTTTAATGTGGAAAAGTTTATATTTTAACACAAGGAATTTGATCATTTCCTCTAAATTGTTAAATGTATTGGCATATGGTGTTCGTGATAGACCTTATTATCTTTTTGCCTTTTTAAAAAATCAGTCTTGCCAGGGATTTACCAATTGCATCTTTTCAAAGAACAAACTTTTAGTTCAATAATTTTATTTTTTTTAAGAGACAGGGTTTTGCTGTGTCATCCAGTAAAATGGACTCCTTGGATGTACGTTAATCAAATATAACTTTAACCTCTTTTAGCTATAACTCTTCGTATTCTTTTAGCTATAGGTCTTTCTCCATACACACATATACATATATATGTGTATACACTCTATATATTATTTTATATGTGTGTGTGTGTGTGTGTGTATTTAGTGGTTGCACTAGGGATTATAATATGCATCCTCAACTTATCTCAATCTATTTAGAACTAATATTGTACCACATTAGGTAAAATATAAGATCATCACAACCATATAATTCCACCCCATCCTTTTTGCTATCATTGTCTGAAACTGTACTTCTATATGTTATAAAATACATACTACAATAATACAATGTTATAAACCTTGTTATAGCTTGTTGTCTTTTAAGCAAAATAAGAAAAAAATTAGTTTTTGTTTTTCCGTGCTGTTTGCTATTTCTGGTGCTATTCATTTCCTCTGGTAAACACTGGTTTCCATCTAATGTTATTTCACTTCTGTCTTCTCCAATTTGTTAAGGCTTCTGGTAACTTTTTCATTTCAGGTTTTTTTTTTTTTTTTTGTAGTTCTAGGATTTCCATTGTTTCTTTTTTCTACTTCTCATGTCTCAACTGAGAACCACTATCTATTTATTCATTATAACCATCTTTTCCTTTAAGTTCATATACGTATTTCTAATAGTGTCTTTAAAGCCCTTGTCTGCGAATTCCATCTCGGAACCTGTTTTGGTGACTGCTTTTTCTCTTGACTATGGGTTTATTCACATGTCTAGTATTTTTTTTATACTGGATGCTATAGATGTATTATAGAATCTCTGGATTCTATTATTTTACTCTCAAGAGTATTACTTTTTGTTCTAGCATTCCACTGAATTACCAGTGAATTACTTTAAACTTACAAAGGCATTGTTTACACACTGTAGTAGGTCTGTTTCAAGTTTTGCCCTTCTTGCAGGGTAAGTCCTTAGTCCTGAGTCAGTCTTCCACAGTAAGCTGTGGCCCTGCATGTTCCAGTGAAAAGTCCTACGTGTTTCTCAGCCCATCTAAGTTGGTGGGATTCAACCTCCAAGTTCTATATTCCCTGTGGTGGTGACTGAAATGTACCTACTGAGCCCTTTTAGCTTTCCAGCTATTGCTTACATGGGCTTTTTGGAATCTTCCCTGCACGTGTACATTTCAGGGTCAGGATTTGAGTGAAAGTTATACAAAAATTTTAGGGCTTGTTTTCTTTGTCTATTTTCTGAAATTTCTCCCTCAAAATGCAGTCACTCGGGCAGCCCCAGGGTCCATCTTCTGACACAATGACTGTGGTGCTCTGCTTGCATTCCAGTCTCCCTATGGACCGGGGATGACCCTCAGATGAAACGCCCAAGAAACTGTTCTCATACAGTGTCATCTCCGTCTTTCAAGGGTCTAATTCCCTCCAGTTTCTGCTTTTTGATTGCCCTCCAGTGACTTCAAGTTCTTTATACCCTTATGTTTTGCCTATGTTTATAATTATTATCTCATGCAAGCTACTCTGCCAATACCTGGATTTGGGTTTTAGCTGAGAGAAAGAAATCAGATCCAAAATTCCTTTAAAAAGGTAAAGACATGCCTCCTTCTATGCTACTAGTGGGAAATAATGTATCCCTGAATGACAACAGATTTAGAAAACATCAACAATTATAGTATAGATTATATCTGAAAGAACTGAAGTTCCAGAAATGGAATGATTTGACAGATTCATAGGTAAAATTTGACCAAGGCCAGGAAAGAAGGGGAGTGTCATAGAAGGATTAGGTGATATCTTACCACCTAATACCTAGGTGATGGGTTGATAGGTGCAGCAAACCACCATGGCACACATTTACCTATGTAACAAACCTGCACATCCTGCAGATGTACCCCAGAACTTAAAATAAAATTAAAAATTAAAAAAAAATCTCAGTCTTAGACCATCTCCTCACCTGGGCATTAATTTACTCAACATATTTACAGAATATCTACTGTATGTCAGGTACTGTGAAAAACACTAGATACATGGAGATAAGTGGAAAAGAGTCTCTGTCAAGAGCTTAGAGTCTGATTGAAGGAGGAAGAAGACACAATAAAGATGTAATAACACAACTAGTAACTGCCAAATGTGAAGTGACATGGAGAAAACTATTTCAATACAGTGATAAGGGAATACCTTTCTGAGGAGGTCACATTTCAGCTGAATCCTGAAGAATGAGAAGGAATTAGCTATTCAAAAAGAGCAGGTAGGCCGGGCACAGTGGCTCACACATGTAATCCCAGCACTCTAGGAGGCCAAGGCGGGTGGATCATTTGCAGTCAGGAGTTTGAGACCAGCCTGGCCAACATGGTGAAACCCCATCTCTACTAAAAACACAAAAAATTGGGTGTGGTGGCACACATCTGTAGTACTAGCTACTCGGAGGCTGAGGCAGGATAATTGCTTAAACCTGGGAAACGGGTTGCAGTGAACTGAGATCACGCCACTGCCCTCCAGTCTGGGCAACAGAGCCAGACCCCGTCTCAAAAAAAAAAAAAAACAGGTAAAGGGGTATTCCATACAGGGAGACAGAATGCACTAAAAAGTTTAAAAAAAAAAAAAGTGAAAGATGCAAGATGCTTGTAGCTGGAACTCTGTGAGCAAGGGGTAAATGATATTGCAATGGAGCTGAAACAGTAAGCAGCATCTTTAATGCAAGGAATGAAGTGCAGTAACATACTGCAGGGTTTTTGTTGTTGTTGTTGTTGTTTATTTATGTATTTTTTTGAGACGGAGTCTTGCTCTGTCGCCCAGGCTGGAGTGCAGTGGTGCCATCTAGGCTCACTGCAAGCTCTGCCTCCCGGGTTCATACCATTCTCCCGCGCCCACCACCATGCCAGGCTAATTTTGTTTTTGTATTTTTAGTAGAAACAGAGTTTCACTGTGTCAGCCAGGATGGTCTCAGCCTTCCAAAGTGCTAAGATTACAGGCGTGAGCCACCGTGCCCGGCCATACTGCAGGGTTTTAAGCAAGGCATAACATAACCTGATTACATTTTTTAAAAACCTCTCTGGCTCCTAGCCAGAATGAGATCAGTTGGGAGGTGACTCAAGTAAGAGATAAGGACATAGATAAGGCATAGATAAGGACATTGTGGCAGAGAGTGTAAGAAGTTAATTGAGATATATTTTAGAGACAGGATTGAGTGGCTGGCAGAGGAAAGGAATGAGAAAAATCGAGGATAAATTCCAGGTATCTGGTTTGAGCAACTGGGAGAATGGTATTACCACGACAAAAGTGGAGAATATGGCTTTAGAGCTTACCGCATTCTAGTGAGGGAGACAGACAGAAAAGTAGATGTTATATAGTAATAAGTGCTGTGAGGAGAAATAAAGTAGAAAAAGGAATAAGGAGTAATGGGGCTGCTTATATTAGATGAGTTGGTCAGATCACGTAAACAAGCTCAGGCCAATGTGCTGGAGGATGAGAAACCACATAGAGCCCAGTAACCCCAGGTGAAGCCTTAGATCAGCCGACCCACAAGTTGACTGAAGACACACAAGAATGCCAGTCAAGACAACCTTGGCAGGCAGTATCTCTAAGAACTAATATGACACAGATATTGGTTTTGGTAAACAGGCAGGGTTTCTGTTTGAGCCTGTGCTGGTCATAACTGCCCAGCCAGTCACTCAGTCCTATCTCTAAAATATATGGGTGGTAGAGAGAAATAGGTTTGAGGAGAAAAAGGTGTAAAACAGCCATTATGCAAAATACAATGAGCAAAAATACTACAAAAACTTGCCCTCTAATGTCATACAGCTTATGAAGCTGATATACACCAATCTGCACAGTTACCAGTTACTGATTTCCTTCACGATACTTAGCAGCATGCATGTATGTACAACTGAAGAGCTGGGTTCATCCGGACTGAGATCTTGCTAGGTAAAGCGTTAGCCAACTACAGCTTGCATGCCAAATCTGGCACGTGTCTTGTTTTTGTACAGACCAAAAGCTAAAAATTGTTTTAACATTTAGAAAGTGTTGTAGGCCAGGCATGGTGGCTCACACCTGTAATCCCAGCACTTTGGGAGGCCAAGGTGGGAGGACTGCTTGAACCCAGGAGTTTGAGACCCTGCTGGGTAACAAAGCAAAGCTCCACCTCAATTTGAAAAAAAGTGTAGGAAAAAACAGAGATTATGTGACACAGCCTGTGTATGGCCCTAGAGGAGAAGTTTTCCAACTCCTAAAGTAGGTAAATGATGAAAGAAAGGGCAAGTGAGTTGGAGGGTAGTGCAAGGAGAGTGATTAAAACATTATCTGGAAAATCATAACTGGACATGAAGGAAAGCAAAGGAGAGTGACTGACAGAGTAGAATCTAAAGATGGTACTTCCCAGTCCTATATTCTAAAAATCCTATTAGATTTCCTTGGAAGCAGCCTAACCTGCTCCACCAAAGCAACGGTTTCTAATATAATGATCACATGAAGATAAAAGTGAGGTGCTCCCAAGAACCTAAAAATAAGATTAACCTCTCAAAAAGTCTATGTTCCATAGTGACGAGGGCACTGTATTAGATACAGGAGACACAACATAAAATCGAAGAGGCAAAGAAAGTATACGGGACTATGGGAAACACTTCTTGGCCTCTTTTGAAAGCTTATTTTCTGTTGCCAGCCAACTTTTCATATTATGTTCCCTAGAATTCTCACTTATGTCTGCTTCTCTTGCTCTGCCTCCCCTCTGGAGTATCTCATCCTCCCACAGCCTCAGTACTACTCTGTTTCAAAGCAACTCCAAATCATTTCTCTAGCCCCAATCTTGCCTCCAAGATTCACACTCCAATTTTCAGATTCCCACTGGAAATTTTCCTCCTGATGAGTATCTTCTATTTCATTTGTGATCGTGGGAATGTTGTATACCTTTACAACATTAAAAAAAAAAAAAGTGGATTAGAAACACAACCCAACTAAAAAGAATAAATTAAAAATAAAGAATGCGGTAGCCACTAGCCTCATGTGGCTATTTAAATTAATTAAAACCAAATACAATTTAAAGTTCAACTCCTAGGTTTTACCAGCCACATACATTTTAAGTGCTTGATATCAACATGTGGCTAGCAGCTACTATAGCACAACTCTAGGCTGCTTAGTTTCAAACTGAACTAATTTTCCTCCCCAGACTATTCCTATTCCTATTCCTGTATTTCTCGCCATGGATATTGGTATCACCATGCATCCAACTCTCATATTGAAAAAAAAAAAAGGTCTGGTCATCCCAGACTTTTCCCTCCCCTTCACAGCCCATCTTCATTTAAATTGTACTCAAATGTCTCGTGTACCTCAGAAATCTCCAATCTAGCCCCTTCTCTGGATCCTTATTGTCCCTGTTCTTGTACAGGCCCTTCTGATATCTGGTTTGAGCTACTAGTCAGAGCTTTTTTTCCTTTGTGTGTGAGACAGGGTTTCACTCTGTCACCCAGGCTGGAGTGCAGTGGCGTGATCACGGCTACTGCAGCTTCAAACTCCTGGATTCAAGCGATCCTCCTGCCTCGGCCTCCCAAAGTGCTGGGATTGCAGGCATGAACCACTGCATCAAGACAAGAGCTTCTTAAACAGTCTTTTTCTGAGGCTTTCCCTACTCAAAACCTTCTTTTACATTACTACTAGTTGTTTCTTAAGAACAAATCTTATTGTTCCATTCCTACCTTCTTTAAGATTCCTGTTGGTTCCATCCTATTCATCCTTATATCCCTAGCATTTAGAATACTCTTGGACTCTATGTACTCAATGCCTGATGAATAAATTGAGTTTTACAAATAGAAAAGCAAAGGGATATCCCCTTGTCCAGGAGAGAACTATTTACCTATTTTTTTTTTTTCTTTTTTTTTTTTTTTTTTTTTTTAATTATACTTTAGGGTTTTAGGGTACATGTGCACAATGTGCAGGTTTGTTACATATGTATCCATGTGCCATGTTGATTTCCTGCACCCATTAACTCGTCATTTAGCATTAGGTGCATCTCCCAATGCTGTCCCTCCCCCCTCCCCCCACCCCACAACAGTCCCCGGAGCGTGATGTTCCCCTTCCTGTGTCCATGAGTTCTCATTGTTCAATTCCCACCTATGAGTGAGAACATGCGGTGTTTGGTTTTTTGTCCTTGCGATAGTTTACTGAGAATGATGTTTTCCAGTTCAGTAACCAAAACAGCATGGTACTGGTACCACAACAGAGACATAGATCAATGGAACAGAACAGAGCCCTCAGAAATGATGCCGCATAGCTACAACTATCTGATCTTTGACAAACCTGACAAAAACAAGAAATGGGGAAAGGATTCCCTATTTAATAAATGGTGCTGGGAAAACTGGCTAGCCATATGTAGAAAGCTGCAACTGGATCCCTTCCTTACACCTTATACAAAAATTAATTCAAGATGGATTAAAGACTTATATGTTAGACCTAAAACCATTAAAATCCTACAAGAAAACCTAGGCAATACCATTCAGGACATAGGCGTGGGCAAGGACTTCATGTCTAAAACACCAAAAGCAATGGCAACAAAAGCCAAAATCGACAAATGGGATCTCATTAAACTAAAGAGCTTCTGCACAGCAAAAGAAACTATCATCAGAGTGAACAGGCAACCTACACAATGGGAGAAAATTTTTGCAACCTACTCATCTGACAAAGGGCTAATATCCAGAATCTACAATGAACTCAAACAAATTTACAAGAAAAAAACTATTTACCTATTTACAGTGCAAACAGTCATGCAGATAAGCTGGAACCAGCCTACTCCAAGCAAATTGTAGAAGATGCCTAACTTTGCCCCCTTGTGTCTATATAAAAGTATATTACCCAATGTTCTAGAGCAACCACAGTTACCGATTCTACAGGTAGGAATTTGGCCTCAGAGCTTAGCCTAATTTGAACTCCATTTCCTTGCCTCTTGCTTTCTTCAAGGACAGATCCAATGTTATTTACCATCGCCCAGTATCTTTGCAGGTAAAATAGGAAAGAACTTACCGATTTTCACGACATTGTAACAACTAATCCTACTGTATTTTTTAAAATGGCCATATCCCACAGTTTCCTAATAACTAAGTGATTCAGATTTTGACTAAAATCCAAGAATGAGGAAATAATCATTTATTCAGCACATTTTAAATCTTCTCTGCATGCCAGCTGCTGTGGAGGAAGACAAATATAATTTAAAGGAAGATATAATCACAACACAACTATTTTCTTCTCCATCCTATATCACCTGCCATCACAGAATGTCTTTCTTGTTGAGGATATACCTAAAGCCTCGCAGATCATTATTCTCAATTCCAGTCACCTTCAGCTCCACCCGTTTCAATTTCAGTCACCTACTTCCAACAATGCCTACAATTAGGCAGTCTCTAATATATATATATATATATATATAGTCTTCTTACTCCTGCTCTTGTACCTACTGGAACCCCGTTGGAAAATGAATCCCTTGAAACTCTCCCTGTTCTCCAAGTATATTGGTCATGTCATAGCTTCACTTCCCTCCCTACTCAGTCCAGGCAACGGAATGCATCAATTCCGCTATTCTTGCCACTTTATCCCTCAATTCCCTTGCCCCTTTGTCCTTTCACTGCTCACATCCAGAACATCCAATCATAAATCCACACATTTATTCATTTGCTCAGTAAAAATACTAAATGAATACTACAAGTCCAACATTAGTTTCTGCTTCTACTTCCAATGTTGAATGCTGGTGGGACAAAAAGAAGTCACAAATCATAGTGTCCTACAAATTCAAATATCCCATCTCAGGTGAGGCCTCAACACTAATCAGCAATTCTTAACCCTCTCTCTGTGCCTTTCAAGGGGCATTTTTTCCACTCCTCCTCATGATCCAACCTTCTCAGAAGATGGCATTCTTCCTATTTCATAAAGAAAGGAGAGGCTTTAGGGCATGTATTACCTCATCTTAACGCATCTACCCACGAATACTTTTTTTGTCTATTTTTACCTCCTGCCATTTTATAATAAGACTTGCCTTTGCTTGTCCATTGCTAATTTCATTTCTCTGTGCTCTGGACCATCTTTCCCATTCAGGAACTTTGTTTCATTAGTCAACCTTTCCTTCTCAAGGGGCTCTCTCCCAAAAAAGGTTCCCGTCTCCCTCCCACTTTAAGTTTCAAAACAAAAACAATGCATACCCTTTTGATTTTATACCCCTCTAAACTCTATACTCTTCTAAGAAAAGTGCATCCACACTGAATGCTGAGGAAATCAAGGGTTTTGACACAGGGAAACTCCTCCCTCTCCACTTCCCATTCCTTGCCCCTGTTGGTGGGAATACTGGGAGTGGCAACAGCCTAAACCAGATCACACTTGGGTTCCAGCACCCCAAAGTGCCTTCCAAAAATTTTTCTGCATCCAGAGATGTGCTACTGGCTTGCTCAGCATGTCTACATCCTGCACTGGCAGAGGACTGCAATTATTCTTCACAAGGTTAGAATTCCCAGCAAGTGTGGGTTGTCAGCTTGCCTCTTGTAAGCCCCTTTGTACACACTGCCCATCTTTACTACAGACTGGATGAGTTAGTGAGGCCTTTTAGATTGGCTAGCCTAGAAATTGGGGAAGATTGAACTCCACTACTTGGACTAGGAGGTAAAAAGTAGTAACAAATTTTCGTGTTGTGAACCTCAGGATCACGATCATGAGTAAGGAAGCATGAATGGTTTAGTTACATTTCTTACATAGATTAAATGACAAAAGTCACCACACTGAGAACCTGAGGTAAAATAAAATGGCATGGACACTGAATTCAGATGAACATATTAAAAGAATATACTATTATTCTAAAAGTTTATAGATAGTGGAGCTTCTTGAAAGCAGGCCTCAGCTCATTTTCAAATTCTCCAGGTCCCATTCATTCACCCCGTGTTTTAAGCATGTTGGTTGTCAAGTAGTGAAAGAGTCTAGCACTACACTGATACATAGTTTCACAGAACTTTCAGACTAGTGGGAGATAAGGCATTTAGTAATCAACTGCTAATTGTGATGCGTGGTCTGAAGGAGCCTGGAGTTGTTTGAAGCAGTTTTGGGGAGGTGCGAAGAGGGCACACTTTTAACAGAAATCTAGTTTAGCCAGGGTGGAGCTCAGTTTCCAGCAGAAGAAAACTGCCACGAATGAAAGCTCTCACGTAGTACGGAGCAGCACCTCCATAGCCCTGGAGCAGCCTAGCGTGGCATGAGCCCAAATGAAGTGACAGAAATGCTGAAGATGGGTCACAGCCTAATTAGGCAGAAAGCTATAAACCATATCATGTTGTTGGATTTTTTGTCTGCTTTTAATATCCTAAGAGAATAGGAAGCTACTGAAGGATTTTAAGAAGCGGATGACATGAAAATTTAAAAAAATCGGTAGGGCACAGTGGCTCATGCCTGTAATCCCAGCACTTTGGGAGGCAAAAGCAGGCAGATCACCTGAGGTCAGGAGTTCGAGACCAGCCTGGCCAACACGGTGAAACCCCATCTTTACCAAAAATACAAAAACTAGCTAGATATAGTGGTGGGCATCTGTAATCCCAGCTACTCGGGAAGCTGGGATAGGATAATCGCTTGAACCCAGGAGGTGGAGGTTGCGTTGCAGTGAGCCGAGATTGTGCCACTGTACTCCAGCCTGGGCGAGAGTGAGACTGTCTCAAGAGAGAAAAAAAAACCTTTTCAGTGCTGCATCACAAATGGATGGGGGAAAGGAGTGGGTGCAGACCAACAATGAATGCAGGCTGACCCACTACGGTAGCACAGATGAGAGATCTTGGCTACCCAGATTGGATATGAATGGTATAGACACAATAGAAAAATCATAAAAATCATTAGTGCCAAGGATTTGGCAGCTGAATGAGGGGGGCTGAAGGGCAGGGACGAATCAAGACTTGGCAATTTTTGGCTTGAACACCCAAAAGGATGATGGTGCCATGTATTGTTTTCATTAAATGTTTAACGGAAAACATGATGTGAAATTACCATGTGGAATAGTGTTGTTTTTAATACTTAAGAAAAATTACATTGTAACTACAAAGTAATTTCAAATTTAATGTGTATTTCTTGATCAACTACAGTCTTCCCACAATTTCTCAATGTCTGAACTTACTTAAAAATTGCCAACATCAATTTTAGATTCTTCTTAATTTTCTACTGTCCTTAGAACAACAGATTCTAAACATGGCCTACCAAGACTGTTCCCACCCTGTCCTTTGTCTAATCCTGCTTTTAGTTCTTGGAATATGCTAGGCTCTTCATCTGCCCTTGGATCCTTTGCCAATAGCAATTCCTCCCCCCAGTTAATGCTGGCTTGTTTTCTGGATTCAACTATTACGTCCAAGCATGATTAGGTCCCCATTCACTTGTAAGGGAATTATACTTTCTCCTCAGAGAACATATGATAGTTTATAATGTTATACTTACATAAATATGTCTTAACAGTCCATAAGCACCATGAAGACAGGGAGCATTATCTGCTTTGCTCTACTGATAAAACAGAACCGCCGGGTACAGTGGCTCATGCCTGTAATCCCAGCACTTTGGGAGGCTGAGGCGGGCGGATCGCGGTCAGGAGTTTGAGACCAGTCTGGCCAACATAGTGAAACCCCGCCTCTATTAAAAACACAAAAATTAACCGGGCATGGTGGCGCGTGCCTGCAGTCCCAGCTACTCGGGAGGCTGAGGCAGGAGAATCGCTTGAACCCGGGAGGCAGAGGTTGTGGTGAAGTGAGATTGCACCACTGAACTCCAGCCTGGACAACAGAGCCAGACTCCAACTCAAAAACAAACAAAACAAACAAAAAACTTAGTGCAGAACCTGCCACATAGTAGGCACTGCAATTTCTACTGAATAAAGAATGAATACGGTAGCAAGGCAAAGGCAAACTGAAGGCTGAATTAAGATTTAACTCAAGCTCCACTGTTCAGTGGCAACCCTACATCAGCATAGATGTAATTTTATCATCCCTAAAACAAGATAAAACATAACCACTTTATATAAAAGAACTACCAATGTAAAAGTATGACAAGGGTTTTTCATGTTTATTTAGCAAGTTAAATGCTGTTTTTACTGATGATAGAAAGCAAATAAGATACTCCTCAAAATCAAAGAACTAAAATAATTAAAACTATAAAGTATTTGTTCACCTGAAGTTCAGTAGTTATGACATAATTATGCCCTTAGCTACATTCAAGATTTTAACTTTACTAAAATAAACTTTAAAAAAAAATACTGCATAGGAAAATGTCTGATTCTTGTTTTAAAGTGTTATTGTTTTATTTTTTTTCTTTTGTTGAATACACATTTGTTTTACTGGCAGTCCAGATAAACAAGTATATAAAGGAAATAGTAAATTTTTATTTTGGCAGAAGATAAACTGTGCAGATTAAAATGCCTCAATTTAACCTAAAGAAATGGTTTTGAATCATATAAATTTTTAAGAAGAAAAATAAAGACTGTCCAAAGGGATTCTCCTAGCTTATAACACATTTCCAGAATAACTCTCAAAAAAAAAAAAATTCAAAAATACTCATTGACTACCTTAAAAATATGTCAATACCATATGGCTTTATGAAATAACTTCTAAAATTTATATTTTTTCTTATTTAAAAAGGACCCCAAGTTTTAAATAAACTGCTAGCAGTATCATTTTCTTCACTTAAAAGTGCATATCTTTGAGGGTTGGACATACATTTTGAACAAATAATGATTTTTACAAATTAACACCAAAAAAAAAATCACTTAAAATATTGTAAGGAGGAAGAGAGCTTTCACCAAATGTCATCTTTAAATAGACTGCAGTAGATGACATTCTTCCTTTTTTCTTTTTATAACATCAGAATTCTCAATGAAATGCTTTGGCAGTTTTAAGACATATCACAGTCTCTACCAAGACATACTGACATTAATGATGTCCGTGGAGATGGCAACTGCCTTGATGGCTCAGTTTGAATAGACACAATGTTAGTGGGCTGGTTCTGCAAATCAGAAACAAAGGTGCTGTCTTCTCTTACATCGAGAGTTTGTTCAACTGAAGCTGCCAGAGGTGGAATATTATCTACAGTTTTGTTGGCATTATTCAAGTTGTTAGTAAGTGTGGCAATATCACATTCCTTGTCCAGCACACCAAATTCATCTTCTATTGTAACTACATCTTTAGTTTCAAATGGTTCCAAGGAAGGAGCCAAAAACTCACTTGGTAGAGGGTCTTGAGGACCACTATGGTCACATTCTGTATCCTCCTTTACTTCAGAATCCTTATCACTGTCACTGTCAATGGTAATTACAACTGGGGAACGTGAAGCATTATCTCCATGGTGCTTCTTATGCTTCTTCTTATGTTTCTTCTTTTTCTTTTTATGGTGTTTAGTTGTATCAGTAGCTTTTCCTTCATAAACTATCTCTACACTTAGGCTCCGGGTCTTCCTTTTTCTCCTTTTGTGTTTTGTCTCTCTGTCTGATGATCGGCTGTCTGAAAAGGTATCACTCTCATTTTTGTAGTTTCCATCCAATTTTGATGAAGATTTTTGGTAATGACTGTCCTTTGCTTTAGAAGCAAATTCACGAGATGGCTGAGCCACTTCGTTAGTACCCTCCAAATGGCGTGTTTTGTATTTTCGTTTCCCTCCAGGCTTTTCATTTCTCACCCGGTCAGTCCCGGTAGATGCAGTCCTTGATCTGTTACTAGACAGGCTCCTTGATCTGTGCCTTTCATAGTAGTAATACTTCCTCTCACTGTGATTATTTTTTTTCCTAGCATTTGTTCTTTCAGAAAAGGACTGAACTCTAACTTCTGGACTTGAAGACTGTCTAGAATAATGAGCTCTGGACAGAGTCCTCCTCCTGTAAGATGATTCGTACCCATCCCTGTCCTTGTTTCTACTGTAATAAGTATACTCCCATTTGTATCTGCTTCCATAATTATTTCTTAAATAATAACGATCTCTATTTCTGCTCCGTGATCTTCTTTTACCATGATCACTGCTACGAGACCTTGATCTGCTTGTGCTTTCACTACTTAGAGACAAAGTTTGGCTTCTTCTGGACCAACTGCTATCTCTAGTTCTTGATCTCTTTTTGTCTCTTCTCCCTCTAGGTCTGCTACTTTCCCTGCTTCTGGATCGTTTACTTTTCATCCTTTTCTTCCCATGATGCTTTCTATGATTCTTCTGATCATGCCCACTTCTACTCTGAGAACGTGAATCTGAACTTCTTGATCTTCCCCTCTTTCTGTGTCTATGGTTATATGGAGAATATACTCTGTCTCCTCTTACAGATGAGCTTAGGTTTCTGGGAGATGACAATGATGTAGATCGTTTCTCTTCCTTCTTTGATTTGATTCTTGTACTAGAATCACAATGACCTTTATTTATTTGTTCATCCTTTCCAAGGACAGAGTGTGGAGATGAGCATCTACTAACATCGCTATCACCAGAACTGTAAGATTGCTCTTGTTCTTGTGTCTTCACTGTCTCCATTTTCTCATAAGAACCTAAGTCCTCAGAATCAGAGGACAGTTCAACAAGTTCTGGGGTCCTCTCAGCTAGTGGTTTAACAAACCCAACAATGACACAATTATCTGAAGAATCATCACTGTCATTATTTAGGTCCTCATTGGTTTGTACTCCTTGTATCTGAGACGTGGCTCCTCCTGTGACAAGTTCTTCATCTGAACTGTCAGAAGTATTTAAAAGAGAAGACATAGTAACGTGTACCTGCTCTGAGCTTGAGTAAGATGGTCCTGGAGTTTCATCATCCCATGGTGCCTGACTAACAGTGGCTACATTAATATCCAGTTCTTGGGTCTCAGCCTCATCTGGAGATATTGTTATGACTGAAGAATCAGAATGGCTGCCTTCTTCATATGAAGGAGCAGGGCAATCATAATTGGCATGCTGGTCAAAGGCTGCCATGTTAAAAGGAGATCGGGCAAAACTGATAAATTCATGTATAAAATGCTCAGTTCGATTAAGTAAAAATGGTCTTAAATCAGACACAAATGCCTGACTCTCCAAGTCATAGCGAGTAACATTACTCATGATAATATGCTGGACAATATTCACTAAAGATCCATGAGCTCCAAAAAGAACTGTAAGTTCACGTTTTAACCAGGGGACTAATCTGTGAAGGCAAGCTGGATTTCTACGGAAAAATTCAGCGGAAATATCCCTGTAGCGGCCACCATCTTCAATATTTCTAACTCGAGCACCAGCACGATAGAGAGTTCGTCTAAAATTAATAATATCTTGTTCTTGAATTTTCCGCAAAGATCTTTCATCTGCGGTAGTTGGCCTCCTTACTGCAATTTGTCTCATAAATTGAGGAATTTCAACATCTCTAGGTCTTGTTGAAATGCCTAACCCTTCAAATAGTACTCCACTATCTGGTGGAGTTGTTGTTCTTCTGTTCACAGGACCACTAGGTGAATAAACAGAAGCATTTCGTTCCCTTGTCAGAGTTGTACGGTAGCGAAATCGTCGATCAGGGGTGACAAAAGAACCATTATACGAAGGCCTTAGGACATACTCCTTGAAGTCATCTTCTGCCCTCACAGAATGGAAAATAGAATCAAAGGGCTGTTTACATAGTGGGCATTCAGCTTTGTTTTTTGACCACTCCTGTACACAGCGAAAACAGAACTTATGTAAGCAGCGATCTAAGTAAGACACATTATCAAATCTATCCAAGCATATGGGACACTTAGAATCAGGAGACGCATCAGCTGGTACTGTCTGTTGCAATTTGCTAGTGCCAGCTTTAGGTGAAAAGTTGTCCATTTTAAATTCCTTAGCAGCTGATGCCATTATCTGTAAAAGGGAAAGAAATATATCAGTAACCTGATATTAGAGGAATGACTAAATAGTCTCAACAAAAATGCAAATAAAGACCTTGAAACATATTTTGGTGAAAATACTTAAGTGACCCATTACTTTTGTTTTGTTATAAAGGGACACTGTAGCATAGTAATATAGTGCTTAAAGCATAAGCTCTGAAGTCAGATTTCCTAAGACTGAATCCCGGTTCCACACTACCAGTGTGACTATGTGCCAGTTAGTATCTCTGTGCTCTAATTTCATCTGCAGGTCAGTGATAACAGAATCTGCCTCACAGGGTTTGTGAAGATGTAAAAAGCCCTCAGAAAAGGCACCTGGTACATAGTAAAGCTCTCAAATATTATGTAACATTCTATTATTCTTTTTAAAAATAATTTGAGAAATATCTGACATATAAAAAAAAAAACGTACCAAATACCCATGTATCCACCACTTATGCCCCTTATCTTCCCCTCCTATCACTCTCTAGAAAACAAAAAACAAAAACACCACAGTCCTCAGTTGATGTTATTTCTATGCATGGCTTTATACCTTTCATATACATATGCCACTAACAATACAGACTGATTTATCTGTGATATTTTATATGTACTTTTCTAAAACAACTTTGGTGACATATAGCTTACATACCAGAAAGTTCACCTGTTTAAACCAATCCTATGGTTTTTAGTGAAAGATTCTTTTCTCAACCTTAGAAAGCTAATTTTAAAAAGGGAGAGGAAACTTTTAGTGAAGATTAAATAATAAACGAAAAAGCAGCCAAGAGGCAGTGCCTGGCTCACAGTAGGTGCTGAGTAAATGTTAGCTGTTATTATTACTACACTGTATTACTATTATTACTACACTATTATATTCAGTTAATAACTTATTCCATTCAGCATTCCTAATAAGTCTTCCTTTAGCTTTTTTTCTTTAATCCAAAAGTCAGGCCACAGAATATCTTGAAATCATGTTTTTGGTCCCCTTCCCTATTATCCTTTCCCATATGGATGACTAGAATATTAAAGATCAGTTTGTTTTATCAGTTTACATTGGCTCAAAACTTTGCTAGAGCTGAAATCTAGTATGCATTTTGGCTTTATCTCATAAACTCCAAAGCTGCATTTTATACTAATCATTTTGAATATATTGACTACTGGGGGGTCAGGCGCAGTGGCTCATGCCTGTAATTCAGCACTTTGGGAGGCCAAGGCAGGCAGATCACCTGAGGTCAGGAGTTCAAGATCAGCCTGGCCAACATGGTGAAACCCTGTCTCTACTAAGAATACAAAAATTAGCCAGGCATGGTGGCGGGCACCTGTAATCCCAGCTACTTGGGAGGCTGAGACAGGAGAATCGCTTGAACCCAGGAGGCAGAGGTTGCAGTGGGCAGAGGTTGCAGTGAGCAGAGATTGCACCATTGTGCTCTAGCCTGCGTGACAAGAGTGAAACTCTGTCTCAAAACAAACAAACAACAACAAAAAACTACTAGGCCCTTGGTTTCCCGGGCCTAATATTCATCTTCCTCCACCTCCTTTATCACAGGAAGTTCCATCACTAGTCAACTGGGGTCAAGTTAATCAAATAACAGAATTGTAATTTTCTAAATAGACTCATTGGCCTTAACAAACTATAAGAAAAACCATTAAACAAAACCCACAACAAAAACTCATGACTGAAATACAAGTATTCCACCATAGCTTTCATATTAAACTTGCTCACTTTAGGACACCGTGGCTTTCTCAAGAACATAACTTAATAGAGAATCAATTAATGCTAATTAAGCGTTTCTTCAGGGGTCCAGGTATGTCTAGTCTTCTATTTACTGAACTGAAAATGCAAAAAATCATCACTGTCCTGGAAGGTCTGGAAAAGCATAATTATAAATATATAATATTGCTTTTTTATTCATAAACACTCTAAAACCCTAATACTGCACAATTTTCTCAGCATTTCCCTCTACTTTTAACATTTTTTAATCTGCCTACTCAGGAAATTTAAAGAAGCACACACATAAAAATAAAAACCTTTCAGTTCAGAGACTGTGTGTGTGGTAGAGGGAAGGAACAGAGAGAAGTTGGGAGGGAATCAAAGAGGTTATCAAAAGATCTGGACTGAAGACCAGGCTTCACCCAGAACTAGCTCTAGTTAATGTGAAGAAAACCACATTACTCTAGACTTTAGTTTTCTCCTCTATATAATGAAAGGATTACTGGACTTGGAAAAAAGACCCGTGAATTCCAAGTTAATACATTTTATCTTCACTTAGTTCTTTGAAATAGAATTTTAGTGTTTTCTGAACACTTCCAGTTCATATAAAAATTACAGCTGAAAATGAATTTATTGAAGGGAATTATTAGGTAGTAAACTTGAAGTTCAAATAAAGTAAAATCTCAACAAAGTATGATTTAAAAAAAAAAAATGAAACCTTACCCTTCCCTTCTCTAGTTTTATAAGCCTGTTAACCACTTTGACAGTAAAAGGTGAATGAATGACTGGTAATGTCCTCCATAACAGGTTAAAAAATAATAATAAATTAGAATTCATTCTTGTATTTCTACACAGGAATCATTAGCTGAAAAGAATAATCTTAGCTGGGCATGATGGGCACACCTGTAGTCCCAGCTACTCAGGAGGCTAAGGCAGGAGGATTAACTGAGCCTGGGAGGTCCAGGCTGCAGTGAGCCATAACTGCACCACCTCACTCCAGCCTGGGCGGCAGAATGAGACCCCATTTCAAAATAAACAAACGGTCTTCATCAGAAACATCAAAGAGGTGGGGCACGGTGGCTCACGCCTGTAATCCCATCACTTTGGGAAGTCAAGGCAGGAGACCCTTGAGGCCAGGAATTTGAGACAGCCTAGGCAACAAAGCGAGATCCAGTCTCTATCTTAAAAAAGAAAAAGAAACATCAAACAATTGGGATGCATGTAGATCATCAAATAAGTAATTAGCTCTTCAAAATCATCACTAAATGCTAAATTAAAATGTTTTTTAAAACGCAAATGAAGTCAAACATATGACCCGGCAATTACACACCTAGATATACCCAAGGGAAATGAAAACTTGTCCACACAAAAAACTGTATATGAATATTCACAGCAACTTTAGTCATAATACCTCAAAAGGAGAAACTCAAATACCCATCAATTGATTAACAGATTAATAAAATGTGGTCTATCCATACAATGGAATTTTATTTGGCAATAAAAAGGAACAAAATACTGGTACCATGTTGTAACATGGATGAACCTTTTTATTATGCTAAACGGATGAAAAAAAATTCACAAGAACCCACATATTGTATGATACCTTTTATATGAAATGTCCAGAATAGGCAAAGCTATAGAGATGAAATGAGGCTGGTGGCTGCTGCTGGGGCAGTAAAGAGGTTTATTTCTGGGATGATGAAAATGTTCTACAATTAATTATTGTGATAGTTGTACAACTCTGTAAATATACTAAAAATCATTGACTTATAAACTTCAAACGGGTGAACTTTATGGATGGAATGTAATCTTTTTGTTGTTGTTGTTGAGACAGTCTTGCTCTGTCGCCCAGGCTGGAGTGCAGTGGCGTGATCTTGGCTCACTGCAAGCTCCACCTCCCGGGTTCACACCATTCTCCTGCCTCAGCCTTTCCAGTAGTAGCTGGGATTACAGGCGCCCGCCACCACGGTCTGCTTTTTTTTTTTTTTTTTTTTTTTTTTTTGTATTTGTAGTAGAGACGGGGTTTCACCGTGTTAGATCCGCCCGTCTCGGCCTCCCAAAGTGCTGGGATTACAGGCGTAAGCCACGGCGCCCGGCCCGGAATGTAATCTTAACAAAGCTGTTTAAAACTACAAATTAAGGCATAAAAACTGAGATGACTAGATACAGATTAAGAGTGGTTGATTTGCTGGCCGGGCGCGGTGGCTCACGCCTGTAATCTCAACACTTTGGGAGGCTGAGGCAGGCGGATCACCTGAGATCGGGAGTTCGAGACCAGCCTGACCAACATGGAGAAACCCCATCTCTACTAAAAACACAAAAATTAGCCGGGCGTGGTGGCGCATGCCTGGAATCCCAGCTACTCGGGAGGCTGAAGCAGGAGAATCGCTTGAACCCGGGAGGCGGAGTTTGCAGTGAGCCAAGATTGCGCCACTGCACTCCAGCCTGGGCAACAAGAGCGAAACTGCCACACACACACACACACAAGAGTGGCTGATTTGCAAGAGACATTCTGAATTTAAGTAGCAAAGGTAGACCCGATGAAAAACACAGTGCTTCAGGTTCTGTAAGAAGCCTGTATTAAGGTTTTTCCATCCTAGCACTCTAGGAATTAGGACTATTCATTTCCTCACAGGAGACAATCAGTTCTTCCAGTCGCACTTCCTAAACTGTCTCCCAAATCCTAAATGAAGTTCACCATCTTTAGTATAAACTGATTAAGCCAAAACTTCCCTTTCCCGAAAAATCCTCAAATCTGGTTTTAACAAAGATAAGAACAATTCGGGGAAATTTCAGACAATTAATATGGACACACATCTAGGGAAAATGGATGGGGGAGATAAAGAATCAGGAAGCTCGAATCTACATTTTAGGAGACTGGATATTTGAAAAACTGCACAATGATATAAATGAAGTATAACTGCTCTGTAGAATTAAAGTCAGACTTACTCCAAAAGTAATCTATGGCCGGGCGTGGTGGCTCATGCCTGTAATCCCAGCACTTTGGGAGGCCGAGGGGAGCAGATCACAAGGTCAGGAGATCGAGATCATCCTGGCTAACACGGTGAAACCCTGTCTCTACTAAAAACACAAAAAATTAGCCGGGCGTGGCGACGCGCGCCTGTAGTCCCAGCTACTCGGGAGACTGAGGCAGGGGAATGGCGTGAACCTGGCAGGTGGAACTTGCAGTGAGCTGAGACTGCGCCACTGCACTCCAGCCTGGGCGAAAGAGCAAGACTCCGTCTCAAAAAATAAATAAATAAATAAATAAAAATAAAAAGTCATCTATGGCATACACTGTGTATAAAATTTAATCATCTGCTGATTACATTTGCGGGAGTGATGTTAATTCTGATGCAGAGCCAAGGCTGAGAATCGCCATCACTTATTAAGTGTGTAACCTGGAGGAACTTTTTTCTCAAAATCTCACGTTTTCTCAATTCTAAAATGGAATTGAAAAGGTGGTTGTGTGACGGGACATACTTCATAAAAACCCTTAGCACAGTGCTTGGTGCACAGTAAGAACTCAACACTGTTCTTTATGTTATGTGGACACGAAGTGAATTTTAGTAGCTCATCACCCATAACTTACAATAAGGGTCCAGACGGAGGATAGCCTATAACAACAAAATAATCATCATACTTAATATAATTATTATACTTAATATTTCTAGGCAAAGTGACTAAAAAGGGTTCACGAGTAGATGAAATAGAAAGATCACCCAACTGTTAAAAATAAACTGGTTCCTACCTCTTGCCACCTTAAAAAAATCACTGTACCTCTCTGAACTGCATTTAATCAACTCCAAAAGAAGATACAAAAGTCATAGGATCTACTGACCAGATCCTATCAAATTTAATTCCAATTCCAGCAAAAAGAATTGGCTGGGAACCGTTCGCCTCTAAAACCACCCATTCCAGACAAGTATGATTGATTTTAGCTGATTGTATAGCTTTCTTTGCATTTCATGGACAAAACCCAGAAAGCTCTCACCACTATTAACTTAAATCTTGGGCAGCTGTTTCTTAATTTATCTTAAATAATCTTGAAAATTACCTATCAAAAGGTCTACTCCGTTTTCCTCTTAAATCACTATGTGGCTCATCTCAGCACTGCCCCCTTCCAGCCTACAATCAGCAACCCATGAGGAAAGCTGCAGTAACTTGATGGATGAACAAGTCACGGGCAATTTCTGCTCAGAATGTTTAACACAACACAAACAAGTCCCAAAGCCACGGTGATAGTCGTTTACTTTGGTTCAGAACTGCCACTAGACTAAGATAAGCACCATGAGCATTACATAACCACAATGAACTTAAATATTGTTATTCCCATTTTACAGGCAGGCTCAGGGGCTTAGGGGACCTAGGCAAGGTCACATATCCTGTAAGTGGTGACGCCACGATTCAGTCTCATTGCTTTTTTGCTTTTCCCTGAGACCAAGCTCTTTCCAGTACTCGGCCAGGCTCGCGCCCCTCGGGAGCGCTCGTGGGAAGAGCAACCCTCGCCTGCCCGCACCAATCCACAGGTGCGCGCAGGAGCCGCCCGGGGGCCCTGGCTCTGGCCCGTCGAGGCCCGGACAGCCCCGCAGGCCATGACCGCAGCCCTCAGGTCCCGAGGCGCTGCTTCAGGAGGGAGCACCAGCTCGCACGGCCCTTCCGACCCCCGCGTCCCATTGTTCCGAATCTCACTCACCTCGGAGGATGCCGGCGCAGGCCTGGCTAGGGCGCTCGCCGCGAGCTCCCGGCAGCCCAGAAAGCTAGGTCGGTGACGGCAGGATCCGCGAAGGCGTACCCGGCGACTTCTCCGCCTACCCTCCGAAGCGGGAACAGGCGGGGGCGCTTCACCCTCCTCGCGAGACAGCGGAGACCCCAGCGGCGGCTGCGACCCCTGTGACGCAAAGCGCTCATCACCAATGGCAGCTGGGAAGCAGGGCAGAGAGCGAGACCCACCCCCCAGCTCCCGGCGCGTCAAAACACAACACCCGCCTTCCCCACGCATGCGCAGCAGATGGGCGCCGGCCCCGAGGGCGGGGCTCAGCGCACCGGCCGAAACGCGGCCCCTCCCCCGCCGCTCCAGACCCGGGAGGAGGGCAGCGCGACCCTCCCATCTTGTTACTGGTACTCAGCCACTGGGGACACTGACTGAATGTTCGCCCCTAACTTACCCGGAAAACACGAGAACTAGTTCAATGTCGTTTCAACCTCACCAAACTCTGCGGAAACTTAGGAAATTGTCTCTAGTGTCTAGATAGGGGAATTGTTAGACGGACTTGAAGTCTCTCACCTCCTGTTGTACGCCTCCCGGAAGCAACACCGGGAGTCCAACGGGATCCCAAACCAAAACCCAACCAGTATCCTATAAAGTCTTCAGAGAGGGACCCCCTCCAGGCTGGGGAGAAACAGGACAACCTAACAAAACAGGGCCTGGACTCCCCCCTAAACAGACCACGTTTTTCTCCGCTCTTCCCCTTCCCACTCCCTGAAATCTAGACTAAAAGTCTTTTAAGACAACTGCGAGGTATAAAGAACATCTAGAGCCTAAGCGGCCCGTTGCCAGATTCTACTCCTCAGGCCTCAAATGTGATGTCCCAAACATTCTAGAGCTGAACCTGGTACGCTCGCCCGCCAAACTGCCGTGCTCGGGGCTTAGTATCTCAAGCGCGGCCGTTCAAGAACATCAGACACGCTCAACAAACACTTGTTGCTTGACTGGTATATTATGGCGAGTAACGCGTCCCACGTATTTCTTCTTAGAGATATACATCACGCTATACGTTTCTGAAGAATGGCTCGATTTACAGAGGTTCCCACAACGATTTGTCACATATAAAAGAGTGGGTGGTATTTTTACGTCAAAGATGAACAGGAGAACGTCCACCTAAATCGTGTGGTATCAGATGCGGGGAGGCGTGGGGGGGGGGCGGGGGAGAAAGCGTTAATTCTTCCAGCTTTAGAGCCAGACCTAATATTTAAAACGTGGATTGTTTTTCAAATAAACTTTTAAATGGACAGGACATCACCTTATCCTGCATTAATATTGCATTGCAACTAGAAAGAAAACCAGTGGAGGCACGCCTATCTCCTATCTCTCTAGTCGGCAAAAAAAAAAAAAAAAAAAAAAAAGGCAATTTTTAACATTTTCTCGTTTATTTCCCCTCTCTAAAAGGCGGGCAAGGCCCCCGATCACGTGATACCGCCCCCCCAACTCCGGGCGGAAGAGGCCAGCGACAGCGCTGCACGAAGCGAGTGGGCGGGCGCTCGTGCCCGGCTAAAAGATGGCTGCTGCCGCCGGGCGGCCACCGCCTGGGAGGTTACTGTAAGGCCCGCAGCTCCCGCCAGCTCCCGCGGACTGCTGCCGCCTCCTTACCATGAAGCCAGTAAGTCGTCGCACGCTGGACTGGATTTATTCAGTGGTAAGTCCCAGGGATCGCGGGCCCCCACCGTGTCGACTCACTGGGCCCGCAGGCGGAAAGGCCTCTTCAGCACTCAGAAACTCCAAAATCCATTCCTGAATTAAGCATTTCACTCCCTCACCTCGACTCCGCCTCTTCCTGGAGGATACGATCTTCCGCTTCTTACGTAAAGGCTGCTGGGTGTACCCGCCACTGGAACTCTATTTATTCGATTTTGTTACTTTAATTCCCACCTTAGCAATGGCACACGGTAACCTGACGGGGGCGAGGGGAAATATCAGGCACATTTCACACCTCCTTTGCGATTTTTGGTTTAGTTGCTGCTTGCCATCGTTTTAATCTCCTGGGGCTGCATCATCTATGCTTCAATGGTGTCTGCAAGACGACTGCTAAGGAAGAAATACCCAGACAAAATCTTTGGGACGAATGAAAATTTGTAACTCCTCTGGATTTAATTCTCTGAAAATACAGTTCTTTCCCTCATGCTTATGTAGATTTAAAAATAAAATTCATAATGCAAAGTTCCCAAGTTTATTTTTGCATTATCCTTTATAACAAGCACTAGTATGCAAATTTTTCACTTACAGATTTTAGTATTTTACATTCTCATGACAAAATTAACAGCAACCTAGATCTGACAGTCTCGAGTGTCATATCATAGTTGGAATAAGCTTTTCAATCAAGTTTCTAAATTCTTTAAAAATGATTCGGAAAGATTTTTTTTTTTTTTTGAGACGGAGTCTTGCTCTGTTGCCCAGGCTGGAGTGCAGTGGCACTGTCTTGGCTTACTGCAAGCTCCACCTTCCAGGTTCATACCATTCTCGTGCCTCAGCCTCCGGAGTAGCTGGTACTACAAGGCGCCCGCCACCACGCCCGGCTAATTTATTTGTATTTTTAGTAGCGACGGGGTTTCACCGTGTTAGCCAGGATGGTCTCGATCTCCTGACCTCGTGATCTGCCTGCCTCAGCCTCCCAAAGTGCTGGGATTACAGACATGAGCCACTGCGCCTGGCCGGAAAGATTTCCTTAAAACAAAAGTGCATGGAATTGCTGTTCTTATATTTGTTTATTGTGATATTTCACTGTTGCATACCCTGATACCAAATTAGAGTAAGTACTGTGTAAGAAAAAAAAAGACTAACATATAACTAAATACTTTTCCATATCCTGTTTTCCAAGTCAAGAATGACCAGAAAAAGTAGGTGGTTTCTCATATTTGTTTAGCATGTCCACTTTTTACTTACTGTTAAATTACTCAGTCTCAAATTGTACAATGCTTGAAAACAAATATGACAATTTCTGAGATTAAACTTTATTAAAGTTACTTTTCCAGAAAATTCAGTAAATATGGTAATACAGGAACAAACTTAGGCTCATAAGCCTTTTAAGTTTTTACATAATCTTTAATGATGTTGATCGGGAAATTCTTTCATTGGTGGAATTACTTCTCCAGTCTCCAGAATTATATCACCCTAGGAAAACAAAGACACAGTTAGTACAAAAATCTTAAGTCTACAGAGGTGATAGTTCTATTCTGTTCCATGTTCATCAGATCTCACATGGAAAATGTACTTGAGTTCTGGCATTCCCTTTAAAAGGACCCTAGGCAAAGTAGAAGCTGACTAAATCTGAACAATCAGTATTCAAAATCTTAAGGTACAGTGAAATAATAGGGAAATTTTCACTCAGAAACAAAATAATCGAAAAGAGCACAAAAATTGTGTTCTCTAAGTGATAAAGGGATAATCTTTTATTTTGTATGGCCCCAATAAATGGAGGCCCCAGAAAGAAGTTGCAAGGAAACATCTGCAGTTCCAGATAAGGAGGTAATGTACCCCCAGCAACTGAATGTGTTAAGCAATCACCAGTTTTCTGACTGGGTTACATACTGAATACAGAATACAAACTTTGCCTAGGCAACTGGTCCAGGCGTCTTTTCAATTCTTGATATAGAGTGTGGGCAAAAAGGCATGTGCTTTGAAGCCAGAACCAAGTGGTAAGAATCTTGGAACCTCCACTGACAAGCTGTATAGTTTTAAGACAGATTATTCAATTTCAGTTTCAGCCATGTGTTTAAGATAGATTCTGTTAGCCTGCCAGTCCCTGAATGACTGGGAAGAGTAGAATTGTCCCCATCCCTATCCCAATCCCTGCCATTCCCTGACCTGGTACTGCTCAGGATTATAATCCAATGAAAAAATAAATATATTATGTTTATGCCATTATACATTTGGGCAACAATTTGTTACTACAGCTAGCATTATCCCAATGGAAATCATTGCCTTGAAGTGGCACTAATGCTGCTGTAATAAAAATCAAGCTACAGGGCACTGGCTTAGCAGTCTGGTAGCAAAGATAAAGATGGAAACAAAAGGCAGTGGCAAACTATTTAGCAAAATATCTCCTATAACTTGGAAGCAGACTGCCTAATGAACTTGAGGTTCTATAAGAAGCCGGGAAAAAAAGTTATAGTATGTGTTTGGATCCTTGGGATCCTTGGATGCCTTAGGAATGTCCTTTAAGAAGCATGAGCTCAGGCAAAGTGGCTGATTTGAGAGGAGACACAAAATGGAGAGGAAGAGAGAACACTTTCGTCCACGCTACAGACTTTCTGTTCCTGACCAAAAAAAAAAGTTAATAGAATCTAAAAATTCAGGCCAGTTACGGTGGCTCATGCCTGTAATCCCAGCATTTTGGAAGTCCAAGGCAGGAGGATTGCTTGAGGCCCAGAGTTCAAAACCAGCCTGAGCAAGAGTGGGACCCTGTATCTAAAAAATAAATAAAAAATCAGGACCTTGCGGTATTGGAAAATCAGACTACTTCAGAATTCCTAAACAATAAGTTAACATAAGAGATTTGGGCAACAGAAGCCCAGTAAAACTCAAACAGAGGGACACAGCCCTATGGCAAAGATCAGTTTAAAATGAAGGTAGCCTTTGAACCAGTCTGCCTCAGATGGCCTCCACATAGCTGCCATCTGTGAGAGAGGCAGATGCATAAGGACAAAGAAATGAGAGAAGCTGGTAACTGTGTATAGGAAAAACAGATACTGGCATGAGAAACTGACTAGAAGTAAACACATTAGATTCCTACCAAATATTTTTCTTTTCATGCTTCTAAATGTTAAGGGAAATGGATGGACAAACCAAACATAATAGTTTTCAAAATCCTGCCAGAATGTTTGAAATTAAAACAACCTCTGGCATTCAACCTCCCGCAAGCAGGTGGCAGATTCTGAAGCCCATACAGCCCCTAAGGAGGGCATGCTTCCCAATACCATTTAGATGTGGTCTAGGTAGATAATGAAAAGAACAAACCCCTTGGACAGAGCCAGGAACCAGGAAGAACTATGGATAAAGGTGTTCTTCCAAGAAAACAAAATCAGTGCCCATTCAAGTAATTTCTCACACACAGGGGTTAGGAGTGAGATTTCAGAATTGCCAAGAACCAGTGACTACTATGCTATCCAAATTCTACCACTGAACAATGGGTGTGGTTGGGGGACAAGGATACAGTTAACTTGTCTTCTTAGTTCACTGATCCTCAGATCAACAGAAGTCATATCTAAACCTGACATACTATTGTACATCATCTGGAGATCATGGATTTGGGGCTGGGTGCAGTGATGGACTGGGACTTTGGGGTTTCTCCCTAAGGAGAGGGACTAAGTGTGTTATGCATGGGTAAAGAAAGAAGCAAAGAGCTGTTTGGTGACTAGAAAGATGGAATGTAGCAGAAACTCCATGAACAGGGGTCTGGGAAATAGCAAAGAGCACACAGATAATATTTGGGAAGATGAGAGTGAGTTTTAGCTAACAGAATTTGAGCAGAAGTGATGTAAGCTACTTCTAAGCTTAGACCCTAAAAATCATCCCCTGAGACATCTTGCCCTATCTTTCTATCACGATCTTGGAACCTCATATTCGAGAGGCACGGCTATAAGATTGAGGAGGATCACCTGATCCACAGTAGTCTGTGATGTCAACAAGAAATAAACCTCTGTTTTGTTAAGCCATTGAGATTTGGAAGTTTGTTATTACTTGTCCTGTTCTAAACATATATACAATGAGCATTCTTCAGTTCCTCAAAGGGGTCATGGCACAGAAACAGGAAAGAACCACAGTGGCAAAAAATACAGAAATATGAGAAATGCTACAGGATCCCTGATATGGTCTTCTGAATAGAGCTCTCCTTTTCCTTTGAACAGTAAATGGCAAAATAAATTAACATTTAAATAGAATAAATGGAAGACTAAATAAATATAAATTGCCCAAATGGAAAAACCAGCAAGATAATTTCCTATTTTGAGACTACCTAGGCTATAACACACATCAATGTTACACAATAAAAAAGGAGAAATCCCCTACTTTTTTTCTTTTTTTGAGGCAGGGTGCTCTGTCACTCAGGCTGGAGTGCAGTGGCGCAATCTTGGCTCACTGCAACCTCTGCCTCCCAGGTTCAGGCAATTCTTGTGCCTCAGCCTCCCCAGTAGCTAGGATTACACGCGTGCACCACCATGCCCAGCTAATTTTTGTATTTTTATTAATAGTAGAGATGGAGTTTCACCATGTTGGCCAGGCTGGTCTCAAAATCCTGACCTCAGGTGATCCACCTGCCTCCCCCTCCCAAAGTGCTGGCATTACAGGTGTGAGCCACCACGCCTGGCCCCTACTGCTTTTTTTTTTTTCTGAGACAGAGTCTCACTCTGTGACCCAGGCTGGAGTGCAGTGGCGCAATCTCCGCACACACACTGCAACTTCCACCTTCCAGGTTCAAGCAATTCTTGTGCCTCAGCCTCCAGGTAGCTGGGATTACAGGCATGCACCACCACACCTGGCTAATTTTTGTATTTTTTTTAGTAGAGATGGTGTTTCACCATGTTGGCCAGGCTGGTCTCGAACTCCTAGCCTCAAGGGATCCACCACCTCGGCTTCCCATAGTGCTGTAATTACAGGCATGAGCCCCCGATACCCCCTTTTTTTTTTTCTTTTTGAGATGGAGTTTCACTCATTTCCCAGGCTGGAGTGCAGTGGCATGATCTCACCTCACTGCAACCTCCGCCTTCCAGTTTCAAGCAATTCTCCTGCCTCAGCCTCCTCAGTAGCTGGGATTACAGGCGCCCGCCACCACGAACGGTAATTTTTGTATTTTTAGTAGAGACAGGGTTTCACCACGTTGGCCAGGCTGGTCTCAAACTCCTGACCTTGTGATCCACCCACCTCGGCCTCCCACAGTGCTGGGATTACAGGCGTGAGCCACCGTGCCTGGCCCCTCCCCCAACTATTTCTTAAACCAGCGTTCCAACTGGGCCAGTTGGCCAGTTTTGGTAGCCCTTCCTAAAATTCCCTTGTTGCAACAGATAATCATTACTGTGACTAAGTCATTTGATTAAAGCAAGAATCACAGTAAGTTTTGTTATTTAAATTGTGTCCTTTTGAGTTATGATAGTTCATTATCTGTGACTAGAAGTACACAAGAACATAGTATGTATTCTACTATGCTAAACAATAACCTCACAAACAGCTAGTAAACACCAACTACTGAGTCAACTTTTAATGCTAAAATAACTCATTTCAAATTAGTACTATAGCTCACACATTCATAGTATAAATTTTTTTTTTTCTTTTTTGAGACGGAGTCTCGCTCTGTCACCTAGGCTGGAGTGCAGTGGTGCAATCTCGGCTCACTGCAAGCTCCGCCTCCCGGGTTCACGCTATTCTCCTGCCTCAGCCTCCTGAGTAGCTGGGACTACAGGCGCCCGCCACCACGCCCAGCTAATTTTTTGTATTTTTAGTAGAGACGGGGTTTCACCATGTTAGCCAGGATGGTCTCGATCTCCTGACCTCACGATCCACCCGTCTCGGCCTCCCAAAGTGCTGGGATTACAAGGCGTGAGCCACTGCGCCCGGCCCATAGTATAAAATTTAAAACACCCATTAGTGGATATTAAATTCACAGATGGAGAACTTAAGGTCAAATCTTGAAAATGAGGCACAAAGCTATAGGACATGAGAGTTTGGAATTAATAACAGAAATTCAGTTGCTGTCACCATGCATGGATGTTTGCTTAGGCTCATGCCCTAAGCTCTTTACCCAACATGAAACAGGACACAGTGAAAAACTTTTGGTACTCCCTTTAGGAAAATCAAGGTCACAAAATACGTTTTACAGCCAGGTTGAAAATAAATGTGCTCACTTCCCGCTTGAACTGTAATTGTCACCTCATGCTAGTTCTTTTTTTTTTTTTTTTTTTTTTTTACAAGAATACCCAAAACGGACTTAAACCGAAAGTGAGAAGGAAAGAACATTTTAATCTAATAATTGCTTGGAAAGGGAGGAAAAGGAGAGAGAAAAACAATAAACAAAATCAGAAGTTTTAAGACTTACAGGGAATATTCTGGGCTTCCTCTCAACTATGCCATATGGTTTTTCCTGTAATAAAAGTTAACTCTGTGTTAATTATGGTGTTAAGAGTTTCTTCTGAAAATAAGAAATAGGTCATACCCCAAATTTTAACTTAAGCTCCAAACTTTCACAGAACTCCAGATTCACATATCCAACTGTTTACTCAATATCTCTACTTAGCTATCAAATAGGCATCTCAAACTTAACCAGGTCCAACACTTAACTTCTCTCATCCTCAAACTGTTCCTCCAGTAAATGACACTCTTATTCCCCCAGTTATGAAAGCCAGAAACCTTGACTCCTCAGCAGAGCCTGTTAATTCTATCTTGAGAATATACCCTCAATCCAACTGGTTCTCATCACCACCCTTGTTCAAGCCTCTATCATATTTTCACCTCAACTACCACAACAGCACCTACTAGCCTCCCTGCTTCCACTTGTGCCCTCCTAGGCAAATGAAAACAGTCTATTCTCCACATTTCAAGGCAGAGTACACTGATTCTTTTATTTATTTATTTTTTTTTTTTTGAGACGGAGTCTCGCTCTGTCGCCCAGGCTGGAGTGCAGTGGCGCAATCTCGGCTCACTGCAAGCTCCGCCTCCCGGGTTCACGCCATTCTCCTGCCTCAGCCTCTCCGAGTAGCTGGGACTACAGGCGCCCGCCATCAAATCAAGAGAAAAGGTAAGTGAGTGGCTTTGGGACCTCTACTGACACAAAATGTTTAACTAAATATGTCCATCTGTGGCTCAGGAAAAATCACCCGGAAGTGTGAACCCTCAGATAAGCAACCACATTACTGTATTGAATTGTCAACCTAGTGACTGCAGCTTGTTAAATTTGCTTCTCTTAGAAATGTCTTTTCGGCCGGGCGTGGTGGCTCACGCTTGTAATCCCAGCACTTTGGGAGGCCGAGGCGGGCGGATCACGAGGTCAGGACATCGAGACCACGGTGAAACCCCGTCTCTACTAAAAATACAAAAAAATTAGCCGGGCGTGGTGGGGGGCGCCTGTAGTCCCAGCTACTCGGAGAGGCTGAGGCAGGAGAATGGTGTGAACCCGGGAGGCAGAGCTTGCAGTGAGCCGAGATTGCACCACTGCACTCCAGCCTGGGCAAGAGAGCAAGACTCCGTCTCAAAAAAAAAAAAAAAAAAAGAAATGTCTTTTCGATCCCAGAAAAATGTAGTTAAATTTAGATATGATAAACTAAGTTAAACCCAGAGTATAAATAAGTGAATGTGTCAACTTTTAAAAGTTCTGAAAACATTGGTACATTCCATACATTCTGTTGGTTAGAGTTTGTAATGTGTAAGATAATCTGGCTAATAGAGGTTTTAAAAAATTAGGTTTAGGGCCAGGCGCGGTGGCTCACGCTTGTAATCCCAGCACTTTGGGAGGCCAAGGCGGGCGGATCACAAGTTCAGGAGATCGAGACCACGGTGAAACCCCGTCTCTACTAAAAATACAAAAAAAAAAAATTAGCCAGGCGTGGTGGCAGACGCCTGTAGTCGCAGCTACTCGGAGAGGCTGAGGCAGGAGAATGGCGTGAACCTGGGAGGCGGAGCTTGCAGTGAGCCGAGATTGCACCACTGCACTCCAGCCTGGGGGACAGAGCGAGACTCCGTCTCAAATAAATAAATAAATAAATAAATATTAGGTTTAGGATTCTAGTTAAAATGCATAATTGATTTAGATTTGTGATCCTATGTTGAAAAAAATTACTTCTTAGAATCATAAATTTACCATATAAATACATCGAAATAAAGCTGAACACACAAAATGTATAAATACAATTTAAAATATTTAACAGAATTTGGCTATGTTTGTAAATGGAATTGTTTCAGAAGAGTTCAACTTCAGTTAATCCAAAGACAGTAAAAAACAAAGGAGATTATTTTTATTTTACTAGATGCATAGTTTAGTAGAATTTTAAAACTGAATTTAAAGAATTAGGAAAAAATTATGTTTTTATATTTGAAACTCAAGAACTGAATGTTAATCTGTATATTAAGTCACTGTAACCAGTTCTTTCTGCACATAAAAATCACTCTTGGATGTTAAACTTTCACTAACAGAAAGTAATATATTTTCTTCTCTAGGGTCTTACATGCCAAAATAGTGAAAATATAACAGATGTATAATGAAATGAAGTAGTCTTTTTATGAACATAAAGTTTTTTTAAGCCCATCAACAACAGAAATACAAACTATTCTCTCACCCTTAGATATATAAATTGTTAGCCCTTTTTAATAGTTGTAGAGAGAGTTTGTGTTGGTTTGTAATGTGAAAATCCCCTAACCCAACTCTAACTCCTCTTAGAACTAATAATCTCACGTATAAGACAGGCCATGTCCACTTGGACATCTCCAAAACTGCCATGGCAGCACATGCTTCTAAAAACTTCACTATTTTTTTTTTTTTTTTTTTGAGACGGAGTCTTGTTACATCGCCCAGGCTGGAGAGTGTGGTGGCCTGATCTCGACTCACTGCAACTTCTGCCTCCCGGGTTCTAGCAATTCTTCTGCCTCAGCCTCCTGAGTACCTGGGATTACAGGCACACGCCACCAAGCCCAGCTAATTTTTTTGTATTTTAGTAGAGATGGGGTTTCACCATGTTGCCCAGGCTGGTCTCGAACTTCTGAGCTCAAGCAATCCACCTGCCTCAGCCTCCCAAAGTGCTAGGATTACAAGCATGAGCCACCACACCCAGCCTAAAGTATTCACTTCTATTCCATCATCAGAAAGCCCTCCCTTCCAATACCCTACTTGTAATTTCCAAGGCTAGAGATTTTACAGTCATAAATGACTGTGAACTTTGGTTTTATCCCCAACGTAATCAACCACCAACTTCAGGTGTTTCTTCCTTTAAAAGTGTCTCTGGCTTTATTTTTCCTCTTCATCCCTGCTATCTTCACCCTAACCAGATTCTCAACTGACATCTACTAAAATGCAATGGCCTCCAGCTGATCTGCCCTGCTGTCAGAACTTTCTTCCCTTCAATTCACCATACATTTCAATGTTTTTCTTTGTTTTCCTCAATGTATCACATTCATCAAGTCACTCTCCCATTAAAAAATGGAAAGCTTCCCATTGCCTATCACATGTGGTTCAACTTCTTCTATCTAACTTTTGAGACCCTCCATAAATTGGTCCCAGACTACCTAGTCAACAGACCTTCCATTCTAGTCAGCTCCTCAGTCTTAGGTACAAACGGCCACGTTCATTACTGACTCCATATCTTTGCTTCTAACAGGAATTAACTTTTTTCCTCCATACTCTTTCCCAAATTATACCTATCTTCCAACTTTACTATAAAGTCTTTGAGGTCAGGAATTTGGTCTTGTATATTCTTCTATAGCAATAAAGGAAGAGGACATGGTAGACACTCCGTACTTGTTAATCAAGGGGCTTAATCTGCTTAGTACACGGAACAAAGATGTCAGCAATCAGAATTTTAAAGAGTCTACACAATCAATAGAGAACACAATCAAAGAGAATAAGTTATGTTGGGGGCAGGGGTGTTCTGAAAACCCCCCAAAATTTTGGTTGTTTCACTCTTCTGTCAATAGGCTAACAGAAAGCCAATATCCACTGGATTCTCTATAATTTGTTAGGCAGTCCTTAACTTCTGTCTCTATTCTGAAATAATTTTAAACTTACATAAAGCTGCAAGAATGAAAAAAAAGAATTTTTTCCTTGAATCACTTTATAGTAAATTGCTGACTAGTTTATTACTCTAGTATACTTCCTACAAAGACAATATTCTTAAAATAATTACAATACAACTATCAAGATCAGGAAATTAACACTCATACATTACTATCTCTACCTGGTCTAAAAAATCCATTCAAATCTTCTCAATTGTCTCAACAATTGTTTGGACTTACCAGAAAATCCCCTTACGTGACATGTTCTCCATTGATTGTGTAGGCTCTTTAAAATTCTGACTGCCAACACCGTCACTGTTCTTACAGATAATGCAATTATGCCTATTAATGAAGAATTGCATTTAGTTGGCATATCTCTTTATTCTTCCTCAATCTGGAACAATCTTAAAGCTGTCCTTTAACATTCGTGATCTTGACATTTCTGAAGGTATAATGCCAATAATGATGCAGAATAGCCCCTCAGTTTCGGTTTATCTTCTGTTTCCTCATATGAATTTAATCAATAAATTACATTCAAGTTATGCACCTTTGGCAGGAATATCACAAAAGTAATGCTGTGTTCTTATTGCAGCCTATCAAGTAACACATAATTTCAGTTTGCCCCATTATCAATAATGTTAATTTAGACCCCTTGACTAAGGCGGCGTCTGCCAGATTTCTCTACTACAAGGATACTCTTTCTCCCTTTGTAACAAATAAGTACTTTGAGGATAAGTATTTTAAAATTAGTATTAGCATCCTCTTTTTTTTTTAATTCTTTTTTTTGATTGAGATGGGAGTCTCACTGTGTCACCCAGGATGGCTGGAGTACAGTGGGCAGCACAATCATAGTTCACTGCAGGCTCCATATCCTGGGCTCAAGCGATCCTCCTGCCTCAGCCTCCTCAATAGGTGGGACTATTCGGCTCTTTTTTTTTCTTTTTTGGAGGGATGGGGTCTCACTATGTTTCCCAGGTTGATCTCAAACTCTTGGCCTCAAGCAGTCCTCCCACCTCAGCCTCCCAAAGTGTTGGGATTACAGGTGTGAGCCACTGTGCCCAGACTAATCTTAGCATTCTATGATGTTCCTTAGCTGAATTAAATATTACTATGATGATTCTCAAATGGTAATTTTTCTAATTCTATCATTCAGCAAATTATTGCATCAAAAAGCTTTCTTTTCTACCCATTTATTAATTCACTTATTTATATCAGTTTGCACTCATGGATTTTCATTTTATTCAGGTGACTATCATCTATTACTATCATTATTTATTTTAAAGTTCAAACTGCCCAGGCAGGAGTCCTTGCATGACTCTGTGTCCTTTGAAATATGTTCCCATCATTCTTTCAGCACTTCTTTACTTTCTGGCACAATAATATGTTCCCATCATTCTTTCAGCACTTCTTTACTTTCTGGCACAATAATATGTTCCAAGCTCATCTTATATTTTCTCTCCTCCCACCCTAGAATCGGCCACTGCTCTGAGCTCTGGGTCCTTTCAGTGCATAACTGTATTTAGAAAATAAGACCTAGCTTCTAAGTGTGCTAATTACTAAGGAGTGGCAATGTTTCCAGGTCCTCTCAGTGGACAGAGCTAGAGAATATGTACACACAGACACACATGCACACATCCACATTTACATCTGTATCTATTTCTAGGTCTATCAATACATTTTAAAAACCATGAGTTCACACCAGTACCTCCAATTCCATTATACCACCACAAACTTTTCTTCCTTTTCACATACGTAACTCCCTTTTCCGGCAGTGAGAATCTTGTGTCCTTTTATCATCAACATATGTACTCACAGGCATACCTCACCTTATTGCACTTTGCTTTACTGCACTTCACATATATTGTGTTTTCTTATAAACAGAAGGTTTTAGCAACCCCAAGACAAGCAACTCTATCAGTGCCATTTTTCTTTTTTCTGAAAAATCTTTATTGCTTTTCCTGATTATACAACAAATGTAAAAATTCAAATATTACACTTTTTTAAAGAAGTACATTATGTCATTAAAAATGCCCATTTCAAAAAAATTCAAGTATCATAAAAATACATGATTTAGAAAACGAGTCCTCTGTAATCCAGTCCCACCCCCGTGTCCCCCAGGATTACTGCTGTTCAGATCAGCATGTTTCCTTCCAGATTGTCTCTGCGCACCCACCACCTGCACTGCTGACATGAGCTCCATATTATCTGAGATGATAGTAACTCTAATAAATGGAACAGGAGCAGGGTTCAGCTGCCGGTGCACTGAACAGCTTCCAGTTTCTTTTTTTTTTTTTTTTTTGAGACAGAGTCTCGCTGTTGCCCAGGCTGCAGTGCAGTGGCGCGATCTCAGCTCACTGCAGGCTCCGCCCCCCGGGATTCATGCCATTCTCCTGCCTCAGCCTCCCGAGTAGCTGGGACTACAGGCGCCCGCCACCCCGCCCAGCTAATTTTTTGTATTTTTAGTAGAGACGGGGTTTCACTGTGTTAGCCAGGATGGTCTAGATCTCCTGACCTCCTGATCCACCCTCCTCGGCCTCCCAAAGTGCTGGGATTACAGGTGTGAGCCACCGCGCCCGGCCTCAGTTTCTACACAGAAACGCTTTCTTCATAAAAGCTTGAAACTGCAACATCGTTTTGCACTATGTATCAAGTTGAATCATGAAATTAACGATTGCTCACCATTTTTGGCCTAGAAAACGGCAGTTTCATGTGGTTCAACATAATAGCTATGGCCCTATTCATAGACATTGGGAGGTTTCCTACTTTTTGCCATTATAAACAATTCAGCAGGCCAGGTGAGAGGTGGCTCACGCCTGTAATCCCAGCACTTTGGGTGGCCAAAGCGGGCAGATCACCTGAGGTCAGGAGTTCGAGACCAGCCTGGCCAACATGGCAAAACCTCATCTCTGCTAAAAATACAAAAATTAGCCAGCCATGGTGGTGGGCACCTGTAATCCCAGCTACTTGGGAGGCTGAGGCAGGAGAATCGCTTGAACCCAGGAGGCAGAGGTTGCAGTGAGCCGAGATCGCGCCACTGCACTCCAGCTAGGAGACACAGTGAGACTCTGTCTCAAAAAAAAAAAAAGAAAAAATTCAGCAGTGAATGTCCTTTTATGTTCTTTATGGAGTACAAATATCTTACCCCCAAAGCATGACACCTCTCTTTTGGGCATTTAGAACAGTCAAGAAGGACGGAGCTGACCATTTGCCATGGAAATGGAGACCCAGCAGACAGCTGACGCACAAACAACTTGTCCCTCAAACAAGAGTGGCTAACTTCAGCCATGACACCGTTTTAGTATGGTGACCACACCACATGAGCAAACCAAATACTGGTAAAACCAGAGAACAGAAGAATTCCTCAGCTCAGGACAATTCTTAACCCTACTGACGACTCACAAGACATCCAGTGAGTACCCCAAAGCTGTCCTCTGGAAGTTGGGCTGTCAGAAGGTACAAAAAATGATTCAGGCCAGGCATGGAGGCCCATGCCTGTAATCCCAGCACTTTGGGAGGCCAAGGCAGGTGGATCACCTGAGGTCAAGTGTTCGAGACCAGCCCAACTAACATGGCGAAACCCTGTCTCTACTAAAAATACAAAAATTAGCCGGGCATGGTGGCACATACCTGTAATCCTAGCTACTTGGGAGGCTGAGGTAGGAGAATCACTTGAACCCGGGAGGCAGAGGTTGCAGTGAGCTGAGATCGCACTACTACACTCCAGCCTGGGCAACAAAAGTGAAACTCCATCTACAAAAAACAAACAAACAAACAATGATTCAGAAATGTACTGAAATCAGATTTGCCGGAAATATTTTTTAAAGTTTTTTCCAGGAGCTAATGGAGTGACCAAAAAAAAAAAAAAAAAAAAGGCACCTGTTAAAATTATGCCCACGACAGGCCTCGAACAAAGACGAGAAAGTGGTGTGTGTATGTCACTGGAGCTTTCGCACAGGCCACTTCCTCTTCAACCTTGTCTGGGGGTTGTAGCTTCTGTTTGGGTCATAGCTGGTTTTGTGGGTGGTTTTCTTATGGCAGACAATGTGCACTAATTTTAGGTTCTCTGAGGTAAAAAGCAGGCCATAAAAATATTCCCAGTCCACTTCTCTTCCGTCTTGTTCTTTAATTGCTTCCACCAGTGTAGGAATGATGGTGTGTTTTTGTTTCTATTATGTGATCCAGGTTCCAGGTGCTGAAGAGGATCCTGCTCTCCCTGTTACTGTAGGGGTTGATGGAGTATCCTGACAAGCAGCCGTCCATGTCGAAGGGACCCTGGCAGGAGAACTAGCCTTCCAGTGTGCAGAGACGGCTGCCACCCTTGGCTCCTCTGTCATAGTAGCTGCCATTGTACTGCACCGACTGGAGCTTCTGGCACATGGAGCGGAGGACCCACAGGAATTCCTCCTGAGCCTCTGCACCCACCATGGAGGAGCAGGAGCTCACCTCTCTCAGGTAACTCCGGATCCGGCTCTCACAGCTGTATCTCAGATAGCCAGACTCATTCCAAAATCGGGACTCCAAGCCTTCAAACCACAGCGGGTCCTCAGCCCGGGTGTCGGCTGCGATGTTCTGGCTGACGTTGTACAGGAGGTCAGCCAGCAGCCTCTGCCTCCGTGGGGGCCTGCTCATCACACAGTAGCTGCCGAGCAGCCTGGATGAGTCACGCGTGCGGCTGGCAAAAAGCACTGAAGCAGCACCCGATGTCACTGACATAGCCCTGCCAGGCCTGGCCTGAGGTGAGCAGTACCAGCTCGGCGCTGTCGAGGATGCTTTGGTCAGCTCCATGCCATCCTCGTACGAGGGAGCTGGAAGCAGAGGCAGCCCTTGCGCGGCATCTCCCGGCAGCTCCTGCCCGCCATGCCAAACTTCCTCGGGCTGCACAGGGCCCGCAGCTTCACAGTCTTGGGCTTCTGGAGCACTGCAGATGTCCTCAAGGCCTCTGGGCCCCGCAGGCAGTGGCACCCGCTGGTCAGCTGCTCAAGCCGGTCCAGGCCCCGGCCGCAGGGGTCTACCAGGTGTGCTCTGCAAAACTGGCATGGGCTGGGCACCAATCCTGGAAACTCAGTGCCATTTTGCTAACAGCATGTGTTCACTTCACGTCTCTGTGCCATATTTTGGTAATTCTCCTAATATTTCAAACTTTTTCAGATGGAGTCTCGCTCTGTCACCCAGGCTGGAGTGCAGTGGTGCGATCTTGGCTCACTGCAACCTCCTTCTCCCAGGTTCAAGGGATTCTCCTGCCTCAGCCTCCCCAGTAGCTGGGACTACAGACGTGCACCACCAAGCCCGGCTAATTTTTGTATTTTTAGTAGAGATGGGGTTTCACCATATTGGCCAGGCTGATCTTGAACTCCTCACCTCAGCTGATCTGCCCACCTCAGCCTCCCAAAGTGCTGGGATTACAGGTGTGAGCCACCGTGCCTGGCCTCAAACTTTGCAATTATTGTTATATTAACATTTGTTATGGTAATCTGCACTCAGTGATTTTTGATGTTACTACTACAAATTTTAGGGACAACACAAATCACACCCATATAAGATAGTGAATTTAATGAGTATATGTTGTGTGTTGTGACTGTTCCAACTGGCCATTCCCCACCTCTCTCTCTCTCCTTGGACCGTCCTATTCCCTGAGACACAACAATATTGAAATTAGGCCAATTTAATAACACTACAATGACCTCTAACTGTTCAAATAAAAGAAAGAGCTGCATGTTTCTCACTTCATATCAAAAGCTACTTGGTAGGCTGAGGCAGGAGAATTACTTGAACCTGGGTGGCGGAGGTTGCAGTGAGTCGAGATGGCACCACCGCACTCCAGCCTGGGTGACATAGCAAGACCTTGTCTCAAAAAGAAAAAAAAAAGATTGTGATTCCTCTGATGGATCTAGGCAAATAAAATGGAAAATCTTCTGGGAAAGAATTTACTATCCTATATGCCATTAAGAAAATTCATGATTAACAGGAGGAGGTCAAAGTATCAACATGAACAAGAGTTTGGAAGAAGTTGATTTCAACTCTCGTGGATGACTTTGAGGGGTTCAAGAATTCAGTGCAGGAAGGAACTCTTGATGTAGTGGATATAGCAAAAGAACTAGAATTAGAAGGGGAGCCTGAAGATGTGACTGAAGTGCCTCAATCACATGATAAAACTTGATAGATGAGAAGGTGCTCCTTTGGATGAGCAAACAAAGTGGTTTCTTGAGATGGAATCTGCTCCTGGTGAAGATGCTATGAACATTGTTGAAATGACAACAAAGAATTTCGAATATTACATAATCTTAGTTGATAAAGCAGCGGCATGGTTTGAAAGGCCTGACTCCAATTTTGAAAGTTCTACTGTGGGTAAAATGCTATCAAACAGCATCTCATGCTACAGAGATATCTTTCATGAAAATAAAAGTCAATCGATGTGGCAAACCTCAGTGTTGTCTCATGTACATGCATATATATATATATATATATATATATATATTTTGTTGTTGTTGTTTGTTTTGTTTTGTTTTGTTTTTTGAGATGGAGTCTTGCTCTGTTGCCCAGGATGGAGTGCAGTGGTGCCATCTCAGCTCACTGCAACCTCCGCCTCCTGGGTTCAAGTGATTCTCCTGCCTCAGCCTCCCGAGTAGCTGGGATTACAGGCGCCCACTACTACGCCCAGCTAATTTTTGTATTTTTAGTAGAGACAGGGTCTCACCATCTTGACCAGGCTGGTCTTGAACTCCTGACCTTGTGATCCACCTGCCTTGGCCTCCCAAAGTGGTAGGATTACAGGCGTGGGCCACCGCGCCCCGCCTGCTATCTTATATTAAGAAATTGCCACAGCCACTCCAGCCTGCAACAACCATCACCCTGATCAGTCAGCAGTTATCAACATCGAAGCAAGACCTTCCACTAGCAAAAAGATCATACACAGTCACTGAAGGCTCAGATGATCATTAGCATTTTTTAGCAATTAAGTTTTTGTTTTTTCTTCTTCTTTTTTGAGACGGAGTCTCGCTCTGTCGCCAGGCTGGAGTGCAGTGGCACAATCTCAGCTCACTGCAACCTCCACCTCCCAGGTTCAAGTGATTCTTCTGCCTCAACCTCCCGAATAGCTGGGACTACAGGCACATGCCACCATGCCCAGCTCATTTTTTTTATTTTTAGTTTTATTTATTATTTTTATTTTTAGTAGAGGTGGGGTTTCACCACGTTGGCCACGATGGTCTTGATCTCTTGACCTCGTGATCCACCCACCTCAACCTCCCAAAGTGCTGGGATTATAGGCATAAGCCACCGTGCCCAGCCTGTTTTTTCTTTTTAAGGCAGGATATCAACCTGGCACCTAGGCCAGAGTGCAGTGGCGCAATCACAGTTTATTGCAGCCTCAACCTCCTGGGCTCAAGCAATCCTCCCATCTCAGCCTCTTGAGTAGCTGGGATTACAGGTGTGGACCACCACATCCAGCTATTTTTTTTTTTTCTTTTTGTAGACATGGAGTCTCACTATGTTGCCCAGGCTGGTCGAACTTCTGGCCTCAAGCAATCTTCCTGCCTTGGCCTCTCAAAGTGCTAGGGCTACAGGTGGGAGCCGCCATGCATGGCCCAGCAATAAAGTATTTTTAAATTAAAGCATATACATTGTTCTTTTACACATACTGCTATTACACACTTATACCACAGCACAGTGTAAACATAACTTTTATATGCACTAGGAAGCCAAAAAATTTGTGTAACTCGTTTTGGTGGTCTAGAACCAAAGAATACTTTTGGCACTGCAGGGTTCTACAACCAATTCTGCAATATCTCTGAGGTATGCCTGTATTTGGCCAATCTCCCTATATATAATCCATCTCCTGTCACCACAACCACATCCCAGCATTAATACCTGCCTCACCTCATTCAGGTTCTGACCTCTTACTCTGAGTTATCACTTGCCTCACTGCCTCATACCATCCTTCTTCCAGATGTCCTCCTCCCTCCGCTCAGGTACCAATATCCTATACTAGGCTGTTGCCACTGTTGCTCCCCAAACAGATGTGCTCACCCTCCTCCCCTGCAACCCACTGAGGATCTAACATCCCTCTCTTGGTATACGAATGCCCTCCTCACTCTTTTGTGTTCCAACACTACATGCTACGCAGTCACCACTGCTCCCTTTGCCACGCCACCTCCCAAAATGCATGCCCTTCTCATTCTGCCTGGGATCCAACACCCTGCACCAGACCGAGCCTTTAAAATACCACAACTGGCTCAGTTCAATCAGCCCATGCAAGATCTGTATCAGTGAAAAAGTGCAGGCATCTGGACATCCTGAGTTCTAAATAAATAAAAATTGTGAGGAATCAGATAAAATGAAGGAAACAGAAATGGGGTGATGACAAAGATAAGCTTTGTCTATTTTGAATTTTTACCTTATAAGAGATACAGGTTTTTAAAAAGGAGCAGAATTGTTTTCTCCCTTCCTATTCATGACCCCAAATTTACCCTAGTATTATTAGGTCACTACATTCTTATCACTTTAAAACTAATTTCTATGAGGAAATCCATTTCAAGTTGTAAACTAGTGACGGTATTTTTAAAAAACTATACCCAATCACGTAACTTTCATTAAACCTTTTACCTAAGAGAATTCAAAGTACTTCAAAATCTGTTTATAAGTGGCAGATTATTTCCACTAAGTAGGGTAAGATAGCCACAAAGAAAATAATTTTGGACAATACTAAAAATAAATTCTGAAAAGGACATACTTACAGACACATGATACTTCATGTAATAATGAATAATCCAGGCAGGTACAAGTATATGAGTGAAAACAAAGATACTCTTTTGGTATACCCCATGGACCTGGGGGGAAAAACACACACACAAAATAAACATATCCCATTTTTTATATTTATGGCAGAACAAAAGGCATCAATGATGTAACAATGTCATGATTATTTTACAAAACTCTAAATGGTACATATTTTCTTATAGTCCGTAGGTAACCTCATCTACTCAAATATTCTTAGTAAATGCAGAGTCCGCTAGAAGATACCTACAAAGTCCAGACCAAAATGCTTAAGTAGTATTTTGCGAGACTATAACAAGGCATTTATAGTTTAAAGACTTCTAAAAGTATCCTTATTATAAGTTTGTTAAAGATAAAATATAGCAAAATAATGAAAGAATAATTTTAACGTATTTAACCAGAGTAATCAAACCTATAGAATTTTTCAGGTACAGTCATCTCACCTATTTATTGATCAATGGCACTCGCATCATTTTAGGTATAAGGCAGACAACCTTGACAACACCAATGCTGGAAAAAGGACGTTTTACATACTAAGATGGGGTGTCCCAAACTCACTCCAAAATGCCCTCTGCAACACTATTTTAAAAAAGAACTAAAAATGGAACTTTCCCATGTCTTCCAATTTGATTAAAAAACACCTATCCATTCAAGGAAAGGGGAATCCAGAATCTAAGAATTATAACAGATATGATTATAAAAGAATAAATTAAAGTAAGGTAAGGTGAATTTCGACACATGATTATTTATTTACTTCCTTATATCACTGGCTGATGGATGGGATGTCAACTTTAAATCAGTGACAGTCAATATTCCGATAATGTCAGGGATACAAAGGGTGGGAGAAGAGTTGAATTTTACCACCATAAATAAGTATCCAATACCACTTTCTCAGAAAAATTTTCAACAATTCTATTGCACTAGACTTTGTAGCACAGTAAGAAACAGATACATGTTGATTACAATATGAACTCATATTCAATTCCTAGCTCCCTGACCACCAGCAAACCACTGAAGCTTTGTAGGCCTCAGCTTCTTCACATTTAAAGTGAGGATTAGGAATCTCTACCTTATAGGAATAAAGAAATGAAGTAACGCATGTAAAACCCTCAGTAGAGTGCCAAGCACACAGCAAGCACCCATGTGTTACTTAGTATTATTACTACTATTATCCTGTCATCAGTAAGTGTTGCAGGTAACTGAAAGCAATTCTGAGATGTTTATCACCCATAACAGACCTCAAGAAAATACCCAGAGGCCTTGAAAATAAAGTTCTTGAATGAGTGATTTTCTTCAAAGCCCAAAATGTCATTTTTGAATGAAACATTGTGTTAAAAGTACAGAACGGTAGTTTAGAAAGGTAGCTCTTGAATGTGACTCACAAGGCATACCAACAGGACCCTGTCTTTTACGGGGATCACAAGGGGCTGTACTACCAGCTAGGGGCTGGCTGTGCCCTCTGGTAGTTGGATACTGTGTTACTTGGTCTCTAGAACCTCACACTTAAATGTTAGACAAGTGTCCTCAAATACTTAAATCACAGAATTTCAATTCTAGCGAGTCCTTGGTTATTATTCTGAGGGAAGATTTCTACTGTCAAAGGAGAACCAAATGTGCAGCGTCCTGGAAAACCTAAGTATTAAAATTCGCCCCCGTCTCACTGTACTTAACAGTAAAAGGCATGATTCTCTCAAAGCCATACATATTCCTGGACTCCTGCCTCCCGAGACTCCAGGAGGACTCTCGGGACTGGCCAGTGTCTCAGAGCACTGAGCGTTATCAGTCCTTGGTGTGGCTGCAGGGAGCGGACGTTCAGGGTTCAGGCTGCCGGCTGCAGTGAGGTGTGTTGGGGGGGACCGGAAAGGTCTGTCACTCACCATTTTCCTCCAAGGGGATTTATTCTCCAAAAATTTATTCCAGAATTTCTCCATAGGCCCCATCCTCTGTGGGGGCAGCACCGGCTCCCGAGGGCTCAGCTCCTGGTCCTTCAGCCATCGCCTTCTCAGCTCTCGCAGCTGCTGCAGCCGCAGTTTCTCATCCGGAGTGTACCCCGTCATGTCGCCGCTGGTACCAACGCAAAAGGACACGGCGCACCCTCGAACTACGGACTAGTTACTTAAGCGCGCTCCCGCTCTGCAAAGCGACCTTGCGGGAACGCCAAGCTCCGGGCGCCGCGCGCGGTTATTACGTCACATCCTGGTCCTGCCTCTGCAGGGGCCCCAGATTCCTCGCGAGGAAAGCAGTGTCCGGGCATGCGCAAAGGTCTCCACCTCAAGTTCTCTCTCCGCCCACCTCCGCTATACCCGACCAAGTTACGACCAGGTGGCGACAAGGAGAACTCGTAGTTGTGGGGCCTGGGGAAAGTGACAGATCAGACGAAAGTATGCTAAATTAGAGGACTGGAGGTTTTGCTAAGGAAGAACTTGTATGCTGGGAGGAGGAAGGATAAGCATAAGTGTTCCAGTGAATATGCTGTCCAGATTCAAAATTATTTGCTTGCCTCTCCCACCTTGGAATGACCTAGAGAGTGTTTGAAAATAGTTACATCCCAGTTCAAATCCCAGCTGTGCCAGTAACTGCTGAAGTGTCCTGGGCAGCTGTCTCATCTGTCCCTCCATCTGTACAGGCATAGTGAAAAGAGTAGCTTAATATCTAGCAAAATTGCGTAGATGCATTCATGCTTTCACCCAAAAATACATGTGGTGAAAATATGAAAGGGTATGTACGACTATTCAGCACGATTCATAATACCAAAATATTGGAAATTACCCCCAAATTCCTAAATAAAGGACTGCTTGAATTAATTGTAGTACAACAGTCAAAAGACAGCATTACAACGAATTAGTTTAAAAATCTTAATTGACTCTTATTTATGATTCTAGAATCAGAAAACACCTCATTCTATAAAGTAGAATGAGTGTTCTGATCAGCTGAGCAGAGGCGGTTGGTTTTATTGGCAAACAGGGGCTGAAGAAAGCAGAAACCGAACAAACAGCGGACTCATCGTTTCAAAGTTACTTTTCTCTTGGGGTTAAAGCAGAAGAAACGTCCTTGTTTCACTGACTCAGGCTTAAGAGAATTTCCTATTTTTTGGGAAACTGGCCCATTTCAAAGTTCAGTTTGATTGTGTGGTACGTAGCACAAACGACTCCATTCTGGTTTGGTCTGGTCTGCTGGGGCCTAGTGCATGAAGCTAGGCCAAAACAGTGGCTTCTCAAGAACTTTCACACAACAAAGCAATGAAATGCTAATACAATCGTCAAAAGTAATAAGGAAGAACTCTATATACATCTGTGGTGTGATCTCCAGAATACATTATAAAGTGAAAAAAATAAATGGATAGGAATTTATACAGTATGCTATCTTTTACCCAAAAAGAGAAAGATGGTGGTAATTTCAATATATATACATATTTTCTTAAATTTTCAAAATAATGGGAATGAAAACAATTGAGGTTTTTAAAGATGTTACCTATGGTGGAGGAAATAAATAGGATAGAGGAGACAGGGATAGAATCTAGACATCTCTGGAAACATCTTACTTCATAAATTTGACTTTAGAACCAAGTAAATATTTCACATTGTGAAACTAAATTTAGCTTAAAGATGTCTCCCTATTTTGAGTCCTTATATAATGAACTGCAACCCAACTTAGTATGCAATTTAACTCACAGCCTAACTTAGGAATATACTTCTGTAACAAATGAGTCTCAGCTAATCATCACAGGTGGTCAACTGATCAGCCCATGTTCAAATAAGGCAAAGGCCAACCTGTAGCCAATCAAGCTGTTTCTGTATCTCATTTCTGTTTTTTTTCTATGCGTGCTGCCTGGCCTCTTTGTGGAACGATACTTTCTGAACCTCCTCTGGTTCTGAGGGCTGCCTGATTCTCAAATTGGTCATTGCTCAATTAATTTCTGCTAAATTTAATTTTTCTAAAGTTTTAATTTTAACAATATCGTTATAAAACAAAATTAAATTTACAAAAAGCAGTCCATAAAAATCAAGTAAAAACCAGTAGCTCTTAATTGGTCCACTTGGTGGCATAATCTCAAAGGTACACATCATTCTAAATACAATAGCCCTTGTAACAACTCTGGGGTTAGGAGTGCCAGTCCCCTCCACTTGGCACAATCACACATCCACATATAACTTTCGACCCTCCAAAAACTTAATAGCCTACTCTTGACCAGAAGTTTTACTGATAACATACAGTCGATTAACACACATTTTGTATATGTATTATATACTATATTATTATAATAAAGTAAGCCAGAGAAAATAAACTGTTATTAAGAAAATCATAAGGAGGCAAAGAGAGGGGTTGGTCTTGCTGTCTTGGGGTGCCAGAGGCAGAAAAAAATCCACGTATGATGGACCCTCGAAGTTCAACCTGTTTTTTTCAAGGATCAGCTATAACTTTAAACCATTGAATTATTGTAAATCCACAGAGAGACAACCTGTAAAAACAAACAAAAAAAAAACAACTTAAAAAAAAATCTTGGCCAGGCGTGGTGGCTCACGCCTGTAATCCCAGCACTTCGGGAGGCTGAGGTGGGTGGATCATGAGGTCAGGGGATCGAGACCATCCTGGCTAACACAGTGAAACCCTGTCTCTACTAAAAATACAAAAATTAGCCGGGTGTGGTGGCGGGCGCCTGTAGTCCTAGCTACTCGGGAGGCTGAGGCAGGAGAATGGCGTGAACCTGGGAGGCGGAGCTTGCAGTGAGCCGAGACTGCCCCACTGCACTCCAGCCTGGGCAACAGAGTGAGACTCCGTCTCAAAAAAAAAAAAAAAAAATCTTAAACTGTTTTAAATAATCATGTTGGGGATAGTGGTGTTGATCGTGGTATTGTTAATCTGACACTGAAAATAACTGTTTACGTGAGTATTGTAAAAACTGATCTTTTTTGGTATGGGGAGATATGTATATAAATTGTATGTATTTAAGTAAAAGTCCTATAGTCTTAAATTGTGAACAGGAAGAATCAGTATGAACTCATATTGTATTTTATCTTTAAAAATGTATATATATCATTTTGTCTTAGCTCTGCCTGTTGATAATGGCCTAAAAGAAATTGCCAAACCAGTAATCATAAGTATCTTTTGTTCCTAGATTGTGATTTCTCATGTACATTTTCCATTGAAAGGAACTAGGACTGCTTGAAGCAGCAGTTCTCAAGTTTTGCTTCCAAGACTTCTTCAAATTCTTCAAAATTGTTGGAGATCCCAAAGAGCTTTGGTTTATGTGGGTTAAATCTATTGATGTTTACTGCATTAGAAATTAAACATTTTAAAGTAACAATATACTCATTAAAAAATTAGTGAGAAGAATGCCATTGTTTTACATTTTTGTAAATGTCTTTAATGTCTCGCTTCATAAATGACAGCAGAATTGTTATAACTGCTTCTGCATTCAATCATAATGTAACACATCGTATAGCCTCTGAAGATCCCCATGTATATTTGTGAGAGAATGAGACTTTATAAGGGTAAAATAAAAAGGGCAAATAGTCAGTCGTCTGTATCTGTGGGTTCCACAATTACATATTCAGCCAACCACAGATAGAAACTATTCAGGAAAAAAAAAACAATAAAAAGTAATATGAATTTTAAACAATACAGCCTAACAACTATTGACAGAGTATTGACATTGTATCAGGTATTATAAGTAATTGTAACTGAAACACAGGTTTAGTCATTCAACACTTGCAGAGTCCAGTTAACAAGAGCGAGGTCTGCTACAAAGAAAGTGACTTTGTATTCCAAAGCTAGCTTAGGGGAAGAAGTATGGGCTTCCAGCCTCAAAGGTACTGCTCCACTTTTGGAGCAGAAAGTGGGTACTTTCGAAAGGCAGGGGAGACAGCAAGTGGGTAGTAAGTCCACATGCTAGCTTGGCACCTTATCTACTAGGCAGTCAAATTGGCATCTTTATGGGCAGAAATAAGTTATAAAAATGGCCAAAAACTTTCCCGGTGGGAAAGGGTTTCTCATCAGGTATACTTTGGGTTGTAAATCGACTGTTACCTCTTGAGGCAATCTCCTGGTGATGAGAGTTTGTTCTGGGGCTTCTGAGTACAAAGTTAGATGAACTTGCCCTGTAGGGAGTGTCTGGTGAAGGGGAGGTAAAAGGTTATAATTGCATTTCAAACGGGCTAGTAGGAAGTGGAGAATAGCAAGAAACAAGAGAAAAGAAGAAAACTAATAAAAAATAATAACTCATTCTCTTTTTCTTAGAAAAATGGGGATACCCAGTTACGTAACCTAGAGATGATTTAAAGTATATGTGAGGATGTGCATAGGTTATATGCAAATACTACCCCATTTTATATGAGGGTGCTAAACCAAACTAAAATCTGGCCCGAGAAAGTCTCCATACTTGCTTACTTGAGTTCTTACTTAGGAATTGCAACCTAACTTAATAGATGAGCAAACTGACAGATCTAATGGAGACATACTTCTGTAACAATAGCTGCATCTCAGTCAATCACTGCAGCCATACTTCAACCACTCACAGGTGGCCAACTGTCCAAACCAGGTCTAAATAAGGCAAACGCCAAGCTGTAACCAATCTGGCTGTTTCTGTACCTCACTTCTGTTTTTTTTTTTTTGTATTTCAGTTTCCTTTTTCTATTCTTAAAATCTCTCCAACTGTGCAGAGATAACTCTCTGAATTTGCTGTGATTCTGAGGGCCCAATTTACGAATTGCTTTTTCCTTGATCAATTAAACTTTGTTAAATTTAATTTGTCTACAGTTTTTCTTTTAACACGGGAGATGAGCATCTGTGGATTTGGGTATCTGAGAGGGGTCCTGGGACCCTCAGTATCCTTGGGGACATGGATACTGAGTGATAACTCTTACTGTGAAAATAATCTTGACATCACGGACCCCATAAAAGGATCACAGGGACTGTTAAGAGGACCTGGGCCAAGCTTTGAGAACCTCTGCCTTGGAAAAATGGCTAACCCCAGGCCTGGGTTGGATTAGGAAATGTAAAGAAAGCCTGGAACATCTTATCATGTCAGAAAGCAGGGAAGTTTTAAAGGCCAGTAGGGTTATGTCAAAAGGATTTGGGAGCCAACTTAAATAGGTTCCCACTGGTTAAAGATGGGAAAATTTGAGCATCAACAAGTATAATAACTTCAGTGGATTGAAAAATATCAAATATATTCACATTCATGAATTCATAATGATTTTTTAAAACCTCACTTGTCACCTTTGGATGATGTTAGGGAACTGTGATATTGTAAAATATGTATTTGGTCTTCTTCCCATTTCCTGGCACATAGCTTCTAAAATCCTTGGAATCTCCAAAGTGATGTGTCTTTTTGTATGCTAATGATTCATGACTGGCTCTCCCTGGATAGCCTCAGGATGAGAATTGGTCACTGGAAAGAATAAGGCATAATTACAGGGTTGGGACTTCCAGCCCCACCACCTCAACTTTTGATGAGGAGAGAGGGGCTGAAGGTTGAGTTCATTACCAATGGCCAATAATTTAATCAGTCATGCCTGTGTAATGAAGCTTCCACAAAAATCCAAAAAGACTGGATAGCTGAACATATGGAGGTTCCTGGAGGGTGGCAGAGACGGCATGGAAACTCCACACCGCTTCCCACATATCTTGCTGTGTGCACCTCTTCCATCTGACTGTTCTTCTGTAGCCTTTGTAATATCTTTTACGATAATAAGCCAGAAAATGTGTTTCCCTGAGTTCTGTGAATTGTCCTAACAAATTAATAAAGCCAGAGCAGGGCGGTCATAGAAACCCCAATTTATAGCTGATTGGACAGAAATATGGGTGACAACTTGTTACTTCAGATCTGAAGTGGGAAGAACTCTTTTAGGGCTGAGCCCTCAACCTGTGGGTTCTGATGCTATTGTCAAAGGTGTGTGAATCAGAGCAACTCCATCTCAAATAGGAGCTGGGTAAAATGAGGCTGAAACCTACTGGGCTGCATTCCCAGATGGTTAAGGCATTCTAAGTCACAGGATGAAATAGGAGATCAGCACAAAATACAGGTCATAAAGACCTTGCTGATAAAACAGGTTGCAGTAAAGGAGCCAGCCAAAATCCACCAAAACCAAAACAGCAACGAGACTGACCTCTGGTCATCCTCACTAGACACTCCCACCAGCACCATGACAGTTGACAAACGCCATGGCAACGTCAGGAAGTTACCCTAGATGGTCTACAAAGGGGAGGCATGAATAATCCACCCCTTGTTTAGCATATCATCAAGAAATAGCCATTAAAAATGGACAAGCAGCAGCCCTCAGGGTTGCTCTGACTATGGAATAGCCATTCTTTTATTCCTTTACTTTCTTAATAAACTTCCTTTTACTTTGCACTGCAAACTTGCCCTGAATTCTTTCTTGCACGAGATCCAAGAACCATGTCTCGGGGTCTGGATTGGGACCCCTTTCCTGTAGCATATTTCTCTGTCCTGTAACACTGTCTCCAGGTAGATAGTGTCAGAACTGAATTGAATTAGAGGACGCTCAGCTGGTGTCTCCTGCAGAATTGATTGCTTGCTTGAGGTCGGCTGGTCGGGGGGCAGGGAGGGGAGAACACCCCTGCTTCTGGTGTCAGAAGTGGGTTGTGAGACTATAGTGTGAGAAACTGAATTTGTTTTTCCTTTCTATTCTTCAGAAGAACCAACTCATTTTGAAAACTGGTAAGGAAAAAAATCAAGCATTTTTCTAGGCTGTCTATACAAATTGCATCTTAAAGTAATAAAATGATTCATGAGCGGAAATTTCCTCAAAGAATCATTAAAAAGCTAATGAAAGAAAAGGGGATGGCACAGTTAGAATATCACCATTTTGCAACTGTTAGTTTATTAATAAATCAATGCAGTGGTTTATCCATCAATATCTGCAAAGATCTCAAAAAGAGACCTACTGCGCCTCCTGGTGGAAAGCTGCCTCATTGCCTGTGAAGTTGCCTTGCCAAACAAAAATTGAACCTGAATCTGATCAAGTTTCTAGATCTAACTAGTTATTTAATAACAGAGGAGCTCCTTATACAACACCAAAATGATACATTGAAATAAATCTAGATTGTAGGAACTGCATATAAGTGACTCGGTTTCTTTAAAAATATATTGAGTAAAAAGAAAGGAGAGAGAGGAGAATCCATGGATTAAAAGAGACAGAGGGAAATTTAAACATTACCTCGATATGATATTAGGGAATTGTCATTAATTTTTTTGCATATAATGATTTGTGGTTATATTTTTGAAATGAAGTTCTAATCTCTTAGAGTTCTCTTCTGAAATATTTATAGATGAAAGGCTATGAGGTCTGAAGTTTACTTCTGAATAATTGAGAAAGGAGGAAGAAGGCATAGAGAAATAAGACTAGTAATAAGTTGGCAACTGTTGAAGCTATCTGATAGGTAAATGGGGGCTTATTATAGTCTCTCATATACTATTTTGTAAATATTTAAAAATATTCTAAATAAAAAAAATTTTTTAATTATGCCTTGAGGCTGGGCACAGTGGCTCAAGCCTATAATCCCATTGCTTTGGGAGACTAAGACAGGAAGACTGTGTAAGCCCAGGAGTTCGAGACCAGCCTAGGCAACATACTAAGACCCCCGTCTCCACCAAAAAAAAATGCCTTGAAGTAGTAACTAAACTGTGTATTTAAACTATTACTAATCCTCAGTCTGTCTTACTACATTTTGGACTAAAATTTTGCAAGCTACTTAGATTGAACTCTCAACTTTGTTATGGTGAGATCTGAACAATTGATACTAAAGGGAGGATAAGCCCCTGAGTGCTTAAACATCACAGAAAATACTAAATTTAGGTTCCCAATTGTTACCGAGTGCAGGCTCAGCACTTTATTCCAGAGCTAGCAGTGGAAAAATGGCCAAAGCTAGTGCCTTAAAGAAACCATTTCAGCTTTCTAGGTCAAGGATAAGGGCTAAAAGGGAGTTTGGTATGATGGGTGCACAGGAGTGGTGATAGGGGTCAGCCTATGTGACTTGTTCTGATGACTATCTTGAGCTGTCGCCCCATCTGGTGTGTGGGCTGGTGCCATCTCTGGGACAGCCAGGTTGCAAATTAACTGCAGCCTTGAAGTAATCTCCAGGTGGGGGAGAATCCCATAGTAGCCTGAATTGCTTCAAGATTTAGTCTCTGGAACTTCGAAACAAACACGTAATTAGATAAGGGAAACACTTTGCAAGGGGGTGCCTGGGAGAAAGAGTGAGAGCAGAGACTCATTGTTAAAGGCAAGACAAGGAACCGGCAGGAAAGAGAGAGAAAAAAACTTTTAATAACAGGACACTTAGTTACACAATGAGTCATTTGATAACCCAAATGTTTCCTTTGCGAGTGGAGTTAAATACATTTAGTATTTCTTGAATTTGGAACCATCCATCATTCTGGCTTACTCTGGGAAATTACTACATTCCCCCCCACTCCCCACCACTACTACCACATTTGAAAATAAACATAAATAAAATCAATATTGCTTAGAAAAATATACCACTGGCTACTGACGACCACATTTGCATCCTTTCTCACTTATATCTGGCTGTGAAACTCATGAGGCTGAGTTGAATAAAAAGGGAGCAGTAAGAGACCATGTTCAGCTTAGCACAAGCAGAAAATGTGGACTCAAATTCAGATAGTCTGCAAGACCTGGGTAACTACTGGAGACATTCCCACCAGAGGGCACTCTAACTTGCTGAAAAATTATAAATACAGGTAAACTGCATTTTATCTAAGGCCTCAGTAACCAGTTCACAAAACTCAAAGGAGCTAAAGCACAGTGGGCAGGGAAGAGATGGGGCCAGGAAATAAGATGAGGAGGTGTCTTCTGTCAGTAAGGTTACATCTTCAACTTTGGATCTGTCTAATAAGGGTCTACACCTCCAGCTATGTTTTTAAAAGCCAGTAGGGGGCTTCATTTGCCCCCTGGCAGAGTGTACTAATTGGGGCACACAGGCCATGGATTTCAGAGGCTGTGGAGAGAAGGCAGATTTGAATGCAAGACCTCCCCGTCAGACTGAGTCTGCAACCAGGAATGGAGATGGGAGTTTCACATCCAAGTTCCCTTTCCACTGTTCAGTCAAAAGTTTAAGAGCCTTTGTCCTATCTTCATTTTAAGCACCATTTGTCCCACATAATTGAAAAAAAAATTAATTTCTCCAGAAATCCCTTCATCTCTCTGTAAGATTCTTTTTTTTAAGCAAAATATATATATATAGATATAGCTTCACCCAACCACATAAGACATTATTATTTTCAAGGGGACAAGGAGGCAAACTTGCTCATGTTGATCAGAAAAATCTGTGAAGATGCACAAGCGAGGACATTCCTCTACAAATCTCTACTGTGGAACTTTTCTGGTCAGTGTTTTGGAGATACACAGAAACTAATGGCATCAGCAATTCATGGTGAAGTTTGCTACTTATAGGGCAGACGGTCACGCACTGTGTACCAGAGACAGAGTTTTGAGCTGCACCTTTAGCTGAATATTAGTTTCCATCCGGGGAGCACAATGGGCTTCACTACCACTGTCTTCTTATCCTTCTGATATTAGTAGAGCAGAATCACTTCTCTGACGTCTTAAACATGTAGTAGTCTAAAACAATATTCATTTGCTCAAATTTGACTTCTAGTTGGATTCCGGCACTCTCAGTGGCAAGTGGTGCGGTGCCAGTGAAACTCTCTTTAGAAAGAGCAACTGATTGGCCCGGCGCGGTGGCTCACGCCTGTAATCCCAGCACTTTGGGAGGCCGAGGTGGGCGGATCACAAGGTTAAGAAATCGAGACCATCCTGGCTAACACGGTGAAACCCCATCTCTACTAAAAATACCAAAAAATTAGCCAAGCGTGGTGGCGGGCGCCTGTAGTCCCAGCTACTCGGGAGGCTGAGGCAGGAGAATGGCGTGAACCCGGGAGGCGGAGCTGGCAGTGAGCCAAGTTCGCGCCTCTGCACTCCAGCCTGGGCGACAGAGCGAGACTCCGTCTCAAAAACAAAAACAAAACAAAACAAAAGAAAGAGCAACTGATTAAAATCACTAACTTTGTAACTCAGGAGCCCTCGAGTTCTCTGAAAGAGTTTCTGAACTTTGTGTTTTCATTTCAATGATCATTTTAAAACTCTGGCATGAGTATATTCTAGATCACTTGGATAACCACCTTATAACCAAATACCCAAACTGTATGAGTGTTTACAATTGTGTGGGAGCCAAGAGGAGGCCCTGTAATGCTCTGGCACTTTATATGAATAAAGGTTTCATAGTCGTTCAGATGTAGGGAGGTGGTGAAGAGAGTCACCTCATAGCACACTTCACATGACACTTCCGTTAGTAGATGAGGTAATAAATAGGCCAAATGGAAAAGCATTTATTATGACTTTTAATTGTTCTAATATTTTATTACTATGGCAACTTGGAGGGTGCTATGAAGCAGATCAGCTCTTCAAAACAATGAATTGTTTCAAATGATTGTCATTATTTAAAAGGAAAAATAAAAACAATGCCCATGACTCAAATAATGTTCCAGTGTGTTCAAAGTCAGTGCAATACACAATGAAGCATAAAATCTCCAAATGCATCTTTCCACTATTCAACCCATACCATTGTTTTTGTTTTATGAAAACACTATTCCTTGAATTTTATTAGTTTTATGTTTTTGTTTGCACTTAACTTGAAAATTAATTTCAGTTTTGTAGTTGAAACAAACTATACACTGAGTGTATATGTAATTTGATGCTTATGAACACTTAAATAAAGGAATAAAAATAATTTAACACTGGAGATATGCAATAATTTTTTGCTCCTCTAAAAGGGATTATTATATTATTTAAGTTTGAAAAACACTGTTATAACATCATACAAGTTTATTTTTTCTATAAAGTTATTAATAATCAACAGGGAATAAACTAAAGAAAACCAGAGCAGGCATATAATCAAAAGCTCAGCTACACTGCCTTTTAGGGACTAGAATGACAACTAACTTTGTAGGATCTAATATTTTTTTCAGAACACATTATTAGTATTATTTTTAGTTGACAGATAATCATTATACATGTGGCAGGGCGTGGTGGCTTACGCCTGTAATCCCAGCACTTTGGGAGGCCAAGGCAGGAGGATTGCTTGAGGTCAGGAGTTTGAGACCAGCCTGGGCAATATAGTGAGACCTTGTCTCTAGAAAATACTAATAGTAATAAGTATATATATTTATGGGGTACAATATAATGTTTTGAATACACTGTAGAGTGATTAAATCAAGCTAATTAATATATCCATCACTTACTAATTTTCTGTGGTGAGACATTAGAAATTTACTCTCTTTGGCTGGGCACAGTGGCTCACACCTGTAATCCCAGCGTTTTGGGAGGTTGAGGCGGGAGGATCACTTGAGCCCAGGTGTTCAAGACCAGTCTGGGCAACATAGTCAGACCCCCGTCTCTACAAAAATTAAAAAATTAGCCCAGCGTGGTGGTGTATGCCCGTGATCCCAGCTGCTTGGGAGGCTGGGATGAGAGGATCCCTTGAGACTGGGAGGCCGAGGCTAAAGTGAGCCATGATCGTACCACTGCACTCCAGCCTGGGTGACAGAGCAAGACTCTGTCTAAAAAAAAAAAAGAAAGAAAAGAAAAAAATATTTATTCTTTTAGCAATTTTGATGTATACACTATTTTAACTGTAGGCACCCTGCTGTGTAACACATCCCACAAATTTATTCCTCTCGCCTAACTTAAATTTTGTACCCTTTGACCAACATCTCTCTGTCCACCCACTCCCCCTTACTCCCAGCCTCTGGTAACTACCATTCTACTGCTTACTTTCATGAGTTCGACTTTTTTTAGATTCCATGTATATGTGAGATCATGTAGTATTTGTCTTTATTGCCTGGTTTATTTCATGTAGTATAACGTCCTCTAATTCATTCATGCTGTTGCAAATGACAGGATTTCCGTATTTTTTTAAGGCTGAATAGCATTCCATTGTGTATACACACCACATTTTCTTTATCTATTCATCCACTGATGAACACTTAGGTTGATTCCACATCTTAAGCTATTGTGAATAGTGCTGCAATGAACATGGGAGCGCAGATAAAAATCTTTTCAACATATTGATTTCAATTCCTTTGGATATATATCTAGAAGTAGAATTGCTAGATCATATGGTATTTCTATTTTTAGTTTTTTGAGGAAAGATCTAGTATTCTTAGATGTAAGAGATTATTCTTTAATTTCAACCTAGTAAATTACATTTCATAATGATGCATCTCATGGAACCTCAGAGGCCAAGTGTTTAAGCCTAAAGTTTTCTAAAGTCTTCCGGAAAGGTATGTTTTCTTTTTGTTCTTCCTTTCCTTCTTTTCTCTTTTCCCACCATGAGTAACTAATTTTGTCTTTTTTCTCCTTAGTTTTAGTTGATTTTCTTGGGTGAAAGATGGCTTTTGGAGGGAAAAAAGGTGGGATCTGAATAATTTCAACTGATTATAATACAAATTTACAGGGTAATTGATACACTTTGCCTTCATTTTTTACTTCATAGATGTGACTTAAGAGTCTTAAAAGTCTTTACTGTTAGTAAAAAGTATTGTTGAGCATTGTATATAAATGCGACCGTCTTCTGTTTATGCTTCCGAAATAACTTCTTTCAAAATTGGAGTCAATCCTCTCAAACCATGCTGCTGCTTTAGCAACTAAGTTTATGTAACACTTGACATCTTTTGTTGTCATTTCAACAATGTTCATAGCGTCTTCACCAGGAACAGTTTCCATCTCAAGAAACCGCTTTCTTTGCTTATCCAGAAGAAGCAACTTCTCATCTACCAAGTTTTATCATGAGATTGAGGCACTTCAGTCACATCTTCAGGCTCCAGTTCTAATTCTAGTTCTCTTGCTATAGCCACCACATCTGCAGTTACTTCCTCCACTGAAGTCTTGAACCCCTCAAAATCATTTATGAGAGTTGAAATCAACTTCTTCCAAACTCCTTTTCATGTTGATACTTTGACTTCCTCCCATGAATCACAAATCTTCTTAATGGCATATAGGACAGTAAATTCCTTCCTAGAAGGTTTTCAATTTACTTTGCCAAGATCCATCAGAGGAATCACTATCTATGACAGCTGTAACCTTACGAAATGTATTTCTTAAAGAATAAGACCTGAAAGTTGAAATTACTCCTTGATCCATGGGCTGCAGAATGGATGCTGTGTTTGAAAGCATAAATACAACATTCATTTCTTTGTACATCTCCATCAGAGCTCTTGGGTGACAAGGTGCATTGTCAATGAGCAGTAATGTTTTGAAAGAAGTCTCTTTTTCTAAGCAGTCGTTCTCAACAGTGGGTTTAAAATATTCAGTAAACCATGCTGTAAACAGATGTGCTGTCATCCAGGCTTTGTTGTTCCATTTATAGATCACAAGCAGAGTAGACTGAGCAAAATTCTTAAGGGCCTTTTAGGGATTTTCAGAATGGTAATTAGCAATGGCTTCCACTTAAAGTCTCCAGCTACATTCGCCCCTAACAAGAGAGTCAGCCTATCCTTTGAAGCGTTGAAGCCAGGCATTGACTTCTCTCTAGCTATAAAAGTCCTAGATGGCATCTTCTTCCAATATAAAACTTTTTGGTCTACATTGAAAATCTGTTGTTAAGTGTAGCCATCTTCATCACAGATCTTAGCTACATCTTCTGGTTAACTTGCTGCAGCTTCTACATCGGCACTTGCTGCTTCACCTTGCACTTTTGTTATGGAGAGGGCTTCTTTCCTTAAACCTAATGAACCAATGGAGAAACAGCCAGTCGGTGGAGCAGCCAGAACCCACACAACATTTATCAATTACGTTTGCCATCTTCTATGGGTGCGGTTCGTTGCACCACAAAACAATTAGAATAGTAACAACAAAGATTACTATGAAAGATCACCATACCAGATATAATAATGAAATAGATCGAAACATTCCAAGAATCACCAACGGTGACACATATACGTGAAGTGAGCACATGCTGTTGGAAAAATGGTGTGGATAGACTTGCTCGCCATACAATTGCCACAAACCATTAATTTGTAAAACATGCAACTTATGTGAAGTGTCATAAAGTGAAGCACAATACACCAAGGTATGCCTGCATTTGACCCAGGAACTCTGGCCTGTAGCTTCAAATCAAAATCCCAGGCTAGGCAGTGGCTCACACCTGTAATCCCAAACTTTAGGAGGCTGAGATGGGTGGATCACTTGAGGCCAGGAGTTTGAGACCAGCCTGGCCAACATGGCGAAACCCCGTCTCTACTAAAAACACAAAACTTAGCTGGGCGTGGTGGTGCACACCTGTAATCCCAGCTACTCGGGAGGCCAAGGCAAGAGAATTGCTTGAACCCAGGAGGAGGAGGTTGCAGTGAGCCTAGATTGTGCCACTGCACTTCAGCCAGGGTGACAGAGCAAGACTGTCTCAAAACAAACAAACAAACAAAAAATCCCACTGATAGTTTTCAAGGCTCCTAGTAACCTGCCTTTATTTGGCTACACCACTTAATTTCACCCTTTTCCCCTACCTCAACCCTACATTATGGAGCAATTGCATTTCTGTCCCTCAAAAATATCACCGTATTCACTACCTTCTCCTTGACTTTTTCCATCTGCCAGCAGAGAGTCTTACCCAAGTCCTACTGCCTCTGTAAACTTTGACCTCCGTGGCTCAGTGATTTTTGCTGCTTTTGCCCATCTAAAGGCTTCTTTGTCTGTTAAACCTATGCCAAGTTTTGCTTTCACAAATGGCTCGTTGAAAAATTTATTCAACATCCCACTCTGCATAGCTTGAATATAACTGAAATATCTATTATTTGGAAACAGGCACATCCATATCTTTGCAGGACATCTTGGAATAGAGTTCATTAAGAAGTTTAATTAGTAGGAAATGATGTATGATAACATTAGTAAGCGTCTGCTGGCTAAACTGACAAGGCCCTGTTTCCAAACTTCCCATGTGGTGAACACCTCACACTGCACTCACCATGGCTAAAGCTGTGGGAAGCACCTCTTTCCAGGTCTCATCATTTCCAGCCACAGCCTGCCTCTGACTCCACAAGAGCAAATTCTGTCAAACAGAATGTTGTGGTTTTACTTACTGCTGTTCTGCCGGACGTTTTCAGTATTTATAAACCATGTGCTTGCTCTTAAAACTTGCAGAAAAGAGTTCAAATGCTCACATGTGTCTCTGAAGAAAATCATTGCCTTTCTCTCCTATTATCTTCTTTCCTTCTCCCAGTTTCTTCTCTCCTGTCTTAATCAGGGTAATTAACAGATAACTCCAAATTTTCACTGGCCTAGAATGCTAAAAGTGTATTTCATGTCCCCATCACAGTCTATTGCAGGTTATGGGGATTAGGGTGGAGGATTAGGCTCTACTTAGACATTCAAGGACGCAGGATGATAAAGGATCCCACGGTCTGCCTGAGCAATGACATCCACCAGATGTGGGTGGGGAGGGGAGACAAAAAAATGGGGGACAATGTCGGATATTTTAGGAGCTAGGACTGCAAGTCTTCCATCCACATTCTATTTGCCAGAACTCAGTCACAGGGCCCCACCTAACCGCAGGGAATGCTGGAAAATGTAATTTAGCTATGTTTTCAGGAAAAGAACAAAATGGGTTTGATGAACAAACCCTTCATTCCATTTGGCTAGGGAGAAGTTTATGTATATGCTTCCTTGGAGGGCTAAGGAAGGGTATATGCAACCAGTCCACGGAAAAATCCTTTGACATCTCACATGCCAACAATGTGTTTAATGGGTCATACACAGTCCAGTTACTTCTGTAACAAACATCTAGATCCTATACAATATACTATCTTGTATAAATCTCGGGTCGTCTCACATATACGTTTGTTAAACGTTTGTTAATTCTTCAATGAGACTTCACAGTTGAGGGGGTGGCAGTGAAAGGAGACAAGCTAGACAGGGCTGTTTTCCACAGGAAGGGAAAAAAGAAAAAACTTAGTTTTAGAAACTTAATAGAATGTATATCCACAGAACATGATATTACAAAATTAATCAGTGCGGGACATTGAGTGGAAAGATACTATTTCTGAGCAAAAGAGTTGCATTGGAGACAGTTAATTTGGGCCTAGAGGCATGAAAACGCATATTTTAAAGACTCAAATGTAAGGTCTTAGAGGGTGCACTCATGGTTTCACAATTAGGAGATTCCACTAGATGGCCTCGTTTCAAAATGCTACAAAGCTGGAGACGTACAGCTTCCTGGTAACTGCAGCTCTCAGACCTTTTCAAGTATTTAGGGCACTTTGTTAGCAATTGTAGTTGATTTTTCTAAAATACTATTGATGTGGCAAATCTCTTCTTTTAGTATGACATGGAAATGTTTTGGTAAAAGAATTTAGCCCAGAGTTTTCTTAACAGAGTATTTTGTTCTGAACAAATCATTAAAAATGAACAACCTGCACTGAAATGACAGCCTGTCCCCCAAAGTGCAGAATCAGCAGTGATGCTGCAAGAGTTTAGGAAGAAGCTGGAGCTGTAAATTTCCCTTGCTCCAAGTGGATTTTAAAGCCAACACAGATTCTGTCCCCCCTCCCTTTTCCAGCTCTATTTTGAGACACACATTTCAAAGTCCTAGGTTATTCTGCTATGTTATATGTATTTTGACAGCTCCAAATAAGCCTAAACCACCGAATTAAAATATTTTCTGAAACTGAAATAGGATGATTATAATAAAAAGCTGCAAAACCCATATTTATTAACTAGGGCCTGGTAGTTGTCCTTATTAGACATCTCCAGAATTGCTGACGAGATAGAACAGAGAATGCTAGTGTCTCTTTTTCCTAACTGTGCATTCATTAATACTGGCATCCTTTGTGTCAGGTATTGGCTCTCAAACCTAATAGGAAGTTTATCCGATCAAAGATTAAAGACCAATGGTGGGATCTTCCACCACTTCTGCTCTCATCATCGCCTCCTGCAAATTTGATAGTGGCAACATTGGTTTATTCCCAGAAACAAAGGAAGCCAACGGCAGAGCCTCCACTCCTACCATCCATCAGGATTGTTCCTGTTTATAAAAGGAGGCCCCACACTATACTCAACGTTATTAAACAGTTCTTTTTTTTGTTTTTTGTTTTTTTTTTTGAGACGGAGTTTCACTCTTGTTGCGCGGGCTAGAGTGCAATGGCATGATCTCAGTTCACGGCAACCTCCGCCTCCCTGGGTCAAGCGCTTCTGCTGCCTCAGCCTCCCCAGTAGCTGGGATTATAGGCATGTGCCACTATGCCCAGCTAATTTTGTATTTTTAGTAGAGATGGGGTTTCTCCATGTTGGCCAGGCTGGTCTCGAACTCCTGACCTCAGATGACCCGCCCATCTCGGCCTCCCAAAGTGCTGGGATTACAGGCATGTACCACCGCACCCAGCTTATTATTAAACAGTTCTAAGACATGTCCACAATTGTAGATAAGAAATCAGAGTACTACTTTCGGCTAAGATAGTCTCCTACCAGACACTATGGCTATCTAGCTATCTTGGATATTATGTTGAAAATACCTTCCATCCCAGTACTTCCAGATTTTTAGCAGTCATATATTTCCTTATCCACTAAAACCTAGACCAACAATGTTGCACATTTGTGTGTGCTTTTATCTGTGTGTGGGAGGTAGAATAAGGAGTCCAGAGAGTTGAGGGATTAAATTTGGCTGAGCTAATATGTATGTAATTCTACCTCTGGCTATGATGAACTACCAGGGACTGGATTTACCTTTCTACCCCCAAACAACTAGAATATCTGACAAAACATATGAAGCAATGGTTTTAAGACATTGGACAATGTGTGATTATGATCCCTGCCAGAGGAAAATAGATGAGGTAAGCCCTACAATTTCCCCGTTTTCTGCTTGAAGAAGTTTTTAGGTTGCAATGCAGGAAAAGAAAACCCAAACAGAGCACGGCAGTCTCACTGAGTTAGAGACTGAAGTTTTAGGAGGCCAAAGCAGCTAGAATTTCCTTCAGAGAGGAGGGAGCTACAGAGGGAGAGAGCTCTGAATCTTCCACTCAGTAGTGATCTGTGCATGAGTCAGAGAAAACTACCTGAGGCCAGAGAATGAAGCCTGAGAAATCACTACAACAAACAATGCCAAGCATGCAGAAAAGCAGGAAAACAGATCCATAACCAGGAAAAAATAATTGATAGAAAAAAACAAAAATGACAAAGGTAATGGAATTAGCAAAGAAGGATGTTTTAAAAAGCTATTACAAATATGCTCCATATATTCAATAAGTTGGAGGAAAGCAAGAATGATCAGGAGAGGAATGAGACAACCTAGAGAATGGGAAAAATTTTTTGCAATCTACCTATCTGACAAAGGTCTAATAGCCAGTATATACCAGGAACTTAAGTAAATTTACAAGAAAAAACAAACAACTCCATTAAAAAGTGGTCAAAGGATATGAACAGACATTTCTCAAAAAAGACATACAGGCGGCCAACAAATGTGAAAAAAAGCTCAACATCACTGATCATTAGAGCAATGCAAATCAAAACCACAATGAGGTATCATCTCACACCAGTCAGTACGGTGATTATTAAAAAGTCAAGAAACAATAGACGCTGGCAAGGTTGCAGAAAAATAGGAACACTTTTACACTGTTGGTGGGAATGTAAATTAGTTCAACCATTGTGAAAGACAGTGTGGCAATTCCTCAAAGATTTAGAACTGGAAATACCATTTTTGATCCAGGAATCTCATTACTGGGTATATACCCAAAGGAACGGAAATCATTCACTGCAGCACTATTCACAATAGCAAAGACATGGAATCAACCCAAATACCCATCAATGATAGACTGGATAAAGAAAATGTGGCACATATACACCATGGAATACTATGCAGCCATAAAAAGGAACGAGATCATTACCTTTGCAGGCACATAGATGAAAGTGGAAGCCATTATCCTTAGCAAACTAACTCAGGAACAGAAAACCAAACACTGCATGTTCTCACTTATAAGTGGGAGCTGAACAATGAGAACACATGGGTACAGGGAGGGGAACAACACTCACTGGGGCCTGTTGAGGGAGGGCAGTGAGGGGAGAGCATTAGGGAAAACAGCTAATGCATGCTGGGCTTAATATGTAGGTGATGGGTTGATAGGGTACAGCAAACCACCATAGCACACGTTTACCTATGTAACAAACCTGCACATCCTGTACGTGTACCCCAGAACTTAAAAATAATAATAATAAAAAAACAACAAAAACACATAAAAATTTGTGGGGTTTTAGTTAAAACAGTGCTCAAAAGGAAAGTTATCATATTGAAGAATAATATTTAAGAAGAACTGACTCAAATCCATGATTTAAGCTTCCACTTAAAAAACTATTAGAAGAACAAATGAAACCTAAAGTAAGCAAAAGGAAATAAATGAAGAGCAGAAATCAAAGAAAAAGGGAAAAGAAAGGTAATAGAGAAAAAAAGCAATGAAACCAAGAGTTGTTTCTTTGAAAAGACAAAAAAGTAAATCATAAATTTCTAGTCAGACTGATGAGAAAAAGTAGAGAGATCACAAGTCACCAATGTCAAATGAAAGAGAGAACATCACTACAGATCCTGCAGACATTAAAAAGAAAATAAAAGAGTGTTATAAACAATGCCATGCCAATAAATTCAACAATTTGGATGAAATGGACAAATCCCTTGCATGACAAACACTCGCAAAGCTCATACATTAACAAATAGATAACGTGAATAACCCTATATCTATTAGGGAGATTTAATTTGTAGTTTGAAAACCTCCCACAAAGTAAACTTCAGCTCCTGATGGCTCTACTGGTGAATTCTAACAAACATTTTAGGAAGAAATAATACCGGTTCTACACAAACTCTTGAGAAAACCGAAGATGAGGGAACACTTCCCAAATCATTCTACAAGGGAAGCAGTACCCCAACATCAAAACCAAACAAAGACATTACAAGAAAACACAATCACAGGCCATCATCCTTCATAATATATAGATACAAAAAGTCTTTAGAAAATTTTAGCAAATCACATCCTGCAGTATACAATATGATAACATCAGGACTACATAGAGTTTATCCCAAGAATGCAAGTTTGGTTGAAAGTTCAAAGATCAACTTATGGAACTTACCATATTAACATAGGAAAAGAGAAAAACTGTATAATCAATAGACCGAGAAGTATTTGACAAGATTTAACACCCATTCATGATTTAAGAAAAACCCAAAACAAACAGAACAAAGACTCTCTCAGCAAACTAGGAGAAGAAGGGAACTTCCTAAACCTGGTAAAGAGTATTTACAAAAATTCTACAACTAACATCTTTTTTATTGTTTTTTTTAAGAGATGTGATCTTGCTGTGTTGCCAAGGCCGGCCTCAAACTTTGAACTCCTGGGTTCAGGTGACCCTCAAGCCTCAGCTTCCTGAATAGCTGGGACTACAGGTACACGCCACTGCACTAGCTACTAACATATTTAATGGAGAAAATCTTAATTCTTTCCCTTAAAATTGGGAATAAGACAAAGAATATACTACTTCTATTTAATATTGTACTGAAGGCCCTAGCCAGCACCATAAGGCTAAGAAAAGAAATAAAAGATACACAGATTTGAAAGGAAGAACTAAAACCATCTTTATTTGTAGGCCAATAATGCTATGAGAAATAATGAATTTAACAAGATTGTAGGATACAAGATCCATACATAAAAATAATTTATATTCATATACACTAGAATGAACAATTGGAAGTTGAAATAAAAAATACAATTTACAATAACATCAAAAATATTAAATACGTAGGGATATATTTAATAAAACATATTTAAGAGCCACACACTGAGAAACTATAAAATTTTGCCAAGAGAAATTAAAGACCTATATAAATACAAAAAGAATATTTATAGATAAGAAAACTAAATATTATTAAGATGACAATTCTCTGTAAATTGATCCATAGCATCAACACATTTTCAGTGAAAATGCCAACAGGTTTTAAATAGACATGGCACTTTTGCAACTCAGTAATAAGAAAAAAAATACATGATTAAAAATTTTTTTAATCTCATTTTTATAATAGGCAAAAAAATTTTGAATAGACACTTTGATAAAGTACAGTTTTGAATGACAAGCACAGAAGAGATGCTCAACATTATTGGACATTACAGAAATGCCAAAAAAAAACACAGTGCAACTTATTATTATTATTTTTGAGGTGCAATCTCACTCTGTCACCCAGACTGGAGTGCAGTGGTGCGATCTGGGCTCACTGAAACCTCTGTCTCCTGGGTTCAAGTGATTCTCCTGCCTCAGCCTCCCGAGTAGCTGGGATTACAGGCATGCACCACCACGCCCAGTTAATTTTTTTGTATTTTTACTAGAGAAGGGGTTTCACCATGTTGGCCAGGCTGGTCTCAAACTCCTGACCTCAAATGATCCACCCACCTCGTCCTCCCAAAGTGCCGGGATTACAGGTATGAGCCACCATACCCAGCCCCCCAGTGCAATTTAAAAAGAATGATTATACCAAGTATTGACAAGTAAGTAGAGCAATTAAAACTTTTTTTCTTTCTTTTTTTTTTTTTTTTTTTTTGAGATGGTGTCTCACTCTGTCACCCACGCTGGAGTGCAATGATGCAATCTTGGCTCACTGCAACCTCTGCCTCTCGGGTTCAAGAGATTCTCCTGTCTCAGCCTCCTGAGTAGCTGGGATTACAGGCGTGCACCCCCACGCCCAGCTAATTTTTGTATTTTTACTAGAGACGGGGTTTCATCATGTTGGCCAGGCTGCTCTTGAACTCCTGACCTCAGGTGATCCGTCTGCCTTGGCCTCCCAAAGTGCTGGGATTGCAGGTGTGAGCCACCGCACCTGACCCAATTAAGACTCCTATACATTGCTGGTGGAAATGCAAAATGGTACAGTCACTTTGGAAAACCGTTTGGCAGTTTCTTAAAAAGTTGAATGTATATTTACCATATGAACTAGCAATTCTATTCCTAGATTTACCATGAGAAATTAAAACATATGCTCACACAAAAACTTACACTCAAATATTTATAGCAGCTTTATTTGTAATAACCAAACCCTAGATACAACCCTAATAAATTAGATGGTAAATGTATTAACTAACGCGGATAAGTCCATATAATGGAATACTTCTCGAAAATAAAAAGGAACAACCTACCGATACAAGCAACAATATGGATGAATCTCAAAACATGCTAAGTGAAAGAAATGAGACACAAAGAGTACTTACTGTTTAATTCCACTTATATTGAATTATAGAAAGGGCAAAACTATAGGTATAGAAAGCAAATCAGTGATTGCCAGGGGCTATAAGTGGGAGAAAAGGATTGACTACAAAGGGATACAAGGGTATTTTTTTGGAATGAGGAAATGTTCTGTATCGTGATTGTGGTGGTGATTGCGTGACTGTATATGTTCATTAGTATTCAATAAATTATACACTTTAAATTGCTGGATTTTCTTGTGTATAAATTATGCCTCAATAATACAGATTTTTTTAAACATATAGAATGTCAAAAACCCATAAGGTAAATTGCATAAGAATGGTGACAAAACATACATATATTCTTTGGATTTCTAATGCTGAGTTCCTGAAACAACTGAAGTCTTTAATCAGACAGGCACTAAGGAGCTACCATTTAGTTAGGGAAAGCGTAGAGTGAACTGAATAACCAAGGTACAAAGGGTACCCAGGTATGTGACCTACTTCAGACCAGTGGGATTGGGAGGGTGAGGAGAGATGCGAATTGAGCCCTTGATGCTAAGACAAGCATCTCCCAAACAGCTCCACAAAGCAAGTTAATTTGTGGTTTCCATTTGATCAACACACAGCTCTGGAGCACTTTCTGTGAGTCAGGCAAAGAGTGTCAGCCCCTAGACAAAAATAAGATGAGGCATGTGACCTTAAGGGCAAAACCAGGATTGCAATACAAAATGATCAAGGCAAACTGCCACTGAAATGTAGAGAAGAATCTACCTATTCATGTTTTTAAAAACATTTATTGAGTACTAATTCTATTCCAGGCACTGTGTTAGTTTCTTTGAATAAAGTTAGTTGACAAAATAGCCACAGAACTTCCTCTCTGGAAGACAAGGCAGCCATTAATCACAGAGTCACACTGTACTCATCAGCACCTTTGGATGTAAAAATGAAACTAAGTCTGGTCAAGTTAAGAAGAAAAATAACTTGATGGAAGAGTATCAGATGGCTTACGGCATTCACAGAAATGTCAAAAAATCAGATTAAGGTAGGAACCAAAGAAGGCTATGCACAGCCAAGACTCTGCTGCAGGAACTAATACCTGCCCTGATGGGGACATGACTGTTGGACATTCACCACTGCCACCCCCAGACACTTGCCACTGTGACACTGGACTCTCAACTCTGCCCAACCAAGAAAAATCTCTAATCAGCCCTGTGCTTTTGCAGCATTTCCTAAGACTTATTTGCTTGTTCAGGCTAAGATCATGTGCCTGCCTGAATGTGGGAAGACGAAATGGCCTTCTTCCTCCTTGAGGTTTTGTAGTAGGAAGCAGGGTCTTAGTTAATTAGGTGAAGAGGAGAGGAGAGTGTTCCAAGCAGAGGAAACCACATGTTCCAAGTTCCTGTGGTGGGAGAGAGCATGATATGTATACCAGGCACTGAAATAGGATGGACCATGCCGCCCCATAAAATCCATGTTAGGGGGCTTTGACTTTATTCCAAGGGCAATGAGAAGCCATTGTGGGATGTTAAGTAGGGAGTGACATATTGATCTGTGTGTCTAAAAGATTACTCTGCACTCTGGAGAACAAATTGGAAGCAACAAGAAACGAAAGCAGAAAGATCAGGTACTTGGCTGCTCCAATGGTCCAGGGCAGAGGTTAAATGGTAGCTTTGACTAAATTGGTGGCAGTGGAAGTGGAGAGATGAGGAGAGAGTCAAGAGCTATTTAGAAGGTACATAGGCCAGGATGTGATGATAATCAGATGTGGGAGGTGAGACAGCAGTGGATCTAGGGTGACATCTAAGGTTCTGACTTGCATAACTGGATGAAGGGTGATTCCAATCACTAGGATGGGGAAACTGGAAGAGGACTAGCTTGGAGAGAAGAACCCAAGTTTTAGTATTAGCTCCATCTAATTTGAGATGGCTTGAGACTATCCAAAAGACAATGTCAACTAAGTGAGAACCTCAGCTGAAATGAGTTTACCAAAAATAAGTGGGGATGGCTCACAAAGTGCAAGTAAAATAAAAAATCATGGAGGTAGGTAATCAGATACAGCAGGAGCCAAGAGTTGAAATAATATTAATGTGACTCATTTCCTCTCCTCATTGCTCTGAAAAAGCAATATGAGTCCATTCAAATGAAAAATAAAAACATTTTCTTTTAAACAACAAAAACCTATGATCTCAAACGTCTACCAGAATGGATGGGCAGAATGACCTTCAAGAACTCATCCTAGAAGTCAAATTATCCTTGTTTGTAGATTACATAATCGTCTATTTGGAAAAACCTAAAGATTTCACAGGAAAACCACTAGAAGTGATCAACAAATTCAGTAAAGTTGCAGGATACAAAATCAACATACAAATATCAGTAGCAATTCTATATGCCAACGGTAAAGAATCTAAAACAGAAATAAAAAGTAATCCCATTTACAATAGTCACATATAAAATTAAATACCTAGGAATTAACCAAAGAAGTGAAAGACTTCTACAATAAAAATTACAAAACACTGATGAAAGAAGTTGAAGAGGACACCAAAAACATTGAATATATTTCATGTTCATGGATTGTTAAAATGTCCATACTACCCAAAAGCAATCTATAGATTAATGTAATTCCTATCAAAATACCAATGACATTCTTTACAGAAATAGAAAAAAAAAAATTCTAAAATTTATATGGAACCACAAAAGACCCAGAATAACCAAAGCTATCCTAAGCAAAGAAAGCAAAACTGGAGGAATCACATTACCTGACTTCAAATTATACTACAGAGCTATAGTAACCAAAACAGCATGGTGCTGACATAAAAACAGACACATACACCAGTGAAACAGAATAGAGAACCCAGAAACAAATCCACACATCTACAGCAAACTCATTTTCAACAAAGGTGCCAAGAACATACACTGGAAAAAAAGACAATCTCTTCAACAAATGGTGCTGGGAAAACTGGATATCCATATGCAGAAGAAGGAAACTAGACCCCTCTCTCTCACCATATAAAAAGATAAAATCGAAATGGATTAAAGACTTAAATCTAAGACCTCATACTATGAAACTATTACAAGAAAACATTGGGGAAAATCTCCAGAACTTTTGGTCTGGGCAAAAATTTCTTGAGCAATACCCCACAAGCACAGGCAACCAAAGCAAAAATGGACAAATGGGATCACATAAAGTTGAAAAGCTTCTGCACAGAAAAGGAAACAATCCACAAAGTGAAGAGACAATCCACAGAATGTGAGAGAATATTTGCAAACTATCCATCTGACAACAACTATATAGGAAAAAATCTAAATAATCTGATAAAAAGAATCAGGCAAAAAATTTGAATAGACATTTCTCAAAAGACGTACAATGGCAAACAGGCATATGAAAAAGTGTTCAACATCATTGATCATCAGAGAAATGCAAATCAAAACAATAATGAGATATCATCTCATCCCAGTTAAAATGGCTTATATCCAAAAGACAGGCAATAACAAATGCTGGTGAGAATGTGGAGAAAAGGGAACCCTTATGAGTTATTGATGGGAATGTAAATTAGTACAATTACTATGGAGAACAGTGTGGAAGTTCCTTAAAAAACAAAAATAGAACTACCATATGCTCCAGCAAACTCACTGCTGGGTATATACCCAAAAGAAAGGAAATCAGCATATCGAAGAGATATCTGCACTCGTATGTTTGTTGCAGCTTTTACAATAGCTAAGATTTGGAAGCAATCTAAATGTCCATCAGCAGATGAATGGATAAGGAAAATGTGGTACATATCTACAATGAAGTCCTTGAGCCATAAAAAAGAATGACAGCCTGTCACTTGCAACAACATGGATGGAACTGGAGGTCATTATGTTAAGTGAAATAATCCAGGAACAGAAAGACGAATATCACATGTTCTCACTTATTTGTGGGACCTAAAAATCAAAACAATTGAACTCAAGGACAGAGAAAGTAGAAGGATGGTTACCAGAGGCTGGGAAGGGTAGTGGGGGTGTGAGTGCTAAGGGGGAGATTAATGGGTACAAAAAAGTTGGAAAGAATGCATAAGACCTAGTATTCGATAGCCCAACAGGGTGATATAGTCAATAGTAACTTAGCTGTACATGTTAAAACAACTAATACAGTCTAACTGGATTGTTTGTAACACAAAGGATAAATGCTTGAGGGGATGGATACCCCATTCTCCATAATGTGATTATTTCACAGTGTATGCCTGTATCAAAACATCTCACGTATCCCATAAATATGTACATCTACTATGTACCCGCAAAAATTAAAAATTAAAAAAAATTTTTGTAAAGATCCCAAGTTCATGCCAGGCACTTTATGTATACAAATACAGCAAATTTAGAATTATTGATATCATTTAGTGAAGAAGGAAACTCAGTCCTAAAATTTTGTTATCTTTCGAAAGTTTTGAAATTATCAGCATGTTGTCTTATTCTTATTCAAATAAATTGTTTTCATTTCTCGATGATAATACTTTTATTATTACTATTATGTCAAGCAAGTGATCTCAGTTTCCCTGATATAAATATTTAAAAGGCAGTAATGACATGCCAGATAAAAGAATAAGGTTTGAGGGCAGCGAGTCCTGTGTTCAGATTCCATCAAATATTAATCAGTTGTGTGAACTTACACACAAAACATATTTTAATTTTCTGAGCATCATCTTTCTAGTTTTCAAAATAAGAATAATAAAAGTACTTACATCATAATTTTTAAGAAGATTAAAGGAGCTCTTGAACATTTAAAATAGGGAACATCAAATAGGTAGTTGGATATATGAGACTAGAATTTGGAAGAAAAATCTGTGTGGTTAACATAAATTTGTGGTCATACGTCTATCAATAATTGAAGCCATGTTGTGAATGGCACTGCCTAGGAAAGAAGTATACAGAGATGAAAGGACAAGGCCTGCGACTGAACATTGATTCCTTAATTGAGCTTCCTGAGCACATCAGAGTAGCAAATTTTGTGATGAAATTTGAAACTATGAGTGATTGTCTAGGTGGAGAAGGAAGGAAGGAGTATTTTGATGGTGACCAGAAGAAGAGGTCTAAGGCAACATAGAATATTCTGGGAGAGGTGGTGGCTAGGGTACAAGAACACTGCTGCTAAGGGAGATGGGGAGTAATTAAGACTCCAGAAGCAAACAGAAGAGGAAGCTCCCCCAGGGAATTAAGAGTTACACAGTTGGATGTCTAAGGAAACAGAACAGCATCTTTCTTGGGAGGACTGAGCCAGGCTACTGGTAGGAAGGGAACTCAAAGAGTGAACTCCAACACTTTTGGCTGGAGACCTTGAACCAATGTGCATAACAGACATGGCTTATGTCTGACATTGATGGGGGTGGGGTGGAAGCAGGCAGAGCAGGGGTATATTAAGTCTCTGGAAGATACATGGTCCTGGTACTGTCTTCCCTTCTACTTTTCTGCTATACAGAAAGAGTAGTTGAAATTCTACAAGCTGAGAGATTTCATATCTACCCAGACCTTAAGACTCCCTGAATAAAGTTTGGCAGATGGCAAATACAGAGCATGATCAGACCTGTGGAAATCTACCCAAAAGCCAGATGTCACCTCCCCTGCGTCCTCTGATTCCCGCATCTGCTCACACTACTCAGTCTCACTGCATCAACCTGGATGCAGAACTCAGCACCTCTCCTAGTCCTGCTGCTCTTCACCGAATCCAGCCACAGAAAAGCTTCAGTTAGCAATGTTAATTTCCCTGAAGATTCTGTGTGTCCTGGAGGAGAAGGAGGGGCAGGAAGGGTAGCTATATCACACAACCTGAAGAAAACAAGGTAAAAAATGACATTCTATATTTGTACCTCCAAAAATCCCTTCCTGGCTTTATCCTCTCTAGGGATTTGTCTCCCTGAATCTTCCCAGATTTCACTGCTTAATTCTGTCTCCTAGATTCTTGACCATCCTGCCCCCAACTCCTGCCTTCGTTTTCATTTTTTTCCTTCCCTTTCTTAAGCAAGCAATTTAGCCACTTCCCCCAATTCATAAACGTACAGACCCCAGGACATCATGATGCTCTGCAAAACAAGATGCTCTACAGTAACAAGATTCACCCTCCTAAAGAAGCAGTTGGGGTAACAAAAAATAATTTGTTGTTGTTTCATATAAATATAACAATCTGAAAAAGTTAAATGATATTAGCCGTGCCACCTCAAGGAGCACCTAGTTTGTGCCAGGTGCTATATATATATATATATATATATATACAGGTACAGCAAATTTAGGATTATTGATATCATTCAGTAAAGAAGAAAACTCAGCTCAGAGAGATTAAATATATAACCTGCCTAAAAACACAAACTCAGGGAGGTGACCCAGGATCAAAGCCTAGTTTTAACACTAAAGCCCGTGACCTTTCCTATGCTGCTATATATTTTCAGGAACAGTTTGCTGGCGAATAATTATTTAGCTTTAAGCCATAAATTGCTCAACCTAAAAATCTACAGTGGTGTAGGAATGCAAAGTGAGCCTGAATTGAACAAAAAAAAACAAAAAACAACATGTCGGGCTATGAGAAAGGGATGGGAGTGGAGGAGAGACTACGATTTTTGTGCACTTCGAATGTATCAGGTTCTGTGGTCCAGTATTTACATACTTTTTCTCTTCTACTCCTTCCAACTACCCTGTGAAGCAGAGATTGTTATTTTCATGTTAACCTGTCTCTCTCTCCATCTCTCCTCTGTGGCTCATTTGCAAGGTTGACATGACATCTATTTTCATTTTGCTCAAGCTAAACTTACGCAGTGCTATGATATAAACTTCAGTTTCTCTGATCTACTGTAGTTCTTCTTGACCCTCTTCCTGGAAACTGTCACCCCTATGGAGAACAACTTGAGGGCTGGCTGTTATTTTCTACTTACTTTTCTCTAGCCAGAAAACTTGTGAGGAGGAGGAAAGGTCATCAGGAGCTGACTGCAGTTGTTGCTGGCCTGGCTGGATTCTCTCTTCCAAGCCCCAGCAAATGTCCCTTACCAGGGCCAGTCTGCCCAGCATGGGACATTTTCTTTTCTTTTTTTTTTTTTTTTGAGACGGAGTCTCGCTCTGACACCCAGGCTGGAGTGCAGTGGCACGATCTAGGCTCACTGCAAGCTCCGCCTCCCGGGTTCACGCCATTCTCTTGCCTCAGCCTCTCCGAGTAGCTGGGACCACAGGCGCCCGCCACCACGCCCGGCTAATTTTTTTTGTATTTTTTAGTAGAGACGGGGTTTCACTGTGGTCTCGATCTCCTGACCTCGTGATCCGCCCTCCTCGGCCTCCCAAAGTGCTGGGATTACAAGCGTGAGCCACCGCGCCCGGCCCAGCATGGGACATTTTCTAACCCAAGGGCTTTGGTTGATTCCCCCATTCAGCAAGCACCCTGGAGAATGCCCGGCCCTGCCTACTCCTCCTGCCATAGCAAGGGTCTGCAGTGGCACGAAGAGTGGCTCCTACGCGTCAGTTTCCCCACCTCCTCGTGCCTCAGTCCTCTTCTTCCTCATATCAAGGCGAATTCAGAAAAAGTATCAGAATTTTGTTGACTCACCTTTCCTCATTTCTCCTTCTGAAAAGCGAGTGTCATTACAAGGTTGAAAGCCAGTGTTAAAACTGTATTACATGAAGTTTCGCCCTTTTTTCAATCTTGATCACTGATGATAAATTTTTGGCCCTTTAAAATGCAGTCATTTTATTCATTTTGTTAGGTACTGGGGGAAAAATGCTCTCTGATCTGACTTCCTTTACCTCAAACTTTCAGAACAACTTTCAAGCAGGTGGGCCACACTCAGAAAAACCAAAGCCTGAAATTCAGTGTCAGGGTAAAAATAACATTAAGGATGGGGTGAAAACCAGTGAGCCTTATTTCACATTCACTTTAGAGGCTGAATTACAGCTAGATAGGAGGAATAAGTTCTAGTGTTGCGATGGCTTCTAATTTTATATTTACTTAAATTATATACTTATGTTTCCAAGAGCTTAAAAAAAGGACAAGACACTTTGAAGCTTGTATCATTTCCAATACTAAAAATTCACTAAAGGTGAATCGTTGCAGGTTAAAAATCTCATATGCTAGGCCGGGCGCGGTGGCTCACGCCTGTAATCCCAGTACTTTGGGAGGCCGAGGTGGGCGGATCACGAGGTCAGGAGATTGAGACCATCCTGGCTAACACAGTGAAACCCCGTCTCTACTAAAAATACAAAAAATTAGCCGGGCGAGGTGGCGGGTGCCTGTGGTCCCAGCTACTCTGGAGGCTGAGGCAGGAGAATGGCGTGAACCCCGGGGGGCGGAGCCTGCAGTGAGCCGAGATCGCGTGACTGCACTCCAGCCTGGGCGACAGCGAGACTCTGTCTCAAAAAAAAAAAAAAAAAAAAAAAATCTCATATGCTAAATAGACTTCAAAAACAACAACAAAAAAACCCAAAGCATCCTTATAATGACACAAGATATTAGAGTGGCATTAAAATGTGTCTCAAATATATAATATCATTTTCACAAGATGTTGCCGTCTAAAAGCAACTGAGCTGAACATCTCTGACTTCACTATACTTTGCATTTATTTGTCTTACAAAGTGAAACTAATTCTTTCATTACTTTTAGAGATTAATTCTGTGTGCTGACTTCAACAAGACTTGATGTTTTGCATTTGTGCTCAGCCACATTTTAAGCAACACCCTGAGAGATAGAGTCAGTACTGTGTGCAGGGATTCAGCTGCACAGTGAGATCAGCAAAAGGGTGGATAAATCCCTAGGTGCAGTTTTAATTTTGTTGCCAGAAAAAGAAAAAAAAAACCCAACCAGTGTTCAGAGGCCATCAGGCTTAGCTTCTGCTCTGTGCCTCTGCGAAGTGCAATGCGCAGGAAACAGCGCATCCTGGAGCCCCGACCCACTCTGAATTACAGCTGCCTGCCAGGCCCAGGAGGCTTGGTCCTAGGAGTCCAGCAACCACGCTGTGCAGTGGGGCTGGGTCAAAAATTCCTGAGGGCTGATTATCTTCTTCTCGGCAGTTGGCAGGTGTGCGTCACCATCAGCTTAACTCTCCCTGTGTTCCCTGGATGACTCACAATGATCGCTTCCCATGTCACCTTAACCTAGTGAGCAAATTAGGAAGAGTTGTTTATTCATTTTAAAGTATGATAATCCCTTCTAGTCACAATAGCTAAAGTGGTCATATGGCCACTGGTCATCACTATTGATCTTCTGGTATGTGTTGGGTATAGTTATGGAGGCAGAGTAGCAGTGGTCAAACACCCGTGTTCTGGGTTCAGGAATTGAAACCCTGGCTCCACCACTAACTATCTGCATGGCAGGGCAAGGTCCTTAACTTCATTAAACCTCTGGTTCCTTATTCGTAAAATGGAGACAATAATGGCACCCATTGGGAGGACTTAAAAAGCTAATAGTGTGTATAGGAAAATTCTTAGCCCTGTGTTAATACTCTCACTGATGCAGCTGCTGAAGATGATTAACATCTGTTTTATTTAAGAAAGCTGATACCAAAGGTTTACATTTATATATTTTCCTAATTTAAAAAAATATTTTAAATGACATATAATGATTTGTACATATTTATGGGGTGCATAGTGATGTTTCAACACATATGATGTATAGTGATAAGGTCAAGGTAATTAGCATAGCCATCATGTCAAACATTTATCATTTCTTTGTCTTGGGAACATTCTATATCCTCCTGCTAGCTATTTGAAACTATAGAGTATATTATTGTTAACTATCATCATCCTATAGTGCTATATAACACTAGAACTCATTCCTTCTATCTAGCTGTAATTTTGTATTCTTCTACAAATCTATCCCTATTTCTCCCTTCCCTCCCCTTCCCAGCCTCTAGTACTGAGTTGCTTTACCAGTGATTAGGAATATAATGAAGTACTTCTGAAACCAGATGCTTTTTATTTTCAAGCTTTAAGCATTTGTTTTCAATTGTACAAAACCATCTTGCTTCATGGATGAAGACAGAGAAATATAAGGCTTGCTTGAGATCACAAAGCTGACTAGAGGTAAAAATGCTACTAAAATTCTAGTGTCCTGATTTTCTTCCCAGGCTTTTTTGTCTCCATTGCCCTGCTTTTCCTTGTATGATCATATTCATCAGTGGAGACTCTCATATTCTAGCCATGTTCCTACAGAGCCATTCTAGATGTTAGTAATTTCACATTTTGGCTGTTATAACAGAGAGCCTCAAAATAACACTGGGGCTAGCCTCAGTGGCTCATGCCTGTAATCCCAGCCCTTTGAGAGGCCTAGGTGGGTGGATCACTTGAGGTCAGGAGTTCCAGACCAGCCTGGCCAAGATACCAAAACCCCGTCTCTACTAAAAATACAAAAAACTAGCTAGGCGAGATGGTGGGCAGGAGAATTGCTCGAACCCGGGAGGCGGAGGTTGCAGTGCGCTGAGATTGCAGCCACTGCACTCCAGCCTGGGCAACAGAGCAAAACTCCATCCCAAATAAATACAAAATAAATAAAAAATAACACTGGATTAAACAAGATACTTATCTCTCATGTTAAAATCCAGGTAAGCAATCCAGGGCTGGAATGGAGGCCCTGCAATCACCAGACGCCCAAGCCTCCTATGTCTTAATGCCTTGCCAATCTCAGCACCTAGTATCTGTTTTTGGTCTAAGGATGGCTATGCTCACTTCCACCTTCCCATCAGTGAGGATGTGGAAAGAGGTAAAAGCCTGGCTCACTTCTTCCATTTAAGAGAACATGACATTTTTACTCACATCCCATTCTTCTGAACTTAATCACATAGCTACATCTAGCTGCAAGGGAGGCTGGAAAATGGGACTCTTTAACTGTCCCCTGTGTAAGAAGGGGAGACTGGATACTGGAGTATAATTAATAGTTGTTGACACACGGACACCCTAAGCTTTAAGTAGTATGATGTTTTTATAAAAATACTAGAGTTTTTAGATTTTAATACAACAGCTAGAAGGTGTACATAGGTCCTAAGCATCAATGAAGGATCATTAATCTATTTCTCAGGATGTGATTCCAGACAGCAGCTTCCACCTGAGGGTCTACAAAGGTGGCATGAGGTTCTGCACATTATTACAAATATTTACCAAGCCAGTGTATAAAAAGACAGGCAATAACAAATATTGACAAGGATGTAAAGAAACTGTAGCTCTTGTATTCTGCTGGTGGGAAAATGGTGCAGCCACTTTGTAAAACATTTTTCAGTTTCTTAAAATACTAAATAGAGTCACCGTATGACCCAACAATTCAGTCATTATTATCTACCCAAGAGAAGTGAAAATCTACATTCACACGAAGATTTGTATATGAATATCCCTGAGAACATTAGCCATAATATAAAAAAATGGAAATAACCCAAATGTTTTAACTGGTGAATGGATAAGAAAAATGTGGTATGTCCATACAACAGAATACTATTCCAGTCATAAAAAGGAAAAAAGTATTGACACATGCTTCAACATGAATGCATGTCAAAAACATTAAGTGAAAGAAGACAGAAGCAAAAGACCATGGTTCCATTTATATGAATATAAATATATGAAATATCCATCATAGACACATCAATAGAAACAGAAAGCAGATTAGTGGTTTTGTGTGGCGGGGGCGGGGGTGGCGCTGAAGGTGGAAATAGGAAATGACTGCAAATGGGAACGAGGTTATTTTGGGGGTGAAGGAAATGTTCTAAAATTCCATTGTGGTAATGATTGCAAAACTCTTTAAACTTACTAAGAATTATTAAATTATACACTTTTATTTTTAGAGATGAAGTCTTGCTACATTGTTCAGGCTGCTCTTGAACTCCTGGCCTGAAGTGATCCTCCTGCCTTGGCCTCCCAAAGCTCTGGGATTACAGGCATAAGCCACCATACCCGGCCTGTTTTTAATTTTCTTTGCAGCCTGAGGAAATCTAGAATTCAAGGACACACCATGATTAGTTGCTGGGGATATTAAGTGGTTAAAAAAGCCATGGCCTGGGCAGTGCTCAGGGACGGGAACAGGTGAACCAGGAGAGTGGCAACAAGCAATGGTAAGAGAAAACCCAGAGCAGAGTAATCATGCTGGACTCTTGCCGGGAGAACTAACCTTAAGGGTGTGTGGAGAAGAGCCAAGTAAATAACAAAAATAGCGCTCAGAGATATTCCCCAGTTCCCTGTGGTCCAGCTCAATCTCCTACAGTTTTCATGAGACTATACCACGCTGTGAGAATTGATATTCCTAATCATTCATTAATTCTTCACATATGCATCCACAAAGATTTCTTGAACCACCTATTGCCAGGACTAAGGATGTTCCTAAGAGCCCAAACCTGGTTTCTCGTTCTGTTCAAGTACAGGTCTCATCTCAGTATAAGTTTCTTCTTTCTTTTTTTCGAATTTCAAAGAGCCTATATCTTCATGAATTTCATGAAAAAAATTAAATAAACATGAGATCTAAAATTTGCTTCTTGTGCCTACAATAAATCTTTCCAGGAAGAACTACCTTCCCAGGTTTTTTTATCCTTTTGTTTTCCTTCCTTAATATTACAAAGTCCTTTCTGAGGTCATAAACATAGCAACAATATACAACTTTAGACTTAAATGTGAAAAAACATTAAATGACCATATTGACTCAGGATGAAGTGATCTAATCTGAATACCAATAATAAATTTAAAAAAATTTTTTCTTTATTCCTTCTAAAAAAAGAAAAACAGGATACATGTGCAGAACGTACAGATTTGTTACATAGATATATGTGTGCCATGGTGGTTGGCTGTACCTATTGATCCATTCTTTAAGTTCCCTTCCCTCACCCCCAACCCTGCAACCAGCCCTGGTGTGTGTTGTTCTCCTCTCTGTGTCCATGTGTTCTCAGTGTTCAGCTCCTATTTATAAGTGAGAACATGCAGTGTTTGGTTTTCTGTGCCTGTGTTAGTTTGCTGAGGATGATGGTTTCCAGCTTCATCTATGTCCCTGCAAAGGACATGATCTCATCATTTTTTATGGCTGCAGAGTATTCCATGGTGTATATGTACCACATTTTCTTTATCCAGTCTATCACTGATGGACATTTGGGTTGGTTCCATGTCTTTGCTATTGTGACTAGTGCTGCAATAAACATATATGTGCATGTGTTTTTATAGTAGCATAACTTATAATCCTTTGGGTATATACCCAGTAATGGGATTGCTGGGTCAAATGGTATTTCTGGTTCTAGATCCTTGAGGAATTGCCCCTCCAATAATCAAATTTTTAAAAATCATAGAATTCACTCCAAAGAAATCTCCTAACCCAGGTAGCTTTGTGGGTGAGCCTTTTTAAATATTAAAAACACATATGATTCTCCCTCTATAAACTCCTTCAAAGTTAAAATGGAAAACCTACCTAATTATAGAAAAGAAACCAAACAAACAAAACAAAACCAAAACCTGAAAATACCTTGGTACCAAAACTTAAAACAACAGCAACAACTGTAAACCAATCTTATGTATCAATATAGATGCAAAAACCTTGGGTAAACTACTTACAAATTAGGCTGGGTGCAGTGGCTCTGTAATTCCAACACTTTCGGAACCTGAGGCAAGAGGATTGCTCGAAGCCAGGAGTTCAAGAACAGCCTGGCCAACATCGCAAGACCCCATCTCAAAAAAAAATTTAAAAATTAGCTGTGGGTGAGGGAGACCTGGGCACAGTGGTGTACACCTGTAGACTCAGCTACTCAGGAGGCCAAGGTGGGAGGACTGCTTAAGCCCAGGAGTTCAAGGCTTCAGTGAGCTATGATAGCACCACTGCACTCCAGCCTGGGTGACAGAGTGAGACCACATCTCTAAAAAATAAAAAACAAGAGAGAAAAAAATTACAAATTAAATTAAATAACATATTTAGGGACTTTCCACCATGTTCAAGTAGAATTTCCTCAAAAAAATGAAGATTTTTTTTTTTTTTTTTTTTTAGTATTCAGAAATATACTAGGCTGGGCATGGTGGCTCACACCTGTAATCCTAGCACTTTGGGAGGGTGAGGCAGGCGGATCACCTGAGGTCAGGAGTTTGAGACCAGCCTGGCCAATATGGTGAAACCCTGTCTCTACCAAAAATACAAAATAGGCATGGTGGCAGGCACCTGTAATACCAGCTACTAGGGAGGCTAAGGCAGGAGAATCACTTGAACCCGAGAGACAGAGGTTGCAGTGAGCTGAGATCACGCCACTGCACAACAGCCTGGGCGACAAGAGTCAGAATCTGCCTCAAAAAAAAAAGAGAAAGGAAAATAATATACTAATATCGACATTTGTGACAGACTAAAGATGAGGACAGGCTGAGCACCGTGGCTCACGCCTGTATTCCCACCACTTTGGGAGGCTTAGGTGGGCGGATCATTTGAGGTCAGGAGTTGGAGAGCAGCCTGGCCAACATGGTGAAACCCCGCTTCTACTAAAAACACAAAAATTAGCCAGGCATGGTGGGAGGTGCCTGTAATTCCAGCTACTCGGGAGGCTGAGGCAGGAGAATCGCTTGAACCCAGGAGATGGAGGCTGCAGTGAGCTAAGATCACACCACTGCACTCCAGCCTGGTGATATAGTGAGACTCTGTCTCAAAAATAAATAAATAAATAAATAAATAAAGATGAGGACAAATTCTTTGCCATTCCTCCATTGAGAAGTAGGGTCTATTGGCCCTCTCCTGAAATCTGAGATGACCTGTGACTGCTTTGACCAATTTAGAACAGTGGAAGTGACACTATGCCTTTAAGAGGATTGGCAGCAATGGCTGGATGCAGTGGCTCATTCCTGTAATCCCAGTATCTGGGAGGCTAAGGGTGGAAGATTGCTTGAGGCCAGGAGTTTGAGACTAGCCTGGGCAACAAAGCAAGACCCCATCTATCTATTTCTCTCTCTCTCTCTCTCTCCCTCCCTCCCTCCCTCTCCTTCTCCCTCTCTCTCTCTCTCTCCACACACACACACACACACACACACACACACACACACACATATATATATATACCTCCTTACTCTCTGTCACTCACTCACTCTCTTTCTCTATGTATATATATGACTGGCAGCTTTCACGTTCAGTTCTGGGAGCCCTGAGCCACCTCTGAGAAGTTGGACTATTCTGTACACATAGAGAGGCTCTGAGACGACAAGGACTGGCCGATCCTTCTAGCTGTCTACACCAAGGTGCCAAGCAGGTGAGTAAAGCCATCTTGGACCCCCAGATGGCATCTTGGCACCCCAGATGGCAACTCCACATCATCAAGAGACCCCATTTGATATAGGAAGAGAAGAATACCTAGCTGAATCCTGCCCAAATTCCTAACTCACAAAATCATGAGATATAATTAATAAAATAGCTGTTGTTTATTTGTTACAAGCAATAGGTAACTGGAACAACACACCAACAGCATGTGAACTGACAATTTACTCAAAAAAGAAAATGTCTAATTTATATATACAAATCTTCAACTTCGCTAGCACGCAGAGGGAAACTGACATTCCTATACTAGTGATAGGTGCAGAGTTTGTGCAACCTTTCTGAAAGTTAATTTAATCCACAAATTTCATTTCTAGGCATTTCTCCTAAGGAAATAATTCAGGAAGGGCACATATGATCTAGGAAAGATATTTTCTGTAGAGTGTATAAGATAGAGAAAAATTGGTAACTGAGGTCAGAACTGTGGGAGATTTTCACTTTCTGCCTTACATTTCATTTTTCCCCCTTATCATGTGTTACTTTTATTAAAAAAAAAAAAAAAGACATTATTTAAAAGGAGCTCTTTACATGGTTCGGCCTAACTGGAGTTCTGCTCTGGGGCTTGGGACCCACCCTCAGAGTGATAAAAACTCCCCATTAACCTGGCTGGTCCTCTGTATATATAAGCCATTTTCTCCTGGGACCCTGTGGGAACAGGTATTTGGTAGCAGCTAGAATTCACATGTTCAGGATTCGATGTCCTAGCCATCTGCCTCTCAAGTTATAAATATCTACTGGGACTTGGAGATATAACTATGTATGTATATATACAATTTAAAGTTGGAATTTGTAAACAGAATAATTTTACACTTCTTAGGCAGCCCTGGAATCAACCAATAATACAGAGACCTTTCTCCTTTTTTTTTTATTTTCTTTTTTTTTCTGAGACAGGGTCTTGCTGTCACCCAGGCTGGAATATAGTCACATGATCATAATTCACTGCAGTCTCCAACTCCTAGGGTCAAGTGATCCTCCTGCCTCAGCCTCCCAAGCAGCTGAGACTACAGCCACGTGCCACCATGCTGGCTAATTTTTTTATTTTTTTGAGACAGGGTCTTGTTATGTTGCCCAGGCTGGTCTCGAACTCCTGGCCTCAAGCAATCCTCCTGCCTCAGCCTCCCAAATGCTGGGATTACAGGCATGAGCCACTGCATCAGGCTTAGACCTTTCTTTTTACCTGAATTTTGAATATGTACCATATCATTAATCAATGTCTTCCCCATCCTCCCCCCAGCTCCTTGATTTGGTTTCTCTTGGGGTGCCAATCAATCCTCCTGTCCCTTACTTCCATATTCCATATGTCTATTTATTTGTGTTACCCATGAAATTGAACACAATTAGGAGAGACTAGCACGGACCAGGCATTGTAATTCTCAGACCAGAAGTACCCGGACTTCTAGGGCCTCCAAGAAGCTTCCTCTCCAAGTCTTGCTTTAACCCACTCCGGTTATCTGGAGAACTGGATCATATTTTCTTATTGTGATTGGCTTTTAAATGAACATGTAGCCATGGTAACAACTGAGTGCTGATGATAACAAGAAGTCTTATTTAGAGAAAACCTCTTTTTATTGTCAAAGCAGCTGTGTATGTGTGTTCTTATCCATTGGAATCAATTATTCATTCCATTATTAAATGCAGCTTTCTCTTAAACTGTTTTTGTATTAGAAGCAGGATGCTGCCTATTTAAAAGAGAACTGGAATATTCAGAATGGGTGGGTAAACCAATGCTCCTAGATGAATTTGGGAACGTTGAAAAATAGGTGGGAAGCTGACACGATCATGAGGGCATTTCATCTGAGGAAGACGAAGACAAATAAGGGACTTGCCCAGTGTTTTGATTTCAAGGAATTATCAGTCAAGCTGTTTTCTTCATAGAAATAGAAATATCTTAATTTTTCCTGAAAACATGTTTATTGCTAAAACTTAAAAAATATAAAAAGGTCCCCCCACTTCCTGCTTATAATCTCATACCCCCCAACTCTTAATAGTTTGTTAGATACACTTACAAATATTTTATGCATGTATGCTTTAAGCATATACACCTTGTGGGGTGTGTGTGTGTGTGTGTGTGTGTCTGTGCATACATGTGTACAGATTTAACTTTTAAACACAAGTGGAGTTTATATGAGTTAGGATTACATTTGGCTGTACATAACAGAAACTCTTAAATTATGACTTGAACAAGATAAATCTTTACTTATCTCTCACCAGGGAAAAATGACAGGGCTTCTGCGATTACATCCACATTCCAAGGAGCAGATTGGAGGAGAGGGAAAAGGGCATAATTCTCTCCTTTTCAAGGAAACTTCTGATTATACTTCATTGCCAGAATTTAGTTATATGGTCACATCTTTGCAAAGGAGGAGGGAAATGTCATCTTACTGATGGGTTACATTGTGCCCACCTAAAAATAAGGTCCCCCTAACTTGAGGGAGAAGACTAGAATGGCTACTTGGTAGGGAACTAACTCTCTCTCCCAGTGTTACACTATTCATAATGTTCTATAACCTCCCCTTTCCACTCAATATACTGTGGGTAGATTCATTTTTAACAGCTGAATAGTACTCTCCTGCATGACTATGCCACAGCTGGTTTAACCAAACCCCTGTTGATGGGTATCTCGTAATTTTCTTTATTCCCCCCCAGAAAGATATTTTCTACTCTTCATATGTGAAAAACACAAAGATAATTTCGACAATACCATAACTTCTGGTCTTCCTCTCACTTCTCTCAACATTTCTAAGTTATTCAGTTCAGCTAAATGCACACTAATTAAAGCCATTTTCCTGTCCTGTGCTTTATCTAGAATGCTTCTTAAGGCTGGAGTCCCTTCCTGTCAACTCCTGTGGCTGCAAATCTCATCCCTCGGTAGTGAATCCTATTCTCTCCATTGAGTACATAATCTTTAACCTACTTCTAGCATTTTTTCTACAGATATACTTTCAAATGTCTCAAAGATATATATTCAAGAATTCTTATTACAACACTATTTGTAATAACAGCAAAAATAACCACAAAGCTGGTGGGGGCGGGTGTGGAACATCTTTCATTGGGTGAGTCAAGTAAATTATGCTACATTTATGTAATGTGATACAAAGCAGCCATTAAAATACACGTGGATCATTACACTGATCCACGTATATTACTATGGAAAGCTCTCCAAGACATATTAGTTAGGGGGAAAAAAATAAGATGCAATGTATTGCATTGCAGAATGTATTACCACCTCTCTACCATAACGTCATCATATTTGTGTTTAAAATAAGAAATGTAATACATGTGAACACATTCAGTATAACTCCTCCTTAACATGATTAGCTGAGTATAAAAATTCATCGGCCCAAAATGTGTTTCCTTTATTGCCAGTTTAACGAAGTGATCCAGACCAGGAGCTGGGAGGGGTCTAGTTTTGAGACCCAAATCCGATCTGGTCCTAAATGAGATTGGCGCCACCTGATAGCAATAATCCACTCTGGTTTAAGTATTACTGGGATAGAGCTTCTAGAACAGTAGCAGTGTTTTCAGAAATCCTTCAATTAATTGGTTCCCATTTTATCTGGCCCCAATCTAAGGAGATTGTGCCCAAAGAATAATGAAGATGTGGGAACCCACATTTCACATCCCCATTTCCAAGACTGGATGGCAAGTCACATTCACACACACACCCTCTCACCAGCACCACCAGCACCACCACCACCACCAGCACCACCACCACCAGCACCACTGCAGCCCACTTCTCTGCCTGGGCTAGGCTTAGACAGGAGAGCAGCCCATCCCTAAGGACACTCCAGGGTAACTTTGCCGTGGATTTCATTGCATATGCTTACATTTACTCCATGCTATGCTGTTTTCTTAAACCTTAGCATGCTAGGTTTTTTGTAAATTAGTCCAAAATTAGAAAATTAAGCTGGAAGGAGTATTGAACATGAACAAATAAGTTACAGCTGAAACCACTTGATTTACAGTAATAAAAAAGAAACAAAAATATAGGATGCCTATCAAAGAGCTACTACTGAGAGAGACAGGGTTGCCCCAATAGGGCAATGAAAAGATTGGCAAGAAGACCAACAATCTTTATTTATTTATTCATTTATTTTTTGAGACAAGATCTCACTGTGTTGCCCATTGCTCCAGCTCAAGTGCAATGGCTCAATCACGGCTCACTGCAGCCTTAAACTCCTGGGCTTAAGCAATCTTCTCACATCAGTCTCCCAGGCACATGGCACATGCCACCACATCAGGCTATTTTTTTTATTTTTATTTTTTTACTTTTTGTAGAGATCAGATCACACTATGTTGCCCAGGCTAGTCTTGAATTCCTGGGCTCAAGCAATCCTCCTGCCTTGGCCTCCCAACCTGCTGGGATTACAGGCATGAGCCACTGCACCAAGCCAAGACCAACAGTCTTAACTGGAGGATTTCAAGTTTCTTGTATGGCAACTGATACAGAATGTACGTCAATAGACCTTATCACACAAGCTAAAGGGAGAATTGATTGATTCAAAGACCCTCGTCCAAAGATCAGCCATGTTCCAAATTCGTCAGTTATCATCTTCACTTCCCACTGTACATCGAGAGCCAGGGAGATATAGAGGAGCTAGAAGTCTTCATGTGACTTCTGGGCATGTATAAAAGACACTGAGAGCTGGAAATGGACCTTCTAGAAGGCATCCCAGTGGAGCATGAGCTCCTTTACACAGCCACTCCAGAGTGATGCCAACAGACTGGCCACTCTGTGTTCGTGGTCAGCAGGCCATAGAAACTGTGTGAGTGACAAAATGTATGAGTAGCAGTGTGTGTTGGAATGAGTCAATACAAAGAACACAGGCAGGAGATGTGGCTTTGCATATCATATATGTATATTGAAAATTGGAATACACAGTTTGGTGGCTTTGAGTCCTAACACTTTTCCCCCATTTCTTGTACTTGTAGAAATATTGTTCTCACTTTTTCCTGATTTCTTTGTTTCTCACTCTATTGTGCTTAATAATTGTATTAAGGGTTGTTTCTCCTTTTTCATGTGTCCTAGGAAATGAATAATATGTGTTGAAGGCCGGGCGTGGTGGCTCACGCTTGTAATCCCAGCACTTTGGGAGGCCGAGGCGGGCGGATCACGAGGTCAGGAGATAGAGACCACGGTGAAACCCCGTCTCTACTAAAAATACAAAAAAAAAAAATTAGCCGGGCGTGGTGGCGGGCGCCTGTAGTCCCAGCTACTCAGAGAGGCTGAGGCAGGAGAATGGCGTGAACCCGGGAGGCGGAGCTTGCAGTGAGCCGAGGTTGCACCACTGCACTCCAGCCTGGGCGACAGAGCGAGACTCCGTCTCAAAAAAAAAAAAAAATGAACATGACTCAATTGTCTATATATAAGTCAGTCTCCAAATATTAGATGTTTTATTTCTGTTTCTTACTACCAATAATTTATGAAACCAATGGCAATACCCAAAACTAATTTAACGAAAATCAAAATCATCAAAACACAAGAATAAAGAAGTATGGAAAGAAAGAGGTGGGAGGAGGAGGGAGAGAGGGAGGAAAGAAAGAAAGAAATTAGAGATAATTACAGACTAATAGAGAAAATTTAATTGTGTATGTTTAATATTCTGAAAATAGTTATTGTTTAATGAAAACTTGAATTAGCAAAAACAATTGTGTCTTTCCAATTAAGAAAGAGGAAGTAAAGATGGGAAAACTCTTCCCTTTGGACGAAACAGATATTAAAACAGCTGATAGTCACAGTGGAAGAGAAGGGAGTAGATAGATGGTGTACACATGTTGCCCTAACTCTTTGAATTCTGATACTTCATTCTTCACTACTCACTGAAATGATGTATGCTGGGACAACAAAGACAGCTGCCAGTCACCATTCCAGGACACCTGTATATAACATCTATTTTCTTACTGTGAAAAAAAAAAAAGGAAGAGAAAAAAATTCACTGGGAAGCAAAATATTTGAAGACCAATATATATCTTTGAAACTTTTAATTAATAATATATATTTTTTTCTTGGGTGTAGATCCCTTTGACCTAAATAATTTGACATAGAATCTACAACATAGTTGGTATTCAATCAATATTTCCTAAATATACAAATGAGCAAAAATATATTACGTAGCCAATATCCTTAAATTAAGTACATCAAGGTTATTATTTCTCTTCCAACGATTTATGCATGTCTCCTGCTACAGCATTTTCAGTTTGCACTGCTTACACTTTAATTCCACTCACTAAGAGCTGAATTTAACATCTTAAAAAGAAACTGAATCGGCACACAAAGCAAACGTGTATTGGAAACCTACTATATATTAGGCTCTGTGCTTGCAGATGATTGGTCACTGCAAGGGGCATTAAGACAGGTCCTGCCCTCAAGTCTCAAGTTTGTTTCTCCTTCCATCTCTAGATGATATAAAACACTGGGCTAATTAGTGGGGCAGCTGAGCCTCACAGCAAATGCCCTTTCTGTGGAAATGTCCTTGGCTGTCTGGCCATGACACAGGAGACCTAAAGCCAAACCATGGGGGACAGCAGGAACAACTGAAGGAGCACCAAGTCAGATGAGGAATGAAGCAAGTCAAATGGTAGGGAGGAATGGGAAATGGTAGGGCTGAAGCCTGCACCGAGTATGAGGTTTATCATCACCCTCCTCTCAGGGCTCCCACATGTTCCAATGGCAACTCACAGTCGATGAAATGTCAGACCAGTTCTGAATGGGTCAGTGCAGGCTCTTCAAAAAATCATTCTTCTGGCCAGGCACCGTGGCTCACGCTTGTAATCGCAGCACATTGGGAGACTGAGGTGGGTGGATCACCTGAGGTTAGAAGTTCGAAACCAGCTTGGCAAATATGGTGGAACCCCATCTCTACTAAAAATACAAAATTTAGCCAGGCATGGTGCTGTGCGCCTGTAATCCCAGCTACTCGGGAGGCTGAGGCAGGAGAATCGCTTGAACCCGGGAGTTGGAGGTTGCAGAAAGCCAAGATTGTGCCATTGCACTCCAGCCTGGGTGACAGAGTGAGACTCTGTCTCAAAAAAAAAAAAAAAAAAAGATTCTTCCAAGAATCTTCCAAGAAACTTGAGTAGTATTCCAATGTGTATTTGTTTATCCATTTACCAATAAACAGTTCCTATATTTTTACTATTATGAATAAAGCTACTACAAACATTTGTGAACAGCTTTTTACGTAGACATATACCTTCATTTCTCTTGGGTAACTATCTATTTAGAATTGGGATTGCTAGGTCCTGTGATAAGTTTAACTTTTAATGATCCCTGTCAAACTATTTTCCAAAGTAGTTATATCATTTTGCATTCCCGCCAGCAACGCATGTGAGCTCCAATTGCTCTGCACCCTCACCAGCATTTGGTATCGTCAGTTGCTTTTCTCTTTTTAAAAATTTGCTAGGTAGCTGTATGTCATTGTGGTTTTAATTTGCATTTTCTTGATGACTAATAACATTGAGCATCTTTTCATATGCTTATTTGCTATTCATAATTCACCTTTGATGAAGTGCCTGTTCAGATATTTTACTCAGTTTTTTTTGTTTTGTTTTGCTTATTTATTTATTTAGAGAGAGTATCTTGTCCTGTCACCCAGGATGGGGTGCAGTGGTACAGTCATAGCTCATTGCAACCTTGAGCTCCTGGGCTCAAATGATCCCCCGACTTCAGCCTTCTGAGTAACTAGAACCACAGGTGCACACCACCATGTCCAGCTAATTTTTGTATTTTTTGTAAAGATGGGGTCTTACTATGTTGCCCAGGGCTGGTCTCAAACTACTGGCCTCAAGCAATCCTCCCACTTCAGCCTCCCAAAACACTGGGATTACAGGCGTGAGCCACCACACCTATCCTTTTGCCCATGTCTTGAATTGGGCTGTCTGTTTTCTTATTATTGAATTATGAGACTTACTCAAGGTTTCTGAATGATCATGAGAATTCAAGTTTTCTGGATGCAAATCCTTTATCAAGGCTTTATGATAAAGGACTTGCATTCATAATTCTTAAAGAATTCTCAGTTTTGCAAATATTTTCTCCCAGTCTGTGAATTTTCTTTTCATTTTCCTAATGGTGTCTTTTAAAGAGTGGATGCTTTTAATTTTGATGAAGCCCAATTTATCATTTTTTTCTTTTACATTTCATGCTTTTTGTGTCCTGAGAAACCTTTGCCTGTCCAAAGTCAAAAATATTTTCTGCTTTGTTTTATCTAGTTTTACAATTTTAGATTTTAAATTTAGGCTTATCATCCATTTCAAGTTAATTTTTGCATATGGTGTGAGGTATGGTTGAAGTTCTCTTTTATTGCATATGGTCGTTCAACTACTTCAGCACTATTTTTTGAAAAGACTATCTTTTTTTTCCTATCACATTGCCTTGGTGCCTTTATTGAAAATCAATTGGCCATTGTCTGGGTCTATTTCTGTACTCTCTTTCTGTTCCATTAATCTATGTGTCTATCCTTTAATTAATACCACATTGTGTTGATTACTATGGCTTTCATGTGATATAATTTTAAGTGAAAAATAGCACCATACATAGTTTTTTAAATAACATGCTTACTATAAAAAATGTATATATATAGAAAAGACTGAAACTTGCAAAAATAAGATATGAGATTGTAGGTGATAATGTTCTCTATTTTTAATAGAAGTTTCTTTTATCCCTAGGACTAGGCTCTGGCTCTGCCAGGGAAAAATGGCAGGAAATAACTAGAATATTCTGCTTTCTCCAAGGTTTTTTTTAAGAATATATCTGTTCGAAGAAAGAAGCCTTACTTATAACTACTTCACTGACCCACATTCACCTAGCTTCACTGAATGTATGCTCTTCTTGCAGTCCTTGGAAAAGTCATTGCCCATTGATGGCAAACTCTCTAGGGGTTTTGTTATTTCTCAGAATGCTGGCAATGTAGAAATATGTGGGATATGACCAATCAGACATTTTCATACCAGTCCTGTTTTATAGTAGTTCTTCATTTAGTCACTCACTCATTTATTCGACATTTAATTAATTTAATAAATAATTAAATCCAACATTAAATAATTAAATGTCGTCGGATGTATGAACGAGTGACTGAATGAATAACTATTTTTACTATATACCAGTAACAATATTGAAATTGCAAGATGAGGAGGGCAAAATCTCTGTCTTCAAGGTGTTCATAGTCTAGTAAAGAAAAGAGGTTCACACAAACAATTGCTCCACCGGTATCACAGTGCTAGGGTGGGTCCCTGTTAAGGTAAAGTGGGGCATCACAGAGAAAATGGCCTGTTCTGCTCACTTCCTGCTCCGCTATGACTAGTCAGTGACTTCCCCTCTTTCCCCAGATCTAAGATTGTCCTTCTTCAGTTTCATCTCACTTTCAGGAGATGACCTTCATGATGAAGATAGAGGTCATCAGAATGGAACTCCCATCCTCATTGTCCTGCCGCCTAGAGAACAAACCTGCCAGCATCTGTACCCTCTCCTTCCGAGGGAAGTGTTCTCTTTTTAGCAAAGACGAATCTCTTCTCAGGGGAGATATCCCACTCCTTCCAGCCATCCTAGGAGCCTTGCCCCAAAGGCTATCCCCCTTCTCCCCTGGAACTCCAGCCTCTTCCTTTCTCCTCTGTGCTTAACTCTGCAATTCCATCACCTATTAAAGAAGAACCCTTATCTGATTGTACATTCCTTATCTGCTACCACCTGATTGTCTGTCCTCTTTTATTCTAAACTTCTTAAAAAAAAAAAAAAAAAGTCACCTGCACAATGTTCCACTTCCTTGTAATACTTTCGTTCCTCATTCTGGCTCCTATGACCCAACCACATTTGCTCTTGCTAAGGTTGCCTATAAGTGCCATCATTGCTCAAGTTTGGAACACTCTGCAGTTCTCACCTCTTTACCTCTTATTGCCGTTCAACACTCTCACCCTCTTCTATACTCTTCCCTGGACTTCACTGATTCTAGGATTCTGGGTTTTCTCCACTTCTCTGAGCATTCCTTCTCAATCCCCTTTGCTATCGCCTCTCCCCTTCCTTGAGTCCTAAATGTCAGAGTTTTTTCAGGTTCAGCCTTGAGTATCTTTTCTTCCTAGGTAATTTCCACAACTTCAGAAATTGCAGTCCACCCCTATGACCCCTGTGACTTTAAGTGCCATCTGAGACATCTTTCTGGATCTCCAAACCTACATGCTTAACTATTACCTGACATCTTTACTTGGTTGTTCCACAGGCACCTCAGATTTAACAATTTGAAAACCAAACATTTGATCTCCACTGCCCCCAGCCTATGCACTCCTTCAGGGGTCCTCATTTCAGGAAAGTATACAAAACATCTGTCCACATGCTCATATTAGAAACTTGGTAAATGTCCTTAACATTTTATCCAGACATTCATGTTCTCCAGTCCTATGAGCACTGCCTTGAAATTAAATGTTGACTCTACCCAAACCTCTCCCTCTCCATACCACATCATTTCTTGTATAGTCTCCTATCGCTCTTTCCTTTGCTGTAGTCACCCATTTCAATCTAATCCCTACAGAGAAGTCGCAACCATCTTTTAAAATGTTAGCTATGACACATCATTTGCCATTTCAATGTCTTCCCCATCATACTTTAGATAAAATCTGTCCTCTGTAATGTAGACAATAAGGCCGGTCATGATTTAGATCTTGCCCATTTCTCCAGCCTCTTCTCACATTGCCTCACCTCAAGCACTATCCTGCCACAGGGCATTAGCACGTGCTCCTGAGAACCCCTCCTCCCCCATTCTTCACATCGCTAAGCCCTGTTCATCTGTCAAGTCCCTGCTTAAACGTAATGTCACCAAGCAGACTTTTCTTATCCCCTTCAATCTAAATTACCATCAATCTAAGTACATTAATATCATGAAAATATTAATTTCTGTTTATTTGTTTAATATTCATATTCCCCAACAGATTATAAGCTCTTTTAAGGTGGAGATCATGTGTTTCTGGTTTGCCTGTGCCTCTGGTGCCTGGCTTTGTGTCTAGCAAATAGTGGTTACACGGGTATATTAGTTCCCTATTGCTGCTGTAACAAATGACCATAAACTTAGTGGCTTTTTCATTTTTTTTTTTTTTTTTGAGATGGAGTCTTCCTCTGTTGCCCAGGCTGGAGTGAGTGGTACAATCTCAGTTCACTGCAACCTCAACCTCCTGGTTCAAGTGATTCTCCTACCTCAGCCTCCCGAGTAGTTGGAATTACAGGCACGTGCCACCACATCCAGCTAATTTTGGTATTTTTAGTAGAGACGGGGTTTCACCATGTTGGCCAGGCTGGTCTCGAACTCCTGAACTCAGGTGATCTGCCCTCCTTGGCCTGCCAAAGCTAGTGGCTTTAAACAACACAAATGTATTCTCTGATAGTTCTGGGTATCAGAAGTCCTACATGAGTCTTACAGGGCAAAAATCACAGTGTCAGCAGAGTTGGTTCCTTCTAGAGGCTCTAGAGGAGAATCTACTTTCCTGCCTTTTCCAGCTACCAGAGCTGCATTCCTTTCTCTTTCTCTGCCTTCAAACCCAGTAGTGTAGCATCTTCAAATCTCTCTGCGTCTTCACATCACCTTCTGTCTTACTCTTACTCTGTCTCTCTTTCCCCTCATCTCAAGATCCTCAACTCAGTCACATTTGCAAAGTCCTTTTGACCATGTAAAGCAACATATTCACAACTTCTGGATATTAGGAACTGATGATTCTTGGGGACCATTATTTAGCCTACCACAGTAATTGTTGAGTGAATTAATGAGTGAAGGGAGAGAGCCAGGAATGCTTCACAGGGGGAGAAATGTTTAAACTGTAATATGAGAGATTAATAGGTATTTACCAGGCAGACAAACAAAGGTTGCATTCATTCTAGGAATAAGGAAGTACATGGACAAAGGGCTAGAAGTAAGAGAAAGCAGGTTTCGTTTGGAGAAGGAAGCAATAGTGTCTTCTTGTACGGAGAGTTTGAGAAAGGATTTGAAATGAACAGACAAGTCAAGGCTGAGTTCTACATCACTGGAGGTGTAGAAGACTGTGTAAAGACTGTAGACATTACCTTTAGGTGAGTCAATGCTGAGTCATCTGCATGCTTATTATAATTCATTCATTCAAGATTTAACAAGCAATCATTGAGCAGATTTTTTATGCCAAGAGATGGCTAGGTACCACCTAAAACAGATATCATTAAACCTAAACAGACCAAAATGGCAGCATAAGAGAGAAGGGATAAAATATTGACTGGCTGTTAGAACATTAGTTTGGGGGTGTCTTATGTACCAGCAAGGGTAACATGTGAAAGATCTTATAGAAGCTCTGTGTCTTTGTGGCATTCTTCTGTTTTAAGATGTTTTTAAAATAAAAGTAATACAAATTAGAAAATGTAAGCATGCAAAACAAAGAAAATAAAGATACATTTCTACTATTCAGAGATAAACACAATGAATATTTTGGTATATATACTTCTAGAATTTATTTAATATTATGTACATATGAAACTTATTACAAAGTATTTATTATGAAATATTGAGACATGCTAAAAGAAATCGAGAAAAATATAATGAAAATCCAGGTACCCACTACCCAGCTTAAGAAATAAAACATTATCAATACAGTGAAGATTCCCTGTTTACACACATTTATGAATTTCCATCTCCCTCTTTTTTTTGGAATAAAAAATGTGTTACAAAAATAATACATACTTGTAAAAAAATTCAAATGATACAGAAATAAAAGCACAATATCCCACCCAGCATACATAACAAACACAGAAGCCCTCTCCCCTCCAATCCCATTCCTGGGGGGTTATCATTGTGAACAGTTAGCATATATCCTTTCAGACTTTTACCTTTGCATGCAAGAGTATATAGAGTATATATAAAAACACATACAAATAAACACACATGGTTCTGTGTTTTACAAAAATGGAATCACATACATCTGTTATATACGATTCTTCAATTTCTTTCTTCATTCATACATTACACAGATTTCTAAAACACAAGCCTGATTACATCACTCCTCTAAGAGCTTATTTCCCATAATATAAAAATCATACACATTAACATCAAATGCAAAGCTTGTGATGATATACTTCCTGCCCATCTTTCAGTCTCATCTCTAGCTATTCCAGCGTTAAAGGACTGGAATATAAACCATCTTAAATCCTTCCTGGAACAAGGCAGTTACAAACAAACAAACTACAAACACACTGCCATTTCTAGACTGTGGCCTTTCCCATTCATGTTACACTTTGACTGGACTTCTCCATCTGGCAAACTTCTACTAATTCTAAAACAATCAGCTTAAAAATTATCTCTAGGAAGACTTCCTTGACTTTTCAGATATGATTACTCCTCTATTTCCCCTATACTTTACAGCTAGCTTCTTAATTGCACTTATCTCACAGTACTATAATGATTTATTAACATGTTTTGAATTCCACTTCTCCTCCCCCAACTCGATGGTGAGCTCTTTGGGGAAAAGGGATTTGTCTTATTTACCTTTGCATCCCAAGGATCTGATAGAGTACTCATCATGAAAAGGAGATGCTCAGTAACATATCTGTTGAGGGTTTTATGATTCTAGGAACATTTGCTGAGTACCTACTATGCACAGAACCATATCCTAAGCATGAAAAGAAACACAAGACACAGTCTTTGCCCTAAGAAACTTACCATTTTCCTACCATTTCTCCTGGTGGGGAGGGACATAAAACATTTAGATGGCAACATTATCATTTCTGACATATAGGCTGTTTCAAAATTTACGGTAATTTGCCTCAAATCCGTGTAGGAACTAGGCATTGCATAATTAAATAAATAATAAAATAATGGGCGGTTTGTCACACAGGTTTAAGTGTAGCAGAGTCCACTAGAACCCAATTCTCTGTCCCAGCAGGAGGGCTCGCATCTGTTTCAGCCTGTAAATTAGAAAAGTGAGATGATACCATGCTTGGAAATTTTCTTGTTTTTTTTTGAGATGGAGTCTCACTCTTTCGCCCAGGCTGGAGTGCAGTGGCGTGGTCTCCACTCACTGCAACCTCTGCCTCCCGGGTGCAAGCAATTCTCCTGCCTCAGCCTCCCGAGTAGCTGGGATTACAGGCATGCACCACCATGCCTGGCTAATTTTTGTATGTTCCGTAGAGATGAAGTTTCGGCATGTTGGCCAAGCTGGTCTCGAACTTCTGACCTCAGGTGATCCGCCCGCCTTGGCCTCCCAGAGTGCTGAGATTACAGGTGTGACCACGCCCAGCTGGAAATTTCCGATGCTGCTGAAGATTGTGTCTTGGGTGTTCAACTTGGGATCAGGCTCCTCACAGCTCCCATAACTGATGTTGCTATCCTCCAAATCATGGGAAGCCTCCCCACCGTCTCCCTCATAGGCCATCATGCTTTCTTCATTTTCCATGCCCATCCGGTTGTTTGGGTCTTATTCCACCATATCCCACATCAGAGTCACTTCCACTTTCACTCAGCTGGATAGCAGAGAAAGGATTGTCTCCTTCATCACTCCCAGCATCTTCCTCATCATCTTCTCCTTCAGACATAAGCAAATCCTCATACAGGACACTGGCTTCAGGTTGTTGTACAGTTCCTTCCTCTTCATCTGCAAGATCACCATCTCCCCACTGTGGGGCTGGAGGCTTAGGTTTCCCATCCTCCTCCTCATCATCATACCCTTCCATATCCACATCAGAGTCTTCCTCACCCAGCCTACCTCGGCCCTGGCACATCTGCTTTTCTGGCGTGGCAGTGGGACTATCCAAGACAGACATATTGCTCTCATCTTGAAATACAGAGGCATCTCGAGACGTACTGAGGGATATGATGGTATCATACATATCAGGAAGCTGAGGTGTGTAGGGCCCTGGGGTCATTGGGTCCAGGCTTTCTAATTCTGCTTCCTCCAAAGCTGCTTCTTTAGCTGTACAAATATCCTTCTCAAGTTGAGTCAAATGCTCATCATACTCAGTCATTGTCTGGTAACAGACGTTCACAATCTCCTGAGCAGTCTTAGTATACTGACTGTCAGGTCCATTATACTTAACACTGTTGGCCAGAATAAGGTTTACATCACCTAGAAAACTCTTCCGACTCTGATACTTGTGCTTGGAGATGTTCTTACGTATGGTCTCTAAATCCACTGGATTGACAATCACTTTGTAATAATCTGGAACAAACTTCTTATTAACTGGGTGATGAAATGGCCAAGAATCTGGAACTGCCATCATTTTCTCAGTGACGATGTTGTCCAGAATGAAAGAAAATGCCACTTGGTCATCATCATCCAGCAAGGGGTTGATAGCTTTCTCTAAGCGAGCTAATTTGTCTTCTTTCTCTTTGAGTTTTTCATCACAGAGATCCAGCATGGATTGAGAGATCTGAGTCAACGAGTGTTTTGGCCCATTGTAGGTTGCACTGTTTTTCACAATTAGCTCCAGATGCTCTCTGAACTCTTCCCGAGACGGGTAGAGGCGTTTACGCACATTTTCACGGAGTGTTTGTAGGTCCATTGGCCGAGTGATGATTTTGTAGTAGTCCTTTACAACCTTTGCATTGACTGGAGTGTGGAAAGGGTATGTATTTGGAAGATCTCTCATGTCATTGATGATAGACTCCAAGATGGATGATAGCGTCACCATAGGGTCTGTGCGGCGTCGGTGGATGGACTTATGAGGTGTATTCAAATAGTCACAGTGAACAGTGGTTTCAATTCGCCGTTTCTTCTTTGGAGGAAGCTGCTGTTTAGGAAACCTGAGAACCAGAGATTTTCTGCGAACCTCATCCGCATTCTCAATTAGCTGTTTCCCCAAGACAATTTTGGTCCCTTCAACCTTGATAAGTTCTTCATTATCATTACGAATGACTCTCTTTTCCAACTCCTCCTCCTGCTCTTCTGTCATGGCAACAGGTTTGGAAGGTGGCACATTTGTTTGATAATAGAGGGGGCAGAATTTGTTAGTCCTCATGTGTCCAATGGCACCACATGCCCCACATTTCAGTTTTAGGTGAGGACGCTCCTTCATTTTCTTGGGCTTCTTCTCAGGAGGACCCTTAAGTTTCTCCTTTTCCTCGTTCCGCTTAAGCCGCCTCAGTTGCTCTTGAATCCTCCGCCGTTCTTTTCGCATCTCTTCCCGATGTTTTTCATCAAAAAGGGCAAATTTTTGAAAGAATTTCTCATCTTTTGTAGTCCGTATGTGCACATAGGCATCAATGACAGCTGGTTTTCGGACTGTCTCACAGCGAACATACTCTTTCCCCTCTTCATCTCGAAATGTGCGATAAATCTTGAGACAGTGTCCAGTGGCAGAAGAGTTAAGGCTAGTCTTGGAAGCTGTGTTATCATCTCTGTGATTGTTTCCTGATGCTGCTGAGCCTGCTGCCAGTAGCATTCGCTGTAGTTCCTTCCGCTCCTGCTCCTCGCATTCACGTGACAGCTGAGAGCTGGTTTTCTTGTTCTGCAACATGTTCTCAATGTTCTTTCTCATTTCTTCAATGTCACTATCTTCAGCTGAGCTGCTGTCTGTGTCAGTTGTTAAGACTTCAGTTGATGACAGAACCTTGTTCTGCAGGTCAAAGATGCGCTGACATTCCTCTTTGTAACGCTTTTGATGCTCAGCCACAGAAAACCTTGATCCACGAGCAAATTTACTCATAGGCCCCTCTCCAGAACGAGCCTGTTCTGTTGACATTGTGCGCACCACATCAATCACTTCCCAGCGGGACAGCTTTTTAATCTCTTCCTCAGGCACACCAAATTTACGTAGAAGTTGCTTGGCATTTTTCAGGGAAAGGCGACGAAGGTCTGCATCTGTTCCTGTCACTGTCTTCTTCACTGCCTGCGGCTCTTTATCATCCTTCTGCTGTGTTGGTTTATTTGGAATCTTCACATAGGAGAATCCTTCACCACACCCTGTGGGATCTGCCACCCCAGTCAACTCTAGGAGACACTTGCCCTTCATGGCAGCAATGAAGGCCCTTGTGGTGTTCCAAGGAGCAGTGTGAACTTCATCAATCTTCATCTGGAAATCTTCCTCTTTTTCTTCTTCTGGGGCAAAAAAGGATTTCTCACCATAGCCAGCATCCTTCAGTCGTTGCTCTGCAGCTATCATGCTATAATAAGCACAGCACTGCTCTGGTGACACCTTAGCTCTTATCTCTTCTTCAGTTGGTAAACGAAAATCAGACTTAAGCACCCACCAGTTTGCATCCATCCCTTTGCGTTTGAAGTCAGCACAGAGCTTTAGCCTCTTCCGGATGCTGCTTTCTGAATGGGAAGGAAAGGCTTTTTTTATATCTTCCATTCGTATCCTCCGTGGCCGATCTTTACTCTTCCAGAAAAGGCGGTAAATGAAAACCTGTAGAAAGTCTCGAATATGCATATTGGCCCTTCTGGAGTTAGGCCCAGGAACTTCAAACAAGGGACACTGCTGGCCAACCACAAAAATATCCACTAATTCCCGAATATAGTAACCCTGTCTTGTCCGAATGATCAGGAAATCAGTTTCTGGCATCTTATGAAGATAAATCGGAGCACGAAAAAGGTTGTTCTCAAATGCCTGCAGTAATTGGCCAGGATGGAGAGAGCCCAAGAAAGGAGATGTATGGCAGTAAACAGTTTCCCCATATTTACAATCTGGTGCTCCAGGATCTTTTCCAGGTTTCCGTTTGTAATAGTTATTTATCTTGGTTGCCATGCCAATCTGCATCATTAAGGGTGCATTTTCCTCACTATATTCTGCAAGAATAAGATCTCCATCTTTGCCTGTGAGATCCTGAGGTGTGCGCATAAAAAATAACTCTCCACCACCTGAGGCTTGCCTCTCTTGCTCTCTCATCTTGGCCTTTTTTTTAATGTGCTTTAGCAAAGGTTTGACTGAATGGGGACCTGGCTGAGAGAGTGCACCAAATGAGTACTTTTTCAGAGGTGGCCGATGGAACTGCCGGATTTTGATGGGCCCCATGTGGGTGGGAAAGAAGGGCTGCCATAATTCCACAGCAGGAATCGAATGCTGGATAATATTCCCTCCAAAGGTGCCTCGAAGACGCTGTTGGTTGGGGAAATAATACTCATCATTGGAGAGATTCCATGGATCTTTCACTTCTGGCTGAGACATGTTCTGCTGTGGTTCCTCCCTGATGACACCTGTTTTGCTCAAGAGAATTCGACTCTTCTTCAGAGATGATTCCTTCTTACTCTCCTTGGAGGGGGAGTTAGAGGTAGCCTCTTTCTTCTCATCAGGAATTTCCAAAATGAGGTTCTCATCATTGGGATCAAGTGCCAAAACAGGAGGTTCCAACAGCCGGGGCATGGCCTGAGCATCCCAAATGATGTTGTCCTCCCAGCGTCCATACACCAGATCCTCATTGTCAATGGGAAAAATGGAGTACCAAGGTTTGTCATCATCCAGAGTAGCTGCAAAACCTTGCTGAACATTGTAAGCCACTGCATTCCTAGTCATGCTAGAAGGAAGCCAGCCTGCCAGGCTTGCATGCTGAGGTTTTGTCCCTTTGTGTTTGACATCCTCCCCATCCCAGATGATAGAATCCTCCCAATGCAGCTGGGTCACCATCAGGAAGTTTTCGTCAGCCAGAAGATCAGTGCCATTGCTTTCTTCAAGTTTCCTAAATTCCTCTGTCATTCTAGATTTTATCACAGGTTCATGTTGTGTCTTTCTCAGTTTGAAGCCATAGTCAAACCCACTGCCATCTTCGGAGACACCCAGCATATCATACCACAGTCGGGCAGGCCCATAACGCCACTCAGCCACTCTTGGTTTGGTATCTGTCACTTTATCTACATCTCCAGTTGATTGGGAAAATTTGGACTTCGCAGAAACCATCATCGTGATTTCATCATCAGAGAGACACTGCTCTGGAGGTGGTGGTGGAGCGTAGTCATAGTTCCACAAAGACTTCTGGCTGACTTCTGATTCTACCGAGCATTCCAGCTCCTGGATCTGCTCTTCCTGTATCAGCTCACGATGCTTCTTCCTCTTTCTCCGAGCACTCCGCCAAACAGAAGGGACATTCTTCCCTGGTCCAAAAAGATGTAGGAAGCGTAACACCTTTCCAGGTCGAAATTCTGGAAAAAGTTCTGTGACACTTGGCAACAGCTTGGTGGCATCATGCTGCGTAATCCCAGCCAATGGAAGGGTCAGCTTTCCATCCTCAGATTCTGCCTGTGTTGCTTCCTGAGGTCCCATCTCAGATTCTGAATCAGAGTAACTACTGAATTCCACTTTCTCTGAGGCCAGAAAGGAAGGGGCAATGATGGAGGGCAAGATGATGCCTTCTCTATTTTCAGACACACAGGTAATAGCATCTTGGTCCTTATCCTTCTTCATTGGTCCCGGGGGTGGAGGTGGAGGAGGCATCAACTTGCAATCAATGTCTTCACAATCAGCATCATAGTCATCTTCATCATAATCTGAGTGGCAAAGCGGCTGCAAGCTCCCCATCGTCTGCTGGTGTCTTCGGCTTTCATCTTCTGCCACCTCATTGATGTCTGAATAGTCCACAGCATCTTCTGTAATCCTAATCCACCCTTCATCATTTACCAAGGCACCGCCAGTCCGGGTCAATTCTTCATTTGCCGTGAGTTCAGTGATCAGGCTGCCCAGCCCCAAAGCCCCCAAGCCTGCCAAGTGCTTCTTACACGCATCATCCAAGACGCTTTCCCCCTCCAGCTGCCCCGCTCCATTGATGTTGCCGAAAAGGATACCCGCTAAAGAAAATGGGCCGCCTCCAGCTGAATCTTCCTCGCTGTCGGTGTCTGACATGATGGCGGCAATGACGGTAGCTGCTGCCCTCAGCAGCAAATCGCAGCCGGATTCCATAAACCGGAAATAAAACAAACAGTCGCCAGGAAGTGACCTACTGAGCTCCCTTACCCTACCAGCGTCTACCGGAAGCTGAATAAAGGCGGGGGGGAGGGGGCGAAGGGGCGGGGGAAAAACCCAGAAAATATTTTTTTTTTTTGAGACGGAGTCTCGCACAGTCACCCAGGCTGGAGTGCCGTGGCGCAATCTCGGCTCACTGCAAGCTCCGCCTCCTGGGTTCACGCCAGTCTCCTGCCTCAGCCTCCTGAGTAGCTGGGACTACAGGCGCTCGCCACCACGCCTGGCTAATTTTTTTTTTTTTTTTTTTTTTTTTTAGTAGAGATGGGGTTTCACCATGTTAGCCTCTGGATCTCCTGACCTCGTGATCTGCCCACCTCGGCCTCCTAAAATTCTCGGATTACAGGCGTGAGCCACTGCGCCCAGCCTGTTTGCTGGTTTTTGAGACAAAGTCTTGCTGTGTCGCCCCAGGCTGGAGTGCAGTGGCGCGATCTCAGCTCACTGAAACCTCCGCCTCAGGAGTTCAAGAGATTCTCCTGCTTCAGCCTCTATAGTAGTTGGGATTACAGGCATGAGCCACCATGCCTGGCTAATTTTTTGTATTTTTAGTGGAGACAAGATTTCACCATATTGGCCAGGCTAGTCTCAAACTCCTGACCTCAGATGGTCAGCCTGTCTCTGTCTCCCAAAGTGCTGGGATTACAGGCGTGAGCCACTGCACCCAGCCTCCATAAATCTCTTTATACATGAACTGCATATGTATGCTTCTCCAAATAATCTATAGTATTGTCATGCTTTACAATTTTGTATAAAAGGCATCATACTGTGTGTACTCGTTTTTTTTTTCCCTTCCTTTTTTTTAAGAGATAGGATCTCACTATGTTAGCCAAGCTGGTCTTAAACTCCTCCTGGCCTCAAGCAGTCGTCCCACTTTGGCCTCCCAAAGTGCTGGGATTACAGTCGAGAGCCACCACACCTGACCTTACTGTATGCACTCTTAGCCATAATGTTTTCTGGATAAAATTTATGTTTATGATATTCAACTATGTTGATGCATTCAATTCTATTTTTATAGCTCTATAGTGTTCTACAGTATGATTATGCTACAATTTATCTATGTTCCTATGTTTGTTCATTTAAATTGTTTCCAAATTGTTCCTTTTATAAATAATGTATATGATTCCTTGAGCATATGTAGGACACATTCTTCAGGGTATACATCTAGGAGTGGAATTACTAGATTTTACAATATATGCTTTTTCAACTACACTTGCTATTACTAAATTGTTCTCCAAAGTAGTTGTACCATTTTACATACCTAACAGCAGTATATAAAAGTTCTCACCTCCCCACATCCATTCTAACACTTAGCATTGTCATTTGTTAATTTTTGTTCATTTCTAATAAATGTATAATGATATTGTGGTTTTAATTTGTATTTCTCCGATTCCTAGTGAAGGCTAACTTTTCATACACTTATTGACTAACTGTTTTTCCTCTTCTGTCAATTGCCTTTTCATATATTTTAATCTAATTTTTATAGTATTTTTAGGTTATCTGTCTTTTCATTGATGTATAAGAGTTCTTCATATATTATGGATTTGCTTGCAAATAACTTCCCTAGTCTGTGACATGTCTTTTAATCCATTTTAATGGTGTCTTTGATTAATATGTATTTTAAAATTTCAGTCTTCTCTTACCAAATTTTTCCTTTATGCTTTTTTTTTCTTTTTTTTTTTTTTTGAGACAGAGTCTTGCTCTGTCGCCCAGGCTGGAGTGCAGTGGCGTGATCTCGGCTCACTGCAACCTCTGTCTCCGGGTTCAAGTGATTATTCTGCCTCAGCCTCCCCAAGTAGCTGGGACTACAGGCACAGGCCACCACGCCCGGCTATTTTTTGTATTTTTAGTAGAGATAGGGTTTCGCCATGTTGCCAGGCTGGTTTCAAACTCCTGACTTCAGGTGATCTGACCCACTTGGCCTCCCAATGTGCTGGGATTACAGGTGTGAGCCACCACGCCTAACCTATGCTTTTTTTTTTTTTCTAAAAAAGCTTTTCCTACTAAAAGTCATAAAGATATTTTCTTAACATTCTAAAAGTTTTAATGTTTCACTTCTTTTTTTGTTTAGTTCTTTAATCTATCTGTAATTTATGTGTTTGATATAAATCTAGTTTATGTGTGTATGTGTGTGTCTGTCTGTCTGTCCTTCTCTCTCTGATAATCAGTTGTTACAGCACCATAGATACCCATTAATCTGTGATGGATCTTTGTCATATATCAGATTACCATAGAAAAATGTATTATTAATATCTCTCTGAATTTCTGTTCTGTGCCATTGGTCTATTTGTTTACCCTGGAGACTCACTACACTTAATGTCTATAGCTCAATTCCTATAGCTTTATAATAAATCTAGACAGTTGACAAAAATGAGCCCTGCCCCAACCTTGATTTTTTTCCAAAACTATATTAGATTTTTTTTTTATCTTTTGCCCTTGCATATAAATTTTAGAATCACCTTGTTAATTCCCACTTTAAAAATCTGAGGGGTTTATATTAGAATTGTATTATATCCATAAATTAATTTGGGGAGACCTGATATTTTTGTTACATGAGTTTTCTTATCCATGAACATAATGAACGTGGTAGCTCTTTATTTATTTAAGCTTTCTTTAAATATTTTTCAATAAAATTTAATACTTTTTCTGCTTAGATATCTTAAACATCTTTTGTTGATTTATTCCTAAATGTTTGAGTCTTATGTGGCTATTAAATTTTAATTTAAAATGTGTGTATGTAGGTGTGTATACATATCCTTGATTTCTTGTTAATATAGGAATTCAACTGCTTTTTAATTATAATTGTCTTACATCTAGTAACCCTAGTCTAGTCAGCTGTCTTAATGATTTTCACAATTTGATTGCAGATTATCTTGGGTGGTTGTCTATGTAATCCTCTATAAGTAATCATATTTAAAGTTTTATTATTTATCATTCTATTTTTAAATACTATCAATTGTGTATGCATGTTTTTATCTCTTCCTTTTAGATAACCAATAGTATATACTTTTCCACCTTGCTTTTCTTGCTTAAAAATATATCTTGGAGATTACTCCATAGTAGTTTATAGAGATTCCTTCTTATTTTTGATAACTGTAGAGTTATCACTTGGGTGAGTATACCAGCCACCCATTGACAGGTATTTGAGTTGTTTCCAGGCTTTGCTATTTCACACAGTGCTGCAGTGAGAAGTCTTATGTATGCATCCTTTTTTTTTTTTTTTTTTTGGCCAGAACATCTTTGGGATAGATTCCTGCAAGAGGGATTAGTGGGTCAAAGAGTAAATGCAGATATTATTTCATCAGTATTTGCCAAATTCTATTCCTTAGTTGTTGAACCATTTTTCATTCCCAACAGCAATGAATGAGAGGGACAGTTTCCCCAAAGCCTCAACAACATAGCATGTTGTCAAATTTTTGAATTTTTGATCTCATAGGTATAAGACAGTATCTCGCTGTAGTTTTAATTTGCACTTATCTTATCATGGATGACATGGAGTATCTTTTCAACCAAGGGGCATTTGCATTTATTTTTCCTGTGTATTTGTTCATATCTCTTATTCATTTTTCTAAGGTTGTTAGTCCTTTCTCCTCTTTTTAAATAAAATTTTAATATGTTAGGGATATTTACCCTTTCTGTAATATAAATTGAAAATATTTTGCCAGTTCACCACTTATTTTTTCATAACACTGTATATTTTACTTTTCTTATTAAAATATTTGTTCTCTGGACAAAGAAGTCTATGTTGGTAGTTTTTTATTTCTTTCAATATCAAGAAGTTATCTTTCCATTGACCTCTGGTTTTCACTTGTACTGGCTTTTCACATCAGCTGTTGATCAGATTGGTGCTTTTTTGTTGGTAATCTGTCCTTTTCCTTTTGTTATATTTAAGATTTTCTCCTTGCATTTCATTTTCTACAGTTTCACTACATGTTTCTGGAGGCAGATTTCTTTTCTTTCTTTTTCTTTTTTTTTTTTTTAGACAGAGTCTCACTCTGTCGCCCAGGCTGGAGTGCAGTGGTACAATCTTGGCTCACTGCAACCTTCACCCATGGGATTCAAGCAATTCTCCTGCCTCAGCCTCCCTAGTAGCTGGGACCACAGGCATGCGCCACCATGCCAGGCTGGTCTCGAACTCCTGACCTCAAGTACTCTGTCCACCTCGGCCTCCCAAAGTGCAGGGATTACAGGCATGAGCCACCGTGCCTGGCCTGGAGGCAAATTTCTCTTTTTAGTCTTTTAGCTCCATTTGACCCTTTAGGCTTATTAAATAGTAAAATTGAATGTCTTTCATTAGTTCTCTGAAATTCTTTGACATTATCTTTTAAAATATTGCCCCTGCTCCATTTTATCTTTTTCTTTTTTATACTCTAATTATGTGAATGTTAGACCTTACTTTATCCTCTATGTTTCTTAGTCAATATTCTGTATTTTCCCTTTTAAAAATTTTCTTTAGGTTTCATTCTGTATGTTTTTCTCTGACCCAGCGTCCAGTTCACAATTTTTTTCTTCAATTGTATGTAATCCTCTGTTAAACCCATCCATTCAGTTCTTCATTTTACCTATTGTATTTTTCAATTTTATAATTTCTAGTTGGTTCTTTTTTAGTTTTACAAGGTCACCTCTTATGGTTTCTATGACTGCACTGATATTTTTAAACAAAGCATTTATATCCATGAGCATATTAGTGCTGTTGTTTTACAACATCTGTCTGATAATTCTGGTATTTGGACTCTTGTAGCTCTTGTTTTTGTTGTCCACTGTTTTCCTTAGTTCTGGCTTGATTTGTCTTGAGTCTCATTTTGCATTATAGTCTTTCATAGCTTGGTAAAAAAATTAAAATTATATGTATTGATAGTTTGAGACCCAGGATGGTGTTTTTTTCCTTCACAAAGGATTTCACTTTTTTTCACCTTTAAGACACCTGAGTATATTAGCAGTCTGGAGTTTGGCAGGCTAGAGTAAAATCCATACCCCATGCTTCCAGGTTGCAGTCTTTGTCTCAAGCCAGAGCAAAAGATACTATGTTAGGGCCTCTGTCTTTGAGGGAGATGAACACCAGTTCCTAAACCTGCATGCATCTGAGTAATCAAAAGCTTAGCTGTGTGTCTGCTGCTTCCAGTCCATTGCCAAAAAGCCTCAAAGCCAAAATGGCAGCCCTTGTGGTTCCAGGATATACAGTGGGTGATTTCCCAAGATCTCAGTGAAGCTCTGCCTCAACTTCCTTTTAACTATCAGCAAATCCTCCTTTCCAAAGAGATGCTGTTTCACCTCTTTGAGCTCCAATTGTTGTCTTAATTCCTTACTATCTTGTTAGATTCTAATGTTTGTAAGAATGTGTGTGTCTGCGTGTGTGTTTTCTTCCACTTTTAAAATTGTCTTCAAGTGGGAGATTTGATTGAAATCAACTGCTCTGCTAGCCCTGGAATCTGGAATATGGGCTAATATCTTAATGGGGGAGACCAAAAATAAATAAACAAGTAAATGCATACTATGTCAGGTGGTGATAAGTGCTATTGTGAAAACTAAGGCAGAATAAGGGAGATAGGAATGCCAGGGGTGTGGGAAAAAGTTGTCAGGGAAGATCCTTCTGAAATTATGACATTTGAGTGAATAGCTATGAAAAGTGAGAGAGGTAATTGTTCTATGTAACTTTGGGGGCGGTGTGTGTGCAACGGGGTAGGTGGCAAGAGATAAAATGATGAGGTGAGGGGGTAGCTGAGGGCAAAATTATATAGGGCCTTGCAGGTCATTACTGTTTCAGAATTTTACTGTGAGTGAAAGAAGGAGCCATTAAAAGTTTTGAGCAAAAGAATTACTTGATCTTACCTGCATTTGAAATAGATAACTCTGGCCTCTATGTTGAAAACTGACTGTAATGAGGTAAAGGAAGAAGTGGGTCCAGCTGGGAAGTTATTAAAATAATTCTGGTGAGAGAGTGAGATATGATGGAAGCATGGACCAAGATAGTAGCAATAGAGGTGGTGAAAGTGTTCAGATTTTTAATACATAGTATTTTGAAGGTAAAGTCAACAGGATTTACTGATGAATTGGGTATGTGGTGTCAGAGAAAGACAGGAGATAAGGTTTTAGCCTGGGCAACTAGAAGGACAGAGAAACCATTTCTGAGATGTAGAAGACTGTGTAAAGAGAAGACAACAGCAGAGACATGGGGGATGTTAGTGGAGAGTCAGGAGTTTGATTTTGGACAGGTTAATTTTAAGATTCCCTATTAGATAGATTTCAAGTGGAGATTTCAGTAGAGGCCGAGTACAAGTCTACAAGTTAGGAAATAGGTCAGGGCTAGAATTATCACTTTGAGGTTCATTGGTGTATAAATGCTTTCAAAGCTTAGGGACTGTGAATGGTGTTACCTAAGGAGTAAGTAAAGACAAAGAAATAAAAAGATTTTAGGGCTAAACTCTGCAGTGTTCTAATATTCAGCAATCAGTAGATAAGAAGGACCTGAACAGCCAGTGGCATAGAAGGAGAATGAAGAGAAAGTGATGCTTCAAGCCAAGTGAAGAAAGTGATTAAAAAATGAAGCGTGGTCTGGCCAGGGGCAGTGGCTCACACCTGTAATCCCAGCACTTTGGGAGGCCAAGGCGGGCAGATCACGAGGTTAAGAGATCGAGACCATCCTGGCTACAGTGAAACCCCGTCTCTACTAAAAATACAAAAAAATTAGCCAGGCATGGTGGCGGGCACCTGTAGTCCCCGCTACTCAGGAGGCTGAGGCAGGAGAATGATGTGAACCCAGGAGGCAGAGCTTTCAGGTAGCCGAGATCGTGCCACTGCACTCCAGCCTGGGTGACAGTGCGAGACTCCATCTCAAAGAAAAGAAAGGGAAGGGAATGGGAGGGGAGGAGAGGGGAGGGGAGAGTACAGGAGGGGAGGGGAAGGGACAGAAGGGGAGGGGAGGGGAGAACAACCAACAGTTGCTGAAAGTGCAAGTAAAGCCATGGATTGAGCAATAGTGAGGCCAAATTTTAGAAAAGTAAATCTAAGGAATAAACAGCATTTGAAAACATTGGCATTAAAATGACATTTGTTCTTTTGAGTAAAATTTAAGAAAAAGAATTCTAATGGGACCCTCTGGGCAACAGCAAATAACAGCCTTCTTTGGTATCAACTTGCAGACAGAAGTATCTCCCCACACCTGCCATGAAAAACGCTCAACAGTTTGTCACTTTATTTGCAGTATTATTTCTTTAGTCTCAGAAATAGCTTTGTACACTTTGACTTCTAGATGATTTTTTATTTTTCATTTTTTCATATTTCATCAAATATTTTCATATATGATGATATGGTGGCAGGTGGGTATTAGGTAACTTTTGAGCTCTTATACAAAACAAAAGAAACATTTGGAATCTTCAAAGAATACAAACAAGCTTGCATGTCTACAAATTCTAAAACATTTTCCCAAATAATAACACATTAATAAAACCTTAAGTACTTTAATTATTTCTAAATTATATATATATATATCCAGTTAGTTCTTTCAGTGTTTGTTTTAAACATAATTTATTTTCTCAACAGAAAACATTTATTTTTTAGTTATCATACAGAATGGGAAATTCAATTTTCTTTCATCAAAATGATTTCCTGATGTCGTTCAATTTAAAAATTTTAATGTGACATTAAATATGTTTAAACTACTTAAATTAGGATAGTTAAAATTAGAAATTGTTTCATTTTTATTTTTTTAAATAAGAAAAAGCATTTTATGGTGTGAATATTTTTATTTGAGTGCATTCATATGAACATAGAAAAAATATAAACATTAAGTTGCCATTTTTTGTTTTGAGGAAGGAATGATAGTGGGAATGAGAGTCATGGGAAAGGAGAACATTGTTGGTTTTTCTTTTTTATAACTTTTATTTTAGGTTTTGGGGTACATGTGAAGGTTTGTTATATAGGTAAACGTGTCACAGGGGTTTGTTGTACGAATTATTTCATCACCCATGTATTAAGCTAGTACCCAACAGTTATTTTTTCTGCTCCTCTCCCTCCTCCCACCCTTCACTCTCAGGTAGACTACAGTGTACAGCATCTGTTGTTCCCATCTTTGTGTTCATAAATTCTCATCGTTTAGCTACCACTTCTAAGTGAGAACATGCAGTATTTGGTTTTCTGTTGCTGCGTTAGTTGGCTAAGGATAATAGCCTCCGGCTCCATCCATGTTCCTGCAAAAAACATGATCTTGTTCTTTTCTATGGCAGCATAGTATTTCATGGTGTATATGTACCACATTTTCTTTATCCAATCTGTCATTGATGGGCATTTATGTTGATTCCATGTCTTTGTTGTTGCGCATATTCCTGCAGTGAACGTTCATGTGCATGTGTCTTTATAGTAGAACAATTTATATTTCTTTGGGTACATACCCAGTAATGCGATAACTGGGTCGAATGGTAGTTCTGCTGTTAGCTCTCTGAGGAATCGCCACACTGCTTTCCACAATTTAAACTCCCACCAACAGTGTATAAGTGTTCCCTTCTCTCTGCAACCTTGCCAGCATGTTATTTTTTGACTTTTTACTATAGCCATTCTGACAGGTGTGAGATGCTATTTCATTGTGGCTTTAATGAGCATTTCTCTAATGAATGGTGATATTGAGCTTTTTTCATATGCTTGCTGGCTGCATGTATGTCTTCTTTTGAAAAGTGTCTGTTCGTGTCTTTTGCCCACTTTTTAATGGGGTTGTTTGTTTTTCTCTTGTAAATTTGTTTAAGTTTCTTATAGGTGATGAATAGTAGACTTTTGTCACATGCATAGTTTGCAGATATTTTCTCCCGTTCTGTAGATTGTCTGTTTACTCTGTGGATAGTTTCCCTTACTGTGCAGAAGCTCTTAATTAGATCCCATTTGTCAATTTTTACTTTAGTTATGTTTGCTTCTGGTGTCTTTGTCATGAAATCTTTGCCAGTTCCTATGTCCAGGATGGTATTGCCTAGGTTGTCTTCTAGGGTTTTTACAGTTTTGGGTTTTAAATTTAAGTCTTTAATCCATTTTCGGTTGATTTTCCATGAAGCAAAATAATACTTGCTTCATGGGATCATTACGATTTTATAGGGCCAAGCATTGAGTAGGTGCTGAATAAAAGAAAAGCATTCATCATCGCCATCGTTATCATCATCATTGTTCAATGATCTCCAAAATAAAGTAGTTAAAAAAGATAAGCTAGGGTAAGCACTATCATTACCAAATGTTAGGATTTGGTTTTACAGGAAATATATTTATTTATATTAAGAGTTTAACAATAAAACCCACAAAGGAGAAAAGGAGAGAAGATTCATTGCATTCCCTGTACTGGATAACAGGTATTTTTACACACATCTTTTAGTTAAACCTGACAAACCTTTCTTTAGTTAAATCCCAGAAAGGAGGTATTATATGCCCATTTTATAGATGGAAATTGAATCTCAGAAGGACTAAGTGATTTGGCCAAGATCACATAGCTGTTAACTGGTAGAAGTGAATCAGCTTCACTTCTTTTGACTCCAAATTTCATACTAAACTTCAAACTTACAGTCACTTTGGAGGCTATTGAAATTGGACCACCCACTCTCATCTAGTCTAGATCTAAATCCAAAGCTTGTGGGTGGCATAGGCTTTCACAGCCCTCAGGTTTTTTTGTTTGTTTGGTTGGTTATTTTGTTTTTGGAGATGGAGTCTTGCTCTGTTGCCCAGGCTGGACTGGAGTGCAGTGGCTCAATCTAGGCTCACTGCAACTTCCGCCTCCCGGGTTCAAGCAATTCTCGTGCCTCAGCCTCCCAAGTAGCTGGGAGTACAGGCGCCCACCACCACGCCTGGCTAATTTTTTTTTTTTTTGTATTTAGTAGAGCCAGGGTTTCACCATGTTGCCCAGGCTGGTCTCAAATTCCTGAGCTCAGGGTATCCTCCTGCCTCGGTCTCCCAAAGTGCTGGGATTACAGGCGTAAGCCACCACACCTGGCTATAGCCCTCAGCTTTTATTCACTCTTTCATCCACATCCTAACCACACGGAAGGAACCCCATAATTCGGAGGGCTAGTGACCACACCTGCTGCCTGCACAGAGCTCAGCTGTGCCAGCCCTTCTCTGCATGGAGTTGGAACATTCCTTTCCCTGGACAGTTCCCTTCCTTAGCTGGCAAATCAGATGGAGCTGGGCCTGGGCTGACTGGACCTCCTGTGTTCCCATGGATGCAGTCACGCTCATTTCCAGTCAACCTTGGGTTGAAGAAGTTGCCTGGCTCAGCAAGTCTGGCATTTCCTCCCACACAGTTCTTTCCAGCTTGTTGGCAATGGTATCCAGGAGTGGCTGGTGAATTCTGATAACAGCTTACTGGTTGGATTCCAGGGGAGTAGCTCTGGTTCTGCTGAAGACTCATTGGAAGGTGGAGAATTACTGCCAAAGGAAGTTAATGATCACCACTCCAGAAACTGATTACCGCTGTGGATGCCTTCACAACTATTTAAAGCATCACCCTGGAGTTAACTGAGACACCAGAAATTGAAACAAACCCCATAAATAGAAATTAACAATCAGTCTGTGACCCACTTAAGTAGATGGTACATCTCCTGCCAAAGGCCTGCCAGACAGTGTACCCTGAGTTAATGGCTTGGTGCCTTCGTTTTCATCCCTCTCATGTGGAAATTAAACAATTGTCTCCTAATTCCCTTGCAAGACCGTGCCCTCTGCTTTTCTGACCTCCATTCATGGTAGCTTTTTTTTTTTTTAACTACGGAACTACTTCATAAAACACAGTTGGCCAGGCGCGGTGACTCACGCCTGTAATCCCAGCACTTTAGGAGGCTGAGGCCGGCGAATCACGAGGTCAGGAGATCGAGACCATCCTGGCTAACACGGTGAAACCTTGTCTCTACTAAAAATACAAAAAATTAGCCGGGTGTTGTGGTGGGCGCCTGTAGTCCCAGCTACTCCGGAGGCTGAGGCAGGAGAATGGCGTGAAACAATAGTGCTTACCCTAGCTTATCTTTTTTAACTACTTTATTTTGGAGATCATTGAACAATGATGATGATAACGATGGTGATGATGAATACTTTTCTTTTATTCAGCTCCGAGAGGCGGAGCTTGCAGTGAGCCGAGATTGCGCCACTGCACTCTAGCCTGGACTACAGAGCGAGACTCCATCTCAAAATAAATAAATGAATAAAAATAAAACATAAAACACAGCCAGTACAGAACTGCAAAAGGTGTCTGACTCAAGAAATTGTGGATATTGGCATGTGAAAGTTACACTTACCATGCAATATCAAAGTCATGAAACTCGAGTGAAGACATTATGTTTTTCTGTATTCTGTGAGCAATATTTGGCACACTCAGGGATTCACAAATCCTCTTTCAAGACCTTCCAAGATTGAGATTTAATTAACTTTTTATAGTTACATCTCCTTTATTTAACCTATGGTCTTGTCTAGCACTGTCTAATAGAAATGTAGTATGAGGCGCATGTCATGTTAAAGTTTCTAGTAGCTACCTTAAAAACATTATGTAAATTAATTTTAATAATACACATTAACCCAATCTATCCAAAATATTATTTCAACATGTAATCAGTATAAAAAATTATTAATGAGATGTTACATTCTTTCATACTAAGTCTTCAAAATCTGGCTATAAGAGGTACACTTACAGCACCTCTTAATTGGAACTAGCTGTTTCAAGTGATCAATAGTCTCATTTAATCAGTGGTTACCTTATTAGACAGTACAGCTCTATTCAAATATGTTGAAATGAAAAACAAATAGGCATTAAATGAACAACTTCTCCAGAGGAAAGTAAACAGAGAGATTTAAGACGTTGTTTCTGTTGCATACATTTTGCTTCCTAATAAGACATGTAGAGATTCAATAGTTGCTGCTGGTGCATGAAATAGATAACTTAGAGGTGAGGAGCCTGGCTTTGAGCCAGACAGACCAACCATTAAAATTTTGGCCCTGCCCTGGCCAGGCACAGTGGCTCACACCTGTAATCCCAGCACTTTGGGAGGCTGAGGCCGATGAATCATCATGAGGTCAGGAGTTCGAGATCAGCCTGGCCAACATGGTGAAACCCTGTTTCTACTAAAAATACAAAAATTAGCTGGGCATGGTGGCAGGCACCTGTAATCCCAGCTACTTGGGAGGCTGAGGCAGGAGAATAGCTTGAATCCAGGAGGCAGAGATTGCAGTGAGTCGAGATTGTGCCATTGTACTCCAACCTGGGCGACAAGAGCGAGACTTCGTCTCAAAAAAAAAAAAAAAAAACATTGGCCCTGCTCACTATTAGCTTGTGATCTTGACAAATTACTTTTCTAAGTCTCAGTTGCTTCTTCTTCTATAAACAATTCACCCCATTTGGGTCTGATATTGAGGAAAGTAGAAACCGAATGAGGAAGTTGCCCAAATTGTGGAATGTCTTTAAGGCATAGAGCTTTATAAACTAAGTGTGCTGTCAAGAGAAGAATTATTTAAATGAACTGGTGAGAATGACAAGTGGCATGGGAAAAGAATGGAAGGGTGCATAAAGGATGCATTACTTCTGAGATCCTTTCTCATTCTGATGTTTTATAATTTCATATTTTATATCAACTTAAAATGGATAATTTTGAAGTGCTTTGCAAATGTTTATTCTTTTAAAGCAACTATTCAACCTTAAATTTTGTCTGTGTTACAAATTTAGGAAGTGTAAATTTTAAATGCCTATGCCTGGTGAGGGGCAGTTGCAAGTTTCTGGAATTCAAATAAAAGAAGATCCTTACTTATTTGCAGGTAGTTCACGGAGTGACCCAGAACACTGGCTTTGGATTCTGAAATATCCAAGTTCTTGTTCAGCTCTCCCAGTTTTGGAATTGTCATTTTGGGTAAGTCTCATAACCTCTGTACATATCATCTGCATGATAGAGATAATAATAGTACCTATCATGCAAGACTGGTGAAAGTATTTACTTAGATGATGTGCAAAGCTCCCGTAAAATTTTCCATACATTTTAGTGGTTATATCATGTTACTTTACAGTTCTGATCATTCTAATGCAGCCATTCCCATTTAGTAAAATCTTCGGAATGGCTTCTTCATGATGGTGGGAAATTTCCCTTTTACCAACAGCCAAATAAATGGCTACATGAAATAATATTTCTTCCATCTTCACAGGGCTCCCTCCTGAAACGGCCACTTAGGAACAAGAGCCACTGAAAAGTGATGGATGTCCTCCCTTGACAGCCCATAGCAGGAACCAGCTTGTGTAGCAGTGACACTGCAAACTAAGGAACCAGAAGCCAGATAGATGCATCCCTTGCCAGGGGGCTCCCAGTGGAGTCTTGTAGACTATGTTACAGTGTGCCGTGGCTCCAATTCAATTCTAAGCTCTAGTTGTGTGACTAAAAGCCTAAAGGAGAAAAAGGAAAACCAGCCTCAAAGTCCTGCCTGCTTCTGTCTTCTGGCAAGAAGAAACTATGGCTATACATCCAGGAGGGCTGGAAGGGCTGAGTGGCATTTATCATTTTGTAACTCTCTTACTCACCAAAAACACAGGAGAGGTTTTCAAATGAATGTATATTCATGAGGAATATTTTTTAAAGACAGCAGAAAGAATTTTTTTAAAAAGCAGCAGTATCACAAGGCCTATTGGTTATCTCTGTCCAGCAACACACATTTAGGGGTCATGTCAGAAAATGGTATATGCTCATAGGATCTGCCTTCCTTTAGGTCACACCTTTATATCATCTGCTTATTCTGGAAACAATATTGTTAATTCCCATGGGCTGCTTAAGATTTCTAAGATATCCCACTGGCCAGAATACTTTGATAAGTTCCATTGCTCAGGATCCTGGAGTTTTGACGGGTCAAGCCCCATCCAAGGAACTGGAGCACAAAATAGACAACTTAGAGGTCAAGAGGCTGGCTTTCAGCCAAAGACCCCAGTCATTAGAATTTTGGCCCTGCTCATTACTACCTTGTGATTTTGACAAATTACTTTTCTTTCTAAGCCTCAGTTTCTTCTTCTATAAACAAAGGCTAGAAAGATACCTACTTCATAGGATTGTTACTAGGATCAAATGAGAATGCCTATAAAGTGCTTAGCGTAGTGCCTGGCATATCGTAAGATTTCAATAAACGTTAAATGCTTTCCCATGCAAAACTGGTGGAAATGTGTCTTTTTTGTTTCCAGGGCCTCTGTTCCTCTAGAAAATTGTCAAGTGATAAGAGTCTATCCAGTACCAACAAGCTACACAACCAGAGCAAGACTGAAACAAGTCCATTTACCTGGCTCCACACAAAGCTCCTGTAGAATGAAAATACCTGTGACTAAAGAAGCATGGAATGTTAGTATGGGAAGGGCCTTTAGAGACCATTTAGTCCAATCTTTTATTTTCCAAAAAATAAGAATAAACAAAACTTCTGAGAGATAAAGAAAATTGATCCGTGTGAAGAGCTAGTTAGAGGTAGGGCCATGGTTCAAATCCAGATTTTTTGACCCTTAGTCCTGTGACCTGATGAGCTCAATTGCTTTGCTGGTTAGAATAGGTGAAATGGCAGGGCATGAATGACCAAGGGGAAAGCCTCCTAAATGTCTAAGTCATCTCATTAAGCACCAATTTGTGATTCCATGATTGTATCACAATATGCTCTCTCAATAGCAAACAGAGAGCAAGTGATTACAAGATGACACCTTAAAAGAAACCCTCCACTTCATAGGCCCTGCAAACTATCATCGTCATGGTGAGTTTGCCTAAACACATTTGATATTGAACCATAATGTGTGAAACAATTCATCAAATGCTTGCAACCATTTATGCCAAAGAACTGGGGGGAAATCATAGAAATCTATACTCTGAACTGTAAGCCAATGGCATTTATGGCAAGTGAAATGTCATGCTAGACAGTCTCTACGATGACACCCAATAATCCCTACTTCCTGGTCTTCATATCATTGGGTAATCTCCTCCCCTAGAGTTTGGGCTGGATGTATGCACTTGCTTCTAACAAATAGAATACAGCAGAAGTGATAGGATGTCAATTGTGAGATCAGGTTATAAAAAGACTGTGGCTTCCACATTTGGCACTCTTTTTCACTCTCCTTTAGTTTGCCTATTTGGGGGAACCATCTGCCATGCCATAAAGTAGCCCCATGGATAAGCGCATGTGAGTAAGCTTGGAAGCAGACCTTCTGAGGCCTGCCTATAACCATGTGAGTGAGTTTGGCAGCAGTTTTTTCAGCCCCAGTCAAGTCTTGAGATGACTGACAGTTTGACTGCAACCTTGTGAGATACCTTAGGCCAAATGGTACCCAGCTAAGCTGCTCCCAGATACATTACCCATAGAAATTATGATATAATAAATTTTAGGGTAACTTGCAATAGATAACACAAAATGCAGATAGGATTGGGATATAGCAACCCTGAGCACAGGGCTTAATGTCATGGTTCCCCAAAAAGCAAATATTTTTACTCTTATTATGGACAGTCCAGAAAAACAGTATTCATTTTCTGTGAGACTTCTCCAAGGTTCTATAAAAATCAAATAAATATACTTGTGGATGATCTCAATGCTATTATCTGGATTGTGAAAGTGGGAAAGTTCAGTTTATTGCTATCCTTGGTGCCTGGCAAATCTTGGCTCTCTATAAATATTCTTGAATGAATGAATGAATGAATGATATCTCCCAATGGCATAACTGGTTCTGCACCAGTCTTATGGGAATACTATTTTTCAAATATCTTCCATTATTTCCTCTGTAATTTCTTAGTAATTCAGGTGTTATTTTTCTTTCCCTTGTATCCCATCTGCTTTAAAGGTAAGCCAAGAGTCATTTTGCTCTAGTGAAGGAAGGGATGGGTGCTATCTTGAAAAGAAATCTTCTTTTTTAGTTCCATAGCAAGACAGAGTTGAAAGCCAGATACTGATGAGAGAGAACATTTTTAAAATAAATTCCCAAATCTCCTTTTTTATATATAAGCCGTGCATATCTGTATGAAAATACAGTTCTCCACGGTCAGACTGCTGTTCTAAGTGGGTCCCCGATCCCATTTCTCCTCACTGGGCAAGACGTCCAGGCTGGAGCCTCCAGATACCCCCACTGGTGTTTTCTGGCTGATGGAGGTTTCACACCTCCCTGGGATGGAGCTCCCAGCAGGAGGGTGGACAGCCATCTTTGCTGTTTAGGACTTAGCTGTCTCACCCTTTGGGCTTTGGAGAGTCCAGGTCATCTGGGGACTGAAGCAGATCCCCAGCACAGCACAGCTGCTCTATGAAAACATAGCCAAAACTGCTGGTCCCCAATACCATTCCTTCTCACTGGATGGGACCTCCCAATGGGGTCTCCAGCCACCTCCTACAGGTGTCTTCCAGCCAGCCACTGGTCTGAACCTCTCTGAGAGGGAGCTCCTAAGGGGAGAGGAAGGCTGCCATCTTTGCTGTTTCACAGCCTTCACTGTTGATATCCCTAGGTACTAAAAAAGCCAAGGTGACTAGAGATTGGTGTGGACCCCCCAGCATACTGCAGCACCCCTACGGAAAAGTGGCCTGTTCCTGTACCTCCTCACCAGGCAGGTCCTCCAGGCATGGGCCTCCAGCCACCCCCTGCTGGGGCTATTGAGCCAGTAGCAGCTCTGCAACAACCTGGGCAGAGCCCACAGGGGTAACTGAAAGCGTCTCTGCCACCATCTCTGCAGTGGACATGCCCTTGCTACTCTTGGACTAGCGACGAAGCAAAGACCCTAAGTGCCTCACCCATACCTCCAACAAGCTGCAATCGACCCAAGGAGAGGAGGCAGATATATTTTCCCTGAATCCCACTCTGCTTGTCACCAGACAAGGAACTCCTGGCTTGAGCCCACAGCACAGACCCTCCATCGTGGGCTGATTGCACTGAGCAATTGCTAACCTGTATCTCTCTGGGGTAGAGCCCCCAGGAAACAAGAAAAAGACCCTTGGCCACAACCACTACTAAGGTCCCTTCCTCTACTGCCTCCAACTTGGGGGAGGAACGTAAACTCTGAGATAACCCCAGAGCTGCAGTGGGCAGCCTAGGAGTGCCAAGCCATGATTTACATCCAGCACTTAAGGGAGAGAGGAGCCCACTTTCAGAGCATTCAGAGGGAACACAGCTGCAACTGTGAGGAAAGAAAGGGGAGCCACACAACTGAGCAAGTCTATCAACTGACCAACATGTCTAAACACCACCAAATGGATCACATCCAAAGCTTCAACACCAAAAATAACCCACTAACACTGTAAAACCAAAGACAAGAAGTCAGCTTCAAATAAAGACCATGCACAAAACCTCAGCCTTATAAAAAAATCTAGAAGTCAATTGACTGTACTCAATCTACACTGCAGTTAAAGGAACAAGAATTCCAGTACCAACACAAGAATTCCAGTAACTCAAATGGACAGAGTGTCATGTGTTCTCCAAATGACTGCACCAGTTCTCCAACAAGAGTTCTTAACCAGGCTGACCTGGCTGAAATGACAAAAATAGAATTAAGAATATGGATAGGAAAGATCATTGAGATTTAGAAGAATGGAAAAACCAAATACAAGGAAACTAAGAATCACAATAAAACAATGCAGGAGCTGAAGGACAAAACAGCCAGTATAAAAAGGAACCTAACAGCTCTAACAGAGCTGGAAAACACAATACAAGAATTTCACAATGCAATTACAAGTATTAACAGCAGAATCGATCAAGCTGAGGAAAGAATTCTTAAAGAAAAAAATATTCAACCAAGAATTTCATATCCAATCAAACTAAGCTTTCTAAGAAGAGGAGAAATAAGATCCTTTTCAGATAAACAAATGTTGAGGGAGTTCATTACTACCAGACCTGCCTTACAAGAGGTCGTGAAAGGAGCACTAAATATAGAAAGGAAAGATTGCTACAAAATAGTACAAAAGCACTCTTAAAAACACAGACCAGTGACACTATAAAGTAACCACACAAACAAGCCAGCATCATAACCAGCTAACAACACAATGACAGGATCAAATCCACACATATTAATACTGACCTTTAATGTAAATGGGCTAAATGCCCCACTTAAAAGGCATAGAGTGGCAAGCTAGATAAAAAAGCAAAACCCAATGGTATACTGTCTTCAAGAGACCCATCTCGCAAGTAAAGACACCCATAGGCTCAAAATAAAGGGATGGAGGAAAATCTACCAAGCAAATGGAAAACAGATAAAAGCAGGGTTGCAATCCTAATTTCAGACAAAACAGAATTTAACCCAACAAAGATCATAAAAGACAAGAAGGGCATTATATAATGATAAAGGGTTCAATTCAACAAGAAGACCAAATTATTCTAAATATATATGCACACAACATAGGAGCACCCAGATTTATAAAGCAAATTCTTAGAGACCTACAAAGAGACTTAGACTCCCACACAATAATAGTGGGAGACTTCGACACTCCACTGACACTATTAGACAGATCATCAACGCAGAAAATTAACAAAGATATTCAGGACCTAAACTAAACATTGGACCAAATGGATCTGATAGATCTCTATGGAACTCTCCACCCCAAACCAACAGAATATAGATTCTTCTCGTCACATGGCACATACTCTAAAATTGACCACATAATTGGACATAAAACAATCCTCAGCAAATGCAAAAGAACCAAAATCATACCAAACATACTCTTGGACCACAGCACAATAAAAATAGAAGCCAAGATTAAGAAAATCACTTAAAACCATGCAATTACATGGAAATTAAACAACATGCTCCTGAATGACTTTTGGGTAAAAGAAATTAAGGTGGAAATCAATAAGCTCTTTGAAACTAATGAGAACAAAGATACAACATACCAAAATCTCTGGGACACAGCTAAAGCAGTGTTAACAGGGAAATTCATAGCAATAAATGCCCACATCAAAAAGTTAGAAAAATCTCAAATTAACAGCTAAATATCCCAACTGAAAGAATTAGAGCAGCAAGGACAAATCAACCCCAAAGCTAGGAGAAGACAAGAAATAACCAAAATCAGAGCTGAACTGAAGGAAATTGAAACACGAGAAACCATTCAAAAGATCAATGAATCTAAGAATTGCTTTTTTGAAAAAACAAGGTCAGCCACTAGTTAGAATAATAAAGAAGAAAAGAAAGAAGATCTAAAGAAACATAATGAGAAATGATGAAAGGGGTGTTACCGCTGAACCCACAGAAATAAAAATAACCATCAGAATCTACTATGAATACCTCTATGCATACAAACTAGAAAACCTAGAGGAGATGGATTAATTCCTGGATACATACATCCTCCCAAGACTGAACCAGGAAGAAATTGATTCCCTCAACAGTTATGGGAAAAATTATGGGTTCCAAAAGGGAATCAGAAATAAATAGCCTACCAATCAAAAAAAGCCAAAGATCAGATAGATTCACAACCAAATTCTACCAGATGTACAAAGCACAGCTGCTATCATTCCTACAAAAACTATTCCAAAAATTGAGGAGGGGGCTCCTCCCAACACATTCTATGAGGCTAGTATCATCCCAATACCAAAACCTGGCACAACAAATAAAAATAAAACTTTAGACCAATATTTTTGATGAACACTGATGTAACAATCCTCAACAAAATCCTAGAAAACCGAATCCAGAAGCACATCAAAAAGCTAACCCACCATGATTGAGTAGGCTTTATGCCCAGGATGCAAGGTTGGTTCAACATACACAAATCAATAAATGGGACTCATCACATAAACAGAACTGAAGACAAAAACCACATGATTACCTCCATAGATGCAGAAAAGACTTTTGATAAAATTCAATATCCCTTCATGTTAAAAACTCTCAATAAACTAGGTATTGAAGGAACATACATCAAAGTAATAACAGCTGTCTATGACAAACCCACAGCCAACATTACACTGAATGGGCAAAAGCTGGAATATTCCCCTTGAAAATTGGCACAAGACAAGGATGCCCTCTCTCACCACTTCTATTCAACACAGTATTGGACGTCCTAGCCAGAGCAGTAAGACAAGAGAAAGAAATAAAGTCATCTAAATAGGAAGAGAGGAAGCCAAACTATCCCTGTTTGCAGACAACATGATTCCATATCTAGAAATCCTCACAGTCTTCGGCCAAAAGCTCCTTCAGCTGATAAACAACTTCAGCAAAGTTTCAGGATACAAAATCAATGTACAAAAATTATTAGCATTCCTATACACCAACAGGAGCCAAGCCGAGAGCAAACCAGGAAGGCAACCCCATTCATAATTGCCACAAAAAGAATTAAATACCTAGGAATACAGTTAACCAGAAAGGTGAAAGATCTCTACAATAAAAATGACAAAACATTGCTCAAAGAAATCAGAGAAAACACAGACAAATGGAAAAAACATTCCATGCTCATGGATAGGAAGAATCAACATCATTAAGTACTGCCCAAAGCAATTTACAGATTCAATGCTATTCCTATCAAATTATCAATGGCATTCTTCACAGAACTAGAAAAATCTATTTTAAAATTCACGTAGAACTAAAAAAGAGCTTGAATAGCCAAGGAAGTTCTAAGCAAAAAGAACAAAGCTGGAGGCATTGTGTTACCTGACTTCAAACTATGCTACAGGGCTATAGTAACCAAAACAGCATGGTACTTTTACAAAAACAGGCACACCGACCAATGAAACAGAATAGACAGCCCAGAAACAAGGCTGCACATTGTCATAAATATGACCATTTGATATGCAACAAAGGTGACAAAAACAAGCAATGAGGAAAAGACTCCTTATTCAATAAATGGGGCTAGAATAAGTGGCTAGCCATGTTCAGATGATTGAAACTGGACCCTTTCCTTACACCATACACAAAAATCAACTCAAGATAGATTAACAACTTAAATGTAAAACGAAAAGCTGTAAAAACCCTAGAAGACAACCTAGGCAATACTATCCTGGACATAGGAATGGGCAAAGACTTCATGACAAAGACACCAAAAGTAATTGCAAAAAACGCAAAAATACACAAATGGAATCTAATTAAACTTAAGAGCTTCTGCATAGCAAGAGAAACTATTCACAGAGTAAACAGACAATCTACAGAATGGGAGAAAATATCTGCAAACTATGCATGTGACAAAGGTCTACTATCCATCATCTATAAGAAACTTAAACAAATTTACAAGAGAAAAACAACCCCATTAAAAAAGGGGCAAAGTATGTGAACAGACACTTTCAGAAGAAGATATACATGCAGCCAACAAGCATATGAAAAAAAGTTCAATATCACTGTTCATTAGAGAAATGCAAATCAAAACCACAATGAAATACCATCACACACCAGTCAGAATGGCTATTAATATAAAGTAAAAAAAATAACATGCTGGCAAGGTTGCAGAGAAAAGGGAACACTTATACACTGTTGGTGGGAGTTTAAATTAGTTCAACCATTGTGGAAAGCAGTATGGCAATTCCTCAAAGAGCTAAAAGCAGAACTACCATTTGACCCAGCAATTCTATTAGTGGGTATACCCAGAGGAATATAAATTATTCTACTATAAAGACATACGCACATGAATGTTTACTGCAGCAATATTCATGATAGCAAAGACATGGAATCAACCTAAATGCCCATCGATGATAGACTAGATAAAGAAAATGCGATACAGATACACCATGGAATAGTATGCAGCCATAAAAAAGAACGAGATAATGTCTTTTTCAGGAACGTGGATGGAGCTGGAGGCTATTAGTCTTAGCCAACTAACACAGGAACAGAAAACCAAATACTGCATGTTCTTGTAAGTGTGAGCTAAATGATGAGAACACATGGACACACAGGGGGAATAACACACACTGGAGCCTACCTGAGGGTGAGAGGGTGGGAGGAGGGAGAGGCGCAGAAAAAATAACTGTTGGGTACTGGGCTTAATACCTGGGTGATGAAATAATCTGTACAACAAATCCACATGATGTAAGTTTACCTATATAACAAGCCTTCACATGTACCCCGAAACCTAAAGGTTAAAAAAAAAGGAAGGTCCAGAAAATTTAGGTCAAACTTTTTTTAAAAAAAAAGTAATCTAAAGAAAAAAGTTTTATAACTATGTTTTAATCCTAGAAGATGCTGAATATTAAGGCTTGAATAATGTAACGTTTTTATCTGCATTGGTTAAGAGATGTATCTATACAATGTAGTCCTGTCTTAATAATCAAAATTTAAAAATAATAACTTCCTTTTTTTTTTTTTTGAGATGGAATCTTGCTCTGTAGCCCAGACTGGAGTATGTTGGTGTGATCTCGGCTCACTGCAACCTCTGCCTCCAAGGTTCAAGTGATTCTCCTGCCTCAGCCTCCCGAGTAGCTGGAATTACAGGTGCATGCCACTACGCCCAGCTAATTTTTCTATTTTTAGTAGAGACAGTATTTTACCATGTCGGCCAGGCTGGTCTTGAACTCCTGACCTCAGGTGATCCACCGGCCTTGGCTTCCCAAAGTGCTGGGATTACAAGCATGAGCTGCTGCACCTAGCCAAAAACAATAACTTTCATTTGTAAAAAGAAGGAAGGAAGGGAGGGAGGGAGGGAAAGAGAGAGAGAAAGGAAGGAAGGAAGGAAGGAAGGAAGGAAGGAAGGAAGGAAGGAAGGAAGGAAGGAAGGGAGGGAGGGAGGGAGGGAGGGAGGGAGGGAGGGAGAAGGAAGGAAGGAAGGAAGGAAGGAAGGAAGGAAGGAAGGAAGGAAGGAAGGAAGGAAAGAAAGAAAGAAAGAAAGAAAAAAAACAGAGTTTTGCTGTAAGCCATGGGTAGAGTGGACTCAGAAGGTGACCCAAGAAATGTTCTTATAAGACAGGAATAGAAAATTAAAAAGTCTTTTGCCAAAAGAAAAGAAGGGTGGCAAGAAATCAAAGGCTAGGACCCTGACTTCCCCTTCCCACTTTGGCTTCTGGGTGGCATCTTAAGGGCTGTGCCAAATGAAAACTCTAGAAAGTTTGAGGGAAGGAAAAACCAGAGGCATTCGTGTTCCAATTTTCATTTGAGATTTGGAAGGGGATTGCCTCAGAGTACACCATGTGAAGATGGGGTTTCACAGCAGGGTAGAGGTAGACAAAGAGAAGTTATACAAAATAAAGAAGATACACTGGTTGCATGGCTCAGTATTAATTTTGTTAAATTTTAACCCCAATTAGCAAATAGGATAGCTCAGTCTTGCCTGGTTTCAGAGTGCCAGAGGCCAAGGTTTGCAGTCTTTATGAAGCAGCAGCACAGCCTGTGAGAAGAATGGTGGGAATGATTGCTAGAGATGAGGCTGACTACCACTGTTTTGCCCCTAACTGACAAGATTCTGCCAAAAATTGACGGGTCCACAACAGTGTCTGTTGGCAGGTTCTGCCTTTGTTCTTAATGCTTTCAGAATAACCATTGCCTTTCCTTTTTGGGGGCGGTGTGTCATAATCATAGGCAGGTAGCCCAACGTTCTCACCTTGGCCCTGCCGGTTGTTGGGTGCGTGATTTTGGATAACTTTCTTATCTCTCTGAGCTTCAGTTTTTATTAATAATAATAACACAAAATAATAATAAGTGTAGTACCTCAGGGCTTATTAAGTGAAAAGCACTTTACAAAGCATATAATATGCATTACCTCATTTAGTTCTCACATTCACCATATGAGGTAGGTACTACCATAATCCACATTTCACAGATGAGAAAACACGCCCCAAATCACACAGGTAATAAGTAGCAGAAGTAAGAACTGAAACCAGGTTTGGCTGACTGCAAAAGACCATGGAGCTTGATTGCTCCACAGGGGGATCCATGAGATGGCTGTGATACCAAGCAGCCTGCAGGGACCCTCATATGCAATTCCCTGCTAGTCTGTATCAATAGTTGGTCCAGAATAATAACAGCATTTACCTCTGTGGGATCAAGGTAACTCTCTTTTCTGTGTGTGTGAATACAACTTTTAAACAAGTCTCACATTTATTCTAACAAAAATATTTGGATCTGTGTCTATCACTTATCACTTTCCATTAGGTTCCATACTGGGGCCGGGGCTCATGCCACACTGCAAACTCCCCCTAGATCTGGGAACAGATGCTTGCTGGTGACTGCCTGCGGCAGCATACCTAAAAACCAGTGACAGTCTGGGCAGGTTCCCAGCTGCTGAAATTAGCCTGCAGGATCCTTGTAGGCAAAGGTGTATTTTAGGACAGCAGTACTGAACAGCATCACAGAATGACAAGAACACAGCCCCTTCCACGTTTCTTCAAATGTCCAAATAGCTCGTGCTCACGTTTGACCCTATTTAATAGCTGTTTGTACGGAATGCAAAAATCTATTTATCTATATATCAGTAAATATCCATGCACACACAGTTCAGAAACTGAATGATAATGGCTTTTTAACAATAAATTTTAATTATAATAAAGCAAATTCTTTTTTTCAGAGGACTGCAATACATTTTAGTTAGCAAATTCATTTGTTGTGGATAATTTCATTAGCTGCTAAGTTCTTCCAGGGGAATCATTTAGCATTATTGGTAATAATAATGACTGGATAATAATGCTTCTTAATGAATTGCCATGAGCAATAAGTATGACTCAATAGCTCAGTATGGTGGAAAGAAATTACTGGTCTAGATCAGGAATATCGAAGGCAGAAGAAAACTTAGAATTTATTTATCCTATGCTACCACCTGTCTTCAGGCATAATTAACAAATCAGGAAGCAGGCTCAGAAATCTATGTCATTTTCAAGGTCACTCAGTGAGTTAAAGGCACAACCAGGGGTCCCGACTTCCAGAGCAGCTAAGTCACATCACTTCACAGTCATGTTCTGCTGTACAACTGTGGCAATAACTGTGAACAGATAATCCCCTCCATCTTTGGGATGGAAATTAGAGGTTATCACAGTTTATATTTACAGGAATAATTCAAAAATATCTATTGAATAGAAAGTAGAGATATGTTAGGAATCCAAATTCAGGAGGAACTTACTGAAACCTCAGCATTCCAGACACCAAGCCTCTCATTTCATTTGCGTGACAATCCATGAGGTTGATATATTAAGAACTGCCCCATTTCATAGATAAGGAAATGGGGCTTACAGAGGGCATGTGATAACCCAGTCACAATGTATTAGTCCATTTTCACACTGCTGATAAAGACATACCCAAGATGAGGAATTTACAAAAGAAAGAGGTTTAATGGACTTAACAGTTCCACCTGGCTGGAGAAGCCTCACAATAATGGTGGAAGGCAAGAAGGAGCCAGTCACATCTTACATGGATGACAGCAGGCAAAGAGCTTGTGCCAGGAAACTCTGCCTTATAAAGCCATTAGATCTCATGAGATTTATTCACTGTCATGAGAACAGCACTGGAAAGACCTGCCTTCATGATTCAATTACCTCCCACCAGGTCCCTCCCACAACATGTGGGAATTCAAGATGAGATTTGGGTGGAGACACAGCCAAACCATATCATTCTGGCCCTGGCCCCTCCCAAATCTCATGTCCTCACATTTCAAAACCAATCATGCCTTCCCAAGAGTCCCCCAAAGTCTTAACTCATTTCAGCATTAACTCAAAAGTCCATAGTCCAAAATTTCATCCAAGACAGGGCCTGTGAAATCAAAAGCAGGTTGGTTACTTCCTAGATACAGTGCAGGTACAGGCATTAGGTAAATACAGCTGTTCCAAATGGCAGAAATTGGCCAAAACAAAGGGGCTGCAGGCTCCATGCAAGTCTGAAATCCAGCAGCACAGTCAAATCTTAAAGCTCCAAAATGATCTCCTTTGACTCCATGTCTCATATCCAAGTCATGCTAATGCAAGAGGTGGGTTCCCACAGTCTTGGGCCACTCCGCTTCTGTGGCTTTGCAGGGTACAGCCTCCCTCCTGGCTGCTGTCATGGGCTGGTGTTGTGTCTGTGGCTTTTCCAGGTACACAGTGCAAGCTGTCAATGGATCTACCATTCTGGGGTCTGGAGAATGGTGGTGCTCTTCTCACAGCTCCACTAGGTGGTGTCCCAGTAGTGTGGGGACTCTGACCCAACATTTCCCTTCCACACTGCCCTAGCAGCGAGGTTCTCCATGAGCAACCCACCCCTGCAGCAAACTTCTGCCTGGGCATCCAGGTGTTTCCATACATCTAAAATCTAGGTGGAGGTTCCCAAACCCTAATTCTTGACTTCTGTGCACTCGCAGACTCAACACCATGTGGAAGTTGCCAAGCTCTGAAGCCACAGCCCAAGCTCTTCATTGACCCCTTTCAGCCATGGCTGGAGTGGCTGGGATGCAGTGCACCAAGCCTCTAGGCTGCACACAGCACAGGGACCCTGGGCCTGACCCATTAAACCATTTTTTCCTCCTAGGTCTCCGGGCCTGTGATGAGAGGAGCTGCCGTGAAGACCTCTGACATGCCCTGGAGACATTTTCCCCACTGTCTTGGGGATTAACATTCAGCTCCTCGTTACTTATGCAAATTTCTGTAGCCAGCTTGAATTTCTCAGAAAATAAGATTTTCTTTCCTATTGCATTGTCAGGCTGCAAATTTTCTGAACTTCTATGCTCTCCTTCCCTTATAAAACTGAATGCCTTTAACAGCACCGAAGTCACCTCTTGAATGCTTTGCTGCTTAGAAATTTCTTCCACCCTAAATCATTTCTCTCAAGTTCAAAGTCCCACAAATCTCTAGGGCGGGGGCAAAATGCTGCAAGTCTCTTTGCTAAAACATAACAAGAGTCACTTCTGCTCCAGTTCCCAACAAGTTCCTCATCTCCATCTGAGACTGCCTCAGCCTGGATTTCATTATCCATATCATTAACAGCATTCTGGTCAAAGCCATTCAACAAGTCTCTAGGAGTTCCAAACTTTTCCACATTTTTCTGTCTTCTTCTGAGCCCTCCAAACTGTTCCAATCTCTGTCTGTTACCAGTTCCAAAGTTGCTTCCACATTTTTGGGTATCTTTTCAGCAGTGCCCCCACTCTACTGGTACCAATTTACTGTATTAGTCTGTTTTCACACCGCTAATAAAGATGTACCTGAGACAGGGCAATTTACCAAAGGAAGAGGTTTAATGAACTTACAGTTCCACATGGCTGGGGAAGCCTCACCATCATGGTGGAAGACAAGGAGGAGCAAGTCACATCTTACATGGATGGCAGGAGGCAAAGAGAGAACTTGTGCAGGGAAACTCCGCCTTATAAAGCCATCAGATCACGTGAGACTTATTCACAGGAACAGCACTGAAATACCTGCCTTTATGATTCAATTACCTTCCACTGGGTCCCTCCCACAACATATGGGAATTCAACATGAGATTTGGGTGGGGACACAGCCAAACCATATCATACACAGTAAATAATGGAGCTAGGATTTTATGTTGGACTTTGTGACTCCAATATGGGCCCCTTCTACTTTTCCACAGCAACAACTTATTAAAGCTTCCATAAGAATCCCCAATGGGGAGAACTAAGAATCTCCTTGGCTCTGTATACATCCAGATACTCTTTTAGGTAAAGATATAGCATTCAGCTCAGTTGGAGGGAAGTAGAAACCATGGTCCTTACCCTTGAGGAATTATCTTCCTTCTGACTGGTGAACTGAAATTATTCAAAAAGGTCTTGTGTAAAGCATGACTGCTGGCATAAAACACATGCTTAAGTAGAATAACAATAAATTACAAATTCAAGCATCTTTCCTACCATTCTGTCTTGGAAAGTTTATTGCTACACAGATAAATCCTCCAATGAGTGCAAGAAAAATATAAACATCAGCTACTGAATTTTACCCATATTGATATTTGGTCATGTGCCAAATGGGTTTGCACTTTAGCACGCAATATTAAAACTTCAGAATCCACCATCCTTGACCTGCACTGGATTCCCCCAAATGCTTGAAGACTCCACTATTCATTGCCACATCAGCTGTGAATTTCTAGCTTGTTACTAATCTCCTCTGCTTCTCACAAATCAGCTTCTTTTTTAATTTATTTATTGCATCACCTTGCTATGTATACTGAAAACCTTTAAATATTTAAAGTTGTAATTTAAGAAACTACAGAGAAGCCAGAAATAGAAGTTTGGGTTTTAAAATTTTTTCTTACAAGAAAGGGTTAGAAGCACACCAACCTAGAGAGAAAAAAAGACAGACTCTCCTGCACAGGTCTGGGGAGTTGCTGATATACTGCCCTTGTAAGTTGGCACCCTGGCACCCATGGCATGTAGAGGTAAAGGGTATAGAGTAGACACAATATTGCCCAATTATCCCTCGTTCAAAGACTCTCTTGCCAGAACCAACACCTTGCCCACCTGCTTTCTCTTCTTAACTTTCCATTTCGTCAGCCCCTCACTGCAGGACGGCTTTGACCTCACCCCCATCCACTGGTACCATGAAAGACCCTCTAGATGCTATACATATTGGCACTTTTCAGTTCTTATCATATTTGACCTTTATGCCACACAGTTTATTGGTCCCACCTTCCCAAAACTCTCCTCTTTAGGGCAAGGCTAATAACTATTGTTGTCATTGTAAGTTTGCATTCATAGAGTGCTTATAATTTATAAGGCAGTGTGTTAAGCACTTTGTGTGCATTCTTTCATTGAACACTTATAAGCCCATGATGTAGACATTATTATTATTCCTGTATCACAGATGAAGAAATTGAGGCACAACAGGTTAAGTAACTTGTCCAAAATGATACAGCTAGTAAATGGCAGAGCCAGATTTTGAACTCAGATTTTCCTGCCTCCAGAACTCATATTTGTAAGCATTACACTACATTGCCTCATAGTGTTTTCAAGACAGTGACTGTCTTAGTCAGCTGGGCTGCTATAACAAATTACCATAGAGTGAGTGGTTTAAACAAAAGACAGTTATTTATCATAGTTTTGGAAGCTGGGAAATCCAAGATCAAGGTGTAAACACACCCTGAATGTACAGATTTAAGGAGTGTAGCTGGCTGGAGAATAAGGGGTACTCACATAAGCACCTTCCAATCAGTGTGTAATTGATGGAGTATAAATAAAAGTGCTTAAAAAACCAAAATGGCTCTATTTGTAAATAAAATTTCTATATGATTTGTTCAAAACTCATAGGTTAATTCAAAATCAAAACAAAAATCCAACGTGCAAAAACAAAAAAAGGACACTTTGGCGAATTTTTGCAAGTTTCTCATGGTTTCAGTCTCCTCTAGGAAAAAAAATTATTTTGGCTATGCCTGATGCTTGTCTGTATCCTTTAAATCTTCGGGAAAATTCAGTATGGGGTAGGAGCTGTGATTCATGTTAGTCTGTGTTTGACTTTTGTGTTAGTATAAAGATTGAAAAAGTGAATTATATTCCTGGAAAGGCTAAAAACAATAATAATATCACTTAGTATGAACCAGGTGCTGTGTTAAGCATGGCAAATCTGATGGAGGTTTAAGGACTTTGTGGAGAGGTATGGAGGGGCTCTTGCTGATAGCCAGCCAACCCCCAGAGGCAGAACCACTTAGTTAACCTGCAGCTGACCCAGACACATGAAAGAACCCAGCTGAAATCAAAAGACCTGCCCAAATAAAGCCAGCCTAAATTACTGACCCATAGAATCATGAGCTCAATGAAATATTGATACATTAAGCCATGAAGTTTTGAGGTTTTGTAGCACTAATGAACTACTACAATCTTCAACTAAATCACCTTTTTAAAAAAGCTGTGAAATGAGTATGATATGCTAGTAATATATATTTTCTAATATACAACACAATAAAAATACATTATAACTATTAAATTCTCTTACAATGTTAAAGAAAAAAGAGAAGATATTATTTGAGGCAAGACAGATGGTCAAGAGTACATTTGAAAAATAGAGGAAATTTATCTGGGTTTGGAAAATCATGTAGGATGTGACTGTGTAGAGGTCAGTGAGGACAGAAGTATTGGATTAGGGAGAAAAGGATATTCTACAAATATAAAGTGTATTTGGAAGATAGTGGGTAAATCAGCTTGGTTAAGACATAAGTGTTTTGGTTTTATTTCTTTGTGAAGATCTAAACCTGGAAAAAGCTTTTAAGAAAAACTTTAACATAGGCTAATGCCTTCAGCTGGATACCTAAATAAATAAATAATCCTTGTCACTATCTTTTTTTTTTTTTCAAAATGAGACCAATGCATGTCTAACCTCACTTATAACCAGAAGGGACTGATTTTTGAGGGATCATAACTCTCCTTCAAAATCCTTTTTTTGAGGCTGGGCAACATAGGAAGACCCCATCTCTACAAAAAAATAAAAACATTAGCCAGGTGTAGTGGCACATGCCTGTGGTCCCAGCTACTCGAAAGGCTGAGATGGGAGAATTGCTTGAACCCAGGAGGTCTACGCTGCAGTGATCACGTCACTGCACTCCAGCCTGGGCAACACAGAGAGAGACCCTGTTAAAAAAAAAAAAAAAAGAAGAAGAAGAAGAAAGAAGAAGAGAAAAAATATTCTTTTGTGATCATAATGAACAGAGAATAACTTTCCATTCCTACATTAAATGATTTAGACACAGCATAAGGCAGATTTTACAGCTGGTAATAAGGTAAACAGAAAATACAGATGACCAGAAGCTAGGAGACAAGCTGATGCTCTTATTCAGCCACTAATGAGCTGTGTTACTTTGGGTGAGTGATATGTCTCTGAATCTCAGCCTCCTCATCCATCAAATACGTGGGGTTAAACCAGATGATCTCTAAGACTTCTTCCAGCTCTAAAATTCTGTCACTCTCTGTCAGCTATTCAGCAAGACAAGCAGCCATCAAGAGATCATCAGATTCAGTGCTGATTCAGCCCTGGGCAGAAGTGCTTCTGAGTAGTTCAGGGAGGAGCTTGTTGTGGAGTTCCAGCTTACCAAGCCTGAGTTTTGCTTGATGCATAATGACTCGAGCACTTCCCTCAGAGGGTGTGTGTGTGTGTGTGTGTGTGTGTGTGTGTTGGGGTAAGGGTCAATAGTGAAAAAAAGTTAAAATCCTTACACTATATTATATCCAGTCTGAAAGTTTAATGTATCTCTAGGAGGCACATAGGATATTACCGGAAATTGATTCACACTTTGCCTTCAGATACCATGGTCAGCTCGCACAGCGATGAAGAAATACCTGAGTCTGGGTAATTTACACAGAAAAGACATTTAATTAGCTCATGGTTCTGCAAGCTGTACAGGAAGCATGGCAGCATCTGCTTCTGGGGAGGCCTCAGGGAGCTTTTACTAATGGTGGAAGGCAAAGTGGGAGCAGGCATCTTACATGGCAGGAACAGAATCAGGGTTGGTGGGGAGGTGCTACACACTTTCAACCAACCAGGTCTTGTGAGAACTCACTCACTGTACAGTACCAAGGAGTGATGGTGCTAAACCATTCATGAGAACCCTGTTCCCAGGATCCAATCACTTCCCACCAGGCCCCACCTCCAACACTGGGGATTACAATTTGATACTAGATTTGGCAGGGACACAGATCCAAACCATATCAGTCAGAAAAATTTTAAAACTAGAGCATCCTTAAAGGGAGCTCCTACTGAGCCTGTCTTGGCATAAGTGCAGCATTCAAAACAGAGACCAGCGTCATGGACTGAGTGATGAAGGAGAAAGGAAGAGGAGACAGGAAAACTGTATTACAATGATCCATTTACTCAACATCTGTCATTCAATCTAGCACTTTCTGTAGGCCGGGCACTAGGCTAGGCGCTGGAAATAAAGCAAAGATCAAAACCAACAAAAAATTCCTGCCCTTATGGATCTTACAATCTCTTCCTGATATTTCTACTGTGGTAGCCAGGATGTGTACTATTATGCATGCATCTGTTTCCGGGGTGTTTGTTGTTTGCTTGTTGGCCTTCTTTTGTTTTCTTTCTTTTTTTTTTTTTTTTATTATACTTTAGGGTTTTAGGGTACATGCGCACACCTTCTTTTGTTTTCTTTGTGTGGACTCTAAAGAGTTGGCGGGGTTAGGGGTAACTTTCTGGTGCAGATGCTTGGAGGACTGAAGACACCTGGAGGACACTTACTTGGATTGGTCAAAGCTTGACTTAACTCGTTCATTCAATCATCAATTATTTATAGAGAATCAACTATATAAAAGGTTCTGCAGTTTAAAAAAAAAAGTAAATAAGCCAGATTCTCTGTCCCATAGATAGTCACAACCTAGTTTTCCCTACTGAGGAAAAAAGACATTAAAAATACATAATTACAATTCAATATAATCTATGCTACAACCGAGTACACACAAAGAGTGAACTCAAACAAAGGAAAGAGTTAACTCTGCTGGAAAAAACTCTAGGGACATCTTCCCAGAGGAGGTTTGGTAACCTGCGTTGTGAAGAATGAGTAGAAGTTTTGTTGCAGGCTGTGGGGAAAGCATGTACAGAATAAAAACAGGGAGAGCAGCTGCACGGTTTGGAGAGAGGTGATTGTTCCTCTCTTTTTATTAAGGCTGCAGCAGTCCTTAATACACATCTTGCTGCTTATTAAGATTACCAGGAGAGCTTTCAAAATGACAGATACCGTGACCCTACCACCAGCTCGATTAAACTAGAATCTTTTGGGGGTGAAACCCAGTCCTGCATAAAATTTTAAGACTCTCTGGGCCGGGCGCGGTGGCTCACACCTGTAATCCCAGCATTTTGGGAGGCCGAGGCAGGCGGATCACGAGGCCAAGAGATCGAGACCATCCTGGCCAACATGGTGAAACCCCATCTCCACTAAAAATACAAAAAATTAGCTGAGCGTGGTGGCACATGCCTGTAGTCCCAGCTACTCAGGAGGCAGAGATAAGAGAATCGCTTGAACCTGGGAGACGGAGGTTGCAGTGAGCCAAGATCATGCCACTGTACTCCAGCCTGGCGACAGAGCGAGACTCCATCTAAAAAAAAAAAAAAAAGACTCACTGAGTGGTTCTAAGGTGCAGCCATGGTCAAGAATAATTAGGCTAGAATAGTACTTCTCAAATTTTAATATAAGAATCACCTGAGGATCTTTTGAACTAAAAGTAGATCTACCATTCAATCCAGCAATCCCACTACTGGGTATCTACCCAAAGAGAAAGAAGTTATTATATGAAAAAGACACACACATGTATGTTTATAGCAGCACAATTCACAATTGCAAAGATATGGAAAAGCTAAGTGTCCATCGACCAATGAATGGATAAGGAAAATGTGGTATATATACACCATGGAATACTGTTTGGCCATAAAAAGGAACAAAATAATGGGTTTTTTTGCAGCAACCTGGATGGAGTTAGAGGCCATTATTCTAAGTGAAGTAACTCAGAAATGGAAAACCAAAAACCATGTGTTCTCACTTATAAGTGGGAGCTAAGCTACGAGTTTGCAAATGCATACAGAGTGATATAATGGACTTTGGAGACTCAGAAGGGGGAGGGTGGTAAGGGATAAAGAAATACATATTGGGTACAATGTACAATACTCGGATAATAGGTGCACTAGAATCTCAGAATTCACTGCTATATAATTCATCCATGCAACCCCAAGCCCCAAAAGCCATTGAAATTATATATATATATATAAATTCTAATCCAATAGGCCTGGAGTGGGCCTGAGAACCTGCATTTCTAACAAGCTCCCAGGCGATGCTGATGCTGCTGGCCCACAGCACATTCTAGCAAGTGGATAGAACAGTGGTTCTCAAAGTATGGTGCCAGTACCATTAGCATCACCTGGGAACCCAGAAGAAATACAGATTTTCAGGGCCCACTCCAGATCTACTGAATTAGAAACTCTGGGGGTGGAGATCCGGCAATCTGTGTTTTCAAGTCTTCTACATGGTTCTCCTGCACCTTAGAAAGTCATGATAGTGTTGAAAAACCACTGGGGTGAAAAACCACTTTGGGCTAGAGCATCAAAAGGTTGAGTAATGGTACTGAAAGATACTAGAAATGTACATGGGGTATAAAGAATGTGGCATACAAAGAGTTAGAACGGGGTGTCAAATCTTTCGGTTTCCCTTGGCCATACTGGAAGAAGAATTGTCTTGGGCCACACATAAAATACACTAACATTAACGATAGCTGATGAGCCAAAAAAAAAAAAAATTGCAGAAAAATCTCATAATGTTTTAAGAAAGTTTACAAATTTGTGTTGGGCCACATTCAAAGCCATCCTGGGCTGCATACTGCCCACGGCCCATGGGTTGGACAAGCTTGAAGTTAGAATTTTATCCTATAGGCAACAGGAAATTCCTAGATAGTCTTAAGAAGAAGAGTAATTGAATTCGAAGTTATTTTAAGATCTTTCTGGCAGAAGTGTCACTTTGAGGCACCTCCGAACTATGGTACGAAGTGTCCTAGTTGCTTTGGTTTCACTGATGGGCCTTTCCACCCATCTTCCCAAGGCCTCTGCCCCCCTACAGAAAGCCTAGGGTCCTATGACAGCTCTGGGTCCTGCCCAATGTTTGCCGGGCTGATTTCCCTGGTTTCTGACCTAGTGCCTGTCCATTGATTCTTCCTCTTTCCTGGGTCCCTGTTGCTGGTGGCTGCCTTTGGGCTGTCAGTGCCCTTTGACTTGACTTCTCCTGGGGCCACTGCCTCTTGGGTCTTCCTAACTTGGCTTTAAGGGCTGCATTCCACCACCACCTTCATCCCCATCCCACATCCGACTCCCACTCCAAGCAGAGCGCAGTGCCATGGGCCTTGGCTTGTCTGGGAGGAGGTGCTAGACAAACAGCTGAGAGAGACTGCATGTCTGGCTGGCAGTGACTTGCTAGGTGACCAAGGCCAAGCAACTTACCTCTCTGGGCTTCAGTTGTCTCATTTATATAACCCAGTCTCCGGGATTGGATTTAAAAATCATTCAAGAGACCCAATATAAAGCTCCACAATTCCATAGAAAACATTTGCTTTGTAGGATTACTTTATTGAAAAATATGTCCAATTACAAGTCTTTTTTCTTGGATATGGAAGAAGCTTACTTTTTCAAAATATAGAACCTGTTTTTACAAGCTCAATATCAAGGTGTAGAAGGATAATAAATTAGAAATAGTTACCAATGTTTTGCCCCCAGATATCTCCCCTATGCCCTTTTCTTCTGTTCAAGTAAGTAGACAATTCTGAGTTTATGGCCTTGGGAAGAGATATGACACATCTGAAAGCAGAAAAAAGGGTGTCTATCTCATGCCAGTCAGAATGGCAATTATTAAAAAGTCAGGAAACAATCGATGCTGGCGAGGTTGCAGGCAAATAGGAACGCTTTTACACTGTTGGTGGGATTGTAAATTAGTTCAACCATTGTGGAAGACAGTGTGGTGATTCCTCAGGTTTCTAGAACCAGAAATACCTTTTGACCCAGCAATCCCATTACTGGGTATATACCCAAAGGAATATAAATCATTCTGCTATAAAGACACATGCACATGTATGTTTATTGCAGCATTATTTACAATAGCAAAGATATGGAACTACCCAAATGCCCATCAATGATAGACTGGCTAAAGAAAATGTACATATATACCATGGAATACTATGCAGCCATAAAAGAGAATGAGATCATGTCCTTTGCAGGTACATGGATGAAGCTGGAAGCCATCATCCTCAGCAAACTAGCACGGGAACAGAAAACCAAACACTGCATTTCTCACTCATAAGTGGGATTTAAACAATGAGAACACATGGATGCAAGTTAAACAATGAGAACACATGGATGCACACACCAGGGCTGGTTGGGGGTGGAGGACAAGGGGAGGGAGAGCATTAGGACAAATACCTAATGCATGTGGGACTTAAAACCTAGATGATGGGTCGATAGGTGCACCAAACCACCATGGCACATGTATAGCTATATAGCAAACCTGCACATTCTGCACACGTTCTGTATCCCGGAACTTAAAGTAAAATTTTTAAAAAGAGGGGTGTCACCCCTGCTTTTGTTGCTAGAATTCTAAGCCTTTAGGACAGAGGCTGCAAAGTGGTGGCCCTTAGGGCAAAACTGAGTCACAGATGTGTTTTGTTGGCCCTGCAGTGATACTTTTCCAAAATGAATTGATTTTCAACATTTGAAATCAGAAAGGTTTGCACAAACTGAAACTTTCCAGCTCCTTCTTGAAAAAATAAATGGTGGACCTGAACAAGAAAAGCCCTGTACCCCCTTTCCTGGGCCAAAGGGTCCTGGGAAGACAGCAAGATGTGATGCTTTAGCTTCTGCAGAGCCCCATGCAGCTCCAGAGACTCATCGTAAAGATAGTGGGAGATCTGCTGAGCTCAGGACCAGCAGATGGACAAGTCAGGGGTGACATGTGTGGTCCATGGCTAAGGATCTCTTCTGACAGGCCTGATGTTTGTGGGAAGTGTGCTGAGGCCAGGGCCAGCAGATGGACAGCTCAGCGTGGCACGTGTGGTCCACAGCTAAGGACCCAGTGGCATGAAGGATGGATCTCAGCAGATGCCTTGGTGGACCAAAGGCATAGAAGACAGGATGTTTCCTATTACATCTGGTGCCCCAGCTCAGAACTGAGACACAATCCCCTGGGATGGAGAGAGTAACAGAAAATCCCTGACATCAAGATGAAGTCTCTGCCATACAAATAGAATGGGGGCTCAAAATAGAAATCAGTGTGAATTTTAGAAAAGAAAAAGAAACATATTTTCTGCATGCCTCCGTTTGCAACTTAAATATGTACCCATTATAAAAGAAAGTAGGATTTTCCTTATGTACTTGTTTTCTATGTGCGCACATCCTTTTAAAAATGATATCAGGTGTGGGTGAGAAGGGTAGTAGGAGAAATGAGAATTGTGGTTGAATCTTTTCCTCCAGAATGAGACAAACAATTGATTCACTCTAAAGAGCTTAGAGGTGGATTTGATCTTTACACCAGTGGATCTTGACATGTTTGGGTCACGTACTCCTTTAAGGAGCTGATAAAAGAAATCTTCTGTTATGAAAAACATACACGGACACAAAGTTTATACAATTCTATACAAATTCCAAGGGCTTCGGAACTCAACCCTCTTTGGAAGCCCATCCACGGACCCCAGGATAAGAAATCTGCCTCTGCCTGCTACTCTTCTTGTCCCCATTTTTTTCCAGGGATTACAGTGAAAGGAGAGAAAATCCTCAGCCTATTTGGAATACAAAGAAAACTGCCACCCACAGTCTGTCACCCTGGCACCCTCACCATCTGCAGCTTTTCAAAGCTCTTGCCTGTTCCCACCCCCTTCCAGAGCTGTGTTGCTGAGGCCTCTTCCACAGGCCTGATGTTTGCTGAGCTCTTCCCAGAGCATCCTCTTTGGGACTGCCTCACACTGATGCACATTAAAAATAAAAGGGATGGGGCTCTGCACGCTCAGTCCGCTTCTGGCAGGGGACACTTAAATTTGCTGCTTGTCAGGAAATTCACTCTGAACACAAAAGTGTCCTGGGCAAAAGATTCTCAACCAGAAAGAGTGCAGAAGTCTGAGGCTGCAGGTGAGGCAGAAAGCACCCCCTAGCCAGCTGGAAGCCACTACGCTGTTCAGCAGACTTGACTGAAGCAGGTGTCCAACCCCAACCAGCCACCTCCACCTCCACCAAACTGATGGGGCCTCCTTTGTGGGGAGAACTGCTTTCGCCTGATGGCATATGAAAGAAACAACAGAGGCTGGCAAACAAGGCTGGTCATGAAGGGCTCACTCACCCACCATATAGGCACTGGGCACTACTGTGCATCCGGCATCGGGCCAGGCACTCCAGAGGCCCAACACCTCCCTGCCTTTCAGGAGCACGTGTTGTACTGCAAGAGCATGGAACCAGGTAATGCCAATGTGTGTATTCAGTGTGGTCAAGGGCTCCTCCTGACCCCCACTGGCCTATTATGAGGCCTTGAGCAAGTCACTTCACCCTCTGGAGCCTCATTTTACCCACTTGTAACAGGAAGGTATTGGACCTGATGATCCAGAAGGTTCTCTTCCAGGTCATGAAACTTCTCCAATTCCATAGGGACTACATACAAAGCTTTTGCAGGAAATTGTATTGCTATCACTGGGCCACTAGATGACGATTGCACTTTGTTTAGGAGAAATGCTACCTTGGAAGAGTCACTGATGAGAACAGCCACACTCACAAAAATGGGCTTTTTATGCCAGTGAGGAATTATGTAATTAAATGGACAAAATCGAACTGCAAAGCAGCGGATAGTATCTGTCACCCATATGACAAAATATGCTTAATTATCAAAACAACATATCTAACTGTTTCTGTGCTGATTCAGAAGGCACTTGGGGATCTTGGAGAATCTCATAGTTGTGGTTTGGGAGCAGGAAGTGGAGTTCTCAGCACTGACGTCAGGAGACCATCTAGTCCCAGCTCTTGCTCTAAGAGTTTGTTTGACTTTGGTGAATCATGCATCCTTCCTCTACCTTTGTTTCTGCATCTTTAAAACAAGGAGGGGCTCAACCAGACTCCGTGAATTGGCCCTAGTTCTAGCATTCTACAGTTCTCTGGATCAGATTGCCAAGTGTAATAAAGATTTCCAGCACTAGACATGGATGAGAAATCCCTATCATTTTTGGTCTCTAGAACAAGAGAAAGAAGGCCTACTGTCACACACATGTTTAGAACACAACATGTTACCACCATGATTTGGGACAGCTTGAGGGAGTCTCTGACCTTTGCCAAAGAAGTCTTTGCCAAATTAAAAATCCCATAAAACTTGAAGTCTGCCTCGTGCAAAGGAGTGTGGCAACAGATCCCACCTGTCAGGAAGACAAAATTGTCTCGCCCCATGACCAGAACCAGTCCCCTAGGCAAACAGCTTGAGTTCTTGCAGAAAATCTTCCAGCTTCTTCCTGGGGCCAGCACCAGTTCTTTCTCTCCTTTGTTACTCCATATTGGCTTCATTTCCCCCCACTTCCCTTTCTCTGTGTGCGTCAAACTTCACTCTGGTCAGGGAAGGAACCCATGGCTCTCAGGAACAGAAAATATCCCTTTTAGAGCTCACAGTCACAAATGAGCTAGCACCTCAATCTAAAGAGGTTTCTCAAAGTGTGGTCTGTCGGCTCCGTGTATCAGAATCAGTGATGCTAAAAGTGCAGAATCCAGGTTCTACCTCAATGTACTGACACAGGATTTCTATGGGAAGCCTGGAATATGCATTGTCACAAGCATTCTGGATGGGAATGAAGCCTGAGCCCCACTGCCTCACAACAGGGCCCCTTGTCCAGGTCTAGGATATTTGAATTACAGGCAATTTAGTGGAATTTTAGTATTGAAACCAGAATAAGAGGTAACAATACATGATTTGAGAAGCCATACATGACATTTGTTGACATAGACAAAAAAAAAAACCTAAGGCCAGGTGTAGTGGCTCGCGCCTATAATCCTGGTACTTTGGGAGGCTGAGGCAGGCAGATCACCTGAGGCCAAGAGTTCAAGACCAGCCTGGCCACCATGGTGAAACCTGGTCTCTACTAAAAATACAAAACTTAGCTGGGCATGGTGGCAGGCACCTGTAATCCCAGCTACTCAGGAGGCAGAGGCAGGAGAATTGCTTGAACCTGGGAGGTGGAGGTTGCAATGAGTCAAGATCGTGCCACTGCACTCCAGCCTGGGCAACAGAGCGAGACTCCATCTTAAAAAAAAAAAAAAAAAGAGAGAGAGAGAGAAAAAAAAATATCTAAGACAGAGATTGGCAGTAGCTCATATGGGGCTTCTCTAATGGCAATGCTACTGTAAAATCCAGGCCTGCTCATCTTCTTTAAAGGTGAAGAAATTTACATTTCCCTTCCCAACTTCATCAGAATCAGGGGGCAGCAACTCACCCTAATTAGTCATCTCACAATAAACTGGTAAATAAACTACAATGTTATTCTGTTAGTTACAAAGACAGACAAAATTGCTAAGAAAACAGGAGTATTCATGTCAGCATGCCAAGGAATTGCCCCCGCCCCACCCTCCACACCTTTCCCTTTTTTTTTTTTTTTTTTTTTAGAAAAGTCTACATAGAAAGGCAAATTACCACTAACAGATGGTTTGATGAGCATGGGCATGGGAATTAGATAATGTTAAAGTCATGAGATATGGCAACCAGCAACACTCTCCATCAAAGGAAAGAAGGTGAGAACAGACCTGCAATTTACCTAAGCACTTCCTATTGACAAGGCACCATCCCTACTCTTAATCTTGTAGGAATATGCTTGACAAAGGAACAAGAATCTTCTTGCTAGCTGGTTTGATCTAGCCAATGATAGCAAACCCAGTGATAAATGTTTTGCTTTTTTTTTTTTTTGAGACAGAGTCTTGTTCTGTCACCCAGGCTGGAGTGCAGTGGCCCGATCTCGGCTCACTGCAATCTCTGCCTCCTGGGTTCAAGCGATTTTCCTGCCTCAGCCCCTCAAGTAGCTGGGACAACAGGTGCCCACCACCACGCCCAGCTAATTTTTGTATTTTTAGTAGATACAAGGTTTCATCACGTTGGCCTGGCTGGTCTCGAACTCCTGACCTCAGGTAATCTGCCCACTTCGGCCTCCCAAAGTGCTGGGATTACAGGGGTGAGCCACCGCACCTGGCTGGTTTCTTCTTCTGCTATTTTCTCCCCACACCATGGTAGTCCACCTTTATTCTGTCCATTGTAACACAAGTGAACAGAATTCTTGAGATGCAGCCTAGTCCTACTAACTAATAAAATTTCTTAATTCTTAATTCTCTTCATCTCCACAAATGGGATTCTTAATTCTTCACAAATGGGACTGTAATCCATTACCTATAATTCTATTTGCATTTTCACCTAACCTCCACACTTGCTAAACACTTATTTTAGCAAAATGAGGCATAACAAATAAAATATTTGCTTTTCTACCAAATTATGTTTAAATTATGCACACATTTAATTCTTAACATCTCTTCCAAAAGTACAGCTGAAGCAGCCTTAGATGGAATGGAAGTGACCAGTACTTCATTTATGTGCAATGCACATCTAACCCATATGTATCTAACTAGGTTTCAGGCTCAGCTTCCAATCTAGGTCATGAAGGTATGCACGGCCTCCCTAACTTTCCCCATCACTCATGGGTCCACTTTGTTACCATCAGTCACCTGTCATGTGGGTTCTACTGATGTGATCTGTCCTCCTCAGCTTTATAGGTTACATTTTTTCCTATAATCGACTTACATTTAGGGGAAAGGAAAAGTCAGAGGAAGCAGGTATATTGAAAGCTTGCTTATCTTTACAGCAGCTGCTGAAACAGCTGAAGTAGAAAACACTAGCTTCTTTCTCAAGAGCTTTTATTTAAAATAATATCACTGTACATATAAAATAGTGAAAGCATTAGAAATATGATACTCTTAAGATCTGATCTACATTTTCCTAGTTCAATGAAAACAGAATGGGATTATCATATGGAAGAGAGCCAAAGGCACAGATAATACAAAATAACAAATTTAAGTTGCCAAACATATACACTTTCACTTGTAATACATTTGGGGTTTTTTGGTTGTTGTAGTTTCTTTTTTATGAAAAGAGTTAACAATTTTATTTTCACATTTCACAATACAAATACAAACTACTTTTTTTGGTCCCACTTCTCCCCTCCAAAACTATTCTCTCTTTGATAAGAAAAGAGAGAAAGTTTTCCTTATCGTGCTGTTATGAAAACACCCAGAGTCACAGCACCATGGTCTCCTAGTGAAGTAGAACAAGTAATATAAACCTGATACACAAGGCCTCTGCACTATCCTTAACCATCTGGTCAAGTCATTCTAGGCCAAGCAGGCACCATCATGGGACAGGCGGGAGGCCTCATCATTGACATGTGACCTCCCATGGGTGGCTTCATTCCAGGAGCAAGTCCCACTGGCATCATCCCATGAAAAGGAGGGCCCATCATTGGCATCATGGGAGGGCTCCCATATGGGGTGCTGGCATTATACTTGGGCAAAGAGGACCTGGAAGGCTGGGGGGAGGGGGTATCATTGCCCCTGCAGAGGAGGAGCAGAGAACAGAGTAGGAGGTATCTTTCCTGGTTGAAATGCAGCCATTGTTTAGTCAATCAGGTTCTGAGTCTGTTCTTCTATCCATTTCTGGTAGTAGTCTTTCACATTCTCTTTGTGTTTCCTACCACTGAAGTTGGCCTTTCTCACAGATGGAGAATCATGGGACAGCTACGTATTGCAATAGACACAATAAGACTTGGGCATGTTGCTCTGAAGGAGGTTGGCCACTCCATTCCACAACGCCTGGAGATGACCTTGTAATACATTTTTCAAACTTACAGTATAACATGGAAATAGTGGTAAAATGTTTGGAAAAAAAAAAACACAACATTTTATTCCAGGAATTCTCTGACCATACTATCATGTCTTTCTAGAACTTTTCATCCCTACTCTGATTATACCTGTTCTTTGATCTTCATAAGATCTTCAGCAACTTGTATACTTCATTTTACCCTAGTCTTCTGTTTTGTATCATCCTTTCCTGTTTCATTTTCTTCCCTTTCCTGCCCAGGTCCCATTCTTATCACTTCAACTACTTTCTACCCAAAAAACCCAGCTTCCTTATCTCTTTTACCCACTTCTATTAACCCTGTCTTATAAATCTCCAACCCTGGATTGACCCAAACATATCCATCTTCTTCCATGCTACCCACTGGTAGCCAAGTGTCAGAGAAATACACACAGCTAGGTGGACTGGTGCTACTACTATACATTTAGGATTTCCAGTCTCATCTGGGTCCTCAGTGCTTCTAGCCATCTGTATCTGTGTCTCTGGTCAGTTACCCTTTTCCCCTCTTCTCCATGATAGGTCCAAATTTTTGCCATTCTTCTCATGCTCCCTAGCCTATCCTAAGTACCCCTACTTTCTTTAACTGATAAAACGGAGATGACCAGGGATGAGCTTCCTCAGTTCCCACTCCCCACTCACAAGCTTATCCACATCTCTGTGTTCCTTCCCGGGTGTCTTGGAGGACGAATGTGTCAAGGCCAGTGTCACCACTGTCCTTGTGTCACCGCTCTTGAATTTACTCTTCTCCATATCCATCCAGGAATTTGTTCCATCAATGATTCATTTGCTCTCCTGTTTCTTCAACTTCCCCCTCCTGGTTTCTTCTCATCATATTCAAGTCTCTTTAAATCAAAAAAATAATAGGCAAAACTCTCACCATTCTACATTCCTCTTTTAGCTATCACTCCAATTTGTCTTCTTTTTATCTGGGCTTCTGGAGAGGTCCTCCATCAGATATGACTTGGCTTCTACCTCTTCAAATTCACAGAAACTGCTTGTCCTAAGGGCATCAATGATTTCCTCATTGTTTAACCCAGGGAATAGTTTGTTCTTTCTTAGTTGACTTCTCTGAGATACTTGGCATCATTGCTTTCCTTTTTGAAACTCTCTTCTTTAACTCCCAGTGGTGCATAGGCTGTAGGTTTACTGATAGCTCCCAAATCCTATCTCTAGCCCAACCCACTGCTTCAGACCCTCATATTGAACTGCACACCAAATTGCCCACCTGGATCCAAATGCAACATATCCATAATGGGGCCCATTTATATCTCCCCGAGTTTCTTCCATTTGTGGGCCTCAATTACCAAATCAGAAGCCTGGGAGTCATCTTTAACTTCTCCCCTCACCTCCACCCTTACAGCGAATGGTTGCCAAGTATTTTCTACTCTACTTAATAAGAAGGCCTCACTTCTAACTTAGACATTGAAAGAATCAACTGACTATTCTGCTTCCCATCTCACCCCAGCGAAATCTCTTGTGGAGATTGGAATTCTGTGGTTTTCTCATTCTGCTCTTCATATGTAACTTCCATTCACTGAATGAAAAGACCTGACTTGGGAGGAGTGAACCCAGCTGCAGTGAAGGGTACCAAGTATCAAGCTGATTTCTTTTTTAAGTATTTGTGTTGAGAAAACAGGGTTTTGCAAGCCATAATCATCTTGAATTATGCATTGTTGAGCTGCTTTAAGCATAAAAGCAAAAGAAATAAATGTGTAATATTCGGGGTAAAGTTGGGCCATGAAAATCATCACAATGAAGTCATTTGTGGGGCCACGCCAGGTTCTTCTCATAAGGATGAATCTCACTAGTTCCCTTTGAAATGAAGGGGCTTGGAGTTCTGAACCAGAATCCTATCTTTGTGCTCCAAGTTAAAACACATGAAAATAAACCAGAGGACAGGAGTGTGCCTGCCACCCCCTCAGCAGCCCTTCTGGCACACACGGATAGACGATCACATGTAGATGCATCTACACGGGTAGATCCATCACCACAGCCCTACTCGATGTCATCACAAGGCATGTTCCAAGACCCATCTGGAAGGTGTTTCAGAAGAGAAAAAGCCTAGAAGACTTCAACACTTATAAAACAGCCCATGTTAATCAGACTCAATTTTATGTCAGAAAAATTTTAAAGGGAGCAAAAATGAACTAAATACCATCCAAGATTCTTTCCAGCTGAAGAAAAGTCTACAATTCCTTTAAGTCACTGGTTCTTAACTTTGGTGGCAGTGGAGGTAAGGGAGGTGTTGCAGACTCCTTTGAGAAATCAATGGAGGATACGGATTCAGTGTTCAAAAAATGCTTACACATACCCCACCCACACCTCCCAACCACAAACTTTTATGCACAATTTCAAGGATTTCATGCATCCCAGTTTAAGACCTCATGTCTACATTTCGGCACTGACTACACATGAACTTGAATGTGACTGAAACTTTTTTTGTAATCACAAAAATATGATTTCCACTTAGCACCCCTGAAAGTCACCCAGGTTTCTAACCTGTTCCTCTTCCATTTCCTAAGGGTTCTTACTATGGACTTCCCTGGGTGGTGGTGGCAGAGGGGCTACTTCTCAGCTCAGCAGAGAATGCTTTTTCATAGTTAAGCCAGTGTTTCTCAAACAAAAGCCTTTGGGAGAACTTGGACCCATTCCATTTCCAGGCCCATGGCTTCTGGACTGGCTATGCTAGGAAGGGTAGGCCAAATTTTAGCTGTCCCCAGTAGACTTTCCTCTCCACTGGGCTGAGAGTATTATCAAAGAGACCCCAGATTTAGAAGCCAGGCTGGAAGTGGGTAGAATGGTTCAAGCTGCTCCTTTTCTGAAGAGACGTAACTTGGTCTGGCTTCTCTACAGGTTTAAGTCAGGGATGATGGGTGCCTGGGAGGAGGGGAGAGTGGAAGCCATTAAGACAAGGAAACTTTTAAGCGCTTTTGTGGTGCTGGCAGTTGGCATGAGTGGGACGCGTGGAAATGGAGCTTGTATTAAGAAGTTAAAGCTGGAGAAAAATGTTTCCCACACTTAAATGTTCTCAGTGCTCAGATCAGTCCACCTCTCTGAAGCTGCCGGAGAGTATCTGGGGCAGCATTACTCTTGCTGCTTTATTACTATCATTGCCATGTGGCCTCTAATCTCTGTTATGAAGAACAACTTTGGTTTACCCAGATTCTTCACTTTCTAGAAACTCTCACTTCATGATTCCTTAATGGTCATTTACTTACCACTTTCATTTTCCTACAATTTGAGGGTTTTTACAAGAATTGCAAAAAAGTGTCAAAATTTCTGACTCCCTTCTGACTCGAAGTCTTGAGAAAATATCTTGCATGCCGTAACAACTAAATAAACATGTTTCAATTTCTCCAGTAGATGAAAAAGTCTAATTTTGTTTCATATTACTTCTGCAGAATTACAGAAAATGAAATGTTGGCAGAATTCCATGGCAACAAATAAGGATTTTAGCAGTTGTGCCTAATTCAATTACATCATTACTTCCCAAACTCACCAGTTGTTATATCGTATTGCAAAATGTCACCAGTACTTTCCCAGTTTCATATATTATGGAGAAAAGAGAATTTTATTATGTGCCTGTACAAAAAGTGGAAGAGGAGCTTGTACAAGAGAAGTGTCACATGACAGTGACTGCGTGCACTTGCCTCCTACAAATTCTGATAGGTGCAGAGAAAAGATTTTAACAAAGTTTATTAGTTCATAATTTTTTTAAAGAACAAAATTTCCAATTTTACTTTGCCTTAATGAGTTAACACAATGTGTTCAATGTATTATGTAGAATAATACTCATGAAATGGATGCTTTCTGTGGACTCAAAAATAGAGGCTTTACATTCACTGTTCTGTCTACCTGGAACTCCCCACCATGCACACACACTCTCTCTCTCTCTCTCGCCCTCTCTCTCTCTCTCACACACACACACACACACACACACACACACTCCTTCACAAATTCATTCCAGGGCATCCTTCATTTTTCACCTGATTGGACAAGTGATTCTATTGTCCAATGTGAGTGGAGAAGGGGCTCCAACCCAAGGACATGGTATCTGTTCAAGAAGAAGGGAGGAAGGGTGGGAAATTAGCAAGCATAAGGTTTCAGTGGAAACTATGTCATTCTCTTCCTGCCCCAATCCCCACGGCACTGTAAATGTGAAAGCAGCCCCAGCCCAAGCCTAAACGAAGGATAATCTGTTATTTATGAATGTAAGCAGTGAAGCCATGGAGCACTTAAAGCACAAATACTGGAGGCAAAATGCCTGGATTTGACTCCCGGCTCTAAAGGTTACTACCTGTGCCACCACAGATAAATTGTTTAACCCCTTTTTTGCTTCAGTTTCCTAACTGGTAAAGGGAAATAATAATAATAATAACAATAAGAAGAAGAAGAAGGAGGAGGAGGAGCAGGAGGAGGAAGATGAGCAGCAAGATGTCGGACTAGAAGGCTCCACCTATCATCCCCCCTGCAAGGACACCAAGTTAATAACTATCTATACAGAAAAAACATCTTCATAAGAACCAAAAATCAGGTGAGCCCTCATAGTACCTGGTTTTAACTCCATATCACAGTACAAGATATAAATAGAAACAACAAAAAGTTAAAAAGCAGGGAAACAAAGTTATGGCATAGAGTTCTTATCTTCTATTTTTTGCTTGAATATGCAAACAGTGTTATGTTGTTATGAGGTTAAAATAATGGGCTATAAGATGGTATTTGTAAGCTTCATGGTAACCTCAAACCAAAAAACATACAACAGAGACACAAAAAAATAAAAAGCAAGAAACTAAATCATATCACCAGAGAAAATCACCTTTCACTAAAGGAAGACAGAAAGGAAAGAAAGAAAGAAGAGAAGACCATAAAAAATCAGAAAACAAGTAACAAAATGGAAGGAGTAAGTTCTTACTTATCAATTACATCATTGAATGTAAATGGACTATCTAATCAAAAGACATAGACTGACTGAATGGATGACAAAACAAGACCCATTGATCTGCTGCCTACAAGAAACACACTTCCCCATAAAGACACACATAGACTAAAAATAAATGGATGGAAAAAGACATTCCATGCCAATGGAAACCAGAAAACAGTGGGAGAAACTATACTTATATCAGACAAAATAGATTTCAAAACAAAAACTGTAAGAAGCTACAAAGAAGGTCACTAATGATAAAGGGGTCAATTCAGCAAGAGGATATAACAATTTTAAATATATAAGTACCCAACACTGGATCACCCAGATACACAAAGCAAATGTTATTAGAGCTAAAAAGAGAGATAGGCCCCAATACAATAATACCTGGAGACTTTGAGACACTCGACTTTCAGCATTGGACAGATCTTCCAGACAGAAAATCAGCAAAGAAACATTAAACTTAATCTGCACTACAGACCGAATGGATCTAATAGATATTTACAGAACATTTCATCCAACGGCTTCAGAATACACATTCTTTTTCTTAGCACATGCATCATTCTCAAGGATAGGCCATATGTTAGGTCACAAAACAAGTCTTAAAACATTCAAAAATTTTTAAATAATATCAAGTATTTTCTCTGACCACAATGGAATAAAACTAGAGACTAATAACAAGAGAAATTTTGAAAATTATGCAAACACATGGAAATTAAACAATATGCTCCAGAATGACCAGTGGGTCAATGAAGAAATTAAGAAGAAAATTGAAAATTTTCTTGAAACAAATGATAAAGGAAACACAACATACCAAAACCTATGAGATACAGCAAAACCAGGACTAAGAAGGAATTTTATAGCTATAAGTGCCTACATCAAAAAAAGAGAAAACGGTGGCTCACACCTGTAATCCCAGCACTGTGGGAGGCCGAGGCAGGTGAATCGTGAGGTCAGGAGATGGAGACCATGGTGAAACCCAGTCTCTACTAAAAATACAAAAAATTAACTGGGCGCGGTGGCAGGCACCTGTAGTCCTAACTACTCAGGAGGCTGAGGCAGAAGAATGGCATGAACCCGGAAGGTGGAGCTTGCAGTGAGCCGAGATTGTGCCACTGCACTCCAGCCTGGGTGACAGAGCAAGACTCCATCTCAGAAAAAAAAGAGAGAAAAAAACTTCAGATAAACAACCTGATGATGCATCTCAAGGAATGAGAAAAGCAAGAAAAAACCAAACCCAAAATTAGTAGAAGAAAAGAAACAATAAAGATCAGAGTGGAAATTAATGAAATTGAAGTGAAAAAATACCAAAGATCAATGAAACAAAAAGTTGGATTTTGAAAAGTTAAACAAAATTGACAAACCTTGAGCCAGACTAACTAAGAAAAAAAGAGAGAAGATACAAATAAATAAAACCAGAAATGAAAAAGGAGACATTACAACTAATACAGCAGAAATTCAAAGGTTCATTAGAAGTTACTATGAGTAACAATATGCCAGTAAATTAGAAAATCTAGAACAAATGGACACATTTCTGGACACATACAATCCACCAAGATTGAACCAGGAAGAAATCCAAAACATGGACAAACCAGTAACAAGTAGTGAGATCAAAGCCATAACAAAAACTCTACCAGTAAAGAAAAGCCCAGGACCCGATGACTTCACTGACAAATTCTACAAAACATTTAAAGAACTAACATCAATCCTACTCAAACTATCTCAAAAAAATAGAGGAGCAGGGAATACTTCCAAACTCATTCTGTGAGGCCAGCATTACCCCAATACCAAAACCAGATAAAGACACATCAATAAAAGGAAACTACTGGCCAGAATCTCTGACAAATATTAATGCAATTTTTTCAACAAAATAATAGCAAACCAAATTCAACAATACATTAGAAAGATCATTCATCAAGACCAAGTGGGATTTATCCCTGGGATGCAAGAATGGCTTAACATAGCAAATACTTTGCAAAGACAGTTCAACATACCAAATCAATCAATGTGATATATCAATAGAATGAAGGATAAAAACTATATGATTATTTCAATTGATACTGAAAAAGGATTTGATAAAATTCAACATTCCTTCATGATAAAAACCCTCAAAAAACTGAGTATAGCAGGAGTATAAGTTAACATAATAAAAGCCATATACAACAGACCCACAGCTAGTATCATACTGAATGGGAAAAAAGCTGAAATCCTCTCCTCTAAGATCTGGAACATGACAAGGATGCCCACTGATATCACTGTTATCCAGCACAGTACTAGAAGTCCTAGCTAGAGCAATCAGACAAAAGAAAGATATAAAGGGCATCCAAATTAGAAAAGAAGTGAAATCATCCTTGTTTGCAGATGATATGATCCTATGTTTGGAAAAATCTAAAGATTACACAAGAAACCTATTAAAAATGATGAACAAACTTAGTTGAAGGATATAAAATCAACATAACCAAAATCAGTGGCATTTCTATATGCCACCAGTGAACAATCTGAAAAAGAAATAAAACAGTTACCCCACTTACAATAGCCACACATAAAATTAAATACCTAGGAATTAACTAAAGAAGTGCAAGATCTCGATAGCCATTCCAAGATGGCCGAATAGGAACAGCTCCAGTCTGCAGCTCCCAGCGTGGTTGACACAGAATAAGGGTGCTTTCTGCATTTCCAGCTGAGGTACCTGGTTCATCTCATTGGGACTGGTTGGACAGTGGGTGCAGCCCACACAGGGTGATCAAAAGCAGGGCAGGGTATCGCCTCACCTGGGAAGTGCAAGGGGTCGGGGGATTTCCCTTTCCTAGCCAAGGGAAGCTGTGACAGACTGTACCTGGAAAATCGGGACACTGCCACCCAAATACTATGCTTTTCCTGTGGTCTTAGCAAACGGCACATCAGGAGATTATATCCCACGCCTGGCTTGGCAGGTCCCACGCCCACGGAGCCTTGCTCACTGCTAGCGCAGCAGTCCAAGATCAAACTGCAAGGCGGCAGCTTGACTGTGGGAGGGGCATCTGCAATTGGTGAGGCTTAAGTAGGTAAACAAAGCAGGTGAGTAGTAGAGCCCACCTCAGCTCAATGAGGCCTGCCTGCCTCTGCAGACTCCACCTTTGGGGGCAGGGCATAGCTGAATAAAAGGCAGCAGAAACTTCTGCAGACTTAAACGTCCCTGTCTGACAGCTCTGAAGAAAGCAGTGGTTCTCCCAGCATGGTGTTTGAGCTCTGAGAACAGACAGACTGCCTCCTCAAGTGGGTCCCTGACACCCGTGTAGCCTAACTGGGAGACAATTCCCAGTAGGGGCCAACTGACACCTCATACAGCCAGGTGCCCCTCTGAGACAAAGCTTCCAGAGGAAGGATCAGGCAGCAATATTTGCTGTTCTGCAATATTTGCTGTTCTGCATCCTCTGCTGGTGATACCAAGGCAAACAGGGTCTGGAGTGGACCTCCAGCAAACTCCAACATACCTGCAGCTGAGGAACCTGACTGTTAGAAGGAAAACTAACAAGCAGAAAGGAATAGTATCAACATCAACAAAAAAGACATCCACACCAAAACCCCATCTGTAGGTCACCATCATCAAAGACCAAAGGTAGATAAAACCACAAAGATGGCGAGAAACCAGAGCAGAAAAGCTGAAAGTTCTAAAAACCAGAGCACCTCTTCTCCTCCAAAGGATCACAGCCCCTCGCCAGCAATGGAACAAAGCTGGACTGAGAATGACTTTGACCAGCTGACAGAAATAGGCTTCAAAAGGTCGGTAATAACAAACTTCTCTGAGCTAAAGGAGCACGTTCGAACCCATCCCAAGGAAGCTAAAAACGTTGAAAAAAGATTAGACGAATGGCTAACTATAATAAACTATGTAGAGACGACCTTAAATGACCTGATGGAGCTGAAAACCATGGCACAAGAACTACGTGATGCATGCACAAGCATCAGTGGAATAAAGACTATCAGTGATTGGAGATCAAATGAATGAAATGAAGCAAGAAAAGAAGTTTAGAGAAAAAGAGCAAAAAGAGATGAACAAAACCTCCAAGAAATATGGGACTATGTGAAAAGACCAAATCTACGTTTGATTGGTGTACCTGAAAGTGAAGGGGAGAATGGAATCAAGCTGGAAAACACTCTTCAGGATATTATCCAGGAGAATGTCCCCAACCTATCAAGGCAGGCCAACATTCAAATTCAAGAAATACAGAGAACACCACAAAGATACTCCTTGAGAAGAGCAACCCCAAGACACATAATTGTCAGATTTACCAAGGTTGAAATGAAGGAAAAAATGCTAAGGGCAGCCAGAGAGAAAGGTCGGGTTACCCACAAAGGGAAGCCCATCAGACTAACAGCAGATCTCTTGGCAGAAACTCTACAAGCCAGAAGAGAGTGGGGCCCATATTCAACATTCTCAAAGAAAATAATTTTCAACCTAGAATTTCATATCCAGCCAAACTAAGCTTCATAAGTGAAGGAGAAATAATATCCTTTACAGACAAGCAAATGCTGAGAGATTTTGTCACCACCAGGCCTGCCTTACAGGAGCTCCTGAAGGAAGCACTAAACATGGAAAGGAACAACCAGTACCAGCCACTGCAAAAACATGCCAAATTGTAAAGACCATCAAGGCTAGGAAGAAACTGCATCAACTAATGGGCAAAACAACCAGCTAATATCATAATGACAGGATCAAATTCACACATAACAATATTAACCTTAAATATAAATGTACTAAACGCTCCAACTAAAGGACACAGACTGGCAAATTGGATAAAGAGTCAAGACCCATCAGTGTGCTGTATTCAGGAGACCCATCTCACATGCAGAGACACACATAGGCTCAAAATAAAGGGATGGAAGAAGATCTACCAAGCAAATGGAAAGCAAAAAAAAAGCAGGGGTTGCAATCCTCATCTCTGATAAAACAGACTTTAAACCAACAAAGATCAAAAGAGACAAAGAAGGCCATGACATAACAGTAAAGGGATCAATGCAACAAGAAGAGCTAACTATCCTAACTATATATGCACCCAACACAGGAGCACCCAGATTCATAAAGCAAGTCCTTAGAGACCTACAAAGAGACTTAGACTCTCACACAATAATAATGGGAGACTTTAACACCCCACTATCAACATTAGACAGATCAACGAGATAGAAGGTTAACAAGGATATCCAGGACTTGAACTCAGCTCTGCACCAAGCAGACCTAATAGACATCTAAACAACTCTCCACCCCAAATCAATAGAATATACATTCTTCTCAGCACCACATTGCACTTATTCCAAAATTGACCACGTAGTTGGAAGTAAAGCACTCCTCAGCAAATGTAAAAGAAGAGAAATTATAACAAACTGTCTCTCAGACCACAGTGCAATCAAACCAGAACTCAGGATTAAGAAACTCACTCAAAACTGCTCAACTACATGGAAACTGAACAACCTGCTCCTGAATGACTACTGGGTACATAATGAAATGAAGGCAGAAATAAAGATGTTCTTTGAAACCAATGAGAACAAAAACACAACATACCAGAATCTCTGGGACACATTCAAAGCAGTGTGTAGAGGGAAATTTATAGCACTAAATGCCCACAAGAGAAAGCAGGAAAGATCTAAAATTGACCCCCTAACATCACAATTAAGAGAACTAGATAAGCAAGAGCAAACACATTCAAAAGCTAGCAGAAGGCAAGAAATAACTAAGATCAGAGCAGAACTGAAGGAGATAGAGACACAAAAAACCCTTCAAAAAATCAATGAATCCAGGAGCTGGTTTTTTGAAAAGAGCAACAAAATTGATAGACCGCTAGCAAGACTAATAAAGAAGAAAAGAGAGAAGAATCAAATAGAGGCAATAAAAAATGACAAAGGGGATATCACCACCGATCCCACAGACATACAAACTACCATCAGAGAATACTACAAACACCTCTATGCAAATAAACTAGAAAATCTAGAAGAAATGGATAAATTCCTTGACACATACACCCTCCCAAGACTAAACCATGAAGAAGTTGAATCTCTGAATAGACCAATAACAGGCCCTGAAATTGTGGCAATAATCAATAGCCTACCAACCAAAAAAAGTCCAGGAACAGACAGATTCACAGCCGAATTCTACCAGAGGTACAAGGAGGAGCTGGTACCATTCCTTCTGAAACTATTTCAATCAATAGAAAAAGAGGGAATCCTCTCTAAATCATTTTATGAGGCCAGCATCATCCTGATACCAAAGCCTGGCAGAGACACAACCAAAAAAAGAGAATTTTAGACCAATATCCTTGATGAACATTGATGCAAAAATCCTCAATAAAATACTGGCAAACCAAATCCAGCAACACATCAAAAAGCTTATCCACCATGATCAAGTGGGCTTCATCCCTGGGATGCAAGGCTGGTTCAACATACGCAAATCAATAAATGTAATCCAGCATATAAACAGAACCAAAGACAAAAACCACATGATTATCTCAATAGATGCAGAAAAAGGCCTTTGACAAAATTCAACAACCCTTCACGCTAAAAACTCTCAATAAATTAGGTATTGATGGGACATATCTCAAAATAATAAGAGCTATCTATGACAAACCCGCAGCCAATATCATACTGAATGGGCAAAAACTGGAAGCATTCCCTTTGAAAACTGGCACAAGACAGGGATGCCCTCTCTCACCACTCCTATTCAACATAGTGCTAGAAGTTCTGGCCAGGGCAATCAGGCAGGAGAAGGAAATAAGGGGTATTCAATTAGGAAAAGAGGAAGTCAAATTGTCCCTGCTTGCAGATGACATGATTGTATATCTAGAAAACCCCATTGTCTCAGCCCCAAATCTCCTTAAGCTGATAAGCAACTTCAGCAAAGTCTCAGGATATAAAATCCATGTGCAAAAATCACAAGCATTCTTATACACCAATAACAGACAAACAGAGAGCCAAATCATGAGTGAACTCCCATTCACAATTGCTTCAAAGAGAATCAAATACCTAGGAATCCAACTTACAAGGGATGTGAAGGACCTCTTCAAGGAGAACTACAAACCACTGCTCAACGAAATAAAAGAGGACACAAACAAATGGAAGAACATTCCATGCTCATGGGTAGGAAGAATCGGTATCGTGAAAATGGCCATACTGCCCAAGGTAATTTATAGATTGAATGGCATCCCCATCAAGCTACCAATGACTTTCTTCACAGAATTGGAAAAAACTACTTTAAAGTTCATATGGAACCAAAAAAGAGCCCGCATCGCCAAGTCAATCCTCAGCCAAAAGAACAAAGCTGGAGGCATCACGCTACCTGACTTCAAGTTATACTACAAGGCTACAGTAACCAAAACAGCATGGTACTGGTACCAAAACAGAGATATAGACCAATGGAACAGAACAGAGCCCTCAGAAATAATGCCACATATAGACAACTATCTGATCTTTGACAAACCTGACAAAAACAAGCAATGGGGAAAGGATTCCCTATTTAATAAATGATGCTGGGAAAACTGGCTAGCCATAAGGAGAAAGCTGAAACTGGATCACTTCCTTACACCTTATACAAAAATTAATTCAAGATGGATTAAAGACTTACATGTTAGACCTAAAACCATAAAAACCCTAGAAGAAAACCTAGGCAATACCATTCAGGACATAGGCATGGGCAAGGACTTCATGTCTAAAACACCAAAAGCAATGGCAACAAAAGCCAAAATTGACAAATGGGATCTCATTAAACTAAAGAGCTTCTGCACAGCAAAAGAAACTACCATCAGAGTGAACAGGCAACCTACAGAATGGGAGAAAATTTTTGCAACCAATTCATCTGACAAAGGGCTAATATCCAGAATCTACAATGAACTCAAACAAATTTACAAGAAAAAAGCAAACAACCCCATCAAAAAGTGGGCGAAGGATATGAATAGAGACGTCTCAAAAGAAGACATTTATGCAACCAAAAAACACATGAAAAAATGCTCATCATCACTGGCCATCAGAGAAATGCAAATCAAAACCACAATGAGATACCATCTCACACCAGTTAGAATGGCCATCATTAAAAAGTCAGGAAATAAAAGGTGCTGGAGAGGATGTGGAGAAATAGGAACACTTTTACACTGTTGGTGGGACTGTAAACTAATTCAACCATCGTGGAAGTCAGTGTGGCGATCCCTCAGGGATCTAGAACTAGAAATACCATTTGACCCAGCCATCCCATTACTGGGCATATACACAAAGGATTATAAATCATGCTGCTATAAAGACACATGCACACGTATGTTTATTGCGGCACTATTCACAGTAGCAAAGACTTGGAACCAACCCAAATGTCCAACAACGATAGACTGGATTAAGAAAATGTGGCACATATACACCATGGAATACTATGCAGCCATAAAAAATGATGAGTTCATGTCCTTTGTAGGGACATGGATGAAGCTGGAAACCATCATTCTCAGCAAACTATCGCAAGGACAAAAAACCAGACACTGCCTGTTCTCACTCATAGGTGGGAATTGAACAATGAGAACACATGGACACAGGAAGGGGAACATCACACACCGAGGACTGTTGTGGGGTGGGGGGAGGGGGCAGGGATAGCATTAGGGGATATACCTAATACTACCTGACGAGTTAATGGGTGCAGCACACCAACATGGCACATGTATACATATGTAACAAACCTGCATGTTGTGCACATGTACCCTAAAACTTAAAATATAATAATAAAAAAAAAGAATTGTGTCCCATGCTGTAAAAGCATGTTCATTTTCTTAATGTGCCATATCCAAAGCAATGTATTCTTGCTTGGGTAGACTGAGATGTTATTTAGAGTAAAAGGTTGGCAGTGGCATAAGGGCAGGATGGAGAAGAGAGAAAGGCTCTGTACTTATCACCTCCTCTCTTCCTACTAAGATCCCCAGTTCTCCTTGTAGTAGCTGCAGCCCCTATGTTTTGGTGCTACTAGTAATGGGATAACTAGGCCTTTTCTCTTGCCAATGTCAACAGTCCCATTGACTTCCAATCTGGTAACTTGGAAACAAACCAATGACTCCTAGTTTCATTTATCATACTTCGGTGACTCTTTCTTAACCTTTAAAAGGCTCATTTCTCATTATAATTATCATTATTGGCTAGGCGCAGTGGCTCACGCCTGTAATCCCAGCACTTTGGGAGGCCAAGGTGGGCAGATCACTTGAGGTCAGGAGTTCAAGACCAGCCTGGCCAACATAGTGAAACTTCATCTCTACTAAAACACAAAAATTAGCTGAGCATGGAGGTGGGCGCCTGTAATCCCAGCTACTCGGGAGTCTGAGGCAGGAGAATTGCTTGAACCTGGGAGGTGGAGGTTGCAGTGAGTGGAGATAGTGCCACTGCACTCCAACCTAGGCAACAGAGCAAGACTGCATCTCAATATATACATAATGGCAGAAGGTGATACATGTAGATATGGATATATATAGATATATATCATTATCAAGCCAGGTTATCCCAGAATTCTAGCCTTGCATTTTGCTATTTACCAATGAGCAGGTATCCTGAACTATTAAACCTGATTCCCAGTATGTGCCTTGTGCTTTCCTTATGCTGTTCTCTGCTGGATACAGCCTCCTCCCCAGTCTAAACCTATCAGACCATCAAGCTGTCTTTTAAATTCACATTTATAACATTACCTCAACCTCCATTTAAAAAATGAGCAGGTCTTTATGTGTTGACCTTCGTTGACAAAAATGATAAACATTTCTGTGGCAACCACTCTACCAAAACTAAGTACTGTCATTTATATCTCTATCATAATACCACTGTATTACACACATAGCATGGCCTTGATCTACGTCAATCTGCATCATAGTTTCTGTGTATCTTCTGTATAAAAAGAACAATGAAAATATCTGTAATTATTTATATTTCCTTATTAATCATTTTAATAAAACATTTTATAAACATTTTCAGCCCATACCTCCAAAGTAGATTGATCTACTCTGATGCCCAAAGTCATTTTAATATAATGCCATTAATAGTATATAGCAACACATTTAAAAGGTTATGATTTTATCTTGATCTGTACACTAAAATTGAGCTTCAGTGCTCAATGGGCTAAAAAAAAGTACAACTCCTCACAGTATTAAACATAAACATTATGATTGGAATGAGTTTCATCATTATTGTTCTTTCATGCAAATCCAAAACACAAAAACAATATGATGATGTTGGAACTATTTACAGTACGTTAACCATCAGTTAAGTTTTAGAGATTGGAGAGGTTATAGAAAGAAGAAAAAAGTCATTTATTTCTTGGAATTTTTAGTATCTACTGATTATAACATAACTAGTAAAGCTTAGAAATTCATTTTGTAAGCTGTAATGTTGTTATCTGTACTAATAAAAAAGTAAACAGCAAAAAAGGAAGTGAAAGATCTCTATAATGAAAACTATAAAATACAAATGAAAGAAATTAAAGCAAACAAAAAATGGAAAAATATTCAATGTTTATGGATTGAAAGAATCAATATTGTTAAAATGTCCATACTACCAAAGCAATCTACAGATTCAATGCAATCCCTATCAAAATACCAATGACATTCTTCACAGAAATAGAATAAAAATCCTAAAATTTATATGGAACCACAAAAAACAAAAAACAAACAAACAAACAAAAAAGACAGAATAGCCAAACCCATCCTAAGCAAAGAGAAAAAAACTGGGTGAATCACATTACCTGGCTTCAAATTACTACATAGCTATCTAGTACTGTAGTACTACTTCTGGTTACTACAGGGCTACAGTAACCAAAACAGCATGGTACTGGCATAAAAATAGACACATAGACCAATGGAACAGAATAGAGAATCCAGAAACAAATCCATACACCTACAGTGAACACATTTTCGACAAAGGTGCCAAGAACATACACTGAAGAAAAGACAGTCTCTTCAATAAATGGTGCTGGGAAACCTGGATATCCATATGCAGAAGAATAAAACTACTGCAGAAATAGACGAGAGACCCGTATCTCTCACCACATGCAAAAATCAAATCAAAATGGATTAAAGACTTAATCTAAGACCTGAAAGTATGAAACTACTACAAGAAAACATTGTGGAAAATCTCCAGGACATTGGTCTGGGCAAAGATTTCTTGAGCAATACCGCACAAGCACAGGCAACCAAAGTTAAAAGGAGGCAAATGGGATTATATCAAGTTTAAAAGCTTCTGCAGAGCAAAGAAACAATAACAAAGTGAAGAGACAACATACAGAATGGGAGAAAATATTTGCAAACTGCCCATCTGATAAGGGATTAATAACAAGAATATGTAAGGAGCCCAAACAACTCTTTAGGAAAAAATCTAATCCAATCAAAAAATGGGCAAAAGATTTGAATAGATATTTCTCAAAAGACATACAAATGGCAAACAGGCATATGAAAAGGTGCTCAACATCACTGATCATCAGAGAAATGCAAATCAAAACAACAATGAGATATCATCTCACCCCAGTTAACATGACTTTTATCCAAAAGAAAGGCAATAGCAAATGCTGGTGAGAATGTAAATAAAAGGGAACCCTTATATGCTGTTGGTGGGAATGTAAATTAGTACAACTACTATGGAGAACAGTTTGGAAGTTCCTCAAAAAACTAAAAATAGAGCTACCATACGCTTCAGCAATCTCACTGCTGGGTATATACCCAAAAGAAAGGAAATCAGCATATTGAAGACATATCTGCACTCCTATGTTTGTTGCAGCTTTTACAATAGCTAAGATTTGGAAGCAATCTAAATGTCCATCAGCAGATGAATGGATAAGGAAATTGTGATGCACATCCACAATGGAGTACTTGAGCCATAAAAAAGAATGAGAGCCTGTCACCTGCAACAACATGAATGGAACTGGAGGTCATTATGTTAAGTGAAATAAGCCAGGAACAGAAAGACAAATATCACATGTTCTCACTTATTTGTGGGACCTAAAAATCAAAACAATTGAACTCAAGGACAGAGAAAGTAGAAGGATGGTTACCAGAGGCTGGGAAGGGTAGCAGGGTGCTGGGGAGGAAGGGAGATGGTTAATGGGTATAAAAAAATAAAAAGAATGAATGAGACTTACTAGGTTGATAGCCCAACAGGGTTACTATAATCAATAATAACTTATTTGTACAGTTTTAAATAATTAAAAGAGTTATTGGACTGTTTGTAACTCAAAGGATAAAATATTTGCAATCACCCCATTCTCCATGTGTGCTTATTTCATATTGTATGCCTATATCTAAACATTCATGTGCCCCATAATTATATATACCTACTATGTACCCACAAAAATTAAAAATTAAAATAATAATTATATATATAGAATAAATAGGATTCATGAGAAAGAAATAAGTTATTATACTGGCAGCATCTCGTGCCTAGCACATAGTATGCACTAGAAAAGTACTTGCCGTTACTACTGCATAGGTTTAAACAATTTCACTGGGACAGGACAATTTTATGAGTTATAATCACCGTCCTTTAGCAATCCTACAAACACAACTCATTTTCATCTGTAACCCTCTCCCCTTTCACTCACTGGCCCACAGCTCACTCATAGGTGGGAACTGAACAATGAGAACACATGGACACAGGAAGGGGAACATCACACACCAGGGACTGTTGTGGGGTGGGGGGAGGGGGGAGGGATAGCATTAGGAGATATACCTAATGTTAAATGATGAGTTAATGGGTGCAGCACACCAACATGGCACATGTATACATATGTAACTAACCTGCACGTTGTGCACATATACCCTAAAACTTAAAGTATAATAAAAATAAAAATAAAAAAAAAGAGGGAAGGTTGATGCTGGCCATGATTCCTTGGGAAGAACCAGCAGAACCAGTTTTCTCTCCCTGACACTGAGAAAGGATTTTTTTAAGTTTCTCTGAACTGAGGTTGAAGAGAAGGGAAGCAAAAGAGAAGGGGCTGGTGGTGGTATCTGAGGAGCTCCTTGGGCTCCAGCATGTTCCCACAACTCCCTAAGACTTGCTTTAAATGAAGAAACAGAACCTTTAAACAAGAGTGTGGACTTCAGAGAAGTGACCTCTGCCTTGTGTCCTAAGTGCCCTGCATCCCAACTGGACTTGAGCGGCATCCTGCATCCCAACTGGACTTGACCTCCTAGAATGTCCCGCCCCACCAGGCAGGCAGCAGTTGGGCATAGATGATTGGGATGGTGTTGAAGCAGAGAAGACCTAAAATACCCCTTTTGGGTTTCCCACTGACCAGAAAGGTGTGGAGAACAGTAGACCCTCTCCGTGCCCCAGAGGAGTGTGGGGGGGAAAGAGAAAACCAATCTGAAAAGACATTAAAGCCCTGATGCAGGGACAACACAGCTGAAATGGAGAGGACCGCATGGCTACAGGCCAGCTAGCAACTTGGTGCTCTGGTAAATGCCAGTGTGGCAGGATGGCAAGGCCTGAGCACAAGTAGTTTTGCCCATCTCAGTGAGTAACAGAATGCAAAGGTACCAACAGCCACGGGCCTGATCCTCTTGCCCCTGAAGCTATGACACCACCTAAGACCCCTGGATCTCCCAACACCACTGCCAACTCAGGTTGGGAGTGGGGTCAGGGATTAAAATCTTGAATTAACTCAAGTAGGAGCCTGAAATAAATAACTTCACCTCAAATGAACTGAGATTAAATTTTCTGCCAGATAGCGAAATGGAGTTTGAATAGAAAATAACCTGAGTCATAGAAAAATAGAGACAGAGACTGAAAATTCATACCAACTTATTAGACAGTGGAAATGCCTGGGATGCATGTTCAAGAGTGACCTCTAAACTGTGCCTCACCGTGCAAGATTCCATTGAGAATTCTGCTTAGGCAGTCCTCCATATTGCCACTTTCTTACTGAAGGAATAAATCCCCTAGGTGGATAGCTGCTAGAAATGGCAGAAAAAGAAGAAACAAACTAGACATCAAGGGGTAGGTAACCAAGGATTTATAGTGACTATGTGGGACCCACCATGGCTGGGCAAAGGCAGTACAGCCTGCTGGACAGAGCCCTGAATTTGAGTCAGAGGTCTTGGGTTCAAATCCCAGTCCCTTACTTTGCTCTGTAATCCTGAGCAAGCACTTTAGCTTCTGAGAACCTCAGCCTCCTTATCTATAAGCAGCTTCTCCAGGTTAGGGTTAAATGAGGGCAGGTAAGGAAAGTCCCCTCACAGAGCCAGATGTGTGATAGATGCTCACTGAGTATCTGAAGAACAAAACCCTGCCTCTAAGTCCTTTACTTCCAGACCTGCCCTGGCTTCTTCTCCCAGGTTGATGGTCCGGGATGCTACCCACACTAATTCAAGTATTATTTGCTCTTTGGATTCTCAAAGTCCTGCTAGCTGGCTAAATAGCCCTGAGTCCCCACCCCAACACTATAAACCCCCATTCACACACATACCTCCCTCGCTGGCTGGACCTGTGAGGTGCCAGCATGTCACGAGGCTAACTTGGCCCTATGTGGCCAGAGGAGCTGTAGATCCCTTGTCCTAGAGACACCACGGAGTTTTACCTTATAACTGAGGATGAAGGGGTTATTGTAAATAAACAGATGGCTTGGGCTTCATTACTAAGCCAGAGGAAAATTGTACAGCAATATCCTACTGTCCAGTTTAAATGGTGTTCAGGCCAGGGTGCTAATGGGGACTCTTTGTGAAGAAAGCAGAGGCGATGAATTCCTCCCTCAGTAATAAAAGGAGCAGAATCTTGAAAGAGGAGTAGCACTTTAAAAGGGGTGGCTGTTTAAAAACTTCCTGGGGCTGGTAGAAAGGAAAAGGGTGTGCACTGGGAGCCAGATACTGAGAGAGACCCCAGAGGCCTTGCTGGTGGGAGGCCTGCATGCCTCCCTGACAGCTTGATATATTTCAGTGATGGAAACTGCTGACCATACTTTCTGTTTAAGTTAGCATATTTTGTTGGCTTCCTTGTTGTAGGCGTTGAGTTATTCTTTCCCAGCTCCCCATCTGTATCACTTTTCTCCCTTTAGCACACTTAGGTCAGGGTCCACATTCTTAATAATGAAGTCAAAATGCCCTGTTGTCAAGGCTTCCAGAAAAAAAAAAAAAATGCTAAACACAAAGAAGTTGTTAAAGCAGCTGGGATTACACCAAGAGGGAGGGATACATTCAAACTGCACTCCATGAAATCTGTAAAACTCCATCAGCTTTACCAGTTTCTCTCCAGCCTCCACATCCCCAAGGACCTCATTGTCCCTAAAGAAACCCATTAGTGTGCACAGGCTAATGAGACCCTCCAGTCACTGGAACAGGAGAGACTCAACAGGGAGCCCATTTCTGCACACTTGGCAGCCGGCTGCCGGAAACACCTGGTCCTCCCATGCACCCCGCAGGCTCAGGGCAGCGCTGACTCCTTCAACCTTGGCTACTCAAGGAATTTTGCTTGAAGAGACAGCCCAAGGAGTTAGAAGACTTCTTTTTGGTGAGTTCTCGTCACTAGCCTGGAACTCCTGTCCCATCTGGGGGACATTGTGTCATAGTTTCATCTTTAAAAATTGGGGAGGCTGTCTTGCAATGCAAATGACTTTTTCGTGAAAGTCAGTGTGGAGACATTAATAGCATTCAGCTGTTTGTTTCTGAAATAAGGAATTATTCCCAGAGATTTGGAGGGTGGCACATGATGATGGGCATGGCAACCCCCACTTAAACAGGGATTAACCTTCACAGACTAAGCACTCTCATTCCATTGCTAACCCCATTTCTACTGATAGGAACTACTTGGAGCTTGGGGTAGCCCAATCCTACAGACAGAGAAAAAGCTGTGTGGCCGTCCCTGTATCTTCCTCTACAGCCTCATTCCTCCGAGAGCACGCCATGGCCCTGCATTGGTGGTTTCCTCTCGTGATGACACTAGGCCATCTCTGCTTCCGCAGAACACACACCATGTTGTCTGCCTAGCTAGAGGTCCAGTTAATACTTTGTAAGTCTTAGGAGTCAATGCATCCCCCCCACATAGTTTAAATATTGGCTATGTGACCTTGGGCAAGCCATTTAATCTCTCTGAATCACAGTGAAATCAGAATACTATTGTCTCTCTTGCTGGGTTGTTATGAATATTAGAATTAATGTCAGGAAAGTGTTCCACAATCTAAGAGGGATTGAATAAATGGTTTCTGGTAGTCATGGTAGTAGCAGACAAGTTGTATATTTAGAATAATGAGTACTCACTGCAGCCATGCATTTTACTGATCTGACTCAGTGGCTTTAAGATGGTTTATAGCAGCAGAATTCTCTTTCTTTCCTGATGGAATCAGACACAACATCTCCATTTCATAAAGCGAATAGCAGGACACTGCTCTGGTGGAACTGGGACAGATAGCCAGGACTCCTGCCCACCTGGCTCCCCCACCTTTCTGTGGAAGTCCCTCAAGTTCCTGCAAGAAATTCCAGGATAACTCACAACAGTTTAAAAACCACAGGTTTCATTTACAATTGCCATTTTATTTACCAATGCCAGGGACCTGAAAGGTAGAGTCTGAAGTTAGGGGCTATCCAAACATGACACCCTAAGTGTGGTCACTCTGGGATGAAGCAGGTCCTTGCCACACAGGGCTGTCACTGCTCAGGCGGAGGCCTTCCCTTCACTCACCCGTACGAGCAAAACGCCCTGCCACAAACCTTTCCTGTCTCCAGCCGGTCTTACTCATGCCTACCTGAAACCTCCATCCCACACCAGCCCCTATCTTATTTACCTCTCAATGTGACAATCACAACTCATACGCTGAGCTTAGCTTTACTTTTAAAATGTCATCTCCCATTACGTAAGTTTATTTTGCATTTACATGGCGCTTTATATATTTATCTAATTGATTCCTTGTCCTGACCAAACATGGCAGGTTTGTGGAACAGAATGTTACATGCGAGTTTCAGCAGAGGTCCAAAGACAATGGGAACCGCATTCCAAATGAGGTGCCAAAGAAGTTGCGGGATTTTCAAAATAGGTGCCAAGAACCAGCTCCCCAGTTCTTAGACCCTTTTTCCACAATGAAGGTGTAGAGGATGGCAACTGAAGCATTTCTCAAGAGGATTTCTTTGGAGAGAGCTGTAGTATGAAACCTACTCCCCAAAAAGAGGGGTAAGGGGTCCCACCTGACTCCTGGTAATGTGGCCTTCAAGGAAATAGGAGATTTTTAGAGAGAGCTGTGGACATGTCAGTGTAGCTTCTCCCCCACCACGCCCACTTTAGTGAGGTCAGAGGTGGTGCCTTTCCCCTCGTCTCAATTTTTAAAAGGTTGATTTTTAGGAGAAAATTGATATGTTCTAACTGCTTGACTGACACAGAGATCCAGTGTGTGACTGACTCCCACCTGAAGGCAGGTGGCTAGCTGCTTCAAAAGCACAGTGAAAGAAAGACAAAAGGCTCCCCTAGCTTGTGGGGCAAAAATGATGTGTTTTTCACAGACCAGGTGTGGGCCTCCCACAGGAGCTAACCGACGTTGGCTTGTCTTAGGTTGTTTCCAAGAAGACCACCTAAAGGGCAAACAGAGAGAAGCTGAATGGATGGCTGGATTGTCAGGGCCTGAGGAGGAAGAGCCATCTGGAATAGAGAAGCTCTGTCAAGGGGACACAGGTGAGTGACCACCAGCCACAGGGCAGGGGTACCTCCATGGAGAAAGCAGCTGCCCCGTGGGCAATCTGAAACGCCTGCCAAGCCAAGAGGGCCCCGGAGCAGAGTGGCACAGCAGTGGCTTTCAGAGGGAGCGCCTGCCTCTCTCTCTCTCTCTCTCTCTCTCTCTCTCTCTGGATTCTAACCACAAAGCACAGCTACCGGGATGGGAGAAGAGGAGAAAAAGTCGATGAGAAAAAAAAGAAGAAAATGACCACAGCCCTTCCTGCATGCAGCATGCTCAACCTGCAGGAGGGGAGAAATCCTGACTTTAAATCAAATTCGTGGGACTCAACATTTTAATCACCAGATTGAGGTTATTTTTATTACCCCAAAGTAACCATTAAACTCACGCAACTGCCTGATTTTTCAGCTAGCGGCAGGGGAAAATTAGTCCCATGGTCTGGATTAAAGGGACAGTGAGAGACGAAAACAGTTACTTTATAATTGTATAGTTATATGTTCTTGGTCAACATTAGGAGTTAACACGGATCAGTCTCACCATTAAGAGCTACGGGTATCATTCAGAACTTTTTATGTGGCTGGCTTAGGTAAATGAAGGAAATTTACTGTCTCATGTAACCGGGAAGTCCAAAGATAAAGCTGGTTTCAGGACCTCAAATGGAGCCATCACCTCTCTCTTGCTCATCTAGTTCTGTCAACACATTGCGCTCATTTTCTTCCAATGCAAATTGGCTTTATTTGTGCGGAAGGTGCAACCACAGGCAGGCAACTATAGACGTGCATAATCCCAGCTTAGTTCCAGAAGAAAGAGAGAGCTTCTTGCTTTCAGCATCTATAAGCAAAATCCCAGAGGAGTACCTGATTAGCTTGTCTTGAGCCATGTGCCCACCTGATCGATGTCCAGCGGGGGCAGGGTGCTTGATCTTGCAATGTTGCATGGAAGAGGTGTCTTACTCCAAAGGAAGTGGGCTGGGACTACTTGAAGAATGGGACAGGCGTGCTGGGCAGACCAAAACAACAAACACCAGTTTTCCACATTGTGTAGCACAGGAAAATGCAGCTCAAAGATATCAGCTGCATACTCTTCCTATGCAGTAGAAAATAATGATTATTATAACAATTAATATCTTACCACTGGGGATCCTTGCTTATGCTCTTCCCTCAGTCAGAGAAGTACTCTATCAAAATTCTGCTCATTTTTCAAGCTCAGCTCAAATATTATCTCCTCCATGAAGCCTCTCATGATTTCCAGAAATGAAAATGAATTGATCCTTTTACTGCAGTCTTATTGTATTTGTACAGTTCTCAGCCTTGGTTCTGCAGCAGAATCAGTGAGCAGCTAGTTGAAATGCCACCTCTCTGTCAAATCTTCCCTGACCTCAAAAGCACAAATACTCTTCTCTCTACTCGTGTAGTAACTAAAGCCTTCTAAAACCATCACTTTCTTGTCGACTACTTCTGCACACGCACCCAGATTATTGCTTTTATGAAAGCACATGGCTTTGCATTTGGTACATCAGGAAATTCTGTTTTATTGAGTCAGGCAGCAATTCCTTTTACACTTTGTGCTAGTTTTAAAATATGTTCACAGATTTTTGAAACTCCTCTCTTCAAGAGGTGGAGTCTAACTCCCCTCCCTTTGAGTGTGGGTGGGAACAAGCTACTTGCTTCTAACGAATTGAGGAAAAAGATTCTGTGATAGCCTGCAAGTAATAAATGGTGCTGCAACTTCTCTTGCTCTCTCCTGAATTGCTCGCTCTAGGTAAAGTGACTCACAACTACCAGATTGTGGGAACACTCAAACAGCCTATGGAGAGCCCTCATGGGAAGGAACTGAGGCCTCCTGCCAACAGTCATGTGAGTGATCATCTCCAAAGCAGATTGTCCGGCCCCAGCCAAGCCTCCAGATGATGGCAACCCTGCTGCTAGCCTGACTGCAACTGCAGGAGACTCCCTTAGCCAGAACCTCCCAGTGAAACTGCTCCTTAATTCTTGACCCATAGATACTGAAATAACAAATGTTTGTTGTTTTAAGCCACTAAATTTTGGGATAATTTGTTACACAGCAATAGATAACAAATGCACACTTCTACACATAGATGTGGCAAGCATTCTTAACACTGGGTGTCTTGGCGTGGGTTCCTCAGGAAACAGAGCCTGAGGAGAAGGCTAACGTGCTAGGACTAAACTATGGAGTTGATTGCAGGGAAGCAGGAGCAACAGCAAACCTTAGAGTGCATTACTAAGCAGGGCCCTGCTTGGGATCACTTGCCACTGATTGTTCCATCTTGCAGGACCGATTCTGAAAGGCGGTGAGTTCACTTGCATCTCAAGTCAGTTTGTACAGAGGGTAGAAGTGAAGAGGATTTATCTATCTGCTCTTATCTCCCTGTAGTCAAGCTTTCTTCACAGGACATTAACACTCTATATTTCCTGGGTGTTTGCATGGTCTCCAAGCAGGTCCCTGCTGTCACATGCCTTGGGATGAACAAGGAAACACCACCTTCCTAGGCATGGGGTGGGGCACTGCCAGGTTGTGACACCTGAGATCAGTTGCAGCTCACACAAAATTGGTCACCAATTAGCAGCTCGAGCAGAACAAATGGGCAAAGGTCCTAGACAGATGGGGCTAAGAGGCTCTGGTGGTACAGAAGAGGTACCTGATAGACATGGTGTGGGTGGCACAGCGTGTTATCTGTAAGTTTCCTCAAAACTCAGACTTGGAAAGGGGTAAGATCGTCAGTAAAAATGGCCCAAAATAATGTCTGGGATCAGCCAAACTCCAATCAAAGGGGCCTGGACGTAACCTCAGAGATTGCAACCAGGAAACTCAGATGCCTAAGTAATTGAATTAAATCTTTAAGTCCAAAGATGCAGGTGTTGCTAGAAATGGAGAGGCTCAGCAGCATTAAGAGATGGAAGTTCAGCAAGAGAAGAGCGGGGAGCAGCCCCCACCATGTCCAGGGCAGAGGGTACCCCAACTTGTGTACCTGAATATACGACCAGTAAGGCAGGTAAACCCCAAAACGGAGATGAAGATAAGTTGGTGACAGCAGCCATTAAGGGCTCATATAGATGAGTCCCTTTGTTCTAGTCTTGAGCTTACCAAGTAACTGCCCCTGTATCATTCATCTTCCCAAGTAAACATCCCAAAAGGGAGAGAATGTTCCGATACATAATCAAGAGGATCAGATTATCTTGTTGGTTCCAGTTGGTACGAACCATTCAGCCCACTCAAGGTATAGGTATGATCACCATTTTTATTCATCCAATTAATTGCTCATGTTCTCCCCTGCAGGGATGTGCCAGGATGACCAGCCAGCCTTCTGCAATGAGACCCAGTGCCCCATTTCCCAAACCGTGGCACAGGATTTGAAACAACCACCCACAAACAAGAAGTTTAGTCTACACAGTACAGGTGGACACGCACACACTGTAGGCAGCATATAGACACCGGGGTCCAGCTGGGCTGGGTCAGCAATACTCACGGCACTCGAGGAGGAAGGGCACCTTCCTGGGCTTCCACCTGGAGGGACACTGGCACCCAGCTCTCCAACCTGCCAGGAACTCGGCCAACCATTCCAGGGTGGGTCCTTTTCAAGAACCACACTCGGCCCCTCCTCCTCCTTTAGGTACTCTGTCCACTTGTTTCACTGAGGTCAGCTAGCATAGAGCCCACCCTACATCTCAGAGAAGGCAAATCTACATGTGCTCCCCTGGAACGTCCCCTCTTTCTCTCTTCTCCAACTAGAGCACCTTTCCTCCAGGGGACCAAGGAGAAAAGCTCCCTCTGCTGTTTGATGTTGACACCAGCCTCCCACAGCTAACGCTTCTATCCAGAGGTGGGCTTAGTACTTTCCCTGGCACAGACTAAAGTGTATAGCCATTTAGGGCTATGCTGCACTTCATTTATTCCCTCGTTCATTCATCCATCAAATGCTGTGGGGTTCCTACTTAGAAGCAGAGCAGTCATGGTAGAAATAAGACTACAGATTCAGAAATTGCTGAAACATGGTTTTTTCATATATTTCAACTGCATGCCTAAAGAAATGAGAGACATATCAGCCTGAAGCTGGGTGGCTGCTTCACCTCAATTCAGTTCTGAATGTACTAGTTTTCTGGTTTCTCTACCAAATCCACTCACTGTCTCCTTCCCAGAAATTGTTTTCAGATCCACAGGGTTGAGGCCCTTATATTCACAAATAAACAAACTTAGACATTGCATTTGAAAAGAGACTCAAGGGTATATTTTGAAAACCAGGGAAATAACAGCAAATAAAGATAAAACATATATCTGAAAAGAGATTCAGATACACATTTAGAAAGAAAAGGAGTCATAACATTCCTTCAGAAGAAGGATGCGAGTAGGGCACTACTACAGATATCTGTATTCGTTGTTTTTAACTTTTAGACACATGACAGTGAGTTCCTGCAGATTCTGCAGTGTCAGATTCCTCATCCCAGCAGGGCAGCTGCCCTGGGAGAGGGAGGAGCCCTGTACTTGGGGCCCGGCCCCAGATGACTGCAGAGATGATGCTGGGCCGACAGGGGAAACCCTACCACCGAGGGGCTCACAGCCCAGAGGGGAAATGCTGCTAAACAGAAGCACAAAAATCTCCCAGAAGATTCAACCGTGGTTGTGCATCAGAATCACTGGAGGCGTTTTTGTTGTTGTTTTCAACATTCATGCCTAAGCCCCACCCCCTGCCTCCTGAATCTGAATCTCAAGCTCAAACACCACCTCCACTGTCCAGCTTTTCTGACGCCTCCAGACAACACAGTCCCTTCGCCTATGACCCTGTACCTGGGTTTTTGTCACCTTCCTCCCTGCTTATGTGTTCACCTGCCCTCCAGCTCCCATGAGACTCTGAGCAAGGTGAGCCAGAGAAATAGCTGTCATTTGATTACAAAGCCTTTTTCCCCAGAAAGTGGTTGGATATTCAAAATTAAAGTTCAGAGTTTTTATATTAATGCTTGGAATCATATGTAACATTTCCTTTTTAATTGTGATCTGGGCATCCCACTTATCATTTTTGGAATTTAGAAGTAAATTTCCTAAGATGGCTGTTACAGGCCCTGAGGTACACTCACCAGTCTAGGTAGTGACCATGGCCTAAATCTGGTTCAGCCACAGGACTGCAGGGAGAGCCCTGAGCAGGGAATGGCTGTCAGGCAACTCCGCAGGGAAAGTTGTTCTCACTTTCTCTCCCAGCCAGTGACTCACCTGCAGCTGCTGCATGACAGGCGCCCCAGGCAGTATACGGGACACTGTGAACATCGCCCAATTGCCAGTTTTCACATTTTTGAAAGACCTAGAAATGGGAAAACAGACTACAATAAGACTTAAAACCACATCACATCTTTCCACGCCACAGAGTTTATTTTCTATTGTTAATGTCATCAGCTGTGTCATCTGGTAGTGACATATACTATATTTCCTCAAAGCCCCTCTGGTAGCAAATGTTCCATGGGGTCACCTTCTCAGTCAGCTGAGTCAGAATCACAGAATTCTAGAAATGCAAAGCAGACAGAGCTCTTCCTAATAAGAGCAGAACTGTTTACATCTCTTGAAAACCTACTATGGGCCAGCCACGTCATAGATCTTTTTTTACTTAACCCTCACGCTAACTCTGACATGTAAGTTTCATTGGTCTCATATTTCAGATGAAAAAGCTGAGGTTTGGAAAAGTGATGTGATCCTCTCACGGTTACCTATCTAGTAACCCAGATCTGTATAATCTAAAAGCCCCGGTTTCTGAAAGTGGAGATTATATACAAGGCAGCATGCCAGAGTCACATGAAGTCTCACGGTTAAACAGCACATCCTCTAAAGTGTTGATTTTATTCAATGGTAAATAATTTAAAACACCATTTTTTTTTTAATTAAAGTACACATGAATGCATTGCGGGGGAATACAAACTTGCACAAAATTTAAAGATAAAATGTAAAATTTTGAGGAACTCATACTGACGGAAGCTACTTCTTCTGGCTTTGCTCCCAGACCCCCAGGGTTCCCTCCAGAGCCCTCTGCCATGAGGAAGATGCTGGCAGAAAGATTTAAAGGCATGGCCATAGGTCCTCAGTTTCAGCCCAAACAGGACTCAGGAGTGGCATCCCCAAGTGGAGGAGGGGGAAGGAGTTGTCATCGAAGAGCCAAGAGTGGTGATTGCATGTTGCTGCGAGGCTTTGTTTCAATGCCCATCACTGGAGGAATATAAATTATGTAAGTCCCTGGGCTGCCAAGCCCCTTCCCAACTAACTGATAAGGTTTCCAAAGTTTTCCAGTGTGGAGAGGAGAATCTATCACCAAGTAAATGAGCCAGAGGCAGGTCCAGCCCCGCTTAATCCCGGCCCTATGCCGCTCCTTATCACTAGTCCTCACACCGCCAGACCTTACTTCCCCTAAGTCCTCGCTATCTTTTTCATTAAAATACCCTGAATCAGCTCTGAGGTGGCTGCAATCACCAGGGACCCGATCCTGAGCTAGTTAGGTTTGTCTATACTCGGCCCGAGGCTTGGAGTGCCTCCAGAGAAGTCAGTCACTGAATTCCAAAGAGCATGAGGGGAAGGACTCTAGTCAGGCCCTTGGTCAAGCTGAGCTGGGCACGTCATAGCCTCACATCCTGATATCTTTGAAGTTAATAGGGATAGCCAAGAAAACTACCAAATAAATCAAAGAAGGCCACAGCCTCGTGGGACTATGGAAAGAAGACCCCGATCAAGAGGCAACAGAAGCAAAGGCCTTAAAGTGGTCCCACACCTACAAGCATGCTGCTGCCAGTCCACGCCATGCCCAGTTCCCCAAACACACCTGCTCCCTGGCCCCGCGGACTCACTGACACTTGCCATTCCCTTTCAATGGGAGGCCCTCTGCCCTGCTCATTGCATGGCTAATTCCTACTCACTGCTTGTGACTGGCCTCAGCTTTAATGCCACTTCTTCCAAGAAGATTTCCCTGATTCTCTGCAATCTGGGAACCTCCTGTTTACTTCCTAGGAACACCCCCCATTTCCCCCATCCAGGTGCTTACCAGATGCGTGATAATTGCCTATATATTTGTGAGCGTCACAAGAGCATGAATCCTCCGAGACAATGCCTGGGACATAGTAGGTACTCTGATTGTCTTCTGAATGAATGAAAATTAAAGACACGCCTTAAGTCCCTGAGGAGGCCCATTAGACCACAGGGATACACTTTCTTGGCAATTCATCTAGCCTCAAAAGCCCATGGCTTGCTTTTGAGAGAGCTGAGAAGGAGGGAGGAGCTCATGCAAACAACTAAGCACCTACCACCTGCATGAGGACACAGGGATGAAACAGAAAAGGTCTTTCCACTGCAGAAACTCAGTCTAATGAGGGAGACTATTAGGCTTACAATAGCAAGGACAGACTGCTTCAGTACAAAGCTGTAATGGGGACAAATGTGAAAACCAAACTGAGTGATGCCTTTGCTTACATACTAATCTTATGGTTCAGAACGACGCACGAGACAAAGATTTCAGGAGAAAATGTTCATGAGAACTTTGGTAGCTATATTTGTAAGGTAATTGACAGTCAACAAAATTCTTTCATATATATCATTTTATTTCATCTTATTCATGTATCAAATATTTGAGGGTGCTTATCTGTACTACACTTAACATCTAGTGTTAGGAAGGCTGGGAGAATTAAAAAGTGACTGTCTTCAGGGAGCTTGGAGTCAAGTGGGGGAGACACAGGCAACCTCAGTTGAAGGCAGAGAGATGAAAGCCAGGTAAGTCACTGTTGTTTGGGTTGTAAAAGACTCACTCTGGCTTTACTAACAAAGGAAATGTTTTTCTCACATAATTTAAATGTTACCAGAAAGGGGTCTCTGGTTCAAAAGCCTTGACAAAAATGCCCAGGAATATCTTTAAAGCCCAGGTTTAGCTTTATCCAGCAGCTTGAAAAATGTCCACCAGCCACTTCTCTAATCTCTTGGCTTTGCTTTGGCTGGGCCGACATCACTCTCAGGCTGCACATGGCAGCCACTCACAGCTTCAGGCCCATAGTTTCCAAGGCCTGAATTGACCTGAAAATAGAGCTTCTCTTCTCTGACAGGTTCTAACAAAAGACCAGGGCCTAATTATCCTTGGCCTGGGTGATGATCATGAGGCTACCAATGAGCCATGGGAATGGAATTAGAGCATTGTAACCCCAGGCCATGTCCCCAAACCTTGCCCAGCTCCAAAGCTGGTATGGGGTCAGGCCCTCCCAAACTGCATGGGCTGTGTAGCAAAGCGTCATTAAAAACAATCTGGTAATTGGCCAGGTACAGTGGTTCTTGCCCGTGATCCCAGTGCTTTGGGAGGCCAAGGCAGGAGGATCTCTTGAGCCCAGGAGTTTGAGACTAGACTGGGAAATATAGCAAGACCCCGTCTCTACAAAATACATTTTTTTACTTAGTCAGGTATGGTGGCATGCACCTATAGTCCCAGCTATTCAGGAGGTGGAGGTGGGAGGATCACTTGAGCCCAGTAGTTTGAGGTTACAATGAGCTATAATCATGCCACTGCACTCCAGTATGGGAGACAGGGCTACTAGGTTGGTGCAAAAGTAATTGCAGTTTCTGCAAATACTTTTAATTGCCAGACTGCAATTACTTTTGCACCAACCAAATAGAACTTTTCTCAAAAAAAAAAAAAAAAAAAAAACCACCAAAAGAAAAAAAGAAAAATAAACCCAATAAAATGTTTGACACTTAGTCCTCACGCTAGCTTTGTGTTTCCACTCATTTTACAAGTGAGGAAAATGATACCAGTAAGAGCAAGTGCAGGACTGGAGCCTGGTCTTCTGACTCAGTCCTATGCTCCTCCCTTCAGTGCTTGCCTGATAATAATTATTAGCACTTAACTATAATAGCAATTAATTATTACTAATAAGGGAAGTGCTTAGGGCACTGCTGGAATTTGGAGCGGGACAATTCTTCCTTGTGTGGGACTGTCCCAAGCATTACAAACGTTTCATTACACTCATGGTTCTGATACTAGTGACACTTGCTTCCCAGCATTGTAACAACTAAAATGCTTGCACACACTTTCAAAGGCCCGCTTAGGGAGACAGCACCTCCCCTGTTTCAGAAAAACTGTATGTTATCACAAGTGAACCCTGTTATCAAGAGGTTCATACTTCTTGGAGTTTAAACATAAACTCTAACCTCTTGCTTTAGAGATAGTCTAAGCTTTTGATTGAACATACCTTAGAGATCATCTAGCCCAAATCCCCGGGCTGATAGTTCTGGCTTGGAGGAGAAGGGGTAAGCGAGGGTGAGAGGGAAGAAGATGGGCTGGGAATGCATCCCTGAAAGGCGAGTATGAAGGGTTGCAGGTGGAAGGTTTCAGCTTTCCATTAGTGCTCCTCTTATTCAGAAGTGAAATCACAGAATTAATGCATTTTTTACAGTCAGGATTCAAGCTGTTTCCTAGGGAAGAGGGTGTTGTCCTCCCTTACTTGAGTAAGATAAGAAATTACAGAATTGTGGGGAAGTAGAATGCTCAATTCTGGACAATACTCATGAAGAGAGATGTTGCCAAACTGACCTGCACTCCGGTGGAGCAAACAGGGTAGGTGGGAATTTAAAACCAGGTCGTCACATGAAGAACATTCCATGGAACAGGCAAACCTATGCCTGGCAAAATACTCAAAGTGAGACAAGAAATTTGCCTTCTAAGATACTGAAGACATCACCTAGGAGTAGAACTGGAATTACTCTACATATCCCAAATGGACAAAACCAGTCCTAATAGGACCTGAAAACAGTTGGCCCATGAAAGAGATCTAATAATAGAATGAGCCATCTGGGAAGACAGTGAGTTCCCCACTGCTGGAGGCATCCAAGCACACACTGAGATGTTGAAGTGGGTTTAAACTTAGTCTCTCAAACATTCTGAAGCAACACAAGATGGATGGAGTTTAAGTGCTCCACACATTGCTAACAGACCATGTCAAAGGCGTGTGAACCAGAGCAACTGCATCTTGAATAGGAGCTGGGTAAAATGAGGCTGAAACCTACTGAGCTGCATTCCTAGATGATGAAGGCATTGTAAGCCACAGGATGAGATAGGAGGTCAGCACAAGATACAGGTCATAAAGACCTTGCTGATAAAACAGGTTGCAGTAAAGGAGCCAGCCAAAATCCACGCAAACCAAGATGGTGACAAGAGGGCGATGAGAGTGACCTCTGGTTGTCTTCACTGCTACACTCTCACCAGCGCCTTGACAGTTTACAGATGCCATGGCAACATCAGGAAGTAACCCTATATGGTCTAAAATGGAGAGGCATGAGTAATCCACCCCTTGTTTAGCATATCAAGAAATAACCATAAAAATGGACAACCAGCAGCCCTCGGGCTGCTCTGTCTATGGAGTACCCATTCTTTTACTCCTTTACTTTCTTAATAAACTTGCTTTCACTTTATTCTACGGACTTGCACCAAGTTCTTGCGCAAAATCCAAGAACGGTCTCTCGGGGTCTGGATCTGGCCCCTTTCCTGTAACAACCACATAAAGATAATAGATGGTGAACTATGTTCAATTTCTATTAGAGTAACTGTAAGGCAAGACCTCTTCCTGCTGCACTCAAAAAACCTGCCGGAATATACATGTGGGGGACATTATTGTAGGATACTTTTGAATCTGCCCTAATTGACAAAGAAAAAATGGAAACCTCTAACAAACTTTCATACTCTATTGATAATGCAGTACTTTTAACAAAACAAGTAGTCACCTGGTTAAGAGCTGCTAGCCTAAGGGGTTGTGACCACTAAAATTTGTCCAACCAGAAGTGGAGTCTACAAAACTCTACGGGCTAGCGTGCCTAGAGCATGCTCAGTAATCCACCCCCAAAATCTCAGCCACGTGGCATTTACCTTTGTGCTTCTGACTATCCCATGGGCAATCAGAGGTCCACAGAAAACCAAAGGTTAAAATGAGATGGATGTTACATGTCACACACTGCCTGGGGTAATGCTTGCAAGTTGCACAAAGCAACTGGAACTTCACTATGTCACTCCCTCATCTGAAGTACTCGCTGAGACAGCTCTCTTTGTAAAGGGTCATTTCTGCCCGGCAGCTGAGCTCTGGGACAGAAATGATGTTTGGCATTACCAGCCTCTAGCAATGAAGCCACTTTAAATCAGAAATGCTGTGAGAGTGTGGGATGCCACATTGGGTTTTACAGAGGCTGGAAAGCTCCAATCTTGCCTGGCAAGGCTGTCAGAAGGATCTCTCCAACTCTTTGGTTTACACAGCCTCTGGAGCTGAGCTAGCTGCTCACTGCACATTTTCATGACCATCAAGTCCCTGTGAATGGAGGTGTTCTATTTCATACTGTGGGTTTTGGTGTGAATTCTAGATCACAGCGTAGGTTAAATTACCAAACATGAGTGTTTCTGTGGGACACCAGAGGCACTGGAGATAATTTGGGTGAATATACAGAAAGCTGTGGAAGAGTAGGATTTGGTCTTTGTCAAAAGGTCTAGAGTGGCTGTGCCTTATTCTTTATCTTATAAAGAAATTAATGCATACTTTACTGCCACCAATGCCCCTTCCTTCATATCACCAAAGTCATTCTTCTACTATTCAGAAAAAAGGGATATTGTTGCTGCTTAGTTGTAAGGGTTTATGGCAGCAAACATTATTCAGAAGAGACCTATAACTTTCTGGATGGTGCTGCCCCCGTCTCGTTGCTATGGTTAGAGTACATGCTGCTTCTGTCTTCTAACCTTCTTATGCAGCACTGTAGCCATCACTCATTTGTACTATTCATGCTCCTGCAAATTAAAGCACAGGTGCTGCCCTCCTCTCATGGTGCTTCCTGTAAAACTGAGCAAAATGAGTATTCATCCTGATGCATTCAAAAAATATTTACTGAACACTGATATGTGCTTGTCTGGTATCTCAAGTTGATTTGATTTATCTGAAAAGCATCTAGTTTACAGATGGATTAGCTTTCCCTTGTATTATTTGCCAGATATTCTAAATAAATAATATAAAGGCAGAGGTGCTATAAAAATTATAAAAATGAAGGTGTCATATCTCAGGATTCTAGTCAGCCCTTTGTCCTTTCTCTTCTCACTCTACACTCCTCCCTGGAGTATAAAATACCCTTTTGTGATTATAATTAGCACCTAAAGTCTCTATCATCAGTCCATGTATGACTGCTGAATTTCATACCTATATGTGCAACTACTAACCAGTCATCTTCAGAAGTCAGGCAAGCAATTAGATTCATGACATTCCCAAACCAGAATTTATCATTTGGCAAAGCTCCCACCTCTCTTCTCCACCCCTCTCCTCCACTGCTTTCCCTCCCAAATCACCTGCTTGCCTCCAGGGGCTCCAGGTTTTAGCTGGTGGCACCGCCCATAAGAAACACTGCTGTCCCATTGGACTCCATTTCCTTCACCCTCCACATTAAATCAGAGAACAAATCCCACTGATTGAACCTCTCAAAGAGTCCTCACAACTCTTTATTCCCTTTCTTTCCTGCAGCCACCACTGAGGCCTCCGTGCCTCTCACTTGGACTATTTTTCTGATTGGTATCCTCGCCTGCAGTTTAACAGCCTCCAACCAGAAGTGGAGGTTCTGTCCGTGGGATCTAAAACACGACTCTGATCGTGTCACCACCACCCTACGAAAATGCTTCAAGTTTTCCTCATCATCTGTGAAATAAAATCCAGCATCCTTAGAGGGTTCAGATCCTCCCACTCCCCCTGCATTGAATCTGCACTTTAGGCTTACCTAACCCTAGTAATTAGTAGCATCCTATTTCTTGCTGCCATATCTTTGCCTTTGTTTCCACCGCCTGAAATCTTTCCCCACTTCATCCATCTCATAATTTCTTATAATTCAAATAATTCTTATTTGTGCTTTAAAACTCACTCATAGGCAGGCTCTTCCTGGAAGCCTTTTTTGACTTGCCTGCTCCTTGTTGTTTGTACATCTTATATGCCAATTTTCTATTGTTCTATTTTGTTTTGTTTTGCTTTGTTTTTATATGAGACAGGGTCCCGCTCTGTTGCCCAGGCTGGAGTGCAGTGGCACAAACTCAGCCTCAACCTCCTGGGGCTCAAGCAATCCTCCCACCTTGGCCTCCCTAGTAGTTGGGACTACAGGCACATACCAGTACACCTGGCTAATTTTATTTTTTGTAGAGATGACGTCTCACCATATGGCCCAGGGTGCTCAAACTCCTGGGAGCAATCCTCCGGGATTATAGGCGTGTGCCACCACACCCAGCCTTCTATTGTTCTTATCCCCCAATTGTCACTGGGGATCCCCTATTACACCATGAGCTTCCTGAGGGCAAGGATTATTTCTCTCTGCCTCCTCTGTTCTGGGTACCGGGCCTGGCACATGGTACAAGCACATGAGTCTTTGTAGGTATAAATAGATGCTCTCAACTAGACTCCAAAGTGTGCGTGTGTTGGGCGGGGGTGGTGGGTGGGAGAAAGAGAAAAGGAGAGGACAGGGGGGAGGGAGAGGGATTTAAAAAAAATCAACAGTTTTTCTAGTTCTTTAAAAATGGAGGCTTGGATTCACCTCTGAGGGAACATTGTTTCTTGTGTCTGGAAAACTTTAATGATCCCTTATGCAAACATGAGGCTATCATCTTCAATTGCAATGGAAAGTTTTTAGAGGCAATCAGGGCTCAACTGCTCTGCATGGAATGTAAGGGTAGTCTTTACTGATGATACAGAGGCATCCCCAGGATTACTGTACTACTGGGAGACTGGCGGTAGACTAAGATGAGGAGAAATGGAGTGTTCCCCTGGGTGTTAGTGGGGTGGGGCTCTGGATCTGTGACAGGCGGGAACTGGTAAAAGCACTCCTGTTGTAGGGAAGCAAATGAGCCCCTGCAAGGCCTCAGGCTGGTTGTGAGGAGATCCAGGACCAGGAGGGGTTCCCTGTGGAAGAGCATGACCAGAGGACCAGAGAAAAGACACACGTGGTGTCCAGTTTTACGGCACCCTGACTTCCTGTGTCATTCCTCCTGTTACCCCATTCTTCAGTAAAGCTTTTTTAAATGTACCAGCCCCATCTTGGTTGAGATTTGGGTAATTAATACAGCAACCAGTGTCCACTGTCACTGAATCAACACAAAGACTACCAATGTAGTCTCAAATTGAAGCTGAGTTTATTACACACCAGGCAAAGGAGAATCAAGTTTCTTTCTTTCTTTTTTTTTTTTTTTTTGCTGTTTAAATGATTTATTTTAAAAATCATTTATTTCTTTAAATTTATTTTTTAAGTTCCGGGATATATGTGCAGGATGTGCAGGTTGGTTGCACAGGTAAATGTGTGCCATGGTGGTTTGCTGCACCTATCAACCCATCACCTAGGTATTAAGGCCTGCATGCATTAGCTATTTATCCTAGACAATCAAGTTTCTCAAGAAAAGTCAGTGAGTGTTCCCCAAACTGAAAGTGAAAAGAGTAGATACAGTATGGAGAAGGGGAAGTTTTTCCCAAGTTTCTGAATGGTTCAAAATGGATCGTAAAACCTCTTTTTACTTTTGTTACTTTTCTGGTTTTGAATCATCAAGATGCAGATGTAGTTCTCAAACAAGTCTGGAATGGGCTGCATAAGGTTCTAGAGATCTCAGTGTCATGCAGTGGGCAAATGTGAATGGGGATGCCGGAGGCCTGGTAAAAAATTGTTTTAACATTCTGGTTTGGATAAAACAGTAGCCAGGTCATTTATGACAGTGAGTTTTAACATAGATAAAAAGTTACTACAGTTAGAGGCCTGATGTCAGGCCAAGGTGACAAGCAACAACCTGGGTGAATTTTGAAATGTGTAAGGTTCCTGAGAAGTTCCCAGGGTACCCTGGAGGGGCTATTTTGGTAGAATACTAGTGGCTCAGATGTTGGATATTTGGCTATTAAAGGACTCCTGAGCCCAGATCATCTAGGGCTGTTGGGGTTATATGACCATCATCACCCCCAAAATGAAATCACCTTTCAACTCAGTTGTTCTCTACAACTAGGAATACTGACTCTTACTTTTGTTTCAGTTAAACTCAGGGAAAGCATCACATCAGAGTTAGAGGTGGGAAATTAGATCCATTCTGCCCCAACAATAGCACTCCGAATTACACACCAAAACACACAGATGATAGTTTTGTCTATTTAAGCAATGTAAGGCTCCTACTAATTTTTTTTAGAAATTGTTATCAATTCCTTTTTATGAAAAATTACCACTGAGGTATTGTTCCTTTTTTTCCAGCACAGTTGAAATTGTACATGGTAGGGAAGTTTTTAATTAGTCCATTCTGAGCAGGAACGGTGTGTGCTCACTGCAGTAGGAGCCTAATAAATTACTTCGGAATCTCAATTGGAGGCTTTGTGTCTGAAAATACTCATTAGTTTGCACCAGCAGCGGTCAGCTTCCCATGAAAGGTCTTAGAACCATGCTGCAGTAGGTTTAGATCAAGTTGCTTGGAGCAGAACTTCTGGGGCGGTGCAAACAAACAGGCCATACAGATCTCAGCTGCAGGGTCTGGGGTTAAAACAACTTGGAAACTCCACGTCAGCCCCTTCTGCCCATTCCACACTTTCCTGCTTACAAAGCTCTTCTTCCACCCCGAAAAAGCTTTTCAATTTTCAAATCATTCTAGCGACCCCCTTTTTTGAAGTGTGGATAAATCTAATGCCTAGGAAATACATGTTGCAGACTAGTGAGAAAATGTTTATAGTGTCCTATTTAGACAGACAGATAAATAGAGACAGAGTTGGATGGATAGATGGATGGATGGATGAATGGATCAGGTGACGGATGGATGCAAACAAACAGACATTTAAAATGGGAGGGTAAAAATGTTATTAGCCCAGCTGGTAAAATAATTCCTCTCGGAGGGAACATGGTATGTGGATACGTTGGTAAGTCACCCAGATTAGGTAAGGGTAAGACCCCAAGATGCATGGTCTTATGATAAAAGATGGTCTCTAAATTGCTAAGGAGAGACAGTCCTGCTGATTTCAAAGTTCTGTAAGTGTCATGCCTTGGCGGTTTGGACGATTGCTGAGGTAGAGCTGTTCTGCAAAATAAAGGGATGAGAATTTGCAACTAGGAATGGAGGATGCAGGGAGAGAGGTATGAATCAATAAAGTGAGGTTTTGTACACAAGAAAAGAAAAATGGAAAATTTTATACCTTAGCAGAGTAGGCGAGCTGAGATGTCTAAGGTGATTTTGAAGTTATTTCCTGTAGGATGTACGTAAGTAAACTTCTCCTTCCACCTGCCCTAGAAAACTGTTTCCCAGAAGTGGATCCCAAGCCCATGTGCAGGGGGTTTATTAAGGATGTGCTCCCAAGAGAGATGAGTGAAGGAGTGGGGAAAACAAGACAGAGAAGGATAAAAAGTCAAACAAAAGTTCGATCACAGTCAAGACCTTCAGTCTGATCATATCAGGGAAGTCAGAAGTGTGAGTTACACCTTAGAGTTGTCCCAACCACAGGTAAAAGAGCTGGACTTTCATATAGTCACACCACCATGGGCCAACGATGAGGAGGGGAGTGGAATAAATTCCTAAGCACTTCCGGCTCCCTTTTATTGAGGAAAAGGGGCTCCAATAGCCTGAGGGCAGCCCTCTGAAGAAGAGTTGCAGATGCTGAGTGTGAGAAGCCACAGGGGCAGGGGCAGAGCACAAGACAGTAAAAGTAGAGCTGAGATCTGACACAGCACCGACATTGTCACCATGAAACCCTCTAATAGAGTGTACATTTGCTCATCAATGCTTCCGTATGAGTCAGTCCTTCATGATAATCAAAGAGAAACTGACATATGCATCCAGGTCACATCTGCACGGAGTAAAAGCAGAGCCTGTGCTTCCAGGTGTGGAGAATGGAGAACATCTGTCATCTGGGTCCATGTACTTTTGGAACAAACCTCACTCACAACTACATTGAAATATACTATGTATACTAGCAAGGCTATACTGCTGATGCTGCATTGAAATGGAATTTCTGTTATCAAAACTTGATTTCTATATGGGAGGCACATGTATTCACATCTCTGTTCATTTCTGCTAATAAAACGCCCATGCTCCTCACTGCACCTAACACAGTCGAGCATTCCAGGCCCCCACAATCCAGCTCCATTTCTTGAACCAGCTTTTTCTCAGCCAGACTCCTGCCATGTGCTGCTCCTCATCCACACCCCGTGTCCTGCACGGTAGCCACCAACTAAACAACATGCACCACACTCAGAGCTAATATGGGTTATGGGTGTCTGTTAATCCTAACAATAACTCCATGTCTTAGATGCTATTTTATTTAACAGTTGAGAAAACTGCAGTCGGATGAGGTAAAGTCCAAGTTCTCTAAGTAAGAAGTGGAGCTGGCATTTGGAGTTAATGCTTTCAGCTGCTGTGCTGCTCTGCCTCCGTGGACACAGTCCCCTGCTTCCAAAACCCCTTCCCCATGTCAGAATGTCAATACCCTACCATCATCCAAGGCCCTGTTCAAATGCCGTATTCACCACAAAGCCTTTAAATCAGGCAGAGTTCTTAGAGGAAAGGGACAGAAATCTAACGTATGTAAAAGAAAATATATTAGTTTCAGTGGCTGGAAAGAATACTGGGGTGGCCTACATGTTCCGAGGGATGGCTGCAGGAACCCTAGGGATTAATGCAACTAGAATTTTCTCTCTCTTTCATTTTACATGATCTCCCCCAGCCCAACAGGCTCAGAAGTATAAGACACCCTCCCCTTTCTCTGTCATTGTTCATTTGTCATCCCAGGAAAGACTCTGATGAGCCCTATTTGGGTCATGTGCTTATCCCTGCCCTAACCACAGAGCCCAAGGGAATAGAGTATTATCATTAGCCAGGCCAAGGAGGCTGGACTGTTACGTGAGAAAGCAGGTGGGAGGAAAATATTCCGGGCAGTTCACAGCACTTGCTCCCACAGTTCATTACACTGTCCATGAAGACCCAGATAGTATCACTCTGTTCCAGTTTCTCTGCCATAAAGCAACTATTTATTGTGCTCATAGATTCTGTGGATCAGGAATGTGGGTGGGACACAGTGGGGATGGCTTGTCCCTGCTCCATAGTGTCTGGGGCCTGAGATGAAAGACTGTAGGCTGAGGCTGGATTCATCTGAAGACTCACTCTCCATGCCTGGCAGTCGATGCTGGCCATCGGCTTGTGGCCCCAGTTCCTTTCCACAAGCGCCTCTCCATGTGGTCTCTCTGTACAAGATGGTTTGGGCTTTCTCACAGCAAGGTGGCTACGTTTCAAGGCTGAACATCTTAAGAGAGAGAGAGAATGCATTCTGGGTGGGAACTCTATTGCCTTTTTAAATTTAGCCTCACCAGTTCTGCTGCATTTATTCCCAAGACTGCCCAGGTTCAAGGGGAGGGAAAACAGATTCCACTTCTTAATGAAGACTGGCAAAGTTCTACAGAAATTTTGCTGTAGACATTTTCAGAAAATACAGACTGCCACACATTTTTTCCTATGAATTCTTTCCTGTATGTTTTTCATATCTTCCCTAAATTACTGTGAGTGCTGTGAGATAGTCATCTTTCTATTTCTATGCAGTGCCTTGAACAGGACCTTATACACAATCAAGCTTCAAAATACGTTGGTTGGCAAAATGCCTCTGACAGCAGCATCCCAATTTTTCTACCAATTTTTTTTCTTTTTTTCTTTTTTCTTTTTTTTTTGAGACAGAGTCTGTTGCCAGGCTGGAGTGCAGTGGTATGATCTCAGCTCACTGCAACCTCCACTTCCCAGGTTCAAGTGATTCTCCTGCCTCAGCCTCCCGAGTAGCTGGGACAACAGGTGCACGCCACCATGCCCAGCAAATTTTTGTACTTTTAGTACAGACTGGTTTTCGCCATGTTGGCCAGGATGGTCTCGATCTTTTGACCTCATGATCCACCTGCCTCAGACTCCCAAAGTGCTGATATTACAGGCGTGAGCCACCACGCCAGCCTCTACCAACTATTAATAGCTGTGTGACTATGAGAAAAATTACATAACATTTCTGAGACTGTTTACAAACTGAGAGAGCTTAAGTTTGTGGTTTCTAAATATTCTGATTTAGCAGCAAACAACAAATCACTTTCTTCAAACTACACCCTAACATAGAACCTCAGTATGCAAAACAGACTTTTTAAAAAGCAACAACAAAGATGCTATGGTTGAAGCAGGTAGAAGAGGAGTAGAGAGTGACCCACTTCCCTCTCCCTCCCCCTGGCTACATGGCTGACCCTGAGACAGCATCATAAAGATGGTATTTTTAATCTGTCCAGAATCTCTTTTGATTAAGAGAAGCTACCTCTTTTCTGGAGAACTACTACACACAAACACACACACACACACACACACACATTTATAAATTCATATGAAGAACACAGACGCACATCAAAACCAAAGACAAACCTTGCATTGCAATTAATGTTGACCATATGAGATCTGAAGTCTTTGGTAAAGGCTGTTATTCCAGCATCTCTCAGGCCCAAGAGGAGTCTTAGTGTTGAGTCACCTAGCTAGTCAAGCCAGATGCGTAGCCTCTGTCTGATGCTGCCTCTAATCATTTTCCTTGTACTTATTTCAAAGAGATTTCATAATAGAGGAAGATTACTGCCAAAGAAGATAATTTTGTTTTATTTTGTTTTGAGACAGAGTCTTGCTCTATTGCCCAAGCTGGAGTACAGTGGCGTGATCACAGCTCACTGCAACCTCCACCCCCGAGGCTAGAGCGATCCTCTTACCTCAGCGTCCCAAGTAGCTGGAACTACAGGCACGCACCACCAAGCCTGGCTAATTTTTGTATCTTTTGTAGAGACAGGGTTTCCCCAGTTGCCCAGGCTAGCCTCGAATTCCTGGGCTCGAGCGATCTGCCCGCCTTGGCCTCCCAAAGTGCTGGGATTGCAGGCGTGAGCCACTGCACCCAGTTGAAGATGATTTTGAAAAGCACAGGAATGCTTGCTCTTTTTCTGCACTTTTCTTCAGTTACCTTTGTGCCTTTTTCATTTGCAAATGATATCAATGAAACATCTGTGTTTTAAATTGAGGCCCTACCACTTGCAGGAATTCCTTTCTCTTTTTCCTGCTGCTTCATCCTGCCTGCAGTCAGACTGCTACGTCACAGTCATATCCAGGAACACAAACAGTGCTTGCTGCCAGAGGCCCAGGATGATAACTTTCCCACACAGAACAAGGCAGTTTTCAGGGGGATTGCTCTTAGAAAAATATACCTCAAAGTGAACATGAGGAGGAGGAGGAACTATGAGGCAAGAGGGGAGACCAGAGGCTCAGTTTCCCCAGGCCCCCTCACCCTGGTGTAGAGGCCCCTCTTACTCATGAAAGAGGACCAGGCAGGGTCCAGCACACAGTAGGCACTTAATAAGAGCCAAGTGAATGAATAAATGGCATGAAACATGCAAGTTTATTCCATTTTAGTGAATTCACATAGGAGTATAATAGTGGAAAATGGAAAATGGTATTTGATCACCTGTTGTCCCAGAGGGGACACACTTAAGGATTCAGTAATAACTTTCCAAGTACTGTTTCCTAGATTCTTAGCTCATTAATCCTTAGACTCAATGAATGTCAGCATTGGAAGGACCTTACATTCAGCAAATCTCTTTCAAATACCTGCATTGGCCCTGACGGTCTCCAAACTGAGCTTTCCTGAGTGTTCTGTATAATATTAAGAGATATTATTTGGAGAGAGAACTCCATGGTGAAACGTGTTTGGGAAGCCACATAGTAAACAGAGGGAATTAGGTATCTTTCCTGCACAATGTCTCAAAGTCTTTATTGGCTACTGTTCATTGTAAGTCTCCAAGGGACAATACAGCGGACAGTGTTCATCGAACATTTTTTTAATGAGAAAATAACTTTATTTCATTTTGGGGAGTGGGCAGACGTCCAGTCTCAGAACTTCTGGAATTGCTTCTTGGTGCTGGCAGTCTTGGTGACTTGAACATACCACAGTACAGGGTCTTGCTTAGGGACTAGCACTCACCCACCATGATGATATGCCAACCTAGACTTCCTGAAGCAGGAGGGCAGGCTCACTGACACATTCTTGTGGCACTTCTTGGAGCAACTGTACTTGTACATGTAGCAGAGATAATCTTAGTGGATGAGAGTGGTCCTCTCCATCCTCATCTTGGACCCCTCGCCAGACAGGATCTGCCTTCAGATGGAGACATTACCAGGGAAGGGACATTTCTTGTCCATATAGGTTCCCTCAATGGCCTCTTTGGGTGTCTTGAAGCCCAGACTGATGTTCTTACAGCACCAGTTTCTCCCAGCAAGTCCCTCTTTTTTTTTTTTTTTTTTTTTTTTGAGACGGAGTCTCACACTGTCGCTGGGCTGGAGTGCAGCGGTGTAATCTTGGCTCACTGCAACCTCCGCCTCCCGGGTTCAAGCGATTCTCCTGCCTCAGCCTCCTGAGTAGCTGGGACTACAGGCGTGTGCCACCACATCCAGCTAAATTTTGTATTTTTAGTAGAGACAGGGACCCTCTTCTTTTTTGTTTATTTGTTTTGATAGAGACAAGGTCTCACTATGTTCCCAGGCTGGTCTCAAACTCCTGGGCTCAAGTAATCCTCTTGCCTTGGCCTCCCAAAGTGCTAGGATTACAGGCATGAGCCACCATGCCAAGTCTGATTACATTTCATTTTTTCCTGTGAATACATTGGGGGTAGCCTATTCTCTTCCCCTTCTTTATCAAGCCCTTTCCATTCTAATAATACAGTCCTAAGACTCTGTTATAATATGCCAAGTCTTTCTAAGATATTTAATAAAATACAAATTAAAAATACCAACAGGATTGTTTTAACTAGTCAAGATGATTCTAATGTTTAGATGGAAGAAGCAACAAACAGAAATAGTGATGAAATAAAGAAGGGGGGAGCTGTCACCACCAGATGTCAAAACATATTATAAAAATATAAGAACTAAAACTGCATAGTACTGTCACATGGCCAAATCAACAGCTCAGTGGAATAGAATATGGATCCAATGTCCAGAAATGGATCCAATATATAGAAGCACCTGGAGTCAGGGGAGAAAATATGAGTCATGTAAATGCATAGAACTGGGATAAGAGTTAGCCACTGAGACAAAAATAAAGTTAGATCCATACTTAACAGCATCCATTTTTAGGCTTGACATATTATTTGAAACTAGTCATACCCAATTACCTTTGGCCTGGTTAAAACTTCCCCTTCCTGTGTGGTTGTTTGCGAAATAGCCCACTTGTTCCTCATCTCATGACCTAAAACTCAACACACCCCACAGCTGCTGACCACAATAAATCCCAATGGTCAACACCAGAGTCATGTAAATGAGGTCCCCCTTCATGTGTGTTTTCTTTTAACTAGCTAATCCATAAACGTTGTGGGAAAGCCCAAGGAATAACACCCACAGATATTAATAAAAGCACCCGCTCCCCGCCCACTGGTTGAGCTTCCTAGCATCTGCAGACTCCTGTAGGCCTCCTGTCAGCATCCGTAGCCTCTCTGACCTGTGAGTAATACATTTCTTCTGTTTCATGCCCTCTGGCTTTACCTCCTCATTGTATCTCACCCAAACCTAACTTTCTCCCTGCTTAGGGCTCTCCTAGAGAGTTCTATCTTTGCTTTTAACCACTCTCAAGAGAGTACTTCAAGACCAAATTATAAAGAAACCATAACAATAGAAATCACAACCACCAGAATAAATTCCAAATGGACAAAAGATTTAAGCATAAAAACTGGTATCATAAAAGTACTGGAAGAAATTATGGAATAATTGTTTTATAATCTTCGAGGGGGAAAAGCCTAATTGCAATAAAAACCCAGAAACCATAAAAGAAAAGAATGATAAATTTGACTAAGAAAAAAATCAAAGATCTTACATGGCAAAACCCAACATGAATGAAAGCCAACAAAATGGGGAAACAGTGTTTACAGCTCATATCACAGAGAAAGGGTAAATTCCTTAGTATAAAAGAACTCCTACTAATCAGTAAGAAAAAAAGTCTGAAAATGCAATAGAAAAAATTGAACAAAAATTATCACTCCACAAGAAATGAAATACAAATGTCTCAAGACATCAGAAAGCATAATCAACTTCATTCATAATAAGAGAGATGCAATTTAAACTATACTGAGTTGTCACTTATAGTAAGTATGCTTAACTACTATAGGTATTGGGAAAAGGTAGGAGAACATGAAATAGGCATAAAATATACCTGCAAATTTGCAGAAAAATGTCAACACTGTTGCTTGTGGGGAAACTGGATAGTTGAGAGACTGAGAAGGAAGGAAAATGTCAGTGTCTTTTTTTTTTGTACCTTTAGAATTTTAATCATATGAATGACTTTGAAACATGGAAAAAATAAATAAAATTTAATTTAAAAAATCAATTTTCATTTCACCATTCTACTGTGCTCAGCTGCAGCTGGCCTCTGCTTTCCTGGCCCCTCTTCAAGAACTGCAAGAGCTGCTCAAAGTCCTCATGACATCCAGAGTGGTTTTGTAGCTCATGAAATGAAAGTCGTCCTCAGAACATTGCCAAATGGTTTCACATTTTAACGTGATGTTTCTGACAGAGCAGCTGTGGCTTCATTTAGCAGAATATTTGAGCATTTTAGTCTAAATACAACAGTTGGGCTCCTAGAACAAAAGGTTGTGGGGATGAAAGTGTAAAAAGTCTGGAAAAGACTGTTTTACTATGTGGCACATACTACATTTCAGAACTGGAATTTTATTTTTACTTTATTATTCTGATTGGGTTTAACATGATAATATTATAAATCGTATAAGTAATATTTATCCCAATTCCAATACATAGGTATATATTTTGCTTTTTGTCTCTTCACTCTTATAAAATTTAATTATTCTCCTTAACAGTACTGGGTGGAGTATAGTAGAACATTAGAGCAAGGAAGAACCTGAAAGCTCATTTGATGGTATTATTTCTTTTTTTTTTTTTTTTTTTTAGTTTTTTTTAAATTTTTATTATACTTTAGGTTTTAGGGTACATGTGCACAATGTGCAGGTTTGTTACATATGTATCCATGTGCCATGTTGATTTCCTGCACCCATTAACTCGTCATTTAGCATTAGGTATATCTCCTAATGCTGTCCCTCCCCCGTCCCCCAACCCCACAACAGTCCCCGGAGTGTCATGTTCCCCTTCCTGTATCCATGAGTTCTCATTGTTCAATTCCCACCTATGAGTGAGAACATGCTGTGTTTGGTTTTTTGTCCTTGCGATAGTTTACTGAGAATGATGTTTTCCAGTTTCATCCATGTCCCTACAAAGGACATGAACTCATCATTTTTTATGGCTGCATAGTATTCCATGGTATATATGTGCCACATTTTCTTAATCCAGTCTATCGTTGTTGGACATTTGGGTTGGTTCCAAGTCTTTGCTATTGTGAATAGTGCCGCAATAAACATACGTGTGCATGTGTCTTTATAGCAGCATGATTTATAGTCCTTTGGGTATATACCCAGTAATGGGATGGCTGGGTCAAATGGTATTTCTAGTTCTAGATCCCTGAGGAATCACCACACTGACTTCCACAATGGTTGAACTAGTTTACAGTCCCACCAACAGTGTAAAAGTGTTCCTATTTCTCCACATCCTCTCCAGCACCTGTTGTTTCCTGATTTTTGAATGATGGCCATTCTAACTGGTGTGAGATGGTATCTCACTGTGGTTTTCATCTGCATTTCTCTGATGGCCAGTGATGAGGAGCATTTCTTCATGTGTTTTTTGGCTGCATAAATGTCTTCTTTTGAGAAGTGTCTGTTCATGTCCTTCACCCACTTTTTGATGGGGTGGTTTGTTTTTTTCTTGCAAATTTGTTTGAGTTCATTGTAGATTCTGGATATTAGCCATTTGTCAGATGAGTAGGTTGCAAAAATTTTCTCCCATTCTGTAGGTTGCCTGTTCACTCTGATGGTAGTTTCTTTTGCTGTGCAGAAGCTCTTTAGTTTAATTAGATCCCATTTGTCAATTTTGGCTTTTGTTGCCATTGCTTTTGGTGTTTTAGACATGAAGTCCTTGCCCACGCCTATGTCCTGAATGGTATTGCCTATGTTTTCTTGTAGGATTTTAATGGTTTTAGGTCTAACATTTAAGTCTTTAATCCATCTTGAATTAATTTTTGTATAAGGTGTAAGGAAGGGATCCAGTTTCAGCTTTCTACATATGGCTAGCCAGTTTTCCCGCACCATTTATTAAATAGGGAATCCTTTCCCCATTTCTTGTTTTTGTCAGGTTTGTCAAAGATCAGATAGTTGTAGATATGCAGCATATTATTTCTTATAAGAATCTGTTTGCTGGGTATTAAGGGAATACCAGGTGACCTCTTTCCCTCTGTATTTGAATCTATTGTCTATTTCTTGAAAGACTCAATACAACAATCCATTTCAGGTCCTGAAAAGACATGTGGGGCCAGGATGGTTTCTATTAACATATGCAAAGCCCCAGGAGGGTGGGAAGGAGAACTTGGGGGGACTCAGAATTGCAGAGACCAGTCTGGCTTGAAGAGTCTTAGGAAATATCATGAGATCTTGCCAACATCATAGGAGAAAGTAATTCCAACTTAATTCAAATAAACAAAAGTTACAAAGATTTATAATACAGATTAAGCCCCCTCCACATAGCACAGTGATGTTATTGTTCAAACTTTTCCTGTTTTAAAAACAGAGCAAAATTCATCCCTTAGTGACCTTTTTTTTTTTTTTTTTTTTTACCTCCCAGACTAACCCTCTTGAATAATCATAATAATCCTCAACCTTTGATAAGCATCGAGGAACCAAGGGAGAAAGAAGAATTAAACCTACAAGCTTCGCCCCCAGTATGAAAGAGACACAGCCAATCACTCTTCTTGTGGTATCTTACATCCTGTGCCATTCAGCACCTGCCTTTGATACTGGAAGTGTCCCCAGATGGACCCAGCCTTTCCTGACACTTTGACATATATGAAATGTGTCCATATCAACCACGGAAGTTCTGCTTTTATTCAATGTTCACATCTGCCATCAATATTATAACTGTTTGAGAAAATAAATAAAACCAATTTGAAGTCTAATGATCCAGACTGAACAAGTACTGTACTGGGAACACAGATTATGACAGAATGGTCCCATCTACAGCCAGGGACATGTGGGACTTCAGAGGGCTCCAAAGCCCCAAGGGTAGAAGAAATACAATCTGCTGAGGGTTTTGAGACAGCTGTTGATCTCAGACCCCTACTCTTAGGCTGGGCACTTACCACTAACCCCCTTTGGAGCCCTCCCCTCAATCCTGTTTGAAGCATTCCCAACAGGGTGAACCACCGTTTGTACTGATGGGAATCCTCTTGTTCTGTTGTTTCCATGTAAGGATCTTCCCAAGAGGAAGCCATTTTGGAACAAATACTGCCAGTTCTCTCCACCTTACACTGGTTCCTCCGCAGGGAAGGAAGACTCACTTGTCTGATGGATGAGATGAGGAGATACTGACTTCCACTAGTCCACATTCACTAGCGGGTGAGGCCCCAGAGTTGGAAGGAGGACAGTGCAGACCCTTACCTTCTTGGCTGTTTCAGACCTGCTCTGAGGCTGTGCATTGAGGATGCCTGTGCTTCTGGTCTGCATTCAGTTAGCAACCAAGTGCATCTCTGTTTTCTGGCTCAAGCTCTTCAGTTTGCCTCTTTCACTGTGGCCTTCTTTCCTTCTCGAGTGTTCTCTCTTTCTCTTGCATTTGACAAGGTATGAAGTGGGCTCTCTTCAGGCTGGAGGCAGGGCAAGTGGGCCTGGAGTTCACTGTGTAGACTCAACCTTTTCCCCAAATAAGTCCCCACATTTAGGCTGAGGTAGAAGAGGGAAGGAGAAAGAAGTCTCGTTCTGCCAAAGTCTGGTTTTTTTCCAATGAGCTAGATCAGAAGCCCTATACCTCAGACTATACATCTGATACTATATTTCAAGTATCATTTATCTTTTGGTGTCTATTTCTAGAATAGTGAGAATCCAAAGTGGAGAACAGGTCATTTATTAGGTTCCTGCATACCTCCAGTACTCACCATAAGCTTCGGACAGCCAGGGGATCTTTCCGCCCTATCCGTATCATAAGACAGGCTGCTCACCCATCTTCCTAGCAAGGGTATGTGGCCATATCAACTGCCCCAGTGTCATTGGAAAGAGAAAAATTACGGTTACTGTACTTTAACTCAGTGTTTCCTAAAGGGGGCCTTTGTGAGCAGCAATGTCCTGAACTGGGAAGAAGACAGGCATTGAAGTCAGCCAAATGCCAGCATGAATTTTAACTCCCCAAACTATTCACTCTGTGATTTGGATCAAGTTACTTAAGTTCTCTGATCCCCTGTTCCCGCATCAACAAATAGGAATAATTCTTTTCTTGTGAGCTTTTTGTAAAGATTGTATTAAATCACATATATTAAGTACTTACGACCCAGTCAGTACTCAATATATTGAGCCTATTAATATTTCTATATAGCTATAACTGGTAACACAGGAATTCTGCTTGGATCCACAGAGCTATGCCAATTCCAAGAACAGCATATTTCTCACACATAGAGCTGTGACCCCAGAAGGCCCAGCCTCTACTTGCTGGGGGGATATGAGGCTATGACCCACCCCTACAAAGGAGGGTTTCTGGTGGCAGCAGGGGTGAGGGAATGTGATCATGTGAGCTCTGGATCTGTGGGTTCTTGGGTGGCAGTGGTGGTGGAGCTCCTGAGAGAGCCTAACACATTGAGGAGGGGTTGCCAGGGCAGGGACAGCCTTTGGCGACAGCTTCCCAACCAAGGAATGAGAACAGCTGAGAGGCTGACACTGGCAGACATGAGGTGTGGGAGGGCAGGGGGGCCATGGTCAAGGCAGCAGTAGGCATTTCTGAAGCAGTGTGGCCCGACCTGTTTACCAACTCAGGCAGTGCTGCTGAAGCAGCTCAGTGCGGCCTTGGCCTGGACCTGTTTGCTAATGATAACAGCAACAGCAGTCTGATCCGGAACTGCTTTGAGAGCAGTGATGAGCACCTCTGATAGGAGCTCTGTGGAAACAGTGACTGTGCAGGTCCTTGGAGGAGAGCACAGAGCCGTGTCTGTGTGGACCACAAGGAGGAGGGCTGAGGGATTCAGGTGTGGTGGTGATGGTTAGCCTCATAGTTTGGTTCATGAGTGTATTTGTTTCCAAGGGCAGCCATAACAAAGTACCACAGACAGGATGGATTAAACAACAGACATTTATTTTCTCACAGTTCTGGAGGCTAGCAGTACAAGATCAAGGTGTCGGTAGGGTTGGTTCCCTCTGCGGGCTATGAGGGAAAATCTATTCCATGCCTCTTTTCTAGTTTCTGATGGTTTGAGGGCAATGTTTGGTGTTCCCTGGCTTGTAGCTGTGTCACCCTGGTCTCTGCCTTCATCCTTACGTGGCATCCCGCTGTATGTGTCTGACTCTGTGTCCAAATTCCCCCCTTTTATAAGGACACCAGTAATATTGGATTAGGGCCCACTCTAATGACCTCATTTTAACTTGATTACCTCTACAAAGACCCTATTTTCAAGTAAAGTCATCTTTTGAGGTACTAGGTATTAGAGTTTCAACATATCTTTTGTGGGGGACATAATTTAACCCATAACAATGAGCTAGCAGCCAGGCATGGTGGCTCACGCCTGTAATCTCAGCACTTTTGAAGGCCAAGGTGGGCAGATCACTTGAGGTCAGGAGTTCAAGACCAACCTGGCCAACATGGTGAGACCCTGTCTCTACTAAAAAATACAAAAAAAAAAAAAAAATAGCTGAGAGTGATGGCACATGCCTGTAATCCCAGCTACTCAGGAGGCTGAGGCAGGAGAATAGCTTGAGCCTGGGAGGCAGAGGTTGCAGTGAGCCAAGATCACACCACTGCATTCCAGCCTGGTTGACAGAGTGGGACTCCATCTCAAAAAACAAAAACAAACGAAAAAAATGGGCAAGCCTCAGAGGTAGCAGTGGTCATTCTTAGAAGTCTGTGGGATTATGGTATATCCTTTAGTTCCGAACATTGCATCCTTAGGGGTTCTATTCCCATTCTAGTGGAGACAGAATACACCCAAGAATTTAGTCTCTATTTGGTCTAACTACATTTTTACAACTTAGCCAAAAGATGGCTCTAGGGAAATGGGTCATTGCCAGCTGATCTAGAGTCTTATGTTGAGCCATCTTTTGATGCAAATTGAGCCTCAATTCTTTAGTTATAGTTATCAATGAGGTTGTAAATAATCACCTTTGATCACATCTGAGATATTGCCCAGTTCTCATGCTTGCCCTTGGATTTGAACATCCTAGAAAGAACTTTTCCATTCGCTCCTTCTTATGCCCAAATGAGATTGCCAAATGTCTACTTTGCATTTTATCTGATATTTCTAAAACCAGCTGAAGAAAGCACGGTTCCTGCAGGCAGATGTTATTTATTCCTCAATAATCATTGCAAAGGTAGAGTTCATCATTCTTCTGAGAAAAGCTTGAGAAAGCTCTAGTTGAAGCCCTTAAGTTAGAATGAATTCATACCCAAGATTAGGGCCTGAGAATCCCTACAGTACCTGAAGGTCAGGTTCACAGAGGTATTTGCCTACCTCGGGAAATTCCGGGTCCAAAGGAACTAAAGAAAGCATTACTAACCACACAATATGGGAGCAACGTCTCTGCTTCATTGGCCCAGAAAAGCCTATTCAAGACCTTGAGTTTATGAAGAAGTACAAGGGCTATTTTATACAGCTTCAGTCCCAACCACCTCCCTGGGAATCTGTGGACACTATGGATAGTGGTGGTTAGAGTAGAAAGTGAGGCTTAAAATGCTCCAGGCCTGGTGTGGGAAATACCCAGTCCCCTATCTTCTTTCCTGTTCCCTAATCAAAGAACATCTGTAAACAATCATGCCACTCACAAGTACCCAGATGTAACTCCGAAATCCTGCTAAATACAGTGCTCCAGGCACACACAGCAAGTGATTAGGATTAGCCCCAAAATTCAACATATTTCCCAAACCTGCTTTAGATCAGGGTTCCTCGACAGCAGCACTACTACTGTTTTGGACCAGATCATTCTTCCTTGGGGATCGCTGCATGGTGTATTGTAGGTTGTTTAACAGCATCTCCAGCCTCTACCCATCTAATGCTAGCAGCACCCCCCACTCCTTGTGAAAACCAGAAATGTCTCTAGACATTGCCCCCAGTTGAAATATACTGCTTTGGATAATAACAGAAGTCAAGTTACTCCAACCATCAAAACTTAAGAATCACCTGAAATAGAAAGAGTAACACAAATGAAAATATCTCTGGATGGTCCCCTATTCTGATTCTAAAAAGTTTATTGGGAGATACTTTTTTATGCAAGGGGCTAATTTAAGTATCAATTACATCTACAATCCCAGCAGCCTTGGATAAAATAGTCTGCTCTAGAAGCAAGACAGAGAAATCTGTGGAGACCTGTTATCTTAGGCTGTAATTATAGTTGGGAAACTTCATATTAAGAATCGGCCACAAGAAAGTATACAGAGACAGGGAGGGCTTATGGGGTCTTGCTGGTGGTCCACTTATCACAGGGCTGCCCAGGTTTCTCCCATAATAAAGTCCTGGAAGCTTGGAAGGACAATTATCAACAAAACAACTTAGCATTTACTGAGCTTTCTATAGGCACAAGGCATTTTACATATAAGTATTTCACTGTTATTATCTTATTTAATCCTCAAAAACATCCCCGGAATTTGATATTATTCTTATTCTCATCATACAGATAAGAAAATGGAGACTCACAGAGATGAGGTACAAGTTTCCACAACTAGTGAGTGCCAGTTTCAAAATATAAATTCCATTGTCCTGGCCACAAATCTCATATTCTTTCTGCTACATGAAATATCCAGGAAAAATCGGATGCGCCTCCTCCTCTTGGGGTCCCTCTTTTCACAGTAGTCTGAGTTGAGTCCTGCCCAGCTACATGACTCCTCCAGGTTGGGAAAGAGTCAATTCCCTACGCAGGTCCTGAGTCAGAAGACTGCACATCCCCAAAGTCAACAAGCCTCAGCGAGGCCCTGCCATCTCCCCCTGAAAAAGGGGATCAGCACAGAATTGGTCCCTGAGGAATCTAGGCCAATGTGGGACTGGCAGTAACATCCTTAAGGGAAGATCCAAGCACACAGTAGAATCTCTCGTTCTCCAGCCTTTTCTGGGGTTCCAAAGGATAGAACTTGTGTGCAATTGTATTAACCAATCACCATTCACCTGGGCAGTGACTCACCTAGAACATGAGTCACGTTTCACCCATTTTACTAGACCAGTGGTTCTCACACTTTAGAGTGCCTCAGAGTCACCTGCAGAGCTTATTAAACCACAGATTGCGGGGGTACCTAAGCCCAGAATTTCTGATTCGGTACTGCATTTCTAACAGGTTGTCAGGTGACGCTGATGGTGCTAGTCCTAGGAACACATCTTGATAATTACATCACCTTATTAAGCCTTGGATAAAGAAGACCACTTCATGGTATGTGAAGTTCCTCTACCCTTTCCCCAGCCCCAGGCCCATATTCAGACAGGGTTATTTTATGAATCCACATTACACCTTCACAGCCCAATAGAACTCAGTCAAGAATTCAACAGAGCAGGATGAGGAGAACACAGGGAGAGGGCTCCATCCTACAGGGCTGACCTCCTTCTCAAGGTGGGGTTCTTCTCTTTCCTTTGGGGAGCCAGAGTGCCAAGAAGGTCTTGTGCAGCCACAGAACAGCATTTCCCACTTGCAGGGTCCAATGGCCATGCATCACTAATCCTCCCCACAAATCCTTCCTCCAGCACCCCTTTCCAACAAGTTTCTCCCCATTTGCCAGGGGCTGTTCTGGCTCCCTACTCATCTTGTGAGCACATTGGGGGGCCAGGAAGGGAGGTGTAGAGGAGGAAGTCTAAGCTGGTGGGTTCTTAACAGTTTGGCTTGGATGGGAAAGGGAATCTGAGCAAGGAGACAAAGTTATTACTGGATACAGTCTGTTTATAGGCAAAGGGCCAAGAATTCTCGCTAAAAAGAAAATCCTCCAAAGACCACCCAAACCAATGAAGTATCAATACATCGGTCAGACTCAGAACTCAAAGACGGTATTAACAGAGGAGCATTTAAATGCCCCTTTTGTGAGTCCCTTTGAAATCCTAGGCTAGGCCTAAGCCGTCTCCCTCCATGATGAAACAGGGACGAGAATGTCAAGCTGATACCTGAGTTGTTCCTGACTGAGTAGGATTCAAGTGTTCAGGACTGCATAAAAGGCCCAGCCGTGCATTTCAACTGGACAAGGCTACAACCAAAATGACAATCATAATATTCTTGGCTTATTAAAGATATTTTATCATGTCATCCGAGACTCTTAAGTTTGCTCTGCTGGCAAGTGGCTTGAAGACCAAAGTAAAAAAGAATCTCTGTTATCCGGATTTGTATAACCAGTCTGGCAAGCCAGGAAACTCTTCCTTCAGGTGATACCTTGAAGTATGAAAAACCAAAAAAGGATACCAGAGGCTACAGAAGGAACTGTGGGGCAGTCAGCAAATCCCCAGATTAAAACAGACAGTCACATGGCAAGGGGATAGATTAATATTACTAACAGTGGCGTTAGAAATTTGGGGGAGCTAATTTAATCACATTCCCACCCGACACCGGTATTGAGAACAGACACAGGCAAGAAACCAGATGAGGATCAAAATAGTATTAGCTTTAATACTAGTAAAGCTGGATTTAAGACTGAAGCTCACTCCTGTGGTCCAGGCAGGGACTTCCTGCTTCCTCCTTCCGGGTCTGGTCATGGGGTCTGACGTGGGAACAGTTGGGTCTGCAGAGTAGACACTTACTCACCTTATGTGTGGAGGATCAAAGAACACCCAACACCCACAGATGGCAGAACAGAATCAGAGAGAGAAAGTAGCCTCTAGGCTGCCTCCAGACCAATGGTGTCAGATGCAGTTTCAGGTTGGAATCATTTGTTTACAAAAAAGGAAAATTGAAGCAAAAAAAAAAAAAAAAATGTGGATGGCTGTAGGAGGTTAGGCCTCAGAGATGGTGCCGAGAATAGCAGAAACATATACTTGGTGAGTATCCCTGACCAGGTAAGTTGTTCCTTACAGGAAAGTGAAGAGGGGACGAAGCAGGAAGGAAGCTTCCTCCCCAGGACTGCTGTTAGCAAAATGCCTTTTTTTTTTTTTTTTTTTTTTTTTTTTGAGATGAAGTCTCACTCTGTCTCCCAGGCTGGAGTGCAGTGGCGCGATCTTGGCTCAATGCAGCCTTCCCTTCCCGGGCTCAAGCGATTCTCCTGCATTAGCCTCCTGAGTAGCTGGGACTACAGGCGTGCGCCACTACGCCCGGCTAATTTTTTATATTTTTGATAGAGATGGGGTTTTGTCATGTTGCCCAAGCTGGTCTCAAACTCCTGAGCTCAGGCAGTGTGCCCACCTCAGCCTCCCAAAGCGCTACGATTACAGGCGTGAGCCACCACACCCGGCCCAAAATGCCTCTTCTGTGGGCCAAGGCAGAAGTGTGGGAAGATTAAGAGGATGCCAACCCTCCAAACAACAGTGACAATAACTGCTATGTTCACTTAACTCCTACTGTGTGCCAGGAGTTGTTCTTTCATACATTTAAATTTGGAACAATCCTGTGAGGTAGGTGTAACTATCCCCATTTTACAGATGAGGAAATGGAGGCTGACAAAGGTTACATCACGTGCCAAAGTGAGGGTGTAACTGAGTCACAGAGCTGCTGTGACTAGCTGCAGAGTCTACGCTTATCCTATCACATTCAGCTACATACTCTCCTCCAGAACAGAGAGAGAAATGCAATCACCAGAGAGGTGGAACTATGTGTATGTACAGCAGGGTGACTATCTAGGTTTTATTTGGGTGAGCACTTCAGACACTGCAATTCTTCTCTTAAACACCCATGCATATACTTGTAACTACTCTTCTTTCCATTAAATGAGGCATGCAAAGCTCTGTCTTTGTAGTTCACCTGGATAATGGTAATGATGGCCTGTGCTGTAGAGTAAGTCTGTGATGTCAAACAATGGGCTGAGCCTTCCCCAGTGTCAGGAGCTTACCTAACCAGAAGTCATTAAGCTCAGTGGTTTCCCTCTTGCCTCCACAAGCACTCATTAGGGGCTGTGAAAGAAATGCTTTTTTATGTACATTCTCCCTGAAGTTTCCCACCGTGTGAGATTGGCATTTGGGTGCAGATTTCATCATCTGGGCTCCCTGCCAACTGCAGTGGAATAGTTCAAACCTCCAGCCTGTGAAGTCTCCTGGTCAGAGACCTTTACGCTCTGTTTTGCTGAAGGGTATGCCATTTGCAAGTCAGCAGAAGGAAGGTTTCTGTACTTCTCGAATATCTTGGTAGAAATAAAATCTTTATGAAGGAGACCCTGTGTCGGATGATTTGAGCCAACCACTTGGCTTTCTTACAGAATAGACAGGTATAATTTCCATGTCCCAAACCAGGTCATCCTAGTGTAATTTGTCCATTTGACAAATAGAAGGCAAACAAAAAGCAAGAAGCAATGCTGAATGTTTTGGTTTCAAAGTTCAGGGCAAAGAGCTACGACTAGAATGTTCCCATTTTTTCAGTACTCATCCCACGATCTGAAATTCCTAATAATGCTGGGTTGATGGGATGCAAACTGGGAGGGCAGGCACTGGGTGTGATTTAAGCATGAGTCAAAGACCATGGAGGCTTCAGTCAAATCTCATTTTGTCAGGAATCCTTCATAACGCCCCAGTCTCTGATGTCATTTTAGTGGAATTAAATTTTAAGCAGTGCAGAACTATAGAACTGGTTACATTAGGCGTCAGATACAAGTCCAGTCACTAAACAGTCCAGCCTGTTGGGGAAGCCTAGTGGTAACCAGGACAATCAGCAGGAGGCAGGTTAGGAACTCCTGCCTCATGGTTTACAGTTGAGCATACAGTGATTAAGCAGCAAGCTCTTAAGTTAGCCAGGCTTCCCACCGTCTGGGGGATGTTTAATTATATCACACAGTGAACGGGAAATGTAAGATTAGTTTTCTCTTCATATTCTAACAAAAAGTGGCTCTTTCCCTCTAGAGGTTTGAAATGCCCCCTCCATTGACATGATGAAAGGGAAGGGCATTGATGCCACAAAGAGAAGGCAGTTGTCCAAGAAAATACATAGAACCCTTGAGCAGGAAGGACAGAAAGCAGAGGCCACTTCTGGCCATTCCCATTAGTGGAGGCGTAGAGTTGTCTGCTGCGTCGTACTAAGAATACCGGTATGGGGTGGACAGTGGGAGGTGCGAATTTATGAAGTATCTGAAGATGATACTCTCACAGGATTGTAGATAAGGAATTAAGAATTGAGGAATAAGGATACTGAAGAAAGAATCAAACATCCAGCATACAATGGTACAGGGCAAGTTCTTTCAGGACAAGAATCCCCAAACATAAAAGAAGGAAAATAATCCAGATCTTAGTTACTGGGTTGTCACTAGTGTCCTAATGAGAAGTGACTGAAAATTGCCCCCACAATATGATGTTTTGTGAAGTTCTAATTAAAGACCCAGAGCTTGGTCATTCTGTATAAAGCTATTCATATCTTCATAAAATCCCAAATCCCTTTAGGTACCATCAGATGGAGGCCCCTGACCTGAGGAAACCCTGCTTCACCATCGGCGGAACCAGCCCCCAATATTTCAACGTAGGTTCTTTTCTATTTTCCCTAAGTGTTGGCCGGTCTGAGAAATAAAGAGAAAGAGTACAAAAGAGAAAAAATTTACAGCTGGGCCTCTGGGGGTGACATCACATGTCAGCAGGTTCCGTGATGCCCCCAAGCTGCAAAACCAGCAAGTTTTTATTAGGGATTTCAAAAGGGGAGGAGTGTACGAATAGGGAGTGGGTCACAGAGATCACATGCTTCAAATGGCAATAAAATACCACAAGGGCAGAAGGGCAGAGCAAGGTCACAAGTCCAGGGCAAAATTAGAATTACTAATGAGGTTCCATGTCCCCCTGTGTACACATTTTCATTGATAAACACCTTAACAGGAAACAGGGTTCAAGAGCAGATAACCGGTCTGACTAGAATTTGCCAGGCTGGAATTTCCTAATCCTAGCAAGCCTGAGGGCGCTGCAGGAAACCAGGGCGTATTTCATCCCTTATCTTCACAATTTATATTCAGAGATTGCAGTAAAGACAGGCATAAGAAATTATAAAAGTATTAATTTGGGGAACTAATAAATGTCCATGAAATCTTCACAATTTATGTTCTTCTGCCGTGGCTTCAGCCAGTCCCTCCGTTCGGGGTCCCTGACTTCCCACAACACTTCACTGTTACAGTTAGGTGGTTGGGGCTCAGCCAGAATGGTGAAGCCAAGCAGGCAATCCTCCTCTGATAGGATGTTTCCTAACAAGGCTTATTTCTGCTTCTACGTGGTACACATTAAAATGATTAGTTAAATTTGAAGGCCTAAACATCACAGGCTAGGATCAAGAGATGACTGGCCCATGACTACACATTATATACCTGGAGTTTAGGACAAAATTCAGCAGACATCCAACATGGATGCAGATGTATTTGCTGTTAAACTCCAACATAATAATTTGAGAGTCTTAAAGAGAGTTCTTACAACCACCAAAGGTGATTAGACCCAAACCTTATAACCAACTTGAAACACAAAAGCTGAAATATTGGGAATATTGAAATATCAGAAATGAAGAAACTAGCAAGTTCTAGTTATTCTTAGAGTTTGTTTAGATACATTCGACCAGAAACTCTTGTGTTTGTCTAAATTGGCCAATTCAGTCATGGTCATTAAAATTTATCATTCAAAAATTGAAAACAGAATTACCACATGATCTAGCAATCCCACTTCAGGGTACATAGCCAAAGGAATTGAAATCAGTATGTCAAAAAGCTGTCTGCATTCTCATGTTCACTGCAGCATTATTCACAGTGGCTAAGATATAGAAACAGCATACATGTCAATCAACAGACGAATGCATAAAGAAATGTGGTATATATACACAATGGAGTACTATTCAGCCTTTAACAAGAAGGAAATTCTGTCATTTGCAATAATATGAATAAACCTGGAGGACATTATATCAAGTGAAATAAGCCAGTTACAGAAAGACAAATACTGCATGATCTTACTTGTATGTGGAATCTTAAAAGAGTCAAACCTATAGAGTAGAGAGTAGAATGGTCGTGACCATTCTACTCTCATTCCAGAGGATAGAATTAAGGGGGATGAGAATGGGGAGATGTTATTCAAAGGGTAGTTTCAGTCAGATAGGAGGAACAAGTTTCAGAGATCTATTACACAGCATGGTGACTATAGTTAATAATAATGTATTATACATGTCAAGTTTTCTAAGAGTAGGTTATTAATATTCTTGCCATGAAAAAATAAGTATGTGAGGTGATGAGTATGTTAATTAGCTAATCATTCCATGATATAAACATATATAAAACATTGTACCTCCTAAATATGTACAGTTATTTGTCAAGGGCAGATTGCCTGAGGTCAGGAGTTCATGACCAGCCTGGGCAACATGGTGAAACCCCATCTCTACTAAAATACAAAAAAAATTAGCCAGGTGTGGTGGCATGCGCCTGTAGTCCCAGCTACTTGGAAGGCTGGGGCAGGAGAATCGCTTGAACCTGGGAGGTGGAGGTTGCAGTGAGCCGAGATTGTGCCACTGCACTCCAGCCTGGGCGACAGAGCAAGACTCTGTCTCAAAATAAATAAATAAAATAAATAAATAAAAATTATAAAAAATAAAAAAATGAATTTTTAAAGATTTACAGTTCAGACCAAAATATTAATTTTCACTTGTAAAGTTTTCTTAGTACTCTTTTTCTTTTATTTTTAAAATTTATTTTTGACCAGATAATGAATGAATATGGTTCAAAATTCAGAAAGTGAAAAAGGATGTATAAAAGTAAGGGAAATTTTTTCCTCCTACTCCCAACTCCCAGCCACCTACTTTTCCTCTCCATAGGCAAAGTGTTATTAATTTTTTTATGTATCTTCCAGAGCTATTTTGGAGACATAAAAGCAATGTGGGTTGGGAAAAAGAACATATACCTTTCCGCCATTTTTGTACCAATGATACCAGATGTCAAGGAAACATTGTATTTGAAGGAGAGCCCTCAACATTTCGAAAAGTTTGGCTAACAGGTTGGTAACACTTATTTATAGCAATCATAAGGACTTAATTAGAAGTTGTTTTTGATGTTTTCTTATAGCTGTGATTATATTGTTTGGGGTCAGGGACCCCTTTTGAATACATTATGAAAATAATGGATCCTCTCCATAGAAAGAGAAGCACATATGTACTTACATACAAAAAAATTGCATAGAATGTCAGAAAGTTTCATTATCCACACAAAGCACTACCACCAACAACAAAGACAGCAAAGGAATCAAGGTTCAGAGAAACTAATTTGCCAAGATTCATAGAGTTACTGAACGGTGGAGCTGGGATTCAAATCAGTCTGCTCGATTCCAAGGCTCATGCTCTATCCCCACCCTTCTCTTCCCTTCCTCTCTTCTATGTATTATTGCTACTGAGCCCCTCACTGATACAAGGGCAGGGTAGATGGTGTCAGTTCAGCAGCTCCTGTAGTCTTCGATTCCCAGCTATCTTGGTGAAGTCTAACCTAGAGCTATGACTCCTTGTATTGTCTTGAGAACCTACTCCTCGAGATATAGCCTCTTACATAAAAAGTGATACAGGATTGAGAGCAAAGGACATTGGAAAATAAGACAGAGACACAGGGCCATTTGCGCAGTTGCTGATATCTTTAGTCCCAACTTCCTACATGTAGGAATTTTATGTTAAAAGTGACAGTGTCTTACTGAAAAGACAACTGGTATCCTAAGTCTGATAAAAAATGCAAGGGATAAATCAAAGATAAGATTCATAACTATACTAGTATGAATGACTTTCTTTTCAAGAAACAATATAAAAATGATAAGTGGGGAAAAGGTATAACATGAATCAAAAGTCAAACTGTCTCTGCCCACTCTATCATCCAACTGCCTGTTTTAGAAACTTACAGGTTTCTTTTTCCTGTAGAGGAATTCTGCCACACACTCCACAAATATAGGGCCTTGGACATCAAATTTGCTCTTTCCTTATAGATTTAATCATAGTTGTATTTGTCACCTGAGAAGCCATAACCTGCTGAATCTCAACAGAAGGACAGAAAATGAGTCACAGCAAGCAAAGGGTGCTATGAGAAGGGATATGTGGAGCAGCAGGGCAGGACCCTCTAGACAGCAGTGGTGGATTTACCCTTCTGTACCTCTTTCCAGAATATGGCACAGAGAAACAGAAACAGAGATGCTGGTGCCAATGGGAAATTTTCCTGGCAATTGCATTTGTTAAAATCTTGGGTTCTGAAGTCAGAAAGATCTCTTTGAACCCTGGCTATGCCATTTTGAGTAAATTACTTACCTTCTCCGAACCTCTACTTAGAGCTTCATCCATAAAATAGGGAAGATGACAACATATCTCATTGAGTTTCTGTGGGAATTAAATAAGAATGGATTGACACAGTGTCTGACACATTGTAAATGCTCAACAAAAGGAAGCTATTAGTATGACTGGTCTGTAATTGTGGACATTTTTACCAATGGCTCATGGATGCCATTCTGCTCATAATAAAAGCATTTCCCAGTGACATCCCAGGATGAGAAACATATTCTAAACTGGGATTTTTCTTAAGGCTTAAACTAACCAAGTCTTCTAGTTTGCCCAAAGATATTGTTTTGTTTTGTTTTCCTTTCAAACCATGAATGAATGTTTATCAATTGCTTTTATAATGCCTATAGAGACAATCTGTTAATGTGCTGAATTACATTGATATTCAAATAATAAACTTTGCATTCCTGGATTGAACCCAACTTTGATGTTACATTTATTTTATTTTAATTTTATTTTTCCATAGGTTATTGGGATACAGGTGGTATTTGGGTACATGAGTAAGTTCTTTAGTGGTGATTTGTGAGATCCTGGTGCACCCATCACTCGAGCAGTATATACTGCATCATATTTTTAGTCTTTTATCCCTCACCCCTCTCCCACTCTTCCCCGCAAGTCCCCAAAGCCCATTGTATCATTCTTATGCCTTTACATCCTCCTGGCTTAGCCCCCACATATCAATGGGAATATATGATGTTTGGTTTTCCATTCCTGAGTTACTTAACTTAGAATAATAGTCTCCAGTCTCATCCAGGTTGCTGCAAATGCCATTAATTCATGCCTTTTATAGCTGAGTAGTATTCCATCGTGTATATATATATATATATATTGATTGATGGACATTTGGGTCGGTTCCAGGATTTTGCAATTGCGAATTGTGTTTCTATAAACATTGCATGAATTTTAAATCAATGTCTGGATTCAGTTTTCTAATTTTTGTTTAGCATTTTTGCATTTATGTTCATGAGGAATACTGACCTGTACTCTTCTTTTCATGAATATTCTTGTTAGGTTATGGCATCAAGATTATCCTAGCCTTATAAAATGAGCTAGGATTATTTCTTTAATTCTATGAAAGAATTTATATAAGATTGTTTTTCTTTCTTTCCTGAATGTTTGGAAGGGTCCACTGGGGAAGTCATATGCCCTGGGGTTTTCTATATGGTATGACTGCAATTTCCAGATTTAATTTTTTAAATAGCTATAGGGCTATTTAGAATGTGTTTCTTTTTGTGTCCATTTGGATAAGAATGTGTTTTTCAAGAAATTGTTGATTCATTTGAACTTCTGTTAAGTGACATAAATTCTTTAATAATACCAACTTTTTTTTAAATTTTAGTAGGGTCTTCAGTGATATCCTGTTTTTCATGCCCGATGATGGTAATTTGCATGCTCACTCTGTCTCTCTCTGTCCACCCCACAACCCGCTCCCCCATCTCCCTCTCCCTTTCGCTGCTTAATCTTGCTAGAGGTTATTGATTTTATTAGATTTTTCAAAGAACTGACATTTAGATGTGTTAACTTCTGTTCTGTGACTTTTTCATTTTTACTCTTATCTTTATTATTTCATTTATTCAACCTTCTTAATTCGTTGTCCCTTTTTAACTCTTTGAGATAGAAGTTTAGATAATGTCCTCTAAGTCCTTTTTTAATATATACATTTAAGGACAAAAATTTTCCTCTATGCACTGTTTTAGCTTCATTCATATATTTTGTATGTCATATTTTCATTAACATTCAATTTATAATATTTTCAAGTTTCTCTTGAAACTTCAACTCATGGAATATTTGGATGTATATTACTTAATTTCTAAATATTTGGAGATTTTCTAGTTATTTTTGTTATTGATTTGTAACAATAAAAGATTCTTTGAGACTTACTTGAAAAACATGTGTTCTGAAGTTGTTGGATACACTGTTCTATTATGTAAATTAGATTAATTTATCCATTAAGTTTTCTAAATTTTCTGTATCTCTACTGATGTTTGATTCTTCCACATGTTACTGGGAAAAGTTGTTAAAATCTCCCACTATATGTGTAAGATTGTTCACTTCCCTAGTTGGGACTGTTAGATTTTGTTTCACATATTTTGAAGCTATGTTATTAGGTTCATACAAACTTGAACTATTGTATCTTTCTGGTAAATTAACCCTTTAAAATGTCCTCTTTAATACGTCTTGCCTTAAAATCTATTTTGTCCGAGTCCTTACATTCAAGGTATGTCTCTTAGTAAGAAGCATACAATTGTGGGGGGGGTTTCTATTTCTTTTTGCTTTTTAATTGGTGTATGTCAATTTATATTTAATGTAATTACTCACATTTGAATTTATATCTATCATGTTACTATTTTCTAGTTGTTCCTCCTCTGTGTTCCTTTTTCTCTCTTCCTACTTTCTTTTGAATTACTCAAACATTTATTCTGTATTTCTCCTCTATTAGAACTTTTACTGCACCATTAGAACCACCTACATGTGGTTGTCTTTGTATTTATACTACTGTGTTTTATGTCTTGAATCTATGGTTTGATGTCTTCTACCCATTTCGCACAGTTTTCATCCTTTAATGCTGGAAATATTACTTCTAAATCATTCTCTGTTTTCTCCTTTAGGTATTTCAGTTACATGTGTGTTAGGTGTTGTCACCTAGTTTCATGTCTCCTATGCTTTTTTCTGTATTTTCTATATTTTTTTCCTAACACTGTATGCTTCAGTCTAGATATTTTATATTCATCTACTTTCCAGATGAATAACCATTTCTTCAGATAGCTGTTACATACTCTTAATCTATTGTGTTTTTAATTTCAAGACATTTGGGGAGTGTTTAAGAGGGGCATTTTTCCAGTTCTAGAATTTCTTGGAGTGTTTTTCAGGGCCTCTTCTCCTTGGAAAACCCTAAAATCCAATTCTTGTCCCCCCACCATTGTTAGAAAGATCTGTTTGGCAACTTTGCCCCTTAACTGCCTCTTTTTTAAGTCAGTGAATACCTCCAGGAGATAAGTGGTTTAGACTGTCTCATTTTTCTGCAGGCTTTTGGCCTCCCAGGTTTTTGCTGTGCCTACAGCCCTAAACTCTGATTTTTGTCTCCCCTGCCATAAGAAACTGATAAAAGCTCTGCTCAAATTCTTTGCCTCCTAGAAGTCACTTTCTACTTGGTTTCTCAAGTTCTTTGTCCTTGCTACCTAAGAATCAAAGAGAAATACTTTGAAGGAGGCTAGGTGTGGTGGCTTGCACTTGTAATTCCAGCACTTTGGGAGGCCGAGGCGGGTGGATCACCCGAGGTCAGGGGTTTGAGACCAGCCTGGCCAAGATGGTGAAACCTTGTCTTTACTAAAAATACAAAAAATTAGCCGGGTGTGATGGCGTGCACCTGTGGTCCCAGCTACTCGTGAGGCTGAGGCAGGAGAATCAGTTGACCCCGGGAGGCGGAGGTTGCAGTGAGCCAAGATCGTGCCATTACAGTCCAGCCTAGGCAACAAGAACAAAGCTCCATCAGAGGAAAGAAAAGAAGAAAGAAAGAAAGAGAGAAAGAGAGAAAGAGAGAAAGAAAGAAAGAAAGAAAGAAAGAGAAAGAGAGAGAGAAAAAAGGAAAAAGAAGAAAGCAAGAAAGCGAGAGAGAGAGAGAGAAAGAAAGAAAGGAAAAGAAAGAAAGAAAAGAGAAAAGAGGAGAGGAAAAGAAAGAGAAAAGAGAGAGAGGAAAAGAAAGAGAAAGAAAGGAAAGGAGAGAAAGAAAGGAAAGGAAAGAAAGAAGGAAAGAAAGAAAGGAAGAAAGGAAGAAAGGAAGGAAGGAAGGAAGGAAGGAAGGAAGGAAGAAAGAAAGAAAGAAAGAAAGAAAGAAAGAAAGAAAGAAAGAAAGAAAGAAAGAAAGAAAGACAAGACAAGGAAGGGAAAAGCAGTTTCAAATATCAGGCTCATCTCAATGAATGTTCCTTTATCTCCAGAATTTTCTCAAGCCCTGGCTATCTTCATACCTCTGCAAGGCCCCTTTCCCACCTACCTCCACCTCCCCTGCTACAGGATGACTGACTGTTCTTCCTGAAGCCCTGCCACACTCAGACCACCTGACTGGAACCTCGGTGGACACCATCCATCAACAGGGGATATAAAGGAAGCTATGGCAGTAGCGCTGGGATAGTGCCTGGCACATAATAGGTACTCAAGGACATATGAATGAATGAATGAATGAATGAACGAACTAACGAACAACAAATGAATGTGAGAAGAGGCTAAAAAGAAAGCGAATCTCAGGAGCTGGCTCTTTGGCCCATGGCTCCTATTCTGCCTTCTACCCCCAAACTCCTCTCTGCTAAAAACCCTTGAGGCCTCCAGGAGTTATATTCCTAAGATCTGGTTTCCTTACAAAGGTCATGGCCTCCTTGCCCCCTGGGTCTGGGGGAATTTCAGAACCCTAATTTCCAGGACAAACTCTCCAACTACTTCTGGGATGAGTTCCTGACTTGGCTTTGGTCCTGTCCAGGGCTTACTCTGCCTTCTCAATAGCAATTCCAGGCCGAGAATTCTGAAGGCATTTCTTAAAACAGAAAATGTTTTCTTGAGTTACACTCTGTTCTCTAGAAGTTTCACTATATGGATTTCCCTACGTAGACCTGGAGACAGACATTCAACATACATTAGGGGTCTGGGATAATAGAAGTTTAATAAATAATATTTGTTAATAAATCCCTCTGGATCTAATCAGAGAAAATCATGTGGTGGTGGCACACTAGAGATTTTAAGATGAATAAGATGTGAAGTTTACTTTCAAGAAATTATAGCTTTTAAACTGCATCAGAATTAGCGAGCATTCTTTTAGTTGCAAGTGACAAATGGATTTTGTTTTACTTCTACAACTGAATTATAAAAATACATGGTCTGGCCGGGTGCAGTGGCTCATGCCTGTAATCCCAGCAATTTGGGAGGCTGAGGCAGGTGGATGACTTGAGGTCAGGAGTTCAAGACCAACCTGGCCACATGGCAAAACCCCGTTTCTACTAAAAATACAAAAATTGGCCAGGCACGGTGGCTCACACCTGTAATCCCAGCACTTTGGGAGGCCAAGGCGGGCGGATCACCTGAGGTCGGGAGTTCAAGACCAGCCTGGCCAACATGGAGAAACCCCATCTCTACTAAAAATACAAAATTAGCCGGGCATGGTGGCTCATGCCTGTAATCCCAGCTACTCGGGAGGCTGAGGCAGGAGAATCGCTTGAACCTGGGAGGCGGAGGTTGCAGTGAGCCAAGATCGCGCCATTGCACTCCAGCCTGGGCAACAAGAGCAAAACTCCGTCTCAAAAAAAAAAAAAGTAAATAAGCCAGGTGTGGTGGTGCATACCTGTAGTACCAGCTACTCGGGAGGCTGAGACATGAGAATCACTTGAACCAGAGGAGCGGAGGTTGCAGTGAGCTGAGACTGCACCACTGCACTCCAGCCTGGGCAACAGAGTGAGACTCCATCTCAAAAAAAAAAAAAAAAAAAAAGGCCTGAAAGTCAACTAAAACCAGGACAAGAATGTGACCAGGACTCCCTCTTGACCTTTCATTTCAGCCTCTCTCTGTATATCAGTTTTCTCTTAGTCTTCTGCAAGTCACCAGAAACACGACTAGTAGCAGCAGCAGGCTCTTATCACTAGCTTTGTCACCAGACACAACTCAAGAAAAAATAATCCCAGAAAAGGATTTTCATTAACTCAGGCACCCATTCCCAGAAAATCCACTGTGGCCAACGGGATGGATAGTCTAACTGGCTCCACTTGGATCATATGTTCATCTCTGGCCAATCAGTAGTAACCAGAAGACTAAGAACTATAAGAATACATCAGATCTCAGTCAAATTATATGTCTAATGTAACTCAGCAGACAAAACAATAAACATTCACTACTACTCCCATAAGACCAAGTTCTTTCTACATGGGAAACACCCTACAATAGAGGCATTTCCTGGAAGGGCTATTTATTTTTCAGTGGGCTGTAACAGTTTTCAAATGTCTGTAGATGCCTCTGATTGCAAAAATAGTTGGATCTTTTCATTGTGAAGACCACTTTGTCCTCTAAACTTGCTCACTATCTGGCTAGAGCCCTCCTACTCAAGGTTATACCACTGACTGGGTCAAATCTGTTTTCTGGCTTCAGGAATGAAACATAATGAGCCAATGTATTTATCTCTGGTGGGCAAACCTCCACCTTCAAGCCCTTAAGTTGCCTTGTAGACTCTACTGTAGTGACAGCCTGTTGATGACAAGAAGTCAGGGGATCTGAGTTCTGGCCCCACATTTTGCCTTCCAAGGCCAGATGCTGTTGGCCAGGTCACCTCTCTTGAGACTCAGGGATTCAGTATCTACCTTCCTATTCACAGAACACAGACAGGATCATGGGGATGAATGATCATGTACACTTGAGTTGTGAAATCCTCTGCAGGCCCAAGAATGGCTGTTCATACAGGGCTACCCATAGTCTCATCTAGAGCATCTCAGGCCAACCCAGTTGCCCACATGCCCAGGAGCTCCCTCCCTTTTTAGGCGCTGTCTGTTCTGCTCATGGCCAACTTAAATTCCTCTGGCGCTTGAGTTTGGGATGGGGAGTAGATGACCACTCTTGCCCTTAATCTGGAGTGGGCTAAGCCTAGTCCCTCCCACTATTCATGTGATATAGGAATTAGTCCTTGGTGAAGAACAGACTCCATGTCATTCCAGGACTCGCTGTCTTAGAATGAGCAGAGAGTGGGAGGGCAGGAAGAGAAAGGAAATGTTTACTATCTGTTCAATCTGGAGGCCACTGGGAGATCAAATTTTTGACACAAAATGTTACCATGTGATAATGACAATTTTTAATAGTAGACAAAACTCTAGATCGGGAGACAAGGGACCCAGGTTTTCCTTTTGACTTGGCCTCTAGCTATGTGACCCTTGAAAATGTAAATTCACCTCTGTTTTCTTATCTACAAAATAGAGTGATTGGATCAGGTAAATTGTTCTCCTTCTATCTCTAATATTTGATGATATGGAAGCCTGCGCACAGGAAGGAGTGCAGTAGCAGAGAAGAGGGATATAGAGATTCTGTGTAGATCTGTGGTTCCTGACATTGGCCAGGAACCCCTAGGAGAGAGGACACAGAATTTTTTCAAAGGGTTCTCAGACTTATACATGAGCCAAGAATTATCTGCAGGCTGAATTAAAAAAAATATTTCACACATATATGTACTACTTTCAAATCTACATGTGTGCTACTGGGATTAATTAAATGCGAATTCATTTTAAAAAGAAGTTTTTTACATTATAAAATACTTTCAATCAACGGATGCCAAAAGAACTACCATCATTGGGGAATCTTTTTTGTTTGTTCATAATAAGTTTTTCTTATGAAATGGAGAACCATCGATGATGAGGAAAACTTACAGTATAGAGAGATTGTCCCTGGGGATGTTTCAGTTTAACTACTGCCTATGAATTATGAGGAATTAAGGCTAATTTTAGACAAAATGCTGTTTTGCTTTTAAAACCTAACCTTAATGTCACCCCCTCTATGAAGCCTCCCCACTGGGTCACCATGCTGCCCATAGCCCCAACAGGATTAGACATCCTATTAGTTGGGGTCCTAGGAGGAAAAAAAATGCCACACTGAAATAAGGATAATTTGGCAAAGATTTGCTCCAGGATTATTTACCGAGGTATAAGCAGTTTATAAGGAAAATACAAGGGCTAGCGCCATACCCAGTGTGCTACGAGGAGGGCTGTTTCCACCTGAGGCCTGACAGCAAAGGGAAGAGTGATTGTTGGAACTGGCAGGAAAGTGGTGTGGAGACGGCCACCTTGTGTGGAGCTGTGGTTCTTGTTGGAAGGATGCAGCCAGCCCAAGGTCACACTGCAGGGGAAGCCAGGGGAATAAATACCCCACCTCACTCTCCTCCTCCACCTCCCATCACCTACTGCTGCCCCATGAACCAATGCAGCCAGAGACGGGGAGACAAAGGAGTCCAATGACATAGCTCACGCAAGCCAGTGTTCTAGGGCAGAATGCTGGGTGAAGAAGGGTGAGAGCAGGCCTGGAGGAACAAGCAGGAAACATCCTCACACAATCACCTTCTTTTCTGAGCTCCTGCAGGACTCTGTACTTCTCTCTCTCTAGCTCTTTCCCTATTCAGTGCTAATAGCCTATTGATATTTCTGCCTCTCCACTACACGGTGAATTCCCTAAGGGCAGAAACTATTTATCATTTGGTTTTGCAGTCACAAAACTAAGCACACTGTAGATCCCCAAGAAATATTTGTTGGGTTTTTATGTGAGGCAACAGTTTTGGAAAGAAGTGCCATATGGTCTGCATAGGTGGCACCTGCTGCTGCTGCTGCTGGGTGTGCCGAGGACCTGCGGGTCCTGGAACACATCTCCTTTCCCACAGCACCGCATGAGATGAATGGGAAAAATCGTACCTGTCGTGTGTTTCTGAAGCTGAGGCTGATGAGGGAATGTGTCAGACAAACTTCTTGATGGAAGCCTATTGAAACGGGAAAGGTTCCCTTGTCGCCCTCGCAGGGTGGGCGATCGTGGCTCACTTCTTCAATGCCCCACTGCTCAAACCTCTAGGGGAGCATACAGACAGGCAGGCTGTGGGGCTCCAACCCCACGGCAGTGTTTAGGGGTGAATGTTTACAGATCCTGAAGCCCCAGTGGGCGTGTGTTACAAGGTGCTCCTTTAGTTTGGCTCTTTTAGTTTGCAGTCTATAGGCGGCTTGTGTTAACCAGCTCAATTAGAACCTCTACCTTGTTGCAAGGACAGAGGGCTTTCTGTATCCCGGATTCTTGCCTTGGTGTACCGGAAGAATTGGATCACATGTGGGCTTGGAGAATGAGTGTAAAGTTTTATTGAGTGGAAGTAGCTGTCAGCCGATGGGGGGAGCCAGAAGGGACATGGTCTTCCCCTGGAGTTGGGCCACTGTGTGGCCCCAGCTTTCCTCCGATCACCCTGGCCAAACTCCGAAACTACGTCTCCTCCTGCGTTGGATGGCCTGCCGGGTGTCGGCGTCTGTCAGTGTGCTCTTCCCCTCAACGTCCTCTCGCTGTCCAGCCGCTTGTCTTCTTGCGTCAATGTGTTCCTCTCACCATCCAGCAGCTTCTGTGTCTTGGCCTTGCTAGGGTCTCGGGTTTTTACAGGCCCAGGGAGGAGGCATGGTGGACCAGGGTGGTCTTGGAATACGCAACATTTGTGGCTGAAAACAGGAGTGTCTGTCCTCACCTAGATCCGTGGGGGTGGACCCCTAGCCAGGGACCCGCCTTTCTCTACCCAGCCCTTTCCTGCCCCACTCCTGTATCACTATGATTGTAACACAACTAAAACCTCAAAGCTCATGGAGTTAACCTAAATTTATTGGAGACTCAAAAGAGAGGGGGGAGTGGAAGCAGGGTGAGGGTTACCTATTGAGTACAATGTATACTATTCGGGTGAGGGGTCCACTAAAAGCCCAGACTTCACCACTGTACAATTCATCCATGGAACCAAAAACCACTTGTATCCCTAAATCTATTGAAATAAAAAAAATCAAAAATTAACATACCCTTCCCATTTATCTGATTCTGTGAGGTCACCTTTAATTGTCTTTGAGCTATTTTTGCAACTCTGTGAGTTGTAGATAACTGATAGCAATAAAAATGATTCTTATCCATAGACACACAAAAAATAAGTAAATTTTCCAAAAGTTTCCATAGGTCATCTTTATTGTTCTTACTTCAAAGTGTCACTTATTAAATTGCCTTCTCTTGTTCCCAGAGTCACCTAACTTTAAACACAGAAATCGTGTGTATTCTGATATGTTCAAAGAAAAAAAAATTACATACTATTTACAATTGGATTTTTAAGTACCCAACAAAAAATGTGCTAGACTTTAATAGAGAACATTGTAAAAACTTTATTGAAATACATTAAGAATAACCAAATGGATGTAGAATGTTCATCCAAAATGATGTGTAGATTTAATGCAATTCTGATCAAAAACCCATATATATGTTGTGAAACTTAGTAAGCTGATGCTCAAATTAATACAGAAATACAAAGACTAGCCAAGACACTCTTGAGGAAGAATAAGATGAGAGGATTTCCTTGCCAGATATCAAGACTAAGAAAGGATAGACAAAGCCACCAATGGAATAAACAGAGAACTCAGAAACAGACCCACTATATATGGACATTTGACACGTAACAAAAATAGCATTGTAGGTCAGTGGGGAAAGGATGAGCTCTTCAATAACCAGTGATGGGATAATTGGATATACATGGGGGGGAAATGCTCAATTAATTCCTACCTCTTACCATACACATAAACAAACTCCAGATACATGAAGTCCCTACCATCACATCATTTAAAAGAATCATTTAGAAGAAAATATAGGAGAATATCTCATGATCATGGGGTAGAAAAGGATTTCTTAAACAAGACATAAAAAGCACTAACTATAAAAGAAAGTACCGATAAATTTGCTGGCATTAAAATTGCCCAAAGAGACATCCTAAAACGTAGTGAAAGGAAGAAGAGATATTTGTGACACATATAAGGAACAAAAGGCATACCTAGAACCTAAAAAGAATGGCTAATATGATTGTTGGTGTTTTTTTTGTTTTGTTTTGTTTTTGAGACAGAGTCTCGCTGTCACCCAGGCTGGAGTGCAGTGGCACGATCTCAGCTCACTGCAAGCTCTGCCTCCCGGGTTCACACCATTCTCCTGCCTCAGCCTTGCGAGTAGCTGGGACTACAGGCGCCCGCCAATTTTTTGTATTTTTTGTAGAGACGGGGTTTCACCATGTTAGCCAGGATGGTCTCGATCTCCTGACCTCGTGATCCACCCACCTCGGCCTCCCAAAGTGCTGGGATTACAGGTGTGAGCCACCGTGCCCGGTCTTTTTTTTTTTTTTTTTTTCAATTTAATATAGAGACAGGGTCTCACTCTGTCACCCAGGCTGGAACACAGTAGTGTCATCACAGCTCACTGCAGCCTCAATCTCTTGGGCTCAATCAATCCTCCCGCCTCAGCCTACTGAGAGCAAGGACTACACGCACTCAACACCATACCTAATTTTTTAATTTTTTGTAGAGATGGGGCTCTCACTGTGTTACCCAGTTACTTAAACTCCTGGGCTTAAGTGATTCTCCCACTTTGACCTCTCAAAGTGCTGGATTACAGGCATGAGCTGCAGTGCCTGGCCAAGAGCAGCTGATATGAAAAAGGCAAGCAACTAAATAGAAAAATTGGCAAAATACTTGAACTGGCAATTTAGAAAAGAGAATGTCCAAAAGGTGCATAAATAAAAAAAAGGGGCTCATTGGTCATTAGGGAGATGCATTAAAACTACAATGAGATACTACAAAACTACAAAATAGACAAAAATTTATAAGTCTGATAAAACCAATTATCAGCAAAGATGAGGAACAGTGGAAACCTGTATACACTGCTAGTGGGAGTAGTAAAAGGAGACACGTTTGGGAAACAATTTAGTAATGGCTAATAAAGTTGACTGTGCACATATATATCCTACAATCCAGCAATTCTACACCTAAGAATATACCCTAGGGAAACTCTTGCCCATGGTGCCCAGGAGATATGTACAAGAGAATATTCATAGTAACACTGTTTCTGACAACCCCAAACTGGAAACAGCCCATATGTCCATCAGCAGTAGAATGAATAAATAGTTGTGAAGCACTACTCATCAAATAAAATGAATGAGCTACAATTGCACAGAACATGGAGATGTCTCTCAAACATAATTTTAACAGAAGAAACAGTCACCAAAATAAATATATAGTAGATTTCTATTTTATATAAAGTCCAAAAAAAGAGACAAAACTAATAATGCATTGTTTAGGGATGCCCACATAGGCTGTGCTGTTATTTATTGCTGCCATAACAAACCATACAAAAACTTAGTGGCTTAAAACAACCATGATTCTATTTGATCACAATTCTATGGGCCAGGGATTTGCACAGAACACACCAAGAATCACTTATCTCTGCTCCATGATGTCTGGAGCTTCAGCTGGGTTGCCTCAAATACCAGGTCTGGTTGGAACAGCTTGACTGGGGCCATAAGTATGGGGCCTTGGTTCTGGCTCTCAGCTAGGTTCCTCAAATCTCCTCCATGAGGCCTTTCCACCTGGCTAGCTTGAGCTTCCTCATAGCATGGTGGTCTCAGGGTTGCAAGAAGAAATATTCCCCAAAAAACTTATCCCAATGTGCAAGCACTTATTAAGTCTCTCGTCCATGCTTGTTAATGTCCCATTTGTCAAAGCAAGTCATATGGACAAACTCAGAAGTCACTGTGAGAGGAGACTACACTAGGGCAGAATGGAGGGAGCCATGGTTCATTTAGGGGGCCACCAAAGTAATGGTCTACCATAGCTGAAAGTAAGAAAATAATGTTCTCAAAAATAGTAGTTACCCTTCAAGATGAAAAGGGGATGCAATCAGGTGGAGCACAAAGGGAGCTTTCTAAAATATTGGCAATATTCCATTTCTAAACTCACTGGCAGTTAACATAGGGTATATTTTATTCTTCTTTAAAATGTCAGTTCCACTTCACTCAATATTATGCAGGCATCACAGTTTTCATTCGTATACTTGCAAATAATTTACAATTTAATGTTTTCATTACAAGATAAGAAACAGAGAAATATATATGTATATTACAAAGACCCCAACCATTTATTAGAACCATTGGAAAGAGAGCTAGAAGTAAATAAACCTCCACACCTCCATGAGTGGTTGTGTCAGAGCAGCAGTAGAACTATGATTGATTAATAAGAATTTTCTTTTTATATTTTTCTATGCTTTCCAAATTTGCCATAATAAACACATATCACTTTTAGAATCACTAAAACTTTATGGGGTAAAAACAAGAATCACACCTCCCACAAAATGTTGTCTAGGTTATTTGAAGAAACATGGATTCCCATGAAGGATTCTAGTAACCTCTGCACTTCTCCTGACTGGCTTCACTTTATCATTCCAGTTCTTTTCACTGTGGCTACCAGAAGTAAATTTCTGGAGCACAAGGTATCCCAGGCTTTTCAGAATAGACTCTGATAAAAATTAAATCAGAACCACTTGAATTTGTTCTTGGACATGAATAGTATTGCCAAGCCCTCGATTCAGTGCTCAAATGGGAACTGTCAGTTAGAAACGAAAGGGGCAAAAGGCGACAAAGAGTGATAAATTGAGGTGTCTTGCAGCCTCTCTACTTTGAATCACAAGATACTGAGAATTTGGCAGAGTGGACTTTTTCTGCAGGTGATCTACAAATGTTCCGTCTTCTCTGATTTAAAATCATAATTGGAGGAAGTTAACTGTAAGACCTGCAGGACGTTACAGAGGAGGAGGGGAAAGCAACCAACACCTAATAAATTAAGAACATGGACTCTGCTGTCCAACTTACTCACTGTAGGACATTGTACTAGTTCCTCCACCTCTCCAGGCCTCAGTTTCCTCATTTCTAAACTGAGGACTTAATAGCGCTACCCTTAGGGTTGCTGTGAGGAGGGAATGACATAGTAAATGTAAAGTGCTTAGCACAGAGTCCGGAACATCAAAAGCACTCAATAAACTATGCAATCTCCCATTGCCAGGACAGGTGAGGCACACACACAGGTCACAGCCGATGCCTAGGTATGGGCCAGCACTCTGCTGAGAGCTTCACATATAGTCAGCATTTTATATCGCATCTGACCCTCATTGTACCTAGGGATTAGATATCATTTTCCCTATCTTACCGATGAAAAAACAAACAGAAGATCTGAGCATCTATAACCCGCCCAAGGCCACAGATCTCCTGAACAGCAGGGCAGTAGATGAAGCTAAAGCTGTTTCCAAGGCTTCTCAGAATCTAGTGGACAGGAGAGGAGGGCTATACTCTGAGAAAACACTCCCACTTCTTTTTGTTCACAGTACCCACCACTGAAAGTAAAACTCTGAAATGTTTTGGGCTGATGTGAATACATGTAAGTAACAAGCACTGTGGAATCAAAAGACTGAAAAACACTACCAATGTCTGCAAATTACAATTACCAAGGTGGTCAGGCCTAAAGACTGAACTCCAGTGCGGAGGGATCTTTAAAAACTCGAGGATCTGTTCCCAGATCTACTTACATTGAGAAAAACGCTTCCTGGGTCATCTCAGAATCTTGTAAATGTTTACATTGACTTTGGACCTGATATTCCTTTTCATATGATGGGATGGAGTGAGGAAAGGAGCCCAGAGGGCAGACAGAGGCAAAATTGCTCACCTTCACCAAGGCTTATGGGGAAAAAGAAATGAACTTGCCTTTCCCGAGGAGTCCCACCTCCTCGCAGGCTAGGAGCTGTTCCATTCTTAGGCAGGATTTTATGAGAAACAAGTCTTCCTGGGACAAGGCTGGCTACAGAGAAATAAAACAATGTGCACAGACCTACCTTTTTCTTTCTTTTTCTCGTCTGTGTTCAGTATGAACTCACTGGCAATACTGAACTGGAGAATAAGAATGTACGCCGCTTTGCAACCTTTGAAATTTTTGTTAAGACTGCAAGCTGGCTCAGGTCCTTTATCCTGGTCTTCTCTAGCGCCCCGGTGTGCTCCTGGGAGCTGAAGCCAGAGAAGGTTAAACTGCCTCACTCTCTAGGGCCTAAATGACTTTTCCCACCCTCTGCCATCAATCAACCCCCTGAGACCAGAAATTGGAGAAGGGCATTTCCCCTAAGACTCAGAGAAACCCCGCCTTTAAAAAAATTCTCCACAACCGGAGTATGGCCCCTCCAAAAAATATCCATGTTATATCTTTCAGAAATTTCATCTCCCTCAATTCCCTCACTCAGCCTTAAGCACACCTTCAAATCCTTATGCAAAGGACTCAGGGAATTCAGGTGAGTTCCCCTGAGCCATGATTTTCTCCAAGGAGCACATGTTGCACATTAGAACTAATAGGCTTCAAGTAACTGCAGCAAGACTAATATCTTCTGCTAATAATGCCGTGAGTGACTTGAGTTTCCGATGAGCTATTATTTGTAGAAAGACATTGACTTTACTCTTGGACTCTTGAAAGTACTTGACTGATCTGAGTTAATTAAGCCACATAAACCTCCTGAAAGGCAAAGAGAAGACCCAGGAAGAAAAAGAGGAGAGAGGAGAACAGGAAAGTGTTGACTAACACTGAGATGCACCTCCCTGCTGGTCCGATAATATTATAGCAAGTGAACCTCACCACTGCAGCCAGTGAAACCCCAGGGAAATTTACAGATCCTTTGTAACAACAGAAAGTGTCATCGACAGTGATTAAAATATTAGAATCATAAAATACTCAGAGTTCAAACGGTCCTTAGAGATCATCTGGTACAACGCCTCATTTGAAGACTGAAAAAAGATGGCTGTTTCACTAAGTGAGAAGGGAAGACAGGCCTGCTGACCCTCACGACTCTTTCTGCGCTGCTGGCAATGAGCTAGCTGGGACCTTGGACTGATACTCCTTGCAGTAGAAGTGGCTGTGCTCAAACCATCTTCCCCCAGGACCAGGGGAGCCGAACACTCCAGGGGCTTCAGGAAGCTCCCTAAAGAGCTGCACCTAAACATAGACCTGGCTTAGCATCTGAAGGCAAAATATTTGTTACTCAATAACAAGGCTGGTCCATTAAAAAGGAGAGCAACAGAGGGTGAGGTTCTCTTGCTAGAGCTCAGTCCCCAAATGCATCCAGCTGCACCTTGGCCCAAGCATACTTCCCCCATAGGGTGCTGGAGATGAGGGGATGCCTCTTCTCACCCTTTTCCCAGTGAGTTCCAGCCCCTGCCACAACGCTTGCTGGTGTTCACCTATAGCCTTTGCATGACACCCAGTGACACATTAGCCCTTCCAGTCCTTTCCTGTGGTTGTTTTTCACTGAATACATTATGACTATCTTTCTACATAAGTAACCATTACATAGGAAAACACTGTCTTTTAAAAAATGACTGCATAGACATATTAGAAGGTAATCAACCAATCCCCACTGACTAGTTGTTTCCAACTTAGGTCCTTTCAATTTTTCACAATTAAAAACAATACAGTTGGCAGTAAACAATGTACAGACATCTTTGCATGTTTTCTAATCTTTTTTTAGTATAAGTTTTTAGAAGTGGAATTACTAATTCGAAGAATATGGACTTTTAAAAGGGTTTTGATATGAACTGCCAAGATTTTTGTTTTTGTTTTTGTTTGTTATTGTTGTTTTGTTTGTTCTGTTTTGTTTTTCAGAAAAATGGTGTCAGGGTAGGTTCCCACCAAGATTTTTGAGATAGATCATTAATGACTTCAAATAGTTTCCTTGTGTTTCATTCACTTTCATTCAAATAGAAAGTAATAGCCTAATCAAATGCCAAATGGTACATTTCCCAGAAGTATGAATAAGTTGGATAACTTTCATCACACTGTGACAGTTTTGGAGAAATAAACCCAGGTCATGACTGTCTTCATATCTCACTGCAGTGAGATAAAGGGGCTTTTTCTTTATAACTCATCTTAATTTTGATGAAGATAGCTTTGGATAGTGACAGCTCCTGCATGTGAAATTATGGATAATGGTTATTCTTTATTTTGCTTATCTGTATTTTCAAATATTTTTTGCAATGTCCTACTAACACTACTGCAGAGTTTGTCAACCTCAGCACTACTGACATTTTGATCCAGATAATTATTTGCTGTGGAGCTGTCCTCTGAAGCATAGGATATTTAGCAGCATCCCTGGTGATATGGTTTGGATCTGTGTCCCCACCCAAATCTCATGTTGAATTGTAATTCCTAATATTAGGGGAGGGACCTTGTGGAAAGTGATTGGATCATGGGGGCAGATTTCTCCTATGCTGTTCTCATGAGAGTGAGTGAGTTCTTACCAGGTCTGATGGTTTAAATGTGGCACTTCCCCCGCCTCTCTCTCTCTCCTGCCGCCATGTGAAGAAGGTGCTTACTTTCCCTTCACCTTCCTCCATGATTGTAAGTTTCCTGAGGCCTCCCCAGAAGCAGAAGCCTGTACAGCCCACAGAGCTATGGGCCAATTAAACCTCTTTTCTTTATAAATTACTCAGTCTTGGGTAGTTCTTTATAGCAATATGAGAATAGACTAATACACCTGGCCTCTGCCCACTAGATGCCAGCAGCACTCCTAGTTGCAACAACCAAAAACATCTCTAAATATTTCCAAATGTCCCCTACAGAGTCATAATTACTCCCAGTTGAATGCCACTGAACTAGTGTAATAGACAATACTAAGTAATACAATAATAAGATATTACATAACATTATATGATAGTATGTAGTAATAATAAACACTTATAGTGCTCTGTGCCAGACACTATTCCCAGTGTTTCAGGAATATCATCTTGTTGATTCTCTTCAACAGTCCTTTGAGGTAAGTACTATTATTCTATCCATTTTACCTAAACAGAAACTGAGAACAGAGAGGTTGAGTAACTTGCCCAAGGTCACACAGCTAGATAGTACAGGATCCCAGATTGAAACCCAAGAAACTTCAGAGCCCACGCTCACAATCATTTCCTGCAGCTGTCTCAGAAGTCTTTTTAAATATTCTTTTTAGTCATTTAAATTTTCCAATAAATCTCACAATATTTTAAAAGACACACAATAATACAATGAACATCTATATACTCATCACTTACATTTAATATTAGGTTGGTGCAAAAGTAATTGCGGTTTTTGCCATTGGAAGTAACGGCAAAAATCGCAATTACTTTTGCACCAACCTAATAACTCTCAAGCTTTTTCCATACTTGATTCATTTGTCCCTCTTTACTTCCTCCGCTTTCTTTCTTTTCTTCTTTACATCTTTCCTTCTCTTTCTGTCTTCTTAGAAGTGGAGTCTTTCTTCCTTTCTCCCTCTCTCCCTTTCTCCTTCCCTCCTTTCTTCCTTTCTATTTTATCGTCCCTTACATAGGTCACTGTGAAGTTCTAACAAATATTGATGTTTTCTGACATAGCTATCATGCCTATAACCCTAACAAAATTAACGATTCTTTAGTATCAATTCATATTCACATTTCCTTGATTATCTCAAAATTTTATTTTAAACCTCTAAAAAGTCCAGCTTTGGACGTTGACTAAGAAGAATGAAGTGGTGATTCCTGGCATATTGTGAATCCTAAGGGAAGAAGGATGGAGTCATAGTACGTTTCAGGAGAGCTCTGTGTGGTCTGGGCTGCAAATGAAAGGAGAACACAGAGTCCCCAACGACCATAAGAACCTTGCTGTTGCTTATGGGATAAGAGTCCTAACATGATAAGAAACTCGGCTGATCATTAAAGTCAATTTTAGTAACAGCAGGGAACTGGGGCTAACCTTCCGAGCTCCTCGACTCAGCCTTCTCAATGCATATTTATGATTTAATTTTAGAGCTTGTTGATTTACTTCCATTAGCCCATAAAAACCCTGACTCTTTCTTTTTGTTGTCCTTGAAACACAGTGGAAATTTCTCATGTGTCTGTGGTTAAGGACTGGCCTCCAAGGGGGTGAAGACAGCACAGATTGGTCTTATATTATTTGAGGACAGCAAGACGATGAGTGAGCAGGATTCTCTGGAGACCAATGGAAATTACTGCTACCCCCTTCGCCCCACACTGCCACCTGTTGGAGTGGCTTGGGCACAACAAGCGAGACTCCCCCAGTATTAGTTACCTATGGCACCTGTAACAAGTTTGGTGATTCAAAACAATACACATTTATTCTCTTACAGGTGTCGGAAGTCCAACACCTAGATTTTGGCCCAGTGAAAATGATTTTGGACTTCTGTTTGTTTGCCTTTTCCAGCCTGCATTCCTTGAACTCCTTGGCTCATGGCCACTGTGTCCATCTTCTAAGTCAGCAGTGCAGCGTCTTGCTTCGGTGGTCACATTGCCGCCTTCTTCTGAGTCAGATCTCTCTCTGTCTCCCTCTTATAAGGACCCTAGTGGTTACATTTAGAGCATACTGGGATAATCTCGCTATCTCATGGTCCTTAATCACATCTGCAAAGACCATTTTGCCCTATAAAGTCACATTCACAGGTTTCGACATGAGAACCTGGATATCTATGGGGACCATTATTCAACCTACCACACTCCTCTTGAGAACAACTCACGCCGAGAGTAACACCATTTATATTTTTAGACCTCAAAGCCTTTTATAAGTGTTTTCCACTTGATTATGCCAACAATCCTTTAAGGTAGGCAGGATTGCGTTCCCCAGAAGCAAGACCCTGAGGCAGGGAGTTAAGTGCAGGTAGTTTATTTGGGAGGTGATCCTAGAAAGCACAGGCAGGGTGTGGGGAAGTAAGATAGAGAGGGGAAGGAAAGCAACTCAGGGTAGGAAATCAGCCAGTTACCCCTGGGAAACTGGAGCACAAATTCCCCTGGAGACTCCAAGAAACAGTAGATTGGACTTATTTATCCCAACCATGGGCTGAAGAAGTTGGGGTTTTATCCACTGACTCCCCACCCATCCTTGGTCGGGGGCAGCTCCAGAGCCATTCACTCTGGCACGTCCAGCTTTCCTTGCCCTCAAGGCCAGTGTTCTCCCTCAGCCAGAAGAAGAGCTCAGGGTGACAGGAGTTTTCAGGAAGCAGCCTAAGTGAAGAGGCAAATGCCAAGGGGTTAGCCCGGGCACCTGCAGTGTCTGCTAGGATCCCCATTTATCAGTGAGACTCATTTATTCTTTCACCAAACATGTACTGAGTGCTTGCTTAGTCTCGGCCAGACAGCGTGTCAGGTGCTGGAGCTCACACACAGAAGAGGCCTCCCTGCACTTGAGAAGTGCACAGTCTGTACAGATGTGTAGAGAGATTAAATTGTCATACACTATGGTAAGTGCTATGCCAGAACTATAAGTATTTGTGCCCACCAAAGGCGAGCAATTAAAATGGGTTTTTTTAATAAGGCATTATAAAATATTATAAAATACAGAAGACCTCTGTCTAGAAGAGTCAGACAAATGTCCCCTCCATCATGATAGCCAGACACCCAAATAAGGCACTTAAATAAAACAAGGTAAAATACCAAGTGACAGGGTCAGGTCACCTGGAGGGTGAACAGCAGAGCCAGGACAAGAAGCCACATTTTCTGACTCCTAAGACAGTATTCCTTCCACTCTACACAACAGTCTCTAGGAGTTGAGACCTGGCACCAATCACAATACCCAGCTCATAGTAGGTACTCAGTATCTTCATGAAATGGACACAGAGCATTTGCTTGACCATGAGAAGGGAAAGTATAATGACCTAGTGCCCACTTACAGTCACTCTCCGTTCCCACCCCCAGGGCTAGGCAACTATTAATCTACTTTCTATCTCTATGGATTTGCCTTTTCTGAAAAGTTTGTACAAATGGAATTATATACCATGTGTTGCTTTGTGTCTGACATCTTTCGCTAATCATCATGTTTTTGAGGTTCCTCCATGTTGTAGCATGTACTAATACTTTGTCAATTTTTATTGCCAAATAGTATTTCACTGCATGGTTATAACATATTTTGTTTATTCGTTTATCAGTTGATAGACATTTGGATTGTCTCAACTTTTTGGCTACTGTGACTAATACTGTTATGAACATGTGTGTTCAAGTTCTTATGTGCATATATGTTTTCACTTCTCATGGGTAGATACTTAGGAGCAGAATTTCTGGGTCATATGGTAACTCTATTTTGCAAGAAGCTACAAAACTGTTTACCAAAATGGATGCCTCTCCTTATTTTATACTCTATTTTTCATTTTGAATTATTTTAAAGTAAACTATAGTCCTCAAGATACACCATGTAGCCAAAAAGCATTATCCCAATTAACAAATTGTCAATAATGCTTATTATCACAAAGTCAGATTTCCACTACAGTTTCCTGAAGATATGAACATTTGAGTCACTGGAAAGTAACACGTCTCTTTGAAGATCAGTGAAGTGACTTTCTGGTTTATATACCAGCCTCCTGTGAGTTTCGTTAGTCTGACCAAGTGAATGAACGAGTTGACTGGCTGTTGGCTTGAGTCTTGGGCAGCCTGGATTTAAAAGATGAGCTGGAAATTTGGAGTGGGGACACTGGGAGGGCAAGTGCGTCAGCTGTGGGAGCCAAGCTGGATAGTGAGGTAAACTAAGGGAGTGAGGCCACCATATCAGGCCATGAGTAAGAATAAGAAGTGGACGCCGGGGAGAATGACAGGAACAAAACAAATGTGCTGAGAGGTTGAGACACTGGGAGAAAGGAAGAAACTCAATTACAGTGTCCAGGAAAGGAAGGGCTTTGTCCCTATTCCTGGTTCCCATAATGAGAGATTTTTCCTAGTGCAATCTTGGCTTCTCTCTACTCTGAGGTGAGTTACTTATCTAGCTGGTAAATTTGGGAGAATAACTGGGTGTGCCTGGCTTGTTCTTCCTCCTGGAAGTGAAAGAAACAGGAAGTAGCCTGTCCCTTCACATGGAAGGCATCTTCTCCTCCTCCAGGCAGGGTCTGCCCAGGTCCAGTTTTCTCAGAATGGGGTAAAGTCAACTGAATTCTGAGGTTGGAGTTAACAAAGATGCTTAGCTAATGGACTGAAAGGCACATCCTCCAGCCCCGTCTCCATCAGTAATAGAGGCGTGTTTTGGCCTCCTTTGTTCTGTTCCTCAATTTCTTCAGCACCACGTGGTGAAGAGAGGTGCCATTAGCGACTGCCCTTCAAAGATGCCAATATCCAGACACCCAAGGCCAGCAATACTTCCTGCCCTTACAATTGGTGAGATTTTCCAGTATCCTTTCAATAGTGTCCCTGGTTTAGAGTTACCTCAAATGGCTTTTTCTTCCTTGAAATAAAAGAATCTTGGGTAGAATAAGACATTTCTCTGAAAGTTAGGCTCAAAAGATAAAATGGCAATTGGTTTAAGTTTTTATTACTAATTTGGCAGACATGATGCAGGTAGGCAGAGAAGCACTTGTCTACATACATTTTTACATTAATTTTTTTGGATTAGAAATTTTATTTTGTCAAATATGTTTAACAGATAGCAGTAATGTTAATGTGTTAATAGCAAAAAGCACCATTTTGAATGTTATCCCTCAAATATTTCTGAGCACAAAATGATTGATATTAATGAGTTAAAATAATTTCAATGGCTATGATAGAGTATAAATTTTAAAAAGCTGTTTTTTATTTTAATTTTAGATTTTAAGCATGCCTTTTAAATTCCAGTTTTTTTCAGATTTGCTTTTGTCATTACTTTATTTACTTTAAATTTTTTATTTTTAATTATTATGGGTATGTAATAGTTGTATATATTTATAGAGTATGCCGGGCGCGGTGGCTCACGCTTGTAATCCCAGCACTTTGGGAGGCCGAGGCGGGCAGATCACGAGGTCAGGAGATCGAGACCACGGTGAAACCCCGTCTCCACTACAAATACAAAAAATTAGCTGGGCGTGGTGGTGGGCACCTGTAGTCCCAGCTACTCGGAGAGGCTGAGGCAGGAGAATGGCGTGAACCCGGGAGGCGGAGCTTGCAGTGAGCCGAGATTGCGCCACTGCACTCCAGCCTGGGCGACAGAGCGAGACTCTGTCTCAAAAAAAAAAAAAAAAAAAAAAAAAAAAGCTGTTTTTTATTTTAATTTTAGATTTTAAGCATGCCTTTTAAATTCCAGTTTTTTTCAGATTTGCTTTTGTCATTACTTTATTTACTTTAAATTTTTTATTTTTAATTATTATGGGTATGTAATAGTTGTATACATTTATAGAGTACATGTGATATTTTGATATAGGTATACAGCGTGTAATATTCAAATCAGCATAATTGGGATATCCATCACCTCAAGCATTTATCATGTCTTTGTGTTAGGAATATTCCAATTCCACTTTTTGCTATTTTAAAATATATAATAAATTATTGTCAATTTTTACATTAATATTTATTGAAGCATCATATACATAAAGGAGCCAAACCATTGATGTATATTTGAATACATTTCCACAAATAGAACACACTCATTTAACCAGCACCCAGATCAGAAAGGAGATAATTTTAGACCACAGAAACCCTTCTTGTTCCCCTTATGCCAAAACTCTTCATTCACACATATTTGTGTGACTCCAATAAATTATAGACCTCAAGATATACCATGTAGCCAAAAAGCATTTTCCATGCTAGCCAAAAAGGAGGAGGAGCCGATCATGCCTTCCATGTGAAGGGAGGGGCTACTTTCTGTTTCTTATGGACAGCTCACTTCCAGGAGGAAGAAACAAGGTCTGGGTTTTATCCAACATCTGGATACTCTTTCATTGTGTACGGTTTTTTTTAACACTCAGAGGGTAACCTTATTTCCAAAGCTTTGGGAATACCATCACTATTAGGCTCAGGTAGCACTTACAGTAGATCAAGGTGCAGCACTATCAGAGACTTTTGGCAAATCTAGGTAGATTATATGAATTTCTTCATCAATTACATTTTATCCACTTTCTGTCTTTTAGAGATTTCTCAATATTTTTGCTCTACTGACGACTTTCTATTTTCCAAGGCTGTGGTGGAATTAATCTTAAAATGCACACTCACCAGATCTCTAATCCCATTTCTCAATTTTGGGAGACTGAGAAAAGGGAGGCATATGAGTTTGGGCTTCCATATTGATCCAAGCTGCAAGTTCATTTTTCATGACTACAATATCTCAGTGTATTGATGTAATATGATTCATATAGCCAATTCATATTTTTCCATACTAAAATTAATGTTGCAATTAATATCCTTATATACAAATATTAGCATATGACTCTGATCGTTTCTGAAGAAACCTTTTTAATGCCTATTGAGTAAAATAGGAAAATAAGTTGGTAGTTTCTGTGTTAATAGATATATTATCAAAATATATATGATAACAAATATATTATCTAAAGGCCAAATATGCTACAGTACTAATATGTTTATTACAAGAGAATTTTACAAATCAGGTTATGGCAAGATGTTGGTCAAAGGACACAAAATTTCTGTTGAGAAGAATAAGTTCAAGAGATCTTTAGTACATCACAGTGACTACAGTTAATAACAAATACGATGCCTGAAAAGATACAACATATTGATAAAGGAATAGATATTAAGTGTCCTCACCCCCCAAAAATGTTAAGTATGTGAGGTAACACACACATAAAATACTTGATTGTTCCATTTCATAATATCAAAACATCATGTTGTATACCATAAATATATATAATTTTTGTCAATTAAAAAATAATTTAAAAAAAAAATCAATCTTTTGGGGGATCAAACCACATCAGAACTCTCTATTTCCAACTCTTCGTGATTCCTTACAGTCTATTTCCTTGCCCTTTCTTTATTCCTGTCCCAAACATACAGAATCAAAAGAGAGACAACATGGGGAAAGATCTAAGCTGTTGAATATGCTCAGTTCTCAAGAGCGAATGGATGTTTGGATGGAACCACTCAGATACCTAAAAGGTTTTTATATTCAGAACCCTAAATTTAAAACTCTTAACTTGCACCAGCTTTCATTTTTAACTTAAGATCTGTGAAAATTAGCCAGGCATGGTGGTGTGCACCTGTAGTTCCAGCTACTCAGGTGGCTGAGGTGGAATGATTGCTTGAGCCCAGAAGATTGAGGCTGCAGTGAGCACACCACTCCATTCCAGCCCAGGCAACATTATAAGACCCTGTCTCAAACAAACAAACAAGAAAAGAGAGAGAGAGAGACAGAGAGAGAGAAGAAGGAGGAGGAGGAGGAGGAGGAAGAAGAGGAGAAGGAGAGAAAGAAAGAAAAAGAAAGAGAAAGAAAGAAAGAAAGAAAGAAAGAAAGAAAGAAAGAAAGAAAGAAAAAAGAAAGAGAGAGAGAGAGAAAGAAAAGAAAAGAAAAGAAAAGAAAAGAAAAGAAAGAGGCCATGCACGGTGGCTCACACCCGTAATCCCAGCACTTTGGGAGGCCAAGGTGGGCAGATCACAAGGTCAGGAGTTCGAGACAAGCCTGGCTTGGGATGCAAGGCTGGTTCAACATATGAAAATCAATAAACATAATCCAGCATATAAACAGAACCAAAGACAAAAACCACATGATTATCTCAATAGATGCAGAAAAAGGCCTTTGACAAAATTCAACAACCCTTCATGCTAAAAACTCTCAATAAATTAGGTATTGATGGGACGTATCTCAAAATAATAAGAGCTATCTATGACAAACCCACAGCTAATCTCATACTGAATGGACAAAAACTGGAAGCATTCCCTTTGAAAACTGGCACAAGACAGGGATGCCCTCTCTCACCACTCCTATTCAACATAGTGTTGAAAGTTCTGGCCAGGGCAATCAGGCAGGAGAAGGAAATAAAGGGCATTCAATCAGGAAAAGAGGAAGTCAAATTGTCCCTGTTTGCAGATGACATGATTGTATATCTAGAAAACCCCATTGTCTCAGCCCAAAATCTCCTTAAGCTGATAAGCAACTTCAGCAAAGTCTCAGGATAGAAAATGTGCGAAAATCACAAGCATTCTTATACACCAATAACAGACAAACAGAGAGCCAAATCATGAGTGAACTCCCATTCACAATTGCTTCAAAGAGAATAAAATACCTAGGAATCCAACTTACAAGGGACATGAAGGACCTCTTCAAGGAGAACTACAAACCACTGCTCAATGAAATAAAAGAGGATACAAACAGATGGAAGAACATTCCATGCTCATGGGTAGGAAGAATCAATATCGTGAAAATGGCCATACTGCCCAAGGTAATTTATAGATTCAATGCCATCCCCATCATGCTACCAATGACTTTCTTCACAGAATTGGAAAAAACTAAAGTTCATATGGAACCACAAAAGAGCCTGCATTGCCAAGTCAATCCTAAGCCAAAAGAACAAACCTGGAGGCATCACACTACCTGACTTCAAATTATACTACAAGGCTACAGTAACCAAAACAGTATTGGTACCAAAACAGAGAATGGAACAGAACAGAGCCCTCAGAAATAATTCCACATATCTACTACTATCTGATCTTTGACAAACCTGACAAAAACAAGAAATGGGGAAAGGATTCCCTATTTAATAAATGGTGCTGGAAAACTGGCTAGCCATATGTAGAAAGCTGAAACTGGATCCCTTCCTTACACCTTATACAAAAATTAATTCAAGATGGATTAAAGACTTACATGTTAGACCTAAAACCATAAAAACCCTAGAAGAAAACCTAGGCAATACCATTCCGGACATAGGCATGGGCAAGGACTTCATGTCTAAAACACCAAAAGCAATGGCAACAAAAGCCAAAATTGACAAATGGGATCTAGTTAAACTAAAGAGCTTCTGCACAGCAAAAGAAACTACCATCAGAGTGAACAGGCAACCTACAAAACGGGAGAAAATTTTTGCAACCTACTCACCTGACAAACGGCTAATATCCAGAATCTACAATGAACTCAAACAAATTTATAAGAAAAAAACAAACAACCCCATCAAAAAGTGGGCAAAGGATATGAACAGACACTTCTCAAAAGAAGACATTTATGCAGCCAAAAAACACATGAAGAAATGCTCATCATCACTGGCCATCAGAGAAATGCAAATCAAAACCACAGTGAGATACCATCTCACACCAGTTAGAATGGCCATCATTAAAAAGTCAGGAAACAACAGGTGCTGGAGAGGATGTGGAGAAATAGGAACACTTTTACACCGTTGGTGGGACTGTAAACTAGTTCAACCATCATAGAAGTCAGTGTGGCGATTCCTCAGGGATCTAGAACTAGAAATACCATTTGACCCAGCCATCCCATTACTGGGCATATACCCAAAGGATTATAAATCATGCTGCTATAAAGACACATGCACACGTATGTTTATTGCGGCACTATTCACAATAGCAAAGACTTGGAACCAACCCAAATGTCCAACAATGATAGACTGGATTAAGAAAATGTGGCACATATACACCATGGAATACTATGCAGCTGTAAAAAATGATGAGTTCATGTCCTTTGTAGGGACATGGATGAAGTTGGAAACCATCATTTCAGCAAACTATCACAAGGACAAAGAACCAAACACCGCATGTTCTCACTCATAGGTGGGAATTGAACAATGAGAACACATGGACACAGGAAGGGGAACATCACACACCGGGGACTGTGGTGGGGTGGGGAGAGGGGAGAGCGATAGCATTAGGAGATATACCTAATGCTAAATGACGAGTTAATGGGTGCAGCACACCAACATGGCACATGTATACATACGTAACAAACCTGCACGTTGTGCACATGTACCCTAAAACTTAAAGTATAATAATAATAAAATAAAATAAAAAAAATTTAAAGGAAAAAAGAAAAAAAAAAGGTGCCAATAGAGAAGTTGGAGGCACTAAGAAACATGAAACAGTCAAAGGAATTTTCACTACTTTTTAATTCCTATTCAAAGCAATGCCAGGCATCATTCAGATATTATCTAAATAATTAATAAATAATATGGTAAATTTTATATGTCAAATTGGCGGGGACACAGTGCCCAAATATTGGTCAGGCATTACTCTGAATGTTTGGCAAGAGTGTTTTTGGACGATTTTACATTTAAATCACAGGACTTTGAGTAAAGCAGATTACCCTCCATAATGTGAATGGCCCTCATCCACTTATGTGAAGGCCTAAATAGAACAAAAGGCTGACCTCCCCCAGGCAAAAGGGAATTCTCTAGCAGACTGCCTTCAGATTTTATCTGCAACATCTGCTCTTCCTGGTTCTACAGCAGACTGCCTTTGGACTGGAACTGCAACTCCCTCTCTCCCTGTTGAGTCTCCAGCCTGCTGGCTTCCCCAACATATTTTGGAATCACAAAGTTCCACAATCACATAGCCAATTTTTAAAAATATACCTGTTTCTTTGGAGAACCCTGACTAATACATTATCCTGCATGCTTTCCTACCTTCCTCCAAAGTTGGGAATTGTTCACTGCCCAGTTGGGCTCCCAGACAAGCAAGGTTTACTTGGTGGGTAAGGCAGACGAAGGGTGCTTGTCCCTAACCCGTAGTCAAGCTTCTTGGTCATTTCAGAAGTAATGGACTGTTTCAAAAGGAGACCATTGTATAACTCCCCTGAGCAGAAATTGTAAACCCATTACTATATCCAATTATAACTCTCATTCAGAATATTAAAACTTGTTTTTCTTTGTTCTTTAGTGAAAACACAGACAATGCCCCAGCACAATTCCTAACAAAGAGGCTTTCCGTATGAGACACTGGGGTATTTGCCTCTTCTCCATCTTTGCTGTCTTCTTTCTTTCTCTGTCTCTCTCTCTCTCTTTTTTTTGACAGAGTCTCACGTTGTTGCCCAGGCTGGAGTGCAGTGGCATGATCTTGGCTCACTGCAATCCCTGTCTCACAGGTTCAAGCAATTCTCATGGCTCAGTCTCCTGGGTAGCTGGGACTACAGAAACCCACCACCACAACCGGCTAAATTTTTTTTTTTTTTTTTTTTTTTTTTTAGTAGAGATGGGGTTTCACCATGTTGGCCAGGCTGGTCTCGAATTCCTGACCTCAAGTGATCCACCCACCTTAGCCTCCCAAAGTTCTGGGATTACAGGTGTGAGCCACCACTACCAACAGCCATCTGTAATTTATCTTTCTTAAAAATGAAACAAATATGGGCTGGGCACGGTGGCTCACACCTGTAATCCCAGCACTTTGGGAGGCTGAGGCGGGTGGATCACGAGGTCAGGAGTTCGAGACTAGCCTGGCCAACATAGTGAAACCCTCTCTCTATTAAAAATACAAAAATCAGCCAGATGTGGTGGCACACACCTGTAATCCCAGCTACTTGGGAGGCTGAGGCAGGAGAATCACTTGAACCCAGGAGGCAGAGGTTGCAGTGAGCTGAGAGGGCACCATTGCACTCTAGCCTGGGTGACAGAGCAAGACTCTGTCTCAGAAAAAAAAAAAAAAAGGAACATATATGTATATAACTGACTCAAGAACAGTAGACAACAGTCACAATATTTTAATTTTATCTTTCTCTGGGGGCAGGGGGTGGAGAATGGTCCTAATGTCATCCCAAAACAAGATCTTTTTTCCAAAATACTCAATTTTCTCAAAACCATTGGGTCTGTAATGCTTCCTTTATCTTGAACTAAATTCTAATAAATACATAGTACTATTTCCAACATCTCCCTTCTACTCTGTTGATAAGTGTGACTTTTTTTGCACCATACCAGATAGCTTTAATTATTGTAGTGATTAAATTTAGTTTCATAGATGGTTAATAAAGCCCTGACTTCATTGCTTTTCTCTCTCAAACCATTTTTACTATTTACATGTGTGATTTCCCAGATGAACTTTAAAAGTCATTTTTTCAAGGTCCAAGAAAATTTCCATTTGAGATTTTAATTGGACTTGTGCTAAACATATAAATTAAATGGGGAAGAGTTGGAATTTCTACCATAGTCTTTCCACTAATAAATATGCCATTTATTCCATTTTTATTTAATATATCTCAATAAAACCTCCTAGTTTTCTAGGCTTCAGCTCTATACATTTCTTGTTGATACTCTCCTTTAGCAGAGCATATTATGCTTATAATTTGTCTTGTTATGAGATATGTCCCCAATCTCTATATGAAATTTGGAGCTATGGATTCTGCTCTCAAAGAGTTTAAACTCTAGAAGGATGTTAAGTAGCTGAATATACACCAGGTGCATCTTCAGTTGACAGCTCAGCCACCAGAAAATCACTCCACTCTTTTCCTCTGGCCACTACTTCCTTCCTATCCTATTGTTACAATAAAGGAGTTCCTGGCAGCTATGTCACCTAACAGCTGACTGGACTGTGAATGGGCACCTGTCCCAAAATGATACAATGAATTCTTTTCCTGGGACTTCAAAATTGAGAGACCACCACCTTGTCTGCCTCTAGGTGACCAGATTGGTAACATGGACACACTGGAGCTACTGGGGCCATGCTTTTCCACATGGATACCAGATAAAGGGAGGAAATGGATCTGTACAAAGAAAGAGACCAACAAAGTAGACACAGAGAGAAGAGAAACAAGCATCTGAGAGAAATACCCGGTAATGTTTGAGTCTCCAATTTTGACTCTTTTAGACGTTCAGCTACGTTCCTGCCCTTGAGCTCTCAGAAAAGTCCCAAAAAAAAGGCCTCTTTTTTTTTTCTGACTCAGGCTAGCTGTAGTTTATGTTACTACAACCAAAAGAACATTCCTAATACAGAGGGAAGGTAGGCAGGATCCATGTTTCATGGGTTTTCAGGCTCCAGACCTAAAAATTCAAACCCAGAAGAGACAGAAAGGCTAGAAGAGGGCAGAAAGACATTGGGAAAAGTCTAGAGAAGGAACAGGCTAAAACAGGCCCAGGCTTTATTTGGCCATTACATTTCCTGTACCTCCAGGTCTGTCTTCTCCTTCCATCACACTAGGAAAGGACTGAGCCCACACCGGGGAGTAAGACATTGATGTTAGATGAGTCTCCAGCAGAAAGTGAAGCATCTGTCAGTCTCAGAGAAAACAACTACAGAATTTGTATGGTACTAGACAAAAATTTCCATCTTTAGCCTTCAAAGTTTCAGAAGTTCCAAAAACTCTACTATCCTTTGAGATGGAGTCTCGTTCTATCACCCAGGCTGGAGTGCAATGGCTCAATCTCGACTTGCTGCAACCTCCATCTCCAGGCTCAAGCAATTCTCCTGCCTCAACCTCCCGAGTAGCTGAGACTACAGGCACACGCCACCACACCTGCTAATTTTTGTATCTGTTGTAGAGATGGGGTTTCACCATGTTGGCCAGGCTGGTCTTGAACTCCTGACCTCAGGTGATTTGCCCACCTTGGCCTCCCAAAGTGCTGGAATTATGGGCGTGAGCCACCAGGCCTGGTCTCTATTATCCCTTTAGGGTTGGATAGCTGAGCTGGAAGGAAGAAGTGAAGCAAAAGGAAGAGGAACCTGAGAGATGGGGGTGATGGCAAAGTCTAGGGAATACACTTTACCAGCCAGCATGTGGTCTGTCCTGCTCTTTTGTCCCTCTGCTACAAGATCGGCTGTGTCCCAAATGTAAGCTGCTCTGTCAATCTGAACATCAGAGTGAAGATGACATGGAGAGAGGCAGTAGCTGGCCCATTACAGACATGTATAATATTATGAGCATGTAGCTTTTGTAGAACTGGAGGTCTTTTGTTGTCACCACATAATCTGTCCTATCCTGACATACACACAACTTGCTATGAGGGTGTGAGTTCTATAAAGGCAGACCATGTCATATTTGACTTGTACCCCCGGCACCCAGCACAATGCTAAGCACACAATAAATGCTCAAGTAATATTGGATGAATGAAGCCTTTCTAGACTTCATCTGTACAATAAAGAAGTTGGAGTAGATATACTACAGGGTATCTTCAAAGGCTAGCATGCCATGATTTCCATAATTTCAGAAATAAAAGGTTCTGTTTCCTTCTGAAACACCCACATGCCAAAGTCTCATTTCAGCCTGAATTCCTTGCTCTTCAAAGAAAAAGCCTTTGTACATGGCTGTATATGCTTACAGGATTGCAAGAACGGCTTAAGGTTTTAAAATCCAGACTATACAGGCAAGAAATTAAATACTAAGAACGCCTTATCTGTCTCTGAGTATTGTGACCCTGAGTGATGTCTCCAATCCCTACCCACTGTTGCCGCTGACTTGGGCAAGTATACCTGCTGTTCAAAGACCATCTGAAATTACCTCTAAGAAGGAATTGCTTTGAAAATGAGGCTTATAATTAAACAGCAATTGAAGTTTCCTGTGGTTTTATGCATGGGTCTTACCTAATGCCTAAGTAGATAAACTGCATGGCTTAAAAATCAGAAAAGAACTAGATGTTTGTACAAGTGAGAGGAGGTCTCCACTCAGCAATCTTGCTTCTTTAGGACCCAACTTTATTTCCAGCACTATTGTCGAAATACCTCCACAACACTGACATCAGCTCAACCCTGCAGAAGTAACTACAAGAGGACCAAGGAACATTAGAGCTAAAATGAATCTTACCTAGCACCTCATTCAAAGTCTTTGTTTCATTAAGAAGTTGAAATACAGGAAGGTAAAGTTATTTTCCCAGGGTCACCACCAGAACAGGGGATAATCAAGGGACTTAGGAGGTAAAACTATAACGACTTGGGTGACTTACTGGACGTAGGCTGTTAGGGAGAGAAAGGAGTAGAGAACAATTGCAAATATTCTCAGTTGGCAAATGGAAGGAATGATGGGGTTGGGTTTGGAACATAATCCCAAAGGACACAATCCCAAACCCCACAATCCCTAATGTTGAAATCCCCATAGATCATAATCGCTAAAGTCTAAATCCCTGAAGTCTAAAGTCCCTAACAAGTGTGAGGTGTCTGTATACCATCCAGTTTAGAGATATCAAGCAGACAGTTGGATATTATAGATTTGGGGCTGAGGGAAAAGGACAAAGCTAAAGAGAGAGTTTTGGGAGTCATCAGCTTATTCAGGCTGTTCGAGGCTATTATGGAATGAGAAGGAAGAGAAGAGAAATCAGGAAAGGGGAGAAGCAAGAATAGAATCCACGGAACATCAGTATCTAAGGGGTTTGTTAAAATAAAAATAAATAAAATAGGAGTTTATAAAGTAGCCTACAAATGAGTGACCAGGGAGATAGGAAGAAAACTAGGATAGAATGATGTCAGTAAAAGAGACGGTTTTAAGAAAGGAAAAGTTTTTAATAATTGTAACACACGTAATGAGCTGCTTCCCCAGTATTCTTTCTCCCTTTTTCCTTTTAAACAAAACCCTTTTTTCAGACCATCAGTGGATCTGGTAAATAAATAAACAACAATTTCCCAGGTACCTTTGTATCCCAAAGCTCATCCATCTCTGGTTGATTATAAGCAGATGCCTATCTACTTGGGGGGGCTGCCAGGAAAATTATTATTGTCCTCATACAAGTGGCCAAAGAACTGGTACCTCACTTTTATCCTTTGCATTTTCTCCTTTCTTCCCTCCTAAATGATTCTATGCCTAAAGGTGCAGCAGCTGTCTAATGATCATGAGTACAAAAGATACAAAATAGATGATGGAGTGGAAAATGAGAAGGATCTGCTTCCTGATGGAGTGGAAAATGAGAAGGATCTGCTTCCTGATCCACCCCTTTGAAAGTGAGAAAGTTGGGAGTTGACCTTGGCTCCTCCCTTCATCTCACGTCAGTGTGCTCCAAGACACTTCATTCAACCCTTAAATACCCTCAGATCTGCTTCCTTCCAACTCCTCTACCAGCCCGACATTGTTAAGGCCACATCACGTCTTGCCCGGCTTACTGAACTGATCAGCTTACTGAACAAGACTCCCGGCTTCCAGACTTACCAGCTCCAACCTATGCTCTCACCTGCCGCCCCTTTCAGTCAAACTGGAATGCTTTTATATTGATCTTTGCTTAAAATACATCAAGGGTTCTTCATTGCCTAGTGGATAAAAAGTCCTTAGTCTCACAGCCTTTATGATTTGTTTGGCTCCTGTCATACATGATGAAGACACTAATTATGATGACAAATATACATACATATACATGTGTACGTGTGTGCATGTGTGTGTAATTTTTGTACACAGACTATGTACCAAGCATTGTGCTAGAAACTTTACGTTTATTTAATCCTCACAATGTTTCCTCATATATTTGGTATTAATCACATTTTACAAATAGGACGACTGATTCTCAGACAGGTTAAGTCACTTGCCCAGGAACATACAGCTAGTTTAACCGCGGAAGGCCTGGATGTGAAAATTCTTTCCAGTAAAGCAGTGTCTTGACATGAAAGCATGTACCGCTCACCAACCTGTTCTCCACCGCCCTCCTCTATCCTAAATGGGCAGCCCTGTTGAAGAATCACAGCCAAAGCCAGTCTTGCCCCCTGGGGCCAGAGGACTCCATCTGCTTCTGCCAACTACCAGAGAGGGAGGAACGCAGGCTCCCAACGCCTGCTTCAGCAAGGGAGGAGAGAATCGCCCAGAGCTGGAGCGGCGTCGTAGGGTGGTGGTCCTGACCGGTCAAGGCCCCTTCTCGTGAACTGGGGACCAGGGAGCCCTTCTCCCTGTCCGCCTGGCACCACGGCGCTGTAGAAGTGAAATCCCGGCTCCAAGGTCACCCTCTCCCGAGCCTGGAGCTGGAAAGCCACGGGGACTCCGGAGACTCCCCCAAGGCCCGGACTAGCCTGGCACCCACCCCTCACCACTAACCCACTCCGCCTGGGCGCTGGTTCTGTGCGCTCCCACGGCGCAGTCGCTCCGCTGCAAGAGCGCTTTCGCGCGTCGCCACCGCCCAAAGCCGGGACCAAAGCAGTCCTCGGGCACCGGCTCCCCGAGGGACACACACCCCCCGCGCCCCGAGTCGAGGGGTTGTGAGAAGGGCGGTCGGGAAGCCCCTGGGCCTGCCGTCAGTCACCCGGATTTGTAGCTGGAGAAGCGTGCGGGTCCCCGAGGGACATCTCCAGCTGGCACCTAACTCCTCGGATCCCGGACTGGGAGCCCGAGCTCGGACATTCCAACGGCTGCCCCGTGGGCAAACCGACCCTGGTTTCCGACTCCGGCTACTGGCAGCCTCGCGCCCCAGACCCTTTCCGGGCACGGAAGCGGGTCAGGTCGCCCTGCTCAGCCTCCGGAACGGCGGCGGCACAAACCCCCGCCGCTCCCAGCAGCCCCGACGAGACCCCGGGCAGCGCCTGCGGCCGGGTGGCCTCTCTCTGGGGCTGACCCCCTCGCGCCCCCGCGCGTCTGTCTGCGTTTCTGAGCCTGCTCTGACAGTGATGTAACAAGGCCAGGCTCGCGCCGCGTCCCCTCTTTCCCAGACTCAGTGCTCCCTCCTCCTCCCGCGCCCCGCGCTCTGCGCGCTGAGCTGGCGCCGGGCTCCGCTTGCACAGCACCGGGACCGACGGGCACTGCTGGGAGAGCCGCTCTCCCACGTTCCACCTCCCCGATGCAGAGTCCGTGGGGGAAACCAGGCTTTCCTCCCAGAACCAGGGGAGCGAGCCGAGGGGGCAGCTGCTGTGGAGGTTTCTGAGGAGACAGCCTGGCTTCTTTCCCTACTTCCTGGAGAGGGCAGGAAACCTCAGGTACCTCGTTGACCCCAGCCGGTGTGTGTTGATATGAGAGAGAGACAGAGGTTGCAATAGTGAGAGGAAGAGAGGGAGGGCACAGGAAAGGGAGGGAGGGAGAGGGGACGGAGAGACAGAGAAATAGAAACAGGGAGAGATTGCAAGAGAAACGCAGAGAGAGAGATAGAGAGATTGCAAGAGAGATACAGAGACAGAGATCAAGACTAAAAGTCAAGAAGCAAGTCGGAGACAAAGGGCAAGAGAGAGACAAGAGTTGGTGGGTGGGAGCTTGACTTGGATTTTTTTTTAACGCACTGTGGTTTCATCTCTGACAGAATAGAGGAACGCTGCTCCCTGGTCAGCAAGCAGCCTCCAACCTGGATGGAGTGAAAGATGCGGCCTGATGACATTAACCCGAGGACTGGGCTGGTGGTGGCCCTGGTCAGTGTCTTCCTGGTCTTTGGTTTCATGTTCACCGTCTCTGGGATGAAAGGGGAGACTTTGGGAAACATCCCCCTCCTGGCCATCGGGCCAGCCATCTGCCTACCAGGCATCGCAGCCATTGCCCTGGCCAGGAAAACCGAGGGATGCACCAAGTGGCCAGAGAACGAGCTGCTATGGGTCCGCAAATTGCCCTGCTTCCGGAAACCCAAAGACAAGGAGGTGGTGGAGCTGCTGAGGACCCCTTCAGACCTAGAATCCGGCAAGGGGAGCTCAGATGAGCTGGCTAAGAAGGCGGGCCTCAGGGGGAAGCCTCCCCTACAAGGCCAGGGTGAGGTGTCCGTGGCCAGCTCCATCAACACCCCCACACCCACGGAGGAAGAAGAATGCCGGAGCCTCGTCCCGAGTGGGCATCAGGAGGAGACGTCCAGATACCTGGACGGCTACTGCCCCTCGGGCAGTTCCCTCGCCTACAGTGCCTTGGACGTCAAGTGCTCAGCAAGGGACAGATCTGAGTGCCCTGAGCCTGAGGACAGCATCTTCTTTGTGCCCCAGGACAGTATCATCGTTTGCTCCTACAAGCAGAACAGCCCCTATGACAGATACTGTTGTTATATCAATCAGATACAAGGCAGGTGGGACCACGAGACCATCGTCTAATCTCTGCATACAAAGGTGGCTGGATTGATAGAATATGACTAAGCCCAGCTCCCCGTGGAAGGAAATTGCTCTGCTTGGAGAGCCTTCACACTATTAGAAATTGACCTGGTATGTGATGGGTGTGATAACCTCTGGTACCCGAGAGTCATGTAAATAGGCATGTTGGGGACACATTTTAGGGAAGGGTGATAAAGGTTAAGGACACTGGAAGAGGCAGTGGGTAGGAAAGGAAGCTACTCCAGTTGCTTCTTAACAATTTACACAATGTTAAATGTTTTGTAAAATAACCCAAAAAGTGCTATCCAGGACCAGCTGAGAGCAAGATAAATCTAGAGTGGGCTGCAGATGTGAGCCATCAAATGATGCATGAGCTGACCATAGGGAAACTGAGCTGCTTTATGTTTGAATAAATTGAAAATAAAATTAATGATCTGTTATATAAAATAATTTTTGCCTGGTGAAAAGCTTATCACACTTGGTATTTGCTGAAAGAAAAAAAAATCAAGATGTAAGAGTTAAACCCTCCTTAGATGGGATGGTTTTTGGGAGAAGAGTAGTTAAAGACAGTTGGATTATGTAACTGAGTCTTGTGGCATTATTGTCTGACAAGATCGTGGTCTCTAATAAAGTAAAATAAGTGCGACTAGCTATGTGAAAAGTTAACATTTTTAGATGGCTATGTTACTTCTTAAACTCTTCATTTAAATCCATTTATTGTGTCTTTATCTGAAATGCGTTTTTTCTAAATATTTACTATCATTCATGTATTATTTCCTTACCAGGTGCAACATTACTTGATATGATACTTTCATAGATTGGAATTTGTTTTCATCAAGACAAAATGAATTTTACATATATATCCAAGTCTTTAACATTGGCAGACATGTACTGATAATTACCATTCCTATATACCTTTTAAAATCTGAAAACTATAAAGTCTACACATTAGCCTTGAACGTTGCACATAATTTGTATGAAATGCAATGGTTAAACCTTTGGAAGTGTCATTATTTGTACATTTGTTCAACTCCTCTCACAGACTGTAAAAGCCAGTGAAACAAGAGCTCATCTACTAAATTTAACTGAAGCCTAGATTTTATTAAGCTCACCTGATCAGTGAACATTACATGATAAAAGTCTCTTTATTTCATACATTTCTGCTGCTGAGGAAAACAACAAATCACAATGATATCCTAAAATGTGCTTTCTGTTTCACTTGCTCAACTGCAATAGATAAGAAGGCTATCAAGCAGAATGCCATTTGATCCCTGGTGAAGAAAAATATGAATTATACATAGGAATGGTGATAGAGTTCATCTTGAAGATCAGAAGTATTTTGTATCCTTCAAAGAATGATCATTTTAAGTGATCATATAGTCTTAGTTACTTTCTCCCAAAAGGGGAATTGAGGACAAAAATTTGGGCACATATGTTTTGTGTACTTCAATTCCAACTCTGGAATTCTTTCTTAAGTATAGCAATTGTTCTGTCTTAAGGATCATGCTATTTTAAAAAAATCATAATTTTCAAGTCAAGTTCAGGATCAAAAATATGTAATTATTTTAGTAGGGCTTAAATATCAGAAATGAGATGCATGATCTTGGGCAAATTTTATCTTCTTACACCTGAGTTTCTTACTCTGTGAAGGGAGGAGGAACTGATTTACACTCAATTATTTCTATCATTCATTTTCAGTTTAAATATTCTATGGTGTTATGTCAAAGGCGCTTTATATATTGCCAGGAAATGAGTTACAGCAAGATGCATGCCAAAGTTATAAAATTTATGATAATTATGTGACATAGATTGCACTGCTACTACTCAAAAAAGAATTTTGTAGATGTATGAAAGCAGATTATTCAACACAATGCATTCCTGAGAATAAAATGAACATAATCAGAGTAAAATATTTTTGAGGAGAAAACTTAAAATGTTGGTATAACTCAAAGTAATCTAATACACAACCTTGCACTAAATGTGATTGACATTTGCATTTGGGATGGGGAGAGATAGTTTCCTAAAATCACAGTAACTTTTAATAATTGTAATGCATTTTGAAAACAGAGAATCATATTTTTATAATGGTGAGAACTATTGAATAACTCCTTAGGAATAAAAACTTCCTTTAAGATGTTTGTCACTGTTAGAGATGAGGAGATAGTGAGACAGAGAGATGTTCATAGAGACTCAGCAAATCTTAGACAATAATGCTGCAATTTTCTGAAAGAAGATGCTTGCAGTGTCAGGTATGGTTTGGGGGTTGGAAAAGTTACTTTTCTGATTTCTTGGAACCATTTCAAATTCCTTTATATCATTCTGTCTCTTTCCAGATTGAGAGTCAACTACTAGTTTAGAGATATAAGGTATTTTATCTTGTTTTCAAGTTCTACTTCAGAAAAAAACCTATTTCATGTTTCTTCTCCCATTACCTACTTAAGATACTTAAGGTATTTAAGTATGCATTTGAGGAAATATTTTCCTGTGCTAAAATAAAGGTTTGCAAATGTTGGTGTGAGAGGTTTTAACTTTGACCAGTGAGAATAAAATGTATGATTGTGTGTGTGAATTTCTCCTAACATATTAACCAACCACTTTCTATATGCAACAAGGTAGCCTGGTGCCCCAAATCAATACTTGTAAGTACTATTCAGAGTTAAACTTCCAAAGTCAAAAAAATATATACACAAAAAAAGGGTAAAAGCCACATTTTTTTGAACAGGGGTAGAAGAGAAAGAGAAAAAAAGTGTCTTAGCTCTTTAGAGGGAAAGACAGCCACTCATTCCGATGAGTTAGACAGTTTTAGCAAATTGTTCTTATCAATATAATAGACATGAGGATTGTTCCTGGTAGCCTTTAAGAGCTCCTAGACAGATATAAATTTAAGTAGGCAATACTTTATTGTGCTATTAATCCAAATAGACATTGCAACTTGATTTTGAATAGGCATTTTATTTTCAAAATTTTTCTACTGAATTTCTCTTGCTCTGTATGCCTACTTATTGTGCACATGGGTTGTTTTTCCAAACTGCTTCTTGATTCTTAAGTGAGAATTCAGACAAGATACTCAAACGAGAGCATATTAGACATCTGTTTTAAGATTTATTTTCTGTTGCAGTCATCTTGGCAAACAAAATCCAGATACAGTTAAGTTCAGGCTCTCTTCCAAACCATGCTAGGCAGCTGCTTTGAAAATGTTTTCAATACTATGGATCTTAATATCCACTGAGATGACAAATGTAGGAAAGGAAGATTCATTCTGTTCAATGTTTTTTCTCTTTTGCAATGTCCAAGCTCTACTTATTTATTAATAGCCTCCCTCTGTACCCACAACATCATTTATTTGGTGAATTCACTATTATTAATACTAGTATTTTATCACATTAAAGAAAAGGTTTCTGAAAAACCACAACCTCACTACCCTAAAGCAACTACTGCGTTTCTATTTTGGTATATCATCTTCCAGGCTTCCTCCACATGCATATGCAGCATACATATTATAATAGTGTGTTTGTCTTTTCTCTTTTAATTATATTCCAAGCATGTTTCCATGTTTCTATGTAGTATTTCTAATTATCAATGAACAATTGTGTAATACGCTATTTTAGTGATGTTCCATAATTTATCATGCCATTCCTTATTGCTGGCAAGATACTAAGTTTTATGGATGACTTTGTATGCCTTTTTCCTATTGCTGGTTACACTGCTATACTATTTGTTATATGCCAATAGAGAGGAACTTTACTATTGAACAGCTATCTCCTTGTGGATGAGAGAGAGGAGGCAGAAATGTGTAAACGGATGGAACTCTCCATATTGTTGTGTGGGTCTTCCCTTCACTCAAGTGGATGTAAGACCCAGGGTGGGAAACAAAACGATGCTTCTTCCAAAAGATCCTCCCATCAGGACCAGAACTAGTATGTTTAGGAGTAAGACGGAATATTTCCCCAGCTAAGATACCAGTGGTATGTTTCTCACAATTAGATTACAGTGGTGTCAGTCTTCAAGAGCATCGTGTTCAACAAGCAAAATGATAAATAGATGTAAACAATAATAATGACTTTGTAATAGGCCAAAAGCATTTTCTTAAAGTACCTCATCATATATTTTATAACAGACTGTATTTCATATGTATATGTATTGTTGCCTATCAGTGACTTACAAATGAACAGGAATTTCAGGAATCTGACAGACTCTGCCCTTGAGTTTTCTGTGTTTCAGTTTCCTACTGGGAAAAACTAAACTGAGGATGGAAATGGGGACAAATGCTTGGTTTGCCCAAATATCTTAATAAAAGACTAGATTCCATTCAACCTCTTGTCCAGTTCACATAAAATCATGTAGACACCATTGAGTCTGAGACCATGACTTTGATTTCTCATGACCTACCGCAGGGTCCTCACTCTATGGGCACCCAACCAAAAGAAATGTGTACATGATGCTGCCCAGATGCACAAACAGGCAGGCACTGATGTTAGATATCCACAGTCTTTGGCAAGTTATTCCTGGGACTGACCCTTATTAGGGATTCTTTTTTTATTTTTCTCTTTATTCCTTCCCCGACCCCAGATTAGAGCCTGCAGACTTGGTATTCTCAGTGATACTACGAAGCTTTGTATGCTTTATCCCTAATAAGGTACAGAGTTACAAAAGGAACCGATTACAAAACAGTACATAAAGCTATTAAAAATCTCCTGTGCTGCTCTTTGACAAATCTATCTTTAGAAAGTTGAACATAAAAGATAATTTTGCAATTAATCATTTTCTTATGTTTCATGGTAATGAGCTATTGTACATAAGACAACTCTTCAGTAGGAGGCAAGACCACATTTGTTTGAAAAAACTAGGCTTTTGAAATTCACCTGCCTGTATCTTAACATGAAAAGTATGGGCAATTATTTTCTTTCTTTCTTTTTTTTTTTTGAGACAGGGTCTTGTTCTGTCATCCAGGCTGGAGTGCAGTGGCATGATCTTGGAGCACTGCAACCTCCATCTCCTAGGTTTAAAGCAATTCTCCTGCCTCAGTCTCCCCAGTAGCTGGGATTACAGGCACCTGCCACCAAACGGCAAATTTTTGTATTTTTAGTAGAGACAAGGTTTCACCATGTTGGCCAGGCTGTTCTTGAACTCCTGACATCAGGTGATCCACCAGCCTCAGCCTCTCAAAGTGCTGGGATTACAGGCGTCAGCCACCGCACCTGGCCATTATTTTCTGTATAAGTGATTAGACCACCAGACAGACTCAGAAAGGCCCATTCTGTTCCTCTGCTTTTCCGAACGACCTCCCATTCCCTGCAGGAGCTTCTTGAATATTCCTGATTGTGCCCTGCAGTTGACCACCCTAAGGCTTTGCCCCAACCATTTTCTGTGCCTCAGATGCCGTCTTCACCCCTGTGCTGTGTAAGGCCCTAAACGTCCTTCAAGGAGAAGCTGCCACATCTTCCACCATCTTCTGGATTTTCTGACTCCGAACTAATCCTTCTGCTATTCTCTGGCCTCACAACATCCTCCACCACTACCATCACACACATTAGTTTGCACAAGTATCTGTCTCTCCAACTGTAGTGTGAGCTCCTTGAAGGCAGGGACCACATTTTATCCATCTTTCCAATCCCCTACTTCACCCCCTGACACACTCATTTATTCCATTTTGCTCAGTGAAAACTCTAAATTGCACCACTTAGGTCACCCTCAAAGCCTACTTTCTTTTTCAAGTTGAATATAGTCAGCAACAATGTGGGTTAAAATTGGCTTCTGTTGGTTGGGACCCTAACTTTTATTTAGTATATTGTTTCTTTGGGAAAACCATGTCTTATATAACAAGAAGAAAGAAATCCTTCCAGAACATTTTCCCCTACCTCCATGATTGACCTAACTTCCACTCCATGAGTCAGAGACTGCATCAAACACGTGATAAGAACTGGTGGTTCTAGGAGCATGTGACAACCATTGAATTCCTGACCAGAAATAAGGTGAATCAATGTACTCAGGTTAATCCTGCAAGTAGGTCAACAAAATATAATTCCTCAGCTTTGACTATTATCCTTCTAATACATTTTTTCACCAATAATTCTTAACAAGACCTTCAAGACCACCTGGGTATTCCCTTGGGTCAGTATTGAGGGGCTGAGTTGCAGACCCTCTCCCACCACCCCCAGTGATGCTCCCCTTCTCCATAAAAGCTGTAAATACTCAGAGACCATGGTTTGTAATTCAGAGAAGTCCTGGCTTGTTCTGGAACAAGAGACGGCATTGTTCAGCAATTCCTGTGAGCAGAATTTGAGGCCGGTCTTAATAACTTCTGACCCATGTAATTTTTCCTGTGAATTTTCCCAACTATCTGACTAGGTAAAAATAGGATTTAATTGGAGTAACTCTTTATCTTGACTGTGGTGAATATCAGGGTCGCTTTTAACAATAGAAAGAAAGACCTCCTTTAAGTATGTATAGGGAAGGGAGCATAGGGAAAGAATGAGCAGAATTGTGGGCATGGGGAAAAGAGCCAACAATCCCTGATTAAGCCAGTCACTGTTGCAGCATCCACCCCCTCCATCCCCCTAGCGTCACCACTTCTCATCTCTACTTTAGAAGCAAATGCTAGAAAATGGACTAAGAGGACAAACCAAACAGAAAATGTTTTAAAAACGTAAAGAGTAAAAAGAAAAGGTTGGAGAATTTTAATACATTTTTAAATGGCTGTGAAAATAAATATGTACTCAATTTAAGTGTATATTCCAATAAGGGCAATATTTAGCTAGAAATATCCTGCTGGGCAGGGTTAAAAGGAATATAAAATAGTATCCAATAAATAAGATCAAATGGGTTCAAAAAACTATTCAATAATAGACTAAAAAGTATAGTAAAAACTATGAAGCTATAGGAATATAAAGTGACTAAGACTAGCTGAAGTATTAGAAGGATAAAGATAGTAAAGTTAAATAATTTTAAATGCATAAAGTCAGCCAAAACTTTCCACTGAAAGAAGAATGGGGTATTAAATGCAAGCAACAATGCAGAGGCCAGAACTAAGACCCCAGCAATGTGTTGCAGGCTGAGGCAAGAGCAAGCAATGGACACAGGTTGTGCTCAATTCTCCTCCCAGGCGAGATCCCCTCAAAGCAGGCTGTCACCCTTCAGGTTGCAAAAATTCAAGGCCCACATGATTTTTTGGATATGACACCAAAAGCACAGGCAACAAATGCAAAAACAGACAATGGGATTTCACCAAACTAAAATACTTATGCACAAGAAAAGGAAACAAGCTACAGAGTGAAGATAACCTGTGGAGTGGGAGAAATATTTGCAAACCATACATCTGATAACAGGTGTATTAGTCTCTTCTCACACTGCTGATAAAGACATACCCTACATTGAGTAATTTATAACGGAAAGAGATTTAGTTGACTTACAGTTCCACATGGCTGGGGAGGCCTCACAATCATGGAGGAAAACAAAGGAAGGGCAAAGGGGACGTCTTACATGGCAGCAGGTAAGAGAGCATGTGCAGGGGAACTCCCCTTTATAAAACCATCACATCTTGTGAGGCTTATTCACTATCATGAGAACAGCACTGGAAAAACCTGCCCCCATGATTCGATTACCTCCCCACCCCCAGGTCCATCCCACAACACATGGGGACTACTACAGTTCAAGGTGAGATTTGGGTGGGATCACAAAGCCAAACCACATAAACAGGTTAATATCCAAAATATATCAGGAGCTCAAACAACTCAATAGCAATAAAACAATCCAATTTTAAAATGGGCAAAGGACTTGAATAGACATTTCTCCAAAGAAGACATCCAAATGACCAACAGGTATAAAATGCTTAAAATAATTAATCATCAAAGAAATACAAATTAAAGTCACAATAAGATATCACCTCACACCTGTTAAAATGGTTATTATCAAAAAGACAAAAGATAACAAGTGCTGGAGAGGATGTGGAGAAAAAGGAACCTTTGCACACAGTGGGTGGGAATGTAAATTAGTACAGTCATTGAGCTTCCTCAGAAAACTAAAAGTAGAATTACCACATAATCCAGCAATCCCACTACTGGATACATACACAAGCGAAATGAAATCAGTATGTTGAAGTGAACATATGAAACTAAATCTTCACTAACCGTTGAACGGATAAAGAAAGATTGCATATTATACACAATGAAATATTCAAACTTTAAAAAGAAGGAAATTTTGTCATTTGTGACACTATGGATGAACCTGGAGGATGTCAACACTAAGTGAAAAGATTCAGGAATGGTCTCATATGTGGAATCCAAAAAAGTTCAACTTATAGAAATAGAGAGTAGAAGTGTGGTTACCAGAGGCTGGAATAAAGGAATGAGGAGATGTTTGTGGATAGATACAAAGTTTCAGTTAGACAAAAGGAGTAAGTTTTCCAAATCTATTGTAAAGTATGGTGACCATAGTTAATAATAATGTATTGTATTTTCAACATTGCTAAAAGAATAGATCTTAAGTGTTCTCACTATAAAAACATAAGCATGTGAGATGATGTATTATGTTCATTAGCTTGACATAATTATTGTACAATGTACACAGGTACCAAACCATCACATTCTACCCCATAAATATATAAAACTATTATCTGTCAATTCAAAATAAAAAGTTAAATTAAAACACATGTCTGAATATATCCCCCAAAGTTCATGCATTGGAAACTTAATTTCCAATGCAACAGTGTTGGGAGGTAGGGCCTTTTGGGAGGTATTTAGATCATGAGGGCTCCACCTCCATGAATAGAATAATGCCATTATAAAAGGGCTTAGCAAAGGGAGTTTGGCCCTTTTTTGCCCTCCCACATTCTGCCATGTGAAGACATAGTGTTCCTTCCCTCCAGAGGCACCATCTTGGAAGCGGAGAACAGCCCTCACTAGATGCTGGTGCCTTGATCTTGGATTTTCCAGCCTCCAGAACTGTGAGAAATGAATTTCTGGTTTTTATAAATTACCCAGTATGTGGTATTCTATTATACCCAAAAATATGGAAGTGACTTTGGAACTAGGTAACAGGCAGAGGTTGCAACCATTTGGAGGGCTCAGAAGAAGACAGAAAAATGTGGGAAAGTTTGGAACTCCCTAGAGACTTGTTGAATGGCTTTGACCAAAATGCTGATAATGATATGGACAATGAAATCCATTGTCTTTCTTTGGATTCCACATATGACCATAAAAAGACAAAGACAGGAACTGAGTGTACAGTATTCCATGGGGCTTTTCTGAAGACTAGCATTCAAATAACTATACTTTGTGAAGTCTACCCCCAATTTCCAAATCTAGAAGCATCAATCAGAGAAGTCAAATTTCCAGAAGTCAGAAAGATTGAAGAATCAAAAGAAAGAAGAAAAAGTTACATAACCCCCAGAATTACCCTTATTTTCTTGGCCCTTGTCATTCACTGCATAGCAATTTCCCAACAAACCCCTCTTCCCTCAGCAGGGTGACTTGGATGAGCAGAAAAAATACATATCTGCTGGACATATTTTGCTTCCAGATGTTAGATTTTGAGGTCCCCAAGTTTACCCAACAATAATTGCTAGGTCCTGCCTTCACTCTAGGTACAAAAATTGGTATGGACTTTTTGTAAGAGTTCTAAGAAGGTTTATAATGCATATTTAATATATCAAGGAACCAGAAACCCATTGGAAAACATAATCCTTGCCTTCCCTAGTCGTACCCTACGAGACCTTGAATGAGCATTCTTAGCCCTACCCAAGGCCTGAGCAAATATCATTAAGGTAGGCCAGTGGTTCTCAAGCCCTAGCATACATTAGAATCACCTGTAGGGCTTGTTGGAACACAGAATGCTGGGGCCACCTCCATAACTTCCATTTCTAAAAAAATTATCAGGTTATACCAATGATATAGGTCCCAGGTCTCCTTCAATTGGTGCATGTGTACTTTTTAAAAGGTGAGATGTGGCTATGTTGCCCAGGATGAAGTTTACAGGCATGATCTGCAGCCTCAAACTGCTGGATTCAAGCAATCCTCCTACCTCATCCGCCTGAGTAGCTGGAACGACAGGCAGGCACTACCATGCCCAGCTGCTTTTAAATGGTTTTAGATCCAGGAGCCTGGTATAGCCCCTAGGCCCAGCTAGGCCCAAGCAGCAGCATTTGGATCTAATGTCTGGAACACAATAAACATTCAGTAAATAATTTAACTGAATTAATGAATGTATTAGTCTGTTTTTACATTGCTGATAAAGACATACCCAAGTCAGGGCAATTTACAAAATAAAGAGGTTTATTGGACTTACAGTTCCACATGGCTGGGGAGGCCTCATAATCATGACAGAAGGTGAAAGGCACATCTAGCAGGGCAGCAGACAAGAGAAGAGAGAGTTTGTGTGGGGAAACTCCCCTTTTTAAAACCATCGGATCTCGCAAGACTTATTCACCATCATGACAATAGCACAGGAAAGACGGGCCCCCATGATTTAATTGCCTCCCACTAGATCCCTCCCACTACATGTGAGAATTCAAGATGAGATTTGGGTGGGGACACAGCCAAACCATGTCATTCTGCCCCTGGACCCTCCCAAATCTCATGTCCTCACATTTCAAAACCAATCATGCCTTCCCAACAGTCCCCCAAAGTCTTAACTCATTTCAGCATTAACTTAAAAGTCCACAGTCAAAAGTCTCATCTGAGACAAGGTAAGTCCCTTCCACCTATGAGCCTGTAAAATCAAAAGCAAGTTAGTTACTTCCTAGATACAATGGGAGTAAAGGCATTGGGTAAAGTTCCAAATGGGAGAAATTGGCTGAAACAATGGGGCTACAGGTCCCATGCAAGTCAGAAATCCAGTGGGCAGTCAAATCTTAAAGCCCAAAAGTGAACTCCTTTGACACCATGTCTCATATCCAGGTCATGCTGATGCAAGAGGTGGGTTCCCATGGTCTTAGGCAGCTCCACCCCTATGGCTTTGCAGGGTACAGCCTCCCTCCCAGCTACTTTCATGGGCTGGCGTTGAGTGTCTGCTGCTTTTCCAAGCACACAGTGCAAGCTGGCAGTGGATCTGGTGTCTGGAGGATGGTGGCCCTCTTCTCAGAGTTCCACTAGGTGGTGCCCCAGTAGGAACTCTATGTTGGGGCTCCAACCCCACATTTTCCTTCCACACTGCCCTATCAGAAGTTCTTATAAGGGCCCCACCCCTGCAACAAACTTCTGCCTGGGCATCCAGGCTTTTCCATACATCTCCTGAAATGTAGGCAGAGATTCCCAAACCTTAATTATTGACTTCTGTGCACTTGCAGGCTCAACACCACATGGAAGTTGCTAAGGCTTGGGGCTTCCACCCTCTGAAGCAACGGCCCAAGCTGTACCTTGAACACTTTTAGTCACACCTGGAGCAGCTGGGATGCAGGGCACCAAGTCCCTAGACTGCACACAGCATGGGGACCCTGGGCCTGACCCACAAAACCATTTTTTCCTCCTAGGCCTCTGGGCCTGTGATGGGAGGGGCTGCTGTGAAGACCTCTGACATGCCCTGGAGACATTTTCCCCATTGTCTTGGAGATTAACATCTGGCTCCTCATTACTTATGTGAATTTCTGCAGCCACCTTGAATTTCTCCTCAGAAAATGAGATTTTCTTTCCTATAGCATTGTCAGCCTGCAAATTTTCTTAACTTTTATGTTCTGCTTCCCTTATAAAGCTGAATGTCTTTAACAGCACCCAAGTCAACTCTTGAATGCTTTGCTGCTTAGAAATTTCTTCTGCCAGATACCCTAAATCATCTCTCTCACGTTCAAAGTTCCACAAATCTCTAGGGCGGAGCAAAATGCTGCAAGTCTCTTTGCTAAAACGTAACAAGAGTCACCTTTGCTCCAGTTCCCAATAAGTTCCTCATCACCATCTGAGACCACCTCAGTCTGGATTTCATTGTCCATATTATTATCAGCATTTTGGTCAAAGCCATTCAGCAAGTCTCTAGGGAGTTCTAAACTTTCCCACATTTTTCTGTCTTCTTCTGAGCCCTCCAAACTGTTGCAACCTCTGCCTGTTACCTAGTTCCAAAGTCACTTCCACATTTTTGGGTATCTTTTCAGCAGCATCCAACTCCTGGTACAAATTTACCATATTAGTACGTTTTCACACTGCTGATAAAGACACATGCAAGGCTGGGCAATTTACAAAAGAAAGAGATTGACTGGACTTAGAGTTCCACATGGCTGCGGAGGCCTCACAATCATGGCAGAAGGTGAAAGGCATGTCTCACATGGCAGCAGACAAGAGAAGAGAGAGCTTGTGCCAGAACTCCCCTTTTTAAAACCATCAGATCTCATAGGACTTATTCACTATCATGAGAACAGCACAGGAAAGATCTGCCCCCATGATTCAGTGACCTCCCACCAGGTCTCTTCAACAACACGTGGGAATTCGAGATGAGATTTGGGCAGGGACATAGCCAAACCATATCAAGGAATAATTCAGTTTATTTAATTCCTAAGACTGAGATTCTGTTTTGGGGCAGTGTACTCCACTTTCCCTGATGGAACAGAAGACTAGTTCTCTACCCTAACTTGCTCAACTGGGCTCATAACTCCCTACCTGTCTCCAGACCTTGCAGGGACTATGTGCACAAAAACCAGACCTTTTGCTTAGTGAGGGAGATATGAGGGAACCCAAGTGGGACAGGGCCCTCTTTAGACACTGGGATTTAGACTCCTTGTCTGCCTGGTAAAAGCCCACTCCATCAGGATCAGGTTTGTCCCAACCATTCCTGGTCAACACTTCTCCCTGCCAAACCATTCCTGAGATCCCAGCAGGATCCTAGCTACAGGTGCACAGCTGCATTGGGATCACAGGGAAAGTATCTGAACCAGGTTCTGATGGTGAATTTGAAATGGAGATTTGCAATAGAGATCTCAGAAGCTTTCTCAAGCTGCCAGAATAGAGAATGGTTTACTTTATCATTTTCTTTTGTACTATTTTAATCATGCTCTTGGTGCATGGATTGCAGTGGCTAATTTCCTTCTTTCTTCTCTGTGACTTGGATTTGTGAACTGTGCAGAAGAGAAAACCATACTATGGCGCTGGGAGAGAAATATACTCAGGCTTTGATGGATTGTAGAGAAAATAGAGTCTAAGAATGAAGATTTTCCCCCAAGAAATTCAGAAAGAAAAATTAAAATCTGGTTTTTATTAATATCCCAACACTTTAGTATATTTATTATCCAAGGACTCTGAGGAAGTCCAGGTAACTGTCTGTGTAGAGACACTTTGTAGAATGACCTATCTGTGTTAAACTACAGCCTTCCCACTCCTTTTCTTTTGCAGCTTCTACCACTGTTTCCCTTGGAAACCAAAGTAGCAGCTGCCTACAAAGACCTCTCTCTCCCTCCTCACTCATTAGTCCCAAGGACTAGAGCCTGTTTTCTTCCTCACCGAAAACATTTGATGTTAGGGGACTGTGTGCATATGAGAGACAATGTAAAAACAGTACCACACTGGGTCAGACACACTGTGCATTCCATCTAATATTCTGTCTTGGATAGTTTCACTTTTCCTCTTCATTTTATATGATACACCATCAATTTCTTTTGTGTTGTAATGGCTTGTGTACACAAATCTTCTCTATTAGCTAGTATGCTATTTAAAGTCTAGGGATGCCAGGTGCAGTGGCTAATGCCTGTAATCCCAGCACTTTGGGAGGCCAAGGTGGGAGGATTGCTTGAGCACAGGAGTTCAAGACCAGCCTGGGCAACATAGCAAGACCCCATCTCTAACAATAAAATAAAATAAAGTCTCGGGAGAAATCACCATATCAAACAGATACGTTCACTCCCATGTTTATTGCAGCCCTATTCACAAAAGCCAAGATATGGAATCAACCAAAGGGTCTACCATCAGATGAATGGATAAAGAAAACGTGGTACATGTAGACAACGGAACACTATTCAGCCATAAAGAAGAATAAAATCCTGTCATTTGATGGATCTGGAGGACATTATGTTTGATGAAATAAGCCAGGCATGGAGAGACAGATACTTACACCTGGAAGCTGAAAAAAATTGGTCTCATGAAGGTAGACAGTAGAATAATGGTTACCAGAGGTTGAAAAGGGTAGAGGGGAGGAGAGATAAAGAGTCATTGGCTAATGGGTACAAAAATACAGTTAGATGGAAGGAATAAGATCTAGTATTCAATAGCACAATAGGGTGACTATAGTTAACAATAATTCACTGTATATTTCAAAATAACTAGATGAATGCATTTGGAATGTTTCCAACACAAAGAAGTGGTGAATGTTTGGGATACTGAATTATCTAATTATCCTAATTTGATCATTACACATTGTATAATTATATCAAACTATCACATGCACCCCATAAATGTGCACAACTATTATGAATCCATAAAAATTTTAAATTTAAAAACTTAATAAAATTAAAAAATAAAGTCTTGGGAGAACATGGTTTTTTTGTTTGTTTGTTTTTGAGACAGGGTCTCACTCTGTCACTCTGGCTGGAGTGCAGTGGCATAATCAGGGCTCACTGTGGCCTTGACCTCCTGGGCTCAAGTGAACCTCCCACCTCAGCCCCCTGAATAGCTGGGACTACAAGCATGCACCATCACATCTGGCTAATTGTTTGTATTTTCAGTAGAGACACGGCTTCACCATGTTGCCCAGGCTGGTCTTGAACTCCGGGACTCAAGTGATCCACCCACCTTAGCCTCCTAAAGTGCTGGGTTTGCAGGCGTGAGCCACCAAGCCTGACCAAAAGAACGTGGTCTTCTGTTTGCCATTCCCCACAGAGTTCTGACAAAGCCCTTTGCTTGATAAAAGTGAGTTGGATTATGTAATTTTTGATTACATAATTATTGATGTAATATGATTATAGCTCAATGATGAAAGTTTTAGCATCCATTGATGATTCTTGCCTGAATCAATTATTACTCTAATGACTGCTGTTCATTTTTCTTCACTCATTCTACATTTGTCAATTGCAATTCTACCCTAATAAAGAACTTTTCCTTCTCCTCCCTTTATTTATTCACTTATTTATTTATAAATGAGTATGAATTCATGGACTATTATTTTATGCAATGGGTTATCATCTGTCACAGTCATTTTTCCAGCTTTATTGAGGTATAATTGACAAATAACTATTATTTTTAATAATGAAATTGTCGTAGATTGTCATTTTATGCAATGGGTAGAATTCTGTAACTATCATTTTTTAATGATAAAATTGTCCCAAATTTGGCCAAGGAGAACACTTTCTGGCTTGCTCCTGTTTCTCTTTGACTTATCTCCTCTTACTTTAATCATTTTTTTACTTTTTATCATGAGATGTTTCCATCAAACACTTATTCATTACAAAAAGAAAAATAGTAACTTTACAGCAGATAAACCTGGTAGATGACACCTTAACAAAGTGATCAAGTTAATATCATCATCAGTAATGGTGCCTTTTGATATTATGTGCTGAGAAGAACATGTAATCACTTTGATAGTATTTCTGCCAAAAAGTGGATAATTTCAAAATAATCATGAGGAGACATAAGAATAATCCAAACTGGGGGACATTCTACAAAATAACTGGTCTATAGTCTTCAAAAATGTCAAGGTCATAAAAAAACAAAGACTAAGAAATGATCCAGATTAACAGAGACTAGAGACATGACACTAAAAGCAATGCATAATCCTGGATCAGATACTGAACTTAAGAGGGAAATTTTGCTATTAAACAACATTGGGACAATTAGAAACATTGTAATAAGGTTTTTAGATTAGAAGGTAGTACTGTACCAATGTTAATTTTCTGATTTTGATCATTTTGCTATGGTTATATTAAAAACATGCCTTTATTCTTATGGAACAGATACTGAAGTACTTAGGGAGAAAGGAGCATCATATCTGCACCTTACTCTCAAAAGATTCAGAAGAATGATGCTGCAGTGTGAGTGTGTCCTCCAAAAAGCATGTGTTGGAAACTTATTCCCTAAGGCAATAATATTGGGAAGTAGGGCTTACAGGGATGTGTTTAGGTTATAAGGGCTCCACCCACATGAATGGATTAATGGCAATTATAAAAAGGACTTGAATCTGCAAGCACACTCTCTTGCCTTCTTTTGCCCTTCTGTCTTCTGCCATGGGATGATTCAGCAAGAAGGTCCTAGCCAGATGCTTGTCCTTTGACCTTGGACTTCTCAGCCTCCAGAGCTATGAGCCAATAAATTTCTGTTCATTATAAATTACTCAGCCTCAGGTATTCTGTTATAGCAGCAAAAACAGATGAAGACAAATAATAGGTAAATGTGGTCATCTGGATGAAGGATATGGAAAATTGGTTGAATGGCATATGGCATTTTTTGTGCTGCTCTTGCACCTTTTCTATGTTTGAAATTGAAATTAAAAGTTATAAAATTACAAGCTACAAAAACTGAGTTGGATAAAACTCAATACTGTGGCTTTATTTTTATTCATTTATACTTCGCTACGTTCTAAGTGGGATTAAAGCAATTTAAAAGCCTATCTATTCAACAAAATTTTAAAAAATTCAGTGTCTTCAGCTGGGTTCTCCTAGAGGCATACACTGAGCCAAGGATTTTAGTGCAAGTAGCTTATTTGGGACATGATCCTAGAAAGCATCAGTAAGGGAGTGGGAAGTGAGATCAGGAAGGAAAAGAAACAATCAGGTTGTGTTATTGAATGGGTTACAGCTGTGGACAAATAGGGCTGTATTCTATTTGGGAGACAGTGTAGAACACACCTCAGAGCTGGCTCCTTCCTGAGAAGCAAGGAGCCTGGGGTATTCATCTATCAATTCCCACCAGCCATTAGTTGAGGGCTGCTCTCCGGAAGGTATTAACTCCAAGGCACTGCACTGTACACAATTTTAGCAGGCTACAATGGCCAGAGAAAACCCTCAGGAAAGAGTTACAGGTTCTGCATCTGGAAGGCTGTAGGGTTGGTATGCACTTAAATAGTAAGGAGGGAGTCTGGGTGGAGCCCAACCACATCTGCTACAGTAGGTGAGCAAATCAGAGCTAAGGAAAATAGATGAATCAGGGTGAGTTTGGTGTATAAAATGCATACCCTTAGGTCCCATAACACAGCAGTCCCTAACCTTTTTGGCACCAGGGACCAGTTTCTATGGAAGACAATTTTTCCATGGATGGGGGAGGAGGTGGGGTGTGTGGTTTCCAGATGGAAGTGTTCCATCTCAGTTCATCAGGCATTCAATTCTATAATGAGACCACAACCTAGATCCCTCACATGCACGGTTCATAATAGGGTTCATTCTCCTGTGAGAACCTAATGTCACTGCTGATCTGGCAGGAGGCTGGAGCTCAGGTGGTAAATGCTCCTTCTCCCTCTGCTCACCTCCTGCTGTGCTGACTGGTTTCATAATACTGGTTTGTGGCCCAGGGTTTGGGGACCCCAGCTGTAACACAAATATGTGCTTTTATCAGAGGCCAATAACATTAAGCAGATTTGCGGGAGAATATGTCTATCCACCCTGTCACTAACTTCTAAATGTGTCCCGTAATAATCCTCAACAATCACATTGCCATCATGTCACTTCTTTATAGGAAAAGAGTTCTAGAAGTTTACTACCATGTAGAGTGTACGTCCTTTTACTCATACAAATTTACCTGTTTTAAAATTCAAGAGCTCTCCAGGATTTGGTAAGTAACTTCGTTTCTCCTGCCTGCACTCTCTACACTTTGGGATTTTGAAGATATATTCTTTTCATTTACATCTTTTTACACTGAAAACATTTTTAATTAGATTCTCACTCAGCAGTTTATCTTATGAATCATGGGAAGCTGCTTGTGTAGACTTCTCACTGACCAATGTCATCAGCAGGGCTTCTCTTTGAGATGCATCTGCCCTTGACCCTGAACCCCTCAAACCAGCTCTGGCATGGACTCAGGAGGGAGAAGGACTCGGGTAACTGGCTCTTTAAAATGAGTTCTTCACACCACATAAAACTGCAGGGTCTAGTTTTCAAATGATCCTTGCCAGTGGCATGTCCCCCTCATCAACAAAAGAAACCCTATCATAAGAACATGAGTGTGGAACATCAGATTTCACTTTGAAGAAAACATTGCTGTTTCTGGCCCAGCATGTAAGGAGCTTCAAAGTCACCACTCCATTCAAACAACAAGTAAAATTGAACAGACTGAAAAATAAACAACTCTCAGATCTATCAGAGAAGTGAGCTCACCAGGCAAACCTCCCAAAATTGGAGGGATAGACAGAGAGGGTACAGAGAATCAAAATACTGGAGCAGAAACACAACACAAGCAGAAACATCCACAGGAACCAGTAGCAGGGTAGAAAAATCCTGAACTGTAACTGACAAATTACTAGAGGCTTAGTGTGGGCAAATCTGAGAGTTTAAAACTACAGGGGGAGTCCTATACTTTTGTAAGTCTTGCCTCCTGGTTCTCAAAGTGAATCAGAGAAAAATCCCTTGTGCTTCCAACACGGAGAGAGAAAATATGACAGAGCATTGAAATATGCCAGAGCATTCTGTTGTTAACAAGGCCTGCCCTCAAGAGAATCTACTTTATGAGAGCCTAAACTATTGGGGTTTTATTCGAGGCTAACCAAGCTGTGGAGAGGGAAATACCTACTCCAGCTGTCTCTAGCCACATTGTCCCACTAAGGAGTGGGGGAACTGAGAGGCACTTGTGAAGTTCACAACCCAGGGGCACAGGCTCACTAAAAGACTGAGACCCAATCATAGGACTAGAGACCACTTTTCCTCCCTTAATACCAACCACCACATTACTAAAGGCCTATTTACCAGAGTTCCTTTTACCTGGTACATCATGTCTAGCTTTCAACAAAAAATTACAAGGCATACTAAAAGGCAAAAAACACAGTTTGAAAAGACAGAGCAAGCACCAGAATCAGACTCATAGAATTATCAGACTGTAAATTTAAAACAACTATGATTAATACACTAAGAGTTTTAATGGAAAAAGTAGACAGTATGCAGGAACAGATGGGTAACATAGGCAGAAAGATGAAAGTGCTAAGAAAGAATAAAAAAGAAATGCCAAATATAAAATCAGTGTAACAGAAATAAAGAATGCTTTTGATGGGCTCATTAGTAGACTGCATGTAGCTGAAGGAAGAATCTCTGAGCTTGAGGATATATAAATAGAAAGTTCCAAAACTGAAAAGCAATGAGAAATAATATTTTTTAAAAAACAGAATATCCAAGAACTGTGGAACAACTACAAAAGGTGAAACATACACATAATGGGAATATCAGAAGGAGAATAAAGAGAGGAAAGAACAGAAGCAATATTTGAAGGAATAATGACTGAGAATGTTGGATACCAAACCACAAATTCAGGAACCTCAGAGATACCTCAGAGAACACCAAACTGAGTAAGTGCCAAAAAAAATTTACACCTAGGCATATAATCTTCAGCTGCAGAAAATCAAAGGTAAGGAAAAAGATGAAAGAAGCCAGAGGGAAAAAATCCTTACCTATAGAGGAGTAAACATAAGAATTATATCCAACTTCTCCTCAGAAACCATGCAAGCAGAAAGAGAGTGAAGTGAAATATTTAAAGTGTTGAGAAAAAAAAAACCCACTAGCCTAGAATTCTCCATCCTGTGAAATTATCCTTCAAAAGTGAAGAAGAAATAAAGACTTTCTCAGACTAAAAAAAAAAAAAAAAAATGGCTGTGTGTGGCAGTTCATGCCTGTAATCCCAGTACTTCTGAGGCTGAAGTAGGAGGATCACTTGAGGCCAGGAGTTTGAGACCAGCCTGGGAAACATAGTGAGACCCTGTCTCTACAAAAAATTTTTTAAATTAGCCAGGAGTGGTGGTGCCCAACTATAGTCCCAGATACTCAAGAGGCTGAGATGGGAGATTCCCCTGAGCCCATGAGGTTGAGGCTACAGTGAGCTATGATTGTGCCACTACACTCTAGCCTGGCCAACAGGAAAGAAAAAAAAAGAAAAGAAAAGAAAAGAAAAGAAAAGAAAAGAAAAGGAGAGAGAGAGAGAGAAAGGAAGGAAGGAGGGAAGGAAGGAAGGAAGGAAGGAAGGAAGGAAGGAAGGAAGGAAGGAAGGAAAAAAGAAAAAAAAAATCAGGGAATTTATAGCCAGTGGACCTGCCTTACAAGACATATTTTTAAAAGTTATTCAGAGGGAAGAAAAATTATATAAGTCAAACTAGGAACTATATAAAGAAAACAAGAGTATTAGAGAAGGAATAATGTAAAATAAAAACTTTTTTTTCTTATTCTTAATTGACCTAACAGATAACAGTTTGTTCAAACTAATAACAGCAACAATGCACTTGATGATTGGAAATTATGTTTAAGTAAAGTGAATGACAGCAATGGGATAACAGGGATGAATTAGGAATATTTTGTTATCATAAGGTACTTGCACTACCTGTGAAGTGGTATAGAGTTATTTGAAAGTAGACTTGGATTCATTGTTAATGTATATTGCAAATTCTAAGGCAACCACTGAAAGAAGTGAAAAAAGAAGTATAATTGATTTGCTAAGAAAAGAAAGAAAATGGAATCATATAAAACGCTAAATTAAAACTACAAATGGCAGAAAAAAGAGTGGAAGACAAAAATAGGAACAAAGAACAAGGGCAATTAATAGCAAGCAGTAACAAATATGGTAGATATTAATCCAACAATATCAATAATTACTTTAAACATTAATAGTTGAAATATGACAATTAAAAGATAGTGTCAAAGTAGATTAATAACAAGATCCAACATTATGTTGTCTACAAGAAACCCACTTAAATATAAAAATACATATAATTAAAAGTAAAGGGCCGGGCGCGGTGGCTCACGCTTGTAATCCCAGCACTTTGGAAGGCTGAGGCGGGTAGATCACGAGGTCAGGAGATTGAGACCACAGTGAAACCCCGTCTCTACTAAAAATACAAAACAATTAGCCGGGCATGGTGGCGGGCGCCTGTAGTCCCAGCTACTCGGAGAGGCTGAGGTAGAATGGCGTGAACCTGGGAGGCGGAGCTTGCAGTGAGACGAGATTGCGCCACTGCACTCCAGCCTGGGTGACAGAGCAAGATTCCGTCTCAAAAAAAAAAAAAAAAAAAGTAAAGGGATGGAGAAAGATATATCACGCTAACACTAATCAAAAGAAAACTGGAGTAGCTATATTAATTTCAGACAGACCAGACTCCAGAGCTGGGATAATTATCAGGGATAAAGAGGGTGGTGTGGACTAAACTGAACCTCCCAAAATTTATATGTTGAAGTCTTATCCCCCAATGTGACTGTATTCAGAGATAAGGCCTATAAAGGAGGTAATTAAAGCTAAACGAGGTCTTAAGGAAGGGTGCCTGTTTTAATGGAATAAGTATCTTTAGAAGAAGAGACACCAGAGAGCTCATTCTCTCTCTACACACACAAAGAGGTCATGTCAGCACGTGGCAAGATGGCAGCCATTCAGCCAAGAAGAGAGGCCTCACTTGAAATGTATTATACTGGTACGCTGATCAGACTTCCAGCCTCCAGAACTGTGAGAAAATAAATGTGTGCTGTTTCAGCCACACGGTCCATAAGGGTATTTTGTTATTTGTTTTAGTTTTTGTTGAGACAGACTCTCGCTTCATCACTCCGGCTAGAGTGCAGTGGCTCAACCACAGCTCACTGTAGACTATTGCTGGGCTCCAGCAGTCCTCCCATCTTGGCCTCCCAAGTAGCTGGGACTACAAGCACATGCCACCCACCACATCCAGCTATATTTTTTATCTTTTTGAAGAAGCAGGGTCTCACTATGTTGCCCAGGTTTGTCTCAAACTCCCGGCCTCAAGTGAACTACTCAACTTGACCTCCCAAAGTGCTGGGATTACAGGTGTGAGCCACTGTCCCCAGCCCTATGGTATTTTGTTAAGGCAGCCTGAGGTGACTAAGACACAGGGGCATTACATAATGATAAAGGGGTCAATTCTCTAGGAAGACATAATAATCCTTAATGTGTGTCTACCTAAAAACACAGCATCAAAACATGTAAGGCAAAATCATCACACTGGAAGAGGAGAAATCAATAAATCTATGATTATAGTTGGAGACTTCATCACCTCTCTATCAGAAAATGGGCAGATCCAGAATGCAGAAAAATCAATAAAGACATAGCTGAACTCAACAACACCATTAATAAAGTGAAGATAATGAGTACCTGTAGACTACTTCATCCAACAACAGAAGAATATGTATTCTTCTCAAGCTCACATGGAACATACACCAAGATATACCACATTCTGGACCATAAAACACACCTTACATTTTAAGGAATAGAAATCATACAATGTATGCTCTTAAACTACAATGGAATTTAACTAGAAAACAATGATATAAAGCTGGAGAATCCCCAAATACTTGCAGATTAAGCAACACACTTCCAAATTACTCATGGGTCAAAGAATAAATCTCAAGAGAAGTTTAAAAATATTTGGAACTAAGTGAAATAGAAAATAAAACATATCAAAATTGTGGTATGCAGTGAAAGCAGCACTTAGAGGAAAATTTATAGCATTGAATGCATATATTAGAAAGGAAAAAAGATCTAAAATCAATAATCAAGCTTATACCTTAGGAAACTAGAAAAAAAGAGCAAATTAAATCCAAAGAAAGAATAAAAATTAGAGCAGAAATCAGTAACACTGAAAATAGGAAATCAATAGAGAATGTCAACAAAACCAAAAGCTGTTTCCTTGAGAAGATAAAAATTAATAAGCCTCTAGCCAGGCTAACGAAGAAAAAAAGAGATGACACAAATTACTAGTATCAAAAATGATTTCTGCTACCTTGTAACTTCTAAAATTTAACAGGTCGGGCTGTTGTCATCAGGCCAGCAGAAAGAACTGTAGAAATTTAAGGATTTCCATTGTCAATTGGATGTATATAGATCTCTCTTCATTTTTGTTGCTTGTGAATTTTGTCCCTGGAGATTTGCTCACTTGACATGAGATAATTATGACATTTACATAACCCTGTTTTTATCATGCAGTTCAAGTTTTATAATTGTCCTTTTAAATATTATGCCTACCAAATTTGTTTCTTTCTGACAGAGGGTACCAAGTGTTCTAATGTAAATTTGTTAATTACTTCTTATGTGCCTTCAGATTTAATGCATTAAATTTCTCGGCTGTACTGTACTTCCTAAAAAAAAAAAAAAAAAAAGAAAAAAAGAAGACAGGACATCAGTACAGATCCCGTGGACATTGAAATGATAATAAAGGAGTATTACCAACAACTCTATGCCTACAAATTTAATAACCTAAATGAAATAGGCTAATTTTTTAAAAGACACAATCTGACAAAACTCACACAAGAAGAAACAGACAATCTGAATAGGCCTATACCTATTAAAGGAATTGAGTCCATTTTAATAACCTTCCAAAACAAAAAGCACAAGGCCCAGATGGGTTGACTGGTGAATTCCTCCAAACATTTAAGGAAGAAATTATACTAATTCTCTACAATCTCTTTTAGAAGACAGAAGAAGAGGGACTATTTCCTAACTCATTGTATTAATACAAGGCCAGCATTACCCTAATTGCAAAATCAAAAAAAGACTTTAGAAGAAAACTATAGATCAATATCTCTCATGAACATAGATGCAATCCTCAACAAAATATTAGCAAATCAAATCCAACAAGTATAAAAAGAATTACGTATTACAACCAAGTGGCATTTATCCTAGGTATGCAAGGCTAGTGCAATGTTTGAAAATTAAATAATGTAATCCATCATATATCATATCAACAGGCTAATGGAGAAAAATCACATTCTATCAACAGGTACAAAAAAAATTTGACAAAATCCAATATCTATTCATGATAAAAAGTCGCAGGAAATAGCAATAGAGAATAACTTTCTCAACTTTTACAAAAAACCTACAGCTAACATAATACTTAATGGTAACAAACTAAAGGCTTTCCCACAAAAATCAGGAACAAAGCAATGATGTTGCCTCTCACCACTTCTATATATATATATAATTATACTTTAAGTTCTAGGGTACATGTGAACAATGTGCAGGTTTGTTACATATGTATATATGTGCCATGTTGGTGTGCTGCACCCATTAACTCGTCATTTACATTAGGTATTTCTCCTAATGCCATCCCTCCCCCCGCCCAACCCCACAACAGGCCCCGGTGTGTGATGTTCCCCTTCCTGTGCCCAAGTGTTCTCATTGTTCAATTCCCACCTATGAGTGAGAACATACAGTGTTTGGTTTTTCGTCCTTGAGCTAGTTTGCTGAGGATGATGGTTTCCAGCTTCATCCATTTCCCTGCAAAGGACATGAACTCCTCCTTTTTTAGGCTGCATAGTATTCCATGGTGTATATATGCCACATTTTCTTAATCCAGTCTATCATTGATGGATATTTGGGTTGGTTCCAAGTCTTTGCTATCGTGAATAGTCCTGCAATAAGCATACGTGTGCATGTGTCTTTATAGCAGCATGATTTATAATCATTTAGGTATATACCCAGTAATGGGATGGCTGGGTCAAATGGTATTTCTAGTTCTAGATCCCTGAGGGATTGCCACACTATCTTCCACAATGGTTGAACTAGTTTACAGTCCCACCAACAGTGTAAAAGTGTTCCTATTTCTCCACATCCTCTCCAGCACCTGTTGTTTCCTGACTTTTTAATGATGGCCATTCTAACTGGTGTGAGATGGTATCTCATTGTGGTTTTGATTTGCATTTCTCTGATGGCCAGTGATGATGAGCATTTTTTCATGTGTCTGTTGGCTGCATAAATGTCTCCTTTTGAGAAGTGTCTGTTCATATCCTTCGCCCACTCGTTGATGGGGTTGTTTGTTTTTTTCTTGTAAATTTTGACTTCTTTGTAGATTCTGGATATTGGCCCTTGGTCAGATGAGTAGATTGTAAAAATTTTCTCCCATTCTGTAGGCTGCCTGTTCACTCTGATGGTAGTTTCTTTTGCTGTGCAGAAGCTCTTTAGTTTAATTAGATCCCATTTGTCAATTTTGGCTTTTGTTGCCATTGCTTTTGGTGTTTTAGACATGAAGTCCTCGCCCATGCCTATGTCCTGTATGGTATTGCCTAGGTTTTCTCCTAGGGTTTTTATGGTTTTAGGTCTAACATTTAAGTCTTTAATCCATCTTGAATAAAACTAGATAACCTAGCTAATGCAATAAGACAAGAAAACAAAAGTATACACATTGAGAAGGAAGAAATACAACTGTCTTTGTTCACATGACTTAGACATTATTGTCTACATAGACATTCTGAAATAATTGATTTTTAAAACTCCTTCAACTAATAAACAATTGCAGCAAGATTGCAAGATACAAGGCTAACATACAAAAGCCAATCACTTTTCTATATACCAGCAATAAATAAGTAGAATTTGAAGCTAAAAATACAATATCATTTATATTAGCACCACCCCCAAAATGAAATACTTCAGGTATAAACCTAACAAAATGTATACAAGATCTACATGAGGAAAACTAAAAAACTCTGGTGAAAGAAATCAAAGAACTAAATAAATGTAGACAGATTCCATGTTTATGGATAGGGAGTCTCAATATTGTTAAGACATCAGTTCTTTCCAATTTAATCTATAGATTCAGCATAATTCCAGTCAACATCCTGTGAAGTTATTTTATAGATATCAACAAACTGATTCTAAACTTTATTTGGAGGGACAAGAGAACTAGAATAGCCAACACATTATTGAAAAAAAAGAACAAAGTTTGATGACTGACACCACCCAACTTCAAGACTTACTATAAAGCTACAGTAAACAAGACAGTGTGTGATTGACAAAAGAATAGCAAATAGATCAATGAAACAGAATAGAGAGCCCAGAAATCAACTTACATAAATATAGTCAATTGATCTTTCACAAAGGAGCAAAGGCAGTACAATGGATAAAGCTTTTTAATATATGAAACAACTGGACAGCTACATGTAAAAAAATGAATCTAGATAAAGACTTTACAACCTTCACAAAAAATTAACTCAAAATTCAGATCATAGGCCTAAATGTAAAGCACAAAACTACAAAACTCCTAAAAGATAGCATAGAACATCTAAATGACCTGAGATATAGTTATGACTTTTTAGATATAATACCAGAGGCATGATCTATGAAAGAAATAATTGATAAGCTAGAATTCATTAAAAGTAAAAACTTCTATTCTGCTGAAGACAGTATCGAGATAATTAGAATACTAGCTACAGACTGGCAGAAAATGTTTGCAAAAGACGTATCTGATAAAAAGTTGTTATCCAAAATATACCAAGAACTCCTAAAACTCAACAGGAAGAAAATTAAGAATCAGGCCAGGCGCGGTGGCTCACGCCTGTAATCCCAGCACTTTGGGAGGCCGAGACATGTGGATCATGAGGTCAAGAGATAAAGACCATCCTGTCCAACATGGTGAAACCACATCTCTACTAAAAATACAAAAATGAACTGGGTATGGTGGCTTGTGCCTGTAGTCCCAGCTACTTGGAAGGCTGAGGCAGGAGAATCGCTTGAACACGGGAGGCGGAGGTTGCAGTGAGCCAAGATCATGCCACTACACTCCAGCCTGGGCAACAGAGCAAGACTCTGTCCCCCACCCCCAACAAAAAAAATGAAGAACCCAATTTAAAAATCAGCAGAAGATCTGAATAGCCATATTACCAAAGAAGATATACAGATGGAAAAAAAAAGCCCAAGAAAAGATGCTCTGCTTCACATGTCATCAGAAAACTACAAATTGAAACAATGAGATACCACTACACACCTATTAGAACGGCCAAAATACAGAATCCTGACAACACCAAATGCTGTGGAGCAATAGGAACTCTTCAATCATGGCTGGTAGGAATGCAAAATGGTACAGCCATTTTGCAACACAGTTTGACAGCTTCTTACAAAACTAAATATACTCTTCTCATACAGTCCAGCAATTGCAATCCTTAGTATTTACCCAAATGAGTTGAAAACTTATGTCCACACAAAAATCTGCACATGGATGTTTATAGCAACTTTATTCATAATTGCCAAAACTTGGAAGCAACCAACCAAGATGTCCTTCAATAAGTGAATGGATAAATAAACTGTAGGACTTCCAGACAATGGAATATTTACAGTGCTAAAAAGAAAAGAGCTATCAAGCCATGAGAAGGTATGGAGGAAACTTAGATGCATGTTTATTATAGCCTTTTCAGATGTATAGTTATTATCTGTATAATTCCAACTATATAACATGGAAAAGGTAAAACTGTGCAGACAATAAAAAGGTTGGTGATTGCTAGAGGTTGCTAAGAGGAGTGGGAATTAATAGGAAGGGCACAGAGGATTTTTAGGGCAGTGAAACTATTCTACATGATACTCTAATCGTGAATACATGTCATTATACACGTGTCAAAACCCATAGAATGTACAATACCAAGAGTGAACCCTAATGTAAACTATGGACTTTGGGTGATAATGATGTATCAATGTAGGTTCATCAGTTGTAACAAATGTACCACTCTGGTGGGGGATGTTGATAGTGGGAAAGGCTGTGCATTTGAGGGCAGGCAGGGGGACAGTGAAAATATAGGAACTCTGTATTTTCTGCTCACTTTTGCTATGAACCTAAAACAGTTGTAAAAAATAAAGTTTATTTAAAGGGAAAAAGAAAAAGAAAACATCACTGATTTTAGCTGAATGGAGATTATTACAAAGCATTTCTGCCCTCTGAAAGCTAATAAGAATACACAGCTCTAGAAAGGATGTCCTACATAATAGGATCTTACACTGGAATCCATGACCAAACTCCATGAAAATATATGCAATGTGTGAGCGTGTGTGTGTGTGTGTGTGCGCGCGTGTGTTTTCAAACATGCCTTTCTTCCCCTGGGAGGAACTCCAAACCTTTCATCATGATTCTTAGTGCTTGATCACTATCCCCTTCCCAAAATTTTAAGGATCTCAGGCCTACAACAATCAGCTCTGAGTATCTGCTTCTGACACCTTTCATTTTTTTCCCAGTGGCTGATACACAGTCAGCAAATGATGCAGTAGCAAGATCCCTCCCCAGCTTCACAAAAGAAATGCAGCTTGTGGGCTGCCTGCCATGCTTGGATGTCAGCTGATTACCCATGACTAATAATCGGCTCACATCCCTTCAAGGGAGAAGCTGCCATGTGCTTCATGTCCAGAGATGCAGAGGAAACACACTATGACACTCAGGAATAGCACCTTCCCAGACACAGACATGGCCAGTTGAAGGACATATCCACACCCCCACCCCCAGGAGAAAAGAGAAGGCAGGGGAAAATGTATAGCATATACTCATAATTGCCAATATGGTTATAGCTATGCCTATCTCTCCTTCAACTGCTTGACTTTTGCATCTGAAGTCTAACCTAAAACTATTTTTAAATCAAGAAACAGTCCAGGTGCAGTAGGTCATGCCTGTAATCCCAACGCTTTGGGAGGCCATGGCAGGCAGATCACTTGAGGTCAGGAGTTTGAGAACAGCCTGGCCAATATGGTGAAACCCTGTCACTACTAAAAATACAAAAATTAGCCGAGCATGGTGGCAGGTGCCTGTAATCCCAGCTACTCAGGAGGCTGAGGCAGGAGAATCACTTGAACCCAGGAGGCAGAGGTTGCAGTGAACCCAGGAGATCGTACCATTGAACTCCAGCCTGGGCGACAGGAGCGAGACTTCGTCTCAAAAAAAAAAAAAAAAAAAATACTTCAATGTACTTGTGTGATTTCCTATTCCTGATACAAAGTAAATACAGATAATAAGAAAATTCTCCACTTATAATAGAGATTATAAGTGAAGTCTGAAATTTTAGTGCACCCGACTGGGCACGGTGGCTCACGCCTGTAATCCTAGCACTTTGGGAGGCCGAGGCTGGTGGATCACTTGAGGTCAGGAGTTCGACCAGCCTAGCCAGCAGGGCGAAACCCCATCTCTACTAAAAATACAAAATTTAGCTGGGTGTGGTGGTGCATGCCTGAAGCCCCAGATACTTGGGAAGCTGAGGCAGGAAAATCATTTGAACCTGGGAGGCAGAGGTTGCAGGGAGCTGAGATCGCACCACTGCACTACAGCCTGGGCAACAGAGTGAGACTCTGTATCAAAAAAAAAAAAAAAGAAAGAAAGAAAGAAAGAAAATTCTGAGGGAAAATCTATTTTCTCCCACTCTCTCCCTTGGAGAGGACATCCACTCCTCCCCATCAGGTCACCAGCCTTCCTACCCCACAGCTCCAAGTCAACAGTTCGGCCATTTGCTTTTCAAATCAGATTTGACATCTCGATTGTCTTCTTATCTTTGACTTTCTCACTCTTCACACCTCCTCATCTAGCCAGTCCCCAGGTCCTCTCAGTGTTCCCATAGCCATAATTATTACATCTGATTATTCCTTTCTTCCAGCCCTGGCAGGCCCAGAGGACTCAACACGATAATGCCAATGACATTTTCTAACCCCATTAGTTTATCCTATCGCTTTTCCTGACAATAACTACTTCTCTTTTATTCAAAAGTATAAAATATTAAGTCCTTATTGCGTACCTCAGTGAGGTGTAGGAACTTTAACACAACTCCGTGAGATAAGTGTCACCTTCCTGCTCACAGAACAGACTACTGAAGCTCTCTTCACAGAAATTCTAAGTTGCTGTGATCACCAGAGATAAAATGATGAGGAAAAGAGGCACACAGATTCTATTGAAGGTACTCTTCATGAGTGTCCTTATGTCCTGCCTACATGCTGATGTATAGCAGGAAATCTGAGTGGACCCACAGAACTCCTGCCCCATGATAACCCTCCAGTACTGACACATTCAGACAGACAAGGCACATATCCTGGTGAAGGTAGAACACAGCCGAGAAGTCCACTTGACTTTGTCTTGGGACAGGCCCCAAAGATTGGCAAACCCTCTCTCTACTTTGACCTATGGTCTATAAGTGAGGGGTTAGAGCTCTTTCATTATTTCTTAAAACTTGAAAGAAATGGTTCATTCTTCTCAATAAAACCACATTGGTCAAAGTACATATGCCTTTTGCTGGCATTATCCCTCCTCCGTGGGGTAACAGGGGTTTACTCCTACTTATCTGAGCCTCTGGTTCATAGTAATATAGACTTCTGATTAACAAAAGATTAAAAAACATGTTAAGCATACTTAATAATACAATTTTACACGTGAGAAAAATCTCTCAGAAAAAAAATTCACAAAGTCCTTCAGAGTGACAAGAGGTAAAATCACTTGATCATTTCTGGCCATTTTATTTACCGATCCTTGTCAATATCAGCTTCACAACCAGCACAGCCATCCTAGCACCTTCTGTTTGGCCTGACCAGGTGTTAGGCTACCCTTCTACAGCCTGCCCTTTGGTTGCTGGTGTTACCAGTGAGCAATGCTGGCACAGCCAGACCTCTGGCCCCGTGTGGTCAGCACTCCCAGCTGCAGCCCCTGCTACAAAGACCTCAGGACAACAGCCAAACCTGTGGCCCAAGGGGCAGTGAAAACGGGAGTTCGGAACACCTACGTCTGCCACTGCTGGGGCACAGAAAACAATACCCCAAAGTACAGCACTTTGGCATGCTGAACACTTTTGGATTAAAGGAAACTGGAAGGCCTTAGAAGCCTTTGCTTGTTTCTCCTTGAGCCCCTTCCCCACCACCACCAAGCGGTTCTCTCTGGAGGTTCCCTTATCTGACCCGGGAAAACTTCTTCCAAAAGAATTGCAAGAATACCAAATACCACATGTTCTCACTTACAAGTAGGAGCTAAACAATGAAAAGTTATGAACACAAAGAAGGAAACAACAGACACTGGGGTCTACTGGAGGGTGGAGAGTGGGAGGAGGGAGAGGAGCAGAAAAGGTAACAATTGGGTACTGGGCTTAGTACCTGGGTGATGAAATAATCTGTACAACAAACCCTGTGACATGAGTGTACCTATGTAACAAACCTTCACTTGTACCCCTGAACCTAAAAGTTTTTTTAAAAAACAGGCCAGGCGCAGTAGCTCACCCCTGTAATCCCAGCACGTTGGGAGGCTGAGGCGGGCAGATCACTTGAGGCCAGGAGTTCAAGACCAGCCTGACCAACATGGCAAAACCCCATCTCTACTAACAATACAAAAATTAGCTAGGCATGGTGGCGCAGGCTTGTGATCCCAGCTACTTGGGAAGCTGAGGCAGGAGAATCGCTTGAACTCAGGGGATGGAGGCTGCAGTGAACCGAGATGACACCCTGCACTCCAGCCTGGGTGACAGAGCAAAACCCTGTCTCAAAAAAATAAATAATAAAAAATAAAAACAAAAGAAATACAATTGTCTTACGACTCCATTTCCAGAAATCCCATCAAATAACCAAGAAAGATTAACTACTGGAAAAGAGGAGAGACTAAAAGTCATTACCACACCCAGACAGACTTTCCATCTATTCTTCCGTAGGCAGTTCTGAGAGATTACTGAAAAGATTTTACAAGCGTAATAAGATAACCTTTGTTCACAGTGCCCCAAACCTTCCCATAACTTGTTCTGTTCAGCTTTCAAAGAGGATCATTTACAAACTACTGTCTGCTCTTTGGGCTCATTTGATTCCCCTGAAAATCATTTGCTATGCCTCAAAATTGTCTACACCCCCATTTCCCTGTCCCTGATGAAGAGGGTGCTATTTAAGCCTCAGCTATCTGGCCCTTCTTTGAGTCTCATATCTGTGGGACTCCTGTGTCCATGTGCATATTAATAAATTTGTATGCTTTTTCTCCTGTTAATCTATTGTGTTTGTCTAGCAGACTTGAACCTGCAGGAGCGTGGAGGGTATTTTTGTCCCTACACCTTTTTCATGAAGTAAAAGACAAACCAGTAGATTGTTTGGCCCTTACAAGTTGTCCTTCCAAGGAATGAAGTGAACTAATTTGCACTGCAGCAAGGAGAGACAAATAGCATGACAGTCACCTAAGAAACATAAAATACTTTACACAGACAAAATAACCATGCAGGATAGGAGTTGCCAGTCACAAATTACACACTTTAAAATTGTCATAGTAAATATTTATTCAATACAAAAATTATCTTTTGATAGGCCACAAGACACCGGGCACATCAAGATGATTAAGAAGGACACAATCTGGCTGGGCACAGTGGCTCACACCTGTAATCCCAGCACTTCGGGAGGCCGAGGCAGGTGGATCAAGAGGTCAGGAGTTCGAGACCAGCCTGACCAACATAGTGAAACCCCGTCTCCACTAAAAATACAAAAATTAGCCAGGCGTGGTGGCGGGCACCTATAGTCCCAGCTACTCGGGAGGCTGAGTCAGGAGAATGGCGTGAACCCGGCAGGCGGAGGTTGCAGTGAGCCAAGTCGTGCCACTGCACTCCAGCCTGGGCAACAGAGTGAGACTCCGTCTCAAAAAAAAAAAAAAAAAAAAAAAAAGAATGAGATAGGTTAATACGTGTAAAGTGTTTAGAACCACACATGGCATGTAGCAAACGCAGAGTGAGAGGTGGCTGCCAAGATCATTACCATGGAGGATCCAAGAGGTCAGGATGAAGTATTTGTAGTTTGGACAGAGAGCCAGGAAAGCTCTCTGAGCTGTAACAGGAAAAAATTGGAACTGGACTTTAAGACAATGAGTCTGGCATGAGGTAAGGGAGGGAATGAAATGGGAATGGCAGTTGGGAATTGGAGAAGTGAACATGGGCTCCAGGCTGTGGCAAAGGGAGTTCTCCCCCTGAAGATAACGTGGGCAGCTTCCAAGAGCTCCTTAGCATTCGGGTGGCTGCACCCCTTAAGGCTCCTACTCTTCGCTCAAACCACCTGATTAGAATGTAAAGGACCATGAAAGGGGTTTAATATCTGTGACAGGAAAAGCTGCTCTCCAAAGAGTGAAGGTAACTCTTGATATATCAAAAGGAAAACCGACCTCTAAAAGCTTCCAGTTTTCTTTCTGTGTCCTGAACTAAGACTGAAAGGAAGCTAAGGATGTCTTGTTTAAAAGGACATACAGGTCTTCACAAAAAGAGAACAGACACTTCCCTCTTCGGAAGGTGTTGAGCATTACTTTAAAATTCCCTTCTGAAGGCTTGTCCCAAAATCTATGTTCTTACTGTGTGCTACTTCCATAAGATAAAATAACAGTGATCCTTCTTAAAATGCAAAATATCACCTGTCCCATACAAATTTAATATGGCAACAAGAGTAATGTATTCCATTAACCAGAAGCCAGTCACTAATGAGGCCCCAAAGGACAGCTGGATTTGACTGAGACCCTAGAGGACAAATTGATGTAGAGCTTTGAATGAGATGCTGGCATGGGTGAGGGTCCAAGCAAAAGCACAGGACAGGGAGAATGTGAGAAGGAAGCCACATAAAGGAAGAAGATGCAGAAAGGAGAACAAAGCGGCTTAGGAAATATATTTGCCAATCTCACAGTTTTGTTGTAAACCAGCCCTGCCCTGACATGTTTGATGAAACTTACATCTGCCACCAAACTGGAAAACCTTAGTCCTCAGCGCCACCTGACTTAACGCTCTCTCTCTTAGCTGCATGTACACCCCTGCCAGGGACCACTACTCACTCATTTTCCCCAGGAAAAAGGAAAATGAGAGAATGTTTACAGTTTTTATAGTTTTAACCCTCAGTGGTTTCAGATGGTCTGAAGGGAGTGTCACCCCTTCCATGCAGCCCAAAGATGCCATGAAAATATCAATGTCTAGGCTCCCTACATTGCATGAGAAGAGTGTGACAGGCTGATCTACATGGCCAGAATGAGGAAAAACGCAGGTACAGAACAAAGATATGACTTTAAGCTGACCTACAGAGCAGTTGGTTGTTAATCACTCCAGGAATTAAATTAAAAGAGCTTCTCTCTGGTCCTGTAACGGGGACAGCAGTGCCACAGACCTCTTTGCGGGATGCAGCAAACTTCTTTCCTTCCAGCCAATAGGTGACCATTTCCCTTTTCCCCAGGGAGGAGAACCACAAGTGTTTAATTAGGGGAGAAATAGCCAATTCAGCCAGAAAGGCAGCCATCTGGAGAGAGACCCACCAACTCATTGGACATGACAGGGCACATCCTCAAGTCTGCCCAGGGAAATCCTGGGGTCCCGATGGACTGGCATCCCCGAGACAGCTCTTAAGTTGGTTCCCCATTTGCTGCTGAGTGCACACCCCGCATTCAGGGCAGAGACCACTGCTTCATGGCACCTGGAGTCACAGGCAGATTAATGAATCAGTCACCGGCACACACTCACCTGTGCTGCCATGGCTAACAAACCCCACATGTACTGCCAAGCTGGGAGGGGAAGACACAAACTTGGGCTCTGCAGCTACTTAGCCCTTCTGACAAAGCTAAAAGAGTATAATGACCCGGCAATTCTGAAGAATAACATCTTTTCAGGACAGTGACTAAATAGGCATATCGCCACATGAAAAATTAGTGCCCTTCCAACAACTGTGGATCAGTCACAGCCTCCTCCCAGCACAGGGGTCAGAATTTCTGCCTGTCATTTACATGGAAACTGGCATTTGAAAGCAATCACTCCAGATTTGCTTTGATACACTCTGCAAGAAAAAACATTATCTGCTTGTATTTGCTGACCAGATTCAATCAAATTAATTGTAACTCATTTCAATAGAGAATCACTCATGCAGCCAGAGCCCTGTGCAAAACAAGTTTCAGAGTTAAGAGTGTGGTGCTTTTCCTGGGATTTTTCTATGCAGGTTACCATGGTACTCTCTCTGAACATATTTCATATTTAAAATATACAAAAATACCACAGAAACTACTTGGGCAATGTCCGGAGGGAACCGCCCACAACTAATGCACATGCGTCTCACATTATTTTACAGCTGGTTAGATTGGCTTGCAGCAGAACTGGTTTATTTATTCTTTTTCTAAGTCACACAATTATTATTTCTGTGACTTTCCATCTGAGGAAACTGGAGCAGAGTGAAGTGGTCCAGTCACACCACAGCTAGTGTGAGCTGAGAAGGAATCAGGCTCTGGTGGCAGGAGAGCCAGGACTACCCCCCGTCCACTGCATCTGCCCCATGGATGGATCGAGCACAGGGGGGTCTGAAAATCTCTACCACCTCCAGCTCACATTCGCCCCACCTCCTGTCCCAGATGTAATGAATTTCAATTACTTTCATATAGTTAATTTCATTGCCTTTTCTAGGGATTGTTCCTCTTTTAAAATAATGACACCTTACAAGGGAAGCACCCCAGGAGTACCTCATTGGGAAGAGTTCATAAATGGATTTCTTCTATTACAGGAGGAATGTCAAGCACTGGGAGAAGATTGGGTTGAGCGGCTGGAAATGAGAAGGATGCTGAAATTAGGGGGAGGAATTTGGAAAGAGAATGTGGAAAAAAAACAGGCATACTTTGCCTATTGCACAGTTTTTCCAAGGATTGTTGTCCCTTTCTCTCTTTTCTCTTCCTCATCCCCAAGAAGGAACATCTTAAGAGATGTCCTATCTGCTCATAAAGGTCTGGGGATGAAAAAAATAGATATTCTTTATGAGCCAAAACAAACGTGCAATTCTTTAGCAGATGTATATCCAAACTTTACATAGGCTAATGTTTTTTCATGGATCTCCCTATGTTGCCCAGGCTGGTCTCAAACTCCTAGGCTCAAGCAATCCTCCTGCCTCAGCCTCCTGAGTAGTCAAAATCAAAGAATTTCCAGTTTTGTTTGGGACTTTTTCACCTGTAGCAGAGACATCATATGCGATGCTGCAAATTTTTCTCACAAGTTTACTGGGCACAGTGACTCTTAGGACTTTAATGGCGAGAGTTCCCTTGCAGTGCTTCTTTCCCATGCCTGCCTCCACACATACAGGTGGCCAATACATACTTTGACTTGTAAATTCCTAAGACATACCAGTATGTAGTCTCCAATTTGCTCCAAGATTTGATATGCACTTGAACTACACTGGATTTTCAGAGCTGGAGGACAGAAGAGGAAATAACACAGTTACATAAGTCCGGGCAACATCCCTTGTTTTTGCCTTGCCCTGAAAAACTGAGCAACCCTGAAACATGACCAAGAAAATTCAACTTCAAGAATCTCACCTAGTGAAGAGGTACCTCAGAGCACATCCCAGCAAACATCCCCCAAGGGCTTCACATATAATAATAAGCTCTACCTGATTAGCTTTTCCCATCACAGTTACATGGCAGGGGCTGCTGACCTGGGGAAAAAAAATCTTGTGTATTCTAGAGAAAAGTTGGTGTCTACTCTTACTGGACAGTTTTTCAGGGATATCTGCCCCTTCTTATCACATACCTCCCTCAAGCAGTCAGCTTTTGGCTACCTGAGAGAAAAGTGGTCAGAGCAAGGTAAAGATATGAAGCCCCCTGAAAACTCTGCACTCTCATTCTAACCGTTTCTTAGAGCCAAGACGGGGGGTCTGCCTTGTCAGGTGCATCCCACATCATGATTTTTTTTTTTTCGAGACAGAGTCTTGCTGTGTTGCCAGGCTGGAGTGCAATGGCACAATCTCGGCTCACTGCAACCTCTGCCTCCCAGGTTCAAGCGATTCTCCTGCCTCAGCCTCCTGAGAAGCTGGGATTACAGACACACACCACCACACCTGGCTAATTTTCTTTGTATTCTTTAGTAGAGATGGGGTTTCACCATGTTGACCAGGCTGGTCTCGAACTCCTGACCTTGTGATCCGCCCACCTCGGCCTCCCAAAGTGCTGGGATTACAGGCGTGAGCCACCACACCCTGCCCACATCATGATTTTTGCCACAGCCATGCCCTCAGCTGAGCTATTACTGAATTAACATCTTTCTTTAAGTGGCCTCAATTAATCTTTTAATAAAGAGTAGGAAAACTTAGAGAGTCAAAAGAAAGCATCTTACTACCAAAGTAATTCCCATTTTTCCCTGACAATCAGAAGCACTGAAAGAAAACAGAAAAACAAACAACTTTCTCATGATGTGACTTAATGATAAGCTCTTGTCTCTTGACCATCTAACATCACCTACTGGCTGATCCAAAGGTTGTGAGTTATCTCAATTGATTGTTCACAGTCAGTTACAGATCAAATTCCTTGTTCTATGCTTTCCCCTCTTCTCATTACTGCACTAAGAATAAATAAATATTAATAAGTAAATAAATAAAATCACCTAGTAGTATGACCTCGTGTTTGGGGGTGAGGGGCTCTAGGAAAAGCCAAGTTCCCTCTCCCACACCTGCACATGCATACACATGCACACATCCACACCCCACCTTCCACACATGTGTCACCATGGAGAAACTCGGATCCATCATCAAGTGCCCCACGCTGGGCCACAGCTGTCAGCAGAGATTGGGACCTTGGATGGTTAAACCAAAAGGATTAAGTCTAATGTCACATGGTGCCCTTCCTAGATCTCTTCCAGATCGCCCCTCCTCCTTCACTTCTTCCCATTCCACTAGGTGGTCAGATAGCCCAGAGGCTGCCTCCAACTTACGGGGCTCCCAGCTCCCACACTCACCCCTCGGAAAAAAACAAAACTGGGGGACCCGAAGGAGATAGAGAGAGAACAGCTGAAGCTAGCCTGTTTGGGGCTTCCAAGAAAAGAATCCTGAGCTCTGCATAGCTCTTTGAGACCTTCTTTCACCCGGAGCCTTAGGAGCCTTGAGCTGCCGGGCAGAGGAACTTCTCTTGCTCAGAAGTGGCTCTGCTCAGTCAGCAGGATCTGAATGTCATTTCCTCTGACAGGCAACCCTAAACCTTGTTAACAAGTGACAACACTGAGTGGCCAACCCTGTGTTTTTATTACCCTGCCCACCTAATTAAGCTTCATTAAGCTGGAAAGAGGCAACATTTGGATAATGCCAACCAGAATAATTGTTCTCTGAATAATTGCATTAATTATATAAGCCAATCATGACTGAACAGAAATAATGGAAAGTGTATTATTTCCAATAAGGCAAGGAATAAACTTGAAACAGCACTTAACATTTTTAAAATTTTTATACTAAAATTCTCTTTTGAAACTCCATAAAGACATTATATCATATTAATAGTTATTACCATTTGTTGGCCCTGACATATATACCAAGTACTGTGCTAAGATTCTAATAAGTACTATGTCATTTTACCCTTATAGCTTCCCTAAGAGGTAGTTAGACTCACCCCCATTGTATGCGTTAGGTAACCGAGGCTAAGGGAAGCTAAATACATGCCCAGGAGAACACAACTTTATAAATTGCAGAGCCAGGATCCCAAATCCCGTGCCTGAAACAGTTCAATAATACCACCCTAGATCCTAAACTACTTCCCCTCATACACATGAATCACGGAAAGCAGCAAATGAGAGAGCTTAAATACCATTGTCTATAGAACAGAGGATACATTTGCCTTATTTTGAGCTTTTACCAACCCAGTAGAGGTTTGGAGAAAAGACTTTTAGTTTAATTCTAATCTTTTGCTACTTGAGTCTTTTACTTTTAGGTAAAGAGCCTCCACTAATGAATGAAAGTGGTTTTTAAAAGGGCATGGCTTAGGACCTTCGAGTATCTTTTTTGGTTTTAAGTAACACAAATAACCTGGTTGGTAATGCATCATAACCAGAAATCCAAATGGAAATTTTCCACTTGGTGGCTGGCTTTTGAAAGATGGCCTTAATGTTCCCCTCAGCGTGACAAACTTTAGCCAGCTTTCTCTGACCTCCCTTTCTTAGAGCATTTATTTTAGAAAACTTTCAATTGTAAATTATTTCTGATCCTTTGAGATGTACATCTTCTCCCAGCCTCTTGCCACTTTTGTAACCCAGGAATATCTTTCTTAAGGATCTGGGAGCCATCCTTTGAAATGTAATTATCAAGAAAGACAGTGCCCCTATCTCCCAGACTTTGTAGGAGACTAAGAACCTAACTTCAATAAAGACCAACTAGGAAACACTGATGGCTTAATTACATTGATCAATCTACTCCCTAACATATTCTAGTACTTTTCCACTAGCTCACCCAGAGCTTTAAAAATGCTCCCTCTCTTGTTTTAGTGGAGTTGAGTTCAATCCCTCTCCTCTATTGCAATCATCTTGAATAGCCTTCCTTGACTATCTAACTCCATCTGGTGCCATTTTTCTTTGATTTACTGTAACCCATGCCAACACATCTTCTCATTATTGGTGACTGTGTGCTTGTAGCAACCCAGGGACTGCAGATGTTCTTATAAGATGATGAGGTGGAAATGAGTGCTTGTGGGTTTGGGGGCCATTTCTCATTCATGTCTTCTACTCCCCTGTGATCAACTAGCAGGGAGGCTATAGGGAAATCATCCCAATATTGGCAAAAATCACCACATTCAGCCTGGCTCGGACCTCCACCTGTACCCATGCCCCTATCACCAGGGCTACTTTCCACTCTTTGAAGCATCACTTAGGTTCATATGAGCTTCTTCAGGGAAGTAAACACCCCCTGAACTGAACTCAAGTAGAACACACCTGGAAATGTTTGGGGCTGTGATGGTTAATATTAAGTGTCAACTTGATTGGACAGAAGGATGCGAAGTATTGTTTATGAGTGTATCTGGGTGCTTCTGGGTGTTGCCAGAAGAGATTAACATTTGAGTCAGTGGACTGGGAGAGGAAGACCCACCCTCAGGAAGACCCGCCCACACTGGGGGTGGCCACCATCCAATTAGCTGCCAGCACAGCTAGAAAAAGCAGGCAGAAGAAGGTAGAAGAATCTGACTTGCTGGGTCTTCCAGACTTCATCTTTCTCCCGTGCTGGTTGCTTCCTGCTCTTGAACATCAGATTCCAAGTTCTTCGGCTTTTGGACTCTTGGACTTACACCAGTGGTTTGTCAGGGGCTCTTGGGCCTTTGGCGACAGACTGAAGGCTGCACTGTTGGCTTCCCTACTTTTGAGCTTTTGGGACTCGGACTGGGCCACTACTGGCTTCCTTGTTGCAGATGGCCTATCATGGGACTTCACCTTGTGATCGTGTGAGTCAATTCTGCTTAATAAACTCCCTTTCATATATGCATACATTCTATTAGTTCTGTCCCTCTAGAGAACTCTGACTAATACAGGGACCCTACTATCTTGAAGACCATGAAGAATGTGCAGATCACAATCAGCTCACTGAAACAATAACCTTATATTTCACAAAATTTCCATCCAGCTTGCACTGTCTTCTGTGCAGAGCCCTGGTGATGTTCCCCCTCTCCCAATTCCTTCCCCTCCTCATCAAGCAGTGCAAGTTCTCATCTAAGCAGTTGTGATGTTAATGCCCTGTATTGGACCTATTTGGATTAGACAAATAGAAAGTTAAAAGAAAACGGTTTTAAGAGTTTTTTTTTAGAAGGCAGCAGAGAAATTGCCACATAATTTGATGTATGGCTGTGATCTGAGAGACCAAAATTAAAGCTCCTTTATTGACCAAGATGAACCCTAAGGTTAAAGAAACAGAAGTTACCTATGGGTTGAAGGTTCAGGGATCAGCTGGCATGGCAACTTCCTAAATTCCTACAGCTATAAGAAAAACCATATTCTTGCTAAACTCTATAACTGGGAGCTACTGGGAAAATTATCAGCTGATTGACAACCCAGACCACTACAATGCTGATTGGACAGAGGAACAGCCCTACAAACATTCTTTCCTGATAAGCAACTGCAGACCTTAAGCCAATTTCAGCAGCTTATAGAGACTCCACACAAACTGTCTTTGTGTCCTATAGTTCACCTTTTGATGTAAAGAGCCAAATTTCACCTCATTTTAACGCTAAAACCTGGCCCCAAAGTGAACATGCGACGTATGTTATATATACACTTGCCCATTGAACATGCATTCCACTCCCCTCATAAATACGTATAACCTTTCCCCAAAACCTGCTGGATATGTGTGACTCTATTGTGTGATGCAGGCCCTGTGAGGCATAAAACCCAATCTGCCCTTTCCCTCTTTGAAGAGAGAGCACCTTCAGTCCACACCCGAGACTGCCCCTTCCCAGTGTGCAAACTGATATCACCAATAAAACTCTCCTTTCTGTTATTTAGCCATCCTGGTGGTCTTTTGGACAACATGGGAAAGCACACAAACTAGACCCTTGGAAAAGCAGATCTTTCACCATCTGCCAGAGAGGGCATCTCACCTTAGCTGGTTACCTCCATTCGGAGGCTGTGTTCACAGTGCAACAGTGAGAGAAATATAACATAGCTGATTTCATCTTGCTTCTAGCCTCAAAAGTTGACTGCCTTTATTTGTTCCTGCCTGTAAGCCACGCTAACTGTAGGAGGAATTCAGTTTAACATTAAAGCAAGGATGATAATAGTCCCTTCCCAAAACTAACCCCCAAAGAGATGAGGGGAGCCTACACACAAGTAACAATGTTACGTTAAAGATTTATAGGAGCATTGTGACCTGACCAAGGACAAAGATGTTTTGCAACCCCGTCAGACTCCGGCTGACACCCAGATATTTATGGTCACCTGTCATATCCTGACCACAACCCCCTTCTTGTTCCCCCTTTCCCAATATAAAAAGAAGCCTGAGATTCATGCCTTTAAGATGGTTCTTTAGGACACTAGTCTGCCATCTTCTTGGTTTGCTGCCTCTCCAAAATAAAGTCACCTTTCTCACCCCAACACCTTGTCTCTTGACTTATTGGCTGTCATGAGGCAAACAGTGTAAGCTTTGGATTTGGCCACAAGTGCATCTCCAAGTAGACAACATCAAGGCATTTTGGTCCCAACAACTCCAGCAACACTGGCCTAGTCAGCGAGAAAAATTCATGAATTGAGAATCTACAAGCCTATGAAGGAAGTTATAAATTAAGTCTAGAGTAAGAAAACATGAAACTAACACTTAACGTGTGTCAAATTTGTGCCACGTGCTTTGAACTTCCTTTTATCATCCTAACAACCTTGACAGGTAAGCAATGTCATCCCCATTTTAGGTCACACAGACAGGAAAGCTCAGAGCTATGATCCAAAAAGGTGTCTGTTTAATTTCAAAGCCTGTTCTCTTTTCACTGTACAATGCCACACACTTAACTTTGAGGAGTAACTAATCAGCTTTAACTCTTGTTTCTTTACTCCCTAAGGGAATGTAGCCATTTGTTTAGCATTCAGAGGATTTGCTCTGTGGTTCAGGCAGCAAACATTTTACAAGGCGTGTGTAATTAAATGAAGTAGAGATTGACAGAGAAGATTATGCTGTGAAGTTAACATATCTGGTTTAAACATGTTGAAAGTGGTGTCCATGTAAGATATGCAGATGGAGGGGTCTAAGGGACATTTGTCACCATTGGCCTATAGCTCGTGAGAGGTCTAGGATAAAGATAATGACTTAGGAGTTTTCATCAGCGAAGAGCTGTTTGCAAACCATAAATGTGGATGAAATTGCCCAACTTGAATGGAAAGATTGAGTAGACAGAGGGCCAAAAACAAAGTCCTAAAACCATCAGAGAAGAAGGAAACAGTGGAAGAGACCTGGAGAAAAGTCAGCCAAAAAGATGGGAAGGGAGAAAAGAGAATGGTGAGTGGAGAAGAGGGGAGAGATGGAAGAGATGGTAAATAGCATCCCGTGCCTCAGCAGGCAAGTGAAGTGAGAAGTAATACAAGGCCCCAGGGCTAGGTAATGCTTCAGGGCAGAGGATAATTTATAATGGATTGAGGAGCAGAAACAATCAATGGAGATGACTTCAATAATAACAACTAATAGAAGCCAGGCACCTTTTACATACGGTACCTCACTTAATCCTTATAGCGACCCCATGAGTAAAGTACTCTTACCGTCTCCACTTGATGGATGAGGAAAACAAGGCACAAGGAGGTGACACAATTTACCCAATATCTCAAATCTAATACATAGCAACCATCTGATTTGAATCCAGGCAATCTGACTTTCTTATCCTGAGGCTAAATTGCTTCTCTAAGTAGAAGAAAAAAAAAGGATTAAAGTTAAGTAAGAGAAGGTGCCAAAGGAGGTTTTCTATACATGTTTAATTTTGGATGGGAAAGTTCTGAGTAAGTTTTTAGACTGAGAGAAAGGGATCAGTGGAGAAAGTCTGAAGATCTGAGAAAGGAAAAAAAAAAAAGTCAATAGAACGAGGTCCCACAGGAAGAAGGCAAGATCAGAAGCAATTCTTTATCTAATATTAACTCCTCAAATCCTCAGTGAATGCCTGTGTGCCAGGCTTGGCTTGGCACTGGGAAATCAATGGTGAACGTGATTCCCAAAGGGGCCCTGACCTCAGGAAGCGTCGAGGCTAGCAGTGGGGCAACAGGTGAGAAAAAAGGAAAGAGACAAACACAGGCCATGGTATGTGTGGTGAAGGAAACAAACCAAGTGCTGGATAAAAAATGATCTTCCATAAATGGTGACACTAAAACTGAAACCTGAAGTTTGGGAAACAGACAGCCTTATAGAGACTGGAGGGGACAGGTCAAGATGGGGAGTCATGGAGAGAAGGGGACAAGGTGCTGCAAGAGGAAAGCAGAATCTGCCAGGTGTCTTTTAAAAATACTGCTGGGAGGATGAGGGATAAAAAACTACATACTGGGTACAATGGACACTACTCGGGTGATGGGTGCACTACAATTTCAGACTTCACTATAGAATTCATCCATGTACCAAAAACCACTGGTAACCCTAAAACTATTGAAATAAAAAGAAATAAATAAAATTAAATAAATAAAAAATGCTGTTGACCAGATCTCACCTCATACAAATGTGAAAGAAAAATAGAATCTCAGGACCCCAAATTCACTATGCCAAAGGGAAAGTTAAACTTGGGAACTGAGTCATGCAAAAACTGCCTTCCTTTTGTTCCCAGATAGCTGTAATTTCACATGCTTACTTTAGCTTATGTAAAATGTAGATTTCCTGAGCGCTAATCAGAGCCTCACAAGAATGTAACCACTGGCCTCATTGCTTGCTCTCTCTTTTTTTTCCTTCCCTTTCTGCTTGCTCTTTCTCCTTTACATATTAATGTTTCCAAAACCATCTTTGGAAAAAGTGCAAGTCACAGGTCTTACTATGATTTTTGTTTCTTCTTCCTGGGCGCATCCTCAACCTTGGCAAAATGAACCTCTAATTAATTGAGATCTGCTTCAGTCACTTTTTGGTTTGCGCAGATTAAAGCAGAGTGCCTGGTGGAGGCACCTGGGTATGGTTATGCTTTTCAGCTTCCCAGTGCAATCTGGGAAGAGAACTACCATTTTAGGGCAAGCATTTCTTGAAGACCGCAGTAAGGAGTTTGCTTTTTAGTGAGGATGCAATTGAAAGTATCTGGGAGGTTTCAAGCAGAAAAATGACATTCTCACCTTCACTGGTTTAAACTATCAAAAGAACTAATTGGTGGAAAGAAACCAGCTTTATGAAAGAGGAAACTCTTTTCTAAAACAAGAACAAAAGAAGGAGAGAGAAGTACTTTTATAGATAAGTTTAAAAGTGAAAAGGAAAGTTTACATCTCAGAACTTCTGTTTTCTCTAAGAAAGGAAAGACTTGGTCCCACCTGCAATGAGTGAGGGGCATGTGGGTGTGGCTCCAAGGAGAAATGGGAGATCAGAAACAGCCAACAAAAGGAACAGGAAAGGAAGACATCTGGTCAATAAGAAGAGCTAGAGGCACCAGGAGCCTCAGCCCTGAAACCAGCTCCTTAGGGAGTTTATCTTAGGTGGAGCCCTCATCATCAGGTGAGGTTATGTAAGCATCTCTGCTGTGCAGAAGGAGAGTCTGAGGCCTGTTAGACTGACCAAGAGACACAAACTGTAGAGCAAGTGCAGATTAAAAAAGAGGTGGCACAGAGTTGAGCATTGTCAACAGGAAACCACTCTAGAGATTGATCATGGATTCCAGGCTGCATGAGAAAGAAAAGCTTGTTAGGCTGGAACAGTTGAGATCCTGGAGCCTTGGAGCAGCTGAAGAACAAACAGATTTACTGAGACAGAGAGAAGAGATGGAAGGATGTGGACCCAGGGTGGGACTTTTTTTTTTAAAGGAGCAGTTTCAAGCAATGATGAGGTCTGGGTTGTGACCATAGGAACAGCAGCAGCAGCATCTAGTTTACCCACCACAGTGTTCAGAGAACCATGCAAGTCAACAAACTTTTGTTTATGAACTGAAGGGCTCAGAACATGACACACCAAAGTGTGCCACTTTGGTATAAAGATATTTTGAGCTGAAGGCAGGTGAGAATCAGCAGACACAGAAAAAAAACTCTCTACTCTCCTCCTATTTGCCTAAAAGAAGGGCATAGATTTCCTAGACCCTTATCATCCCAGAAATATACTGAGAGAAACCTGCATCACAAACGTTACTTAAATAACCCTTATCTTCCATTAGTTTCTGCCACATATTTGCCGTCCCACAATTTACTGCCACAAGAAGCTCAAACCCCTTTCCTTTGTCTTGTCAATTCTCTGCAAATGTATTGCCCTTTGTTAAAAGGGCAAAAATAACCTTCAGGTCTAACTACTTCTTTGAGTTTTTATTTCATTTTTATGAGCCCCTCATATGCATATAAAATAAACCTTTTTCTCCTGTTAATCTGTCTTTTGTCAGTTCAATTCCAGTCATTGAACCTAAGAGTGTAGAGGAAAAAGCCTTTATTCCTGTCTGACAGGACATTAGTTAGCTTCTGAATTAAAAGTGCTCTACAACCTCCAAGCATTAGAGCATTATTGTTATGAGATACTGGGGAGATAGACTTGAGTCATATGCTTGATGGTGTTCTGGCACCTTCCTTGAAGCATTTAAACCCTGAAGATCAACAATTACTGACCTATATTATCTCAGGGGGTGGGAAAGTTCTCTTTGAAAACAATTCACACCATCATGTCATCAAAAAACTAAAATCAATGACTCAATTCAAAATGTCACTCTGTTGCTGACACCCAGTTCTGACAACTCCCCTGGTTATTTCTGTCTTGGAAACAAGCTTATCAACATCTTGGTTGGCCAACTGCAAGATTCTTTCCCCAGTCAACTGAAAGTTCGATTGTGAAGGCCAGCTGAAAACTTAGGAACCACTTTGGAGAAGTGAAGGTGAGAAATAGGAACTAAAGCTTCAAGCCCCCCGCTGTGAAGAGCACTAGAGCGAAGAGTTAAGATTACTGGCTCAGTGATGAGATCTGGCATCAAGATACATTTCCAACTTACCAGATGGGTAGACTTCCACAAATTTGATTCTTACTGTCCTTTATCAGGTTCCCAAATAGTATGCCGAGAGTAATGAACTGCTTCCAAGTTATTGCTAAGGGATTGTAGCCTCTTTAAAGAGCGCTCCAAAGTGATTACACAGCAGCCGGAGGGTGCAGGTAGGAGAGCCCTGATTTGTAGCCACATGCAATTTCATGCTATTACATGATATCTATCACTGGGTGCACATTTTGCTCTCAGGAGTCATATAAGGTAGCTCCCATTCACCTCTGGATGGTCGTCTGAGATTTCCTCCCAAAGGTCTTTGGGAATTCATTCATCTGTTCACTTAATGCATGTAGATATGCATATATAGAGATATATAGATGTATCTCAAACACCTACTCTATTGTGGGTCAAACATCTACCATGCAAAGAGGATTTTAAAAATAAAGAAGACTGGCCCTTCCTTCCCCCAGAGCCTGTGATCAAGGAGGGGTGGGCAATTAGATAGCCATGACAACACTGAGAGGTAGAAGCCATGAGGGAAGAGCAGAGTGGCCAGGAAGTTCAGGGAGGGGTACCTCACCCATATGAGAGTTTAGAGAAGGCTCCTAGTCTAGACACTGAGCAATAGGTAGACAGGTAAGGTGAGAGCTGTGGGTGTGTTGAGCAGAGGAAGAGTGAGTGCTAAGGCACCGTGGCCTGAAGGTGTGAGCAGATACTAAGAGGTTAGTATGAGTGAGCATGGCACAGACAGTGGGCCAGGGCAGAAACCCCACCATCTAACCCCACCAAGGCCATGCAGGGTCTGTGAGCAGTGGAGAACCAATGTGAAGTTTTAAATAGAAGCATGAGAGGGTTGGGTTTGCCTTTTAGAAAGATTGCTCTGATGCATTATGTAATTTAAAACATAATTTTTTTAAGTGGAGAAAATTTAAAACAAATTTTTTTAAGTGGAGAAAATAAAGATGAGCCTGGTTATAGTGTAGATAAAAAAGTAGTGGGGGAGGAATGGGTAAGACTGGAGGCAGGGAGCACCACTTGGAGGCTGTTCCTATAATCTGAGCAAGGGATGATGGTGCCCTGCCCCAGGGATGGAGAGAAGGACATTGATGAAGATTCAGGACCTGGTGACTGCTAGGAGTGGTGGGAGAGGGAGAAGGAGGGGTCGAGAATGATGTCCAGGTGTGTCTGTCCTGGTGGATGGACATGCCATTCTCTGAAAAGCTGAAAATGGGAGGAAAAGAAGCAGTACTGAAGTGGGGAAGAGTATGAGGTTCAGTATTGGACATGTTGAGGTCGAGGTGCCTGAGGAACACTACTCGAGGATGACAAGCAGGAGTGAAATGATTCCCCCTGGTATGCAGGAAGAAATCCGAGCTGGCAACAGAGTCTTCAGGGTCTCTAGCACAGAAGTCCCAGCATAAGCCACGGGGGCAGTTTAGAGCATCCATGAAGAGGGAGTAGTTAGGAGAGGGCAGGGCTTAGGGTAGGGCTATGAGTATCATCAACTTTACACCCCCAGGAGGAGCACCTGTAGGAGCCTAAGAAGGATCAACCAGATGCATCAAAAGAAAACCTGGAAAATGAGGAACGGTGATGCTCAAATGAAAACTGTTCCAAGAATGAGGAATGAGGCTGGGTGCAGTGGCTCATGCCTGTAATCACTAGCACTTTGGGAGGCTGAGGCGGTCAGATCACTTGAGGTCAGGAGTTTGAGACCAGCCTAGCCAAATGCCAAAACCCCTCTCTAAGTTTACAGAGACCTGAGCATGTTTAAAGGCTAATAGGGAGAAGTCAGTAAAGAGGAGGAGGCTGAGGGGCAGGAAGAAGATGTAACATGGGCCAGGCTGAGCCTGAAAGGAGCTGAGCCCAGGCTTCCAGTCACCTCTCCATGGTGGAGACAGCCCTAAGGGTCTCAGATCACCCCGGAGTTCACCATCCCAGTGAGGAGGAGAGGGAAGACAGGCAGGAAGGGACAAAGGAACATGCAAGTTGTTAAACAACTGGGACCACACCAGTTTGTAAGTTACTAGTACCAGGCCCCAATTACTTAAAGCACCACCATTTTGGGGTAATGTGACTAAAACTTATTTTTAAAGTTATTCCATGAAACAAAGTTTTTTAGTTTTTTACCAAAATAAATTTTTAGATCCTGTAAATGCTTAGAAAAGGGAATCCCAACTGGCAGCCTGTACATCCAATCCAGCTGGCATATAAGTATTTTGCCTAAACAGTGTTAGAAAATATAGGAAATTTCACTTAAAAATCTAGACTGCTAAATTCTTTTGAAAACGAAAATCTGGCAACACCAGCACTGCATGGCATCCCTCAGATGTCTGAGTGGCTGCTCTGCCCCCATTGAAAAGGGGCATGCACTCCATCCACCTTGTCGTAGCCTCACCAAGCCTCTTTCCTGGCCCCAAGAGGCAAACTCCTCTGCCCTTGCACAAAGGTGGGTCCTATGGTGCTGTTGTCTATCCCAGCCCTACCTTATGATGCAGCACCTTCCATGTGCCAAGCAGAGTTTGAAGGCACTAGGGATTCAACAGTAGCTGCTACACTCTTCCTGTTCACAGAGCTTAGAAACTGGGGAGGCCAATGAAGCTCTAATCTCAGCAGGGTGGGGCTGCTGGCATCCTTTAACAGCGCAGATTTAACTTTGCATGTAGAGAATATTCCAGCTGTCTGCTCATCCCACACACCCACTGATGAACAAAAGCACATTCAGAATGGATGCTCAACTCACTATAGAAATTTTGACACGAATTTCCTGGAGTTTGACATTGTATTGTGACACATTGCTTTAGCAATCAGGTCAGACCACTGCCTGAAGAGGGCAGGGAGGAGAATAATTCAGTGTAATACAAGAGAATTTAAAAGAGCACCGGAATGTTTTTGGCAATAGCAGTTTCGTTGCATTCCTTCATTTTTCTTTACAAGCTGGAGTCATTTCCAATATTGTGCCGGTATCTGACCTGGTCTTTGCCAGACTCAACTGAAGATAGATTAAAACAGTAGAGCAGGTACCACCCGCAGGGCTCAGAGGATTTATTTGTTTTCCTAAAACTCTTGCAGCTGATCATTTGGCCAATGTAAGCATCTGCCTGCCTGTGTCCCTTGAGGGTACTATTTTAAGGAGAAGGTGCTTTGTGGAACAGAAGGGATTTTTCACTACTGAGCCTTCCCCTATTCCTTCTGCAGAGACAATGGGGAAAATATATTTGATAAAGTTTTTGTAGGAACTGAAAAAGGCACATCACATGAAAGTATGACCTTTATCTTTTGCAGTAGAATTAATTTTCACTGAATAAGAAGCAAAGGAGGATGAAAACACCTAAGGTCCCAAAGAACTTAATACAATAAAACAAAACCATAATACTCCTGTTTTGAGAACTACTGCTAATCAGAAAGTCTGAGGGGGTATGGACATCAAGGTAAGGGAAGCAGGTTGTTCTAAATTTCTGGCAAAGACAGTAACAGGATTTGGAAGTGAGTTCACGAAGGCTGCTCTGCTGACCCAGTGGACCTCCCTCCCTTCCTCCCTCCCTCTGTTCCAAACCAAGGTAACAGCATAGCACAGTGAAGTATGGATTAGGGACTGTTTGCCTGGGACAGACCTGGATTTGAACCCCAGCTCTGCTACTAACTAGCTGGGTAATCTTGTTACCCAACCTCCCTAAGCTTTAGCTTCCTCACTTATCAAAGGGGATTGTTAATACATATTTCAGAGGATTGTGGTGAGAATGGAATAAGAAGCGTTTGTAAAGTAGCTGGTCCGTAGCAAGTATTCAGTAAGAGGCACCAAGAAACAGACAGTTCTTCTGAGTGTACAGTCAAATATAATAATATTGAGGACCTTTTCAAAATATAAGTTATCAAAATTTGACATCTGAATTCCTGTATTCCTAACCTAATTTTCAACCTATTCAAGTGTCCATTATGTAAATCTAAAGAACCACTATAAAAGCTAAGGTGAGAGCTTGAGGGGAGGGATACTGGGAGGGAAAAGGGATAAAAGATGGATGTGAGAGGGAGAATTACTTTTTACTGTTCCCTTTTACACACTTAAAAATTATTTCCATCTGTATTATGGTATAATTTAGAAACAATTAAACTGGCCCATTTTAAGTGTACAGTTTAATGAATTTGAAAAATGAATATAATCATGTCATTATGTAACCACTCACTCAAGATATACAACAGTTGTAACACCCTAAAAATAGCCTGTGCCCCTTTGCAGTCAATAACCTCCTCCACACAGGCCCAGGCAACACCCATCTGCTCTCTGACATGATCTTTTTGCCTCCTCTAGAACATCATATAAATGGAATCACACAGTATGTGGTATTTGGCCTTTTGCTTAGTATGTTTTTGAAATTCATCCACATCGTGGCCTGTATTACTATTTCATTCTGTTTCATGGCTGAGCAATTATCCATAATATGGCTAAATAACAATGTGTTGATCCATTCACCAGTTGATGGACATTTAGGTTTTTCCCAGTTTGGGGCTCTCATGAATAATGCTGCTGTTACAAATCTGTGTTGCACCATTTACATTTTGCTCCAAATGCATGTATTCACACTTTAAAGATCAGAGTGTGGGAAGAATCACCTCTCTGAATAACTAGAACCTGGAATAAATGAATATAATTACAGTTTGGCTGGCCAAGATTTATATAACTTCTCTCCACATTCAATACTCAGTGTCTTTTTATGTATTATGTATGTAAATATACAAGAAGTATATGTCTTCTGCTAAGCAGTATACATCTGGTTTGTTTCCCCAACAGACAACATGAATCAAATCACTATGATGATGTTCAATGTTTCCCTATGGCCTTAAGAGTGTTTGATTTTCTTAAAAACTAATCTTTAATAACTGCATGCAGCAACATGCAGGAGATATGAATACTCACATTTGAAACAAAAGAATACGTAAGTTCAAATACAGGATGCTATGGTTTGAATGTGTGTTCCCTCCAAAACTCATGTTGAAACATAATCCCCAAGACAGCAGTATGGAGAGGCCTTTAAGAGGTGATGGGGACATAAGAGATTTGCCCTTATAAATGGACTAACTCATTCATGGATTAGTGGGCTATAATGGGAGTGGGACTGGTGGCTTTATAAGAAGAGTAAGTGAGACCAGAGCACTCTCAACCCCTCGCCATGCGATGCCCTGTGCAGCCTTGGAACTCTGCAGAGGGTCCTTAACAACAATAAGACCCTTATCAGATGTGGCCCCTTGACTTTGAACTTCTCAGCCTTCATAACTGTAAGAAATAAATTTATTTTATTTATAAATTATCCAGTTTCTGTTATTATAAGCAACAGAAAACAGCCTAAGACACAGGCAAAATTAATTTGTGGAGATAAAAATTAGGTAAGTGGTTACCTCTGGCAGGTGTCAGATGTATTGACTGTTGCAGGAAGGAGGAGATGGGGAAAGGAGTGTGATCGAGTCTTAGGGTGCTGGAATTGTTCTTTATTTTCATCTAGGTGGTGGTTCCATGTTTGTATACATAGATAAAAATTCATCGAGCTGTGCAATTAAGATGAGTGCACTTTACTGTGTATATGTTGACCTCAATAAAAAAGTAAAAAGCTAATAATAATAATCTTTCAATCTTGGATCAAAAGAGATTGTATGTGTGACTGCCTGACATTATTCCTGGCACATAATAAATGGTGATTAATAAATATTCATGCCAGGCGTGGCAGCTTAAACCTGTAATCCTAGCACTCTGGGAGGCCAAGGTGGGCAGATCACTTGAGGCCAGGGGTTCAAGACCAGCCTGGCCAAAATGGCAAAACCCCATCTCTACTACAAATACAAAGATTAGCCAGGCAGGGTGACGTACACCTGTAATCCCAGCTACTCGGGAGGCTGAGGCACGAGAATCACTTGAACCCAAGAGGCGGAGGTTGCAGTGAGCCAAGATGGTGCCACTGCACTCCAGCCTGGGCAACAAAGCAAGACTCTGTCTTAAATAAATAAATAAATGTTCATTTATCTCCATTGCTTTCATTTCCAAGGAAAATGTTTGGCAAAATGTTAACATTACAAACATGGAGTTTAAATATTCACTCTTCTTTTGGCCTGCGAAGATTAGGTCACTTTTTCTCCTCTGAAAAATTGATGCACCGTGGAGTACAGGGAGGAGCGCAGAGTGGGCATTTTATACATCCTATCAGAGTGGGCTCTTTACACACCCTATCAGAGTGGGCTCTTCATACCTCCTATCAGAGTGGGCTCCTTACACATCCTATGTGAATGGACTCTTTATACATCCTATCAGAGTGGGCTCTGTACACATCCTATCAGAGTAGCTCTTTATACATCCTATCAGAGTGGGCTCTTTACACATCCTTTCAGAGTGGGCTCTTTACACATCCTATCTTGTCTTACCTGAGTGGATCCCAGCACATATTTTCAGGTGGACATTGGACTTATGTGGAATCTCAAAGGTTTTGTGCACAGGTACTAGGTCCAGGGCCACGTATGCTATTTCCCTAGCATGGAGGATCCCTTTGGCCTTGGGCACCCCAGATGCCACCATATTTGAAAATACATGAAAAAATGGCACACTTGAATGAACTAAAGCAGACTGTAATTTTTTTAAGGCTGCTGGCAAGGGTTCTCTATCCAAAACCTTTACCTGTACCTTCCCTTGCAGCTTGGAAAGTTTATTTAGGGCAGAGGGTTTGAAAAACATATCAAGGAATGGGTCTTTGGGAGTAAAAGTCACTACAAGGTTGGGTGCTCTGGACATGAACTGATCCAATAAATGTTTCTGGTCCATGAAGTAAACAGACTGCCTCTTGACTACTATTAGTCAGTGCTTCTTCCTTCTTATGTTCAAGCAGCATTGATTTCCTTGCCTTTCTGACATAGCCTTGTTCTTAATACTCAGTCTCAAGACAAACAAGAGAAACAGTTTGGGAGCAGCCAGCCATGTTTGAGTCAATTTCTTATAGTTCTTTCATACTGAGAATAGGAACTCTGGGTCAAAGCTATTGAGGGCCACAAGAAATAATGAAATGATGTCCTGAAAGTTAGTTATTTGACTTCCACAAGACGATTTAGTGCAATGAGAGAAGTACTTATGAAATAGCAGTCCAGTAGCATGCAAGACTCAAAGGGCTTCCAGGGATATGGAAAATTCATAAAGATCGAGTCCTGGGCTCAATGCTCCAAGCTATGAACAAAATGGATTTCCTAGCTCAAAGCTGAATGATGTGTCTTGAAAAAGCTGGCCTTCTTTAGAGAAGCATGACAAAAATCTTAGCAACTTAAAACTGTAATCTGTAAGAGGTTCTCCAGAGTGGAGAGAGTTAGAGGTTTCTGCAAGAGATGAGACTAGAAAGTTAGAGCAGAAAAGGTTAATAGAGCAGTATCGGCAGGATCAGAACACTGCTGAATCATAGTGTGCATTGGTACAATAAAGAATAAGAACTTAGATACTTAGACACTAACCCTGAATGTATGAATGATGGAATAGCTGATTGGGAGTTTAATTGAAATTGTGATACTGAACGATATCTTCAACCTTTTCTGACACTGTTGCTTAAATGAGTGGGAGACACTCCCTGTTCAGCACACCCCACCTATTTCTGCCTGGATGCTGAAGGTGCTGCTTCCAGACACCATTCAGCAGACACACATGCATGTGCACACACACAAACACACATACACGGTTGTCACGACAATTGAGGCATGGACATTGAGGCCACGTCTGAATGGAGCCAGTAATTCAGACACCTTGGTAAAGGTGTTTTGTTTTGGGGGTGAGGGAACTTGTTTGTCTACCCAGCAGTAGTAAAAACCCATCTTTCTACCCTGCAGACAGTGGTCCTTCCTAAGTGCTCACTCCTGGGATCTTGGGATACTAAAACAAGGCATCATTATTTCTCAAAAGAGCTCTCTGGATGAGATTTACCCAACTTTTATAGGTTCTAACCCACAAGGGGTCACAGTAAAAATAACTGCCAAGCCAGTCTCACTCAGTGTATTGGTTCCAGGGAAACATTTTTTGACCTCTTGGGGACCACTTATGTTAACCCACCACTTGTTGTTTTCATTTGCAAACATTCTGAAGGTCAATTTGAATTTTATTGTTTTAGGATCTAATAATTCACTTAGATAGCGACATATCTAAATTAAAGCCCAAATCATCAGAAAGAATAAGATACACCCAACAAAGATGCCTAATTTACAATCATGAAGAAACAGTTCAGTTCATGTCAAGAGATTTATCGAATGCCTTAGACACAAGGAAAATTATCATCAATAATAAGCATTTTCTAAGCAATTACTTTGGGTGGACACATAGGCTCAGAGAGATATAAGGCTCAGGGAAGTCTATGAATACCAGCCACATTGCAAAGCCACACAAGGCATATGCCAACTAGTTAGAAAAGTGAGTGATTAGAAAAGCTTTGGGCAAAGTTTCTAGGGTTAAGTAAGACTTAAGCTGAGCCTCATGGAATGCAAAGTGCTTCTGCATTTTAGAAGTAAAGGGAGAAATACTACAGGTGAAAAAAAAAACTGCATGGTATGGGACTGCTTGAGTATTACCTTGTTTGGCAGAAGATGTCCTACAGAAGAGCAATGGGAAATACGGCTGCGTAGTAAACAATTAACCTTACCCAAAAAGAAGTCTGGCTTTTACCCTAAGGTACTGGGAGTTGGTTCCTAGGCCCCTAGAATGCCCTGCCTGAGCCTTTGTTGCTGGGGAGCTTTGGCTACTGACAGCCTACCAATGTGATTTGTGATTGTGGCCTTAGGGCCACACGGTGTCATTTGTGACCTCCGGAGGAACAACTAAAGATATTAGCTTGATCTCCAATCTCCAGAAGTGGCTGGAAACTCAAGGTCAGCCACTCAGGCAGGATGCGATCAGGCCCCAGTAAATCTCTGAATACCAAAGGCTGAGGTCATCTTTCATGGTTGGCAACACTTTGTGTGTCTCATTGCACACGGTGACCAGGAGGAAGCAGTGTTGTCCATGACCCGATAGGGAGAAAATGACTGGCAGCTGGCACTAGACCCCGCCTGGATTCTGCCCCATGTGTCTCCTCTCTAAGCTGAATTTAATTTGTACTTTTTACTGTAATAAAACTACAATAAGAAGTATAGCACTTCCTTGAGTTTTGTGAGTCATTCTAGTAAATTATTGAACTTGAGGGTGGTTGTGGGAGTCCCCAAATTTGCAGCCAGCTGGTCGGAAATAAGGATGATCCTGGGCATTACCAAACTTGCAGCTGATGTCAGAAGTGAGGGAAGTCATGTGAGGACTATTCCCTCAAACTGTACAATTGTCTTAACTCATCGCAAAGGCTGAAGAAGTTAGTCATGTGGGGCATTGAATGCAAGCCTGGAGAGTCTGGATATGATGCCATAGGCAGTTATATTCTTGAGCAAGAGAACAAGACAAGCTTCATCTCATAATAGTGTAAGAGACAGGATGCTTAGAGGACTGTGTTTTGTCCAGATGTGGGAAGATGAATGTCTGAACCAGCCCTGAGGCAGAAAAGGAAAGGCTGTGTGAATAATAACACTGACTGAGCATATGCCATGCCAGGCATCCTAAGTGCTCTATGTGCTTTTAATCCTCAAAACAATCTTATATGGCAGGCAACATTCTCCTCTCCATTTTACAGACCAAAAAACTGAAGCCCAGAGAGACTAACTAATTTGCCCAAAATCATCCAGCAGGAAGTGGCACAGCTGAGATTTGAACCCAGCTGGAATCTGACTCATAACCATTATTCACACAAGCACTACCACATGGAAGACACCGTGGTAAAAGGATCAGCAGGATTTGCTGACCGGCCATCTGGATACAAGATGAAAAAGCCAGGAAGAGGACAGGACAACTCTAGGGTTTTCCATATAGATAAACAGAAATTGTAGATGTTCCTATAGCCCAAATCGCCTATTTCACCTTGAGGAAAAATGACATGAGCTAAGGAGATCTAAGTCATGCGCGTCTCAAATTTGCCAACTAACAAAGGGAACCTAGCTAAGTCATTTAACTTTCCTGGGCCTAAGGTTCTCTTCAGTTGGAGTAAATCTCTAACTTCCCTACCGGCCACAAGAAGCAAAGTAGTAAGTGATCAGTAGCATGTGCTCTTAAATCAGACAGGTTTAAGACCTGACTGCATTTATTAGCTACGTGACCTTGGACAAGTAACTGAGTCTTGGCATTCCCATCTGGGAAATGGGGATTATAATAATATCTGGGTTATAGAAATGTTGTGAAGATATATACCATAATCAAATAATCTATGCCAAGCCCTTAGCACAATGCCTGACATATGACTAAGTACTTGATACACGATGGTTTTATTGTTAGTTTTCATGCAATGAGATAACATAGAACTTAGCCCCAAAACCACCATTCCAGATAATTCCACTGGCCAAACTCAGAGGTGAATAATTAATTTTTAATCATTATTAATAAAGACAGGAGAAAAGCTTACCATGTTTTAACTACCCTTGATGCAAGTATACAGTTGTTATTCTACTGTGTGAGTCATTATTGTCCAGTGCTGTGATGATACACACCACAAGCATAAAAGTTCACATGATGTATGATAAAATTGTGCAACAATAAAACAGACAACATTAAAGGATGAAGATTCAGCATCACTTCAGATTTCGACCAAAACACAAGTTAATCAGCACATCCATAAAGCATAACAAAGCAGAAAGTTAGTTACAATCAAGCCCTAAATGCCTAAGTACTTAATCTATCTTTCATCAACTCCAAGCAAAATTTAATTCAAATTTAGCCAAAAGATTATTTCAATTTTCTTTTTTTTTTTCTTTCCTTCAGCGGTGGCCATCAGAGATAGTGTTATGACCCTCACCCACATTTCTGTGTAATGAGCTTACCTTTGGAGAATAAAGGGAAATCCTTTAAATCTGAGGGTTATTGAAAATCAAAATCCCTGCTTACTATGTAGTTAGAGCCCTGTATTTACCCATTAATTGTTGGATATATTAAAAGTTATTATCTTTGCTGGGAGCAGGTTTGGGTCTAAACACCTGTTCAATGGTTCTGAATTAGAGGCAAGGGGAAGAAAAGCCCAGAGATAATAGTAAAATTCAAAGCAAATGTGGTTTAATTACATTGTCACGTATGATAGCAACTTTAATTTCATGATGCAGTGTTTTATGGTAATGAAAAGAAACACAAGAAATTGTAGGAACACAATAGTTTCATCAACGTTAACCTCATAATGCAGTATTTTTCAGCAATGAATGGAAAGAAAAGGAACCGTAAGGGTTGCAGTGACTCACCGCAGCAACCTTCATGAGCAGCAGGTGGAGTAAAGAAGGTGATGGGAGAAGGATCGTCTCCTCTTCAACATGGCTATTGGTCTCAGTCCTTCTGTGTGTTACTAGACTGAAGGTAAAGATCCCATCTATCACATTCAGCTTCACGACCTTTAGAGCTCCAATGCTAACACAGTGCCTGGCACATACAGGTTTCTCAATTACTGTGCAATGAAAAAATGAATCTTAAATACTTTCCAAATCTATTTTCAGTTCGCCTGATGGCTAACAAAACATTTCTTTGTTCCCTTCTCAATTTATACAATTAAAAATGAAATTACAGTCAGTAATGATTATTGATATTACAATTGTATCTAAATATTTGTTCTGTGTGTCTTTCAGAATTCACAGTCTTTCCTCACTGGCTATGAGGAAAGGAAAATACCTACATCAGTAAAAGGTTGGAGATCATTGAGCTAAGTGCCGGAAAGTCTGACCACAAAAATAAAAATATAAAACCAGTTTGTTTTCCTTATTATTGAAAAGGATGGCTCTCAAATCAAAGCAGTAGACACTTCCTCGGGGCCAACAATGAGAAAGCCATAGGCACAATTGAGACTACTAAGAAGATTTGCTTTCTAGGAGCTTACAACTTAAGAAAGTTAGAATGTTTATATAAATGGTTACTTTCCATTAATTCCAAGCTTTGTCTCCACTAAAAATTAATATTATTCCATGTGTAAGGGAATACCCACCCATACATCAAGTCACTCACAAGCATTTCCTATCGTCTCCATGTTGTAGACATCATAATGGTCTATAATTTTTCCCAAAGGTGGTATAGAGCTTGTCCAGGAAGTCCACTACCTGATACAGTGTGCTGGTGTGGAAAGTTGAGAGAAGCCTACTATGTCACTGGAATGGAGCAAGGAGGTAGAAAAAAAGTAAAATCAGGCAAAAAAATTGGCAAGACCTAATTAAGCAATGGTAATTCCTTGTTTGGCACAATTTTTTAAAGCTCTCAGAAATCTGAGCCAGGGAGACCGAAAGTCATGAGTCAGTTAATTGCTTTAGAAAATTACCTTAGTTGTTTGTAACTTGTTTGGTTGGGATTTTGTTTGGGTTTGCTTTTGGTGTTTGGGTGTTGGTTTTGTTTGGGTTTTGCTTAGCTTCATTTTAGACAGTGCTGGCATATTCAAAGCTAGGGAAGCTGGGTGCATGAGAGCTCTATCCGCTAACATCTGGACTCCCCCTGTTTCTGTTGATCAAGTGAGTGGGTTTATATAACAAGAGATTTACATGGACTGAGACAGCTGTGCAAGCTCATTTAGAGAAGTCCCAGGTCAAGGTTAATTTGCTTCCCAGTTATCCTGATTCCTACCTACATTCTAGTTTTTGTGTTCGTTTGTTTTTGTTTTGTTTTATTTTTTTGAGACAGTGTCTCTCTCTGTCATCCAGGCTAGAGTGCAGTGGCTCAATTGTAGCTCACCGTGACCTTGAACTCCTGGGCTCAAGTGATCTTCCCACCTCAGCCTCTTGAGTAGATAGGACTACAGGCACTTGCCACCCATGCCCATCTAATGTTTTGTATTTTTTGTAGTGACAGGTTCTCTCTGTTTCCCTGGCTGGTATTAAACTCCTAGTTTCAAGTGATCCTCCCACCACAGCCTTCTAGATCTTTTATTTTTTGGTTGTTAGTGATGCTTTCATACCTTCAGATAGATTTCTCTGAGGTTATACTAGCCTCTGCTGGAGAGAGGGTCTTTTGTCTTTTTCCTCCCAGGAAGGAGTCTCTATCAGTGATATGGCATGGCTTTAAACTCTGAAGAGCTGGTCTTTAAGCTCTATGCCTCAGTTTATCCATCTGTAAAACATGGAAGCTCTCTTGACCCCCAGTTAGAAACTGACTGCTTTGAGTAACTGCAGTAAACTGCCAATCATTTGCAAGGCTTCCACCTCACAGCTTACAACTTCAATTTATGGGTTTTTTTCAGAAATTTCTAAACTTTCCCCCAGGCAAGGCAACCCTGGTTCTGCCTCATCACAGATGGGGTCATTGTATGTTTTGTTATGGCAGGGAAGAACTATATGGCTTATTTACTTCAGATTAAAAAAAAATTCCCTGAAACGAAGTATAAGCATTCTAAAGCAATTTCCTGCTGTTTTTGCTAACCTGCAGGCTTTTTAGCTCTAAGAAATTGATTTAAGTTAAAAAAAATAATAAGGTGGTGGGGTGGAGGGACTTAACCAAATCACACCAACGTATTTTATTAACAACATGCCTAAGTGGTGAGCTTGCTGCCGCTTGATTCAAATGCCTGCATTTTCTTCTTTTGCAGATATTATTTACTCTCCACCTACTGCCAGTCACGCACAAATTGTATAACACTGTAGATTGCTCCAACTCTCTGCCTTTTAAGCTGAAATCCTAATGCCAGTCATGTTAATTTATCTGAAAAGATGGACACACTCAGGTATCTCTGAGACAGGCAGGTTGGCCTTGTCTTAGGTCATCAACAACTTGTTTCAGTAGCGTGCCTATTTTTAGGTATGAATCCGAACAGTTAATTATCCTTAAGGAAAAGGATACATGGGGCCCCATTGTCATGCTGGCAGCATCATTTTTTACCATTGGCACTCTTGATTGTTCTGTCCTCCATACACAGTAAGTAGGGTATGGTTTATATACTTTTTGCTGGGCCACAGTGGATTTGTACCAAGTCAAGTGTATTCCCTAACCCAGTCTTCCTTAGGGCCACTGTTGAGACGGGGTCAGGGGTGCTGCTAGGAGTGGAGAGAGAGGAGAGTCAATTGGAGGAATGGAAGCTCTGCCTGCAATCTCATTAGGATCGACCTTTACTCATCTAGCACTCTGGTCATTGAGATTGATGCCTCCCCTAACTTAAAATACTTATTATGGGAACCAGGACCTCTCAGGGTGCATTAAGCAGTGATTTGCAATTTCCTTCTTGTGAGCAGTGGCAGCATTGTTAGTTCAGAGAGCTGGGCTTTGCCCTTTTGGGAGGTTGTGGGGCTTTTTGCTCCCAAGAGGTGGCTATTACCCTTCTCATGGGGAGTTTTTTTCTAAACAGGAAGTGGTGCATGAACAACTTTACCATGTCCTCCTCTGGTCTTGGGGATTAAAAATCTTAAGTTATTTGAATCGTTAGGCTGTCAGAAGAAAAAAAATCAACTAAGATCGCCATTCTGTCTACAGGGTGAAAACAATCAGAGTGATTTACTGGGCACATTTAGCACTCACTTTCCTTGCAGGAAGCTTGGGATCCCCTGGAGGGATAAAGGATGAATATTTATTGGAGCCTAATAATGGTGGAAAAACCTGATTTTGTATTTTTTTCTGTGAAAGAAATAGGGTGATTTAGGAATTTCTGTCTCAATAGCATTTTTGCTCTACATATTCATAATCTACCCTGGTAATATTGTCTGCTAAATACTTATAAATGCAGCATGATCTGGCTATATTGCTTCATCCTTAATTGAGGAATATAAAATGCACAGGCCTCCAATCAGTATTTACAGAGCACCTACCATGTCCCAAGCACTGGACTAGGCACTGAAGGATGTAATGAACAAAATTTAGTTATGCCACACAAGAATTATATAATCCTGCTAGATAAACAGAAATGTGTACAGTTAATCACATACATATACTACTTGAATATAAAAGTCAGGCTCGCCACGGCCAGGAGAAGGTTTAAAGGGTGACGCAGGAAGTATTGACATGTTTCTACCCAAAGGGGGGGATATCTTTTACTTCATATAGATTTAGAAAGTTATTCATCTCACCAAAAGGAAGAGATTAACTCATCCAGTCTGCAGAATAGAACTGGCAAAGACCCCAAAGGCTTATGAAAATGAATAACTTGGATTAGCTTGGTTCTTCATTTTTGAGCTGCCTTTGAGAATATGGATGAAAACATGGGTCCTCTCCTAGAAAAATGCACATATATACCCAGTCTCATGTAATTTCAGGGATACATGGGCCACTTGAAACTTCAACATGGACTGTCTAGAGCACCAAATTTAGATAAGTAGACAAAAGAGCCAACAATGACATTCTAGTAAACATCAATATTTAGAAGTAAAAAGGCATTTAGAGGAAGTCAAACAGAGAAGAGCCATCGAAAGAAACTATGGCATTGTCAGAACTGAGTTGGACTGTGGGGGCTATTCATCCAGGGCAGCTCTCTGGGTCCTCAGGCATCACCAGCTGGTAAAATATCCATGTAAATGCAATAAAATGGATGTATTAGTCTGTTCTCAGGCTGATAATAAAGACATATCTGAGACTGGGTAATTTATAAAGGAAAGGGGATTAATGGACTCACAGTTCCACATGGCTGGGGAGGCCTCACAATCATGGCAGAAGGCAAGACGCAGCAAGTCATGTCTTACATGGAAGGCAGCAAAGAGAGAAATGAGAGCCAAGTGAAAGGGGTATCCCCTTATAAAACCATCAGATTTCATGAGACTTATTCACTACCACAGGAACAGTATGGGGGAATCCTCCCCCATGATTCAATTATATTCTGCCAAGTCCCTCCCATAATATGTGGGAGTTATGGGAGCTACAATTCAAGATGAGATTTGGGTGAGGACACAGCCAAACCATATCAATGGAGAAAAATGTATTTACCAAAAACTCCTCTAGAGGGGCTTACCATGTATGACTGAATGGAATACTTGGATAGCCCACTTGGGAAAGCAATGACACCTCTAAAGGACATACTCTCTAATAACATAGTCACCAAACTGCCTTCCTAGGAAGACAGGTCAGATTAACTACTTGGCTTTTGTTTTGCTGAGTAGACTCTGTAGGGTTGGGGCCAAAGCTGAACTGCTTGGGGTAGGGCTGGGGTAGTGAAAGCTGGGAGGCTTTTTTGCCTTTGATCCTATATAGTCAGTACTCCCCTCCCTCTCTCCATCATCATTACTACCATTATCACGGTCATTATCAACATCATCACTAACACTTGTTCTACTCCAGGCGCTGTCTAAATACTACACAGACTAACAATGAATGCTCACAACTCTCCTATGATGCAGACATTATGATGTCCATTTTATAGGTGAGCAAGAATGGAAGAGATGAAATTTAAACACAGGGAGTCTAAATCTAGAGCCCTTTTTCTTAGCCACAACACAATACTGATAACATTCAAATAAAATGGTTTTGTTTTGTTTTGTTTTGTTTTTTGAGACGGAGTGTCACACTGTCACTGGGGCTGGAATGCAATGGCGTGATCTTGGCTCACTGCAACCTCTGCCTCCTGGGTTCCCACGATTCTCCTGCCTCAAGCTCCCAAGTAACTGGGATTGCAGGCGCACACCACCACACCTGGCTAACTTTTTGTATTTTTAGTAGAGATGCGGTTTCACTATATTGGCCAGATTGGTCTCGAACTCCTGACCTCGTGATCCACCTGTCTTGGCCTCCCAAAGTGCTGGGATTACAGGCCTGAGCCACTGTGCTCAGCCAATAAAACAGTTTTAAATGACAGAAAACTTCAGGACTTCCCAGGTTGCCCATATGCCTTGGTTTGAACCTATATGTTTTAGACCTTCCTTGAGTCAGAGAAGATGGAGATGAAACAAAAGAGCATTGTGTCCTAGAAGCCAAAGGACAAAAACGATACAGTGATAACTTTCTCAAGTTTTTAGAGACGTGACCTAGGGTCTTACTTACACTGTTGGTGTAAGTCATGGGCTTGGCATAAGTCATGGGCTTGGCGTAAGTCATGGCCTTGGCGAGGACAGTTCCTATAGAGTGATGAGGGTGCAGATTGCAAAGGGTTGAGGAGCAAATGAGAAGTGGAGAGGAATCATTGAGTAGATATTACTTTTTCAAATTCTTTAGACAAGAGGACAGAAAACAAATTTACTTTGGGATGAGGAACTTCAAATTAAACCCCCCTACCAGCTGGCCATGGTGGCTCACACCTATAATCCCTATAAAGCACATTGGGAGGCTGAGGTGGGAGGATTGCTTGAAGCCAGGAGTTCAAGGCTGTAGTAAGCTATGGTTGTGCCACTGCACTCCAGCCTGGGCAGGAGAATGAGACATCACCTCTAAAAAAAATTAATTAATTAATTTAATTAAATAAACCTCCCTGCTCTGCTCTTTTGTAGGAGAACATTTGTGGCACTCCTATTAAAAACTAGGCACTAAGTTTCTTATCGTCATCTCACTTAATTTCCACAATAGACTCATTAGGGTTCTCTCCCACATTTTACAGATGAAAATACAGAGGCTCAAAGGGATTGAGTCACACAGCCAAGAAAGCGGCAGAAGCCCCCTCTGAACTCAGGATGGTCTGGTTCTGAAACTCCTGACATTTCACTTAATTAAAAGAAAGGAAGACTGCACATATTTATAAACTGAGGTGAAAGAGTTAGAACCAAAGGAGACACTGGGGTTATGGGATGCAACGGAGAAAGAAAATAACTGATGGGGCAAGTCCCACTAAAGATTTCCTTTCTACTGGGTCCTTCCTTCAGCTATTGCATCTCCTAAATTTAATGAAAGTCTGTTGACTACTCAAGCTACAGTTTCATTTCTCTACTCCTCTTTAGAGCAAAACTCCTGAGAAGAGTTGCCCAAACTTGCAGTCTCCCTCCATTTCCTCTTGCCCTATTGTTCCCTGAACACACTCCAAAGCAGGCTTTTTCTCCTCCACACTCCCCGGAAACTGCTCTTGTTAAGGCCACCAGGGATCTCTCAATTGTCACATGCAGAGGTTGATTTAAGAATCAACTTTACCTTGCTTGGCCAGCCATGGTATTTAACACAGTTGACCACAGTTCACTCTCTTCTGCGGGAGATACTTTCCTCACTTTGCTTTGGGGACACTACCTAATCTTGATTCCTGCCACCCTATCACAGTCCCCCATGCTGGCTTGTCTTCTCTCTCTCTCCCAGGCCTCAACATTGAGGGACCACAGTGTGCAGTTGGCAGATCTCTTCTCTTCTGTATCTATATTCACTGTCCTAGTGGAGCTCATGTGGTCTCATAGTTTAAATATACAATCTATCAGTATATGCTGATTACTCTCAAATTTATATACCTAGCGTGGAACTCCTTCTTGAACTTCAAATTTGTATAGCCAATGCTTAACTGACATCCCCATTTGAATAGCTAATAGTCTTCTTGAAATAACATGTCCTAAATCTTGATTTTTCTTCCCAAAAGTGACTTCTCTCCAAGACTTTAAGAAACAGCAACTCCACGCTCTCAATGGCTCAAGCCAAAAATATACAAAGCATCTTTGATTCCTTTCATTCACATTGCACATCCAAGAGCTAATCCAAGAGCAAATGCTGTAATGTCTAACTCTAAAATAAATCCTTTATTGGACCACTTCTCATTAATTTATTGCTACATCCCTAATTGAAGCCAGCATTACCCTTCGTATGGACTTAACCTCCTAACTGGGCACTCTGGCTCCACATTTACCTCTCCTACCATCTTCTTTATTCAGCAACCAAAGCATTCATTATAAAAACAGAAGTCAGATCATATTTTTCCTTTGCTCAACCCTCCAAATGCTTCTCACAGCACTCAGAAATCTGTAGTCCTTACTAAGGTGTCCAAAGCCATGCTTAAGCTTGTCCCAGCTACCTCTTATACTTTATCTTCTACTTCTTTACCCCGCCATCCCACTCACCGGCCTGCTTGCTGTCCCTCAAATTTGCCAACCATGTTCCTACCTCTGCTACTCCTGCCCCTCTGCCCCTAGAAGTCATTCAGTTCATTTAGGGATCTGACCACACCATAGAAAACAGCAGCCCCAGTCACTCTCTCACTCCTTACATGGTTTTACTCTCCTTCTTGCATTTATCATCACCTGATGTATCACATATTTACTTACTAGTCGGTGCCTTTTCTGTCTCCCTCCACTAGACTATAAGCCCTTGTGAACTGCTGTATTGTCTGCCTATTACAATACCTAACACAGAGCAGATAATTAGTAGGTATTTGTTCAATGCTTAAATAAAACGAAGCAGAAGGATGGGTTCCAGAACCCAAGTGAAGAGGTTGGCCTCAGAAATTGGAAGGCACAGCTCTTCTGTTTGCAGAATAAGAAACAAGGTAGAGATGGGCCTTAATTTGGTAAGTTTCATGATAGGTGGAAGTCAGTCAGTTTCATACTTTAGAACCTGTAATTGGGAAGACATGGGGATAAAGCCAGGTGATTCGCTGGCAATGAGGAGAGATGAGATTAAAAATGGATGTAAGGAAGAAGTAAAGATTAGTAACAGCCATCATGGCAATTAGGGATAGATAAAAAGATAGCTAAACAGCTACAGTTCTGGTGGCCCAGAAATATCTACATCAATGCCTGGAATTACATATCTGGATCCCAAGATAGACGGAGGCTTAAAACTTCAAGTACGGAAATCATTGGCATATAGGTGGTGGTGGAAACTGGGAGCTGGAACTAAATCATAAGGTTTATTTATTTATTTTATTATTATTTATTATTATTATTATTTGAGATGGAGTCTTGCTCTGTTGCCCAGGCTGGAGTGCAGTGGCACAATCTTGGCTCACTGCAACCTCCACCTCCCCGGTTCAAGCAGTTCTCCTGTCTCAGCCTCCTATGTAGCTGGGACTACAGACACATGCCACCACGCCTGGCTAATTTTTGTATTTTTAGTAAAGACTGGGTTTCACCATGTTGGTCAGGCTGGTCTCGAACTCCTGACCTCAGGTGATCCATCCACCTCAGCCTCCCAAAGTGCTGGGATAACACGCGTCAGCCACCACACCCAGCCTAAATCAGATGGTTTAGAATGAATAAAAAGCATACCAGGAATAGCATGCCCAGTTAATCTTTAAAATTTTTTTATAGAGACAGGGTCTCACTATGTTCCTCAGGCTGGTCTCGAACTCCTGAGTTCAAGCAATCCTCCTGCCTTGGTCTCCCAAAGTGTTGGGATTACAGGTGTGAGCCACTGCTCCCGGCCAGTTTTCTTATATTTAAATTAATAACTGTCAATGTCCAAGGTGTATGAAAGATGCAAAGCTGCTGAAAAGACTGTCAAGGAACAAGCTGAGCAGTGGGAGGTGAACCAGGAGACAGGGAGTAGGGAAATCCATGGAGAAGAGAGTCTCAAAAAGAAGAGAGAGGTCAGCCATGTCCAGTGCTGAAAAGAGGTCAAAAAGAAGAATCAATTATCTCAACTGGTTACTAAGGAACTATGGGTTTGGCAATTATTGTGCCAGATGTTTACTGATTTTAGTGCATTAAAACAATGCTTAGTTTACTTATTAAACTGCTAGTCAGTAGTTTTCCAAGCTGGTTGCATATTAGAATCCATCAGTGAGCTTTTAAAATACCAGTGCCTGAATCTTCTCCCCAAATAATTAAAGCAGAATGTCTGAGAGGTGGGGCACAGGCATTAGTTTATTATAACAGCCTCCAGAGGATGGTAATGTGCAGCCAGAATTGAGAAATTCTGTGCGAGGGGGAGCTGGGCTTTCTACAATAACACATGGGGAACCTCTATGCCTGGTATATTCTGGGTAATCCTAGCCCACCCAACAAGATTATAAACCAGGGCAGAAGACAGAAAACTTTGGAGCTGGAGATAATGGGAACAATCTGTTGAGATGCTGGCGGACCTTTCCTAGGTACCTGTATTAGTCTGTTTTCACACTGCTATAAAGAAATGCCTAGGCCGGGTGCGGTGGCTCACGCTTGTAATCCCAGCACTTTGGGAGGCCGAGGCGGGCGGATCACGAGGTCAGGAGATCAAGACCACGGTGAAACCCCGTCTCTACTAAAAAAAAAATACAAAAAATTAGCCGGGCGTGGTGGCGGGCGCCTGTAGTCCCAGCTACTCGGAGAGGCTGAGGCGGGAGAATGGCGTGAACCCGGGAGGCAGAGCTTGCAGTGAGCCGAGATTGCGCCACTGCACTCCAGCCTGGGCGACAGAGCGAGACTCCGTCTCAAAAAAAAAAAAGAAATGCCTGAGACTGGGTAATTTACAAAGGAAAGAGATTTAATTGACTCACAGTTCTGCATGGCTGGAGAAGCTTCAGGAAACTTACAAGCACGGCAGAAGGCAAAGGGAAAGCAGACACCTTCTTCACAAGGCAGCAAGGGAGAGAGTGAAGGAAGAAGGAACTGCCAAACATTTTTAAAATGATCAGTTCTCGTGAGAACTCCCTCACTATCACGAGAACAGGATGGGGGAAACCACCCCTATGTTCCAGTCACCTTCCATCAGGTCCCTACCTCCAAACATAGGGATTACAATTCAAGATGAGATTTGGGTGGGGACACAGAGCCAAACCATATCAGTACCTAAGCCTGAGGATGTGATGGCCACTCTCTCTGCCAGGTACCTGCTACTGACTTGCTTCCTTGGTTTGGCAGATCATTAAAACAAAGATCCTACTTGATTCACTTATAAATAATAATCGTAATAGTATCTATTACCCTATTTGTACCAAGCATTTGCTGAGTGTTACATGCATTAACTCATTTAATATGAATGATACTCCTATGGAGTAGGTATAGTTTCTAACCCTATTTCATAGGATAAAGAAATTGAAGCTCACAAAGTGACTTGCCCAAGGGTCATGAAGCTGGAAGAAAGCGGAGCTGGGATACTTGTCCAGTTCCAGTTCACTTCACAACCCAAGCTCTGATCCGTGTCTATGTCATATGAGTTCCCTTCTACCATGGGGGTTGGAATCCTCAACCTGCCTGAGCGCCTGCCCTGCAGCCTCCAAGGAGGGCTGCTCTCCCAGCTCCACTTCCCCAGAGTCTGGACACTTCCTTCCAAGACTCATTCACAGCTGCCCGAGATCCAGTGCTGATATGAAATTATTTCCTTGGCATTCCAGGTAGAGATTTGTCTTTTACTTTTACCCTTTGACACACAGTAACTTCTGGTAAAGGGACTGAGAATTACTGAAATCCTAGTACAAATAAGAACTGATCCTTAGAAATCCATGTAAGCAGAACATAAAATTCTAAAACAAAGATGTAAGATTGTCATTTCCATGGTTTCAACAATTAGCTCTCAGAAAAGAACACTTCAGAGAAACAAGTAGAAATGTATGAACTAACCAAATCAGTATTATTGACATTGTAATTCAATATGGAATTACTTACTACAGAGCAGGTGGTCTGTTTTGTGTTTTTCATGCATTAGGTCATGGGTCCTTTCTGCCACAATGCTTTCGGGTATTTGCTGTACTTCTCCATCTAAGCATTAATCACAAAGGGAAAGTACTTCATAGGAACATGGTGCTCCCTGTGTATTAATTTCTGACTCTTTGAAAGCTCCTAAAAGGCAGGGGAATTTCAGTAGGGAACTACTAGGCTTGTAATTATTATCCACTTGGGATCTAATAACCAAGCCAGCTGAGTGCTCCCTGTGAGGGGGTGCACCACTGAGCCTTGCCCTGAATGCTATGGCAAATCCATATCTGAACAAGTGAGCCTCAATCAGCTACTTTTGTGCAGTTCAGGAGGAAGGCTTACCAAGGGCATCATCATGAATGGCACACTATCTTTGTTGGGATTTATTTTGTTTAAAGTTTCTTTATTTGCTGAAACACAGGTCTTCGGTATGAGCTGTTTTTCCTGCACCTCCTAATAAGGTGCAGAGTTTAAAAGTAGCAATCAAACACTGATTTGTCAATATTCTAGAGTTGCAGAATCAAACAATCTGTAAATCATCTAGTCCAAGGTTTCTCTACCTCTTTTGACCTTAGTCCCATCAGCCAAGAAAATTTGGTTGAGCTTTACTTTCAGTAGCTTGAACTCCAAAATCAACATGTACAATTTTTGTTCATTTTACAAATACAAAACTTGATGATAAAATCCAGTGTGCTTTTTCAGATCACATATGATGCATGCTCTTATGGGGAACTGTTCCCAATTCGGATATGCTACTTGTGTCTCCCCCTTGGACTCACTAATGTAGTAACCATTTTTTTATTTTAAATATAAGAAAACTGGCCAGAAGCAGTGGCTCACACCTGTAATCCCAACACTTTGGGAGACCAAGGCAGGAGGATTGCTTGAACTCAGGAGTTTGAGACCAGCCTGAGGAACATAGTGAGACCCTCTCTCTACAAAAAAATTTTAAAGATTAACTGCGCATGATGGTGCACACCTGTGGTCCCACTTACTCTGGAGACTGAAGTGGGAGGAAAGCTAGAGCCTGGGAGATCAAGGCTGCTGTGAGCTGTGATCAGGCCACTGCACTCCAGCCTAGGAGACAGACCAAGACCCTGTCTCAAAAAATATAAAAATAAATATACAAAGACGAGAAAACCAAGGCCCAGAGACGCTAGAATGCCAGAGGCCTGGGATTTGAGCTCATGAGGGCAATTAATGCCACGGCTGGAGGTAGATTAAAAGGCTTTGTAAGGACAAGGTAGGAAGATTGCTTGAGCTCAGGAATTCAAGACCAGGCTGGGTAACATGGTGAGACCCTGTCTCCACCAAAAATACAAAAATTAGCTGGGCATCATGGCACACACCTGTGGTCCCACCTACTCAGGAGGCTGAGGTGGGAGGATCTCTTGAGCCCAGGAGACAGAGGTTGCAGTGAACCAAGGTTGCACCACTGCACTCCAGCCAAGGTGACAGAGTGAGATCCCATCTCAAAAAAAAAAAAAAAAAAAAAAAAGGCTTTGTAACACCACTGCTGGTCCTTTCCACTCCACCACTCTCCCTTTCAAAGTTACAATTCTCATTTTATGTTTTAGTAAATTAATTCCTGTCAATTAGACAAATTATAATAAGCCTATATGAGTGTCTAAATCTCCAAGTGATGGGTGTTATGGCACTACAGCTGTGTCTGCAATGGTGCATGCTGCATATGTGAGCGTGCTTGCTTTGTTTAATCATGGGTCACTTTGTCATGTTTTGATGGCACCAGAGCTCTCTGGGAATGCTGGGCTCACGTCTCAGGATTCTGCCATGGCTCCTCTCTCTGCTCTTCTCTCTATAAACGTTCTCCCTGAGAAGGTTACATCTTCATCCACATCTGCCTTTCTCCCTCCGTCTGAGCCTCTACCCCAAGTTCCTAACACATATTCCGATTGCCTGCTGAATCATCTGCACCTGGAGGTAGATCCCAAAAAGCCAGAAACACACCAAGAAATTGTTACTTAAGCAACAGCTTACTCCTGTCGATATATCTCTTTCCAAGACATAAACGATGAGCTTGTGGTTAGACAATGGGATGGCTTCTGAGTCAGCACCCATCAAATAACCTTTCCCTCCTTACCTCCTGCCCTCTGCATACTCTGAGGGGCAAGGATAGTGATTCTCAGGCTTCCCTATGATCAGCTCCTCAAGAGGGAGACATAAGGAATGCTCTTCAGAATAACGCTCTTCCTTCTATGGGAGGGGAGAAAAGAAATGAAGAAAAATAGAAATAACAGCATTCAAAATAATTAAAACAGAGCCATGTGCTCAACTACTCTAGAGCAAAAATATAATTTAACCCCTCTGAAAGCTAGTCTCACCTTCACTGATTTATTTATTAATTCATTCAACTAACATTTATTGAGTACCTACCTTGTGCCAACTATGTTCTGGACACTTGGGCTACAGCAAGGAGCAAAGAGTGTATAGTCTGTGGTTGGGTGGAGAAGATACCGATGGACCAAACATATATAATTCAACAGCTGGTGATAAGACAACGGAAGAAGAGAGCATAGGCAAGTGAGTCTGTATCAATGATGGACCATGGAATCTAAGCCAGGTTCAGAAAAGGAGGCATGGGAGGGGTGAGAGGCAGTCAAGTCAATGGGTTGGATGTCCCAGCCCGATCCATTGGTGGAAGTGGAAAACTAAAGGGAATTTGCTAGAAAAATAGGAGCAGGAAGCCAAAGAGTGAAATGGTGACATTGAAACTGTGAGGAGGACCCAATGATGGGTAATGAAACTGTCTTGCTGTTATACAGAATGAGTAGCTGAGGCAAAATGAAGGAAAAGATCATGGGAGAAGATGGGGTCGAAGAACTGATGGGCCAGATACTGGACACATCGTCCATCGGGATATTGACATCACCCAAAATCATAATGGAAGTAGCGCTGGAGAAAGAGGAATGGGGAGCCCAGGGCTGAATTTATATCCTTCCACCAGAGAACTAAATGGGAGTGAGAGAGTGAGCTGGAGTCTTAAACAGGTCTCTTAATCTCAGTTGCCTTGTCTGAAAATAAAATGGCACAAATAATCTGTAAGGTGACTTCCAGATGCCCCCAAAGGGCAAGCTAAAATGGTTGATTCAACCCCTGAGTCTCCTCCTGACAGGAAAAAAAAGGGGGTCAAATTAGCAAGTGTATCCATTTATCTGTTAAACAGCACTTAGAATTACACTGCGAATTAGGCCTGCTTATATGAAATCCACTCTAGAGCCTTTTCTAAGTGCCTTAATTAACCGTGACAGAAAGAAAAGTCCATTCTACCGCCCATGTGTGTCTCCTTCTTTCCACTGTGTCATTCCACATTTAAGAGGTAACAGTGCTCCTTTCTGGTCAACTGTGGCTTCCACAACCTGGCATTTACGAATCTCCACCAAAAGGCCCCTCCTAGACATCCAGCATTCCACAGGTTCCCCAGCACAGACTGATGGCTTCTAACAACACTGGTCAGTCCCTTACTCCCCACACACATACTTGGCTTCCTCCTGTGGAGGACAGGGTGCAGTCAGCCTAGTCCCTGACACAGACTAGTTCTATACATGCTTATTGCTCTGTATAGAAACGACCTCACTCATCTGCATTTGTCTGAGAGAGTGCTCTTTCACATACAAACAACAAATGGTGACTATTATGATCCAGTCCTCATGAAGAACGGTAGGTTTTTGATTGGTTTTGTTTTGGGTCTCTATGAAACTAAACTTAAATTGCAGCCCGGCGCGGTGGCTCACGCCTGTAATCCCAGCACTTTGGGAGGCCGAGGCGGGCGGATCACGAGGTCAGGAAATCGAGACCATCCTGGCTAACACGGTGAAACCCCGTCTCTACTAAAAATACAAAAAATTAGCCGGGCATGGTGGTGGGCGCCTGTAGTCCCAGCTACGCGGGAGGCGTCAACTGGTAAAATCATGCATTCTATTTCTCTCTCTCTCTCCCTCTCTCTCTCTCTCTCTTTTTAGATGAAGTTTGCTCTTGTTGCCCAGCCTGGAGTGCAGTGGCGCGATCTTGGCTCACTGCAACCTTCAGCTTCTGGGTTCAAGCGATTCTCCTGCCTCACAGCCTCCCAAGTAGCTGGGATTACAAGCATCCGCCACCATGCTCAGCTAATTTTGTATTTTTTAGTAGTGACAGGGTTTCACCATGTTGGCCAGGCTGGTCACAAATGCTTGACCTCAGGTGATCCACCCACCTTGGCCTCCCAAAGTGCTGGGATTACAGGCATGAGCCACCACACCCAGCCAGATTTTTCTTATTATATACTCTCATCTCTCCTTCTGTTCCTCCTTGCATTTATTTAAAAGCAGTATGATCAGACCAGCCTGGGCAACAGGGGGAGACCCTGTCTCTACAAAAAAATAAACAAATCAGCCAGGCACAGTGTCGTGTGCCTGTAGTCCCAGCTCTTCAGGAGACTGAGGTGGAAGAATGGCTTGAGTCCAGGAGGTTGAGGCTGCAGTAAGCCACAATCACACCACTACACTCCAGCCTGGGTGACAGAGCTAGACACTGTCTCAAAAATAAATAAATAAATAAAGCAGCAAGATCAGTTAATAATGTTAGCTTGTGCTGGTTGATATTCCCATACCCCTTAATTTATCTGTTAAATGGCAATTAGAAACACATGAAACTATTGGTTAACATACACAATTCCCGAGGGTTTTACATTTCAAATAATGAGATCAAAAACGATTTCAAAGAACCATGCTCTACCTCACTCACCTCCTATTTCTCTTACAAACAATAGCTTTATGACAGTTTTGATCTGTGTTGAAAATGTGTATATTTCTGACCCATAAGAATTTATAAACCTAGAGGTAAATTTCTTAAAATAAATAAAACCTAACAGAAAAATTGATTGGAGGATTCACATCCTGGGGAACAAAATCCATGCTCAAAATCATTATGATTGGAATGTGGTCAAATGAAACAAATCCCAAAGGATCCCCATGTTCCAGATGTAGCCACAGTATTTTCAGTTATGGTCTCCTTCAACTCAATATACCTAAATTTGGATAGGGGAAACTCACCCTAATAGCCAGAAGACTTTACAGTATGAGACTTTTTCAAACCAAAAGCATATGCTATTCTAAATATATACTAAAATATATATTATGTCTATCTATGGATGTATCTGTATATGTATGCATATATAGATACAGACTATATATCTTATTCTTTCTTAAACATATATGAACAAATCAGACACAACATAATTCTCTGGCTAGGGCAGGGCACACTGTTCACAGCTGAACAACTGAGAAACAGACTCCTTGATGGTTCACTTGAAAATGTGTTTAATAGATTCTTACTGAGACTGGGTCACTTGATGTGGCAATCTCCAACAAAATGACGCAGCTGCAAAAAGACACACAGCTCATTTTGATGTAAAATCTCTCATCCAGAGCAAATTAAAAATCCACACATCTTCCCATCTCCTGTGAAACCAGAGCCACTGTTGGCAGAGACAGTGAAGATATGGCCCAGGTGAGCTTGGCTAGACCCACATTTCTGAATTCTACCAGGTCATAATTACCCAAAAAAAAAAAGGGTAAATATTTCTTCCAAACAAATCAGATTCACTTGTACATATGTCACATTTAAAAATAAATTTAGCCAGGCGCGGTGGCTCACGCCTGTAATCCCAGCACTTTGGGAGGCCAAGGCGGGCGGATCACGAGGTCAGGAGATCGAGACCATCCTGGCTGACACAGTGAAACCTCATTTTTACTAAAAATATAAAAAATTAGCCGGGCGTGGTGGCGGGTGCCTGTAGTCCCAGCTACTCGGGAGGCTGAGGCAGGAGAATGGTGTGAACCCGGGAAGCGGAGCTTGCAGTGAGCCGAGATCACGCCACTGCACTCTAGCCTGGGGGACAGAGCGAAACTCCATTTCAAAAAAAGAAATAAAAATAAAAATAAATTTAGTTGTCCATAAACTTGTCTATAATTATAGACTAGAAGTTATTCATTATGACATTTACATTACTAATATCCACTAGACTATGGATATCAGCCTGAACTTTTTTGTTAGTTATACTCATAAGAGATATCATTAAAAATAACTTTTCCCAATTACTCAATTTCCCAATTACTCTGTTAATTTTCATTGTGGTGTTATATAATCACATGTAGGTATTTCCTTCTAGTACTTCTAAAGTTTCATTTTTTTCATACTGAAAGTGTAAAGTTGTCCCAAATTAATTCTGGTGAAGGGACCTGATGTTATTTTTGCCAAATGGTCAGACAGTTGTCCTGAATCCTTTATTTAAGCAATCTCTCCTTTCCTCACTTATTTGAGATTTCATTTTTTATCAAATACTAAATTATCAGATCCATTTCAGGATTATCTATTCTATTTTTTTTATTTTTTGAGACCGAGTCTTGCTCAATAGCCCTGGCTGGGGTGCAGTGGCATGATGTTGGCTCACCACAACCTCCGCCTCCCGGGTTCAAGCCATTCTCCTGCCTCAGCCTCCTGAGTAGCTGGGATTACAGGCATGCACCACCACACCTGGCTAATTTTTGTATTTTGAGTACAGACAGAGTTTCACCATGTTGGCCAGGCTGGTCTTGAACTCCTGACCTCAAGTGATCCACCCGCCTCGGCCTCCCAAAGTGCTGGGATTACAGGCGTGAGCCACCACACCCAGCCGGGATTACCTATTCTTATCTTTATCTTTCTGTCTATCCTGCTAATAGTATCATACTGATTTTTTAACTTTTCGTTGAAGTTTATATTAAAAAGTGCACAAAGCATAAGTGTACCACCTGATGAATTTTTATAAACTGAACACACTATGACACCAGCTCCCAGATGCCAGCCCCCCAGAGCCCTCCTCAAGCTCCATCCCAGTCACCGCACGCACACACAAACATACACAGGGTAACCACTATATTCACTTCCAACAACCGAGGTTAGTTTTGCCTGTATTTGTCCTTTATATAAATGGAATCGTGCAGCAATACCAAGCTATTTTAATTATAATTTTCTAGTCCTTTCCTAACTTTCTCATGGTTATTCGCACATATCTTGTCTTGACAATGTGAACTTTATCTGTGCCCTCTGCTCCTGGAAGACAGTGACAGTCAGCTTTTCAGAACCTATAACATGGTCCCAAATCCACTTCCATCTTTTCCACTTTTTAAAATATGTGTTTGTTTTGTGTGTTTGATTGGTTTGGTTTTATGTCAAGGGCAGAAAGAAGGATACAAAACAAGTCACAGTTTGACTCCTTTCATTGATGTGCAATCCTCTGAGAGTTGTCATCCAATTGGAAAAAGGGTTCTTAGCAACCAAGCTGGGAAGCCACTGGCTCCAGTGCCTCCCAAGCACCCATCAAGTCTTGAAGAATCATGGCCCTGACATTCACACCTTCTTCGCCAGATGTCAGCAGAGGTAGCTGAGAAGTAATTCCCATTCCTAAATTGTGGGTGGGGAGGCTGTTTTCTCTGTCAAAAAAGCCTCATCAGAGTTTACAGGCTCAGTGTCCCCAGCCTCATCAGGGTCCTCCCACACATCCCCATTCCCAGTTGCAGGGTCACACTCTTTTCCAATCAATGCCCTCACTTCAACAGTAGACACCTGGTGAGACTGAGCATGCACTTTTCATTGCAGGTCAGCCACTTACATGATAAGAGCTTGTGTGTGATTTTCCACAATTTCAGCCTTTGTCTACAAGAGATAAGACTCACTCAGGGCAACCTTAGAAAACTTGAGGCTCAGTATGTGTTTCTGGGGCCAGGAGTTACAATCCCTGAGTTCAACAGTTTCTTTCATTACTTTGTCAAGCGAACTTAGGAATAACCAACCAACTTCGTTACATTCCTTGGTTCTCCACATATGGTCAAAGTTACTATGTATAGAGCCACTAAACTCCTTGCCTCTCAAGAGCAGTGAATCAGGAGTATCAAATGCATTTATTCTGCATAACTCTCTAAAGAGTTCACACCAAAGACTATCAGTGTTTTCTATACTATTAGGAGTAGAGTCCTCAGCATTTTCAGGTCTAATCAGCTTAAGCAGCCAACTCCAGAAACCCCAAAACCAACTAAAGAAATCCATCCTTAAAATTCTGTTCCTCTAGAACCACTCCTGGTACCAAAACCTGTATTAGTCAGGATTCTCTAGAGGGACAAACTAATAGGATATATGTATATATGATGGGGAGTTTATTAGGAGAATTGACTCACGCGATCACCTGTGAAGTCCCGCAACAGGCTGTCTGCAAGCTGAGGAGCAAGGAAGCCAGTCCAGGTCGCAAAACCTCTAAAGTAAGGAAACCGACACTGCAGCCTTCAGTCTATGGCCGAAGGCCCAAGAGCCCCTGACAAATCACTGGTGTAAGTCCAAGAGTACAAAAGCTGAAGAACTTGGAGTCTGATGTTTGAGGGCAGGAAGCATTCAGCATGGGAGAAAGATGAAGGCTGGAAGACTCAGCAAGTCAGCTCCTTCCACCTTTTTCTGCCTGCTTTTCTTTCTGAACTTTTAAAATATTTCTACAAAAAAGAATATTTTTAATTCAACTGCTAAATGTTCAACATGAATAATTATAATGCTAAATTGTATATGCAATATTTTCTCCACTTATAGACAATAAAGAGCTTCTAAGCGTCTATCTCTAAGATTCCCACATTCAACCCAGTAGAGTCACGCTAAGTCTATTCATCTCTCCCTTAAAAGATTGCAATTTCATTCTGCCCATTTAACTTTTCCCTGGGACAATAGACAAAAATGAAAATTAAACCTTTTTTTATAAGAATACACATTCTAATTTTCCAGTCTTCTACTTTTTCTTCAGTCTTGTCTAATAACCTGAGATTATGTCTCCAAGAGATCAAAATTGATGTTATACCACAACTAACCAGTTTGTGCTTGGAGATACTTTTATTATCTTGCAATAGGGAATAATAACCTTACATTTCTCATGCTTAGCCAATCTTGTATGAATTCCTACAAAGTTAATGAGCACTACACTGTTACACCTCTGAGTCTCTGCCCAGGAAGTTCCTTCTGTTCTGAGTGCCACGGCAGATTGGATAGGATGGCTTTGACCTGGTTTTGAATCCCCACTCTGCCACTCATCACTGTGTAACCTATAGATTCCTATGTGATAGAGGTGAAAACAGTATATGGCCTGCAGGTTTGCTGTATGGATTACATAAGGTCATGATATAGAGCACTTAGCAAAGTGCCTGGCAAGTACACGCTCAATAACTGTTAGCTATTTTCATTATTATCATTTCTATCATTTCCTTAGCTACCCTACTCATCTCTAGCACCCAGAGCTTGCCTCCCTCTTAGCACTTACCACCCTGGTCTTCACTGGCTTCCTCCTCTGATTCCATCTATTCCCCAAGGGAAGAACCAGTCTTAATTGATTTCTTTGTTGTTGTTTGTTTCTAGTGCCCAGAACTATGCTTTGCTCATAGTAAGTCTTCATTACATGTAATTAAAGAAAGAAGGGACAATGAGAGGAGGAAAAAATGAAGAGATGAGCTATCTGTACACATCTCCTGGAGCAGGAGTTTCACAATCCAACATGAAGTAAGTTTCTGGGGCCAGATGCATCTGTTTCAGGCACTGTTGGTATGAACCACATCATGCATTGAAATCTTATTTTCTGTACAATTGCAAACCAAAGTTTACCATTAAAGAAAAGAAACACATTTTTCATTGGGGATTTACAACCATTAAACTGGAAAGCACCACAAGTATCATCATCATCATCATTGACCTAAATGTCTTTGTGATTTAGGTCCATGTGAAGTCCATGACAGATGACAATGACAGAACTGACCAAGTAAAGAAAGTGGAATCATAATCACCTAAGATTTGACTAAATAAAAAGCATGTACCTAACTAAACTTAGATTTAAAGGTAATGCATGAGGGAAGGGAGAAGATAATGTGAAAAAACTACTCCATTTTCATTCAAGGAGCACTGCCCAAATCTAAGCACTAATTCATGAACTCCAGATTATCTGCATGATTGTATTTTAGGAAGATTACTGTGACAATCCTGGTCTGCCCACCAATCTCCTCTTGGACTTAATCTGTATCCATCACTGACCTATGTCTTTTTTTTGTCTTACCTTTTTTATTATAAAAGATTTCAGGCCAGGCACAGTGGCTCACACCTCTAATCCCAACACTTTGGGAGGCCAGGGCAGGTGGATCACCTGAGGTCAGGAGTTCAAGACTAGCCTGGCCAACATGGTGAAACCCCATCTCTACTAAAAATATAAAAATTAGCGGGGCGTGGTGACAGGCGCCTGTAATCCCAGCTACTTGGGAGGCTGACAGGAGAATCACCTGAACCTGGGAAGCAGAGGCTGCAGTGAGCCGAGATGGTGCCATTGCACTCCAGCCTGGGCAACAAGAGCGAAACTCCATCTCAAAAACAAAAAAAAGATTTCAAACATATGTAAACCCACGTGCATATCACCCAGATTCAACAATGACCAAATTCTATCATTTGTGTTCCACCTACATTCTCCCTACAGTTGGCATGTTTTGTTTTGCTGGAGAATTTTAAAGTATATTTCAAGCACCCTATTATATTGCCTGTAAACAACTTTAGTCTATGCCCAACAAATGTGCATGTTCAATGCCAGGACCACTACTGCACAACCCCAGTGAGGGCCACTCACACTAGTCTTCATGCAGTGCACAGCCTAAGCAGCCATATATGGCAACCATGTACAACACTTGCCACAGAAGAGGAGTCTGCAAACTTTTTCTTTAAAGGCCAGATGATAAATATTTTAGGCTTTGTGGGCCATACAGTCTCTGTAGCAACTACTCAAATCTGCTGTTGTAGCACAAAAGCAGGCACAGACAATACATAAACAAATGAGCATAGCTATGTTCCAATAAAATTGTATTTACCAAAACAGGCTGCAGAATTAAAAACAAACTAAAAATACAGGCTGTGGGCTGTAATTTGCTGACATCCCCATCCCTCCCCAACACTGGCCTTTTGTATAGTTCCAAAAATGATAGCTATTGTCAAAACCGAACAGACCATGTCTAAAAAGTGATTCTGGAAGGAAACATACTCTGTTGCTAGGAAAGCATGTATACCAATATGATGCTTTTCCCTTTGCCTGAAATTTTACAAACTCAGCAACCATCAATCACATAGTTAGTAGATTTTAGCTTCCCACGGTACATTTTGCACTGATGAAGATAGGCCATTCTTTATGCAACGTCCAGGCAAAGAAAACCTGGACATGCCAAAGGACTCCATGTGAGCTGAGAACAGGACTCAGGCCTCCCATGTTCTTAGAAAGGTCATCCTTTAATCAATTCCAGTACAAAAATAATAAACTTTTGCAACAAAAACAAAGCTCCCTACATCTTTTAGGAGGAACTTACATATCATAAATAATTGACTTCTCAATGTGCGCCCACAACAAATATGAATAGAGAAAAGGAAAAGAAGGAGTTAGAAGAGGAAATTAAGAAAAAGAAAGAGAAGAACAAGGAGGAGAAGGAAGAGAGAAGCATAGTATCACACACATGTATTTTTAGAAAGTCTTCGAGTTCAGTTTTCTTAGAGTTCTATTAGGCTCCACCTCATTTGCTTCCTGAACCTGAAAGTGTTTCTAAAAGGAAAGTGTCATCCAGAAGAGCAGCGAACAGGATCCAAGTCTGTCTGCCTTACATCCCCACAGCTACCACCAAAGCACCTTATCTGGAAGGTTCTAGTGCCAATCCCAATTCAAGGCAGAAGGAGTTTCAAAACCTCCAGCCTAATACTGTTGGACTCATTGAGGATTACCCCACCTTCTGGGCCATCCTCAATTTTGTGCCCACATAAATTCTGGCTTGACCTGCTGGCCTGGCTTGACCTCCTGGCCTGTTCTCCACTTGTATCCCAGAGTTCAGGTAATCAAATCTCTGTAGCTGATCATATTTGAGAAGAGGAAGGGAAATGCCAATCAAAACCACAATGAGATATCATCTCACCCCAGTTAGAATGGCTACTGTCGAAAAAAACAAGAAGAAGAAATGTCTACCCTTCCCCAGCTCACCTCCAGTAGGAAACCTTCCAAAGCCCATTTCCCAACCCCAGTCTGGGCTAGATGCCACTCCTGTGCACCTGACATACCCCTAGGAACTCTATCGCTGTTCTGTAACTCTGCTTATTTGCCTTCCCCAATGGACCAAGACATTCTTGAAGGCAGAAAATCTTTCTCATTTATTTTTATTACCTACAGTGTCTAGCACAGTGTTTGTTAGATTAATTAATTAGACCTACTGCTCGTCTTGTCAGGACTATTTGCTGCGGCCTACAGCTATGCCAAACAGAATGTTCTAAACAGAATGTTCTACTTAGCCAGATCTCCTCTGGGCACCAGTTGGAGGAGAGGTACCTCATTCAAAATCCTATTCCCTCTAGTCTTCCCTGTCCAGGTATAACAACCTGCCCATCCATGCCCCAAGATACAACACAAGATATTGCATTCACTTCCAGGATAATTCATTCCAAGATAATGCATTCACATGGCAATGAGCCTTAGGAACGTTGATCAAAGAAGGGCTTAGTTGTAGGAGTTCACTGGTTGTGACTCCTACCACTCAAATGTCTGGCTCTTACCAAAAACCCCAGCTGAGAGAGATGTCATCATTGAGCAGAACATCCATCAAGCTTCCCTTTGGGCAGTATTCCATCACAATAACCACATCTGGCAGTGCAATACAGCCTCCAGTGAATCTGCAGATGTTTGGATGATCTAATTCTCTAGAAAAACCAATACAGATCAGAAAGGATTTCTCTGGGACATGATCTCCTAATTCTCACTTTAAAATCCGACCTAGTTTTTCTGACCACATAAAGAAACAAATATCCCCCTGGATTTAGGGTTGTGCAAAACTAAAGCTTGCAAATCCACCCACTGTGATGCAGGGTAAAGCATTTAGAAGAAAACATAATCGTCATCAAAATTCATTCTGGGCCAGAACTTTACATTCAATATCTGTAATTTGTGCAACAACCCTGACTGGTGGCTATAACTGTCCTCACTCTAAATGAGGAAACCAAGGCTCAGAGAAGTGACGTAACTTAGCCAAGGTCCCCCCGATAGGTGACGGAGCTAGATCCTAAACCTGACTTGGCCTAATTCCCAAATTCATTCATGGTGTTTTTCAAACATTGCCATAGTGCATTCCAATATAAAATACAAATACAAAAAGAAGAGTTCTCACACTAGGAAAAGTTGAATTTTCTTCACAAATAATATTGCTTCAGAAACAAAAGGCAATTTTCACAAGCCAAGTAGTCACAGACTTTTCAGTCTCTCCACGCCAACCTCTCATATGTTTGTTTTTCTTTAAGTTGGATTCACCCAACCCCCACCCCAGGGAGGGAGTAGGCTCCCTTAATCCCAGGCTTGCAGCTGGCATTTCAGCGTGGTCATTACTACATCTGCACCATCAGCACAGAGTCACAGGTGCTGCCTTGCATAAACCAAAGATTGATTTGCAGATTATCCATGAGGAGCTTTCCAGTCATAACATTTTTCTCCAATCAAAATTCCACCATCCTTTGTGCAAGTACACAGGCAGTAGGGGAGGGAAAATATCCACTGTCTTTTCAGCTTAAGTTTGCTTCCCCAATCATCACATCTCGAATTACGTCGCAAGACATTCTCCAAGGAATAGCACAATAGCAGTACTTATCAGAACTGACGCCAGGGAGGGGAGGAATGTTTATGCTTGTAGTAAGTCCCAACTGGTAGATGAAGGGCCTTTTTTCCCCACTCTTCGGAGTGAAATTCTCTGGTCTCTCCTACCCCTTACTCACTTGCCACCAAGGAAAGGGATCATCGATGAGTGGGAGTTCACACTCACTATGTCACCATTACTGGTGGGCGGCATCACTGTGGTAAAGACCATCTCTTCCATTACTGTTCCCACAGGGTAAGCACCACTGGGCAGTTCCTCCTCTGTGGGAAGAGCTGCCGTTCTTGTTCTACCTACAACTGGGGTGGGTGAGGTAGGCCCGTAGTCCTGGTGTGTAGGTGGTCAGATAAGTGACTTTATGTCTCCTCTGCAGGCCAAGCTGCTCATGTGCCCACTCGCTTGTCTGGCTGAGCATGTGAGTCTAATGACTTGGATGTGGGCTCAGTGGTGGAAGCACGCACTTCAGCATCTGGCTCTCCAATCCAGCTTTTAGCAGAGTTTGCTTTGAATATCAGGGACTTGATAGTCAGGACAAGTGTTACTTTCTTCTCTTGCTATTATTCCTTATGTGTTCTTCCCATTGGTCAGAAGCAGAAAGGGAAGAAGAGATGAATAGCAACCTGAACATTTAACAACTGAGAGCTCTTGGAAACCAGGCTCTGAAAATATTCTCTATCAACATTAGAATGGCACCAAGTCAAGGGCACATGAGGAAACCCCTCCCAACTGCAGGATGAGATGTCTGAAATACCTGACATAGGGCATATTAAGAGAACAATTATCTGTGTCCAGTTTTATCATCTATAATATGTGTTTTATATACTCATCAAGCAAAGATGCTTTAGTTTGCTGAAACCGGTGAATCACAGAGGCTTTTGCAAATGTAAAGACATAGTATGTAGCTGCAGGATACTGCAGGCTCCTTTGCTAGCTGGAAGATTAGTTGCTGTATCTTTGCAAAACCCCAAACTTCAACCCAACCCATTCTCTCTTAACCAAGATAAACTGCCGTCAACCCAGCATCTCCCTCTTCCATTCCCTACCCATTTCTAGAGAAGAGGGAACTGAAAACTGATATTAATATATTGCCATATGAGTTTTTGGGAATAAGAGAGGAGGAAATAGGCCTACTCCCCTTCTCTCTTCCCTCTCCTGAATCTAAAGCCAGCCTGATGCAATAGGGAAGAGTGGTGGGAGCAGAAAGAGGCTGAATCTCAGTGGGGAAGTGCAATTGTGATTTCCTCTAATAGGTAAGTTTTTGGCATAATCTGTGCACAAAATAAGGCCTTAGACTGTAAGAAAATAATTATTTTTTCTAATAAAAGCCATTGTTCTTTTGCTGCAATCAACTTTCAAGTTCTCTAAATATTTGTGATATTAAATCTATCAAGCTCTAATCCTTTGGCCATCACTAGTCTTCTTGTTCTTAAAAAGAACCTCTATTTATCCTTTGCCATGATGGGTTAAATATAAAATAAGACATAATACAAGTAAATGAAAAGCAAGGAAAACTATTAGGTTTGTACTTGTGTACCAACTCTGAGAGATGATTGGAGATGACTGAAGCACTGTGTTGGGAAGGATTCTGAGGCCAGATCTGTACTCAGAGGAAAGGTACTAATATTAGAAAGGTCCGTGGGCATAAGCAATGCACACATTGTCCATCCTTGAAAGATTTAGAGTCTTACTCTTGAGTCCAAAAGGCCAATTCACAAGGACATCAGTATGGAAGGTTGGTGTTGCAATAATACATATGAAGATTCAGAGTTTGGACCAAATACAAGCTCAATATGAGCCAGCAACATGAGGGCATTGCCAGAGATGGCAGCATGGGTGGAGGCATGTTGTCCAAGGCTAGGGAGGCATGATCTGCTCTGTACTGGCAGGACTGCGGCAGGAGTGTTGGGTTTGATTCCAGATGCATGCTTGGAGAGAATTGTTAGTCAACGGCTAGAGAGCAGTGCACTTGAAAAAGGGCTTTGGTAAACTATCGCAAGGACAAAAAACCAAACACCGCATGTTCTCACTCATAGGTGGGAATTGAACAATGAGAACTCATGGACACAGGAAGGGGAACATCATACTCCGGGGACTGTTGTGGGGTGGGGGGAGGGGGAGGGACAGCATTAGGAGATATATCTAATGCTAAATGACGAGTTAATGGGTGCAGCAAAACACATGGCACATGGATACATATGTAACAAACCTGCACATTGTGCACATGTACCCTAAAACCTAAAGTATAATAATAAAAAAAAAAAAAGAGAGAGGAAAAAAAAAAGAAAAAGGGCTTTGGAATCTATGTTTCATGGAGAAAAACAAGGATGTTGAAACTGAAGAGAAAACTTTCAGGGAATCCAGATACCCACCCTTCTTGGTAATACCTGTTGCCCCCAAGGTGAGCTTCCCAGGTTCTTGGCGACCACTAACTTAGCTAATGAGGTAACCCACATGAGCTCTCCAGTGCATTTGCCTGCCTGCCACCATCCTGGTGGGCCTGTTGCACCCAGATGTCAAGCTGGTAGGCTGGGATCAATTAGCAATTGTAATTAAAACTGAATGTAATTAACCACATAACAGTGAGATGTTCTTGTTTAATTTCCTGAAGTTAAGAGACTATAATGTTCTGACAGAAGACAATAAATATTTCAAAAACTCCTAAATTTGGTTATGCATTTGAGTTTCATCCAAATAATTGTTCACCAAACCATTGTTACCGAATAAAAATGCATTGGCCCACACACATAGGTTAACTATCTTAATTAATGATCTTGTGGCCCACTACCAAAAGACTTGAATGCCCCTGCTGACTTTAAGCGCTTAAAAAATAGATAGCTGGGCCGGGCGCGGTGGCTCACACTTGTAATCCCAGCACTTTGGGAGGCCGGGGCGGGTGGATCACGAGGTCAGGAGATCGAGACCACGGTGAAACCCCGTCTCTACTAAAAATACAAAAAATTAGCCGGGCGTGGTGGCAGGCGCCTGTAGTCCCAGCTACTCGGAGGCTGAGGCAGGAGAATGGCGTGAACCCGGGAGGCAGAGCTTGCAGTGAGCCGAGATCGTGCCACTGCACTCCAGTCTGGGCGACAGAGCGAGACTCCGCCTCAAAAAAAGAAAAAAAATAGATACCTGATGGCTGTACAACCATGTGAATGTGCTTAACACCACTGAACTGTAGACTTAAAAATGGCTAAAATGGTAAATGTTATGTCATGTATATTTTACCACACACAAAAAAATGTTCAGGCCAAGAACAATAGTTCATATCTGAATTCCAGCACTTTGGGAGGTCGGGGCAGGGGGACTGCTTGAGGCCAGGAACTTGAGCCCAGCCTGGGCAATACAGTGACAGCTCGTCTCTAACTCAGAAAAATAAACAAAGTTTTTAAAAATAGCACAGTGCAGTGGTAAGAGTACAGGCTTTTGGGTCAAGCAGAGAGGTACTCAAATTATGACTGGGCTACTTATCGGCTCTGTGACCTCAAGCAAGTTGCTGAAGCTCTCTGAATCAATTTCTTTATCTGCAGAATGGGAGTAATAATGCTTACCAGTCTAATTAGGTGGGTAGCAAGAAGTAAGAAACACAGCTGATATATAGAAAGCATCCAGTGGGTAACATGGCAGCCAAGGATAGATCAGACTCAGCATAAAGACCAGTGGGGAGAAGTTACAGGAAGACCTACTAGCGTTCATGATAAGGAAAACTTGCTAACTTAGAGCAGTCTAACAATAGAAGAGGTACCTCTACAGAAAGACCATCGCATTGCAAAACCATAGCCCCACAAACCACAGCAACGGAGAAACAATGACCCACGAAGCAGAGGTTCACAAACAATAATTCACTCCCCAAGACTGAGGCTCGTAATCCATTCCATAGGATGAAGGAGCCACCTGTGAGCAGCAAATAATCTCAGGCTCAGGCTTCCCACAGGGGTGGTTCCTCAAGGCCACCAGCCCCGTGTATTCTGTTTACTTTACTTGCTGCACTTCCCTACGGATCACTTTGGAGAAAGTAAATGTCTTCTTCTTGATCCTGTTTATGGCCACAGTCCTCATAACTGTAATCAGATAAGCTATGTACACTCTTATTTGTGTGAGATCTGAACTACATTCCCCCTCTCACCCATGGGTAAAGTTAAAGTGGCGTCTTCCCAGGACAAGCTGGTTTGATGGGCACAGCAATTTGCTAGAGAGCATGAGAACTTCCCTGTGGGTCCCATTAGCTTCAGGCCTCTAAGAGGAGTCAGAAATCAGGAGACAGGGGTGGGGATTCCTGCATAGTATTTGGAGCCATTGATTCCTACAAAGTTTTGAGGATAACCTTTCTTCGATTGTTTTCTCAGCCTTTCTAGGAGCTGCCTTCTTGGAGCTCCCCAAAATATTGCAGTAATCCTTTCTAATCACCTTGCTTTGGACTTATCTGCTTAAATGCACATGTCTGTACTGTACTGTGAACAACCTGAAGACCTGCGCTATGTCTTTTTCTTTCTTTTTTAGACCTGTGGTCTCACTATGTTGCCTAGGCTGGCCTCACACTCCTGGGCCATCCTCCCCCCTCAGCCTCCCAAAGTGCTGGCATTACAGATGCGAGCCTCTGTGCCTGGCCTTATGTCTTTTTCTTGCTCATATTCCCCACACCATTGCCAAGCGCAGAGCCAGCTTTCAGTGTAAGATTGTAGAATAAATTGGATAGAGAGCTGGGGCCAAATGGGCTGCAAGAAGACAAAGAAAGGAAGGCAAGGAAGGAGAAGAGAACTCCATAGGACACTGACTCCACACTTGACACGCTTTCTCCTATCTTGGGTGATGATGATTTAATCCTTGTGAGAACCCACCCAGGGTAGGCACTATTGTTACCTTCTCTGAATAGAACGAAGAAATTAATAACTGGTGCAGAGATATTCATTAGTGAGTGAGGGGTCAAGATTCAACCCGCATCTACCTATTCCAAAGGCCAAGCTGTTTTCTCTAAGAAAACACAGCTCAGCCCAGTCCCTTTCCCTGGTTCTGCAGGTCTGCCCTGTCCCCATTCTGCAGAACCAACCCCCTCTATTACTGAAACCTCTCCAACAATCCAGAGAGCTGGCAGTGTTACTGCAATTCCAAGTCCTACGAATCTACACCAGTGCAGTCCTGTGTTCTTCAGGTAGGAACTATTTGAGAGAATGAATTCATATACATTAGCTAGGTGCTACTTTCATTCTCAAAATAGTAATGAATACCTTTGCTGTGAAATTATGGTAGGGAATAAATTATTATTTATGCTTTTGTTAAAACAAAACAGCTCTAAGGTTGGGTGCAGTGGCTCATGCCAGTAATCCCACCTTGGGAGGCCAAGGTGGGAGGATCACTTGAGCTCAGGAGTTCAAGGCCAGCCTGGGCAACATAGGGAGTCCCCATTTTAAAAAAACTTTTTCAATAAAAAATTTTAGAAAACAGCTGTAATGAACTAAATTCTAGCATACTTAAGTGAATATTGGGAGAAAAAGATTGGATTGTGACCACCAAATGAAAAAATTACATCCTCCTATCAATGGCTCCAAATACTTTTAAGTTATTCCACTTTGCAGTGTATAAAGCATTTCAACACAAATTAATCTCACTTGGTCTTCTGAGAAGAATCAAATAAGTTATATATCTTCATCTTTTAATGCAGATAAATCTATCAATATTTTCCTTTCAAGTTTATTCATTGCTTTTCAGTTCATAAACTCCTTTCTTAAAATTTTTTCCTTTCGTCTTTTACAATGAATTATTTAAGCAACCTAAAATTAATTTGAGAAATAAGGTTAGGTGAGGCTATAATTTGATTTTTCCCATATTGATCTATTTTTTATTTTTTGGCTTTTTTTTTTTTTTGGTTTTTTAGAGATGGGGTCTACTATGTTGCCCAGGCTGGTCTCAAACTCCTGAGCTCAAATGATCCTCCTGCCTCGGCCTCACAAAGTGGTAGGATTACAGGCGTGAGCCACCACACCCAGCCCTCCATACTAATCTATTGTTGCAGCACAATTTATTGAATAATCTTTCCTCTTTTCAGGTATTTGAGCTTTGCCATGCATTTATTATACACGTATCCATTTGTCCATTTCAAACTTATCTATTCTATTCCAAATCTATTTGTCAAGTCTTTTTTTCCCAATCATACACTCCCACCTTCTCTCGAGCAAATAATACTGTTCTTTTATGCAGGGTGAAGCAAGTAGAGTCTGCAAATTGTTTTTTTCAACCCAACTTCACTCTTCCTACAACTTTTGGAAATCTGTATTTTCAGAAGCTTTTCTCACGTCAAGCAGAATTTGTTAGCAAAACCTGTTCTAGCTAAGCCTATGGTGAATCTGTTAGAAGGGGATGGGTGGCTATGCTGTGTGCAAGAGCTTCTGAGAAATAGCACTGCTTAATCCAATCACCTATGATGCTTATAGCAATCACAAAATTACTTAGACATTTAAAGGGAAAAAATTGTCAGAGATGTATCTTTTAGGTGAATGGTTTTACCATAAAAAGCTGACTTTCTTGTCTTGGGTTAAGAACACATTTTTAGTTACATGGATTTCCTCCCCAGTAATTGTTGGAATATTGGCTAAATAAAATATTCTCCATAGCAGATTTAAATCACACCCAAAACTGTCCATTTGAGTTATGAGTATTCGTCTTTTTCTTTGTGTTTTAGGCATTTTCTTGAGACACTGGGTAAAGATGGGGGAAGGCTAAATAGAGACCATTTAAACCACTTTAATTGTTATTTCAATGGGGAGTTGGAAGGAAGTATGTTGGGCGCACTGCTAGGCAATCGACCACTGCATGACCCAACAAATGCAGACATTGTCTAAGTTACAATTTGCACAGATATTGTCTAAGTTACATTTGCACTACTTTTAACTAGCACTGGGAAAAGCCTGGCTTAAGAGTAAAAGAAAGGCCTAGAATTCAACAGACTTGGGTTCTAATCCTGACTCCACTTAATACTACTTGAAAACACTGGGCAAGTTTATTTCCCAGCTCTGTGCCTCAGTTTCCTTGAATAGAATGTTAGGAAACTACAACTTACCTTGTAGGATTCAAGAATAAGAGACAATGCATAGAAAGGACCTTGTACAATAGTTGGCACAAAGTAGGCATCTAATAAAAAGCCAGTTATTAATGCCTCCAAGAATATGAATGGTCTGTATGTCCATATCATTTCTAGCTTAAGAACTCACCCCAAAAAAGTAAAAGGATAGGAGCTCTGTTGAGTGGAGAAAAAAGATTCTAGATGATTCTCTTAGTTTACAGAATTTCTGCCTAGGAAATCATATTCTTGCCTCTGGCTTGAAGGGCATCCAAGAGCCCACTCACTGCAGCTCAAGCTTGGCACAGACGTGGGAACATCCCCCCTGCCCTGCACTGAACACACTCCTCAGGAACCAGCCTACGAGATTACTTTGGGTGACATGACACTTCCTAGAAGCCAAAAGCAGCCATGCAGATGCTGCCCCCGGTGCCCCTGCTGGCATGGGAATCCTTGGCCACTGCCAACCTGCTGCCCAGGCTCCCCTCCACAGTCCACCGAGCCACATCTGAGTGGAAGAAACAAAACAGCCCACATCCGTGTGTGCAGCCAACAAAGGGAACAAGCCGATCAGCAGATATCACTGAACAAGAACCCCTCATAATAATAACGGCTACCGTGCATGTGCCAGACACCCCCACCTGGCACTTTTCATGTGTCTTCTTGTTTAATTATCACAATAACCCTGTGAGATGGGTATTGGTACTGTACCATCATTTTACAGAGGAGGAAATGAGGTTCAGAGAAATTCAAAGTAGCTTGTCCAACATCTCATAGCTGATAAGAGTCAGAGATAAGATTACAACCCAGATCTGTTTGACTCCAGTGCTCAAATTCATTCCACCATACATGCTGGCTGTCCCAAGAGCCCACATACAGAGTTGTCTGCTTGGGATTCAGAATCTGACCACAGACTCCAACCTAAAAGGAAACTTTGAGATTCTCGGTTATTACAGTATGTTCTCCAAGCCCACCCTTGTACACTCTGCCTTGTGATACTGGGGATGGGACCCTGCACAGCCCATTTCTCCTGCCAGCTGCTCTCTTGAGGTGTTTTCTAGGGGTGGGGAGTGCTAAAGGGATACCTAAAGGAGGGAGACGGCATCGGCTACTTCCTGCCTGCTTCCCATTTAGGTCAGCACGGCCCCAGAAACCTTTCTTCTTTAGAACTCCTATAGCAGTCTGTTGCCACAGCACAGTGATTGTTTGCAGTTTTCTCAGCACCAGCCAAGTTGTATCACTCTCCTTCCCCCTCCCCAGAGGCATCAGGATCACCTGAGCTAAGAGGTGCATCCGCTTCTCCAAGTTTCTGAGTTTTAATAGTCACAACTTCTTCACTCTGTTCCCAGCCCCTGCAGCTGTTTCCTCTGTGGTTCCTTTGTGCTCCCTGATTGCCTTTCCAGTTCTTTAATTCCTGGTTAATAATACATTGTATCAACTTCTCTTTTAAAATAACTGGCATGACTTGTCTCCTGACTGGACTCCATTTTACACAGAGTCATCGTCTACTCTAATGCCTTTTTTTTTTTTTTTTGAGACGGAGTCTCGCTGTCACCCAGGCTGGAGTGCAGTGGCGCGATCTCAGCTCACTGCAAGCTCCGCCTCCCGGGTTCACACCATTCTCCTGCCTCAGCCTCCCGAGTAGGTGGGACTACAGGCGCCCGCCACCGCGCCCAGCTAATTTTTTGTATTTTTAGTAGAGACGGGGTTTCACCGTGGTCTCGATCTCCTGACCTCGTGATCCACCCGCCTCGGCCTCCCAAAGTGCTGGGATTACAGGCGTGAGCCACCGCGCCCAGCCTCTAATGCCTTTCAAATGAGGAGACTGAGGCCCAGATAAGTTAAGTGACTTGCTTAAGCTTGCATGCTCAGTAAGAATATAAAATAATGTTGCTACTATTTGTCCTCTTAGAATGTGCTATAACACCATGAGGTACATACCACCATCCCTATCCCTACCCACACCCTCTTAGAATGTGCTATAACCCAATTACATACATACCGTCATCCAATAAAACAAATGCAGAAATTGAGGCTCAAACATCATGTGATTTCCCTAATGTCACCCCTTAATGAGTAATAGAGGTACAATTTGAACTGAATTAGCCTAACTGTGAAACCAGGGCTCTTAACCACTATTCCACACTCAGTGTGTTATCTACCCATCCCTCTGGACTGGATAAACGTCTCTGCATCTTCAAGGGCTGGTGGAGCTCCTAGCTGTGGTTTCTCGCGCTCCTAGAACTGCTCACCCTTGAAGCCAGTAATCTTCTCTTAGCACTACTGGCACAGAATATAAAACCTAAATATTGTCCATCTACTAACATTTCTTTAACCAAGTCCCCAAACCAAAAGGGAAGAAAGCAGCTAATCTTTTACATGATATTATTGTCTCCCAAGCTATCCGGGAATCTTCAGGATGATTAAAGTCCCTCTCATAGCCAGTTGCAATGACTCTAAGTCCTGGATGAGTCACAGAAAAAAAAAGGGGGTTGGGGGGAGGACTACTTGGCAATTAAAGGAGTAGGATCACAGTTATGAAAGCTATAAATATCTTTCACATGTCTTCTGTAGACTGGGCTGCAAAATAAGAAAGTTCCAATATGCTATTTATTAGTTATCAAAAAACACAAAGTTGCACTTCAAAAATATCAATAAGTCTCTATTACCTCTTGACAGGTAGAGCCCAATTAGGAGCTTCCAAGAAGCTGGGTTTGGAGTCCAGCCACTTTCTGACTGAGAGCTCTGCTGAACACTACAGCCAGTTAATCACAGGAGGAGACTAGATGGCTCCCATGTCAGGCATGCTGTAGGGCCATGGCAGGAGGAAAAGCTGCTTGCTGTCTACTAATGAGTCAACCTGGATGCCCAGCAGGCTCTGCTGGGCTCAGTGCCCTTGTTTGTAGGAAGTGCCCTCAGGATTCATCTTAGTTGCAGCCCAGAATGGAGGTTAAGTCAGGAGCCATGAGAGAACGTAGGAGGCCTTACCACCATGCGAGGGTTGAGCCTACCTACCAATCCAGGAGTAGAGAAAAAGACATTGGCCTTTTCAGGCATCCAGAGTTTTGGTGGGCAGCTCCATTGAAGCTCTTGAAAGCTCTGCTGCTTTCATTTAGTAACTATTTATGGACTGCTAACTAGGTACCAGGCACTGACAGTATTACTCTGTTGAAGTCAATAAACACTTGCTGACCACCTATATGTACAAGCACTTTACCAGGAAGAAAGGACTTACACCTAAAAAAGGTGGCCTTCCAGACTCGTGTGACTTCCTGCTCATCTCAGCACCCTGGGTGTCACGGGCTTTCTCAGTGCCCCGCAGCAGGAAGCAGTCCAATTTACTAGAAAGAGCAATAGACAAGGAGCCAAAGTTTATGTCTGGGTTCTGCCACTCACACCCTGTACGATTTAGGCAAGTCACTGAACCATCCCACCTCAGTAGTTTCATGTGCAAAAAGCAATCTGACAGGCTAAGATCCAACAAGACAAATCTAAGGATGATTATTACTGAAATTTGTGGGAGGAGGGAAAAGAAAACAGGTATTTCCACCCTATTCAATTTAAACGTTATATCAGACAAATGAAATTCCCTGTGACTATTAAGAAAGACTGGCTGGGCATGGTGGCTCACGCCTGTAATCCCAGCACTTTGGGAGGCCAAGGCGGGTGGATCACCTGAGGTCAGGAGTTCGAGGCCAGCCTGACCAACATGGAGAAACTCCGTCTCCACTAAAAATACAAAATTAGCTGGGCGTGGTGGCGCATGCCTGTAATCTCAGCTACTTGGGAGGCTGAGGCAGGAGAATCGCTTGAACCTGGGAGGCAGAGGTTGCAGTGAGCCTGGATCGCACCATTGCACTCCAGCCTGGGCAACAAGAGCGAAACTCTGTCTCAAAAGAAAAAAAAAAAGAAAAGAAAAGAAAGACATATTGAAACATAAAATCAGCCCCAGGAAAATGTGGCCATAGATAGATAGATAGGTTTATTTTCTGGGCTACTCCAGTTAATTTTTTTGGTATCCACCTCATTCAGTGCCCAAACACAAAATGCAGCTCCTACCCTCACCCCCTCCAGAATCACTGGATCCCAGCCATGGGAGGGCCAGCGAGCCCATCTCATTCAGTCTTCTGCACCCACAGGATGCCCAGGCACCAACGTCCTGGAAGAGGCCTTCCAGTCTTCACCTGAATACATTCAAAGGTGAGGTGCTCATTGTTTGGTAATATAACATTCCATTTTTCCCAGCTCTGATGAGCAGAAAACATGAAATCCAAAACCATCCATTGGTCCTAGTCCAGCCCCCCTGATGCTACCTGAACTCATCTAACCAACCTTCTCCAAGGCAGCCTTTGACCCAGTCCCTCATTCTCCTGTCCTTTATAAGAACTCCTTTAAACTGCTTTGGGGTGCGGGGTGGGGTGGGGGGACATTCTGTTAATAGGACCCAACCCTGACATTACTTGTGTCCTATTAACAGAAACGAGTTCTTCCTCCTACTTATTCAGAAGTTGACACCAGGCATAAAAAGATAGGCATGACCTTTTCAGCCAGATCCTAGGGAGCAGATTCTAAAAATATCTCTATGTCCGCAGGCGTCATGGCCAGAGCCAACACTATGAATAACCCTCAATCTCCCTAGAGACTCAGGCGACAAGAAGAGACCTGCAGGCCAGTTTGCATGTCGGGGTGCAGGGGGATTCATCGGCCAGGACTGGCCTTGGTCTTCTAACCGCTGAGGCATGGCCCAGGGCAATCGAGGCCCCATCCATCCCTGAGTCATGAGGTGGCCCAGAGGAGAAGATGAGAGGATTAGGAGAATAGCGAGCTTTGTCCTTACTATAATCGTAATTAATTTCCCTCAATATTTGAGAATTATAAGCAAGGACTTGGACTCAAATTAACTTAGGATTAGACTTAAATAATGTTATAGTATATTGATTAAAGTATCATATCTGGCTATACTAAGCCCAGGTCACTGGGTAGTAGAAGGGCTTAAGCCCACAAGTATTATCGGTTAATAATAACAAGAACAACTAACAGTTATTGAGCCAGTCACTGCTTTAGTTATAGTTTAGTTATAGTATCTCCACAACAACCCTATGAAGAAGTATATAACTCAGGGATGGATGGGATCTCCATTGCCCTGGGCCATGCCTCAGCTGTTAGAGGACCAAGGCCAGTCCTGGCTGATGACTCTCCCTGCACCCCCACAAGCAAATTGGCCTGCAGGTCCCTTCTTGTCACCTGTCTGACTCTCCAGGGAGCACAGAGGATTATTCATAGTGTTGGCTCTGGCCATGGTACCTGCGGACATAGAGATATTCTTAGTGTCTCCTCCTTCTCATTTTATAGATGAGGAAAGTGAAGCTGAGAGGAGGTAAGTAACTTGACTAAAGTTACACAACAGTGACTGGGCCCATTAACTCACAGCCTGAGCTCTTAACCGAGAGGCAAAAACAGAGACAGAATGAAGCCATCTTCCACAGCCGACAAGTTATTCAGACCAGACCAGGGTCTCTGTTTAAATGCCATCCACCACTACATGTCTGCTCCTCCTGAGAAGGAACCAGGACAGGATCTCACAGATGTGGAGTCTCTAGAGGCCTTTGGTCCCAGCAGCTCTGCTGCCTGCAATCTAGGCTCTCCCTCAGCTGCCCGGTGGTGTTATGCCTGGATCCCCAGGCTCCCTGCCCCTGCTGCCACCTGTGCCTGCCTGTCTGTGCATAGGCACTTGTTCCTCCAAGCCTGGACTAAGCCCCTGGACCCTTAAATTCAGCAGGTCCACCTGGTGATTCCCAAACATCAGCCAGTCACACGCTACCATCACAATTTTTAGAGTATCTGTGGACCACTATTTACTTCATGCATTTCTGCAAAATAGCTTGTTTGTTTGTTTGTCTGTTTTGAGACAGAGTTTCACTCTTGTTGCCCAGGCTGGAGTGCAATGGCGCGATCTTGGCTCACTGCAACCTCCACCTCCCAAGTTCAAGCGATTCTCCTGCCTCAGCCTCCTACGTAGCTGGGATTACAGGCATGTGCCATGACACCCAGCTAATGTTTGTATTTTTTAGTAAAGACTGGGTTTCACCATGTTGGTCAGGCTGGTCTCGAACTCCTGACGTAAGGTGATCCACCTGCCTCAGCCTCCCAAAGTGCTAGGATTACAGGCATGAGCCACCGCGCCCGGTCTATTTATTTTTATTTAGCTGGGTTTAAACAGTAATATCTGTGAAATCACAAGCTGATATACTGGTCAATTTTTTTCCAATATGCATGAAAATGCACAACAATTAAAGAGTTTTATTTTTTTAATTTCCCATCAGTAATACCTAACCCACTACTGGCACACACTGCCTTACCAGATGCACAAATCTCTTCTACAACACTGTAAACTGTGATCAATCAGCCATCCCTCCAAAACTCTAATGAGGGGACTCACCACTTTCTGTTACCTAAACATTTCCTTCCCAGCTAGATGATCCAACAGCTCTGGAAGGGCACCAGGCAGGGCTAAAGAGACCAATGGGATAAACCATAATTTCTTCTTTTTTTCTTTTTTTTTTGTTTTTTCAGAAAGAACCTCATGAGGGAGAATGAGTCTTCAAAGTCAAGGGTAGCTAGAATTTCACCTCCACTACTTATTTTAAGTTCCTGAGCAAGTGGCAAATTCTCTGAGCCTGTTTCCTCATTTTCCAAGGGGATTATAATACGCACCTCAAAGGTTTGTGCTATGGGCGAGATCACATATGTAAAGTATCTAGTACAGCTCTTGGCACACCACAATCACCCAATAAATATAAATTCCCTCCTTTTCCACAAGAATAGTAAAATAACCTGGCAGTGAGAGGTGACAGTGTGCTGGCAGTCCTCACAGCCCTCGCTCACTCTCGGCGCCTCCTCTGCCTGGGCTCCCACTTTGGTGGCACTTGAGGAGCCCTTCAGCCCGCCGCTGCACTGTGGGAGCCCCTTTCTGGCCTGGCCAACACTGGAGCTGGCTCCCTCAGCTTGAAGGGAGGAGTGGAGGGAGAGGCGCAAGCGGGAAATGGGGCTGCACGTGGCGCTTGCGGGCCAGCTGGAGTTCCAGGTGGGCGTGGGCTTGGCGGGCCCCGCACTCGGAGCAGCCGGCCAGCCCCGCCGGCCCCGGGCACTGAGGGGCTTAGCACCCAGGCCAGCGGCTGTGGAGGGTGTACTGGGTCCCCCAGCAGTGCCAGCCCACTGGTGCTGCGCCCCATTTCTTGCCGGGCCTTAGCTGCCTTCCCGAGGGGCAGGGCTGGGGACCTGCAGCCCGCCATGCCTGAGCCTCCCACCCCCTCCATGGGCTCCTGTGCTGCCCGAGCCTCACCGATGAGTGCTGCCCCCTGCTCCACGGCACCCAGTCCCATCGACCACCCAACGGCTGAGGAGTGCGAGCGCATGGCCAGGGACTGGCAGGCAGCTCCACCTGCAGCCCCGGCGCGGGATCCACTAGGTGAAGCCAGCTGGGCTCCTGAGTTTGGTGGGGACATGGAGAACCTTTGTGTCCACACTCTGTATCTAGCTACTCTGGTGGGGACGTGGAGAACCTTTATGTCTAGCTCAGGGATTGTAAACACACCAATCAGCACCCTGTGTCTAGCTCAGGGTTTGTGAATGCACCAATCCACACTCTGTTATCTAGCTACTCTGGTGGGGAGGTGGAGAACCTTTATGTCTAGCTCAGGGATTGTAAATGCACCAATCAGCACCCTGTCAAAACAGACCACTCAGCTCTACCAATCAGCAGGATGTGGGTGGGGCCAGAGAAGAGAATAAAAGCAGGCTGCCCAAGCCAGCAGTGGCAACCTGTTGGACACGACGGAAGCATTGTTTTGCTGTTTGCAATAAATCTTGCTACTGCTCACTCTTTGGGTCCACACTGCGTTTATGAGCTGTAACACTCACCGCGAAGGTCTGCAGCTTCACTCCTGAAGCCAGAGAGACCACGAGCCCACCGGGAGAAACAAACAACTCCAGACGCGCCGCTTTAAGAGCTGTAACACTCACCGCGAAGGTCTGCAGCTTCACTCTTGAGCCAGCGAGACCATGAACCCACCAGAAGGAAGAAACTTGGAACACATCCGAACATCAGAAGGAACAAACTCCAGATGCGCCACCGTAAGAGCTGTAACACTCGCCGCAAGGGTCTGCGGCGTCATTCTTGAAGTCAGTAGACCAGAACCCACCAATTCCGGACACAGCAATACTGACGAATGGCTTTCCTTGGTAAGAACTGTCCTGACTAATCTCCTAGAAGCATTCCAGTCATTCACTGCTCTGCGATATGAATTTGGGGCAGTATTTTTCTTCAAACTTGGCTGAGAGCCTGATTATCTTCCCAAACAGTGAGTGAGGACCTGATCATTCTGAAGATCAAGACAGATTTTCTACCTTAAACGGCAGAGTCCTCACTATTGGTTTTCTGAGGATAACAGGTTTCCATGACCCCAAAGGGAAAGCTGGCCTGCCTTCAGGGGACACATTAAGCAGCAGGGTGCTAACGTGGGAGGGACCAACCCTGAGACTGGCTGGATGTTTAAGCTGACAGAATTTCAGCAGAAAAGCATCAACCATCCCTGTCAAAAGCACTGGGGTCAGGCCAGGTGCGGTAGCTCACGCCTGTAATCCCAGCACTTTGGGAGGCCAAGGCAGGCGGATCACCTGAGGCCAGGAGTTTGAGACCAGCCTGGCCAACATGGCGAAACCCTATCTCTACTAAAACTACAAAAAATTAGGTAGGTGTGATGGAGGATGCCTGTAATCCCAGCTACTCGGGAGGCTGAGGCAGGAGAATCACTTGAACCTGGGAGGTGGAGGCTGCAGTGAGCCGAGATCGCACCTTTGGGCTCCAGCCTGGGCGACAGATTGAACCTCCATCTCAAAATACATACATACATACATAAAAAGCGCTGGGGTCTTTGAACAGAAGCTACACGGCTCTCAGAAAATGTGAAGCCCGCACACAGGCAGTCCTAATGAGTTGGTGGCCAAAGCCTTATCTGCATCCCTTTTCACTCACTATTATGTGGCATTAAGGAAATTTTCTGCTGAGCACAATGACCTTGACATGTGATTTCTTGTGCTTTTCTGGGTATATGCAGAGCATTATAAGAAGTAATGATTCCCAAAGAGCCCATCAAATCTGACAATTTTCATCAGCATCCAAGGGGAGATTTTACCTTTTGCTCATTTCTCAATTTTTTTTTAGTGTTACTATAAAAAAGAGAGGAAGAACAAGATCTATAACCTTTAATATGTCCTTGCAAAAGTTAAGAGGTATGACATTACACCCAAAAATATTTTAAGACCACAAGAAGTAGACTCAATTAAAACAAACGTTTTAATGGAGCAAAAAGCAAAATGGACTGACGCTTAATTTTGGTGCTGGTTCTGTCACTAACTTGTTTTGCAATTTTGCTTTGGCTACCAGGAAGCTCACAGTCAAATTTATTGTTCATGTTTAGTAACCCTTTAGAAGTTCTTATAGCCTACATGTTATGACTGCAATTCCACTTACCCCTTTCACTCAGCCATTATGCTTGATTTTCCATAATCACAGTTTTGGGTTTTTTTTAGATTTTCCTATTTCATTGTATCTATTCTTGTAATCCACTTGAATTACTTTATGAAACAAGGCAGAATATAAATAAATAGAAATCATTTTGTGAGTCACTCAACTACTTTACATGTTCTTTTCCTGTGTTAAAAATAAGAGTTGGGGACAATGTCCAACATTCCTTTCAGCTCTAACCCTGTTAATTCTAGTCTTTCATTTCTGCACCTCAAAGGCCATAATGTTAGGTGGTCTTTATAGAGCCTTGACTTAGTAAATATAGACAGTACTGGGCTCTGCAATATGTTTTACCTGTTCCTTATACCTTTATTAGGAGTCACTTATGCTCTGGAAGATTATTGTCAGTAGAACTAATGAATTTTAAATGACTCATTTTGAAGATTTCCTTCCATCCTATAACTATTAGTTGCTCCATTAGTATCCTTAGAATTGGAGCTATCACTCTAACACTTGAATAGGGCTGAATGTTTGTATAGAAATTATTAACTTGACTAACAGTTTGAAACGATCCCACTTTGATCTTTAGCAACCCTGTGTGATAAGTCAAGCTGGGGACACATCTGCATTTTGTAGATAAGGAAAGGGAAATACAAAGAGATTCAGTGACTTACTCAAAGTCACACAAGTAATAATCAGCACAAGGACGTCAACTCTGATCTTCTGACTCTACTCCTTGGCCCTCTGCAACCTCCCAGCCTCAATAAAAGACTGGGAGGGGATGCTTCCAGGTCACACACCTCCTGTGATAGCCTCTTTGTTATGCTGCCCTGGAGAGCCACCTGCTCCAGTCCCATGGAGTGCCATAGAATTGGTCTTATCCCTCTTTCACATACAGACCTTCTACTTTTTGAAAACAGTAATCCTGTACCCTTTAAATCTTTTATTCCTGAGCTAAACATCAGAGTCAAATTCCCTGAGAGCTACTTTATCTGTGAGGCACAAGAAACCCAGTGGCTAGGGTCCATTGCTTTTCAGGGGCCTATGGAAAAAAAACAAAAAGGTTCCAAGCTACAGATGACAAAATTGAAATTAATAGCCATTTAATTAACTACCTGAAAAATGTAACATTATGTCAATGTCATTGTTAAATTTATTATTCATTTATAAATTTATTACAGGTGAGAACATTTGTAGATTAGATCCTCTTGTTTTGCAAGAATTCCTGAGTAGGCACACTGATTGATTTGTGCCTACTCAGGAGAGTAGACAAAGACAATTGTAAGTTGAATAATCATGTATAGGCAAATAACTTCAAAGGCAAAAGTATAAAAATCCCTTCAACATTTTTATGGAAAATTTTACATTTAATTCAAGGTGTGGGTGCATTTTAATGTGTTTGATCTAAGTGATGATGCCTCCAAAAGAGTCTACATAAAGCTTAAAATGGTCCTGAGTCTTCCACGGCCTAAATTTCTCCATGTAGGCCAAGATAACTTTTAGTAAAATTACTCCTTGTGGCTTCACAGTTTATGTAATTTCTTCTAGTTGCTGAATTTAACCAGTAAATTGAACCCCATTTACATTTGTTTGAAAGAAAATGAAGTTTCTGGGAGCACTCTGGGTCCTGCCACAATTCCACTAACATGACCTATCGTGTCAGAAGCTTCCTCCCTCCACACCACACAAATCTAATCTCTTCTAGACATGATGAGAAACTGCTGTAACTCTGGCAAAAGAGCCACTGAAGTCAGGCACATTGCCAAGGGCACGGTTTTAATTGCCTCAAGGAGCCCTGGGGTGCACCGGCAGCATCCTAAATATATTGTAGGTTAAAACCATCTTGCATCCAGACACAGACTGTTAATTCTATTAAACTTCTTCTATTCAAGTGATATGCCAGGTATCGAAAATGGGCAATTCTTTAAAGGTACAACGGCTCTGTGAGTGCTGCTTTCACAGGGCCTAACGTGAGACCATCTGGCACGAAGGCTTCATCTGTGATGCCCTCAGAAGTCACCAAGAGGAAAAGCTGGGAGGATCTGCTTGTGAATTCCTAGGGCTGGTAATGAATGACAAACCTGCTTTCCAGAGGGCTGGGACTATGGGTCTTGGCTTCAATCCCAGGCCTGCGGGAAGTCGTGGGGAGCTGGATGATTGAGGCAATAGTACTGATGGTCTCTGCCAAAGCCACAGCCAATTCTAGAACTGGCTTCCCTGCTGGGAAGATGAAAGCCTGAGTTTTATTTGGGTTCTAGGAGGACCTCTAGAGTTCCTCTTCCTGAGGCAGGAAACAAAGCAAGTTCTTAAAGGGGGCGGGGTAGGGAACATGGGGCTCTGCATCAAGGTGTGTGTAGAAAAAGCTTCTACCCAAAGCTACTCTGTTCTCAGAGGCTCAGCATCCTGAATGAGGATGCATTTGCCTCACAAAAGCCCTGTTTCAGTCAAGCCCTTTGGAGTCTATCCAGGGTGACCACCTGCCCTATTTTCTAAGTCTACTTTTTCCATCTCTGTGCTTCACACCTGAGTTTGCCTCTGTCCCAGCCCTTTAGATTGATGTTCAAATCAGCTTGGGTCTAGTCCCTGGCTTCCCTGATGCTGTCTGCAGGCTTCCCTGTACTCCCGAAGCCAGTCCTGACTCCAAAACCCAGCCAGGCCTGCAGAGCTTCACCATCTCTGGTTGTCCAGGCAAAAACTCTGAATGCTGTAATGCAGAGATCACTAGAGCTTCTACATAGAGAAGCTTCAAGGGTCAGCCAAGACCCTTGAAGAAGGGAGACAAGTTTGGCCATGAAGCAATAAACCACCTTTAGAAACTCAACAGCAGTTATTGGGTGCCTATGGAACAGTGCTAGGCACTGTGGGTACAGCAAGCTCTGCCTTCACAGAGCTTAGAGTCACCTTCAGACCTGCTGAACAGACCCTCCACTTCCTTACCTTCTGCTGGTAGCATGGTGTTTTGGCTTCCAGGGCAGCTTACCTCTTTCCAGTTCTGATATGGGCAATAAGAGAAGTCACACCTGTGTGGACCAACACCACCAGGAATAGCAATAAAACAAGGGATCAGACAGCCAAGGTACATTCCATCCCTTCCACCTGATTCTTTCTAGTTTATGCATTGTTGCTCTGGGAACCCCAGGATCTATGGGTACCTCCAGCATAGATCCATCAAGTTGCAGCTGTAGAGCAAAAGGAAAAAATATATAATAGATGATAAACACCCTAGGGCTGTTTGGTGTACTAAACATTGAACTTGATCTTCCCACTGGAATAAGGAGAAGTAATTTACCTCATTAGAGAGTACATGGCAGCAAGAAAAATATAGCTCATGAACCATATTTATTTTCCATTAAACTTAAAACAACATCCCTCATCCAGATTAAAATACCCAAAACCAAGGGCGTATGATTGATTAAAGAGAAACATCCCTGAATCATGGGGTTGACTCCTGGAGGGGTAAAACAAGGAGACCGATTATTTGCTCTCTTATTACAGATTCCAAGATAAAACTCGCACCTATGACCATGGATGGATACTGGCATCTCTGAATCTTTCAAAGCTTGGAATATCTAACTTGAATCTTTCCACAGTATCATTTAATCCTTATTCTCTTATGCTACCCTCAGTGATATTAAATTTTGAAGATTAATACACATTGTTTAGGTGGTAGACCTTAAAAACCAAGAGCCGATTTAACATTTTTCAATATTAAATTATTCTTAAATTGGGAACTTCATGGTCTTCTCTATATTTACTGCAATCAGGTGTGCCTCACTTTGTAGAATAAATGCATCCCAGAAGATTCACCTTTAGAGTGAACTGTCCCCCTCTGAGAGTCATATAAAACCAATCCCAAGACAAAATGAAATCATCTTCAATGATGAAATCCTTTTTTAATCATGCATTTTAAAGGAGAAATTTTTGATAAAATAATAATACACTTATGAAAACAAAGTTTCTTTTGTCTGGCAGGATCCTTCTAGAGATAAAGGAAAAAACAGCAATTATAGCTTAAGAACAGAACATCCTAGACTAAAAATTCACTCAGCTTTTATCAAATCTCTTCACTGTCATTGTACAAGAGAATAACAGGAAATTCTCTTTGGGTGCTCAGACCTTGTTTCCTAGCAATCTATGGAGGCTGAAGGCTCTTAAGAATAAGCAATAGAGCTAAGACCGGGGAAGGGTAGAGACCAAGGTCCCAAATATGAGAAGAAGTGGACCAATGAGGCAGTCATGAGAAGGGGGCCTCCCTCGTATGTGTTCAGTGTTACCTGTTATGCAATTTAAAGTCAGGCTTTAGACGTCATATAATAATTGCTTTAATCAACCAGAAACCACATATATCCATAAAGGTTGAGAAGAGGAGACAGAACAGGTAAGAAAAAAAGTAACTGTTTAATAAAAGAGAGCCCAAAAGTTGAGTGTTATGAGTCAGGTTGTAGAGGAGCCAGGAGTTCAGTACCTGATCCTACCGTAAGATACCAGTTGGAGAGAGAGAAAGAGAGAAAGTGTGTGTGCGTGTACATGTGTGCATGCCTGTATACGTGCACACACAAATAACGGTGTAATAACAGCCTCATGACTTTGGCAAAGGTTGATACAGACTAACTCAGAAGAAAAGATACGGGAGAATCGGAATGCAAATCTAAATATACAGCATATTTTCACTGATGTAAAAGTAAAGGACATTTACCCAACTTTAACTGTGGTTATTCCTGGGATTGTGGATAATTGTGGATGGCTTTTCTTTGCAGGTTTTGTATTTTCCTGATTTTTACAATGAGCATGTATCTTTGACTTCCATGTGTAAAGATGAAATGTTTTATTTTAAAAAAGAAAGAAAAGATTTGAGATCAAGGAAGAGCAAGCAGAGACAAATTCCTCTAAGAAGAGAAAACCAAGAGAGGAAACAACTGCCACCTCCATCAAGAAGCTGTGGATGAAGTTGGCAGAGAAAATGTTAAAATCCACCTAAGAGGCTGAGCCTAAACAGAAGCCAGGGTTGGGCCTAAGGAGGGCTCTGGAAGTGAAACAAAGCAGGAGCCATAAAAGTGGTAGGACTCATTAGTGCAGCTCTGTAACTGTAATTTAACCTGCCTGTGTGTATTGGTATCATCCAAATTGCTCCACACTTTAATAAAATAGACCTTGGACCTATATTACCAACTGAATGTGTGAACTCAAGACCCACTCCAGAAGGGCATATGAGGAGTGGAAGAGAAAGACAACCACCCCAAAAGGTGCAATCTAGAGAGGACAGCCCCTGATGCCAGTGGAAAGAGACCATGACAAACACGTCCCAGGAGTACACTGGTAGGGATCCAGAGCAACAGCTTCCAACCTAGACAGACACCCAGACACAATAGCATCCCGAAGGCAGACCCAGGTCTGGAGTGGGGGAGACTCTGCAGACCACCTCCCCTGCCCCGCCGCCCCAGTGTGAGAATTGCAATTCAATCTTTCCTTCCCAGTGACTGTAACACAATCCAGGACACGACAACCTAAAAGTGGACCTTTAAGGGATGTATATGATGTACATGATGAAAGAAAAGCAAGTCATGTATGTTAGTTCCCAGCCTTTCTCCTCCCCCCATGCTTAACAGAATTTTGTTTGGACCCTTCTCACCCAACTTCCACCCATGGACCATCCTGCTTTGTGAAATAAGCCCTTTGGGGCCTGGTAATGCAGAGGAAGGAAATTGGGGAGTAGGTAAGAAGCATAGGGTCTAGAGCTTGGGAGGGGGGCTATGGAGGGTTTTGCTGGAGGAAGGCTGGGTAAGGGAGATGGAGCAGCTTCAGTGTGAAGGAAATAGATGAGAGAGAAAAGGATATGTGGAAGGGATATTTCTGTGGTCTCTTTATCTCCCCTTGCAGAGTTCTAGAAAGGCAGCTAGATGGCTGAGATATTTGGAAACTACTTTTGAAAATTGGACTGTATTACTTTAACCACAGTGCTCTGAGACCGTCCCACAAGGAAGAGCCTTTTTAAGGATTGAACGTTAATGAGGCACATCTCATTCCTGTAGGGACCTTGGGGTTCAGGGGTGAAGTTAACTAGAGTCCAATAAAACCACAGCAAACAGCTTTACTTCCTAAGGTTCTTGTGTGTACTGGCTAAAATAAGGGTCCTTAGCCCTTACTGTTTCCCCCTGGGATTCTTTTGCTAACAGAATTGTCCCTGAAGCTCCTAACTCTGAAAGCTGCTCAAATTTCTCTGACAGTACAGAAAGTATAAAAGTGCATAATGTTGAAAGTGATGGTAGAAAAATTATAATGTCTTCCCTAAGCTTGAGCTGTGCAGAAATGTCTACTCTGGGTATATTTTAAAGAATGAATAACCAAATCTGAAATATTTTTGTATCTAGAGCATGGTGCTTGACAATCTTATACACTGGTACTCTCTAATGTGAGCCCTTTAATAAAATCAAGTGTATTTAGCTGTATCAGTAGGAATAATGTGCTATTCTTTGTACACTAAGATGGTGCTACTAATCTTATATGCATTTACCCATATATGAAAGGTACACCCTGGTACCTTCTGGAGGTCGTAAGAGCTCAACAGTAAACCCTGAGTCTTGGTGAACAGTCAAGAGCTAAATGGTAGCAAATTACTTCCTTGATGTGGTACAGGAATATTCACTGCATAGTACAATGGAGGAAAAAGATAGCAGGAATGTGGTGTGTGCTACCATCAGACCTCCAGTGACCCTGACAGCCATCAGGAATCCATTGATACAATCTTTCCTGCTGAACCAGGTATAGTCCCAGAATCCTTATTGCAGTTCCCCAGGCAGTCAGAGCTGGCACGTGAGAGGAAATCTATTTGCCATTCCTACTCTGTGAGATGATTAAGGCCAAAATGTTAATTTGGGGATGAGTAGGGATTTTAGTGTTGATAATGCAGAGACAAACTGATAGCAGAGTTGGCCTTCTGCAAAGGTCATAGACAGGGCATGAACAAGTGGCAGGTGGCAGAAAATGTCCCCCTGCACATAATCATCCCTTGGAATCCACAAACCTCTCCCATTTTACCTCTTGGTGTTAGGCACTGAGCGTCGCTGTTCAAACAAAGGAAAGAGTACCAGTTCAGGAAAGAGTAACAGTTTGAGCTATTGCCTTTCATAAACACCTTAGTTCAAATTAAATCTTCACATCAACAAGCCAGATACTTGGAAAGACCCTGAAGGATTAGGGTTCAAACTGGATCTGGTTTGAAGAAACAAATGAGCATGGATTAGTCAAAGAAGGTGCCAAGGGCTGGGTGCAGAACACCGCTTCCCACCCACAGCTCTCTAGAGGGTCAGCCTTGGAACAAGGACGTTCTCCTTTGTAAACTGAGCATCAAATACTCAGGTGGCGATCAAAATTCCATAGTAAACAGCTGGTGAAAAACATCTGATAAGGACTTTACCTCTAGTAAATGAAATTGAAATTTAAGACATAAGTTTGTTTTATCTTACTTTTTAATTAGGTTATAACTGGTGCAACCATGTACTAAGTCTTTGAAGAATTCAAATATTTATGCTAGGATGGCATAAATAAGGCCAACAAAAAGGTCATAATAATAGCATAAAATATCTTTCACTTCACACTTGATTTCTGTAGTACAATCTTAAAGAAGGTCACTACTCCAAAAATAGTCAAGGGATTACTAATTTACCAATATTAACATCTTTTGGTATTCAAATCATTTGCTTTGAAGACTATAATGTCATAATCCTTACTGGCTTTCTCTTCTCTAGTTGTTAATTTATCTGACTTTCCCAAGCTTCATGTATGTATAATTTGAGCATTACTCCAACATCATTTTCTCCAACTTCATGAAATCCTGAAATGTTTGCAAGACAATTTCACTTCAGAACCTATTTATATTGATTTTGTATTTATACTATCAGATGTTACAATATCCATCAGTAAAACTGACTGGAAAAAATGTGTTGATAGGTGAAGAGATGGAGGTGCTAGCATTAAGCAGGAGGATATTTGAGAGAAGACAAATTGTACAAGTTAGTGAGTGATTATTTTCATGTGATGGTAAATTTTGCTTCCCTATGAAACTACATAATCATTATGAATGAGACAATAAACACTCAGATATTGAGGATGCCTGTATTATGCAACCCTCCTTCCTGGGCTACCGCTGACTGGATCAGAGAAGGACACCTGACCCAACTATATCAATCATTTTCTCTTTCCTAGAAATTTGAATATATATATACACACACTTATATACATATATATGTATATATATACACACTCATATATACACATATATATGTACACACACACACACACACACATATATATATATATAGCTTTGTCTTGAGTCTTGATTGGGTGCAGTGGCTCATGACTGTAATCCCAGCACTTTGGGAGGCTGAGACAGGAGATCACTTGAATCACTTGAGGCCAGGACTTTGACACTAGCCTGGACAACATAGCAAGACCTCATCTCTACAAATAATGTAAAAATTAACCAGGCCTGGTGGCACACACCTGTAGTCCTGGCTGTGCAGGAGCTGAGGCAGAAGAATACTTGAGCCCAAGAATTTGAAGCTGCAGTGACCTGAGATCATGCCACTATACTCCAGCCTAAGTGACAGTGAGAAATTTGGGGCGGCAGTGAGCTAAGATCATGCCACTATACTCTAGCTTGAGTGACTGAAAAACAAAAAAAATGTATCTCAATCCCAAATATATGTATTATATATGATCTCTGAACTTCTTTGACTATACATCTCTATCAGTAAAAAAATGTAACTACATAGTTTCAATAGGTATATTTTTATTTACAAACTGTATTCATAATTACATTGACAAATTATATGAATAAAATTTTTAAATCTTTTTTAAAAATGTAAAAGAGGAATGAAAGTATTTTGTTGTTTTTTGTTTGTTTTTATTATTTTTTCTTTGAGTGAAGGTATTTTTAATATTTTTAGTTTATAACTAATAAAAAAAGTATTCTCTATAACAAAATTATAAATATTTTAATTTTTAATACTAATTTATTATTCATTGTTTTAAAATACTTCAATTAATTCTATGATGCAAAAGTTCACATTTGATGCTGTATAGGTTCAGTTTATTCCAAGAGTTGGTTTCAATGGCAGTACAACTGAAAACCTAATTCAGAGTGACAAATAGGTCCAAATGAAATAAAAGACACATCACTGGCCAGGTTTTTTATTTTTTAATCCCAACCACTATGCAAAGGCTTTTGTTGATATTAGGTTCACAAATTCTTACTTTCTCATGTCAATCAGTTCTCAAAAACTAATCAAACCCACTGACTTTCCTGGAGATGTTTACACAGTTAGAAAATTCTGTTTTTTAAACTACCAACATCATTTTTTATGGAATTAGAAAAAAAGCTCTTCTAAACTATATATGGAACCAAAAAAGAGCCTGAATAGCCAAAGCAAACCTAAGCAAAAAGGACAAAACTGGAGGCATCACATTACCTGACCTGAAACTATACTGCAAGACTATGGTAACCAAAAGAGCATGGCACTGGAGCAAAAATAGACACATAGACCAATGAAACAGGATAGAGAACCCAGAAATAGTGCTGCACACCTACAACCATCTGATCTTTAACAAAGTCGACAATAACAATGAGGAAAGGACTACCTATTCAATAAATGCTGCTGGGATGACTGGCTAGCCATATGCATAAGAATGAAACTAGACCCCTACCTTTCCCCTTATACAAAAATCAACTCAAGATGGATTAAAGACTTAAATCTAATATCTACAACTATAAAAAACTATTGGGGTGATGGCTCACCCCTGTAATCTCAGCACTTGAGGGGCTAAAGCAGGAGGATCACTTGAGCCCAAAAGTTCAAGACCAGCCTGAGAAACGTAGGGAGACCCAGTCCCCAGGAAAAAAAAAAAAAATTAATTAGCTAGGTGTGGAGGCATGCACTGTGGCCCCAGGTAATCGGAAGGCTGAGGTGGGTGGATTGCTTGAGCCCAGGAGGTTGAGGTTGCAGTGAGCCAAGATTGTGCCACTGCACTCTAGCCTGAGTGACAGAGCAAAACCCTATCTCAAAAAAAATAAACAATAAAACTAGAAAAATCCTAGAAGAAAATGTAGAAATATCATTCTGGACATCAACCTTGGCAAAGAATTTATGACTAAGTTTCCAAAAGCAAAAATTGACAAGTGGAACCTAATTAAACAAAAGAGCTTCTGCACAGCAAAAGAAGAAACTATTAGCAGAGTAAAAAGATAACCTATAGAATGGGAGAAAATAATTTGCAAACTATGCATCCAACAAAAATCTAATATTCAGAATCTATAAGAAACTTAATTCAACAAGAAAAAAACGAATAACCTCATTAAAAAGTGGGTGAAGGACATGAACATTTTTCAAAAGAAGACATACATGTGGCCAAACAAGCATATGAAAAAAATGCTCAACCTCACTAACATTAAAGAAATGCAAATCAAAACCACAATGAGATACCATCTCACGCCAGTCAGAATGGCTATTATTAAGGAGTCAAAAAATAACAGATGTTGGCAAGGTTGCAGAGAAAAGGGAACGCTTATACATTGTCAGGAATGTAAATTAGTTCAGACACTAAGGAAGCAGTTTGGAGAGTTCTCAAAGAATTTAAAACAGAACTACCATTCAACCCAGCAATCCCATTACTGGGTGTATACCCAAAGGAAAATAAATCATTCTACCATAAAGACACATGCACTTGTGTGTTCATCACAGCACAATACACAATAGCAAAGACATGAAACCAATCTAGGTGCTCATCAACATTGAGTACGCATGGACACAAAGATGGAAACAACACACGCTGGAGACTACTATTAGGGGGAGGGCAAGAGAGAGGTTAAGGGTCAAAAAACTACCTATTGGGTACTGTGCTTACTACGTGGATGACAGAATCATTCATACACCAAATCTTAGCAACACACAATTTACGCAAGTAACAAACCTGCTCATGTACTCTCTGAAACTAAAATAAAAATTGAGAAATAAATAAATAAATACATACATACATAGCAAATCACATAGGTTGTGTTTAAAATTTTTTGAAAGAAAACTGTGGTTTTTGAAGTGCAGAACTATTAAGATTTTTATGGACGAGACTCATTTTTCAACAATAAAATTGCATAGTAATAGAAACAATGCCAAACACCTATTTTCAAGATGTTCTTTCCATAGGAAGAGTTCTTTTGAAAAGCAGATATAATACTTTCTCTCTCACTAACAAAACATCATCTTTTCCTTGCAGAAACAGAATAAACTTATTTTAAATAGCTGTTAGTATTACAGAAAAGGTCAGTGGATTTAGAATAAGTTTCTTCTTGAAAAAGAAAAGTATATAACTCATCTTTAAGAAAGGCCATCCTTTTTTTAACTTTTAAGTTCAGGGGTACATGTGCAAGTTTGTTACATAGGTAAATTGCATGTCATGGGGGTTTGGTGTACAGATTATTTTGTAACCCAGGTAATAAGCATAGTATCCAATAGGTAGTTTTTCAATCTTCACCTTCCTCCCACCCTCCACCCTCTAGGAGGCCCCAGTGTCTGTCGTTCCTTTCTTTGTGTTCATGTGTACTCAATGTTTAGCTCCCACTTATAAGTGGGAACATGCAGTATTTGGTTTTCTGTTACTACATTAGTTCGCTTAGGATAATGGTCTCTAGCTGCATCCATGTTGCTGCAAAGGACATGATCTCATTCTTTTTATGGCTACATAGTATTCCATGGTGTAAATGTACCACATTTTCTTTATCTAGTCTACTATTGATGGGTGTCTAGGTTGATTCCATGTCTTTGCTACTGTGAATAGTGCTGCAATAAACATACACATGCTTGTATCTTTATGGTAGAACAATTTATACTCCTTTGGGTATATACCCAGTAATGAGATTCCTGGGTCGAATGGTAGTTCTGTTTTAAGTTCTTTGAGAAATCACCAAACTGCTTTCCACAATGGCTGAACTAATTTACATTCCCACCAACCATGTGTAAGCATTCCCTTTTCTCCACAACCTGGCCAACATTTATTATTTTTTGACTTTTTAATAATAGCCATTCTGACTATGTGAGATGGTATCTTACTGTGGTTTTGATTTGCGTTTAGTAAGGTTGAGCATTTTTTCATATGCTTGTTTGGCCACATGTATGTCTTCTTTTGAAAAATGTCTGTTCATGTCCTTTCCCCACTTTTTAATGAGATTATTTGTATCTTTCTTGTTGAATTGTTTAAGTTTCTTGTAGATCCTGAATATTAGGCCTTTGTTGAATGCATACTTTGCAAATATTTTCTACCATTCTGTAGGTTGTCTAGTCACTCTGTGGTTTCTTTTGCTGTGCAGAAGCTCTTTAGTTTATTAGGTCCTGTTTGTCAATTTTTGGTTTTGTTCCAATTGCTTTGGGTATCTTCATCATGAAATTTTTGCCAGGGGCTATGTCCAGAATGGTACTTCCTAGGTTGTCTTCCAGGGTTTTTATAGTTTTAGGTTTTGCATTTAAGTCTTTAATTTATCTCGAGTTGGTTTTTGTATATGGTGTAAGAAAGAGTCCAGTTTCAATCTTCTGCATATGACTAGCCAGTTATCCCAGCAGCGTTTATTAAATCAGGAGTCCTTTTCCTGTTGCTTTTGTTGACTTTGTTGAAAATCAGATGGTTGTAGATGTGTGACTTTATTGCTGGGCTGTCTATTCTGTTCTGTTGGTCTATGTGTCTGTTTTTGTACCAGTGCCATGCTGTTTTGGTTACTGTAACCTTGTAGTATAGTTTGAAGTCAGGAAATGTGATGCCCCCAGCTTTGTTCTTTGTGTTTAGAAATGTTTTTGCTATTTGGGCTCATTTTTGGTTCCACATAAATTTTAGGATATTTTTCCTAATTCTGTAAAGAATGTCATTGGTAGTTTGATAGAAATAGCATTGAATCTGTACATTGCTTTCAGCAGTATGGCCATTTTAACAATGTTGATTCTTCCTGTACATTCAATGAGCATGGAATGTTTTTCCATTTGTATAATCTCTGATTTCTTTCAGCAGTGTTTTATAATTCTTATTGTGGAGATCTTTCACCTCTTTGGTTAGCTATATTCCTAGGTATTGTATGGAAAAACCATTCTTTTGCCACAAGATGACCAGAAAATTTCTTGTGACTTTGCATAATCCACCCTCTTATTTTTACAAAATATTGGAGTGATTCTGCTACTAAAGTCCTTGTTTTTATAAAATTAACCACATAAATGACCTCCTGTGACCGTACCCTTTTGACTTCAAGTCTTTTCTGAACTAGATTGTCTATGAATAACAGTGAATGGATTTCACACAGGGAGTTTATACTCTAGACTTACCCTCGAACTATTTTTATTCCAATTATAGCAAGTACTCCATTAGTGGTTACACATCAGCATAAAACATTATTTTATTAAAGAGTTCATTTCTCGTGTGACAATGGCTGACAGCTGTGTGTCTGTGCATTGACCTGGGCAGCAGAAATGCCTCAAACCGGCTGGCCGTGGTGGCTCACCCCTGTAATCCCAGCACTTTGGGAGGCCGAGGCAGGTGGATCACGAGGTCAGGAGATCGAGACCATCCTGGCTAACACAGTGAAACCCCGTCTCTACTAAAAACACAGAAAATTAGCTGGGCGTGGTGGTGGGCGCCTGTAGTCCCAGCTACTCCAGAGGCTGAGGCAGGAGAATGGCGTGAACCCGGGAGGCGGAGCTTGCAGTGAGCAGAGATCTCGCCACTGCACTCTAGCCTGGGCGACAGAGCGAGACTCTGTCTCAAAAAAAAAAAAAAAAAAAGAAATGCCTCAAACCTTAGATGTTCAGTTTCAATGAGTCATTTTGCCAGCAGCAAACAAGATGTGAGTGAACATTTGTCCATCATCAGGAATCTAGGAGCCACATTTCCCACTTGTCCCCTTCACAAAAGAAAGAAGCTGTTTATTGACAGTAGAGACAGCTGTTACATTAACATGTGAGAAAGTATCAATTATCATGACAAGAAAGTACAGAGCAAAAAAAAAAGAGAAAAAATGATCACTGGTGGAATTATTTAAATCCTTTATCAGGGCTACTCTGCAGCAAATATCCTGTAATCACTCTGAAGAGCTCTGAAAATGGGTTATTTAGCTTCCTAGTCCTATGATCTAATGCGACCAGATGGAATTTGCCCTTTAAAAAAAAATCCTTTTCTCTCTTTTATTCTCAAGTGATATCACAGTAATGATGAGCTGGATACCCAAAGTCTAGTTATTAGTTTTAAATGCTCAAATGGCTCAGCCTACCTACACTCTCAAAATCATCTGATTCACTGGAGGGGATTAAGAAAATGTACTGGAGTGTTAGAATGGATTTCCAAAGGAATCACATTTTTACCTCAGATCAGAGGTTCTTGGCCATAGCTACAAGCTTTGGCTCTTATTCTCACCTTACATGAAGCATTTTGGGATGTTTCTCACCGTTTCAAAGATTTGAAATTTAATTTGAAGTAGCTGAATAGAAATGACATTTCCTAAATTAAAAAATTAGCACTAACTGTATGACACCCTTCATACAAATACTTTTTAATCTTAAAATAGACAAAGCTCCTCTGACTACAAATGAAATTTAAATCAGAACCTGGAACACCACCTCTAGTAGGCCAGTCTTTCCTTGCCATCCCTGAGCGAGTGGGGTCTCTGGTAAAGGGCATCAATCCTACATATATGTTATTAGCAGCATTGCTTTCTGTTTCTTAAGATAGGATGACAAGAAATCTTGCTTTCTCAAGCCTGTTTGGAGGTGAGAGTATTCAATTCAGCACACGTGTTGAGTTCCTGCTTTGTGCAAAGACTTGGTCTCAATACTGCGAGGGCGTAGAGTTCATACTCAGGAAAGAAGAGACATGTTCATTTAAAAAAAATGATGCTGGGAAGCTCAATATTATGAGTTACTAACTATTGAAAGGGTTTAGTTCCAAAATTCTAAATTATTAAATTATAACATTTAGTCAGCAGAATAATCCAGGCTAAAACCTAAACTCACTTTTCTCCTTTGATCAAAACTAAAATTTCTGTAGGTTGAAAGTAGAGAAGGAAAAGGTATAAGGGCACAGAAAAGACAAATGCAGTAGGTATAATCTAATATTAACTGAGCTTTTAACTCTTTCATAAGTATTATCTAACTCGGTGTTTGCCTTTTTGAAGGGGCACAAAATGGGGAAGTGGAGTGACTCAGGGCAGCTGGTGTTTTAATGACAGGTCCTCCAGGACAGCACTGGGGCTGAATCATCAGGATCTACTCTCTGGTCTTGACTTAGTCAGGTCTGACAGCACTAGACCCAAGAAGAGTAGCCTCTCCATGACAAACTCATACTAAATGAGCCAAACCAATTCCTAAACCCAGAAAGCCAATCTATTCATCTTGCATCCAAACCACACCTTACTCCACAGCAAATTTAAGGCCACTTAGAAATATGTGGGCAAGTTATCAGAGAAAATAAATCCAAAATTTAAAAACAGAAGAGGCAAATAACAAATAAAAATAAGACAGCAAGATGGCACTGGGAGTGAAGTAAGCTCACAATGTATAGAGAGAGGTATATGTTCTTGCAGAATAGCCTCCTTATAGCTGGAATCACAAGGCATATACAGTGAGTTACATGGTGCCACCATCGTCGTATCAAGATACCAGAGAAGCCAATCAGAAGATTATTCAGAACAAAGGAAATATAATGGGCTGGGGAGAGACATTCCCCTAAACTCTAGAAAAACCTGAGATCTGGTTCCTCAAACAAGACCCACAGCCGCAGTAATTCAGTCTCCAGGCCCAGGGTTCCTCCCTGGACAGTGCCACAGAACTGCTTCTCTGCACCCACTTATTTGGGTTCACACTTCCCTTCACTGATACATGAGGGATCACTGAGGACATAAAGCATCCTCAGGCACTCCACGAATTCCTCATACGAGTCTTAGACACTCTTTGTCTAGTCCCATCTTTATCTTTGTCTTTCATCAGACCAATCCTTCAAATGTATCAGGTAAAATACACTAGCTATGAACTAGATAGATGACTTTCTCAAAGACGACAGAAGTATTTGTAATCCATCAGGGATCTTGGAATAGGTTAAAATAAGAAGAGTGGCTCCAGATACAAATTCTCTTTAAGAGATCCTACTGCCATCAACAAGACATACTCTAAGTTTCTGCACAAAACTTAGCATGCCCCTTGACAGTAATTCAGCAAGTGGGAATTACTGGTAATTTGGAATTTCTAAAGAAGTGGAATTTCTAAAGATGAAATGCAAAATAGAAAAAAAAACAACCCTATGTCCAAATATATCTATTGTCAAAAGATATCCATGTTGTTTATAAAAACAAATAACTAGAAACAATCCAAATGTCTAAGAATTGAGAAACTGATAAGTAAACTACTATTTCGATTGAGTGCTATATTATACATCACTAAAATGATGTATATTATTTTACATCATTTTAGTGATATAGAAGTATATATAGAAGTTCTATACTTCTATATATAGAAGTATAGAAACTTGTGTATACATTAGAATTGCAACTTTTGGAGCCGGGCGCAGTGGCTCACACCTGTAATCCCAGCACTTTGGGAGGCGGAGGCAGGCAGATCACCTGAGGGCAGGAGTTCAAGACCAACCTGGCCAATGTGGTGAAACCTCATCTCTACTAAAAATACAAAAATTAGCTGGGCATGGTGGGGGGTGCCTGTAATCCCAGCTACTCAGGAGGCTGAGGCAGGAGAATCACTTGAACCCAGCAGGCAGAGGCTGCAGTGTGCCAAGATGGTGCCACTGCACTCCAGCCTGGGTGATAGAGTAAGACTCTGCCTCAAAAAAAAAAAAAAAAAAAAAAAAAGAATTGCAACTTTTGGAGAAAAGTTCCTGTGCATGGGATAAAACGGTTAAAAAGAAAATCAATCAAATGCTAACAATTGTTTTAGAATGGGATCATGGGTAATCTTTTAAAATCTATTTTACAAATTTTCTTTTACTGTGGTCCTATTATGAAATATAGGTAAACAAATAAAAACATTCAAACTAACTTAAAACTTACGACACATATTGAACAAGTCTTTAAACTGTTGTAAATAGATAGATAATTAGATAGACAGATGGAGATCATGAGAAGGCTGTGTTCATGAGGATGTAGGAGAATATCTCCCTGGGAATCATTTGCAATGGGGAGAAGGAGTAGGGAGACTCACAGCAGGGTAGGAAGTGCTACAATAGTAGATGGGGCTGATACAGACAGGAGACAGGGAAGTACTTGGTAGAAAAGGGCAGTTCCCTGGCAAAGGCCCCACCCCCACGCCTGGAAACCCGCAGCCCTAAATGGGAACAGGCATTCCTATTTTCAGGCCCATATGTTGCCTTTTGGCCTGCCAAGGCCCCTGTCCTGTACCCATATAAACCGCAAGCCCCAAGCTCCATGAGCAGATGAGCAGATGAACAGAAGAGCAGAAGAGTGGCAGAATGGTGCAGCAGAGAAGGGAGAGGAGAAGGGGCATCTGAATGTTGAGAGGAGTTCAGCTGGGCATGGTCAGAGAGGAGATAAGCGCTAGATGGCCAAACTCCAGGGGAAGGTCATCTTCCCACTCTATCCCCTTTCTAGCTCCCCACCCATCCCACTGAGGGTGACCTCAATCACCCAGTAAAATCCCTGCATTCACTGTCTTTCAAGTCCATGTGCGATCTGATTTTTCCTGGATGCTGGACAAGAGCTCAGGATACAGAAAGCTGTCACACTGGCCCTCTGCCTTGCAAAAAGGCAGAGGGTCCACTGAGCTGTTTGATATTTAAGCTGTACATGGATGGCAAAGCTAAAAGAGCGCACTGTAACACACACCCACTTGGGCTTTGGGAGTCACAGGCATTCACTCCTAGAGCTTCCATGGCACTGGAGGCCAAAAAAGCACTTGCCCCAGCTCCTGCACCTGCCCGTCTGCATGCTCCCCATCCCATAAGGGGTTTGAGTGCTCACAGTAGCCAAACAGACCAGCCACACCCCGTTGCATGTCCTGTGAGTGGGGGCAGGGAACTCCCATTTTAGGGCAAAAGCGCATATATACTATATACTGCCTGTTTTATTATTCCAACTTTTTTTTTTTTTTTTGCTGGGATTACTTGAGATTTTTATTTTCTGATTGGCATTTCCATGGACTTGCCAAATTGTCTATAATGAACTTACACTACTTTTACAACTGGAAAAACAAATTCCATTAAACAAAGAAACAGAAACCCAGGTGAAACTGTCAGCCCTACCATCTGCAGCATTTGGGGGCCCATTTCTGCTCAGAGCCCACTCCTCTCTGCTTATTTGGGATCTCCTGGCTTGAAGGCTCCTTAATCCTTAGAACATCCTGTACAACTTCATTTTTACCTGAACATTGATAAAACCAAGGTGCTACACTATTTAAAAATCACTGCTTAGACCAGATAATAGTAAATACAAACAATTTCCAGATCTCTCTCCAAAGTCATTTCTCAAAATATCTCTACTAATCCCTAATGGAATCGAAGTAATCTAGAACTCCCTCCCATCCCCGGCCTCCTATCAAAGACTTACTTCTGAGGCAGTTGAGAGATCTTCAGATGTAAAATAAAAGACAATAATAAATCTAAGATCCTATCTGATTCTCCCTGCTTTAATTCCTGGCCTTTAAATGCAACATCTGCCACTAGAAAAGAAAAAAATAAAAGTAAGTTTCAGTTCATCTGTCATATTTCTGCCTTCTCCATTAAAGGCATCTATTTTACATATCGTCTTGAGATTTGGCACTATTCAGAGAGATTTAAATATCTTGTATTAGTTTGCTAGGTTTGTCATAACAAAGACCACAGACTGAGTGACTCAAGTAACAAATTTCTTTTCTCACAGTTCTGGAGGCTAGAAGTTCAAGATCAAGGTGTCAGTAGGATTGGTTTCGTTCTGAGGCTGCTCTCCTTGGCTTTTAGATGTTTTCTTCTCCCTGTGTCTTCACATAATCTTTCCCTTGTTCATATCCATGTCCTAATAGTATCTTTTTACAACACCAGTCATATTTGTATTAGGATCTACCCTAAGACCTCATTTTATCTTAATTACCACTTTAAGGGCCCTATCTCCAAATATAGTTATATTCTGAAGTATTAGGGGTTAGGACTTCAACCTACTAACTTTGGGAAGGACACAGTTCCACCCACAACAAACCTGAATCCTGCTTTCTAGAAACTTTCCATCTAAAACAACACGGATGAACAAAAACCAAATTAAGCAAGCACTGAGGAACTCCTGAATGGTGCTTCGGTCCGGTGCAATTAGCACTAGGATTATGGAGACTTTCATTGCCAATATTTTACCCTTAATTTAAATCATGTCATGAACCATGTCACACAGGAATTTCTAGCATTATGCTTTTCTGTTCCTAAATCCAGCATCACCACATGGCACCATAAGCTCTCAAATCCTTCATGTTGGGCCCTGAACTGCTTTGTAACTGACCTTTGATCCTCCCAGAAGGGATCTTCTGAAGTGTTACAGAAAGCATGATTTAATCACTCCATAGACACACACACCCACCTGTGTAAATAGGCCCCTTCTCTGCTACAGGCTTAGAAAACAAAAACAAGACTACTTCACGGATTTATCTCTACCTTCAAATAGCCCTAAGTTGCTCAGAAATAACAACAGAAGGGAGAGGAAACTCTCCTTTCACTATACACTTTTTCGGTGTCTACTGAATTCATTGCATAGCAAAGGTATCATAGGTGAGACAAAGTGAAAAGGAACATAGCCCAGACTTCCAACTACTGGAGGACTTGACAGCCTGGCCACCAGCACACCTCCAGAAGAAATTCCCATTAGGTTTTGTGCTTTTTCCCTCCAGAAAATAGGTAGGTCGTAAGGATGCTGATGAGATACCTTTCCCCAATTCTCATTGCCTTATCTTTTTAAATACCAATCCTTTATTTGGACTGCAAAAGTTTTTCGCTAATAGATGGCTATCATTCACTAATAGGTGGCTGTATTTAAAATACAGATTTAAACAGAAGATATTTTCCCTACAAGATTCCAAGAATTAGTTAAGTAGTTATGATGCAAACAACCTATTGACAAAAGCATCATCAAACAAAGATGTCTGAATTTGTCATTCTGATAAAATGACCCACAATAGGAATCTTTACAGAGCAAGTTTTCTTCCCATCCTCCAAATTCAGTATATCACATCTCCCTCTCCAACACACAAAAATCAATTTGCAGAGATAAATTCACATATAAATAAAAGTATGCCTGCAGCTTGTAAGTTCAATCAATAAAGCCACAAGCATTTGTTAAATGCTTCCTATATGCCTAGTTATGTTTTAAGTGCTTGGAGGTACAAAAGAGCTACATGGAATCTCTCTGGATTCATATAAAACCTATTTTGTTACATTGAAAATATATCAAACGTTCCAAAGAAAAAAAAAAGAGAGACAAAGCCTCTTCAGGAAACTTTTCCTTTTGCCAGCCTTTGAAGCTCATGTTAAATATATAGAAGAGTTTTTGAAACTTAGATTCTTAAAGGGAAAAATAATAGGTTGGCCTGAGGTTTGAAAGAAATGTTGTAACAGCCACTGTGAGGCATTCTTCAGGGAAAATCGTGCTTTCAGTGTTTATAAGTTATTCGTTAGAAAACTCAGGGTCTAGCTGGCTGACACTGTAGGTGCCAAGGCAAAACTTTCATCCTCACTGGAAGCTAGGAGCTATAAAGCCAGGTGTGGGGTGTGAGGTGTTTCTGGAGGGCAGTTCTAAATCACAAGAACATAAAGAAAGGGAGAGAGAACAAGAGCTAGAGATAGAGCCAGCCTTGCTGTTTTGTCCATGAAAGGAAATGGTACATGTCAGAGGAAGAGCTGCTTAGCAGAACTCATTAGCAGAGGGAGGAAGCAAGGAAAAGACCTCATTTTGAGAAGATAATCACAAGAGCCCAGAGCCAATACCATAATTTTTAAACTCAAAAACCAGAACTGTGCAGCCTTAAGACCCTGATGCAAATAAGATAGTCAGAGTTAGAGACCCAGCATTATTAAGTAGATGATTATAAGGAGAGAGTGTGTTTGAACATTTTTATTATGTTTAAAGACAAGCGATTACAGACATCCCACCTTTTGCATGGTTCTAATGTGTACAAATTTCAGTTACCATAGTTTATTTAAATAACATCAGTCACCCAACAAAACAACTCAAAGTGCAGTTACCACTGTATATTAATGGTGAGTAATCACATAAAGTACAAACTTTGCACTAAACTAAGCCCACAAATCTGGTGACAGATGGGCATCATGATCAGTAACCAATCACATCACTTCTTTCAAAGTCTATCAGTGACTGGTCACCACGCATCTGTTATTCGGTTCAGGCACAGACAATAAAGCATAGAGTTGTGTCACCTTCTTGTCCCCAGTGATAAATTCATATAAAATTTTATGACAAATCTGAAAGTGCAGCAAAGAAATGAAAAGTGGTAATGTAGAAAATTGAAATTGGTGTGATGAGAAGATTTGAAAGTGGGTTCTTGGTCTCACTGACTTCAAAAATGAAGCCGTGAACCCTGCGGTGAGTGTTACAGTTCTTAAAGATGTTGTGTCTGGAGTTTGTTCCTTCAGATGTTCAGATGTGTCTGGAGTTTCTTCTTTCTGATGGGTTCGTGGTCTAAGCTGACTTCAGGAGTAAAGCTGCAGACCTTCGCAGTGAGTGTTACAGCTCTTAAAGTGGTGCGGACCCAAAGAATGAGCAGCAGCGAGATTTATTGCGAAGAGCGAAAGAACAAAACTTCTACAGCCTGGAAGGGGACCCAAGCAGGTTGCCGCTGCTGGCTGGGGTGGCCTGCTTTTATTCCTTTATTTGGCCCCACTCACATCCTGCTGATTGGTCCATTTTACAGAGAGCTGAATGGTCCATTTTTACAGAGTGCTGATTGGTGTGTTTACAAACCTTTAGCTAGACACAGTGCTGATGGGTGCGTTTTTACAGAGTGCTGATTGGTGCATTTACAAACCTTTAACTAGACACAGAGCACTGATTGGTGCATTTACAATCCTTTAGCTAGACAGAAAAGTTCTCTAGGTCCCCACCCGATTAGCTAGACACAGAGCACCGATTGGTGCGTTTACAAACCTTTAGCTAGACACAGAGCGCTGATTGGTGCATTTACAATCCTTTAGCTAGACAGAAAAGTTCTCCAAGTCCCCACCCGAACCAGAAGACCAGCCAGCTTCACCTCTCACTTTGAATCGAGGGCTGCAATAAAACATAATCTCAATCAGTTCAGCTAGCATCCCAAAGTGTGATCGTTGCCATGCTGAAAGAAAACAGTGATTCTAAGGAAGCCAAAGAAACTTCTATTGCCAATAAAGACTGGTTTCATCATTTCAGATGCCAGAATGAATGATTTACGGTAAGCTATCTGATTAAGTAGCTGGTGAAAATAAGTATTCTGCCGTGCAATTTGAAACAAGATTTCAAGAATTAGTTAAGGAAAGTAGGTTATGATGCTCTCAAACAAGAGAATGGCTATGACAAAAGCACGAAGATGTCCCAGAGAAAGGGATGCTGGCAAAAATGTCAGGTTAAAGAAACTCTCAAAGATATTTCACAACGTTGAAAGTGCAGAAGATAAAATGTTAAAAGTGAATCCAAACTTGAAAGGATGATGACAATTTGCCAAGGAATAAAAAAGGGTGAAATACTGGGAAGGGCTACAACGTGGACAAACCTTGAAATATTATGCAAAGCCAGCCATAAAAGACCACTTACTATCTGATTCCATTTATATGAAATGTCCAGAATAGGCAAATCTATATAGATACAGAAAGTAAATTAATGGTTGTCTAGGGCTGAGGAGGGTATGATGAGAGGGTAGGAGGGTGATAGATAAAGGTTCTGAGATTTAAACTGTTTCTGTTTAACGTTATCAGAGAGCTGTCAAAAATATCTAGAATTTGAAAGGCTGATTCCAAAGAAAAAAGAAGCTGACTAAGTGAGTCCAATATTCCATATACTTCTTTTGCCCTCAAGGCATTAATGACTCCTAGGGTTGCCAGGGTTGTAGGGGGCAGGGATTAGGGTTGCTGAGAAGGCAGGAAAAGAATGAATGCTAAGAGGCAAAGAAGCTGGCAATCTTGTGGGGCTGGGTTGGAGCCTGCCAAGACAGCTGGGACCTAAATAGCCAAGATTCCTGAAGAGAGGAGGCTGGGGAAGACAGCCTGATACTCAGTAACTTTCCCTTCAACACTGAAAAAATAGGAATAATTATCTAGCAAGGCTAATAAAAAAAGAGAGATCAAGCACAAATTACATAAGTAAGGGAACAAAAATGGCCTCACTGCAAAAATGGCCTACACCCCACAAACATCAAAGAGTTACTAATGGGATATTAGAACAACCCCAGGCCAATAAATGTGGAAAATTAGATGAAATGGACAAACTCCTGGAAACATAAAACTTATTAAAACTGCCTCAGAAAGATCAGAAAATCTGAATGGTGCTTTAGCTATTAAAGAAACTGAATCTATCATTTTAAGTCTTTCCACAAAGAAATCTCCAGATCCAGTTGGTCGTACTGATGAATTCTTCCACTGAGGAAGAAGAAAGACTAATACTAAGAAACTTCTCTCAGAGAAAACAATCTATAAATAAGGGAATTGATCAATTTTACTAGTAAACAAGATCAATATACAACAAAACACCAAAAATAAACTACTAAAAATGGAATTTGAGGCCGGGCATGGTGGCTTACGCCCATAATCCTAGCACTTTGAGAGGCCAAGGCAGGTGGATTGCTTCAGCTCAGGAGTTCAAGACTAGCATGGGCAACGTGGCAAGACTCCGTGTCTAAAAAATACAAAAATTAACCAGGCATGGTGGTGCATGCCTGCAGTCCCAGCTACTTGGGAGGCTGAGGCAGGAGGATGGCTTGAGCCCAAGAGGTGAGGTTACAGTGAGCCAAGATCGTGCCACTGCACTCCAGCCTGGACAACAGAGTGAAAATGATATGATAGTGGCTCTCATCTGCTCCCCGCACCCGACCACTGGGGTAGATTTTAATTTTTTAAAAATAATCATCTGATGCTGAATTTAAAACTTTGGAGGGAATCAAAAGAGAAGGTCTTGCACTCCTGTTATCCAACAGACATAAATACATGTGTGTTTTCCTTTTAGGCAGAAAACAAGAACAACATTCCTGACATTCAACTATAAGGATGCCCAATACCCCAGGTGCCATAAGACTTCCAGTATGCCTGCCTGAGCTTTGAAAAAGAGGAGAGGAAGCCAAGTCATCCAGCAGATCGGACCCACAAGCTCATCCTCTAGTTTTTTTCAAGGGGCACCATTCCTGTAAGAAAAACTTTCTTGGGCTTGGCTGGAGAATCTTCCAGAAATGTAAACAAAAGGGTAAGAGCCAAAGACCAAGAACCCTGGCTGGCGAGAGTCAGAGGGCCAGCATTCAGTGTAAAGCCTGCTCTAAACACTGTTAACACTTCCTTTCCACCACTGCATCAATGATTGTTTGAAAAAGTGATTGTTTGAACAAGTGTATCAGTGATTGTTTGAACAAGTATAAAAAAGGTTTATTAATGCCTTTAATAAAAAAGGAACATACAAATATCAATCCAAAAGACCTCTAAGTTCTCAAAATATAAATGGGCAACAAAACTGGATAGAATTTACAGAAAAAAATGTCTAATACAAATACAAATGTCTAGTAACCACGTGAAAAGCGTTTGCCTGGAGTAGAAATCAAAATTAAAATGAATTACCAGTTTTTGCTGGACATATTACCAGAGATGTTTTTAATAAACATTTTCCACAAAAAAAAGAGTGACACGGGCACTCTTATATCTGATGGTGGGAGTATATTAATACATCTTCAAAATCTATAAAATGTTAACAGATAAGAAAGAGATCCTGACAGGGCTGATTCTAACCTCAATATTGCAAAGAAACAAATGCTGTGGGGATAGAGTGAGAGTTAATATGTCCTGGCCCACCTCATGTCTAAATATGCTGAAACAGCTTCTATTTAAAATAAGCACTGTCCTCCAGCTGTCGCAAATGGGAAGACAAGTATCTTTATGCTGTTGATCTGGTTTTCCTATCATGATTCACGAATGACTTTAAGAAAGAGCTAAATCAACTGGCAAACTACATTAGAAAGAAGAGTTTAGGGCCAGGTGTGGTGGCACATGTCTGTATTCCCAGTACTTTGGGAAGCCAAGTTGGGCGGATTGCTTGAAGCCAGGAGTTTGAGACCAGCCTGGCCAACATGGTGAAACCCTGTCTCTACTAAAAATACAAAACAGGCCAGGCACAGTGGCTCATGCCTGTAATCCCAGGACTTTGGGAGGCCAAGGTGGGCAGATCACCTGAGGTCAGGAGTTCAAGACCAGCCTGCCCAACATAGTGAAACCCTGTCTCTACTAAAAATACAAAAATTAGCCAGGCATGGTGTCAGGTGCCTGTAGTCCCAGCTACTCACAAGACTGAGGTAGAAGAATCGCTTGAACCCAAGAAGCAGAGGTTGCAGTGAGCCCAGATCATACCACTACACTCCAGCCTGAGTGACAGAGCAAGATTCCATCTCAAAAAATAATAAATAAATAAATAAATAAATAAATAAATAAATAAAAATACAAAAATTATCTGGGTGTGCACTCCAGCCTGGGTGTCAGAAAAAGACTCTGTCTCAAAAAAAAAAAAAAAAAAAAAAAAAGAGTTGAGGTAGAACACATTCAGATTGACAGTATATTCCTGATATATCCCTCCAGTAATACACACACACACACACACACACACTTGCACTCACACATGCACACTTGCTTCATGAAATTCTTTTTCTTTATTTTTATGCCTTTTCAAAACATACCTCCTTTCAATCCCCTAACTTCTGTTCAGCCACATTCCCCTCTCTACCAGCCAGTTTTCCTCTATCTGACCTTAAATACCCCAAATGCTTTACATCCTTGGCTTTCTTCTCTTTCAGTCTTACACCTTCTTGATCAATATGAGATTCTCAGACTCTGCTATTGCTTCAAGAACCCTTATCTCTATGCAATTTCCAAATCCATACTTCCAACTCTGTATGAACTTCCCTCACAAATACTAGATCAATATTTCTTGTATCGACTTTAAATGTACACACCTAAAATGAAATTTTCCTTTCTTACCCCCATCTCAACTTATTTCTGTCCTACATTTATTTATTCATTTGTTTATTCACTCATTCCACAAATAGCTAACAAATACTAGGCATTATTATTGCTTGGTACTTATTATTGACCACTTGTTCTTCCAAATAGACATGTAAGAATCAACCTTCATTCTCCTCAGTCCTTTACTTGCTCAGGTCAACTGTGTGTACTAACTCACACAGGTGCCTTAGATTCAGCCCTTTTCTTCATCCCCACTAACATTTCAGCCCTAGCCCTCATCCTCTCTCACCAGGATGCCTGCAGCAACTCCTATATATTTTCCTTACCAGTAAAGTCAGTCCATCTTACACACAGTTGGCAGAATTATCTTCCTAAAAATTGGACCATGTCACTTCCAGTTCTGAAAAGCCTTTCATAGCCCGTAGCAATGGTGGGATCTGTGTATCAACCACATAAGAATCAGGCGGGGGAGCTCCTTAAGCTATTGCTTGCTGAGCCCCAGACCTACTGCAACCATCTCCTTGGAGAGAAGACTTAGGAATTCCCTTTTTTAATGAGCTCCCCAGGTGATTCTTGTACCCATGAAAGGTAGAGAGCCATGGGCCTGCAGGAGAGAATCCAAGTTCCTTAGGCAGAAATACAAGGTCCTTCACTCCCTTGGCCCAACTGGTCTCAGTTCTCTCCACTCTATACTGTTCACCCTACACACCAGTCACACTGAATTTCTCACTCTTGTCTAGACACTTTGGTCCCTCCACACCTCCATGCCTGTCTCTATACTCCGCTTCCCTGCCTTCTCCTCCACCTAGTAAAACCCTGATCCCCCTTCCTCTGAGAATCCTTCCCTGACCAACACTTGCTGCCCCACCAGAGATGTCTCCTGCCCCATCAGAGTTGTACCATATGTATTATATATGACATAATATTCTATATATTATATAGAATAGAGATTCATATTGGTTCTGTTTCTGTGGAAACCAATAAATATGTATTATTTAGACATACATAATAGAAGATATTCTCTCTCCCTCTAGAGGGATTTACTATAGCATTTATTATAATGAATTGACTCATGTGATTATGGAGGCTAAGAAATCCCAAGATCTGCAGTTGGCAAGCTGGAGACCCAGGAGAGCTGATGTGTGGTTCCTGTCCAAATCTGAAAAAGGCCTGAGAACCAGGAGATTTTATACACACACACACACACACACACACATACACATACACACACATCTGTTTCTCTGGAGAACTTTGACTAATACAGTCACAAAGCAGCCATTTGAAAAATGTTTCTATATTTGTTCCATTGAAAACACTGTCCATTAGCAAACAATAGGTTTCTGAAAAAAAGAGAAAAGAAAGCCATTATGTTAAGTGCTCCACTGAAACAGTCATAGACACAACTTGAATGCCTGCTCACACCCGAATGTATACACCTCTTGTCCCCACCACTTCCCTGACATCCGTACTTAAGGATCTACCTGACCACTGTCCACTTGACATCTCAACTGAGTTATATCTTTTATTTATTTATTTATTTTGAGACAGAGTGTCACTCTGTTGCCCAGGCTAGAGGGCAGTGATGTGATCATAGCTCACTACAGCCTCTTCCCCCCAGGCTCAAGCTATCCTCCCACCTCAGCCTCTCCAGTAATTGGGACCATAAGCACATGCCACCACACCCAGCTAAGTTTTTGCATTTCTTGTGGTAGAGACTGGGTTTCACCATGTTGTCCAGGCTAGTCTCAAACTCCTGAGCTCAAGCGACTCACCTGCTTCAGTCTCCCAAAGTGCTGAGATTACAGGTGCAAACCACCACACCCGGTCCAAGTTATCTCTTAAGTAGCTCAAATTAAACATGTCCAAAACAGAATTCCTGATTTTGCTCCCCAAACCAGCCCAGTCTTCATCATCTCAAAAGATGGATCATCATTCATCTACTGTCTCAAGCCAAAAACCTAGAGCAATCTCAATTCCTCTCTTTCTCTTCTTTCCTTCATGCAGCAAATCAGCAAGTCTTGTTGATTCTACTTCCAATTCTGAACACTTAACACAACTCCACCAGCTTCATCCTGGATAAAGCCACTGTCATCTCTTGCTGAGACTTCTGCAATAGTCTCCCAGTTGGCCTCCCTGCTTCCACTCTTGCTCCCTGATATCCATTCTCCAGACAGCGGCCAGAGGAAATTAGAATTAGGCATTCAAATATACAACATTGCTCCCTGATTAAAATTTCCACTGGTTCCCAATCTCTCTTGGGGGAAACATCCAAATCTCTACAAAGCCATACATGGCTACCTTCTCTAACCTCATCTCCTACCAGGCCTCTGCCACTCCCCACCACCACCACTGTATCCCCCACTCTGTACAAGTCCTCTCCAGTCCGACTGGCTGTTTCTCAAATATACCAAGTTTTTCCTACCTCTGGGTCTTGGAGCTTCCTTTTCCTTCTCCTGAAATGCTCTTTGGATAACGACTGGGCTGGTCTGGGGAGCAAAATCAGGACTTCTGTTTTGGACATGTTTAATTTGAGCTACTTAAGAGATAACTTGGGTCAGGTGTGGTGGCTCACACCTGTAATCTCAGCACTTTGGGAGACGGAGGCAGGTGGAACGCTTGAGCTCAGGAGTTTGAGATTAGCCTGGGCAACATGGTGAAACCCAGTCTCTACCACAAGAAATACAAAAAGTTAGCTGGGCCTGGTAGCTGGGCTGCCTCTCACCATTCAGCTGTCTGCTCAGATGTCAGCTACTCAGAAACATCTTCCCCCGTCTTCCCAACACTCTATCTCATTCATCCACTTCATTTGCCTTCAGGGCACTCATCACTACCAGGAATTACTTACTGACTTTATTGACTCTTTCTCCCCACTAAACTATAAACACTATGAAGACAGAGAATTTGTCTTGTACACCATCATATCCATGGTGCCTGGAACACAGTATGTACACAACAAATAAGTCAATGGATGCATTCTTTTTGGTGTGTAGTACCATACTAAGAAAATGAAATATTCTGTTGTTTGCAAATTGACAAGCATTCTCTTATAGACCCAGGAGAGCTGATGTGTGGTTCCATTCCAAATGGTACTCTCTCTGAGAGTACCATTTAATGCTCTGAGAGTACTGTTGTTCTTAATGCTCTGAGTACCATTGTTTTTAATGCTCTGAGAGTACCGTTTAATGCTCTGAGAGTACCATTTTGCAGAGACACTTACCTATTCCAGTGCAGGAATAGGTAAGAAAATTATGGAATGCATAAGGAAATTATGTAACTCATCATGTTTCTCCTTTGTCTTAACTTCCAGGAAGCTCAGTCTTAAATTTTGTACTCAAGCCTAACACTTTACCTTACATTGGGTTTCCTTTTTAATTATCTACTCATTATATGACTTTTGATCTTGTATCATTATTGTAACATTTATATAGCTATCTTTTATTGTAAAGCACCTCAATTCCTTCATGTGGGCAGACTGTAAAAATTAATACATACCAGTCCTCTGTTCTTTTATTGATTCACGTATGTTAATATTGTCTCTCTAACATGACTATAAGCTTCTTGAAAGCAGCCCAATAGATTTTATCCTTTTATATGCCCTCAAAACACATATTACATTCATTTAATAACATTCATCATTTACCAATTTCTTCATTGATTTGTTGATTGATCAATAGCATAACCCCATTTTGGTACAGGTGAATAATTCAGGGTCTAAAGAAAATTGTCATCATCCTTTGAAAATGTGGACACATTTATTAAAAGTGAGAGGTCAGGAGTTATCTACATCAAAAAGACAACTTGCCTTGGTGAGTTGGATGGGGAGGACATGCAGGTACAGCTAAGCCTGATGCAAAGCTTAGCAGCAGAGAACCTAGAAGGGGTAAAATATTCTACAAGAAAATGGTCCTGGAAAAACTGGTGGAGAGAAAGTGAAATGAAGGGAGGAAAGTCATGCCTGCAAAAAGATGAAGATATTGATCCACCTCTTGCTGGAGAAATAATGAAGAAGTCTTGGCTGAGTAGATGGGATTGAGGGGAGATGGGATAAACTTGGGATTAAAGGATAGGTGCAGGAGAAGGCTTTGTCATTAACACTGAATGAGGACTACCTGGAGGTCGTCCCTTTATCCACCTATGGGGCCCAGACTGAGGTTACAGCAGAAAAGACAGGAAGAGAGGGAGAGGTGAGTTCTGATAGAAACCTGGCAGGAATGCTTTCTCACTGATAACTTTTGACATTCAGCAAAACTCTCAGCAGTGATTGTAAAGACCAGCACTAACCAGGAAGGCCAGCAGGCAGAAGTGGATGCTGGCATGGTGGATGGAGCAGTTGTCCCCATCAGCATCTTTCCAGCTGGCTAGGCACTACATGTCCTCACAAAACTCTTTTGCAGCGGCTTCAGTGCTAGACACGTGGAAGGCTCTGAGTTTCTGGAGGAGTTTCCCCACCTCCACAGCCCCCTGGAATCCACAATTTGCATTCCTCACACCAGGAGAGGGCCTGGAGATCCTCCTCAACCAGTAGAAAGTACAAAGAGAACACAAATGAGCACTTCACAGCAGGCACCACACATCCACAGTCTCCATTTCAGCACCCAGAGCCTTCTAATGGGCACTTTGCTGAGACCTTAATGTCTGCATAAGGGCCCAGAAATAGCCGGGACAAAATGTGAACTTTCATCTGAAAATCATGGCAAATAACTGCAGAGTCAGAGTGACTTGTATACTATGCCAGGCATTTATTGTTGTTGTCATTGTTTTTAATGTTCTGAGAGTACTGTTGTTCTTAATGCTCTGAGTACCATTGTTTTTGATGCTCTGAGAGTACCATTTAATGTTCTGAGAGTACTGTTGTTCTTAATGCTCTGAGTACCATTGTTTTTAATGCTCTGAGAGTACCGTTTAATGCTCTCAGAGTACCGTTTTGCTGAGACACTTATCTATTTCAGTGCAGGAAATAGATGATAAGGCCAATTTCAACACTGGAGAGAGAGCACTTTTGCTCAAAGGACTTCTGCCCTAACAATGAACCAGATCTACACCCACTGGCATCTTCAGAACCCCTCATGAGCATTTGTTAAGTGATGCATTAGTTATCCCACCAAGAGGGCAGGTACACTGATGCACAAGGTAAGAGGTCACTCATGAATCTAATCAGTGTAGGCAAGCAAAATGGAATACATTCATAACAAATCTTGGACAAAATGGCCCACTAATGGCTTCTCCCTTTCTCTATACCTGTGGAGGACAGCTATATCCGTCCAAGATCCTCTCATCATCTAAAGTGTGTGTTCACTGAAAACTTACTATGTTCCATGCATTATGTTTACATCATCATCTCACATAAGCCTCCCAACATCCCTGCAAGGAAAGTACCAACATTAGCCCATTTCACAAATTAGGAAACTCGTTGAAGTTAAGCCCTCACCTAGTTGGTGGATCCAGCAGCTGGACCCAGGCGGTCTGATTCCAGAGCTCCCATACTCAGCATCTAAACAACACTGTCTGTCTCCCACAGAGTGGCACAGGGCCGATGGGGAGAGACACCAAAATGAGGCACATCATCCCATGTAGCCACCTCTGAAGAGCAAGAAATGGCTACAACTGACGAGAAGAAACAGATTTATACATCAGAGACAAAAGAGATAGGCCCTCTTGAATCTCTGAGCATAATAACTGAATAAAGTGGCTTTGTTTGCTTAATTAAACTTCAGCATTTACTGAAATTACAGTAATGCAGCAATCACTTTCACTTTAATCTAGCTTACAGTATTTGAAGTTTCCTCCTAAAAAGCCAACATTTGGGCTTAAGAAAATACCTACCAAATGATTTCTGGAGAGACAAAACATTTGAAAAGACTTTACCAACTGATCTCAATGCAGAGATACTTTTAAAACAAAAACCCTAAGCCCTGGGTCTCAGCTCCCTGCACAAGACCAGACATACACATAATCCACATGCATCACACACACACTGCACAAACAATGCACTTACACCACATGCACACACCACACACATATATACATAGCACATACATACCCAACACACAAACCACATAACCACCACATAGACACACATACACCACACACAAGACAGCCATGCCATACAAACCACACACACAACACACAATCAACATACACTCATAGCACGCACACACACACACACACTCAGTCACACTGAACAGCAAAGCGGCGTGTGCTGCCTCTCCTGGTGGTCCCCTCTGTGAACTCATTTATGGTATAATTGCGCATTTCGTTTCCAACTTGAAGAGCACAGCTCTGCAGGGCAATTGTTTTAAACCTGAGATTGCCTGAATTAAATGGCAATTTTAGTTTTTTATAGTCCAAAATAGTTTACATTGGCAAAAAAAAAAAAAAAAGACATAGAGTTTCAAAACTCATGCTCTTAAGCCTCCTGAATCACAGTAATTTTAAAATCTTGATTCTGCCATTAGGGTGAAAAAGAAAATCTATTTTGTAATCTGGCACCTTCTCATGATGAGTTTCTTACTGTGACTCACGCTATAGATGCCTTGTGCAAATGTAAAAAAAAAAAAAACAGATTGATATGTGAGAAGAATTTCAATAACGGGAGAGGAACCATTTGGGTGAATCAAGCCCTTCCCAGTCTTCAATAACTTGGGGCTCCTTGGACAGCCCACATGATGCCAAAAAAGGCATTCTCACAGTTGGGAAGAACTGCATCGGACACCATTGTCAAAAAGAGGATTTTTAAACTTGCCCTGACCAACACCCCTATGCATCCACTGAGAAATATTCTCTGAGACCTAACAGCTGATATTCCTTTTGTTCTCCTAATTAAAAACTTTTATGGCTAAATGCAACATGGTATCCTGGATTGGATCCTGGAACAGAGAAAAGACATTAGTGGAAAAACTGGTAAAATCTGAATATGTTCTGTATGTTAGTTGATGATATTATATCAGTGTTAATTTCCCAGTTTTGACAATGTACCATGGTTACATAAGATGTTAACATAAGGTGAAGCTGGGTGGAGGGTATATGAAAACTCTGTACCATCTTTACAACTCTTTTGTAAATCTAAAATTATTTAAAAATAAAAAAAGTTTAAGTATTTGTGGTAGAGAATACCTCCCATATCAGTCTTTGCTTTCTTTACATAAGGAGAATACTGGTGCAACACTTTTCATGGAGTTTATAGGATATTGAGACAGCCAAGTAAAAAGGGCTCCCTGGAGAATCTCCAACCCACCTGTGCACTGGGAGGACGGGGTGGGGCCTTGGGAAGTTTGAGCTGTTTGCAGTGGGGAGGAGCCTGGCCACTCCTGTTCCCATGTGGTAACTGGGGATTCAATCTAGCAGGATTCTCACTTTGCTGAGAGTCCCTGTTTCCCTTTTTTTCTTCCTTTTCACCCAATGAACCCTGCCTTATACACCCTACAATGTGTCCATGTGCCTAAATCATCCTGGTCATATCACAAGAACCTGATTTTCCAACAACAACATTTGGGCATAGTGTAATCATGGCTGCCTCCCAGGTTCAAGTGATTCTCCTACCTCAGCCTCTGGAGTAGCTGGGACTACAGGTACATGCCACCTCACCTGGCTAATTTTTTTTTTTTTTTTTTTTTTTTTTTTTTTTTTTGAGATGGAGTTTCTCTCTGTCGCCAGGCTGGAGTGCAATGGCGCAATCTCGGCTCACTGCAACCTCCACCTCCCCAGTTCAAGTGAGTCTCTTACCTCAGCCTCCCTAGTAGCTGGGATTACAGGGGCCTGCCACCACGCCCAACTATTTTTTTTTTTTTTTTTTTTTTTGTATTTTTAGTAGAGACGGGGCTTCACCATGTTGGCCAGGCTGGTCACGAGCTCCTAACCTCAAGCGATACACCCACCTTGGCCTCCCAAAGTGCTGGGACTACAGGCATGAGCCAGTACACCCAGTCTAATTTTTGTATTATTATTATTTTTTTTTTTTTTTTTGAGACGGAGTCTCGCTCTGTCGCCCAGGCTGGAGTGCAGTGGCGCAATCTCAGCTCACTGCAAGCTCCGCCTCCCAGGTTCACGCCATTCTCCTGCCTCAGCCTCTCCGAATAGCTGGGACTACAGGCGCCCGCCACCATGCCCAGCTAATTTTTTGTATTTTTAGTAGAGACGGTGGTCTCGATCTCCTGACCTCATGATCCACCCGCCTCGGCCTCCCAAAGTGCTGGGATTACAAGTGTGAGCCACTGCGCCCGGCCTAATTTTTGTATTTTTAGTAGAGATGGGGTTTTACCATGTTGCCCAGGCTGATCTCGAACTCCTGACCTGAGGTGATCTGCCCGCCTCAGCCTCCCAAAGTGCTGGGATTACAAGCGTGAGCCACCATGTCTGGCCCCCAAAAGATTGTTCAATTCTGTTTTTATGCACTTACTCAAGTCCTATGCAAACTCTTGCCATTTGACAGGGATGTTATGATTTCACACACAGTGAGTGCTAACACCAACCATGGGGGGCTGGTATTACCAAAGCCCCAGCTGTCATTTAATTTGATGTGAAGATTCCCAAGAGCCAGTGTGCTCAGGCAAACTACAGCAGGTCCTCAAATAACATCGTTTCATTCAACATCATTTCATTATAATGTTGATGAGTTCCCAGCCAGGGCTACTGTCTGTGTGGAGTCTGCATGTTCTCCCCATGTCTGCGTGGGTTTTCGTCAGGTACTCTGGCTTTCTCTCACATCCCAAAGCTGTACACATTAGGTAAATCGGGTGTCTAACTGGTCCCAGTGTGAGTGAGCATGGGTGCTCATGAGTTTCCCTTATGATGGGATGGCGAACTCCAGGGTTGCTTCCCATCTGGCACTCAGAGCTGCAGGGCCACCTGCACTCTGAACTGGAATAAGCGGGTAGTTATCTGACTTGTTTTCATTAATTTTTCTTTTTTTTTTTTTTGAGACAGAGTCTTGCTCTGTCACCCAGGCTGGAGTGCAATGGCACAATCTCGGCTCACTGCGACCTCCACATCCCAGGTTCCAATGATTCTCCTGCCTCAGCCTCCCGAGTAGCTAGGATTAGAGGTGCTGCCACTACACCCAGCTAATTTTTTTTTTTTTTTTTTGAGACGGAGTCTCGCTCTGTCGCCCAGGCTGGAGTGCAGTGGTGCAATCTCAGCTCACTGCAAGCTCCACCTCCCAGGTTCACGCCATTCTCCTGCCTCAGCCTCTCCGAGTAGCTGGGACTACAGGCACCCGCCACCACGCCCGGCTAATTTTTTGTATTTTTAGTAGAGATGGGGTTTCACCGTGTTAGCCAGGATGGTCTTGATCTCTTGACCTCGTGATCCGCCCACCTCGACCTCCCAAAGTGCTGGGATTACAAGCGTGAGCCACTGCGCCCGGCCACGCCCAGCTAATTTTTGTATTTTTAGTAGAGACAGGGTTTCACCATGTTGGCCAGGCTGGTCTCGAACTCCTGACCTGATGATCCACCCACCTCGGCCTCCCAAAGTGCTGGGATTACAGGTGTGAGCCACCACACCCGGCTGGCTAATTTTTCTTAAGTATATGTACGGTCCACTTTCATATTTCAATGTGTAATATTAAAAGTGTTTGGAGTCTTTATTTAGAAGTTTGGTCATGTTTTTGTGACCAGAAATATGCCACAGGAACTTGACTCTTGTTTATATCAATTAGCCTATGATAAAATTGGTTTTGTTAATAACAGATGTTGGCAAGATTTTGGAAAAAAGGGACTGCTTATCCACTGGTGATGGGAATGTAAACTAGTTCAGCCACTGTGAAAAACAGTTTGGTGGTTTCTCAAAGAATGGAAAACAGAATTACCATTCAACCCAGCAATCCCATTACTGGTTATATACCCAAAGGAATATAAGTCATTCCACCAAAAAGACACATGCACTCATATATTCATTACTGCACTATTCACAATAGCAAAGACATAAAATCAAACTAAGTGCCCACCTACAGTCGACTGGATAAAAGAAAAATGCGGTACATATACATCATGGAATACTACACAGCCGTTAATTACAATGATGTCATGTCCTTTGTAGCAACATGGATACACCTGGAGGCTATTATCCTAAGCAAACTAACGCAGGAACAGAAAATCAAATACTGCATGTTCTCTCTTATAAGTGAGAGCTGAAAGTTGACTACACATGAACATAAAGATAGGAACAACAGACACCTGGCCATACTTGAGGGTGGAGGGTGGGAGGAGTGTGAAGGTAGAGAAACTACTATTGGGTACTATGCTCACTATCTGGGTGATAAAATCACTTATATACCAAACCCCAGCAACACACACTTCACTCATGTATCAAACCCGCTCATGTACCCTCCTGAACCTAAAATAAAAGTTGAAAAAAGAGATTTTATTATATGTCATCTTACTTAAAGTCAGTTTCCAGAACCTATCAATGACGCTAAGTGAGGACTTACTGTACATAGATATTTACTTCCTATTTTTCCCTGAATTAGGCACCAGCCCCAATTTTTTTAAAAAACACCTTTAAGTAGTAGTACTCACAATGGCCAAAAAGTGGAAGCAACCCTATTCATCAGCAGGTGAATGGATAAACAAAATGTGGTATATACATATAATAGAATATTATTCAGCCTTAAACTGGAAAAAAATTGTGACACATGCTGCAACATAGATGAACCTTGAGGACATTATGCTAAGTGAACTAAGCCAGTCACAAAAAGACAATACTGTGCAATTCCATTTAAATGAGGTATCTAAAGTAGTCAGATTCAGAGAGACAGAAAATAGAATGGTGGCTTCCAATGAAACAGGAGAGTTCCCTGTTCCCCCTCTCAGGACATGCAACAGGGGTGTGGCTTAGCTGTTCAGTCACTGCCACTGTTCAAACCCCTGAAGGGAGGGGAAGCACATAGATAGACAGGTGCAGGATCCCAAGTGGGCATGAGTTACAGTGTGCCCTTTTAGCCCTGCCGTCTGTGGACAGCTTGAGTGTTAACCAGCTCAATGGACTCTCTGTCTTTTTGCAAGGGCAGAGGGCCAGTGTGACAGTTTTCTGTATCTCAAGCTCTCGCCCAGCGTCCCTGGAACAATCAGGTCACACACAGGCTTGAGGGATGAATGCGGGGTTTTACTGAGCAGTGGAGGTGGCTCTCAGAGGGATGGGTGGGGAGCTAGAAAGGGGATCAAGTGGGAAGATGATCTTTCCCTGGAGTATGGCCATCCAGCAGCGGAACTCCCCTCTGACCACCCTTAGCCAAACTCCTCTCGGTATTCGGACATTCCTCCTCTTCTCTCTTTCTCTGCTGCGTTGTTCCAATATTCATCTGCTTGTCTGTTATTTCCCTGTCTCCTCACCTGCTCGTCTGCTTCTGAAGCCTGGGGCTCGGGGTTTATATGGATATAGGATGGGGGGCATGGCAGGCTAAAAGACAACTTTCTGGGCATGAAAACAGAAATGCCTGTTCCCACTTATGGCCACAGGTCTCCAGGCTTAAAGGTGGGGTCTTTGCCAGGGAACCACCCTCTTCTCCTTAGTATTTCCCTGTCTTCTGTCCATATTACTAGGGGCTAAAGGGCAGGAGGAAATAGGGAGTTGTTCAATGGGTGTAGAGATTCAGTTTTGCAAGAAGAAAAGAGTTCTGGGGATTAGCTGCACAACATATGAATATACTTAACACTACTGCACTGTACACTTAATGGTTAAGATGCTAGGTTTGGTTTTGTTTACCACAATTAAAATTTTTAATATTTTTATCTTATTTCTAGGGGACTATTTCATTCTTTTGTTACTCATCAAAGTCAAGGGCTGAATGTAGGCTACCAGCCCACAATAAAGGATCACAACTTCTTAAATTTTAATATTTCTTTATTATACAAATATTTATGTTAGAGAAAAACTAGAAAACAAAGACAAGCCAAAAATAAATATAAGCTGGGCACAGTGGCTCATGCCTGTAATCCCAGCACTTTGGGAGGCCGAGGTGGGTGGATTGCCTGAGATCAGGAGTTTGAGACCAGCCTGGCCAACATGGTGACACCCCGTCTCTACTAAAAATACAAAAATTAGCCAGGCGTGGTGGCACACGCCTGTAGTCCTAGCTACTTGAGAGGTTGAGGCAGGAGAATCGCTTGAACCCGGCAGGCAGAGGTTGTAGTGAGTCGAGATCACCCCATTGCACTCCAGCCTGGGCAACAGAGCAAGACTCCGTCTGAAAAAAAAAAAAAAAAAGAAATATAATCGTTTTTAAAACAACCATCATCCCTCCACCCAGAAATAACCCTGGGTAACATTCTGGTGGGTCCATCCAGATTTCTTTATTTTTGCAAGCCTAAAATTTGCTTGTTGCATATTTTCAGCAGCAATGTTAAAGATATCCAACACTTAAAGAGTGATATCAAGAATTGCAGGACTGGCCGGGTGCAGTGGCTCATGCCTGTAATGCCAGCACTTTGGGAGGCCAGGGCAGGCAGATCACTTGCACTCAGGAGTTTGAGACCAGCCTGGCCAACATGGTGAAACCCTATCTCTGCTAAAAGTACAAAATTAGCTGGGCATTCTGGTGGGCACCTGTAATCCCAGCTACCCAGCTACTCGGGAGACTGAGGTGGGAGAATCACTTGAACCCAGGAGGCAGAGGTTGCAGTGAGCTGAGATGGCACCACTGCACTCCAGCCTGGGCAACAAAGCGAGATTCTGTCTCAACAACAACAACAACAACAACCAAAAAAAAAGAATTGCAGGACTGTAGAAGTTTAGCCCTAGAAAGGAGCTTAGAGACTGACCAACAGAGTTACCTCATTTTACAAAGAAATAGGAAACAAAAGCTCAAAGAGCATATGTTTTAGGTAATAAGAAAACCAGGCCTTGAGTGTTAAACAAATCAGAAGAGAGAATGCTGAAGGTCAAACCAAACAGAATGATGTTGGGATTACTTGTGTCCCAGTATGGTCTATGGTTAAGAGGGCAGGCTCTTAGCCAAGATGCCTGGGTGTGAATCAAGGCTCTGCTGTGCACTTACTGGCTACTTGACCTCAATCTAGTTACCCAACTTTTTAAGCTTCATCTGTATTATTGCCTATTTATAGATTAAATCAGGATTAAAATTTATAGATTTATAGATTAAATCAGAATTAAAATTAAATCAGTCAGAATTAAAGGAAATAATTCAAGTAAACCACAGAGGAAGCACTTATCATTGATTACAATTATCACTGTTAGAGTGAAAGAGATCCAAGTTTCCCCGAGTTACTGGCAGCATATCTGTATAGGTCCAAAATTCAACCAAGGGGCATAAAGCAGAAAAGAGATCAAGGCAAGTTTCAGAGAAGGAGTGGCAGTTTATTTAAAAGGCTTTAGAACAGGAAAGAAAGGAAAATTAGCTTGAAAGAGACCCAAGCAGGCACTGAAGGTCCAAGAGAGAAATGAGAGCAAAAGAAGACAGCAAAAGGGGCCTTTGACCTTGATCTTTATAGGTTCGCCTTTATAGGGGACTTTATAGGCTCGCCTCTCTCCCAGGATTCTTCCCTTAGGGTGGGCTTTCCGCATGGCCGTGCTTTCCTTAATCTTTGGAATTGAGCACACACAGTGAGTTTAGGGAGTTGTACACATGCCCATCTGAAGCTTTCTTCCTTTTCCAGCGGAGGGTGCCCTCAGAAGATCGTATTTCACCATTTTTGCCTCTTAACATGCATGCCCAGGAAGTTGCTTCTCCCTGGGGCCTGCACTCAATTAGCATTTTGATGTTAACAGGTATGAACCATCAGGAACTGGCCTCTCCCTGGCGCTGCCAAATTATAAGTTTCAGAGAAGCAATGCAATAATTGCCAAACCATCACCCGACATTTCTAGTGGGTGGAGGGAGAGCCCTCTTCTGCCCCACTCATGCCTAACTACCTGTAGCACTGTTACTAATACATCATCTTCATAACAAAGGATAATAAAGAGTGAAACCTGTTCACAACATTTTCTGTGCTTGCCCTGGACTTTGAACTGCTCATCCAAGGTTCTCTGAATGTTTGGAAGCAGTTTAGCCTAGTGGTGAAATTCCTAAATTGCCACCTTTCTCTACTTCATTTCTATCAGTGGGTCATTCCTTCACTACTAGAACATTTGAACTGCACAGCACGGGTAAACATAAGACTTAGAGAATCCCTAGGCAAGGCCATACCTGGTGGGGAGGATTCCAGTCCTGACAGCACAGGCATGAGAGTTGTCTGAAGCAGACACCATATAGGGCATGTTGAAGGGCTCCCACTGACTGCACTCACAGGGGACCTCTGGATCCAGGCCATCTCTAAGCCTGGAAAGAAACAGAGCCAGTGAAGATGCTTTATTTCACTCTGCACACCAGACCACCATGATCAGGTTTTGAGAGGAGGATTTTTAATGACATGCTGTATGGGAAACCACTTGTTATAGAGTGTTATCCAAATATCAGTACTATCCTCATTCCATAAATGTAGGGGTCCCATTAATTTACTCTCAAAGGGATATATTTCCGGGTGTGGTGAGGAGGCCAGCCAAGGCGACATTTCCCAATTCTGGATACCTCTCCTCCCAGTCCTGCTCTAGTTTCCACCATTCGTTAAAAGGTTACTGGCTGACAGAATTTTTCTAATTTCTAATTTTCAGAAAAGCAAAATTTCCTTACAACATGCGATCTCTAGAGAGCAAATGCTCCAACTGTGCCCCTTACAGCTGATCTTTGGAATTACCAACATAAGAACATGATTTTCCCTATAGGTTTCAATGCTGACTCCAGAGACTCCATCTAGCTCTCTTGGAAATCACAGTGTGAAGCATAGGGCCACAGTCAATGTTCATTCGGCCAAGACTACACGCTTGAAACTGAGCTAGTCTGTGATTTCAAAATTAACACACAAACGACCAAACATAACTCAAAATTAATATAACCCACTCTTTGGACCTCCAGGTATGACTACAGATCCACTGCAAATCATTTGTGAATATCTGTGATGCATTAAAAATCATTTTTTAAAGGACGCTCAAGAATATGACATTAGGGGAAAGCTGGGGAAATTTGAATAAGGTCTGCAATTTTGTTACGAGCATTGTACGAACGTTAATTTCCTGGTTTCATTTCCTGGTTAATTTCCTGTCAATGTTAATTTCCTGATTATGTAAGATGTTAACAGAGGTAGCAGGGTGAAGGGTATAAAGGAACTCTATTTAATTTTTGCAACTTTTCTTTAAGTCTAAAATTATTTCAAAATAAAAGTTCCAAAAATTCTTTTTTTTTTTTTTTGAGACGGAGTCTCGCTCTGTCGCCCAGGCTGGAGTGCAGTGGCGTGATCTCGGCTCACTGCAAGCTCCGCCTCCTGGGTTCACGCCATTCTCCTGCCTCAGCCTCTCCGAGTAGCTGGGACTACAGGCACCCACCACCACGCCCGGCTAATTTTTTTTGTATTTTTAGTAGCTGGGACTACAGGCACCCGCCACCACGCCCGGCTAATTTTTTTTGTATTTTTAGTAGAGACGGGGTTTCACCGTGGTCTCGATCTCCTGACCTTGTGATCCGCCCGCCTCGGCCTCCCAAAATGCTGGGATTACAAGCGTGAGCCACCGCGCCCGGCCCAAAAATTCTTTTAAAAAGGATGCTCAGCTTTCAGGTGGCCCAGTGGCCTGGGGCGGCGGGCTACATCAGTCAGACACGGAGATGTGGAACCCTGCCCTTGTAGCTCCTCTGCCGTGCAGGATCTGCAGGCTTCCTCTTCTGCACTGTGTTCATTGGATGTTTGCCTCCCAGACTGAGGGGGAGCTCAAAGGGACTCAAATTCTCAAAGAAAAGTTTTCTGGAGCTACAGCTATCCAAGTCACTGACATTTCAGGAGGCTGTAGGTGATGTATAAAATCCAAATCAAACCAGAAGAATTTAAAGAAACCAGAACTGTCCCTCAGCACCAGATGATTAATCAGGCACTAAACAAGGAAAATCAAAGGGATGCACAGATTGCGGGTTTTTACCTCTGTCCCCAGACACTGACCTCCATGCCCCCGGGCTGTGTAGATGCAGCTGCCTAAAACTTCGGATGAACTTGACTGGAACCACTCCTTCCTAGGGATTTGCGAAAAAAAAAAAAAAAAGTATCTGTTTTGTTCGTAGACATTTCCATATTATAATTAAAGAAGAATGTGTTATCTATTTAGTTGTTAATTAAAGGCAACAGACAACTGGTGGAGGAGAGGGGTGGGAAAAAATGTTCAACTCGAAAAAACAGATGGAGATCTGAGCATAGGTGTCTGAAATGACTAAGGAAATGTAAAACTGGGACAAATCTCATTGGTGCTAGAAATTAAGGAAAGGTACCATCCGTGAGCCAAAACATTATTCTAGAGATAATGATATTGGTAGCCAAAATGAAGAAAGGGGGCAAAAGCCAATGTCCAACCCACTTCTCATAGAAAATTAGTGTGTCTGGTGGGAAGGACGTAGAGGAGAACCTGAATCCCCTCAACATCCACTCTCTCTTGGAGGAACTTTAGAGCAGTGGATCTAAGGGCCTAAGAAGGTAGGAGGGCTGGGGCCCAGGGCATAAGCTTCAAACCAGAGCAGCAGCAGTGGAAGCAGGAGACACATCTTCCCAGTGCGGCAAGGCTCAGCCCTGAGACAGCAACAGCATGGTCCAGAAGAAGCTGGGCAGGAGACAGGGCATTTCCTTCCCTGAAACAGCAGGCAGGAGCGTGAGGAAAAAGCCCAGTGGCAGCAAGTCTGACTCCCGGCACAGTCATTTCCTCAAACGAAGACAGTTGTGCCATACGTCCCAACAGGCCTGACCAAGGCTTAACGGCCTACACATTTCTCTCAGGCTGTGTCATTGCTGAGCAGGGAACCAGCCTCCAGCTCCAGTTAGGAGGGAGATCCTAAAAGCATCCAGAAGTGAGAATACCCAAGAAATATCCTTACAACACCAATATTGGATAGAATCTCATAGATCAAGTTTGAATAAACAATAGCCGGGCACGGTGGCTCACGCCTGTAATCCCAGCACTCTGGGAGGCTGAGGCGGGTGGATCACCTGAGGTCGGGAGTTCAAGACCAGCTTGACCAACATGGAGAAACCCCGTCTCTACTAAAAACACAAAAACTGACGGGGCGTGGTGGCTCACACCTGTAATCCCAGCACTTTGGGGGGCCGAGGCAGGCGGATCACGAGGTCAGGAGATCGAGACCATCCTGGCTAACATGGTGAAACCCCGTCTCTACTAAAAATACAAAAAATTAGCCGGGCGTGGTGGCGGGCGCCTGTAGTCTCAGCTACTCGGGAGGCTGAGGCAGGAGAATGGCGTGAACCTGGGAGGCAGAGCTTGCAGTGAGCCGAGATTGCGCCACTGCACTCCAGCCTAGGCGACAGAGCAAGACTCTGTCTCAAAAAAAAAAAATACAAAAACTTGGCCAGGCCTGGTGGTGCATGTAATCCCAGCTACCCCAGAGGCTGAGGTAGGAGAATCGCTTGAACCCAGGAGGCGGAGGTTGCGGTGAGCCGAGATTGTGCCATTGCACTCCAGCCCAGGCAATAAGGATGAAACTCCATCTCAAAAAAGAAACAATAGTAAATATATAGTGGGACCTATTTTTTTTAATGTAAAACATAGAAATCCAGAAGCAATAAATTAGCATAACATTACATAATATAAATTTGTGTTTCCTCCTTTTCTTTTCATTTTTTTTTTTTAAGACAGGGGTTCACTAATTGTCTAGGCTGGTCTTGAACCCCTGAACTCTAGCAATCCTCCCTCCTCAGCCTCTCAAAGTGCTGGAATTACAGGTATGAGCTACCACGCCCTGTCCAACCTGTTTCCTTCTTTTCTTTTTTCTCTCTCAAGCAGTAACAGGCTCTGTGCTTCCTTCCTTGTGGAGGTTTACGGCAGGGCAGAAAGCAGAAGTTGCTGCAATGCTTCCCTTCCTGATTGTTGGCTCCAAAACCTAAAGCAGTTGGAGATTTGCCAAATGTCCTGAGAGAGAAAAGATTCTCTGAGGGAATAAGAAGGAACATGAGTATATTCCCTAAAACCAAGAAAGGATTCCCAGAAGTCTGCAAGTAGATAAGACCACAGTCCTCTCCCTGGCGAAGCCTGGAGATGTAAGCCCTCCAAGAGGAATTGCTGAGAGGTTCCCAGTTATGCCAAAATGCTGCACACGCCGTGCCTGGCACAGAAACAGCAGACCTAGGACTGGAAGGTGCGGTGCAAGACGGCTCAGTAATAATCAGAACAGACTGAGAACCAATGCCTGGGGCTTCCACCCCAATGTCCTAAAGCTGTGTGAGACCTCCTTTTTACCAACCTGGAATGAGAAAGTCCATTAAAAAAATTAAGTGAATTCCCACCAATCTAACAAGATGGGGTCCAGAGTCAAAATTCAGGCAAGGAACGGAGAGTTTTAAGTGTGATGTTTCATGCGTACCTGAGTGAGTATTCACTATACATCTGTTTTGCACGTTCATTAAGTTTTTTTTTTTAAAGTGAATTCAATAAAATATTAGTGCCTAAACAACTTGCCTGCTTTCCTCTCTGTCGCTTTTTTCAAATTTGTGAAAGATGAAGCCTCTTGAGTTCAAACGTACATCCCTGGTCTAATCAGCCAAAGCCAGTGCAGGAAAGAGATGCCTCCGGTGTGCTGGGCTTGCCACTCCAGGGTCCTCGTAAGGGCTGTGAGCAGGACAGGCCCAGATGGACATGTCTGGGGCAAGGTGTTAAGGCAGCCGCCTGAGTCGGAAAAGAGTCTGGCTCAGAGCCAGACAGCCTAAAATGAGAGCAGGAAGAATGTTTTGATACAAGATATGTGATGACAGAAGCTTACAGGAAACTGGAAGAAATGCAGAGTAGAATCAACACGGCGAAAAATTAAATCAATAATGTTTGTACAAATTTGAGATGCTTTCCCAGAAAGCTAAAGAAATAGAACAGAGATAAAATTATGAGAAAGAAAATAGATACCGAAAACAGACTGGCGATCTAACATATGAATAACGTATGTGCCTAAAGACCAAAACAAATAGAAAAGAAAGAACAATCATATAAAGAAAGAGAAAAAAACCTGCCTGAACTAAAAAAGAAAGAATTACATCCTTAGATGAAAAAGACTCATTAGGAGCCAGGTGGAATTACATGGCAAAAGACCAGCTTCCAGACACACCAAGATGCAAATAATGAACTCTAAGGTAAGAAATTTATCCTGGAAGCATCAAAGCAGCAAAAACAAAATTACCTACAAAGAAGAAAAGTCAGGCTAACCTTTGCCCACAACACGAAAGCTAGAATTCTAAGAGGGAAAGATGTAATCCAACAGTTCCCCACCAGTTAAGCTGTGTTTCCCATGAAAAGCAACTTGTACATGCTCAGATGTGCAAGGCCTTGGGGTTCACCACCACACAACCTTCCAGGGAAACTCCGACAGGCCTCGCTCCAGCCACAGATGGAAACCAGAGCATGGATGTTATGGAATAAAAAGACCGCAGTGAGCACTACAATCCTGTAAATGTGACCGTAAGTTCAAATTATTATAGATATTGCTATTTTAAAAGTCACTCTTTTTTTTCTGAGACAGGGTCTCACTCTGTCACCCAGGGCTGTAGTGCAGTGGCATGATCATGGCTCACTGCAGCCTTGACCTCCTGGGCTCAAGCCATCCTCCCACCTCAGTCTCTCAAATAGCTGGGACTAGAGTTGTGTGCCACCACACCTGGCTAATTTTGTATTTTTTGTAGATACGGGGTTTCACCATGTTGCCCAGGCTGGTCTCAAATTCCTGAGCTCAAGGGATCCACCCACCTCAGCCTCCCAAAGTGCTGGGATTGCAGGCATGAGCCACCGCACCCAGCCAAAAGTCACAAGAGAAGACACAGCATAAAAGAAATAGACATACACACAGATTAAATTCTGAATAATCTAGTAAGTCTCCTAGGGCTGGCGACTGTCATGACCAGCCCTCTCACTGGGACTATTTTCAGGAAGTAGGTGCTAGGGCTAGGTGAACATGTTTTAGAGTAATTCCATTAAGATACAATAATAGTGAATTTGTGGAAAATTTACATTTATTAAGGGGGTAGGGACAGAGGATCTATACTTCAGAAGGTGCCTACTGTCTGAAAAGATAGCGCCAACAGAGGCACTCCACATGTTCTACTGTGTGGAATGGCCCTTTTCTTAGACAGCTTGGGCTGGTGTAACAAAATGCCATAAACTGGGTGGCTCAAACAACACATGTATTTCTCATAGTTCTGGGGGTTGGGAAGTCTAAGATCAAGGTACCAGCAGATTCCATTGTTGGTGAGAGCTCTCTTCCCAGCTTGTAGACAGCCGCCTTCTCAGTGTGTGCTCACCTGGCCTTTCCTTGGTATAGAAAGAAACAGAACTCTGTCTTCCTCTATTTGTTTATTTATTTATTTATTTATTTATTTATTTTTGAAATGGAGTCTTGCTCTGTCACCCACACTGGAGTGCAGTGGCACCATCTCAGCTCATTGCAACCTCCGCCTCCTGGGTTCAAGCACTTCTGCCTGCCTCAGACTCCTAAGTAGCTGGGATTACAGGCACCCGCCACCACACCCAGCTAATTTTTGTATTTTAACAGAGACAGGGTTTTACCATGTTGGCCAAGCTGCTCTCGAACTCCTGACCTCAGGTGATCTGCCCTCCTCGGCCTCCCAAAGTGCTGGGATTATAGGTGTGAGCCACCACACTGGCCTGTCTTCCTCTTTTTATAAGGACATTAATTGCATCATGAAGATCCCACCCTCACGACCTAATCTAAACCTAATTACCTCCCAAAGGCCCCACCTCCAAATACCATCACACTGGGGGTTAGGGCTTCAACACAGAAATGTTGCGGGGACACATTCAGCCCATAGCAGCCCTCCTCCTTCCCATCAGAGGGCAGCCTGCAGTGCTGCATCAGTGGGACCTGCTGCCCACACCACTGTCCTCCGCAGTCCCCCACGACGTGGACCAGCACAGCTTTGATGGAGCCTACACAGGACAACTTCCTGGCAGCTCAGGTCCAGACACCAGACAGCTCTAGCTCCTGTGCCCCCTCCCTCCTGGCCTCACACAGCCCTGAGCCCGGTCTGTCAACTTTCAGTCAAATGTCAGGTAGCATTTCAGGCCCAGGGGAAGTGACCCTGAGAAGATGGAGGCTGACCGCCCAGATCCCTCCTGGGAGGAAGGGAAGGGGAATGGGTTGGGGAGGGGTGGGACGGCTGGCAGGTCATTCCTAGGTGTGCTCCATTTCCCTGCAGGAAGAGAAAATCCCACTCAGCCAGCTGCACACCTGGCACACTCACCTGTGAGCAGCCTCAATTGCCTCCAAGCTTAGAGCTGGGGGAGCTAATGGAGGAAAAGGAGAAGGAAGTTAAGCTGAATGGGTTCCCCCATGAATGGGTTTCTCAAAGTGGGAGGGGAGGTGAAGAAGAGGGGAGGGCAGAGCAAGGGGCTGAGGACAGTGGGTGATGCACATAGCCTAAAGTGTGCGCCCATTTCTGCATACAGTATGCACCAAATACATTTACATTCAATCCATTTTGTACACTGACTGGATGAGTTTGGTTTACATTATAATTTGGGGTTATCCATGGCCATAAAGTTATCTCACCATATTACTTATTGAATTGTGTTTAGGTTTCAGGGGGCAAAACTGCCAATAATTATTTCATTTTTTAATCTATTCTAGAAGAGCTCAGGTGTATGTTTTTATATAAACGTTAATTACAATTCACCTTTAAGGATGGTCTCAGAAGTTTTCTGTGAATCAGTTACATCACTGAACACACAGGCTATTCATTATTCCCCTTCATAAAAACTACTATTAAAATAGCATAATGCCAGCCTCGGCAACATGGCAAAATGCTGTCTCTATAAAAAAATATATATATACACGATTTAGCCAGGCATGGTCATGTGCGCCTGTAGTCCCAGATGCTCAGGAGGCTGAGGTGGGACAATCACATAAGCCCAGGAGCTCAAGGATGCAGTGAACCGTGATTGCACCACTGCACTCCAGCCTGGGGGACAGAGTGAGACTGTCTTAAAAATAATAATAATAATAATATAATGTGTCTAAACAGTATTTCACAAATGTTAGACACAGTAAACTAAAAAAAGATCTATTGTGTGCTACGAGATAGGAACTAACAGGATTTTTCGTGCTAAAAAAATTCTTATCTTCTCCTTGGGTGTCAGATGCTGAAGAACAGTTAGTTCAATCAAAGCAAACGCATTTGTCTTAGACACTTTTTTTGAACCTTCAAAATCTAGCTAACAAGCACTTTACTGATAAGTTGGCTTCTATTTTTAAAGGGGAAAATTGTATTTTGCTTTTCCAATTTTCTTTCTTCTTAAAGAATTTATGTGATTTTCTTCCACACCCCAGTTGACATAATTTGAAAATAACACAACTCCAGGGTACAGGTAATTTCCATGCTCTGTAATCCATTCCAGAGCATTAAACTAGGGAACAATTTCCTTCGTTTAATAAAATTCACATATCCCTGAATAGAAAAAAAACAAAAAATAAGAAATCAAGCCTGTTACAAATATAGAATAAGTTTTATAATAGAGACAGGAATAACCAATATTACAGCTATTATTTAATATTGCTCTGAATATTTTAACAAATAGGGGTGGAGAGAAGGCAATAAAAATAAATAAGTATAACTATCAGAAAGGGGTAAGAATTATCGAATGAAAATCCACGTACAAACTTCAGTAAATCAACTGCCAAACTATCAGAACTAATCAAAACATTCGCTAAGGAGCTGGTTATACAATAAATTACCCAAATCACTAACTTTGCTATATATGAACAATAAATCAAATATGATGAATATTATGAAAAGCATACATCCCACCACTTTAATAGCAACATGATCTGTTTATATATAAAGAATAACCATTAACAAGAAATGTGGAGGGTATAGATTGAAAGAAAACTACAAAACTGTGCTGTAAGACATAAAGATTTGAACCAAATAGTTTCCAGGGAAGTGCAAGGGTTGTACAACTGAAGTTCCCCAGGCCCACTGAGACCCCATTCAAGGCCAAAGGCAGTGACGATGTAATGGCAAACATAGAGAGCTGGGCTTTCTGCAGGATCCCAGTGATCAACCACTGGACGATGGGAGGACACTACGCTGAAAAGCTCACCAGGTCCATTTGTTGTCATGTTTTCATGGTAATGAGACTTCACACAAAAGAATATAAACGAGTGGACCTGTGCTATCTTCACAGATTGCAGGTTGCCTGGGGTAAGAGTATGTGCCTCGGTGTTATACTGTAACTGAAGGTAACGCTTGCAGCTATAAAGATGAACCCCATTTTCTCAATAGTAGAACAAAATGAAAATTACTTTCTCGCTTACCTGAAAGTCTAATCATTGCCTCTTCGTGCACATTAAAATTAAAAAAAAAAGTCTGATCAGCCTTGGATAGAGAGGAAGGTCAGGAACCAGGCTGATGGAGCCCTGCTGTCTTCAATACAGGCTTTTCAGGGTTCCCTGAACTTTGACATCCCACCAACAGATAGGGAAAGAGGAAGAAGGATGTTGTTCATGGACCAGATCTGAATGAGATGCCTTCCCTTCTGCTCACATTCCTCTGAATGCACTCGGTCTCAAGGTCAAACTATCTGCAAGTGGGGAGCCTGGGAAGTGGACCCACGCTGCTTCCACATCCCTCAAGGAAAGAATGGTCAACCGGGTCTACTCAATAGGTGAAGAAGGAACTACCCGGTTATCTTTTTCATGTAACTGGAGCTTGCCCTTTACACATTTGATTTTACATATTTTGATGAAACTTTTCCTAAGATGCATAACAATTTCCCTGTTTCAACACAGTGGGCAATTGTAAGTCTTCTCCTAGGGCTGGCGACTGTCGTGAACACCAGCCCTCTCACTGGGACTACTTTCAGGAACTCTTGAGGATTTGCTGACCCTCCGCCTCTATACTAAAAGGTCCTTGGTTACTGTCTTTTTAAAACTCTTTTGAAATGTTTTTTTCTGAATCCTTCCTCGGAGTCAGATGGCATCTGTCACTTCTTCCTGCTTCCACAGGCATACTTCTAACAGTTCCTTTCCCTCTAACATCTTGCTTCTACTAAGGGTTTATGCTAAGGTGTACAAATTGCATCTAAAGTTAAAAAAAAAAAACAAAAAACAGGGGGGCCAGTCATGGTGGCTCACACCTGTAATCCCAGCACTTAGGGAGGCTGAGGCAGGAGGATCACTTGAGCCCAGGAGTTCAAGACCAGCCTGGGCAACATGGCAAAACGCTGTCTCTACCAAAAATACAAAAATTAGCCAGGCAAGGCAGCATGCTCCTGTGGTCTCAGCTACTCGGGAGGCTGAGGCAGGTGGATTGCTTGAGCCCAGGAGGTTGAGGCTGCAGTGAGCCGTAATCTCACCAGTGCACTCCAGCCTGGGAGACAGAATGAGACCTCGTCACTAAAAAAAATAAAATAAATTTAAATTTTAAAACAAAATTGCCTCAGACTGAAATCCATTCCTGAGTAGAGTATGAGCTTTTATTACCTGGACATTTTAGCATTGATTTTGGTTATCTAATATCCTTTTTAAAATTTTTTCTTCCAAGTTTTTGTCGTTTCAGCAGTTGCAAATAAACAATTATATTGGCTGGGTGCAGTGGCTCTCACCTGTAATCCTAGCACTTTGGGAGGCCAAGGCAGACAGACTGCTTGAGCTCAGGAGTTCGAGACCAACCTGGGCAACATGGTGAAACAAAAAAATACAAAAATTAGCCGGGCATGGTGACATGTGCCTATAGTCCCAGCTACTCTGCACTCCAGCCTGGGCGACACAGTGAGACCTTGTCTCAAAAAAATAAAATAAAAAAATTACGTTGGCTTATGATATAATCCTAGAAAGCAGAACAAAATTATACCTAAAAGAGAATGGCCTTTCCAATACAGTATTGACTAACAAGGAAAGAGGGCTACAATATATTGTTATGTAGGAAAGAGCCAGCTGCAAAATGACATTATAGTGTAATTCCATTTGTTAAATTTTTTTTAAAAAGCATACATTTGCAATACATAGAAAAAATCTGAAGGAATCAGGAGTAGTTATCTCTGAGATGTAGGATTACTGAGAACTTTTACATACTATGCCATTTATTTATGTATTGTTTGGCTATTTTAGAAGAAGCAAGTATTTTATGTAAGCATAAAAAAACAAGAAGAAGCTGGGTGTGGTGGTGTGTGTGTCTCTAGTCCCAGGTACCTGGGAGGCTGAGGTAGAAGGATCACTTGAGCCCAGAAGTTCAAGGTCAGCCTGGACAATACAGTGGGACCCTGTCTTCATAAATCAATAAATTAAAATATTTTAAAACACAGTTCACACTGTCTTCTCCGAGCATGAGCTCTGAGAGCTCATGGAAGACATGGATGACGGATGAGCACTCCTCTATATACTGCCTGCTGCCACAAATAAGAAGCCTCTCAAAATTAAAACTGATTTTTATAGACCAAAAAATAAAAGAAAAGAAAAAACTAGAGAATAAACTCAAAGTTGATCTCATAAACAGAGCAAGTTCCAGGAAAGTGTTGCTGGCTTCCACCTTGGAGGACCTCTACCTGGAAATCTGCTGGGTACCATATTAAGCAGTTTCAAGAGCCCATCAAAGCACTGGCAAGTTCATAGTAACCAGAGGCACATTCTAACCTATATCAGAACTATGGTGAAAATGTACTTTGCCGGGAAAGGATTCTGAGTTACTAAGGCTTCTCAGGAACTACTCCATTCTCTAATGAAAACACTGATCATCTAATGTGGGCAACCAACATGTATTTAGTAGGTTTTTGCCTCCTGGTGCATCTGGTGCATACTGAGGAGATCCCACAAGACACCTTCTGCCCAGCATTTTCTTGCTACCATGAATAAATCTATAAAATATTCACATGAATACAAATATGAACTCCAGAATACCCCAGTTTAAATGAAAATGCATTCACTGGTAAAAGTAATGTATTCATTAAATGGTGCCACAAAAGTGGTGCTTAACAGATTCTTCCGAAACTGAAGGTCATGCAACAAGAAGCATTTATTCTCGTGTTCATAAGTCTGCAGGTCTGCTGGGACAGCTCAGCCTCAGGCTGTGGGTGTGCGAGTCAGTCGGGGCAGCTCTGCTCCATATGTCACGGTTTCTATTGGGAACAGCAGAAAACCAAGAAATGTTCACGGCAATGCAGAAGCACAGGAGGGCAAGCCAAAACCCACGAGCATATTTTAAGCCTTTGCCAACATCATGTTCACTGACATCCCATTGGCCAAAGCAAATCACATGGCCAATCCCAACACCAGTAGGACAGGGAAATATAGTCCCTCTCTAGTGAGAGGAACCAAAAAGTCCCATGGCAAAAGGCAGGGACATAGGAGGGTTGAAGAATTGTGAACAAAAATACAATCTGTCAAAGGTAACATTAACTCACTGTTAACCAGTTCTACGGTGACATTTCTGTTTTAATATTTAACTGGCCTTAAAAGTAAGACACTAAAGGAAGAGGACAGAAGGAAGGGGAAAAAGTGAGATCTAGAAATGTGTAGCATTTTGGACATTGCCTAGGACAGAGGAAGGGCTAGGGAAGGAGCCACAGTGGCAGTCCCCGGAAAAGAACATCATAAAGCGCGGCATCTTCACAATTGAAATTTACTGATGAAAATCAGAAACGAAGAAAAAGAAGATAAGACAGAAGGAAAACATAGATACATGAAAGATACAAGAAATCCAAGAGAAAGACAAGTTTTAAGAAAAATCACACACAGAAATGCAGCTGTTCCAGCATAATGTGTTTCTCCATTTGAAACTGGCATTTTTTGTATGATCATCCCTAGTCTATTACCTGTGGTTTACTATTTATAATCTGAAAGAGCTGTGAGCCACTAGAACAATTTCTCTGCAAGAATCCTCTCTACAAGAAAAAAGAAAAGTGTGTGTGTATGGATGTGTGTGTGTACACACACAGAATTTTTTTTAAAACCAGAGGCAGATCAGAACCTCCCTGGAATTTGAAATCCAAATGTAGGGAAACAAAATTGAAAATAGTAAGAGCTCACTCATCCTTATGTTTGCCCTAAAGAGGCTGTATTACTCCATTTTCACACTGCTGTAAAGAACTGCCCAAGATTGGATAATTTAAAAAGGAAAAAGGTTTGGCCGGGCGCGGTGGCTCACACCTGTAATCCCAGCACTTTGGGAGGTCGAGGCAGGTGGATCACGAGGTCAGGAGATCACCATCTTGGCTAACATGGTGAAACCCCATCTCTACTAAAAATACAAAAAATTAGCCAGGCGAGGTGGCGGGTGCCTGTAGTCCCAGCTACGCGGGAGGCTGAGGCAGGAGAATGGCGTGAACCCCAGGGGGCGGAGCCTGCAGTGAGCCGAGATCGCGCCACTGCATCCAGCCTGGGTGAAAGAGCGAGACTCTGTCTCAAAAAAAAAAAAAAAAAGAAAGAGGTTTAATTGATTCATAGTTCAGCATGGTTGTGGAGGCCTCAGGAAACTTACAATCATGGTATGGTAGAAGGCAAAGGGAAAGCAAGGCACCTTCTTCACAAGCCAGCAGGAAGGAGAAGTGCCAAGTGAAGGGGGAAGAGTCCCTTATAAAACCATCAGATCTCATGAGAACTCACTATCATGAGAACAGCATGGGGGAAACTGCCCCTATGATTCAATTACCTCCACCTGGTCTCTCCCTTGACATGTGGGGATTGTGGGGATTATAATTCAAGATGAGATTTGGGTGGGGACACAAAGGCTAACCATATCAGAAGCTGTCTCACTATTACTGATCCCCAGGTCCTCAGAGTTGCTCCAAATTTCTGATCCCTCCAAAGCTCCTCTCTGAATTCCCTCTCTTCCACATTTCCTTTAACTCTATGAACCATCCCTTCATCCTACCAATACATTTTCAACTTAAATAAGCCAAAATTGACTTCTGTGGCTTTCAAGCACAGAACTGCATCAGGTACAAGTCCCTTTCCCATTTTCTATTCCCCGAGGAGACAAGAAAGAGAGTACTAAAGATGCCTTAAAGCAAATAACAAGGCATGCCATCACTCAAGAATTTAATATCTAAATCCACTTCATGAAAATGACTGTTACTGTGGTAACTTTTCCATGTGTATTCTTCAGTGACTTTATAATGTATTAACATTTTAATGTAAACTAAACTGTATTGGCTTATTTGGCCTTGAATCCTTTTTAAATATAGATTGTTTTATCTCATAAAAGTTATCAGAGCCTCTAGTCCACGATGGCAGAGTGAGCCAGCAAATTTACTTTTCCCTCTAAAATTGCTATGAAAATGACACTATAAAGGAAAGCTCTCCATGCTTACCTCCCACCACCAACATTCTAGACACACACACACACACAGACACATATATATATACACACAAAATCCACTAGAGTCCTAGCTCTTGGCATCAAAATCTGTTCTGATAATCCAACATGGTTAATATGGGCAATACCCCTCCCATTAATTGATAAATTAAAAATAATCAAAGGAAAATCCTAATTTTTTTAAATAGAATCTGACAAGTTGCATAGAACATTCATCTGGAAGAGTAACTTTTGAGCTAATAAAATGTTTTCTGTTTGTTTGTTTTGAGATAGAGTCTTGCTGTGTTGCCAGGCTGGAGTGCAGTGGTGCAATCTCGGCTCACTGCAACCTCTGACTCCTGGGTTCAAGCGATTCTCCTGCCTCTGCCTCCCAAGTAGCTAGGACTACAGGCCACGCCCAGCTAATTTTTGTATTTTTAGTAGAAACGGTGTTTCACTATGTTGGCCAGGCTGGTCTTGAACTCCTGACCTTGTGATCCGCCCGCCTCAGCCTCCCAAAGTGCTGGGATTACAGATGTAAGCCACCGCACCCGGCCGAGCTAATAAAATGTTTAAGAAAAAGAACACTGTTCAGATAGGCCATGACCATAGAGAAAGTCAAGGTAGGTCACAGTAGAATAGTCCAAAGAGCCCTGGGAGGTGGAGCATAGGGAAGGATGCTCCTATTTCTCATCATTATGGGCCACATGAACTTCTTCATTATCTGCATCCAGGACAAATTCAGCCAGAATTTGGGGCAGCAAATTGTTCACAAGACCATATGGGACTACTGAGCACCATGTAACTCATTCATGTGCCACATAATTCTGAGATTCACCCACTCACTATATCAGAGAAGAGCTTCATCTTTCCTGAAGAAACCAATCAGGCAGTCAAAGAAGATGAATAAAGGAGGAAATAAAGAAAGAGGTGAATCCATATATCCTGGTGTCGGTGATGTTTTTACATCTTCAGAGAACCTGAAGAGAATTTTTAATTCCAGCAACAGAGAAAAACAGAAGATTTTGCACAATGCAGGTCCAAAAGGAAGTGTAAAAAAAAAAAAAAAAGTTTGAACTAAAAATAGCAATCCTATTAATTCTAGAATTTCCACACAATGCAAGACCTAGAAGGCATGATACTGGGCACCAAAGAAATGGAAAGGTGATGAGTAGGAAAGGTACAGAAGAAGCTATAGTTGAGAAGATAGAGAATGAAGCATGCACCTGCTTGCCTCATCTTCATGGGGGTACTGTATTAGCTTGGCTAGGCTAAATGGAAGTAGGAAAGACAAAAGTAGGGAGGAAAAAGAGAAGAAAAAGAAGGGAGAATAAAGAATTTCTACAAGGCAGGCGTGTTGGCTCATGCCTGTACTTCCAGCTACTCAGAGGCTGAGGCAGGAAGATTGAGCCTAGGAGTTCAAGACAAGCCTGGGCAACATAGGGAGATCCCATACCTAAAGTTAAAAAAAATAATTTCTAGAAAATTATAGTAATAAAAATTGTGATATGAGTTGAGTAATCGCTCAATGGAACTGGAACAGGGAGTCCATAACAGACTCATATGTATTGGAATTTAACTTACCATAAACGTGGCATTTCAAATGAATGAGAAATGAAGTCTAGTTTAATAAATAAGTTGTAGCAATTAGGTAAAAATTGAAAAAATAAAGATGCATCCCTACCTCACACTATACCACCCGAAAAAAATGCCAGATATGATAAAGACTTAAAGTCAAAAAACAAAAGTATAAAATTACCAGAAAAAAACGTAGGAACATATGGACAGGAAAGGCCTATTTAAGCAAAACATAAACATCCAGAAACAATGAAGAAAAAAAGAAAAACTGCCTAATTTAGCTACATTGGGGTCCCCAACCCCCGGACTGTGGGTCTGTGGCCTATCAGGAACTGGGTCTCACAGCAAGAGGTGAGGCAATTACTGCCTGATGTCAGATCAGCAGCCACATTAGATTCTCATGAAAGTGTGAACCCTATTGTGAACTGTGCATGCGAGGGATCTAGGTTGTGCGCTCCTCATGAGAATCTAATATCTGATGATCTGAGATGGAACAGTTTTATCCTGAAACCATCCATACCCCACCAACCACCACCACCAGTCCAGGGAAAAATTGTCTTCCACAAAACTGGTTCCTGGTACCAAAAAGGTTGGGGACCACAGAGTTGCATAATTGTTAAACTTTGTATAATGAGAGAAATCTTTAAACGAAGTTAAAAGATTGAAACATCTAAATCTGTAACATATTTGCAACATAAGTAATAAATAAGTCAAAAAGAAAAAGAGGCAACTCAATTTTTTTTCTTGTGCAAAGGAACATTGGCAGAGACTTTTCATCATCTCTAATTTTCATTTTGTCCTCCTTCCATAATAATAAAAATTTTAATTGGACATGTAGTTGCCCAAAATAAAGTGCATATTTCACAGCCTCCCATAAAGCTTAGTCACATGAGGCCACATGGAGTCACATGGGCTTTCTGCCCACAGCAATGTAAGGAGAGAGTCATGCGGGACTTTCCAAGAACCTTCTTAAGAGATAATCTGTGTGAGCCCTTGACATCCTTCATCTGTTCATTCATCCTGCCACCCAGAGGGCAGATGCTTCTGTCTTGGACCTTGAGGGCTGGAAGAAGAATGCAGTAGGATACAAGGCTGCAGAGGGGGCAACAGCAGACCAGGGAGACCAGGTATGTCAAACTGAGCGATTTGGACCAGACCCTATAATCAGAAGTCTCACTCAATCCTATCACACCCAATGTCTCCTTTTTTTTTTTTCTTTTGAGACCGAGTTTCACTCTAGTCACCCAGGCTGGAGTGCAGTGGCACAATCTCAGCTCACTGCAACCTCTGCTTCCCAGGTTCAAGAGATTCTCCTGCCTCAGCCTCCCAAGTAGCTGGGATTACAGATGCCTACAACCACACCCAGCTAATTTTTGTATTTTTAGTAGAGACAGGGCTGGGCATGGTGATTGTTGTTCATGCCTGTAATCCCAGCACTTTGGGAGGCCAAGGCGGGTGAATCATCTGAGATCAGGAGTTCGAGACCAGCCTGGCCAATATGGTGAAACCCTGTCTCTACCAATGTCCCCTTTCTATTGAAAGATTCTGTAGCTTGCCCTTTACTATCCTGAAGTGAAAATCATGGATCACATAACCTATCTGCACTCCTAATTTTTAATAATACAATATCTTAACTATAATATAAAGGAAAAAAAGCAAAGTAATTAAATAAAATACTATGCTCAGACACACCCATACCTACTAGAAAAGAAATACTACTGATCACCAAACTGCTGTCCCCATCCCCATAAACACTTCTGGAAGCAATAAAGAGCCAAGGAAAGCTTCTCAAGCAGAAAATAACTTCATATCTTAGCCCAAGTTCCCCAGAAAACAGAGCTTAAGGGTAGGATTAAGGTGCTAAAATTTTACTGAGAAGTAAAGCCTCAGAGCAGTGAAGTGAAGGAAGAATTGAAAACAAACACAACTGCTTACTGCTTTATGACAAGCCATAAAGAGGCAAAGCCAATTTTAGCTTTACTCGAAAGCTAAAAAGTACACTGCTTGGCCACACAAGATGTCCCTGGACAGGGTATGTGGGAAAACCATGCCCTGGACAAGTCCATGGAAGGGACTCCGTTCTCCTGCTCGTCAAAGTTGCCCCAGAGGATTTAACCCTGGCTTCTTTACCCAGAAGTAGGGGAGAAGCCAACAGTATGGTTGGTCTGCCTCAAGTAGAATTGCAGGGGCCTGCACAGAGCAATAATCCGAGGGTCTGTGAAATTGATCAAGCTGAGAGAATCTACAGAGGTAGCGAAGATGTGTCTGATATACATGGTTAGATTTGTGCTTTCAAAAAAATGGTCCCTAGAAGGTGTAGAGTGTGGATTTGAAGGGTGTAGAAGGTGGTGACAGCAGGGACACAAAAAGACCAGATAACAAGCTGGGCCAGGCATGGTGGCTCATGTCTGTAATCCCAGCACTTTGGGAGGCTGCAGTGGGTGGATCACCTGAGGTCAGAAGTTTGAGACCAGCCTGGCCAACATGGTGAAACCCCCATCTCTACTAAAAATACAAAAATTAGCTGGGCATGGTGACACATGTCTGTAATCCCAGCTACTCAGGAGGCTGAGGCAGGAGAATCACTTGAACCGGGGAGGCAGAGGTTGCAGTGAGCTGAGATCTCACCACTGCACTCCAGCCTGGGTGACAGAGTGACTCTGTCTCAAATAATAATATTAATTAATTAATAATTAATTCAGCAATCACTGCAGAAACTCAACCCCGTCAACTGAGCCAAATTTCTGAAAAGAAAATAAATTGTTATCTATTTTTAAATAAAAAAGAACCTCATTTACTGTTGGGAGAAAAAGCTGAGTGTCCGGAGAGAAGCTGAGGCAGGGCTTGCATGTCTGCTAGACTTGCTGGCTCCTTGCTTCTAGCACTCCCATTATCTCAAGCGGCGATATATTTTTCATTCACTTGATACACTGTTTCCTTTCAACCCCCACATCCTCACCACCTGTTTCTTTGTTTGAACACCATTAAATAGCCTGGGCTCCCAGAGCTCTGGGCCTTCACAGGCTCCACACTCACGATGGCCCCCTGGTCCCACTTTCTCTCTCAAACTGTCTTTTTCTCATTCCTTTGACTCAGCAGGACTTCGTTGCCCCCACGACCTGGTGTTGGGTCTGATCACCCCAACATTTACAGATAACAACTAAAAAATAATCATAAGTAAACAGACAACATGCGGCTTAGAAATGGAAGAATTGTTCTTAGAAATGGAAGAATTGTTCTTAGAAACACTGGAAAGGATATCCTCAGAGTTTTCTAGCGCAGTCAGTAAAGTCTGGATCAGAAAACTTCTCCTACACCACATGCCCTTATCACTCCCACTCAGTGTGTAAATGATTGCCTGAAGTGTGGACAGTGTGTGCCTGTATATCAAAGATATGAAATAAACATCAGTAGGATCCTTACGATGCACTCAGAGAGCAGGGCTAGTGTCTTTGGCTAGAGGAGTAGCTGTAACTTTGTCTCCGTTTGTTATGTTTGAAGGCATGTAGTTTGCTCTCTGATATACCAGAATCCAATTAACTCAAATGGCTTACAGACCACACAAATAGGAGGCAGTAGCTGCTGTCCAATGCCTACCACACTGCAGGTACTCAACAAATGCTAACAAAATCCATTTGTTTACTTATGCAACCAACATTTACTGAATGCCAAATATGTGCCAAACACTGTTCTAGACATTGGAGATAGAGCAAACACATTTTTAAAATTTCTCTTTTTTGTATTATAAAAGTATTAAAGATTGTGCACAAAATGAAGCAATACAGGGATATATTTAAAAAAAAAAAAAAAAAGCTAATCAGCCCCGTCCATACCCCATACCTTCCAAACCTACCCCTCTGAGGTAACCAATTACTTTTGTTTTTCTTTTTTTGAGACAGGCGCTGGCTCTATTGCCCAGGCTAAAGTGGAGTGGCATGAACATGGCTCACTGCAGCCTTGATCTCCTGGGTTCAAGTGATCCTCCCACTTCAACCTCCTGAGTAAGCTGGGACTATAGGCACATGCCATCAAACTCACCTAGTTTTTTAATTTTTGTAGAGACTGGGTCTATGTTGCCCAGGCTGGTCTTGAACCCCTGGCCTCAAGAGATCCTCTTACCTCCGCCTCTCAAAGTGCTGGGATTACAAGCATAAACACACCATGCCTGGCCCAGTGTATTTTTTTCTAATATTTTTAATTGACAAAAATTATACATATTTATTGCGTACAATACATTGTTTTGAAATATGTATACACTGTGGGGTAGCTAAATTGAGCTTATTAACGTATTACTTCACATACCTATCTTTTTTTGAGGTAAGAACACTTAAAGTCTAATCTTTTAGCAATTTTCGAGAACACGATGTATTGTTATTAACTGTATTCACCATAGCATACAATAGATCTCCTAAACTTATTCCTCCTAACTGAAATTTTGTATCCTTTGACCAACATCTCCCCAACACCCAATTCTCAGCCCCTGGTAACCACTATTCCACTCTCTGCTTCCATGAGTTCAACTTCTTTAGAATTCATGTACAAACGAGATTATGCAGTATTTGTCTCTCTGTATCTGACTTATTTCACTTAATATAATGTCTTCTGGGTTCATTCAGGGTGTCACAAATGGCAGGATGTCCTTCTTTCTTGAAGTTGGATAGTATTCATATAGAGCATTTACATTTTATTAGGCATTATAAGTAATCTAGAGATGATTTAAAGTATATGGGAGGGGGCGGGGCACAGTGTCTCACACCTGTAATCACTGCATTTTGAGGGGCCAAGACGGGAGGATCACTTGGAACTAGGAGTCCAAGACCAGCCTGGCCAACATGGTGAAGCCCCATCTTTATATAAAAAATAAAAGTATATGGGATGATATGTGTAGGTTATATGAAAATACTGTATCATTTTAAATCAGGGACTTGAACATCAGCAGATTTGGGTATCTGCAGGGTGTTCTGGAACTAATCACCCACAGATCACAAAAGATAATTGTGCTTGGTAATTTGTCGTTTTTTGACAAATGTCTATTCAAATCCTTTGACCATTTTTTAATTGCATTCTTTGTTTTCTTACTATTGAGTTGTTTCAGTTCCTTATTATTTTAGATATTAATCCCTTATCAGATGTATGGTTTGCAAATATTTTCTCCCATTCTGTAGGTTGTCTCTTAACTCTGTAGATTATTTCCTTGGCTGTGCAGAAGCTTTTTAGTTTGATACAATCCCATTTGTCTATTATTACTTTTGTTGCCTGTGCTTTTGGGTTTATATTTAAAAATTCAGGCCTGGGTACAGTGGCTCATGCCTCTAATCCTAACACTTCAGGAGGCCAAGGCAGGAGGATCTCTTGAGGCCAGGAGTTTGAGACCATCCTGGGCAACATAGCAAGGCCTCGTCTTTAAAAAAATTAGCTGGAAATAAAGGGAATTCAATTAGGAAAAGAGGAAGTCAAATTGTCCCTGTTTGCAGATGATATGATTGTATATCTAGAAAACCCCATCGTCTCAGCCCAAAATCTCCTTAAGCTGATAAGCAACTTCAGCAAAGTCTCAGGATACAAAATCAATGTACAAAAATCACAAGCATTCTTGTACACCAATCACAGACAAACAGAGAGCCAAATCATGAGTGAACTCCCATTCACAATTGCTTCAAACAAAATAAAATACCTAGGAATCCAACTTACAAGGGATGTGAAGGACCTCTTCAAGGAGAACTACAAACCACCGCTCAATGAAATAAAAGAGGATACAAACAAATGGAAGAACATTCCATGCTCATGGGTTGGAAGAATCAATATCGTGAAAATGGCCTACTGCCCAAGGTAATTTATAGATTCAATGCCATCGCCATCAAGCTACCAATGACTTTCTTCACAGAATTGGAAAAAACTACTTTAAAGTTCATATGGAAACAAAAAAGAGCCCGCATTGCCAAGTTAATCCTAAGCCAAAAGAACAAAGCTGGAGGCATCATGCTACCTGACTTCAAACTACACTACAAGGCTACAGTAACCAAAACAGCATGGTACTGGTACCAAAACAGAGACATAGATCAATGGAACAGAACAGAGCCCTCAGAAATAATGCTGCACATCTACAACTTCTGATCTTTGACAAACCTGACAAAAACAAGCAATGGGAAAAGGATTCCCTATTTAATAAAAGGTGCTGGGAAAACTGGCTAGCCATATGTAGAAAACTGAAACTGGATCCCTTCCTTACACCTTATACAAAAATTAATTCAAGATGGATTAAAGACTTACATGTTAGACCTAAAACCATAAAAACCCTAGAAGAAAACCTAGGCAATACCATTCAGGACATAGGCATGGGCAAGGACTTCATGTCTAAAACACCAAAAGCGACGGCAACAAAAGCCAAAATTGACAAATGGGATCTAATTAAACTAAAGAGCTTCTGCACAGCAAAAGAAACTACCATCAGAGTGAACAGGCAACCTACAAATTGGGAGAAAATTTTTGCAACCTACTCATCTGACAAAGGGCTAATATCCAGAATCGACAATACTCAAACAAATTTACAAGAAAAAAACAAACAACCCCATCAAAAAATGGGCAAAGGATATGAACAGACACTTCTCAAAAGAAGACATTTATGCAGCCAAAAAACACATGCAAAAATGCTCATCATCACTGGCCATCAGAGAAATGCAAATCAAAACCACAGTGAGATACCATCTCACACCAGTTAGAATGGCCATCATTAAAAAGTCAGGAAACAACAGGTGCTGGAGAGGATGTGGAGAAATAAGAACACTTTTACACTGTTGGTGGGACTGTAAACTAGTTCAACCGTTGTGGAAGTCAGTGTGGCAATTCCTCAGGGATCTAGAACTAGAAATACCATTTGACCCAGCCATCCCATTACTGGGTATATACCCAAAGGATTATAAATCATGCTGCTATAAAGACACATGCACACATATGTTTATTGTGGCACTATTCACAATAGCAAAGAGTTGGAACCAACCCAAATGTCCAACAACGATAGACTGGATTAAGAAAATGTGGTACATATACACCATGGAATACTATGCAGCCATAAAAAATGATGAGTTCATGTCCTTTGTAGGGACATGGATGAAACTGGAAACCATCATTCTCAGTAAACTATCGCAAGGACACAAAACCAAACACCGCATGTTCTCACTCATAGGTGGGAATTGAACAATGAGAACACATGGACACAGGAAGGGGAACATCACACACCGGGGACTGTGGTGGGGTGGGGGAAGGGGAGAGCGATAGCATTAGGGGATATACCTAATGCTAAATGACGAGCTAATGGGTGCAGCACACCAACATGGCACATGGATACATATGTAACAAACCTGCACATTGTGCACATGTACCCTAAAACTTAAAGTATAAAAAAAAAAAAAAAAAAAGAATTGTACAAGAATGAAAAAAAAAATTAGCTGGGTATAGTGGTGTGCGCCTGTATTCCTTATTAATTGGGAAACTAAGGCAGGAGGATCCCTTGAGCCCAGGAGTATGAGGCTGCAGTACAGTTATGCTCCTGCCACTGCACTCCAGCCTGGGCAACAGAGCAAGACCCTGTCTCTGAAAATAAATGTTTAAAAATCTTTAAATAGATTTTATGATTCCAAGTCATCAAAGAACATGAGATGTCTTTCCATTTGTTCAGATAACATAACTTTACTTGAGCTTTTATAACTTTAAATAGGTCTTATATCTTATTAATTTTACTGTCAAGGTGAAATTATTTTGATTTCTGAAATTTGCTTTAAAGTACTCCAGTAGGTAAGGTGGAGAGGCAGGATGAAACAAGAAGGGCAGAATATTGACAATTGTTGAAGCTGGGTTATGGGTACTATTCTCTGGGTTTTTGTGGATGGTTTGGTATTTTGAAATTATACTCCTCCCTGCTCTGTCGCCTGCCACCGCTCCCCGAGCCCGAGTGGTTCACCGCACCGTGAAGACACATTGCAGACGCCAGGAACTCGAGCCTCCAATCCCAGACGCTATGTCCAGCAAAGGCTCCGTGGTTCTGGCCTACAGTGGCAGCCTGGACACCTCCCGCATCCTCATGTGGCTGAAGGAACAAGGCTATGACTTCATTGTCTACCTGGCCAACATTGGCCAGAAGGAAGACTTCGAGGAAGCCAGGAAGAAGGCACTGAAGCTTGGGACCAAAAAGGTGTTCATTGAGGATGCCAGCAGGGAGTTTGTGAAGGAGTTCATCTGGCCGGCCATCCAGTCCAGTGCGCACTGTATGAGAACCTCTAGCTCCTGGGCACCTCTCTTGCCAGGCCCGGCATCGCCAGCAAAGAAGTGGAACTCGCCCAGCGGGAGAAGGCCAAGTATGTGTTCCACGGCACCGCGGGAAAGGGAAACGATCAGGTCCGGTTTGAGCTCACCTGCTACTTGCTGGCCCCCCAGATAAAGGTCATTGCTCCCTGGAGGATGCCCGAGTTCTACAACCGGTTCAAGGGCCTCAATGACCTGATGAAATAGGCAAAGCAACATCGGGTTCCCATTCCAGTCACTCCCCAGAGCCCGTGAAGCGTGGACGAGAACCTCATGCACATCAGCTATGAGGCTGGAATCCTGGAACCCCAAGAACCAAGTGCCTCCAGGTCTCTACACAAAGACCCAGGACCCAGCCAAAGCCCTCAACACCCCTGACATTCTTGAGATCGAGTTCAAAAAAGGGGTCCCCGTGAAGGTGACCAACGTCACGGATGGCACCACCCACCAGACCTCCTTGAAGCTCTTCGTGTACCTGAATGAAGTTGCAGGCAAGCACAGCGTGGGCAGTATTGACATCGTGGAGAACCGCTTCATTGGAATGAAGTCCTGAGGTATCTGCGAGGCCCCAGCAGGCACCATCTTTTACCACACTCATTTAGACATCAAGGCCTTCACCATATACCGAGAAGTGTGCAAAATCAAACAAGGCCTGGGCTTGAAATTTGCTGAGCTGGTGTATACCAGTTTCTGGCATAGCCCTGAGTGTGAATTTGTCCGCCACTGTAATACCAAGTCCCAGGAATGAGTGGAAGGGAAAGTGCAGGTGTCCGTCCTCAAGGGCCAGGTGTACATCCTCGGTCGGGGGTCCCCACTGTCTCTCTACAACGAGGAGCTGGTGAGCATGAACGTGCAGGGGGATTATGAGCCAATTGATGCCACGGGTTCATCAACATCAATTCCCTCAGGCTGAAGGAATGTCATCTCCAGAACAAGGTCACTGCCAAACAGACCCCTGAACAATGAGGAGCTGGGGCCTCCCCAATTTGCAGATTCCCCAAGTACAGGCGCTAATTGTGATAATTTGTCATTGTGACTTGTTCTCTCCAGCTGGCAGCGTAGTGGGGCTGCCAGGCCCCAGCTTTGTTCCCTGGTCGCCCTGAAGCCTGCAAACGTCGTCATCGAAGGGAAGGGTGGGGGCAGCTGCGGTGGGGAGCTACAAAATGACAATTAAAAGATTTTTAAAAATTACACTCCTAAGTATTTTAAGCTTGTATAAAACTGTAGAAAATAAAATAGTTTTCTAATTTCCTTTCAAAGTACTTACTGCTAATATAGAGAGAAGTTGGTGCTTTTTGTATATTTATCTTGCATCTGCCCACTTTTCCAAAATGACCTACAATTCAAATAGTTTATTACTAAAGTCCCTCGAGTTTTCTAGGCAAATAATGAAGTCACACAGACAAGCATAAACAGTTTTATTTCTTCTTTTTCAAAGTTTATGGCAATTATTTTCTTACCTTACTTTGACAGTGTAACATAATAATAGCACATGGACATCCTTTTCTAATTTCTGATTTCAATGAAATGATTTCAGAGTTTTGCTATTTAGAACAATGTTTGCTATTGGGTTTAGAGATACAGTCCTTATCCTAGATAAATAGTTTTCCTTGTATTGTTACTTAGACTTGTTTTTTAATAGAAAAGTCATCACACCCTATTAGCTTAGAATTTTTATTAGGAATGGCTATTAAATTTTATAAAATGTTCCTCCAGTGTATATTGACAGGATCATATGGTTTTTTCCTTTATAGTATTATCATAATTCATTACTAATGGTAATAGATATCTTGATAGTGAACCAGCCTGTATACCTGAAATATATAGAATATGGCATAATTAAAATACTCTATAGCAGTATATTATTATTATATAACTTGATTTTTATTAATACTTTATTTAGAATTTTTGCATCTGTATTAATAAGTGTAAGGATACATAAATAACAAAAGTGTTTTTTCTACTCTCTACTCCCACAGAGTCACTCAACATTTCTGACACCAGATGTGTGGGTTTTTCCCCACACACCAAAACAGTTCTGCAGATGATTCTCCAGTGGACACCAGCTAGGTGGCTGCCAATTCAATTTAACTCTGACACTATCCACCTGGAGATTGCAACCCACAGGTGAGGGCTCAGTCCCACAAGACTGCCCCACCACTGCAGATGCTGGTTGCAAGCACAGATTGTGGCCTGTGCTTCTGACCAACCAGCTCTAAGTCAGGGTTTCCACAACTCCCTCCTGGGATTCAATTAATTTGCTAGAGCAGCTCACAGAACTCAGGGAAACACTTACTTACATTGACCCATTTATTATAAAGGATACAGATGAACAGCCAGCTGGAAGAGATGCATACCACAAGGCATGTGGGAAGGGAAGCAGAGATTCCATGCCCTTCTGGGGTGCCACCCTCCAGGAAACTCCATATGTTCAGCTATCCAGAAGCTCTTCTGAACCCTGTCCTTTCATTTTTATGACGGCTTCATACCTGATTACATTACTACCCATTGGTGATCAACTCAACTTTCAGCCCCTCTTCTCTCCCTAGAGGCTGGAGGTAGGGCTGGAAGTTGGAGCCCTCTAATCATGTCTTGGCCTTCCCAGTAACCAGCCCTCATCCTGAAGATCTCTAGGGGCTCCCAGTCACCAATCACCTCATTGGCATATAAAAGATATTCTTATTACTCCAGAGATGCCAAGGGAGGTTTTTGCCAGTATCACAATAAGTAATATCAAGAGAGCAGAGACTTAACCTGTTTTGTTCCCTGCTATATTCCCTGCCCCTAGAACAGTACCTGACATTCTTAGTAGGTGCTCAATAAACATTTGCTGAATGCATGTGCAAGTGAAATTAGTCTATGATGCCCTTTTCTTTGCATCCCCTGTACCTGATTGAGCTATGAAAGCCGTGCTGGCTTTATTAAATGACTTAAGGAGCTTTCCATCCTGTTTTATGGGTTGTTGTTTTGTTTGTTTGTTTTTTCAGATGGAGTCTCGCTCTGTCGCCCAGGCTGGAGTGCAATGGCGTGATCTTGGCTCACTGAAACCTCCGTCTCCCAGGTTCAAGGGATTCTCTTGCCTTAGCCTCCCAAGGAGCTGGGATTACAGGTGCACAGCCACCACGCCCTGCTAATTTTTGTATTTTTACTAGAGACAGGGTTTCACCATGTTGGCCAGGCTGGTAAGGAAGTCCTGACCTCAAGTGATCCACCCACCTCAGCCTCCCAATGTGCTGGGATTACAGGTGTGAACCACTATGCCCGGCCTGTTTTATGGTCTTGAGTCATTTAAATCCTTGCTGTGCAAAGAGCATGGACCAGTAACATCAGCATCACCTGACAGCTTGTGAGAACTACAGAATTTCAGGTTCTACCTCAGACCTATTGAATCACAGTCTGCAGTTTAACAAGATTTCCAGGTGATTCCTATTGATGTTTGATACATACTAGTTTAAATAACACTGTATTACCTGCTTTTTAAAAAATAGTCAGGTCACACTGAGCTGGGAAATCACCTGGCACCAGCTCTTTTTTAAGGATAGAGCTATAATCATTTCTCCAACCTCTTATGGTAATGAGTCTGTTCAAGTTTTCAGCTTCTCTTTACGTCACTTTTATTCATTTATATTTTGCTAGGAAATCCTCAAGATTTTCAAATAGTTAAAGTTAACATTCTCTTTTTGTTTTTTTTTTTGTTTTTTGAGACAGTTTTGTTGCCCAGGCTGGAGTGCAGTGGTGTGATCATAGCTCACTGCAGCCTCGACCTCCTGGGCTCAAGCAATCCTCCCACCTCAGCCTCCCAAGTAGCTGGGACTATGGGTGTGTGCCATCTAAACCCAGCTAATTTTTAAAGTTTTTATAGAGATGGGGGTTCTCCCTATGTTGCCCAGGCTGGTCTCAAACTTCTGGGCTTAAGCAATCTGCCCACCTCAGCCTCACCAAGTGTTGGGATTACAGATGTGAGCCACTATGCCCAACCAACATTCTCTTTAAATCATTTTTAACCTTTTCTATTTCTGTGGTTATGTGTGGGGAAAAGAGAGATCAGATTGTTACTGTGTCTATGTAGAAAAGGAAGACAAGAAACTCCATTTTGATCTGTACAAAGAAAAATTGTTTTGCTTTGAGATGCTGTTAACCTGTAACTTTAGCCCCAAACCTGTGCTCACAGAAACATGTGCTGTATTGAATCAAACTTTAACGGATTTAGGGCTGTGCAGGATGTGCCTTGTTAACAATATGTTTGCGGGCAGTATGCTTGGTAAAATTCATCACCATTCTCCATTCTCGATTAACCAGGGACACAGTGCACTGCGGAAAGCCGCAGGGACCTCTGCCCAAGAAAGCCTGGGGATTGTCCAAGGTTTCCCCCAACTGAGACGGCCTGAGATATGGCCTCGTGGGAAAGACCTTACCATCCCCCAGCCCGACTTCCCTGAAGGGTCTGTGCTGAGGAGGAGTAGTGAAAGAGGGAGGCCTCTTTGTAGTTGAGATAAGAGGAAGGCTTCTGTCTCCTGCTCATCCCTGGGAATGGAATGTCTCGGTTTAAAGCCCACCATTCCCATTCGTTCTATTCCGAGACAGGAGAAAATCACCCTGTGGCTGGAGGCGAGATATACTGGCAGCAATACTGCTCTGTTACTCTTTGCTACACTAAGATGTTTGTGTAAAGTGAAACAAATCTGGCCTATGTGCACATCCAGGCACAGTACCTTTCCATGAACTTATTCATGATACAGATTCCTTTGCTTACATGTTTCCCTGCTGACCTTCTCCCCACCTGTTGCCCTGCTACACTCGCCTTGCTAAGACAGTAAAAATAATGATCAATAAATACTGAGGGAACTCAGAGACCAGTGCCAGTGCAGATCCTCGCATGCTGAGTGTGCCGGTCTCCTGGGCCCACTGTTCTTTCTCTATACTTTGTCTCTGTGTCCTATTTCTTTTTTTTTTGAGACGGAGTCTCGCTCTGTCGCCCAGGCTGGAGTGCAGTGGCGCAATCTCGGCTCACTGCAAGCTCCGCCTCCCGGGTTCACGCCATTCTCCTGCCTCAGCCTCTCCGAGTAGCTGGGACTACAGGCGCCCGCCACCACGCCCGGCTAATTTTTTGTATTTTTAGTAGAGACGGGGTTTCACCGTGGTCTCTATCTCCTGACCTCGTGATCCGCCCGCCTCGGCCTCCCAAAGTGCTGGGATTACAAGCGTGAGCCACCGCGCCCGGCCCCTATTTCTTTTCTCAGTCTCTCGTCCCACCTGACGAGAAATACCCACATGTGTGGAGGGGCAGGCCCCCTTCAGTTATGTCTCTTTCTTACTCAAAATACAATATAATTGTGCTTTCTTTTTTCTTTAACCTGGTTAGTGATGAGTTTATTTACTTTATTGCTCTTTTCAAAGAAACCAACTTCTGAATTTATATAACCTTTTTTTTTGAGACAGAGTCTTGCTCTGCCCAAGCTGGAGTGCAGTGGCACGATCTCATCTCACTGCAACCTCCGCCTCCTGGGTTCAAGCGATTCTCCTGCCTCGGCCTCTCGAGTAGCTGGGATTACAGGCGCGTGCCACCACGCCCAGCTAATTTTTGTATTTTTAGTAGAGACAAGGTTTCACCATGTTGGTCAGGCTGGTCTGGAATTCCTGACCTCGTGATCCGCCTGCCTTGGCCTCCCAAAGTGCTAGAATTACCAGCATCAGCCACTGCACCCGGCCTATATAACCTTTTGATACTTAGGTTTTGCTTTCTATTTTGTTAATTTCGGCCTTAATTTTGTAACTTCCCTTTTCTTAATTTCTCTTGGTTAATTTTCTCTTTATTTTTTACATATTTCTTCTAAGTTCTTAAGATGAGTTTATCTTCAGTCTCTTGTCTGTACAATGAAAGCTATTTAAGTCAATCTATTTTATTCTGAAAATAGCTTTTGCTATATCCTACAGATTCTTGTATAAAATGTTAGACTTTACATTGCTAAGCGTGCAAGTTCAGCATTGATTTCTTTAACAATCCAAAAGTTATCTGGCAGTATAATTCTTCACATCCAAGTGGTCAAGATTTTTAGATACTTTTTAAATTATTAATTTATAATTTTAATTATGTTCAAATACTGTGGCCTGTATTGGTCCATTCTCTCACTGCTATAAAGAACTACCTGACGGTCAGGAGCGGTGGCTCATGCCTGTAATCCCAGCACTTTGGGAGGCCGAGGTGGGCAGATCACCTGAGGTCAGGAGTTCGAGACCAGCCTGGCCAACATGGGTGAAACCCTGTCTCTACTAAAAATACAAAAAAAAAAAAAAAAAAAAAAAAAAAACAATTAGCCAGCCTGGTGGCATGCCGCTGTAATCCCAGCTACTCGGGAAGCTGAGGCAGGAGAATCGCTTGAACCCCGGAGAAAGAAGTTGCAGTGAGCTGAGATTGCGCCATTGCACTCCAGCCTGGACAACAAGAACGAAAACTCCATCTCCAAAAAAAAAAAAAGAACTACATGAGACCGGGTAATTTATAAAGAAAAGAGGCTTCACTGGCTCCCAGTTCTGCAGGCTGTACAGGAAACATGATGCTGGCACCTGTTCAGCTTCTTGGGAGGCCTCAGGAAACTTTCAATCATGTCAGAAGGCAAAGGGGACACAGGCACATCTTACATGGCTGGAGCAGGAGCAGGGTGGGAGGTGTTATACACTTTTAAACAACCAGATCTCATGACAACTCTATCAGCAGAACAGCACTAGAGGAATGGTGCAAAACCATTCGTGAGAAACTGCCCCCATGTCCAACCACCTCCCACCAGGCCCTACCGCCAACCCTGGGGATTACAATTCAACGTGAGATTTGGGTGGGGACACAGATCCAAGCCATATCATGGCCTGTGGTATACCTCTTCTATTTTTTAATATATCAAGAATTGCTTAGGCCAGGTGTGGTGGCTCAAACCTGTAATCCCAACACTTTAGGAGGCTGGTGGGGTGGGGAAGGATCGGAATCACTTTAGGCTAGGAGTTTGAGACCAGCTTGGGTAACATAGTGAGACCTCATCTCGACAAAAAATTTAAAAATTGAAATTAGCTGGACATGGTGCCATGTACCTATAGTCCTAGCTACTCAGGAAGCTGAGGCGGGAGAACTGCTTGGGCCCAGGAGTTTGAAGTTACAGTGAGCTACGATCATGACACTGCACTCCAGCTTGGGTGACAGACGGAGACCCCATCTCCAGGGGAAGAAAAGAAAAAGAATTTCTTTGTGGCCAAATATGGGATCAACTATTTTAAATGTACCATGATCATATGGGGGGAAATGTGTATCTTCTCTATTCAAAGAATATAAAGATCTTTCTAGATCCTCTACACATAAGTGTATGTATGCACGTGGGTGCACACACGCACACAAATGTTTACTGAATTGCTCAATTCCTAAATGTCCTTATTTTTTGCCTCCTGGATTCATTACCAGAAAAGGAGTCTTGATCCAGACCCCAAGAGAGGGTTCTTGGGTCTCACGCAGGAAGGAATTCAAGGTGAGTCACGGAGTGCAGTGAAAGCAGCAAGTTATTTAGAAGCTACTCCCTTCCAGAGTACAGCACCCTCAGAAGGCCAGCAGAGGAACGCACCATCTTTGCTTTAAGTTTTTCTTATGTAGGGGGTCTTTTTTGTTGCTGTTTTTTGTTTGTTTGTTTGTTTGTTTTGAGACAGAGTCTCGCTGTCACTCAGGCTGGAGTGCAGTGGCAGGATCTCGGCTCACTGCAGGCTCCACCCCCCAGGGTTCACGCCATTCTCCTGCCTCAGCCTCCCGAGTAGCTGGGACTACAGGCGCCCGCCACCTCGCCCGGCTAATTTTTTGTATTTTTAGTAGAGACGGGGTTTCACCATGTTAGCCAGGATGGTCTGGATCTCCTGACCTCGTGATCCGCCCGCCTCGGCCTCCCAAAGTGCTGGGATTACAGGCGTGAGCCACTGCGCCCGGCCATGTAGGGGGTCTTATGTATGTAAAGACTAAGCTAAGCTGAGTCTACATGAGGGTGAGCAGACAGCATGACAAAATGTATAATATTGATTTAAATAAAACTATCCTTGACATTCTAGTGTGTGAGGACCTCAAACCATAACTACAATTATATTCAAAGCACATACTGTTATGGATATTGGGACATCTGGACTTTCTGTTATTGTAGGAGTGTGTCCTTGCAGGTGTTAACAAGCTGCTACTTTAGCTGTAAACATCTAAGGACCACGGGTCATGACTGGCAAGGAATGTGCCTTGCTAGTTTTAAGATGGAGTTGATTTTAAAACGGTATCATCCTGGCTCCTCTAGGCTCCTGCTTCCCTAACAGAGATGTCCAAGTTTGATATGCACATATTAAAATCTCTCACTATAATTATTTTATTTCACTAGTCAATATAAGATTAAAGAATCATACAATAGTCAATCAAGACACAAGAGCTAAAGTAATCCCTTTGTTAAGCACCAAATGAATCAGAAAAACATTAAAGGAATTCTGCCAATAAAACTCTCTATAGCTAAACACATTGTGGATTAAATTAATTTTTTCTTCAGAAAAAAAATTCTTTTTCTGTTGATGTCTAATTAAATCCCTCACGCACAAGAACTACATATCAGATTATTTACCTCTTCCCAGCCTGCAAGTTGTAATTATTTCCCTTTGCTCATTTTTAATGTTGGCTTTTGTATCGCTGAAAATGACTGTGCAATTAGATAATGCCATTTAAAAAAAAAAACAAATATTAGGTTTTTCTCCAGAAACAGAGCTATAATGAATACAGTGATGATGAACTAAAAAGCAATTCAGAAACACTTTTTATTATAATACAAAGTCCTATTAAGCTAGCCTACAAATGTGATTGTGAGCAAGTAACTTGACTGCATTGTTCACCTTTAAAGAGATTTCTTCTCTTTTTGGTAAGTCCTCTTTGGGTTTTAAATAAAGGGGTAGATAACATGCAAGACTCAATTGTGTTGTGTCTATGGAGTGAGTCACAGAAGGAGGAAAAATGCCCTCATGACCACCTTTGCTATTAGTCATATTGGCTTACAGCCTTTTAGATTTGGGGGATAGAGCACGTGGAAAACAGCAGGAAAGGATGCAGAGGGTGACTATGAGAGTAACAACAGCTGTTTTCAATTATTCAGCATGTTTACTTTCCACACTGGCACAGCAAATGAGTGGGAAATGATTCTTTACCTGGCCAAATGTCTGGACGTTGGCCTTGAAGTTTACTGTTGCTCCAGACACTTGTGAAATGAACTCCCCTAAACCTGTCGCCGGTCAGAGCATTTTTTCCATTTTAAAAACATAAGTTTATTAATGAATATAGAAACTATCACTGTAAGCTCTTATCTTTGGAAGGGGGGCTAAATTATTTTTTCTCAAAATTCTTTTGAATTTTGTCTTGTCAAGGATGTCTTACTTTGTCCTAAGCCGTATTTAGCATCTACCAAAGTTGATATTTTCTTAAGCCTGCTCATTGTTGTGTAGTTCCTTGGGACAGAAAAGAAACAAAGAATGCAGATGAATAAATGTATTAAACCAATTTCAGAGGAAAGTTTCCCTTGAAAAACAACTCTTTGCCATAATCATCACATTCATTGAGTGACCATCTACCAAATGTTTTACTCTCATGATTTCATGTAATATTGACATTCACCCTACAAAGTAGATGGTATCACAGTGTCTGTTTTATAAGTGAGAAATCCGAGGAACAGGAAGTCAATTTGCCAAGTGTTGCACAGCTGCTAAGTGGAGATTCTAGAGATTCTAACCCAGTGACCTCAAAGTTTCTAGTGGGGCTGTCATCTAGGTTGTGGTCGCTTTGGTTAACAGGAGACGCTAAGGAAAATCAGTACTGGTTACTGAGGATGGAAGAGGCGTAGATATTTCACCACAAGGCGACCAAAACCCCACTTTTAGGCTGGCCACACAGGAGCCCCGAGGAAACCATGCGTCCCCTTCCTCCCGGCCCCCACACTGCCCTGGCCTGGGCGGAGCAGCGGCCGCGGTGTAACTGCTGTTGCCCAGATCCAACCAAGCCCGGTCCCGGTGACGAGCAGCGCCTGCGGGGCCAGAGCGTCTGGGAGCCTTCCATGACCCCAAAGCCCAGGGAGGTCCCCACACCAGCGGCCCCGCGCCCTACCTCGGTCCGCCGTCGAGGGTGCCTGGAAGTCCCCTGCGGGCGCCTGGGAGAGAGTCCGGGGCTTAGCCTCCTCCATCCCCAGCCGTCTGTCACCGCCTCCTAGGCCCCGGCTGGAGCCCCATGGGCGCCTCCCGCGCCTACCAAGGAGCCAAGGAGCCCGGAGACCTCTGGGGGCGCCCTCCATCTGAGGATTCCGCCGCGGCTCCCGCAGCCGCTTCTCCCCATTCGGTGCAGCCCACCTGGCCCAGCTCTCAGCCGGTCTCCCTCGGAGGTCCAAAAAGGGAGAAGGCGGGCCAGGGCTCCCCGCTGGCCGGAGCCGCAGCCCCTTTCCCCCTCCCCCGCCCAGGGACCTTCCCCGGACCCTCCCGGGCGCAGCCCTCACCTGTTGGCCGCACCGCCTCCGAGGAAGGCCCTCGGGCTCCACCTGGCCTCATCACCGCTTCCCTTATCTGGGAGGGGGAGGAAACTCAACCCTCTAGGCCAGGCTCCGTGCTCACTTTAGATACTTTATTTCGCTTAATTCTTAGGGTTTTAACCCCTGAGTTTAAGGCGAAGGATCCGAGGTTCAGAAAAGCCATGCAGGGCAGGGAGGATTCAAACAGCCAAATCTGCTGGTCTCTGTGCTCTAGGTAGTGGAAGAGATTTTGATGGAGTAAGTCGTTTTTTAGCTGTATTCCCTCTGTTAACATAATTAAAACTGGACCACCACCTTCTGGAAAGAGAGGCAGCTGGACAGCACAGGGGCTTTTATGAAAGGGACTAAAGGAAGATAGCATACCCCCAGCCCTCCTCTCAGCTTGGTAATTCTCATTTGCCTTTGAACGTTAACAGAAATTCCAGGCTCAGTAACCAGTTTCAGGAAAATGCTGTGCGTGAATACAAGAGAAGGCGCCTTGGCATGTGGGAAGCATTCTATCCTCTGATGGCCAGATCCTCCTCTCCCGTCTTGGCCTGTGACACAAACACCTTGAGTTGTAAATTCCAAGAGCAAAGTGAGGCATTTTGGCATTTGCCAGGGGTAGTTACGGACACACAGGGAGCCTCAGTACAGTTTATTTGGTGTCTCCATACCTAGCAGACCACATTTTCCAGGCCCCAGGTAAGAGGTGGGAGGGATCTCATTTTAAAGAGATGAGTTGATATTTCTCTTGGCAAAGCTAGCACAGGACTTACTTTTGTCCCCAAAGACTCCTATTCTCACTGCTTGCCCACATGCCTGGGCAGCCTAATGCTCTCTATCCCCATCTTCCCTTCAGGAATGAGTTCCCATCTCTTTCTCAACAGTGGACACCACTCCAGTGTTCCTCCCACCACCTTTAACTGAAAAAACAAACTGCCTTTACAGAACACTATGCACACAGGTCAGCCTGGCTCCTGGAAATGCAAACTGGAGTTTCAAAAAGATGAAAACATTCCTGGAGAATTTTTGGTGTTTTGGAGAGTGCCTCTCGGCAGATCACACACTGTGACAAGTTCTCCAATTGTGAAAATTCAATCATGCTTTCCACAAAGAATCGACTTTTCACACTTAACACTGGAGGTTGCTCATTTTTCCCCAAATCTTGAAGTGGATTTGGGATTAAGATACCAAAGCAAATGCACAGTTCTTCGAGCACTTCTCCTATCCCATGGTGTCTGCATACTGGCAGACAGACACAGGCAGGAAGTAGGGGGCCTCTGCTGATGATTTCCTTGGAATTAGACAGGTTTGACACATCCAGCCCAGAGAAGGCAGAGGCTCCTGTAACCCCACCCTGCTGCCAGCTGTCAGTGGAAGAAAAATAGCTGGAGGAGGGAGGAGGTCTCACACTCCAGCCTCCCTAATTTGCATGACTTTCTGCTAGCAACTGTATTCTTTTCTCTTAAAATTATTGTAATCACAAATTCTCATTATTAGGGACATGGGACATTGGGAGAGGAGGAAACACTTTATATGAAAAATTTCCGCTTGGTTCCAAGATGGCCAAATAGGAACAGCTCCAGTCTGCAGCTCCCAGCATGATCGATGCAGAAGACGGGTGATTTCTGCATTTCCAACTGAGGTACCTGGTTCATCTCACTGGGACTGGTTGGACAGTGGGTGCAGCCCACGGAGGGTGAGCCAAAGCAGGGCGGGGCATCGCCTCACCCAGGAAGCCCAAGGGGTCAGGGGATTTCCCTTTCCTAGCCAAGGGAAGCCATGACAGACTGTGCCTGGAAAAATGGGACACTCCCGACTAAATACTGCACTTTTCCAAAGGTCTTAGCAAATGGCACACCAGGAGATTATATCCTGCGCTTGGCTCGGAGGGTCCCACGCCCACAGAGCCTTGCTCACTGCTAGTGCAGCAGTCTGAGATCGACCTGCAAGGCAGCAGCCTGGCAGGGGGAGGGGCATCCGCCATTGCTGAGGCTTGAGTAGGTAAAGCTGCTGGGGAAGCTCTAACTGGGTGGAGCCCACCGCAGCTCAGCAAGGCCTGCTGCCTCTGTTGACTCCACTTCTGGGGGGCAGGACATAGCTGAACAAAAGGCAGCAGAAACTTCTGCAGACTTAAACGTCCCTGTCTGACGGCTCTGGAGAGCAGTGGTTCTCCCAACGTGGCGTTTGAGCTCTGAGAACAGACAGACTGCCTCAAGTGGGTCCCTGACCCCCGTGTAGCCTAACTGGGAGACACCTCCCAGTAGGGGCTGACTGACACTTCATACAGGCAGGTGCCCCTCTGGGACGAAGCTTGCAGAGGAAGGATAAGGCATCAATATTTGCTGTTCTGTAATATTTGCTGTTCCGCAGCCTCCGCTGGTGATACCCAGGCAAATAGGGTCTGGAGTGGACCTCCAGCAAATTCCAACAGACCTGCAGCTGAGGGGCCTGACTGTTAGAAGGAAAACTAACAAACAGAAAGGAATAGCATCGACATCAACAAAAAGGACATCCACACCAAAACCCCATCTGTAGGTCATCGACATCAAAGACCAAAGGTAGATAAAACCACAAAGATGGGAAGAAACCAGAGAAGAAAAGCTGAAAATTCTAAAAACCAGAGTGCCTATACTCCTCCAAAGGATCACAGCTCCTTGCCAGCAACAGAACAAAGCTGGACAGAGAATGACTTTCACGACTTGACAGAAGTAGGCTTCAGAAGGTCAGTAACAACAAACTTCTCCAAGTTCAAAGAGGATGTTCGAACCCATTGCAAGAAAGCTAAAAACCTTGAAAAAAGATTAGACGAATGGCTAACTAGAATAACCAGTGTAGAGAAGACCTTAAATTACCTGATGGAGCTGAAAACCATGGCACGAGAACTACGTGATATGCGCACAAGCTTCACTAGCCAATTCGATCAAGTGGAAGAAAGGGTATCAGTGATTGAACATCAAATGAATGAAATGAAGCAAGAAGAGAAATTTAGAGAAAAAAGAGTAAAAAGAAACAAACAAAGTCTCCCAGAAATATGGGACTATGTGAAAAGACCAAATCTACATCTGATTGGTGTACCTGAAAGTGATGGGGAGAATGGAACCAAGTTGGAAAACACTCTTCAGGATATTATCCAGGAGAACTTCCCCAACCTAGCAAGGTAGGCCAACATTCAAATTCAGGAAATACAGAGAACACAACAAAGACACTCCTTGAGAAGAGCAACTCCAAGACATATAATTGTCAGATTCACCAAAGTTGAAATGAAGGAAAAAATGCTAAGGGCAGCCAGAGAGAAAGGTCAGGTTACCCACAAAGGGAAGCCCATCAGACTAACAGCGGATCTCTCGGCAGAAACTCTACAAACCAGAAGAGAGTGGGGGCCAATATTCAACATTCTTAAAAGAATTTTCAGGGCCGGGCGCGGTGGCTCACGCTTGTAATCCCAGCACTTTGGGAGGCCGAGGCGGGTGGATCATGAGGTCAGGAGATCAAGACCACGGTGAAACCCCGTCTCTACCAAAAATACAAAAAAAATTAGCCGGGCGTGGTGGCGGGCGCCTGTAGTCCCAGCTACTCGGAGAGGCTGAGACAGGAGAATGGCGTGAACCTGGGAGGCGGAGCTTGCAGTGAGCTGAGATTGCGCCACTGCACTCCAGCCTGGGTGACAGAGCAAGACTCCGTCTCAAAAAAAAAAAAAAAAAAAAAAAAATTTTCAGCCCAGAATGTCATATCCAGCCAAACTAAACTTCATAAGTGAAGGAGAAATAATATCCTTTACAGACAAGCAAATGCTGAGAGATTTTGTCACCACCAGGCCTGCCTTACAAGAGCCCCTGAAGGAAGCACTAAACATGCAAAGGAACAACGGTACCAGCCACTGCAAAAACATGCCAAATTGTAAAGACCATCGATGCTAGGAAGAAACTGAATAAACTAACAGGCAAAATAACCAGCTAACATCATAATGACAGGATCAAATTCACACATAACAACATTAACCTTGAATGTAAATGGGCTAAATGCTCCAATTAAAAGACACAGACTGGCAAATTGGATAAAGAGTCAAGACCCATCAGTGTGCTATATTCAGGAGACCCATCTCACGTGCAGAGACACACATAGGCTCAAAATTAAGGGATGGAGGAAGATCAACCAAGCAAATAGAAAACAAAAAAAGGCAGGGGTTGCAATCCTAGTCTCTGATAAAACAGACTTTAAACCAACAAAGATCAAAAGAGACAAAGAAGGCCATTACATAATGGTAAAGGGATCAATTCAACAAGAAGAGCTAACTATCCTAAATATATATGTACCCAATACAGGAGCACCCAGATTCATAAAGCAATTCCTTAGAGACCTACAAAGAGTCTTAGACTCCCACACAATAATAATGGGAGACTTTAACACACCACTGTCAACATTAGACAGATCAACGAGACAGAGGTTAACAAGGATATCCGGGAATTGAACTCAGCTCTGCACCAAGCAGACCTAATAGACATCTCCAGAATTCTCCACCCCAAATCAACAGAATATACATTCTTTTCAGCACCACAACACACCTGTTCCAAAATTGACTACATAGTTGGAAGTAAAGTACTCTTCAGCAAACGTAAAAGAACAGAAATTATAACAAACTGTCTCAGACCACAGTGCAATCAAACCAGAACTCAGGATTAAGAAACTCACTCAAAACCGCTCAACTACATGGAAACTGAATAACCTGCTTCTGAATGACCACTGGGCAAATAATGAAATGAAGGTGGAAACAAAGATGTTCTTTGAAACCAATGAGGACAAAGACACAACGTACCAGAATCTCTGGGACACATTCAAAGCAGTGTGTAGAGGGAAATTTATAGCACTAAATGCCCACAAGAGAAAGCAGGAAAGATCTAAAATCAATACCCTAACATCACGATTCAAAGAACTAGAGAAGCAAGAGCAAACACATTCAAAAGCTAGCAGAAGGCAAGAAATAACTAAGATCAGAGCAGAACTGAAGGAGATAGAGACACAAAAACCCTTCAAAAAATCAATGAATCCAGGAGCTGGTTTTTTGAAAAGATCAACAAAATTGACAGACCGCTAGCAAGACTAATAAAGAAGAAAAGAGAGAAGAATCAAATAGATGCAATAAAAAATGATAAAGGGAATATCACCACCAATCCCACAGAAATACAAACTACCATCAGAGAATACTATAAACACCTCTATGCAAATAAACTAGAAAATCTATAAGAAATGGATAAATTCCTGGACATGCACACCCTCCCAAGACTAAACCAGGAAGAAGTGGAATCTCTGAATAGACCAATAACAGGCTCTGAAATTGAGGCAATAATCAATAGCCTACCAATCAAAAAAGTCCAGGACCAGACAGATTCATAACCAAATTCTACCAGCGGTACAAAGAGGAGCTGATACCATTCCTTTTGAAACTATTCCAATCAACAGAAAAAGAGGGAATCCTCCCTAACTCATTTTATGAAGCCAGCATCATCCTGATACCAAAGCCTGGCAGAGACACCACAAAAAAAGAGAATTTTAGACCAATATCCCTGATGAACATCGATGCAAAAATCCTCAATACTAGCAAACCAAATCCAGCAGCACATCAAAAAGCTTATCCACCACAATCAAACTGGCTTCATCCCTGGGATGCCAGGCTGGTTCAACATATGCAAATCAATAAACATAATCCATCACATAAACAGAACCAACGACAAAAACCACATGATTGTCTCAATAGATGCAGAAAAGTCCTTTGACAAAATTCAACAGCCCTTCATGCTAAAAACTCTCAATAAACTAGGTATTGATGGAATGTATCTCAAAATAATAAGAGCTATGTATGACAAACCCACAGCCAATATCATACTGAATGGGCAAAAACTGGAAGCATTCCCTTTGAAAACTGGCACAAGACAGGGATGCCCTCTCTCACCACTCCTATTCAACACAGTGTTGGAAGTTCTGGCCAGGGCAATCAGGCAAGAAAAAGAAATAAAGCATATTCAGTTAGGAAAAGAGAAAGTCAAATTGTCCCTGTTTGCAGATGACATGATTGTATATTTAGAAAACCCCATTATCTCAGCCCAAAATCTCCTTAGGCTGATAAGCAAGTTCAGCAAAGTCTTAGGATACAAACTCAATGTACAAAAATCACAAGCATTCCTATACACCAGTAACAGACAAACAGAGAACCAAACCATGAGTGAACTCCCATTCACAATTGCTACAAAGAGAATAAAATACCTAGGAATCCAACTTACAAGGGACGTGAAGGACCTCTTCAAGGAGAACCACAAACCACTGCTCAATGAAATAAAAGAGGACACAAACAAATGGAAGAACATTCCATGCTCATGGGTAGGAAGAATCAATATCGTGAAAATGGCCATACTGCCCAAGGTAATTTACAGATTCAATGCCATCCCCATCAAGCTACCAATGACTTTCTTCACAGAATTGGGAAAAACTACTTTAAAGTTCATATGGAACCAAAAAAGAGCCTGCATTGCCAAGACAATCCTAAGCAAAGAGAACAAAGCTGGAGGCATCACGCTACCTGACTTCAAACTATACTACAAGGCTACAGTAACCAAAACATCATGGTCCTGGTACCAAAACAGAGATATAGACTAATGGAACAGAACAGAGGCTTCAGAAACAACACCACACATCTACAACCATCTGATCTTTGACAAACCTGACAAAAACAAGAAATGGGGAATGGATTCCCTATTTAATAAATGGTGCTGGGAAAACTGGCTAGCCATATGTAGAAAGCTGAAACTGGATCCCTTCCTTACACCTTATACAAAAATTAATTCAAGATGGATTAAAGACTTAAATGTAAGACCTAAAAACTATAAAAACCCTAGAAGAAAACCTAGGCAATACCATTAAGGACATAGGCATAGGCAAGGACTTCATGACTAAAACACCAAAAGCAATGGCAACAAAAGCCAAAATTGACAAATGGGATCTAATTAAACTAAAGAGCTTCTGCACAGCAAAAGAAACTACCATCAGAATGAACAGGCAACCTACAGAATGGGAGAAAATTTTTGCAATCTACTCATCTGACAAAGGGCTAATATCCAGAATCTACAAAGAACTTAAACAACTTTAGAAGAAAAAAACAACCCCATCAAAAAGTGGGCAAAGGATATGAATAGACACTTCTCAAAAGAAAACATTTATGCAGCCAACAGACACATGAAAAAATGCTCATCATCACTGGTCATCAGAGAAATGCAAATCAAAACCGCAGTGAGATACCATCTCACACCAGTTAGAATGGCGATCATTAAAAAGTCAGGAAACAACAGGTGCTGGAGAGGATGTGGAGAAATAGGAATGCTTTTACACTGTTGGTGGGAGTGTAAACTAGTTCAACCATTGTGGAAGACAGCGTGGCAATTCCTCAAGGATCTAGAACTAGAAATACCATTTGACCCAGCGATCCTATTACTGGGTATATACCCAAAGGATTATAAATTGTGCTACTATAAAGACACATGCACACATATGTTTATTGCAGGACTCTTCACAATAGCAAAGACTTGGAACCAACCCAAATGTCCATCAATGATAGAGTGGATTAAGAAAATGTGGCACAGATATACCATGGAGTACTATGCAGCCATAAAAAAGGATGAGTTTATGTCCTTTGCAAGGACATGGATGAAGCTGGAAACCATCATTCTGAGCAAACTATCACAGGGACAGAAAAACCAAACATCACATGTTCTCACTCATGGGTGGGAACTGAACAATGAGAACACTTGGACACAGGGCAGGGAACATCACACACCAGGGCCTGTCATGGGTTGGGGGGGAGCTGGGGGAGGGATAGCATTAGGAGAAATACCTAATGTAAATGACGAGTTAATGGGTGCAGCAAACCAACTTGGCACATGTATACCTATGTAACAAACCTGCACGTTGTACACATGTACCCTAGAACTTAAAGCATAATAAATGTATATATATATGTGTGTGTATGTGTATATGTATGTGTATATATATATGTGTATATATATGTATGTATATTTATATGTGTGTGTGTGTGTGTGTATATACAAAAATTAGCCAGGCATGGCCTGTAATCCCAGCTACTCGGGGGGCTGAGGCAGGAGAATCGATTGAACCTGGGAGGCGGAGGTTGCAGTTAGCCCAGATTGTGCCATCACACTCCAGCCTGGGGGACAAGAGCAAGACTTCATCTCAAAAAAAAAAAGTTTTCAATTTTTAAATTTCTACTGCTATCAGCTTTTTATTCTGAATATTATTTATTTTTGCCTTCTTTATAAATCAGCTTATGTCATTATTACTGTTATATACAATATATGTTTTACATAAGAAAATAAATGTCTTTTCTCACTAAAAAAAAAATTTCCCCATCTGGTAATGCTTAAAAATGCTTCAACTGGACATTCACAGAAATGAATCTAAATAATGATCTTACCCCTTTCACAAAAATTAACTCATAGACATAATGGATCACAGACATAAATATAAAACATAAAAGTATAAAACTCCTAGAAGATAATATAGGAGAAAATCTAGGTGACCTTGAGTTTAGCAATGACTTTACAACACCAAAACACAATTTATAAAAGACAAAATGTAGAAATTGGACTTCATTAAAATTAAAAATCCTTCAATTGATGACAAAGCTTTTTGTTGTACAAAAAGAATTGAAATGCAAATTCCTGTCTGGAAAAGATAACAGTGATCTGTAAAATCATGCTGAAGTATAAAAGACTAATGGCAGATCCTGTGTTTTTGTGGTCGGGGGTAGAAGGTTACTCATGTATAACAAAATAGGAAGAAACAATATTTGTGGGCTAAGATGGGAGGATCACTTGAACCCAGGAGTTCAAGGCTGCAGTGAGTTATAATCATGCCGCTGCACTCCAACCTAGGTGACGGAGTTAGAACCCATCTCAAAAAAAGAAAAAAGAAAAACACATTGTGAAATAAACAAGGAACAAAGCCTTATCCTACGGTCAAACACTTAAGCGTCCTGACATGTGACTTCTCTGATGGAAACAAGAAAACCTGATGGTTCAGGTCTTGAAACTAGAGTAAGTATTTTCTTCTTATCAACAGCCAAGGCAGTCTCTGTAAATCTCAGGTCCAACTCAACATTCAATTTATAGCCATAAATACTTTCATTATTTTTAAAAATTTATTTCATCATAAAAACAAAATTCTTTTTTTTTTCTTTTTGAGACCCAAAAGAGACTCCAGCTTGTCACCCAAGCTGGAGTGCAGTGGCATGACCATGGCTCACTGTAGCCTTGACCTCCCAGACTCAAGCGATCCTCACCTCAGCCTCCCAAGTAGCTGGGACTACAGGTGTGTGCCACCACACCCAGCTAATTTTTTAACTTTTTTTTTAGAGACAGAGTCTCACCATGTTTCCCAGGCTGCTCTTGAACTCCTGGGCTCAAGCAATCTGCCTGCTTCAGCCTCCCAAAGTGCTGGGATTACAGGCGTAATTCACCATACCTAGCCAAAGAAAATTCTTAATATTAAAGTATATGAACTTTGTATTTGACTCAAAAGTTTTTTTAAAAGCAAAAGAAGAGAAAGGCAAAAATAAGAGTTATAAAGAAGAACTACTTTTCTAAAAAATAGCATTTTATAAGCAAACATCTAGCAAATGTTATCAAGAAAAAAAGAAGAAATACAAAATGCAAGAAATGAGAAATTGGAACAGGAACAACAGAAGTCAAAATGTGGCCAAAAAGGCCAGGTGCAGTGGCTCTTGCCTATAATCCCAACACTTTGGAAGGCTGATGGGAGGATCCCTTGAGGCCAGGAGTTCAAGATCAGCCTGGGCAACATGGCAAGACCCTTTCTCTACCAAAAAAAGAAAAAAAAATTAATCGAGTATATAATCTTTGTTTGTATCTCTCAAAAATATATTAAAAGGGATTCATTTATACCTAGAGAGACCAACCCTTCTTCAAATCCCCTTCTTTTCCCCAAATCTCCCAGAGCACTCCAAAGCTCCCACCTCCCAGATGCCTCAAATTCTGCCCCAAATATTCACCCCACATATCTTTTTCAGTCCTTCTCCCCCTTCTGTCTTCACTATGTAGATTGGTTTAGCTTCACTAACTTTCCTGTTTTCTTTCCACTTCTCCCATTACTTGATTTCTTTAACACAAGGGATGTTCTGGGAACTGATCCAACAAGCCAAAATTCTAACCATTCTTCTCATTTTACATCTTTTCTTCCCCTTTTCCTGATACTTTTGTTAAAATCTGGGGACCAGGCCAAATACATAAATCAATCTATAAATCTTATTCCCCAAACCCATCCCATCATGAATGTTTCAGAGTCAAAGTCAATACTGAAAGAGAAGCCCTAGGGAACCAAGAGGATTCACCCCCAGAATTCAAGGTGGTTCAGTATTTGGAAACCTAATGTAACATTTCATATCAACATAATTTGCAAGGGAAATCGTGGTATCTCAATGGGTGGTGAAAGGCATTTGTAAGTACAGACAAAGTTGCTATGGACAGCAATTTTGAATAACTAAAATGTAGTTGGTGTCTCACAGACATTGAGGTTAGGGGCAAACAGAGAAAAAGCCACTATTTTTCTAGATCTAGTGTTAGGAATATCAGATCCATCAGATCAAATGAATTACCTTCACGTGTGTCATTCTCAGACTCAAGCAAATTCGGTCTTGAAATCTGGCCTTGCAGGATGCCTGTCTCTGGAGGGCCATAGAACACTGAAATGGAACTGGCATTATCTGTAAAAAAAAATTAGCCACTTTTTGTTTTATCAGCTATTAATATAAATAATTGAATGTTGATTACATTCCTTTGTGACCTATCACTTTTTAAAAATAAAATTTGAGGCTTTTTTCACACTCCCAAATATGTATTCACTGTAGCTAATTTAGAAGCATGCACAATATAACACAATTTAAATTACCCACATTCTTACCACCAAGAGAGGACCGCTAATTAACGTTTTAGTATATTCTCTCCCAGCATGAATTCGGGAATGCAAGCACTCTTGATGTTTAATTGGGACGTAAGTTGGTTGCTGATGTTATAACAGTCACTTCTGTTTCAAATCCCTCAATGGAACATCAGAGGCTACTAGAATAAAGAGTTCTGATAGATTCTCCAGGCAAGAGATTAAACTTTGCCCCAAAGCACCGGAGAGATTAGATGCCCAGTGGTAGCAGAGTGACTTTCTGTGTGTAGTTTGGAAAAAAGGACTGCCAGTTGGTTCAAAATAATTAGAATCTAGGGGATACACACACACACACACACACACACACACACACACACACACACCAGCTGAGAAGATCTGCCCTAGAAAATCCATGGATTATTGATTTTTGGGGTGCTTCCCTTGAAATTACATGCAAAACATATGGGAAAGGGGCTATTATCTTCACCAAATTTTGGATCTATGACTCCCTCAAAACGTCAGGACCCCTGGTATATAAAGTCCTTTTCAATTTTAATATTCTGGTACTATTTGGCATTGGAGCTTTTATTCTGCCTGCTTAAAAGACAGAAGGTTTGCAAGAGCTGGAAGACAGATGAAGCTAGGTTCTTCTATCAAAAGGTTTGCGGGGAAGCTGGCCCATGGAAAATGCAGACACAGCCCTTCACCTTCTCTGTATATGAACCATCCTGCTTTGACAGTGCTTCCTCTAATATCTGACCACTAGCGACTTAGCAACTGTAGACATAAAAATGATGCCATTTTTGAAGAATATGCCCAAAAGAAGTGTCTGCTTCCAGTGCTACTCCCAGGTATTCTTGTGATGAGAACAACAGTCAGTAACTTGGGGTCAAATTAAGAAAATTTGCCAGCATATTTTCAATGTCTACCATGCATTGACATGCCCCAAGACCCATTTCATGAGTGCCAGAATCAGGCTTCAACCTTGGCTCTAGCCAACTTATTATTTTTTTTTTAATAGAAAGAATGTTTTTGGGGGGTTTGTTTGTTGAGACAGAGTCTTGATCTGTCACCCAGGCTGGAGTGCAATGGCGCGATCTCAGCTCACAGCAATCTCTGCCTCCTGGGTTGAAGCGATTCTTGTGCCTCAGCCTGCCAAGTAGCTGAGATTACAGGCGCGTGCCACCACACCTGGCTAATTTTTGTATTTTTGGTGGAGACAGGGTTTTGCCATGTTGGCTAGGGGCTAGGCTGTTCTCGAACTCCTGACCTCAAATGATCCGCCAGCCTCAGCCTCTCAAAGTGCCGGGATTATAGGTGTAAGCCATCGCGCCCAGCTTCCAGCCAACTTTAGAGTCTATTTCACCTCTCAGCCAAACAGCCTCCCAGTCAATCGTGTATGTTTTGTATTTTGACCCACACACTGGTTTTCCTTCAAACTTCTATCTTAATTAGGAGATACGTTAAACACACATCAGTCTTATTTTAAAAGCCCCTTATATATTTTATTTTGAAGCATTGATTCTGAAACATAAGATACATAAAAGGGCTTCAAAAACAGCTTTGGCTTGTAAAAGACAATTAAAAATTTATTGTTCAAATGCTGCCATCTGGTGGCCAAACATGGCAAGCCCCGAAAATAGACCATTCATACAAAAGATACGGAAAACCCCAACTTCCCTAATCACTTGCTTTGTTAGCAAAGATTTGAAAGTCTGTGGAAAAATATTAACATGCTTATGTTCCACTAATTCTAACCTGTAAGATATACTTTTTTCCCATAAACAATGGCAGTAAGATGTTTATCAGAATGTTTCCAAAGTCATATGAAGGAAAAATGAAGAAGGCAAGAAAAAATGTTTAAATAAAAAAAATTAAAGATCAACACCTGTGAAAAGAAGGGATTTTTTTTTTTTTTTAAATAAAAATAAAATAAAAACTGTTTCTAAGGGCAAAGATGCAGACTTACGGGACAACACGCTTGCCAATCAAATTCAGATGTAACAGAAAAAGTTCTCTTTTCTACATCCATTCCAAGTGTATTGACACAGGCATCATTCACTCAACGAAATTTTATTGCAAGGCTGTTTTGTTCCATATTCTTTTAATTTCATTGGGTACCTGATGGAGAACCAAAAAAACTACCTTTCCTAGAGAACCTCATGAGAAACAGGGACCCCACACGGTAAGATTGTACAGTTGCACCCTATGTGGCCCTCAGTCTCAAGTGAGTGTGAGCTAAAAGCTTCTGCTTGCAGGGGGTGCCTTTTCTCATTCACATAAAGGGGACATAGAGGCTTTGAGCTACTGTGGGGATGTGGGGGATTCAGATACCTATTGGGGCCTCCCTCCCACATCCTGGGTCTCTTTCCGAATGCCTGGCCAGCTGGAGGGAACACGTTTCAGTATTTGACCTATTGACCCTCTTGCTTTGTCATGAACATCTTCCACTTTATGGGTTCTCGAAAGCAAGTTTCCAGTTCCTAGTCTCTGAGCAATGTATTTGTAACCTAGAGAATGCTTGTGATTCAGCTGCTCAACTGGCTCTTCAGACATCCCCAGATGCCCCCTCCTCTGCCCTGGGCCCAGCTTCCTACCTCCAGAATGTAGCTCTGGAAAGAGCCGCAAAGGCTGGTGACCCAGGACATGGAGGTGCCTCTGGACCCTGGCAACTCCAACTAGCATTCTAAGAGGACCTCCTACAGTTTCTGGAGAAGATTCTATGAAAGGTCTTTGGCCAGTAACTAATTCTTCAATGTGAATAAATGATAGTTTTTTTCCTCCAATAAATGTCAAACAGTACAAGTTGGGGGTGGGGCAGTGGGTTGTGTCAGCTTTCAACTTGTGGCTGCCAGAACTACAATGCTTCTTCTTGGTTGGTAAAATATTTTTTTAAAAAAGAAAAAGCCTGACGCAGTGGCTCACGCCTGTAATCCCAGCACTTTGGGAGGCCGAGGTGGGAAGATCACTTGAGCTCAGGAGTTTGAGACCAGCTTGGCCAACATGGTGAAACCTCATCTCTATTAAAAATACAAAAATTAGCCAGGCATGGTGGTGGGCGCCAGTCCTCCACAGTGACCTGAGACCCCTCCCGTATATCCCAGACGCATGGTGATGACCGTTTTCTCTTGAGATTCTTAAACTGGGGTCTACAGACCCTATGGAAACGCTTCAGTGGCTCCATAAATTCCCTGATAACATATACAAAATGTGTAAATATTAATTATGCTGAAGAGGTTTCACGGCTTTCATCACATTTTTAAAAATTAGTCTATGGTAGAATCTTCAGAGCCCTGCGAAAGTCTCCCTCCAATTTGGAGTTGTTGGAAGCAGAGGGAAGCATTTAGGCCAACACTGACAGATGAGTCCTGAATCTCTGATATCCAGCCATGTCCAGTCTGTGTGACTATCAGATGCCAGGCTTTAGAAAATATCCCTGAATCTAAAGACATCCTTAACGACCATCTCAAGTATAATCTGGTCCCTACAAGGATCATTTGTACCTGGGTATCTCAGAGACAGGCCCAGAGAAGGAAAAATACTTACGCTCTGAGCCTAAGGCTGGCAGTGTTCATTACATGTCCCAGAACAAGCCACTGGACTGATCTCTGGGCATGAAGAGGGAATGGGAGCCACTGAGGGGAAGTCATCTCCAGACCTGGCTCCTAAGAACCTGGGGCCAAAGGAGCTCTGCCAAACTCCTGAAGAAAGGAAGGGCTGATCCCTGTAACGAGGGACTCCCCTTCAGTTAATGCTGGAGGTCTCCCCAGACTCTGAAATAACCTTGAGACAGCAGAGGGAAGGCAGACCTATGACAGGCCCAGGCAGCTAACCAGAAAATGCTATTTGTATCCTGGCAGGGCACAGCAAAATCCATAAGCTTCAGAAATGCAAGGTGCTTTGAAGCCAAAGGTTCATTTATATTGTGGTTCTCAAACATCAATAAAGTTCACCCTGAATGGTTTAAAATGAAGATTCTTAGGCCTGTAGGATTGTGACTCAGTAATTATTTGGTAAAGCCCAAGTGCTTACATTTTTTTAAAGGGAAACCAGTAATTCTTATCTAAGGAGTCCATGGAGTACATATTTAGAAAGTTTCCAGGGGCAGTAAGGCTTCAGATGCAGACAGAGGCATGGATCAGGTGAATTCCTCCTTCCCAGCCTCCACTGAGATAACAGCAGAGGCTTCCAGTTACCATTTATTGAGTCCTTCTCTGTGCCAGATACTATGCTAAACCCTTTACATAGATTATTTAATCCTTATAACTCAACTCTGTTATGCCTATTTACATACATGAATTCCAAAGTTCAGAGAAAATAAGTAACTTGCCCAAGATCCCTTAGCTGTGAGTAGCAGAGCCAGGATTGGGACCCAGGTCTGAATCCAGAGCCTGTTCTTAACTAATATGCCCATGATTTTTTTGTTTTGTTGTTGTTTTTTTTGAGATGGGGTCTCACTCTGTCACCCAGGCTGGAGTGCAGTAGCGTGATCTTGGCTCACTGCAAGCTCCGCCTCCTGGGTTCACACCATTCTCCTGCCTCAGCCTCCTGAGTAGCTGGGACTACAGGCACCTGCCACCATGCCCAGCTAATTTTTTTTTTTTTTTTTTTTTTTTTGTATTTTTAGTAGAGACAGCGTTTCACTCTGTTAGCCAGGATGGTCTCGATCTGACCTCGTGATCTGCCCACCTCGGCCTCCCAAAGTGCTGGGATTACAGGTGTGAGCCACCGTGCCGAGACAATTTGCAAGAGTTTCTGTGCCTGGTACCTGATGACTGCAAATAAAAGGCTATGAAGCCACATGCCCTCTGCAGCTGGGTTTGGGAAGAACCTCCAGGAGCCACCGTGTATGTAGACAATCACCTCAGGAGAGGAAGCAGACAATCAAGCAGGCCCAAAGGTCCAGCATCAAGCCAGATAGAAGAACTATGGATGGATGGACTAATAACGTAAGGATTACAATCCTGGAGTGCAGAAGGAGCAGAGAAAAGAGATGAAAGATGTTGGGTAGTGAGAGATGGACAAAACGGGCTAAAGGAACTGGCTGATCTCAGGGCAATCAATGAAATGCCACAGAAAGCTTTTGATCAGCACAGGTCCAAAGCCCCTGGGTTCTGTGGCTTCTGCTGTTAGTCTTGCATTTACACTGTGCAACTGATAAGAAAAATAATGAGTTGATGCATCAGAATCAATACCAACTTTGGATGGTGCCCAGGACCCATTATAGAATATTAGATCCTCATCCATTAAAGGGGCATAACAATAGCACGTAACCTCATAGAGTTATGTACAGTGAGAATTCAATGAGATCATTTGAGTCAAGTGTTTAGCATAATGCAGGACACACAGGAGTCAGACAAATGTGAGCTGCTATGATCACTAATTATATAATTATTACTATACCTATGCTAAGTAACCACTGCGGCATCTTGTTTGTTTGTGAAAGACGTTGAGGTCAAATGTCTCTATGGACTGTGAAAAAGCTTTTGTTAAGGGTGTTTCCTTTTTTCTCACAACTTGAGTGAAAAGTCACATCCTCAAAGATATCCACAATTTGATCAAAAACAACTTTTTAGTTTTCCCTTCACCTTTAGTTCTAATATTATCCCAAAAAACAACTGAATACAACTGTTTTATCCAAATTTATTCTCAGGGAAAAATAAAGTAGTGGCTCTACGCAACTTTTTCATTCACCAACCACCTTTTCATGCATCAAAACCTATGCTGTGATTGTCAGCTGAATTTCAATAGTTTCCACCTACTTAAGAGAGATGTCGCAAACAAATTAACTTTATTTTCAGACAAGAGGTCCAAGAAGACTTCACAGCTGAATCATGACGAACATATGGCTGTTTGCTCACAGCCAGGAACCCTTGATATTAGAAGAAAACTCCAACCCCAAACCATCATCTAGCCTCTTTTCTCACAGTGAAGAACTGATGAGACAGTTCCCCGAGAAGGGAACATTTAGGTAATCTGGGATAGAAGGGCATGGAAGGACTGGACAAACTAAGCCTCCCCATGAAGAAAGGGAAAAGAATATTACAAAACAGACTAACAGAAAACAAGACCCATCAGTATCTCTAGGATAAACAAGAGGCCACTCTAGGTACTCGGATTAAAGGGTGTCCATACCTACAGAGGCGGAGGATAAATCTAAGAAACAGAAATTTACAACCAGCCCACTGCTTCCATACTCTGCATTAGGTCAGTGTGAACGTAGCTTTGCTCCCATTGGTCAGACCTGACATGGGTCCTTCTGAAGATGGTGGGTCAGGTATATCCCAGCCACTCTCACCAGAGAATACATCTATGACAAACCCAAATTCCTAATCCTGAACTCCTTCGAGCCACTGTACATTGTGGTCACTCAACAATAGAATAAACTTTGTGAAAAAGCTGCATGTTTTAATTTAGGAAATGAGTAGAAGTTCACAAGCAACCCAGAATAGATGCCAGCAGTTTGCTCCAGTGGACCACACCGCAGCAGCAGCTCAGGCTCTGCAGAATCACTGTGTCCAGTGCTTCTTGAGATGTTCTTTCAGCTGAGGAATGGAAGGCAGCAGCTGCTGGCACTCATGACAACGAAGGGGCAGCTTCAAGAGCTCAGGCATCCCATCTCGGACAGTCACTCTACCAGCCTCTTGTACCATCTTGATCACAGCTGCAGACAAGGAAGAAAAGTCAAATCCCAGCTAATCTGGAAAACTAATATGAGATACCAAAAAAAAAAAAAAAAAAATCAAAAACATGACTCCAATCAGTATGCCAGGCCAGGTGTTCTAAAGCTCCATAAGCTTAGTTTAGACTTCCCTCAGGCAAAATGAGCTTAATCAGATCATAAATATGAGCAACGCACCTTTGAAATAATACACTCCTTCAGGACACACTCTAGGCAATCCATGTTACTCTGTCAAGAGCTCATCACAGTGCTTTACCTCTGGTTGGCCCTTGGTAAATGCCAGCTGCCATTGTGAACACCCCAGCAATGCTTAAGCTCTTACACACCAGGAAATGCTTTCTTCTACATATACACAGCCTTCCCCCTGCTAATTCACCACTCCTGACAGGAGGCAGCCCCGAAGCTCCCACCCAACTGATGGCAGAAGAGACAAGGAATTGTCCACAGCTTTCTTATCCATGAACTCCACTAATTCTCACAGCAGCCTTTAAGTCCCCTGTTGTCACAATAAAACACTGACCCTGACATAATAGCTTCCTAGGTCCCCCAAGAAGACAACTCACAGCAAAGTGGCAATAATACTACAATCCAAATAATCCAGTTTCTTTTCATAGGGCTCGCTTTATAGGGAACACAAAGTTGTACGTAGGTTTTTGAGGTCAGGTTGTTATTCAGGGAAACAACCAAATCAAATATAAGAACAGCTCAGAAAATGAAACAAATGTGAAAACCAAGGAACACTGTTTACCTTGTGATTCCAGGAAGTATTCTGTATTGAAAGAATTCCAATGTTTTTTGTTTTTAAGGCAAGGAGAATCAAAATCCTGGCTGATCACATGAAGATGTACATGGCTAGTTGAAAGAAAAAAAAAAACCTGAGCATTAAACTCTTTAACAACTATGACTTAATCAAAATGACAAACAGTATGAGTACACTGTATTCATACTCTTTGACTATTCATACTATTGAATTGATGGTGTGTCCATTTGATTCAACTGATTCATTCATTTACTTAAGAATATTTAATGCTCAATAAGTATGTACTATGGCCAACATTGTTCCAGGCACTGAGACTTTAGCAAAAAACAAAATGGGAAAAGCCTCTGCCCTTACAGAAAATGCATGCTAATGAGGAAAGACAAATAATAAATAAGCAAACAAATAAACAAAAAAAAAAAAACTTCAAGAATTAACATTGCCAAGAAAAAATAAACAAGGAAAATGGGATAGGGTGCCCGGGGGTAGAAGCTGCCTCTTTAGTTAACAGTGTTCAGGGAAAGCATCTCCCAGGAAGTGATTTGAACTGAGACAGCAGCCAGGCAAGCAAGGTCTGTGGGAAGAGTGTCTCAGAAAGTGAGGAGGCCAAGAGCAGGGGCCTTGAGGAAAAGCTCAGTGCAACCAAGAAGCAGAAAGAAGGTAATATGGCCCAAATATATGGCCTGAATTGTTGGAGCCAAGCAGCAGAGACGAGGCAGGAGCCACAAAGGTCATAAAGGTTCTTAAAGGCCGACAAGGGGTTTGCATTCTATTCTGAATCTACTGGGAAGCCATTGAAGGATTTTCAGCCAAAGAGTGCTATTATCTGATTTATACTTTTTTGTTGTTGTTAACAACAAAAAACTTGAATTACAAATTTTAAAATGGACCACAATTTAAAAGTGGGCCTATTTTAATTTTATTATTCTTAAATTCATTCTTTTGAAAATGCGACCAGGTGCAGTGGCTCACGCCTGTAATCCCAACACTCTGGGAGGCTGAGGCAGGTGGATCACTTGAGGTCAGGAGTTCAAGACCAGCCTGACCAATATGGTAAAACTAACTACTAAAAATACAAAAAACTAACTGGGCGTGGTGGCAGGCACCTGTAATTCCAGCTACTCGGGAGGCTGAGGCAGGAGAATCACTTGAACCTGGGAGGCGGAGGTTGCAGTGAGCTGAGATCGTGCCACTGCACTCCAACCTGGGTGACAAAGTTAGACTCCATCTCAAAAAAAAAAAAGAAAAGGAAAAAGAAAATGCACTTTATTTTTGAAATGATAAAATACTTAACTATGAACTGACAAAGCAGAGGTTGGCTGACACTAGTGGGTCAATTCTTCATGTAGATATTTAAATGCTGTTTTCTGTATTAATCAAAATGATTTGCAATAGGAAATTGGAAAAGGGGAGCAAAGCAGAGTGCAAAGCATATACTGAGGTCTTTCCATGGGTATCTGATAGAATGCAGATTCAGCACAATAAAACGTAGACTTTGCAGCAGTGGCCTGTAAGAGTACTCCAAGTGTACCCTAAGAACCTATGTAAAAACCATTTTTTTCTTATTCCTAACAGAAAAACAAATTTTGTTTTGTTTAAACAATAAAATGTAATGGAAAGATCTGTACTGTAAAACTACTTGCTATAAACTATCACAAGGACAGAAAACCAAACACCGCATGTTCTCACTCATAGGTGGGAACTAAACAATGAGATCACTTGGACACAGGGCAGGGAACATCACATACTGGGGCCTGTCAACAGGGTCGGGGGGCTCAGGGAGGGACAGCATTAGGAGAAACACCTAATGTAAATGATGAGTTGATGGGCGCAGTAAACCAACATGGCACATGTATACCTATGTATCAAACCTGCATGTTGTGCACATGTACCCTAGAACTTGAGTATAATAAAAAAAAAATACTCGCTATAGCTCATGTGTTCAGTTTGTTCAACAACCTCATTCACACATGATGAATTACATGAATAGAAAGTCACCAAATAAGACTCAAGACAAAAAAATTATCTATCAACTTTCATATGAAAAGACCACAGCTTTAATTATTTATACAATCCTTAATACCTGGTCAGTATAGGTTTCTAAATCAAAATCAAGTCATAAGCTGTTTACAACAACTGCATTATACTAACATTTTCCTTCCAGTATTTCTTCCTATGAGGGAAAAAATCATCAGAAGCTTTCACTCTTGAAAAGCCTCCTAAACTGAAACAGTGTTCTTCTGCAAAACAAAAATACTCTACAAAGTCAAACAGAAAATAAACAAAGCTAAGCTAATTTCAACAGTCATATTTCCAAAAGTAAAATCTATTAAGTACAATACACCAGCACAAGAAATTACAAGAAATGATTACAGTTACAGATGCAAAATAATATCTATTATCCCAGGCTTGTGAACTAATAATTAAAATCAAATTCATATGCTAGTTCCAATATTATGTACAATTTAGATAAGCTGGTCAAGTATTACTTGAATATACACCATATTTGTTAAACCTAAGATTGTATTACCTTATCTCATCCTTTAATATTTGTAGATACAGGCCAATATGAAAAAAATGTAATTTCCATTTATATATTAACAGAGAATTTCTACTGCATATGTTTTAAACTGTTAAAAAATAAAAAAGTCAAGGTACATTTTCACTTGAGATAAAAATAAATTACCAGAATTTTAACTGAAAAAGTTTCATATCAATTTATAAAAATGACCCAAGCACATGGCTCATACCTGTAATCCCAGCTACTCAGGAGGCTGAGGCAGGTGGATCACTAGAGGTCAGGATTTCAACAGTGGCCTGGGCATGAGACCCTCATCTCTAAAAAATTGTTTTAATTAGCCAGGCATGGTGGCGCACCCATAGCCCCAGCTACTCGGGAGGCTGAGGCAAAAGGATACCTGGAGCCTAGGAGTTCAAGGCTGCAGTGAGCTATGATCTTGACACTATACTCCAGACTGGGAGACAGGGTGAGACTCCCATCTCTTAAAACAAAAACAAAAAATGAAAAAAAAATCATTTATAAAAATGGGCGGAAAAAAAGCTGGGTGCAGTGGCTCACGCTTGTAATCCCAGCACTTTGGGGGGCCAAGGCAGGTGGATCATTTGAGGCCAGGAGTTCAAGACCAGCCTGGCCAATATGACAAAACCCCATCTCTACTAAAAATACAAAAATTAGCCGGGCATGGTGGTGCATGACTGTAATCCCAGCTACTCAGATAGCTGAGGCACAAGACTAGCTTGAACCCGGGAGGCAGAGGTTTCAGGGAGCTGAGATTGCACCACTGCACTCCAGCCTGGGCGACAGAGTGAGACTCTGTCTCAAAAAAGAAAAAATGAAAAAAAAAAAAAAAAACTGAAACAGATACCATAAAATTATCATATGGTCTCCGATATAAGAAGGTATTTAAAGAAGGGGCGTTAGGTCAAAAACAAGGACTAACCCAAGTGTGTTGCTTTAAAAATCTAATTTGTAGGAAAACTAGTTGCTTGGCCTAATTTTAAATCTAATTACAAAATCCATCTTTTTTTTGTTTTTTGAAAAGCATAACAAATTATTTAATCCAAGTTTTATGTGACACAGGAGCCTTCCAAATGAAGATGCAAAGATACAGGGTTGGGTTTGTTGAAGCATGGAAAGCCATGTAGAACCATTATTGCTTCAAAAGGGTATACGACTTAATGAGAATAGACTGAGTGGGGAAACCCAGCAAGGCCTGTTTGTCCAGATTCTTCTTAACCTCTTCGTGAAGCATTCCTTCTTCCCAGGTATGGGAATGGCAGTCTTATGACCTACCATCAAACAAGGTAGATCAGAGAATTTCTTTATAGCCAGGTCTACATAGAAAAGAAGGTTAGAGTAATATTTTGGGTTTTTTGGTTGGCTTTGAGGAAGAAAGGTTCTAGTTTCTATAACCTGCCTTGAGAAAGAGGAATTATAGTTTCTATGGATTGCTTAGGGGGAGAATGAGGGGCAAGACACAGGGGGCAGGAGAAGGTCAAGGAGAAACTTTGCTTCTGAGGCCTTTATTTGGGGTTATCATTTTCTAAGCCCCAACAACCCTATCTGTGAAATGGAAGTGAAGATACCTATTTTAGAGGGTTGCTAAGATGATGAAATGAAAGAAATAAAGCTCAAGTGCAATTTCTGATAAATAATAGACAGCAGATTTTAAATGAGGTATCACCTGTCCCATAAACATTTATGGTATGTATCCTCCCACCTTCAATAACCATGGTGGGGGACAGGAGAGCAGGACAGGAAAAGGCTACAATTCTCCCTTAACTACAAGCCGGATTAGCACTGTTTCTGCTGACTCCACTTTCATGACCCACTTTCTTACACCAGTGGTTCGCAAACCCTAAAGCTCTATTGTTGATATTCACTTTTTGATCCATTTACTATGATTGGGCTTCTGTCCCATCACACTACTAAAAGCATATTTTTTTGGATATAACTTATGTTTTGCTAACTACCAAGTTGGTTCTCTTTTTTTTCTATCATTAATATATTTAATATAGGTAACTTTTTAAAACTTTTAGGTTCAGGGATCCATGTGCAGGTTTGTTATATAGGTAAATTGTATGTCACAGGAGTTTGCTATACAGATTATTTCACCACCCAGGTAATAAGCATAGTACCCAATAGGTAGTTTTTCAATCCTCCCCCACCTCCCTCCTGCCACTGTCAAATAGGCCCTAGTGTCTGTCGTTCCCTGCTTTGTGTCCATGTGTGTTCTGTATTTAGCTCCCATTTATAAGTGAGAACATGAGGTATTTGGTTTTCTGCTCCTGTGTTAGTTCACTTAAGATAACGGCTTCCAGCTCCATCCATGTTGCTGCAAAGGACATGTTCTCATTGTTTTCTGTGGCTATGTAGTATTCCATGGTGTATATGTACCACATTTTCTTCATCCAGTCTACTACTGACGAGCATCAATCATGGTTGATTCCATGTCTTTGCTACTGTGAATAGCGCTGCAATGAACATACAAAATCTAATTTAATAGTCCAGATATTTTGGTAGTTATTCCAACTCAACAGAACTTCCACTGACGTCCACATTCATTACAGACAACAAATGTTATCAGTCTATCAGCACTACATTTGCACATGTGAACAAGCCACTCTGCCACCTGCCTTGGCCACCTAATGCTCTCTGATGGCTTCTTTGGTCAAGTTTTTCCATATCTCTCTGAGCCCATCACTAGCCATTTCCTGTGCCATCATTCTAGCAAATAAGACAGGAGGAATATTCTCACATGGTACATTTTCCCTTAAATTTGGATTCTTTGCTCTTTAAGATTTGATATCCTACTTCATACTCTACTTTTGCATTTCGTATCAATATTCCTTAATTTCTTGATATACAGCCTCCTCAATTTGAGATCCTAATTCTTCCTCACCAGCTCCAATAGCAGTGTAGCGATCTCCTGTTTGGAGAGCTGCAGCAAGCATCTCCCAACACTTTAACCAAACAGAGTCAGAAGTGCTTCGTTCCTGAATAAAAGATGAAACACAAGTATCTAGAGCATTTGTCTCACCCTCTCTGCTGCTTGCATGGCCACCAGCGCTACTTTCTTCTCTCACTTCAGGGCTATTCTGCAATGTAACTGCAGGTTCCTTTTTCTTTTCTTCAGGGTCTTTCTCGGTTGATAGTAACTTTTTCCCAGATTTCATGACAGACTGTTAAAGATGCAACTTCTTCATCTTTATGCTGCTTGCCATTAGCATTAACTGATATTCTGATTCTTCTGGAGGCTGTAATAATTCCATGATCATGGGAATATTTTTAAGCTCCTTTGGCAAATCCAATGCTCCAGCTGTATTCTTCTGTACCATCTTGTCCATCTACTTGGCCATGGGAACCACCTTGTCCTCTGTGGCTCTGGCAGGTCTTCCCTACACCCAGTCAGCTGGTGGTGAGAAGTGCATAAAACCGAGGTGGAAAGGATGGCAAGAAACAAGCCTCAGTGGTCCTGACAGGCTGGGCCAGGCCCTTCCTCACAAACCAAGCCCATAGGGGCAACCTGATTTACACGTTTAAAAGATCACTCTGACTGTTGTGTGAAGAAAGGACGGGTAGGGAGGGACATGGAGAAACCAGTTAAGGAGGCTGCTACAGCAGTCTAGGCCAGAAAATCACAGCCTACACTAGAGCTGAGCTGTAGCAGCTGAGATGGCAACAAGCAATCCTGCTTTGAATGCATTTTGGAATAGAACAAACATAACTTACTAATGGGCTGCATGTTGTTTTGGGAGAGTGTTACTTACTGAGATAAAGAAGGTTAGGTGAAAAAGCAGGTTTGGGGAAGAAAATCAGGAATTCTCTTTTGGACTTGTTAAACCAAGTAGAATGCCTTTTTGTATAACAGCTTTCACTCTTAAAATCAGTAATATTTCACATTCTCCCAATAAATAATCAAAATCAATCAACATGTGTGCAGAATCCAAAATGAAATATAAGCACTAATAAATAAGCATAGCTGTATTACAAATGAATGAGGAAACCACACTAAATGGGCTGAGGAAGAAAATACAGTAACTAACCTAGCTTTGGAGAACAGTGTTTTGACTAGATACGATAAGGCTAAAAACAAAAAGAGCTATAGGCAAGTACTGTACTCTAGTTAGTAAATGTCTTTCTCACAGGGGTATGGGTTAGGAATCCTGTAACTATTTTATGGGTACTAGGACTGAACAAGTAAATGAATTTATTGTCACTAATGACAGCCAGGTTTCTCACTGTTGGAGAAAGCAGTTACAAAAAAGGAAAAGAGAAACAAGAATGAAACTTACAGAGTTGGAATGGTGTCAGAGATATCAGTATGAACTCATGGTTTTCCACATACAAATAAAGGTAGATAAACAGAATTATAGAGGGGTGTGTGTGTGTGTGTGTGTGTGTGTGTAGGGGTTAGGATTCATACATGCATTTCTGGCTCTATGGCTGAGAGGACCTAGAAGCAAGGACATCCTGGAATCAACCACTTCTCTCACAGAAACCTAGTGCCCAAGAAGACCTAGGGCTCTTTGGAGAAGTAGTTCATTCCAGATAAGCCTGGAACATCTTGTGGGGCCAGAAAATAAATTGCCCAAAAGATGTTGAAGGCATATCAAAGTGACACAAGAGCTGACCTAAAGGGGCTTTCAATAACCAAAGCTGAACAATTTGAGCAACAAAATAATTATAGTATTGAATTATAAACTATAGAATCAACATCCATGAGTCCATATCATTAAATGATTGAATAAAGAACTAATGAGAAAGACGGAACAGCGCTTTCACACAGAATAACTTCAACTAATAAGTTAGGTGAAGTATAAAGTCACCATAGAGTAAATACCAATACAATAACTATTACAGGCAAGATGCACCAATAGATGCTAAAATCATTGGGTGCAAGTTTGAGGAGAAATAGTAGCACAGTCTCAAAATATCTAACCCAAAATATTAATGAATTTAAAAAAAAAAAACAACAGTAATTTTGAAGGTGGAAAGCCGGCAGACACCACCTTAACAAAATGATCAAGATTAACATCACCAGTAATAAACCATCTCAACATCATGCCCCCCCATATGACATATTGAGGACACAATCAGAAATATCACTTCAATGATTAAAAAAATGCATAACATCAACCTAATCATGAAAAAAAAAATTAGACAAACCCAAATTAAAAGACATCCTAAAGACAATTAGCCAGTATTCATCAAAAGTGTCAAGGTCATGAAAGCCAGGAAAGTTAGGGATTTGTCACAGATTGAGGGAGACTAAGAAGAGAGAACAAATAAATGAAATGTGAGATTGGATTCTGGAGTAGAAAAAGAACAATACAGGAAAAATGGGTGAAATTCAAATAAGGTCTACAGTTTAGTAAGTTATCTAAAATAAGGTCTATAGTTTAGTTATCTACAGTTAGTATTATGAAAGGTCTTTGTTCTTTTTCATACTTAATTTTTTATATTTTCTTAATTGAAAACATTACTTTTACAATAGGGAAAACAATTTTACTTGTTTATCACCTTTTCCTTTCTAACATGTTCAGTTATTCAAAATTACATCATACAGAGTAATATAAAAGGGTATATAAATAGCAACTTTGCTTATTGGCTCATTTTGCCTCCCATATATATCTACCACAGCTCTTGCTGTGAGCATTCTCCTTAGCATGACAACATTCACTGTATGAAAAAGGTATGAGCATCATGATCACTATGTGAAAAGGGCTCAGTGGCCAAGGGCTCTGTTAGTCAGGGGCTCTGCATTAGGGAAATAGGATTATGGGTGACTTTCCCTCCTAAATTTTCAAATCAGCCTTTAACAATAAAAATATATTTATATTTTTAAAGTGAGGTACAACATACATCCACCCTATGACCTAACAATTCCATCTCCAAATATTTATTCTTTTTTTTTTCTTCTTCTTTTTTGAGACAGAGTCTCACTCTGTTGCCCAGGCTGGAGTACAGTGGTGTGATCATAGCTTACTGCAGCCTCAACCTCCTGGGCTCAAGTGATCCTTCCACCTCAACCTCCCAAGTAGCAGATGTGTACCACCACCCTCGGCTAATTTTTTGTATTTTTCGTAGAGACAGGTTTTGCCATGCTGCCCAGGCTGGGATCCCTAAATATTTACTCAAGGGGAAAAAAATAAATAAAGTACATATGTCTATGATATACACAATAACACACATGAATCTCGAAATTATGCTGACCCAAAAAAGCCAGACCAAAAAAGAGTATGCAATGTATGATTCCATTTATACATGTTAGCTCTAGAAGAGAAGAAAATTATCTATGCTGAAGGAAATAAAAGCAATCCTTGAGGGAGGATTAACTGGAAAGGAGCACAAGGGAACTTTCTGGGATGAAAGGATAGACATCTTCTTTATCTTAATCAGGATGATAGCGGCAAGATGGTACACGCTTATGAAAACTGATCAAACTATGCATCTTGTTATGCACTTTATTGTACGTAAGTTATGCCTCAACTTAAAAGAATCAGTACTGACTAGGGAAAAATCTGGCACAAAGATTTCATTTGGTTCAAGTGGCCAGTAACCTAAGTCATAATTATTCACCTAAACAAAATGTGTGTGTTGGTAGTCAAAAAAAAATAAGCAGAGAAAATCCTGTCACATGCTACAACATGGATGAGCCTTGAAGACATTATGCTAAGTAAAGTAAGCCAGTCACAAAAGGACAAATATGTCCTTGTATGATTCCACTAATACGAGGTACCTAGAGTAATCAAATTCACAGGGAAGGGAAGTACAATGGTGGTTGCCAGGAGTGGGAGGGGGAAATAAAGAGTTATTATTTAAGGTACAGAGTTTCAGTTTGGGAAGAGAAAACAGTTCTGGAGATGGATGGTAGTAATAGTTGCATAGTAATATGAATATAGTAATGCCAATGAATTGTACACTTAAAGACGACTAAAATGTAAATTTTGTTATGTATATTCTATCACAGTTTTTTAAAAACAAAATAAAAACTCTAAAATCTAGACTCATCATCTTATTGCTTAAATCAAAGGAATCATGGAGATCCACCTTGCTTGTATTCTTTGAAAGAAATCAATCATTCCTTTCTGAATCCGTCTGGGCATACGCCACAGGAAAACAAATTCTATACTTTTCTCTCATTTTATTTTCAAATCCTGGATCTACTAAGCTGTCATTACAGAAGTCTATGATGTTTGTTTCCTTCAGAGTAATGGTCCTTAATCATTCTGGGGTTACAGATGCTTTTGAAGAATCTGATAAAAGCCACTGACCACAATTCTTTACCTGAGGATAATGAAGCTGCTTCATCTAGTTCACATATTAGGCTCTCGAAGGTTTATATTTTGAGAGGAACAAAGAACCAAATGTGACTGAATTATAGGGAGAAGTGGGAACTCAAAGCTTGCATGCAAGTCAGGCAGAGAGGTGGAAGCTTCAGCCCACCTGCTCTGGAAAAACTCCATCCCACTTCCCTGGGTCTCAGTGCAATATGCGCCCTCAGCAAGCCCAGGCTGAATCTATCTGCCCACCTGGACGGAACCAGGAGCCAGCAGCACTACCCACCTGGCTTACCTCATACTCGGAATGGCGTGGTAGCCCAATCGGAAGCGGAGTTTGCTGGACCCAGCAAAATCTACAATCACCTTTTCCCCCACAGTGTGCATATGCTTGAGGAGTTCAAGGTGTTCCCTGCTCACAGCCTTCAGACTGGAAATGGAGGTCCAAGGTAAGACCAGCCAATGGTAACGGGCCTTCGGGTATTTATCCTTTATCACCACCACCTGCTCATCTTTGTAAACCTAGCAGAGGGACACAAGAGAAGGAAACAGACATCTACTAAGAATCTTCGGTGTGCCTGGTTGTTATATTCACTAAGTCACTTAATTCCCACAGTCTTGTGCAAATGGTTTTAATAGCCCAGTTTTGACAGAGGAGAGCACTGAGATTCAGACAGATTGAGTGTCTTGTACAAGTCATAGTTTCTAAGAGGGAAATCTAGGATTCCAACTCAGATCTGGTTGACTCCAGAGTCTGTTTTCAACCACCACACCACACAGAAGATGCACAGTACAAAATAGTTCCCAAGAATCTGATGTAAAATCTCTATAGGCATAAATTCAAAAGCATCCTTCTCCACTCCCACATGGCAGACTGTGTGACTCATACACGTGGGTTCCAGTGAGCCCTATTAGACCTGCCCCTTGTCAACAAGGAATGTAATTGAAGTGGAACTCAAAGGCTCCTCAAAGATGATGCCTGTTTTTTTTTTGGTTTTTTTTTGGTTTTTTTTTTTGAGATAGAGTTTTGCTCTTGTTGCCCAGGCTGGAGTGTAATGGTGTGATCTTAGCTCACTGCAACCTCCACCTCCCGGATTCAAGTGATTCTCCTGCCTCAGCCTCTCAAGTAGCTGGGATTACAGGCATGCACCACTACGCCCAGCTAATTTTTTGTATTTTTAGTAGAGACGGGGTTTCTCCATGTTGGTCAGGCTGATCTCGAACTCCTGACCTCAGGTGATCCTCCCATCTCGGCCTCCCAAAGTGCTGCGATTACAGGGATGTCTGACTGTTAATGCCAGGGCAGCACAGTACTACTGTCACAGTGTATTATCTCTGATGCTCCCCTGAAAGGAACCATACTAAGGTTAACGCAACTTCCCTTAAAGTACCCAGAAGTTTAAAAGGCACAAGGCAGAGGGGATATTCATTTGAAGAACTTAGCTTTCTCTCCAAACAATTCCCAGCTGCTACTTTATTGCCAATGTGAAAAGCCTCTCGTTCTCACAGAACAGCCCAATGAATCTCATTCAGAAAGACTGATATCCTTTGATTTCATTTGCAATTAAGACCTCTGTGGAGTGGTCATTTACAACATGAAATGTACTGAAATTCCAAAATTGTATTCTGACCTGCATTTTGGGGTCCTGCATAGAAATCTTCAAGCCTTGACTCCAGTGGCCCAGTGATTCCTAAAAAAAAAAAAAAAAAAGAGCAATGTAAATTACAAATGCCAATAATTAAATTTGGCAAGTTAATACTGTGTGATAGCACAACTAAACTTGGAAATAAGCTTAGTTTTTGAGAATTAAACAAGATTCACTTGACTTTACTTCACTCCGTTGCCTTCCTATATTCTTTTTTTTTTTTTTTTTGAGACAAAGTCTCACTCTGTTCACCCAAGCTGGAGTGCAGTGGCATGATCACTGCAACCTCCGAAGTGATTCTCCTGTTTCAGCCTCCCAAGTAGCTGGGATTACAGGTGCCCACCACCACGCTCAGCTAATTTTTGTATTTTTTAGTAGAGATGGGGTTTCACCAGGTTGGCCAGGCTGGTCTTGAACTCCTCACCTCAGGTGATCCACTGGCCTCCACCTCCCCAAGTGCTGGGATTACAGGCATGAGCCACCACACCCGAACCTATATTCTTTTTTTTTTTTTTTGAGATGGAGTTTCGCTCTTGGTGCCCAGGCTGGAGTACAATGGTGCAATCTCAGCTCACTGCAACCTCTGCCTCCCGGGTTCAAGCGATTCTCCTGCCTCAGCCTCTGGAGTTGCTGGGATTATAGGCATGCACCACCACGCCTGGCTCATTTTGTATTTTTAGTAGAGACGAGGTTTTGCCACATTGGTCAGGCTGGTCTCGAACTCCTGACCTCAGGTGATCTGCCCATCTCGGCCTCCCAAAGTGCTGGGATTACAGGCGTGAGCCAGCACACATAGCCATTTTTTATTGTTGTTGTTGTTTTTTGAGACGGAGTCTTGCTCTGTTGCCCAGGCTGGAGTGCAGTGGTGCCATCTCAGCTCACTGCAACCTCCGCCTCCCAGGTTCAAGCAATCCTCCTGCCTCAGCCTCCCGAGTAGCTGGGATTACAAGTGTGCGTGTACCACCAGGCCCAGCTAATTTTTGTATTTTCAGTAGAGATGGAGTTTCACAATGTTGGCCAGGCAGGTCTCAAACTCCTGACCCTCAAGTGATCTGCCCGCCTCGGCCTCCCAAAGAGCTGAGATTACAGGCATGAACCACTGCACCCAGCCAGCCTTCCTATATTCACAGCTGGCTGTTCTAGATGAAGGCAAGAAATGCCAGAGTATGAGTCATACCTTCTTTGCCCTCTCTCACTCCAGCTACAGCCTGACCAATTCTCCACTTTGACATCAGCATATGAATTACACGATCTATGAAAACCTTCTATAGATGCATAAACAACTGACCCACTTTAGTTGTTCAGTGTTAAGTACACACTTCCATTATTGCTCTACCTTCAGGTGGCTTACCTCAAGAATTTAAGAAAAAAGCACATAAAGGAACATTCATCCAAATGATTTTCACGCCACAAACAAGTGACTCTTTCATCATAGTTAATAACCCCTCATGCATTTCTGAACTTTACAGTGTACAAAACAATTAAGCAGTCATTATATTTCATTTCTTCTCCACATCATCTACCAATCACACTACCCTCACCTTTTTGATAGGTGCATCTTTTCCCTTCTTTAGGGGCACAGAGCATTGGCTAGGGTTGCTCCCAGGTTCCAGCCCTGTCCCAGGCTCAGCTTCCTGAGCAGCATCCCTTTCTATAGAGTCACTGTTGCCTGATCTCTTTCTCTTCCTGTGTGTTTCCAGGCCAGGGTTCTTTGCCTCTTCCTCAAACTCTACAATATATGGATAAAGTTCATTCACCATGTGGAGAACCTGGCCAGGCTGCAGCTTCACCTCTTGGTCCTTCCCAATTACGACTGAGTCAATGCTGGTGGGATTGACTCCTACCTATGGAATAAACAATCAGAAAATAATTATAATAATAGCAACAGCACCTACAGTAAGATAGCCACTGCTATGTTAACCACTTACTATATGCCAAGCACCTTGCCTAATGTTCACCTATATTACTCCATCACTTCCATACATGACAGAGAAGCCTTCACTGGCTGGCACAGACACTCTAAAGTCAACAGCATAAAAACATCATCCAGTATAAAATTCCAAGTTATAAATACACCTACCTGCTTTACCTTGACATATCCCTTGTTACACTCTGCTTTCAACTGTACTGAAAGAGATTGGAAAAAGTTAAACACAAATGCAACAAAGAACCAGGCACTTGCTCCTATTTTCCCTAAAGAAAACAAGCTTCACTACAGGAGGCAGCTGAACAGGTGTTTCCTTAAAGGCCTATTAGCAATCACCTGTTATGCAGGTGGCTGGAGCTCCAAATCCCACCAATTTCTAAAGGTTGAAATCCTTCCATAAAATGTCCAACAGCATACGTACTCCCTTAGCTATTGCCAAGATCCCTATGAGGCAGCTTCAATTAATCCCCACAAGTTTCCCTATTCCAGAACCCCTGGCCTGCTCATGATCACAGACTCTGCCGCCAGAAAAGAAGACCCATTTCTCCCAGCCTGGGCAGCATGGCAAAACCCCGTCTCTACAAAAAAAATACAAAAATTAGCCAGGTGTGGTGGCACATGCCTGTAGTCCCAGCTACTTGGGAGACTGAGGTGGGAGAATCACTTGAGCCCCAGGAGGTGGAGGTTGCAGTGAGTCAAGATCGCACCACTACACTCCAGCCTGGGCAACAGAGTGAGACTCTGTCTCAGGAGGAAAAAAAAAAAAAAAGACCCATTTTTCACACAAACTCTTGACCAAGGATTAAATCAGGCTTCCACTATTATTTTGGAAAAACAACAACTATTAGATGCCTTTAAAAGATAAAACAGTAAAAGACACATTCCTGGAACACAGAAACTCAGGTGGCTTTGGGTGGGAGGAGTGGAAAGAATGTTCTAGAAAGATGATTGCAGAGCCAGAACAATCTGAGCACGTGTGAGAAGTGGTAACATTAAGCATTCTTGTTCTGATAAATGAACAAGGTATCTAGAGTTGAGACAGGGAGGAAAGAAGAACCACCACAGCTGCTCCCCAGAGAGGACAGGGTGCCACACACATGCCCCTTCAGTTGCTGTTGTGAGGAAGGGAACAGAGAGAGAAGCAGCTGCTGCTTCTGCATCTTGGGCCTACCCACCTCAAGCATGGCTTTGTATCCCTCCACTTAGATTAACTCATATAGGAAAGATCATAATCAGTGCTGCAGATGCCAACTCTCTAAGTTCAGAACCCCTGGGAAACCTTGCTGTGGGGGGTCACACTCCAGGCAGCAGTGTGCATGTTTACAGGAAAAAACAAGGTACATGGTAAGGATTTTTTTCTGAAGGCAAGGACTTTCATGTTATTAAACCCTAAGACAAGTGCTAGATGCCATTGTCTCATAAAGATGTTATTCTCTGTGTGAAGCAATATGTAAAGGATGGCACTACCCCATTACTTCTCAGAGAGACATGGTTTCACCTGTAGACTCCAGAGTTTACATCTTGCTGCCCATTGAGCAATGTCCCTGGGGAAAGGAGGGCAGGACTCAATTCTACCATCCCATGGTAACAAGATGAACTTGCCTGCTCCCAACCTTCACCCACGCTGCCTTGAACATTATCACATTGGGAGGGAAGAATCAGGAATAAATAGGGCCCTGGCGTTGGCTAAAAGAGCTCAGTTCCTGAGCTGTATTTTTGGCAGACAATAGATTTTCCACCAAGATCACCCAGAAAATATGCATCTTTGGTTATCACTATCCCACATAACCAAACATAGTAATCTCCACATTTCTATGACCAGTTACCTTGCTGTCGAGAACATTTCTTATCAGTGATCTTGGTCTCTGGGCCACGCCCAATCACAACTGCTTCCAAATGTGGAAGTCTGATTCGCTGGTGCCGGCTGTCCTGTCTCACCAACCAGCACACCCGCATCATCACTCTGAGGGACAAAACAAGAGAATCACTAGAAAAACGGATCCACTAGCACGCGTCCTCCAGGGCCACACCCGGTGCCACCACGCATGTGAGTTACCAGCTATTCATCTTGAGGCAAGTGACTTCACCACCCTAGTCTCAATTTCCTCACCTATAAACCATGATAATGACGGGACTCAGGAGGCTGTTGTGAAGATTAAATGAGATAATGTGAGTAAGTATTTACCTCCCTGCCTGAATCATGCTAAGCAATCAAATATTTATTACACATTTATTTATTTATTTTATTTATTTTGAGACAGAGTCTCGCTCTGTACCCTAGGCTGGCATGCAGTGGCATAATCTCGGCTCACTGCAACCTCCACCTCCTCGGTTCAAGCAATTCTCCTGCCTCAGCCTCCTGAGTAGCTGGGATTACAGGCACCCGCCACCACACCTGGCTAATTTTTGTATTTTTAGTGGAGACAGGGTTTCACCATGTTGGCCAAGCTGGTCTCAAACTTCTGACCTCAGGTGATCCACCCGCCTCGGCCTCCCAAAGGGCTGGGATTACAAGCATGAGCCATCACACCTGGCCTGTTACACATGTATTGATATGTGCTGGACATTAGGCTACATATTGAAAGTCAAAGGATGAATAAACCAGGGACATTGTCCCTGTCCTTGAGGAGCTTGGAGTACAGTAGGACAGACAGAATCATATACCAATATTTACAATATAATGTGATAAACACTACAAGAAGACAGTAACCAAATATGGCATTAGCCCAGTAAAAGGACTGACTCTTGTGGAGAATATTTTAAAAGGCTTCACGAGGAAGGGATATTAATGTGCGGTTTTAAAGGATGAGAAGGAGTTTGCCTGCCAGAGAACTAAGGACATAAAAAAGATGTTCTCTAGTGCTTAGGTGTCTTTATGTGTCATAGGTTTTCCTTCCCTGTCATGACATACTGATGCTAGAACAATATATTTTACTCCCATCTGCCAGGAGACAGTCATAATAAATATGCAAATCTACAATTTCTTTCTTTCTTTTTTTTTTTTTTTTCTGAGATGGAGTTTCACTCTTGTTGCCCAGGCTGGAGTGCAATGGCACAATCTTGGCTCACCGCAACCTCTGCTTCCTGGGTTCAAGTGATTCTCCTGCCTCAGCCTCCAGAGTAGCTGGGATTATGGGCATGTGTCACCAGGCTCAGCTAATTTTATATTTTTAGTAGAGACGGGGTTTCTCTGTGTTGGTCTGTCTGGTTTCGAAATCCCGGCCTCAGGTGATCTGCCTGCCTCGGCCTCCCAAAGTGCTGGGATTACAGGCGTGAGCCACTGCACCCGGCCGCAAACCTACAATTTCTAAAGTGTGAATGTGGCAATTTTGTGCAATACACAACCTGCAAAACAATGGAAGTGCTGATATTCTTTTGAAAAACAACCCTTATGGCCATGTGGACTATCAGTAAAAGAGAAAGAGACAAGAAATTCAGAAGAAAGATGAGGCCTCAACAATGGCTGAAGCAAAGGGGATGGAGAGCAAGAAGAGCCAGGAGAAATCTGGAAGATATACTTAATTACTGATGACATTTGGGGAATGACAAAGGAATAAAAGGACACACTGGCCAGGTGCAGTGTCTCAGGCCTGTAATCCCAGCACTTTGGGAGCCCAAAGCAGGCGGATCACGAGGTCAGGAGTTTGTGACCAGCCTAGCCAACGTGGTAAAACCCTATCTCTACTAAAAATACAAAAATTAGCCAGGCATGGTGGCAGGTGCCTGTAGTTCCACCTACTCGGGAGGCCGAGGCAGGAGAATTGCTTGAATCTGGGAGGCAGAGGTTGCAGTGAGCCGAGATCGCATCATCGTATTCCAGCCTAGGCAATAAAGCAAGGCTCCATCTCAAGAAAAAAAAAGTGAGACACTCACCAAAAACTTCAAATTTGGAAGATGCCCATTAACAAAAATGAAAAATACACAAGGAGACATAATTTGGGGATAAAAAGGAAGGTGAAGAAAGAAGGACCAATTTCATATTGAAATGTAATTAGTTTAAGTTGCCTGTGGAAGATCTAAGACTCAAGCTGTGATATATGGGTATGAAGCTCAAGAGAGGGGAATGGACTAAATACATATATTTGAGAGGCATCAACATGTCACAGAGGCTGAGGCAAAGAGAGAGGATGAGATCACCCAATGAGGTGAAACAGGGAATTATGGGCAGAGAGAGGATGCCTCTCTAGACTCCAGACTCTTTTATCAGTGCTCAAGCCTCTAACACACCTCTCCTGGAAACCTGCCTACAGTCAAGGCAGCACATACGCCCTCTGCACAAGTTTCATGTCCATAAGCAAAGAAAAAAGAAACCCGATTTTTTTTTTTTTTTTTTTTTTTTTTTTTGAGATGGAGTCTCGCTCTGTCGCCCAGGCTGGAGTGCAATGGCACCATCTCGGCTCACTGCAAGCTCCGCCTCCCGGGTTCACGCCATTCTCCTGCCTCAGCCTCTCCGAGTAGCTGGGACTACAGGCGCCCGCCACCACGCCCGGCTAATTTTTTGTATTTTTTAGTAGAGACGGGGTTTCACCGTGGTCTCGATCTCCTGACCTCGTAATCCGCCCGCCTCGGCCTCCCAAAGTGCTGGGATTACAAGTGTGAGCCACCGCGCCCGGCCAAGAAAGCCGATTTTTAAAAATCAGTTTCATTACCATCTGCAAAGACGAGACAATGCAAGGTAAAGTGAGCAAATGACAGCTGAGGAGATGCAAATTCAAATGAATAAGATTAGTGCGAGTATATGAGCACTAAGGAGGTAAAAAGTCCTGTATTAGCCAGTGCAAGCTTCCAGAAACCTGGTTAGAGACGGCTAAGAGCCAAGGGGACTGATAAAGAAGAAATGGAGTGGGAGGGGCCATTCCATTTTAAAAAGCACAAGTGACAACACAGATTTCAGCAATGGCAAGCCATAGGTCGGGGTAAAAGCAGACTTAGTTGGCTGAACCAGAGGAGCTGCCTCGGAGAGTCACAAAAAAAGACAGAGGTGTTGAAAGAATACTGGGCTGAAAAGTTTACATTTAACATAATCAAGAGGAAATAACTGCCAGGTTTTGAGCTTCACAGTAAGATAAAACAACAGCATCCAAAGAACACTTAACAGCTGTGTGTAGGCAGTCTAGCATGGAGAAATCCAGAGTCAGAGATCAGTGAGGAGGCTGTTAGTATAACGTGGGCCAGAGAGGTCAAAAAGGCAGTTCAGCAAGTCTCTGTGAAGGAGTTGACACAGGTGCATGAAGAGTCAGCTATAAATCTAAAAGCCTAACCCTGGAGCCTCAAATGATGATGGTGCTACAGGCAGGTCCCACTTTTAAATGCTATGCGTTCCAAGGGGCATCTGTTTGCACTTGCTGGAAACTGATGAATGAGTAGGTAACAGACTGAGAAGTGAAATATGTCTTCACTAGGCATTGGGAAATATGTGGTGACCGACTACTCACAATGACAATAAAAGAAGCCAGAAGAGAACAGATTTTGAGAGCAGGGCAAGAGAGGAATCCAATGAGCAGCAGAGAGCATGGCTGGCAGATGCAGGATAATAGGAACTACCGGCCGGGCACGGTGGCTCAAGCCTGTAATCCCAGCACTTCGGGACGCCGAGGCATGCGGATCACAAAGTCAGGAGATCGAGACCATCCTGGCTAACATGGTGAAACCCCGTCTCTACTAAAAATACAAAAAATTAGCTGGGCGTGGTGGCAGGCGCCTGTAGTCCCAGCTGCTCAGGAGGCTGAGGAAGGAGAATGGCATGAGCCCAGGAGGCGGAGTGTGCAGTGAGCCGAGATCGCGCCACTGCATTCTAGCCTGGGCGACAGAGCTCCGTCTAAAAAAAAAAAAAAAAAAAAAAAATAGGAACTACCCTTTCTGTCCTCCATCAATACAGATACTTCATTCCCCCAAAGTTCTCAAGTTATGGTGTTCCTTTTTACTACTTCCTGAGAAGCTGAAGTAGTGACTGCACAACGGTTATGTAACTAACCTTAAATAGTAACTTCACCCGTTTCAGCCTCCAACTTTTAGGAATGCAGTGTTTTACGATATGCCAAGTGCAGAAGGATGGGCGTTCCTGAATCTTTAACCCAGTCCCTCCAGTAAAACTCCATAAACTGAAAACTATGACAGTAGAGGTCATGTCCATTTTTGCTTATCAATATATCTCTAGCACCTAATCTAACACTTGGCATACAGCGGGCATACAATAAATATTTACAAGTGAATTATCAAATACTATTTACTCTCTGCATGACAGTAATAATTATCCCAGTTTTCTTTCCTGCCTTCTCTCTCCCTTCCTTCTGTGGCTCTTCTTATGATGGAATGCTCTGTTACTCTCTTTGGGCAATGCCATCCATTCTCACATCTAGGTGGATAAATCCCAATTCTCTATTTTTCACCTCTGTATCTTCTTTTTTTTTTTGAGAAGGAGTTTTGCTGTTGCCCAGGCTGGAATGCAGTGGCGCAATCTCGGCTCACTGCAAACTCCACCTCATGGGTTCAAGCGATTCTCCTGCCTCAACCTCCTAAGCAGCTGGGATTACAGGAGTGCACTACCACACCTGACTACTTTTTGTATTTTTAATAGAGACGGGGTTTCACCACGTTGGCCAGGCTGGTCTCGAACTCCTGATGTCAGGCAATCCGCCCGCCTTGGCCTCCCAAAGTGCTGGGATTACAGGCGTGAGCCACCGCGCCCGGCCCAGCTCTACATCTTTCATTCTAGAGTTGAGGGGATTCGTCAGAATGAAATTCTTATTATTCCTTAAAGAACTCAAGTGATCTGATAGACCACACAAGGCCAGAAATCAGGTAACCTCAAATAGTGCTGTCCAATGGAATTTTCTGCAATGATGGAAATGTTCTAAACCTGAGCTGTCCAATAAATTACCCACCACGTGACAATCGAGCATCTAAAATGTAGCTAGTACAACAGAGGAACTACATTTTTTACTTCATAGTTAAATAACTCCACGTGGCTGGGGGCTACCATAATATCCACCACAGTCCTGGAAACTTGCCCTGCCCTGATCCATCTCAAGTCCCTCAGGCCTGAAGTTAAGCTCATCATACTGTAACTCCACAGTGCTACGTATTTCACCTCCCATTCCTCTTCACAGAATTAGTCCCACTTGCTCATCCCTCTCTCTCCTCTCTTCCCCAAGAAACACATACATACTGGCATACCTGCTTTGTGCTCTGCTCTATTACATTTCAAAGATATTGCAATTTTTTTTTTTTTTTTTTTGAGACGGAGTCTCACTCTGTCGCCCAGGCTGGAGTGCAGTGGCGCAACCTCGGCTCACTGCAAGCTCCGCCTCCCAGGTTCATGCCATTCTCCTGCCTCAGCCTCCCCGAGCAGCTGGGACTACAGGCGCCCGCCACCACGCCCGGCTAATTTTTTGTATTTTTAGTAGAGACAGGGTTTCATCATGGTCTCAATCTCCTGACCTCGTGATCCGCCCGCCTCAGCCTCCCAAAGTGCTGGGATTACAAGCGTGAGCCACCGCGCCCAGCCGCATTTTTTACAAATTGATAGTTTGTGGCAATCTATGTCAAGCAAGTCTTTCAGTGCCATTTTTCCAACAGCATGTGCTCACTTCATGTCTCTGTGTCACATTTTAGTAATTCTCACAATATTTCAAACTTTTTCATTATTATTATATCTGTTACAATGATCTGTGATCAGTGATCTTTGATGCTACTGGAAGAAATGCCATCTAGGACTTTCACAGGTAGAGAGAAGTCAATGCCTGACTTCAAAGCTTCAAGGACAGGCTGTCTTGTTAGGGACTAATGCAGCTGGAGACTTTAAACTGAAGCCAATGCTCATTTACCATTTCAGAAATCCTAAGGCCCTTAAGAATTATACTGAGTCCACTCTGCCTGTGCTCTATAAATGGAACAACAAAGCCTGGACGACAGCACATCTGTTTATAGCATGACTGACTGAATATTTTAAGATCTCTGTTAAGAACTACTGCTCATAAAAAAAAGATTCCTTTCAAAATATTACTGCTCATTGACAATGCACCCAAGATCCCTGATGGAGATGTATTATACAGGGAGATAAGTATTGTCTTCGTGCTGATAAAACAACATCCATTCTGCAGCCCATGGATCAAGGAGTAATTCTGACTTTTAAGTGTTATTAATTAAGAAATACATTTCATAAGGGTATAGCTGCTATCAACTGTGATTCTTCTGATGGACCTGGGAAAAGTAAATTGAAAACCTTCTGAAAAGGATTCAACCATTCTAGATGCCCTTAACAACATCTGTAATTTATGGGAGGAGGTCAAAATATTAACATAAACAGGAGTTTGGAAGAAGTTGATTCCAACCCTTATGGATGACTTTGAGGGGTTCAAGACTTCAATGGAGGAAGTCACTCCCAATATAGCAGAAATAAAGAGAACTAAAATTATAAGTAGAACCTGAATATGTGACTGAAATGCTGCAATCTCATGATCATACTTTAATGGATGAGGAGTTGCTTCTTATGGATGTGCAAAGAAAACGGTTTCTTGAGATGAAATCTATTTCTGGTGAAGATGTAATGAACATTACCGAAACGCCAACAAAGGGCTGGGTGTTATGGCTCACACCTGTAATCCCAGCACTCTGGGAGGCCTAGGTGGGCAGATCACTTGAGGTCAGGAGTTCAAGACCAGCCTGGCCAACATGATAAAACCCTGTCTCTACTAAAAATACAAAAATTAGCCAGGTGTGGTGGCACGCGCCTGTAATCCCAGCTACTTGGGAGACTGAGGCACGAGAATCACTTGAACCCAGGAGGCGGAGGTTGCCATGAGCCGAGATCATGCCACTGCACTCCGGCCTGTCTCTCCAAAAAAAAAAAAAAAAAAGGTTGGGTGCAGTGGCTCACACCTGTAATCCCAGCACTTTGGGAGGCCCAGGCAGGCAGATCACAAGGTCAGGAGTTCGAGACCAGCCTGGCCAACAGAGTGAAACCCCATCTCTACTAAAAACACAAAAATTAGCCAGGTGTGGTGGCACGTACCTGTAGTCCCAGTACTCAGGAGGCTGAGGCAGGAGAATCACTTGAACCCGGGAGGTGGAAGCTGCAATGAGCCCAGAGCACGCCGTTGCACTCCAGCCTGGGTGACGGAGTGAGACTCCGTCTCAAAAAAAAAAAAAAAAAAAAAGAAAATGTCAACAGAGGACATAAACTTAGCTGATAAAGCAGCGGCAGGGTTTGAGAGGACTGATTCCAATTTTTGAAAGAAGTTACACTCTGGGTAAAATTCTATAAAAATCCATTAACTGGGCTCAAAAAAATAAATGAGACAAAAAGAAAAGGGAAAAAAAATGCCATCAAACAGTATCACTTACTACAGAAAAACTTTTGTGAAAATCAATCGATGCAACAAACTTTATTGTCTTATTTTAAGAAATTGCCACAGACAGGCCGGGCGCGGTGGCTCAAGCCTATAATCCCAGCACTTTGGGAGGCCGAGGCAGGCAGATCACGAGGTCAGGAGATCGAGACCATCCTGGCTAACACGGTGAAACCCCGTCTCTACTAAAAATACAAAAAATTAGCCAGGCGTGGTGGCAGGCGCCTGTAGTCCCAGCTACTCGGGAGGCTGAGGCAGGAGAATGGCGTGAACCCAGGAGGCAGAGCTTGCAGTGAGCCGAGATCGCGCCACTGCACTCCAGCCTGGGAGACAGAGCGAGACTCCGTCTCAAAAAAAAAAAAAAAAGAAATTGCCATAGGCATCCAAACCTTCAGCAACCACGACCCTGATCAGTCAGCGGCCACCAACGTCAAGCAAGACCCCCCCCTACATCAGCAAAAAGATCACAACTCACTGAAGGCTCAGGTGACTATTAGCAATTTTTAGCAAAGTATTTTTAATTAAGGTATGCACATTGTTTGTTCAGCCATAATGCTGTTGCACACTTAACAGACTACAGAATAGAATAAACATAACTTTTATATGCACTAAGAAACCAAAACATTCATGTGTTCACTTTATTGCAGTTGTCTAGAACCAAACCCATGTCTCCAAGGTATGCCTGTATGTATACCCTTCAAGTATAATATACTGAACAGCATCTCCCAAATAAATCACTTTTTTTTTTTTTTTCCTGAGACAGGGTCTCATTCTGTTGCCCAGACTGGGTGCAGGGCGTCATCACAGCTCACTGCAGCCTCAACTTCCTTGGGCTAAAGTGGTCCTCCAGCCTCAGCCTCCGGAGTAGCTGGGACTACAGACACACACCACTATGCCTTGCTAATTTATTTTATTTTGAGATGGGGGTCTTGCTATGTTGCCTATACTGGTCTGAAACTCCTGGCCTCAAGCAATCCTCCTGTCTTGACCTCCCAAAGTGCAGGGATTACAGGTAGGAGCCACGCCTGGCCTAAGTCATTCTTAATATGGTCTCCTGGTATTTCTTTCTCCTAAAACCCAAATCCTATTTAACTTTCAAGCCTCACCTCCTCCCTAAGGCCTTCCTCCCTAAGGCCTTCACTGAGCTGTCTTCTCTTCTCTACATCTTATTATTGGATGTGGTCAAACTACCTTCACAGTTCTCTGACTGTTTAATGTGGATGTAATTCTACTTTCCAAACAAGATTAAAATCTCCCTGCTAACAGACTGCATCACTGCCTACGCATTCACAAAACAATGAGGAGGGGTTTCGGGAGATCACTGTCCTGGGCTAGGCCTGGTCTTTACTCCAGGATCCCCTGGTTTTCAGCACACCTTTATCAAGTGCATACTATGTGCTAAGCACTATGCTAAATGTCTTACTTACATGGTCTCATTTTAATACTCACAACTCCATTCTGAGAAGAGAAAATTCAGGATGAGAAGATAAGTAACATGTTCAAGTCACATAGCCAACATGTGCCAGAGCTACGATTTGAATTCCAAAGAATGGGTTCTTAACCACTGCATCATATAACTTTTGGCTTCACTCATTGATCATTCAGTCAAAATTACTACACTCCTGTGTACCTTGTGCCATTCTAGTACTGGGAATAAAGAGATAATATATGAGCCTAGCCTTCAAAAAACTCAGCCTTAGCCAGGCATGGTGGCACATACCTGTTGTCCCTGCTACTTGGGAGACTGAGGTGGAAGGATTGCTTGAGCCTAGGGGTTCAAGTCCAGCTTGGGCAACACAGCAAGACCTCATCTAAAAACAATAAATCTTGTGGAGGGGAGAAACACAGAAACAATTATATTAATAGTAGATGTGGTAAATATGATGATTGCTCTGGGCAAAGGGTGGAAGCACAATGCTAGAGTACCCAACCGAGATTGGGCAGAAGGAGGTGTCAGGAAAAAATTTCCTGGAGGTGGACCTAAACTTTATAAATGAGTCCCATTTATAAACTGGGTTAATTAGGTGAAAAGGAATAGGCTAATTAGGTGAGGAGCAGGAGGTGGAGAAAGGAAACAGGGAGAAGAGTCCAAGCAAAGAGAACAACAAGGGCAAGTACACAAAGAAGAAATAGCACAGTACCCATGAAGATGCCATTCGATGTTGCTGGAACCTAAGGCATGAGGCAGAGAAGAGGCTGGAGATACAGGCAGGATTCAGATGAGGCAGAGCCCTGGCTGAGAAGCTCAAACTTTAGAACTTTCAATGGATTTTGCAAGCCATTAGACAATGAATGTTTGCTGAATGAATTAGAGAAAAGAATGGATGAATGCATGGACAGATCTTTAAAGATTAAGCAGGAATTTGATACAGACTTCTTTCCAAAGACCATCTGGTGGTGGAGAGGAGTAGTGTGGAGAACAGATATGGGGGAACAGGCCTAGAAGCAGGGAAATCAGTTAGAAGGCCATGATATTGCAGGTAAAAGGACAACAGTAGAGATGGAGAAGATTGCACAGATTTGAGAGATGTTTAGGGGGTAAAACTACCAGGACTTAGTGATGAATGTGATAAGAGTTAAGTCCAGGAAAGACACTGAGTTCAGTTTCAGTCTTCTGAATTTGAAGTGTCTGTGGGACTTGCAGGCAGAGCTGTCCAGCAGGATAGTCAGAGGTGAGGGTAAAGCTCAGAGAGGTCTAAGCTGACAACTTCAATTTGGGAGCATGTAGGAGGTAGTCAAAATCAAGCCAGCCGATGGGTTCACTCAGGCAATGTGTTCAGAATGAAAAGAACCGTTTTCACTCTGAATGCTGGTAATATTATGTATCTGTATCCTAATCTGGATGGTGGTCACATAGGTATAATCATTTTATAAAAACTGGTCAAGCTTCACATCCACATGTATGTTTATTGCAGCACTATTAACAATAGCAAAGAGTTGGAACCAACCCAAATGCCCATCAGTGATAGACTGGATAAAGAAAATGTGGCACATATACACCATGGAATATTATGCAGCCATAAAAAAGAATGAGTTCATGTCCTTTGCAGGGACATGGATGAAGCTGGAAACCATCATTCTCAGCAAACTAACACAGGAACAGAAAACCAAACACCGCATGTTCTCACTCATAAGTGGGAGTTGAACAATGAGAACACATGGGCAGAGAGAGGGGAACATCACACACTGGGGCCTGTCAGGGGGTAAGGGGCTAGGGGAGGGATAGCAGTAGGAGAAATACCTAATGTAGATGACCAGTTGATGGGTGCAGCAAACTACTATGGCACTTAGTATACATCTATATAACAAACATGCACGTTCTGCACATGTATCCCAGAACTTAAACTATAAAAAAAAAATTAGTCAAGCTAAAAAAAAAAAAAAGAACAGTTTTTCATTGTCCATATGCCAAAGTCACAAACAACAGAAACACCCAACATTTTAGGGAAGGAAGAAAATGACTACCCATAACAGAAATGACTGGTAAGAAAGGCACATGGAGAACAGCTAGAATGTAAATTCCTTAAGAGAAAACAATTTATCTGTCTTGTTCATCTCTGTATCCCAATCAATACTTGTTGAATAAATCATCTGAGAGCACTGACATGTAAAGCAAAGAAGAAGGGAGTAAGAGGGATGACCAAGTTCCAAAAGCAGCAAAGAGATCCAGTAACAATTGAAAAATTTCTATCTGGTTTGATAATCAGTCGCTGGTGACCTTGGGGTGAAATTTCAGGGGAATGATGGGTCTGAGAGCTAGATACAGAAGGAAACAAAAGGTGAGGAAATGGAGGCAGAGTTCAGAATACTCACTAAAACAGTTTGGATATAAAGGGAAAGAAAGTTATTGGATGACAGCTAAAGTTAAAATGGATCACCAAGGACTTTTTCTTTCTTCGGCAGGGGGAAGTGTCAGAGATCTGAGAAACCTGGCCTTGTTTATACACGACTGGGAGACAGAAATGACAAATGAAAACAAGGTCTCGTAAGTGACAGCATAAAATATCAGAAGCAAACATAAAGAAATTGCTTTGATGAGAGAGACAATTCATCCTCTGAGACAAAAGGAAAAGGGTATAAATCTTGATGACTTTAAAAGGGAAAGCAGAGGCAGAAATGTGAGGGAAAGCACATCTCATGATCTTAATTTTCTCCATAAAATAAAAGGTAACAAATAGGCCAGGCGCGGTGGCTCACGCCTGTAATCCCAGCACTTTCGGAGGCCGAGGCGGGCGGATTACGAGGTCAGGAGATCGAGACCATCCTGGCTAACACGGTGAAACCCTGTCTCTACTAAAAAATACAAAAAATTAGCCGGGCGTGGTGGTGGGTGCCTGTAGTCCCAGCTACACGGAAGGCTGAGCCAGGAGAATGGCGTGAACTCGGGAGGCGGAGCTTGCAGTGAGCCGAGATCGTGCCATTGCACTCCAGCCTGGGCGACAGAGCGAGACTCCGTCTCAAAAAAATATAAAAATAAAAATAAAAGGTAACAAAGAGTAGGTGTCTGGGAGCTTAATGGACAGTCGAAGAAAAACAATATAGAACAGTGGCAAAGATCAAGGCCTCTGAAGTTGGATTGCCTGAATTCAAATATTGGTTCTACCACCTACTCGCTGTGTGACTTGAGGCAAGTTATTTAACCTCTCCAAGCCTACATTCCCTCAAGTGTCAAGCGGTATTAACAATTGCTCTACACCATGGGGTTGTCACAACAGCTAAAGGGCAGACTATGTAAAGCTCAGTGTCTGATAAAAAGCATTCAACACTATTATCACTCTTGTTAATAGTGAAGGTAGGGCAAGCAGGAGCTGTGGACATATAAAAAGATCATTTGAAAGCAATAACTGTGGCTGGGCACGGTGGCTCACGCCTGTAATCCCAACACTTTGGGAGGCCAAGGGGGTCGAATCACCTGAGGTCAGGAGTTTGAGACCAGCCTGGCCAACATGGTGAAACCCCGTCTCTACCAAAAATACAAAAAATTAGCCAGGGGTCGTGGCACACGCCTGTAATCCCAGCTACTTGGGAGGCTGAGGCAGGAGAATCTTGAACCCGGGAGACGGAGGTTGCAGTGAGCCGAGATCACGCCGTTGCACTCCAGCCTGGTAACAGAGTGAGACTCTGTCTCAAAAAAAAAGAAAAAGAAAAAAAGAAAGTAATAATCGTGTAACTAAGAAGAACGAGCACAAATCTGTATTGTCTCGCATATGAACAATCTCAAAAAGTTCCAAACCTAGACCACAGCAATTCCAAACAGAAATTTCATCCCTGCTTTGTTGAGCCACTATCACTGGTATGTATGGGGAAAGGCTTGTTTTTGTTTGTTTGTTTGTTTGTTTGTTTTTTGAGACGGAGTTTCACTCTTGGCATGCCCAGGCTGGAGTGCAATGGCGAGATCTCGGCTCACCACAAACTCCGCCTCCCGGGTTCAAGAGCGTCTCCTGCCTCACCCTCCCGAGTAGCTGGGATTACAGGCATGCGCCACCACACCTGGCTAATTTTGTATTTTTAATAGAGACGGGATTTCTCCATGTCGGTCAGGCTGGTCTCGAACTCCCGACCTCAGGTGATCCGCCCGCCTCGGCCTCCCAAAGTGCTGGGATTACAGGTATAAGCCACCCCGCCTGGCCAAGGACTGCTTCTTCTGGCATTCCTATAAGGCCTGTTGAGGATGCTGCTAAGGTCCCTCAAGTGCCTTTCACGAAGCATTTCTGGCGGAAACACTGTCCTTCCCGACAAGCTGGGCCGCCTCCTTGGTTGGACAGGACCCACTCTCTAATATTTTTTCTGCTTGTGTTGCGACCAATGTACACACAGGTGTCGGGAGCACACGTGAACAAACGCAAAGTGGGTCGAAGACCAACGGGAGCGCCAGCTGAAACAGCCCAAGGGAGTAGGAGGGGAGGACAGAGAAAGCAGCCGTGAGAGCAGCGAATGAAAGCAGCGTCATTCAAGGCACATCACTCCAGGGTAGGAGCAGCCTCGGCCGAAGGCTCACCCGCGGCATTGAGCCCAGCCAGCAGAGGAGATAGGCTGACGACCGCCTTACCTCCAGATATCGGAGACGGACAGATTCACGCCACTCATCTGTGCCTCACCGCTTCCGGCGCTGCGGGATGACGTCAGAGGCCGGCTGGAGCGCGGCCAGTAACGTCACCAGCACCTCTCTAACGGATTGGCTGAAAGAATCTTGCCCAATTCCCAGATCAAAAAGCGTCCGCCCCAATTGGGTTTTCCCTGGGCTGTGGTCCAAGCGAGGATCCTGGCAGTTATGCCTGTGGGGACCAGCTCTCTCAGCATCTCTCTACCTGAGGGCCACTCGCCTGTCACTGCCTCACAGTCTCTGAATGGGGTGACATTTCAGACCCAATCCCTCTGTGGACGTTTCTAGGTGGCTGTGCAGCTTCTCGATACTCCATAAGGAGACGTTCACAACCTTTAAGGCCATCTCTCCTGCTGCAGACAACCTGCTGTAGCACTGCCACTTGCTTTTTAAACTACAGTCCGCTTTCTCCCTTGTGCAGGGAGGAAAGAATGGAGGGGTAAGAGGCGGGGAAACCTGTTAAAATTTTTGTAGTGCTGTCTACACTAAATGAACTGAGGGGCAATCCGGGAGAAAAAAAAGCAGGATGCAGGGATAAGATGCGTGTACTGATTTTTTACAGCAATTCCAGAACGTTCCCTAAGAATCATATTGCAATTATTCAAAGGCATTTTGGCAGAAGCAACGATCCCTATCTCGGGGGTAAAAGTATAGTTTATAATTTTTCTCAAGTACAACACACTGGCAAAGATTCTTTGGTTGAATTAGGTTTCTGAATTTTCTGCTAGGCCCATCTGTGCACTTCCCTGTAAAATCCAGTTTTAGCACAGACCCTGGCTAAGTCAGTTTAGCAAGAACCACCACCACCACCCCGCCTGATGTGGTTATTCTCAATATCTGATCAGGTTCCTTATTCTCCACTATCCCCCAGATGATGTCTGATTACCTTGGCCTGTCTCCAGCAAGAATCCTGTTAGGTCTATTTAGCCAGAAACTCCTTTACCCCGATGTTTCCTCTTAGTAATTTTCCATCCACTGACCCCTACACAGCTCCTTGGCCATAAATGCCCACTTGCCCATGCTGCTGTTTGGAGTTGAGCCGAATCTCTCTTCCACTGCAAAACTCTGTTGCAGTGAGCTCTATATACCTATCATGAAGTTCCTGAATAAAGTCTTCCTTACCATGCTTCAGCAAGTATCATTGAATAATTTTTTCTTTAACAAAATTGAGACTTAAGGAGTCATCTTCATCAAGGTGGAGTATTGTTTCCTTCCATGGAAAAGCAGAGACTTAACGGTATGATGGAGCTATCAGAGCCTTCAAGACAGAAGGTGAGAGGATCTTCCAAGAAACACAGAGGACAGGCTTGCTTTTGTTAGCAGAGAAGATGCAGGTTTATATTAGGGTCATATGAGGAAGTCGGAAAACACAAGCAGCATCTCAGCAGCCACACAGGCCTTACAGCTGAGGAATGTTGTTCACAACTGCTCAAGATAAAAAGAGGCAACTCTGGTGACCTGACCAGTTTTGTTGTTCCCTCAGAATTAAGCATCCCTCTCGGTTAAGGGTGTTTCTTTGACCTGCCTTTGTGTGTCTTGCATCCAAAAGTTGGATTGGATCTTCTAATTACATCATTCACTATATAATGTGCAAAATTGGGCAGAGTTTCCATGTCCTGCTTGTTAGGCCTAGTCCATTGTCTATAGTGTATTAGTGGCCAGAAAAGCAAGATCACATGGCACAATGCATAGCTAAAGGTATGGCAGGCAGTTAAGACTTTCAGGAACTTCATATTGCCATGCTAATCACCAGAACTTTTTCATCTTGAAAAACTGAAACTCGGCCAGGCACGGTGGCTCACACCTGTAATCCCAGCACTTTGGGAGGCCGAGGCAGGTGGATTACCTGAGGTCAGGAGTTCAAGAACAGCCTGGCGTGGCGGAACTCGCCTGTAGTCCCAGCTACTTTGGAGGCTGAAGCAGGAGAATTGCTTGAACCCGGGAGGTAGAGCTTGCAGTGAGCCAAGATCACTCCCCTGCACTCCAGCCTGGGCGACAGAGCAAGACTCTGTCTCAAAAAAAAAAAAAAACTCTATCAATTAAATAGCTCCCATTTTCCCTCCCCCAACACCTGGCAACCACCATTCTACTTACAGTTTTCATGAGTCTGACCACTCTAGGTACCTCATATAAGTAAAATCAGGCAGTATTTGCCCTTTTGTGACTGGCTTATTTCACTTAATATAATGTCCTCAAGTTTCATCCACATTGTATCCTGTGTAAAAAGTTCCTTTTTAAAGCTGAGTAACACTCCATTGCATGTACACACCATACTTTATCCATTCATCCATCCGTGGATATTCCACCATTTGGCTATTGTGAATAATGCTACTATGAACATGAGTGTATAAATATCTCTTCGAGATCCTCTTTTTGCAATTTGCAATTGCAAAAACATGGAACCAACCTAAATGCCCATGAACTGATGAGTGCATAAAGAAATGGTGGTACATATACACCGTGGAATACTACTCAGCCATAAAGAATAATGAAATAATGTCTTTTGCAGCAACTTGAATGGAACTGGAGGCCATTTTTCTAAGTGAAGTAACTCAGGAATGGAAAACCAAATATCACATGTTCTCACTTATAATTGGCAGCTAAGCTTTGGGTATGTAAAGATGTAAAGGCATACAGAGTGGTATAATGGACATTGGAGATTCAGAAGCGGAGAGAGTGGGAGGAAGATGAGAGATTTTAAAAAACTACATATTGCGTGTAACTACTACTTGGGTGATAGGTACACTAGAATTTCAGACTTCACCATTATACAATTCATCCATGAAACCAAAAACCATTTGTACCCCTAAAGCCATTGAAATTTGTTTTTAATGTGAAACAATTTTTAAAAATTCTTCTTTCAATTATTTTGAATATATACACAGAAGTGAAATTGCTGGATTACATGGTAATTCCATTTTTAATATTTTGAGGAACTGTCACACTGTTTTCCATAGCAGCTGGATGGTTTTACATTTCTACCAATAGTGTACAAGAGTTCCAACTTCTCCACATTCTTGCTAACACTTTTTTTTTTTTTTTCTTTTTTTGAGATGGAGTCTTGCTCTGTTACCCAGGCTGGAGTGCAGTGGCACGATCTCGGCTCCCTGCAACCTCGGCTCCCTGCAACCTCCACCTCGCGGGTTAAGGCGATTCTCCTCCCTCAGCCTCCCGAGTAGCTGGGACTACAGGTGCCTGCCACTACACCCGGCTAATTTTTGTATTTTTTTTTTTTTTTAGAAGAGATGGAGTTTCACCATATTGGCCAGGCTGGTCTCGAACTCCTGACCTTGTGATCTGCCCACCTCGGCCTCCCAAGTGCTGGGATTACAGGCGTGAGCCACCGCGCCCAGCCGCTTGTTACTTTTTTTTATAGCAGCCATCCTAATGGGTGTGAGATGGTATCTCATTGTGGTTTTGCTTTGTATTTCCCTAATGATTAGTGATGTTGATTTGCTTTGTATTTCCCTAATGATTAGTGATGTTGATCTTTTCATAAGCTTCTTGTCCATTTGTATGTATTTGGAGAAATGTCTATTCAAGTACTTCGTCCCTTTTTTAATGGGGTAATTTGGTTTTTTGTTTTGTTGTAGGGGTTCTTTATATATTCTGGATATTGACCTCTGATCAAATATAAGATTCCCATTTCATAGGGTGCTTTTCACTCTGCTTGCTGGCTGTATCCCTGGATGCACAAAACTTAATTTTGAAGTACTTCAATTTACCTATTTTTACTTTTGCTGCCTGTTTTTTGGTGTTATATCCAAGAAAACATTGCCAAATCTGTCATGAAGCTTTTCCCAAATGTTTTCTTCTAAGAGTTTTATAGTTTTAGGTCTTATGTTTAGGTCTTTGATCCATTTTTGAGGCGTGGTTTTTTTTGTTTTGTTTTTGTTTTGGTTTTGTTTTTGTGAGACAGAGTCTTGCTCTGTCGCCCAGGCTGGAGTGCAGTGATTGCATCACAGCTTACTGCAGCTTGACCACCCAGACTCAAACAATCCTCCCACCTCAGCCTCCCAAGTAGCTGGGACTACAGGCATGTCCCACCAAGCCTAGCTAATTTTTTTTTAAAGAGACAGAGGTCTTGCTATGTTGCCCAGGCTGATCTTGAACTCCTGGGCTCAAGCAATCCTCCTGCCTCAGCCTCCCAAAGTGCTGGCATTACAGGTGTGAGACACTGTGCCTGGTCTTGAGTTCATTTTCTGTACTACGTAAGGTAAGGCTCCAACTTCAATTTTTTGCATGTGGATACCCAGATTTTAGCAACAGCATTTGTTGAAAAGACTGCCCTTTCCTCACTGAATGGTATTGACATACTTATTGAATATCATTTAATCATTTATGCAAGGATTTATTTCTGGGATTTCTATTGTATTCCATCAGTCTGTATGTCTGTCTTTACACTAGTACCACACTGTTTTGATTACTATAGCTTTGTAATACTTTTTGAAATCAGAAAGTATAAGAACTTTATTCTTTTTTTTTTTTCCAAGATTGTTTTTGGCTACTCTGCTCAGGGTTTTGTTGTTTGTGTGTTTCTTTTAATTCCAACGGTTAGAAATGAGATCTCACATGAAAACCCGGATTCTGGCTGGGCTCAGTGGCTCATGTCTGTAATTCCAGCATTTGGGAAGATGAGTCAGGAGGATTGCTTGAGGCCAGGAGTTCAAGATGAGCCCAGCCAACATAGCAAGACCCTCTCTCTATAAAGTTAATAAAAAGAAATTTTTTAAAAAATCAGGATTCCCAGGCCGGGCGCGGTGGCTCACGCTTGTAATCCCAGCACTTTGGGAGGCCGAGGCGGGTGGATCACGACATCAGGAGATCGAGACCACAGTGAAACCCTGTCTCTACTAAAAATACAAAAAAATTAGCCAGGCGTGGTGGCGGGCACCTGTAGTCCCAGCTACTCGGAGAGGCTGAGGCAGGAGAATGGCGTGAACCTGGGAGGCGGAGCTTGCAGTGAGCCGAGATTGTGCCACTGCACTCCAGCCTGGGCGACAGAGCGAGACTCCGTCTCAAAAAAAAAAAAATCAGGATTCCTGATCTCTTGGGGGAAAAATCAATAAATCTAGCCAAGTCCAACAACAAATAGCCAGAATTGTGAATAGCCGCCATGTGCTCTCCAGTTTGCCACTGTTTCCACCCACTCACTTATATAACCTGTCTGGCCCCCTGAAAGCCCTTCTTTCTTTAAGATTTTGAGACTCCTGCTCTAAGGGAAAAGCAGTTGGAGGGCAGAGTACCTACCTGATCTAAGGGAAAAGCAAGCGAAGCCAGAGGCTGTGGTTGCCTGGTCCAGAGACTTGCTCAGAAGGAAAAATATGAAATTCTGAGAGAGAGTATAGCTGGGACACCTCATTTTGTTTTGGCATTTGGGGAAAGTTGTATTAGTCAGAGTTCTCCAGAGAAACAGTAGGGAGGGAGAGGGTTGTGAGGGCGTCAAGAAAGACCTATCTGGCCGGGCGCGGTGGCTCACACCTGTAATCCCAGCACTTTGGGAGGCCGAGGCGGGCGAATCACGAAGTCAGGAGATCGAGACCATCCTGGCTAACACAGTGAAACCCCGTCTCTACTAAAAATACAAAAAATTAGCCAGGCGAGGTGGCGGGCGCCTGTAGTCCGAGCTACTCGGGAGGCTGAGGCGGGAGAATGGTGTGAACCCAGGAGGCAGAGCTTGCAGTGAGCCTAGATCACGCCACTGCACTCCAGCCTGGGCGACAGAGCAAGACTGTCAAAAGAAAGAAAGAGAGAAAGAGAGAGAGAGAGAAAGAGAGAAAGAAAGAGAAAAAGAAAAGAAAAAAAAAGAAAAAGAAAGGCCTATCTGAGGAAAGGACAATTAAACTGAGTCCAGAAAGACAGAAAGGAAACAAACACATGAAGACTTGATGGAAAAATATTCTAGGTCTGTGATCCAAACTGAGGAAAGAGCATGTACAAAGGCCCAATAGCAGGGCTTTTATATTTTTTTTTAGGGTTGCTAGAAGTCCAGTGGAGGTGAAAATCCAATGGAGTTGGTGAAAGGAAGATAAGGAGGCCCGAGCAAGGACAACAGTAAACCATTTAAGAACTGTATGTGGATTCACCATTCAATGAAAAACCCCTGAAGAGTTAGTTAGGAAGTGACATATTTGATGTTCATTTTATGAAGGTCATTGTGGCTGCTGTGAGCAAGAATGGACTAGTGGGGATGGCAAAAGCAGAAAAGTGGAAAGCAGTTAGCAGTTTACTGATGCAGTGCAAAGGACGTTGGCAGCCTGAATGAAGGGACAGAAGTTCACTGACTCAAGAGATATTTGGGGGCAGCATCAACTGGACAAGACAAAACATACTCTTTTCTATAGGCAGTCCTAGGTCTGATGCCAAATCATAAAAGTTATTTAGTGGTGATAGAATGAAAATCTAGAGACACATAAATTTAGTTGCGTGTTTCATATATCCAAAAACTTCTTACTGCAAGAACTGCGACATTGCTTTCTCTGACCATATACAGGTCTAAAGTGAGGGAATTTATGCTACTGAGCATAATGAAAATGATATTTAAAAAAAAGTAGGTAAACATGTTTTCTCACCCCTAGGGTGAAACAACTTTGACGTGTGTACTACACTGTCTCCCCAACGCTCCCCACCAAGACTGATCCTAGGCTGCCCAGAGGGGTACCCTGCCTATCAACCCGTCCTCTGCTGGTTTCCTTCCCATCCTTGTGTCACTTCTTCACTCCCCTACTGGTAATTCTTGGGATCATCTCCAAAATACTAGCATTCCAAATCCTTGTGACAGTATCTGCTCTGGGTGAATCCAACCTAATGCACTCCTCCTATTTTCTAATGATATCATTTTATTTACTTTTTAGGTAAGTTAACCTCCTACTGCTTCCCAACTTCATTATGTCATGGCAAAAAGATAAAATTCTAATATTTGCAGAACACATGGGGGTAAATCTGAGGGGAGGCCTATGAAGAGCTTGGTGAAAAAAAATTCCTTATTTTTTCTTTATAATTATATATAATAATATAAATAAAAAAAAAGTATTGGGGAAAATAACGTTGATTTTGGCTACATATCCAAGTAAAATATTTTCAGATTTTTTTGATGAGGAAATTGAGCATATTTCTGTAAATATAACCTTTATGACATTAAGGTTTCATGATAAAATAGCTATACGATTTCTAAGATTTTTTTTTTTTAATTAGAGACAGGGTCTCACTGTATTACCCAGGCTGGTCTCAAACTCTTGGCCTCAAGCAGTCCTCCAGCCTCGGCCTCCCAAAGTGCTGGAATTACAGGTGTGAACCACCACACACAGCTTCTGATTAAGATTTTTTTTTTTTTTGAGATGGAGTCTCACTCTGTCACCCAGGCTGGAGTGCAGTGGCACGATCTTGGCTCACTGCAACCTCCACCTCCCTGGTTCAAGCAATTCTCCTGCCTCAGCCTCCCCAGTAGCTGGGATTACAGGCAAGTGCCACCATGCCCGGCTAATTTTTGTATTTTTAGTAGAGACAGGGTTTTGCCATGTTGGCAAGGCTGGTATCGAACTCCTGACCTCAGGTGACCCACCAGCCTCTACCTCCCAAAGTGCTGGGATTACAGATGTGAGCCACCTCGTAGGCCTGATTAAGATTTTTTAATTATACAGCCAGGCGCGGTGGCTCACGCTTGTAATCCCAGCACTTTGGGAGGCCGAGGCGGGCGGATCATGAGGTCAGGAGATCGAGACCACGGTGAAACCCCGTCTCTACTAAAAATACAAAAAAATTAGCCGGGCGTGGTGGCGGGCACCTGTAGTCCCAGCTACTCGGAGAGGCTGAGGCAGGAGAATGGCATGAACCCGGGAGGCGGAGCTTGCAGTGAGCCGAGATTGCGCCACTGCACTCCAGCCTGGGCGACAGAGCGAGACTCCATCTCAAAAAAAAAAAAAAAAGATTTTTTAATTATAATCTTTTCAAATTCTTGGTAATCATACCTGCAATTGGGACACCAGTTGAGCACTTCTGTTCTATACATTACAGTGTAAACATGATGATGTATCCATAAACTACACCCTGTAAATTCACTTTAAAATCTTCCAACTATAATTTACCCTCTATTATTTTCAACTCCTGCTTCTAGGACTGGTTAACTTCTCCCACTATGTGCTGATTTCTTGAATCTAATTAACTCTTAACTCTTTCAAGGATCTAATTTTTAAGAGTTTAGGAGATGATTACTGTAATTCCAAGCACTGACATTCATATCATTGGTGGTTTGTGTGAAAACTTTATTTCAATTCAGCAATGCTGATCTGTGTAAATCACAAATCTTATAGTGGTCTATCCTGAAATTTCTTATAAACATTAAGAAGAAAGGCACAGGAATGCCTTCTAACTTACTTAACCTGCCTTGCCTTCCACCACCTCTTTAGTCCCAGCCTTGTACCAGCAACATTGAACTTCCTACCCTTTCCCCCACCCCAATACATCAGTATATTGAGTTCCTTGATGTTCGTGCTATTCTTTCTGGAATATTATTCTTTCTTTTCTCCCTAATTCACTCGTCCCCTCCAATCCAATCACACTGCAACTAGAGAAAATATTTCACATGCCTGTAATCCTAGCATGTTAGGAGGCCAAGGCAGGAAGACTGCTTGAGACCAGAAGTTTGAGACCAGGCTGGGTAACAAAGTGAGACCCTGTCTCTATAAAAAAATAAATAACTTAGCCAGGCATGGTGATATGTGCCCGTGATCCCAGCTACTTGAAAGACTGAGGAAAGAGGACTGCTTGAGCCCAGAAGTCCAAGGCTGCAGTAAGCCATGATTATGCCACTGCACTCCAGCCCTCCAGCCCAGGTAACAGGGCGATACCCTGTCTCTAAAAAAAAATAATAATAAAGAAAAGAAAAGGGAAAAAATATTCAAAACACAAACAAACCTGATCATGTCACTCCCCTGCTTAAATCCTTTAGCAATGCTCATCAAATTAAGAATAAACTCCCTTGTTTGGTCAGTTTTACAGAAGTTCTTGTCCATCTCTCTAATCTCATCTACCACTCTCTCCTTGCCTATTTGCCCAAACACAGGGCCTTTCCTTCAATTTCTTGAACGCATTCAGTCAAGAGTCCTGGGTTGAAACTTAGAAAACTTCTCTGGCTACTTTAAAGACTGATGGGGCTGCCTTCTGCACCATCTCCAAACCATAAGAACCTTACGGTATCCGGGCCCTCAATCTCACAATCGCAGACAGGCAATAGTACTTCCCAGAACAGGAGGGCCTGGGCTCTTGGCACTGTCAGACCAGCTCCTCTTACTAGTCAAGTGGGAGAGACATGGCTATAGAAGCCCACACGGATACCCACATCCCACAGTCTCAGGGTCTTGGCCTCCAGTCAGATGAAACTAAAGCAACTCTAGCTCTCCATTGGCTGGTACATTCACTCATTCATTCAACTCTGAGCAACTTCTACATGTCAGGAATCACTCTAGGAGCTGGGGCTACCACAGTGAACAAAACAAAGTTCCTGCATTCGCCGGGTGTGGTGGCTCACGCCTGTAATCCCAGCACTTTGGGAGGCTGAGGCGGGTGGATCACCTGAGGTCAGAAGTTCAAGACCAGCCTGGTCAACATGGTGAAACCCCGTCTCTACTAAATATACAAAAATTAGCTGGTCGTGGTGGCAGGCGCCTGTAATCCCAGCTACTCAGGAGGCTGAGGCAGGAGAATTGCTTGAACCCGGGAGGCAGAGGTTGCAGTGAGCCGAGATCACGCCATTGCACTCTAGCCTGGGCAACAAGAGTGAAACTTCGTTCCAAAAAAAAAAAAAAAAGTTCCTGCTTTCAAGGATCTTACAGTCTAAATGGGTGAGGCAGACCATAAGAAAAGAAAGATACAGGTCATGTGAGGATAAATGCTATAAAGAAGAAACAAGTGAGATATATAAAGTGGTGAGGATGGCTGGGCACGGTGAGTAACGCCTGTAATCCCAGCATGTTGGGAGACCAAGGCAGGTGGATTGCCTGAGCTCAGGAGTTTGAGACCAGCCTGGCCAACATAGTGAAACCCTGTCTTTACCAAAAAGTACAAAAATTAACAGAGCGTGGTGGTGCACGCCTATAATCCCAGTTACTTGGGAAGCTGAGGCATGAAAATTGCTTGAACCTGAGAGGCAGAGGTTGTAGTGAGCTGAGATCGTGCCGTGCCACTGCACTACAGCCTGGGTAACAGAAATTGTGTCTCAAAAAAAAGAAAAAAAAAGTGGCGAGGATGTCTTGGTAGTGTGGGAGGCCTCTCTTGAGCACAGACCTGAAAGAAGAAGAAAGTCATGTGGATATCTAGGTGAAATGAGAAACCATTAAAGGATTTTAATCAGTGGAGCGCCATATATATATATATATATATATATATATATATATATATATATATTTTTTTTTTTTTTTTTTTTTTTTTTTTTTTTGAGATGGAGTCTCGCTCTGTCACCCAGGCTAGAGTGCAGTCGCACGATCTCGGCTCACTGCAACCTCCGCCTCCCAGGTTCAAGGAATTCTTCTGCCTCAGCCTCCCAAGTAGCTGGGACTGCAGGCGCCTGCCACTACGCCCGGCTAATTTTTTATTTTTAGTAGAGACGGGGGTTTCACCATCTTGGCCAGGCTGGTCTCGAACTCCTGACCTTGTGATCCACCCGCCTCGGCCTCCCAAAGTGCTGGGATTACAGGCGTGAGCCACCGCGCCCAGCCAAAGCGCCATATTTTTTAAGGTTACTCTAATTATGGCACCAGAATCTTAAAGAGAGGGAATGGTTTCCAATTCTGCGTTTCTTTAAATGCATCCATTCATCAAACACTTAGAGTGCCTTCTCTGTGTCAGGCAGTGGGGTCCATGTTGAGTCAACAAGCCAGACACAGCCCTTCCCCTTAAGGAGCTTTCAGTCTAGTAAGGACAGCTGCAGCACACACTCACCTTTCACAGCCTCAGTGCTGAGCCGTTCCACTCTCCTGAACCTGCAGTCTCCTTACTGCTAGTCTTTCCAATATTGCATTGCTGCTCTTTCTCCCACTTGTCTTTCTCACTGCACTTCAAACTGGACATCCAGTGGCATTTTCCTGAGCATGGTTTGATTCCTCTTGACAACAAATTTGAATGTCTACACATTTACACCATTCAGACAACCCCGAGACACTCCTACTTTGTCATTCTTTTCACAAGCAAAGCTCCAGTTCTCTGTGTGAAAATAATATGGCCGGGCGCGGTGGCTCACGCTTGTAATCCCAGCACTTTGGGAGGCCAAGGCGGGCGGATCACAAGGTCAGGGGATCGAGACCACGGTGAAACCCCATCTCTACTAAAAATACAAAAAAAAAAATTAGCCGGGTGTGGTGGCGGGCGCCTGTAGTCCCAGCTACTCGGAGAGGCTGAGGCAGGAGAATGGCGTGAACCCGGGAGGCGGAGCTTGCAGTGAGCCGAGATTGCACCACTGCATTCCAGCCTGGGCGACGACAGAGCGAGACTCCGTCTCAAAAAAAAAAAAAAAAAGAAAATAATACGATTTCAGTAACTGTCTTCACCACACTTTTTTTTTTTTTTTTTTTTTTTTTTCTGAGACGGAGTCTTGCTCTGTCGCCCAGGCTAGAGTGCAGTGGCGCGATCTCGGCTCACTGCAAGCTCCACCTCCCGGGTTCACGCCATTCTCCTGCCTCAGCCTCCCGAGTAGCTGGGACTACAGGCGCCCGCCAACACGCCCAGCTAATTTTTTTTGTATTTTTAGTAGAGACGGGGTTTCACCGTGTTAGCCAGGATGGTCTCGATCTCCTGACCTCGTGATCCGCCCGCCTCGGCCTCCCAAAGTGCTGGGATTACAGGCTTGAGCCACCGCGCCCGGCCTTCACCATACTTTTAACCACAGTAAACTTCTGCTTTCATAGAATAATATTGCTCCTAAATTATGAGGCCTATAACAAAAATTTTAACCACTCTCCAAAGGGCTTTGATTCACAAGAGACCTTACTTTTCACCTGTGTGACTTCTTGGATATTTGAGAGAGAGGACATAGCATACGTGATTAAAGAAAAAAAAAGAACACAAAATTTTTTAGAAAATGTATACTTAGCCTTTCTCTCTGTGGTAGCCAATTATTTTAGTAGACCTAATTGATTCTCACCTTTCAGAATTCCTACCTTTGCGTAGTCCCCTTCCACATTGACTGGACTTGGCTGAGTGACTGGCTTTTGCCAATGGGACATTAACAAGTACAATGCAAGCAGAGCCTTAATAAATGCTTACACATTGTGGCCTATCCTCTTGGGGTGCTCCTGTTCAAAGGATCCAGCTACCATGCTGTAAGAAGCCCAACTTAGCCACATGAAGGAGAGGTCCCAGCGGAGCTCCCAGCCAGTAACAGCCAGCATATGAGTGACCCAGCTTGGAAGTGGGTCCTCCAGCCCTGGGGAAGCCACCCTAGCAGCTGCTACACAGAACAGAGATGCACCATCCCTGCTAAGCCCTGCCCCAACTGCGGAATTCTGAGCAAATAAATGATTGTTACCTTAAGTCACCAATTTTGAGGGCAGCTTGCTAAATAGCATTAGGTAACCAGAACACTCGCTTTTAAAAAAAGGGTGGGGGCACTATTCCTACCACGTTCTGGAAGTCATAAGATTGTCTGAAATCTGGGTCAAGGCTCAACTTCCTAATAGAAGAGTTGCCTTATATACTTGTGTAATTGTTAGTTTAATGTCTGTGCGCCACTCATCCGTAAGCTCCATGAGAAAAGGGATTGTGTCTCTCACAGTCAACATTGTTTTTACTGACCTAGAAAAGACCCTGACATATAGTAGGTAATCAATATTTTAGTAAATCAATGTAATGTTGATTTACTAGCTCTACTATTTCCTCTGTTTGAATAGGATAATTTCTATGACCATTATTATTATTATTAGCAAATATTTACATGTTTATTTACATGTAGATACTCTTCTGCACACCTTGTACGTGTTAACTCATTTACTCTTCACAATAACTCTATGATCTAGATACAATTATTATCCACTTTTACAGACAAGGAAATTGAGGCACAGAAAAAATAAGTAACTTGTTTGTGGTGGGGCCAGGATTGTTTCCCGAATTTGTATTGTTAGCCACTACAATGCCTTTCCCAGTTTCCTGTCCTAGATCTGACAGTGCCATTGCTGTTGAAAAAAGAAAAAGGTAAAGTTACACAGCAGAAGATGAACAGTTATCTTCATCACAACTTCTTCACGATGAAGAAGACATCATCATGACTAGGCAGGTAGGAAGCTGCTCATGGAGGGCCGGGCGTGGTGGCTCATGCCTGTAATCCCAGCACTTTGGGAGGCCGAGGCAGGCAGATTATGAGGTCAGGAGATCAAGACCATCCTGGCTAAAATGGTGAAACCCCATCTCAACTAGAAATACGAAAAAATTAGCCGGGCGTGGTGGCAGGTGCCTGTAGTCACAGCTACTCGAGAGGCTGAGACAGGAGAATGGCATGAACCCGGGAGGTGGAGCTTGCAGTGAGCTGGGATTGTGCCACTGCACTCCAGCCTGGGCGACAGTGCAAGACTCTATCTCAAAAAAAAAATTTAAAAAAAGCTGCTTATGGGACCAAGCTCCTGCTTTAAAATGACTTTTCAATTTCAATGATAACAGGGAGATGAAAGTCAGAAATGACAGGTGGGGGCAACCACCAGGAAGAAAGACTTTTACATCAGGCCTCACTCCTAGGGCTCTAACTCTGGCAGCTAAAAATAACTGAACTCCAACCTATGCACTCAACCCAACTCCAATCTCCCAACAGGAGTGTAAAGAGCCCCTAATCAGTAGCTGCTAATTCAGTGCAGAGTCCCTTTTAATGCTGATACTACTGTGGCCTGTGTCTAGGTCTTCCCAGTGCTCAGCACAGAAGCTGATGGCAAAGGCCTACTCTGGCACCATTACCAGCCCTGCCTCTGCTCTGAGGGACAACCTGGATGTAGGAGTCTAAGCCAATAGCACTCATAAGGTTACCTGAGGACTGACCTCTCAGTGTGGTCAGTACAGGACTTTCTTGACGAACCACCACTACCACCACCACCAAGTGTGTATGAACAAACACCCCTGGCCTCACTCCCATATTTGGAGAAGATGTGGGAAATTTAACACAAAAATATCTAAAGGGCAGTTTATTAGAAATCATGGTAGGTGGTAGAAAATGGCAGTTTAACCCAACAGTAGAATAAATATTCCATAGCTGTACCACTTAACAGCTTAACAAAAGGATGCCTAGCTGGGGAGCAGGACATCCTTAACAAAAAGATGCACAGCTGGGGAGCAGGACATCAGGTCTTGGTAATCAGGGGAGCCGCCCTAGAGGGAGACCTTAAACTGGGTCTTGTCCATTAGACATTCACTCAACAAACACTTCTTGACACTTGCTATATGCCAATTACTATACTCGGTGCTGGAGATAAAACATTGCTAAGCCATGATCACCAAGACAGTCCTCCACCCTAGAAGCATTGCTGTAGCTCAGCAAATTGCTCTTTGTTGTGCTGCCATCAGAGGCATCCCTCTGCACTGGTCACCTGGTCAGGGATACTGTCAAGGACACTGCTCCTCACATAACACAATGTGCTCTTTATAAGCATCCCTGGGAGACATTCCAATCTGATCTCCATTCCAGGAATAGTTTTACTTCTCTAGAGTACTGGATTGATATTTTATCTTCAGATACCATGAATTGTGGGACCAAGGAGGTGGTCAGTTTAGAGACAAATTCATGGCCCAGCTGTAGCAAATGTGAAGGTCATTCTTGTATGCATTTTAGCTTTGTCTCTGGTTCCATTTTGTTACTACCCGTGTTTTTATTTTTTTCATTCTCCACACTTTTAATGTATGGCATCTTGGGGCATATTGTCTCTGTTTGTTTGTTGTATCCTTGGAAGTGGCTGTGAACCCTTCTGGAAGAAAGCATTGCCCTCAATGTTTATAATACATTATACATATCTGCATAAATGCTATGATGGAGGTGTGTACACTGGGTGATGTGAGAGCACAAATAATAACACCTTATAAATTATCACAGGCATTACAGAAGATCTTGCATAAGGGTCATTGCTTGAGCTGTATTTCCTTTTCTTTTCTTTTTTTGAGACGGAGCCTTACTCTATTACCCAGGCTAGAGTGCAATGATCTCAGCTCACTGAACCTCCACCTCCCGGGTTCAAGTGATTCTCCTGCCTCAGCCTCCCGAGTAGCCGGGATTACAGCCACACACCATCATGCCCGGCTAATTTTTGTATTTTTAGTAGAGACAGGGTTTCACTATGTTGGCCAGGCTGGTCTTGAACTCCTGACCTTGTGATCTGCCTGCCTCAGCCTCCCAAAGTGCTGGGATTACAGGTGTGAGCCACCACGCCCGGCCTGTATTTTCTTTTGTTCTGTGTTTTGTTGAGAATGTCACAATACACCAATCTTAAAACAAGGTTGCTGCCACACGCATGCAAGAAAACTTTTTTTAAATCTTACAGAGTAGATCTTGGTGTCATATCATGGGCTTATAGGACACACTGAAGTTGTTTATAACTAATCAAAGCTATTTCCATGATAGTTTCCTTTCATCAATTTTTTTCTGACAACAAGGTTATGGGGCAAAACAATTCATATCCGCATGACTTTTGGGCGGGGAAGGAAATTCAGATGAAATATCAAACTTAAGTTAGAATACATTTGACAACAAAGTGAGGTGAAGAATTAAAATAATTATCTAGAAGATGTATATACACAAAATGTTATCAATTGAATTTTTTTAAATAAACGATGCCAAATGGGATTTAGGAGTTTGTATTATCTAGACCAAGAGTCTGTGATTTTGAAGGGCTATTAAAAGTCATTTTGTTCATATCTGTGCAGCAGTATTCTTCCAGAATCCTTTCCACTTTTCAGGTATATTCTCAACCTTGGAGTTTCCCGTGATGGTGTGATTGCCTCTGTGAGAACAGGGTGAGAGAAAGTATTGTTGCTGACATAACATCTGAAGTGTGCTGAACCAGCAGATAATCTCTCAGTACACTCAATTTTAGCTCTTTTCTTAAGCGTTTCAGCCATGTAAAAATTCATTTCAACAAACAGCACACAGAAGATCTCAAGAAATAGGTCAGGATCTCATAAATGAAGGATTCCAGTTTACAAAAAAGACAGCAATAAACATGTTTGCTGCACATCCTTTCACTCTTCGGTATATAAAACATTACAACCATCTTCCTTTAGGTTTAAAAAAATAAAAAGTAAAACGAATGTACCTCATGACTTCTTTCGGCTCTCTACCAGGCCTGGAGCTTTAAAGACAACACTATTTTGTCCCTGTATTGAGGAAAATTGTGGACTTTTAACTTAGAGTGACTAAATAGAATGCATTACACTCCTCCTATTTTTTTAGAATTTAAAAAAACATAAAAACAAGACTATCTGAAAAGTACTCACTGCTAAGAGGAAAGTCTACTCTGAGCTCAGCAATTAGGCACTCTGATGTTTGTTAGAGGGCAGCCCAGGCAGGCAGAAAAATCACTGGACTGTGTGGTGCTGGGCTGGACGTTCTAAGAGGCCAGGAACCAACTCCGCTTTTTCACAACTATATGCCCAGTACCTGGCACAAATTCTGGCACAATGCATATTCATTCATAATTTATTGAGTACCAACTCTGTACCAGGCAGTGTTCTAGATGCTTGGGATATATTATAAAACAAAACAGACAAAAATCTCTGCCTAAAAAGAAAACTGTTCCTCTATTCATAATACTTTGAACCAAATGTTGGGGTGGAGGGTCTTCAAACCAAGCAATTCTCTAATTCTCTGCAGACACCAACTGGGTATCCTACAATTTAATTCAATGTGGACACTAATTATCCAACATTATTGCACATCCCACAGGTTAAGGGCTCAGTCTCACGACTGCCTCCAACTTAAGATACCAATAGCAAGTTCAGGGTCCCCTGTACTTCTGATAGACTGGCTATGAATCAGGGTGTCTTCAACTATTTGAGCTGTTGTAACATGCCATTAACCGGGTAGCTTACAAACACCAGAAACTTATTTCTCATTTGTGTAAGCTGGAAAGTCCAGGATCAAGGCACCAGCTGAATGGGTGTCTGGTGAGGGTCTGTTTCCTGGTTTGTAGACAGAGCTGTGTCCTCACATGGCAGAAGGGACTCACAAGCTCTCCTGGGTTTCTTTTGTAAGGGCACTAATCCCATGACGTAGTCACTTCCCAAAGGCCCCATCTCTGAATACCGTCAACTTGGGGATTTCCAATTTATGAATTCTGATAGGACACAAACATTCAGACCACAGCACAGAGGTTCTCACAACCGCCTCCTTAGATTCAATAATTTGCTAGAACAGCTCACAGAACTTAGAAATAATTTTTACATTTCTCAGTTTGGGGAAGGGATACGGACCTTCAAGGCCCTCTCCAAGAGCTCAATCCTTCCAGCACCAACCTGGAAGCTCTCCAAACCCCTTTGGTTAGGGTCTTTTTTATTGAGGCTTCATTATGTAAGCATGATTGATTAAGCCATTGCCCACTGGTAATATCCAGCCCCTTTCTCCTCCCTGGAGATCATGGTACGAGGCTGAAACCCTCTAATCACATGGTTAGTTCCCCTAGCAATCACCACCCTCCCCCCACCGCCATTCTTTCGGGCTCTCCAAAAGTCACGTCATTAATATAATCTCAGATGTGATTGAAAGGGGCTTGTTATGAATAACAAGATACCACTTTCACTCTTATCACTTAGGAAATTTAAAGGGTTTTAGGACCTCTGGCCAGGAGTCAGAAATGAAAACCAAAATTTTATTTTTTATTTAATTTTTTTTTTTTTTGAGACGAAGTCTCGCTCTGTCACCCAGGCTGGAGTGCAGTGGCACCATCTCAGCTCACTGCAACCTCTGCCTGCTGGGTTCAAGTGATTCTCCTGCCTCAGTCTCCTGAGTAGCTGGGACTATAGGCACGTGCCACTACGCCTTGGATAATTTTTGTATTTTTAGTAGAGATGAGGTTTCACCATCTCTACTGAGATGGAAGGCCGAGGCGGGTGGATCACCTGAGGTCAGGAGTTCGAGACCAGCCTGGCCAACATAGTGAAACCCTGTCTCTACTAAGAATACAAAAAATTAGCCAGGCGTGGTGGCAGGCACCTGTAATCCCAGCTACTGGGAAGGCTGAGGCAGGAGAATCGCTGGAACCTGGGAGGCGGAGGTTGCAGTGACCCAAGATCACGCCATTGCGCTCCAGCCCGGGCAACAGTGCGAGACTCCGTCTCAAAAATAAAGATATGTACTCCTCAAAACTGTCAAGGTCCTTAAAAATAAGTAAAGTCTGAGAAACTGTCACAGTCAAGATGAGATTAAGGAGACATGACAAGTCAAAGTAATGTGGTGTCCTGGGTGGGATCCTGCAACAGAAAAGGGAAAAATTAAGGAAACCCAAATAGAGAACGAACTTTAAATTAATAATAATGTATCAATGTTGATTCATTAGTTTTGAGAACTGTACCATTTTTAATGTAAATTTTAACAATAGGTAAGACTGAGTGCAGAATAATGGGAACTCTGTACTATCCTGACAACTTTTCTGCAAATCTAAAACTATTCTTAAATAAAAAGTTCAGTTTAAAAAGATGAGGGGTGGTGAGTGGGGGTAGGAATGAAGGAGAGAGTTCATAAAAAAGACTGAAATTGTGCGTAGTCAGAAGAGAAGAACCACAACAAATTGGTGCTACTCAAAAAACAAATAAATATGTAAAAATCTGGCCCCAGTTAATTAAAAACTAAATATTCCAAGAAATTTAAATTAATTTATACAAACATTAAAAATAGCATTTTAGTTAGGATTTACTTTCCACTTTATGCTTATAAAAATTTTTCTTTCTTTTTAATAGTAGCTCAGTTTTATTTTCTGTGGTAACAAACAACTAACAACCAGAGAAAACAAGGGGCCCCTGAGCACCCAAAAGCAGTACAGGCCGACCATGAGGCCCTCCCAGTAAAGTATCAACTGTGGGAATTCCCCGCCCTAGGGAAGGATGGATGCACCGCCCAGGAGGAGACCTAAGGTTAGACCTCGCCCCATTTTCCCAGGCCAAGCTTAGTGGGAAACGGGGGTCCCAAAGTGCTGCAGGGTCCGCACCACCAGAGAAAGATGGTCAAGAAAGTTGATAACGGAAATTCGGAGCAGGCGACAGTCTTCAGCTTTCCAGCGGACGGCCAGGATCCTGCCGCTCACTGTGAGATCCCGCCGAACCACCCTTTGGTGGGGCTCGGCATCTGGAGCCAGGGACCCATGGGCAATTTCCGCCTCTAAGGGGGTCGGGAAAGGCACGCTGAGGGTGAATATGTGCGGCCGCATTCCCGGCCCCCTGGCCACAGACGCGGCGCCTCTGCCAGGATCTGACGCGTGCGGTGGGGGAGCTCCGCTGGCCGGAGCTGCCAGGGTGTCGGCGGCCCCGGGGCAGTTGTGATCACCCTGGCCATCCCCGCAGCTGGCGCCTCCGACTGCGTCTGCATCCGCGTCCCACATGACCGCCGCCGCCGCTCCGACTCCTTTTCTTTTTAAACTAAAGAAAAAAGTATAGCTGTAGTTGTACTCATTCAAACCTGGACTCACCTTTTCCTTCACCCAATTTTGCTCCTACCCTGGCTTCTTCCTCCTCTTCCTCCTGGGCTCCCTATCCCAGGAAGGGCATCTCCAACCATCCTGTTGCTCAAGCCAGAAAGCTGGAAGTCATTCCTCCTTCTCCCCACCTCTGCATCAAGTCACCATGACTCTACCTGAAGACTTTACATGTTTTTATATTTGTATTTATTTTTCTCCCTCTCCATTTCTTCTATTTAGGCCTCATTATTTCTGATCTGATCGCTCTCCATAAAAACCTGCTAAGAATCTAACCTTCACATTAGCACCCAAGTGATTATTGTGAAATTTAAATGTAATCAAATCAGTTCTAAAACAAGGGTTACTGTGAGGATTACAATATGGCAACATTTGTAGAGCGTTTAGAGCAGTGCCTGGCAGGTCCTCCCAAAAGAAAGAACAGATGAGGAAAGAGAACAGAAACAAAAAATCAGCTGTTACAGGTTATATCACCCCATCCCTAAAATCCTCCAGTGTCTCTTAAGAGCCTTCAAAATAAAATTCCAACTTTTTAGCATAATGCCCAAGCCCTTATTACTTGGTTCCTGCCAGGCCTCCAGCCATCTCCAGCTACCTCTATGAATACTTATGGCCATGTGGTTATTGAAAGTTATTGGCCAGGCGCGGTGGCTCACGCCTGTAATTCCAGCACTTTGGGAGACTGAGGCGGGTGGATCACCTGAGGTTGGGAGTTCAAAACCAGCCTGGCCAACATGGAGAAACCCTGTCTCTACTAAAAAATACAAAATTAGCCAGGCGTGGTGGAGCATGCCTGTAATCCCAGCTACTTGGCAGGCTGAGGCAGGAGAATTGCTTGAACCCGGGAGGCGGAGGTTGCAGTGAGCCGAGATGGCTCCATTGCACTCCAGCCTGGGCAAAAAGAGAGAAACTCCATCTATAAAAAAAAAAAAAAAAAAAGTATGAAATATCCCACTGAAATAAAATATAATGGTAAGAAATGAGGCCATCCATGACAGCAACAACAAAAAATGCCTAGTAACATTTAAGAAGAAATGATGAAGACCTGGTTTAAAAAATGAAGAAAATAAATATACAGTTACATGTTCATGAGTAGGAAGACTCAACATTCTAAACACGTTAATTCTCTCCAAACTGATCTATAAAATCACCGTAATCACAATAAAACTCACAATGGGATTTGGGGGGAATCTGCCAGAAATATTCCTAAGTTCCTCTGGAAGAATAAACACACTCAAAAAATGCAAGGAATATTCTAAAAAGCAAGAACAATGAAAGGAAATAGTACCATGTATTTCACTGGAAATTTAGTATACATTAAAAGTGGTGGCCAGGTGTGGTGGCTCACGCCTATAATACCAGCACTTTGGGAGGCCAAGGCAGGAGAACTGCTTGAGCCCAGGAGTTCAAGAACAGCCTGAGCAACATAGGAAGACCCTTTCTCTACACATACAAAAAAAAGGCTGGGGGGCGGATTTCATATTAGTCAGGAAAAATAAGATTAGTTGTAGACAAACTAGCTTGCCATTTGGAGAAAAAGATCAGTTACTTATAAATAATCCTCAGTCCTTACACCAAAATTACTTTTAGACGGAATAAAAAATTTAAGTTTAAAATGAAACAATGATTCCAGATGCAGTAGCAGGTGTCTGTAGTCCCAGGTACTGAAAAGGCTGCGGCAGGAGAATCACTCGAGCCTAGGAGTTCGAGGCCAGCCTGGGCAACACATCAAGGCTGTTAATTAAAAAAAAAAAAAAAAGGGAAACAATGAAAGTACTAGACATAACCTGTAAACCTGGGACAACAGATTTATATTTATAATGCTGGACTGATGAAGGGGAAGGTGGAGACAAGAAAAAGGCCAAAAAGGAAGAGTCACAATTTATCTACATAAAAATTAAAATCTTTATATGGCCCAAAAATATACATATAGATACTAAGTAAAAAGCTAACAATATACTAAAGAAAATAACTGTAACACATGACAGACTAATATCTATCCCTAAAAGAGCTATTATTAAAATAGTGGAATTACACCACAGAAAAATAGTAAAATAATATGAACAGTTGACAGGAGAGTCAGTAAACATTTAAAACATGGTTAAACTAACAAAGAAACTCGAAACAGTATCACTTTTTGTCTCCAAGCTTGGCAAAGATTTAACAATAAAAGGCCCTCATATTGGCAAGGCCCACTCACACACTGCTGGAAGCAGTTACAAACCAATATGGAAACTTATTTATTACAATTTTAAATCTGCATTCATGTTGACTCAGCAATTTCAATTCTAGCTGTCCCTCCAACAGAAATACTTGCATGCCTACTCAAAGCTGTATTTGCTAATTTCTCTGCAGCAGTTTGTAAAACACTGGAAATTGCTGAAATGTTCATCAGTAGGGGAATAAATTATGGTGCCTGCATACTATGCCATTAAAAATAACAAGGCAGATTATTATTTGTCCTGACATAGTAAGATGACAAAGTAAAAAGGGCAAGTTGTAAACAGCTTGTATAATGATCCCATTTCTATACAAACGAACACCACATACAAAGTTATTGCTAGTTTTTTTATTTTACGTAAGAATGCTTCTTAAAAGCGTTAACTTTTTTGTTAGTTTCATTTTTAGACAGGGTATTGCTCTGTCGCCCAGGCTGAGATTCAGTGGTGCAATCACCACTCACTGCAGCCTTGACCTCCCAGGTCCATCCTCCTGCCTCAGCCTCCCAAGTAGCTGGGAGTACAGGCCCACACCACCACACTAACTCTAATTTTTGTAGAAACGAGGTCTTATTATGTTGCTCAGGCTGGTCTCAAACTCCAGGACTCAAGGGATCCGCCTGCCTTGGCCTCCCAAAGTGCTGGGATTACAGTCTTGAGCCACCATGCACCCCCTACTCTTCCTTCATTAGCATTCAACACTCGACTATTTGTTTCTGGTTCCCTATGTTGTGAGCTCCTTGAAGGCAGGGACCACGACTTATGTGATTTTTTTTTTTTTTTTCTGAGACAGTCTTGCTCTGTTACCCAGGCTGGAGTATAGTGGCACCATCCCTGCTCACTGCAACCTCCGCCTCCCAGGTTCACGTGATTCTCCTGCCACAGCCTCCCGAGAAGGTGGGACTACAAGCACGTGCCACCATACTTGGCTAATTGTTTCTGTTTTTAGTAGAGAGGGGTTTCACCAAGTTGGCCAGGTTGGTCTAGAACTCCGGATCTCAGGTGATCCGCCCACCTTGGCCTCCCAAAGTGCTGGGATTACAGGCGTGAGCCACGGCGCCTGGACTGACTTAGGTGATTTTTGTATTACAAAGCCCTAGTACACTGCCTGGTAATATTAGACGTTTACTAACGGTTGGTTTAAACAAAAAACGTTACACCAGAGGTGATACTTGAGAAGGAAACACCTAAGATTGAAAAAAATCAGGTGTCTGTCAGCCAATGCAAAAGCACACAAAGGTGAAAAGGTGTATATGAGAAACTGCAGATAGTTCTGTGACTGGAATGCACACTTAAAATTAATGGAAGAGAAAAGGCTTAAGAGGCAGCATGAGGATGCTTCCAAGGATAAAGTTCAAAATTCTTAGCGTAGCATATATACCAACAGACAAAGGCATGCCCTAACTAGCTTTGAAGCCTCACCTCCGGCTATTCTAGCTCCCTTAGCTATGGCTATATCCAATTAGTTGCAATTTCCTAAAAACATCATATTCTTCCACACCTTAGTATAGCCTTCCCCTGTGCTTTGTCCATTGCTCTCCTCCCATTTTCAAAACTCAGCTCAATTGCCACTTTCCCAAGGAAACTCTCTGATCTATCATGTTAATATACTAAGCTCTCCCCTACTGACTTCTACCTCATGGTTTCCCTGGCAGTCTGTTGACTTGTTTGGCTTCTCACTAAAGTCTAACTGGGGCTTTTCAACTCTGCATCTCCAGTTTTGTTTTTGTTTTAAATCGAGACGTGGTTTCACCATGTTGCTTGGGCTGGTATCAAACTTCTGAGCTCAAGCAATCAGCCCAAGCTGGAGTCCCAAAGTGCTGGGATTACACACGTGAGCCACCGAGCGTGGCAAACTCCATCTTTCTTGGTGCTAGATACTGACATATCTGCTGTGTCCCTGGATAAAGAAGCGGACCCCAATTCCCATTAAGCCCCCGTGGTACCATTTTCAAGTCCAAGGTCTCACGTTGCAGATTGTACATCCAGGTTCACTGACCCGTACAATTTAAAAGTTAGGTCAAATAATTAAACAAATTGTTTTAGTTAGACACTCTCGCTGCTACTCTGTAGCCAAACTAGGTGAAAACCTGACGAGAGGAGTCCACGGCCCTCTGTGCATCAAAGACGGTCCAAACGTTTCACTGTTTAGCTCAGCCCCAAACACTCTGCGCTCAATCTGCAGGAATCAGCGAGGTCCAGGGCAGATAACATGTGTCTAGGGGCCTGGACGTGCACAAAGAGCCCTAACAACTTAACAATTTGATTAACTGTGCCGCCTTGGACCACGCGTGAAAAACAGCAAAACCCAAGGCCTATGCTATTGGTCTGGGGACTAGACCCACCTGGCTCAAGCATTTCTTGCTCACCACGTTCCCAGAAAGTGAAAGAGGCGCCCGCAGGAGGGTGGGAGGGCGGACAAGACTGTTCCAAGAGCTTTCCCGTTCACACACAGCTCCCACTGGGTCACTGTACCCGAGCCCTTCCCGCCCTCGCGGGCCGAGGCGGCCACCCCACAAGTTTGGGAACCCTAGGACTTGCACTGCTCCTGGGCCATGCCCCACCAGCCGGAGACTTCCGCACTCTCAGGCTCGCTGAATGGAGAAAAAGGGCTCCAGAAGATTCCACGAGCGTCGGGAAGCCGGGTTAGCACCAACCCCCACAAGGCCTTTCGGCGCAGCTCCTCCCGACCCGTGCGCCCCCGCGCCGTTGCCCAGGTAACCGCGGGGCGGTGGCAGCGGCCGAGACGGGCGGGACTTCCGGCGGGTGACGCGCCCGGGTTCGGCTACAAAAGACGGCTGCGGCGCGCCGGGCGGAACTTTCCAGAACGCTCGGTGAGAGACGGAGGAGCGGTAACTGCCCGAGCTGCGCACAGCTCCGCGCTCCTTCCCGCTCCTTACACACCGGCCTCAGCCCGCACCGGTGAGTTTGAGCCCTCGCGCTTCCCCTAGTTCCCTGGCTGGCGCCATTGACGCTGGGAAACCGATGGAGCTGCGATCGGGAGGCAGTTGGCCGCGTGGGTAGGACCGTTGTCAGTTCCGGGGCCCACGATTTCCCTTTTGGAGGGCTAGTGTGGTGCTCTGGCAGTCCATCCGCGGCACGCACAGTGAATGGGCCCAAGACCTTTCCTAGACCTCCCTCCCCAACCTGGGATTTCCAAGGAGCTACCGTCTTCGGCTGCTCCTCCGTGCGCGCCCCCGCGGCCCCCCTCCCCGTCCGCGCTCGCTCGGGAGGGGGGGGGTGGGGGGAGGTTGGCGACCCTGCGCACGCGCACAGGGAGGCAGGGGCGAGGGGCTGCGGGGGGAGCCGGGCGGAGACTGCGGCTTTTGCTTTCGCTTTCCCTGTTTCCCCTCCCTTTGTTTGTTGAGGGCTGGGCTTTCCCCGCCGCCACTTGGGTCCAGGGTGGGAGGGAGAGAGGAAGGAAATCGGTCAGCGCCAAGTGCAAGGGGAAACCTGGCAGGTAAACTCTGCCAGCCTGAGGGGCGAGAGGGATTCGGCTGGAGAAGCTGTAAGCAGTCGGCGGTGGAGGGCTTGCCGTGTGAAGCCAGTAACCTGTTCTATAAACCACTCCCCCCACCACTGTGTGTCCAGATGTCTGGAGAGTATATGGAGTTTATCAGATTTACCAAAGACAGTGATAGTGTAATGACCGATAGACTGAACGTATCACTGCTTCTTTTGGTTACAACTGTCACCGCCTCTAGGGGAAACGGGAAGAATCCAGATAATAGTTGTGTTATATTAGTATGGAAGCTTTGGTGTGGGAGAATGGGAACCAGCTGCTAGAAGGCGGCTCTCGAATTATTTCCCGATAATGATTATTAGTTTGTTTTGTCCGTTCGAGTTTATAGCTAAATTATCGCAGGAATTGTTACCTTTTTGGTGAAATTTAGGAAAGGTGGTGTTCTTATAATCGGATTTGGCAAAGAGATTGCTCGGCCTTAGCTCTCATTTTTATTAATTAAAAACTACCAGTTGAAAGCCGGTTAAAGTTGCATTTTCTTATTTCAGGCAGTAGAAGATGGTGAAAGAAACAACTTACTACGATGTTTTGGGAGTCAAACCCAATGCTACTCAGGAAGAATTGAAAAAGGCTTATAGGAAACTGGCCTTGAAGTACCATCCTGATAAGAATCCAAATGAAGGAGAGAAGGTGAGTAGTATCTACTCTTAAATATATCTGAATGGTTCTTTGCCAGATGTATAGTATTTCTATTATGGCCTGAAATCGAGTATCTAATATAGTAACTATGATCACTTCTCGGCCTTTTTAGCTAAGATCAAGTGTAATGTAGCTAGGTAACACTTGTTTTTTTAAAAAAATGAAATTCACTCCTCTTTTCTCAAACAGTTTAAACAGATTTCTCAAGCTTATGAAGTTCTCTCTGATGCAAAGAAAAGGGAATTATATGACAAAGGAGGAGAACAGGCAATTAAAGAGGGTGGAGCAGGTGGCGGTTTTGGCTCCCCCATGGACATCTTTGATATGTTTTTTGGAGGAGGAGGAAGGATGCAGAGAGAAAGGAGAGGTAAGAATCTAGTCTTTGTGCAGCTAACTAAAGTTAGTTGTTGGTCAGAGCAGATCTTTGAGAAATCACCCATTTTAAATGCTTGTTTACATGTTGGTATAATGTTGCAAACTGACCACAAACTGCCTCTGATTTATGGTGTCGTGTTTTTTTGTTGTGTGTGTTTTTTGTTTTTTGTTTTTTTCTTGAGACGGAGTTTCCCTCTTATTGCCAGGCTGGAAAGCCATGGCGTGGTCTCAGCTCACAGCAACCTCCACCTCCCGGGTTCAAGCGATTCTCCTGCCTCAGCCTCCCAAGTAGCTGGGATTACAGGCATGCACCACCACACCCGGATAATTTTGTATTTTTAGTAGAGATGGGGTTTCACCATGTTGGTCACGCTGGTCTTGAAGTGCAAACCTCAGGTGATCCACCTGCCTTGGCCTCCCAGAGTGCTGGGATTACAGGTGTGAACCACCATGCCTGGCCAGTGGTGTCGTTTTTTTAAAATGAGATTTAAGGGACCTAAAAAATAGCCAAGAGAATGGTAGCAAACGACTGCTTCCAAAAATCTTAGATATTATCAAACAAATTATGAGAACAAGCCGCGTGCTGTGGCTCATGCCTGTAATCCCAGCACTTTGGGAGGCCGAGGTGGGTGTATCACCTGAGGTCAGGGTTCGAGACCAGCCTGGCCAAGATGGTGAAACCCCATCTCTACAAAAATACAGAATTAGCTGGGCATGGTGGTGGGCTTCTGCAATCCCAGCTCCTCTGGAGGCTGAGGCAGGAGAATCGCTTGAACCCTAGAGGCGGAGGTTGCAGTGAACGGAGGTCACGCCACTGCACTCCAGCCTGGGCAACAAGAGTGAATCTCTGTCACAAAAAAAAAAAAAAAAAAAAAAAAATCCAAAAATTAGCCAAGCATGGTGCCTGTAATCTCAGTTACTCGGGAGGCTGAAGCAGGAGAGTCGCTTGAACCCGGGAGGTGGAGGTTGCAGTGAGCTGAGATTGCACCATTACACTCCAGCCTGGGCAACACAGCAAGACTCTGTCTCAAAAAAAAAAAAAAAAAAGGACAAAGTATATAGCAATATAATTTTCCAAGCCCTTTTTACAGATCTTATTTGGTGCTCCCTCACTCTCCAAAGGACTTTGATGGTAGGTACAGTGGTCTTTTTCAAATGGGACTAAGTTAAATTTCAGAAACCTAAAACTTTTTCAAGCTCATATAGCAAGCCAACAGAGCCAGCGCTGAAAACTGGCTCGTTGCCTGCCACCTATCTAATTTTGCTTCAGCTTTATTGTGTCAAAATTATGTATTTAATATATTTATCAGGAAAGTGGCCTATGGGCTCTAGAAATACTGCTCATAGGAGTAAAATGTTCAAGTCAAGAGGAATCAGTCTCACTTTATTCCCAGTACAGTGTATATAAGCAAGGGCTGATGAGCAGAACCAGTTTTAGAATGAATGGCCAAGCCATTAAGTTTCACTTTGAGCTTCTTAAGGTTCGGAAAGATTTGGGAAATTGTTTATTCAGTTTTTCTTTAAAGATCTTCAAAGAAAGGATTATGTTTTTATTAAGATACTTAAACTCCTTAAAAAGAAAGTCCACAATCTAAATGACTTGATTAGTAAATTGTTAGAATTTGTCCACAAAAAAGTAGTGGTGGTTTTTCACTTACCTTGCCAAGAACTGACCTGCACGTTAACATTGGCAAGCTCTTTTATGTGGCTTTAGATCATATGGAGAGGTTATTTTTAGGGAAATGCGCTTCATCAAGCTCTAGAAGCTTTATTTTTCCTTCCTTATACTCAACATTGTCCAAAATAAGGGCAGCTAGATTTTAGTGTGCCAAAACTAAAAGTGGAACTGTAAGCAAAAGGACATAATTAATGGTATTTCATGCTTGATTAGAAAGTAAAAATGTTTATTAGGCATGTTGTACAGAAACAAGTTTGAGAACTTTTTTCAGTTGGTGGAAAGGCAGTAATATTGTTGTGAATAAGTCCTTGTGGAAGGATCACTAGCTAGGAACTTATTAACTTATTAGCAGGTGACTTCATACTTCTAACCTCAGTGTCCTTATGAGATCTTGACCTTCCATTTCCCATTCTGATTTAAGTGAAGTAAGGCACTCCTTAGTAGCCACTGGCCATGTGTGGCTCCATTAATTTAAGACAAAAACAAAAATACGGTTTCTTAGTCTAAATGGCCACGTTTACATGCTCAATAAGCACATGTGATTGGTGGCTGCTACGTTGGACAGAACAGATATAAAACATTTATCACTGCAGAAAGTTCTGTTGGGTAATGCTATTATAAAAGGTATGAGAAATTTGGCCTTCAAAACAACCTGTGCTGGCCCAGCAGTAAATGGGCTGTTTTCTACTAAATCAGGAAGAAGTAGAAATTGATACTTTTCTGTGGTGACTCAATAAATACATCAGCTTCCCTGGCCAATCTTGATTAATGAGAATTTACTGTGCTGCAGAATTTTTGGATGAAGTAATTGGCCACGTTGCTCAATACGGTACGAAGTGAAAGCTTCAAAGAATATATTGTGACAGAAATGAACGTTTGCATTATTGTGAAATGTGCTCTTTTAAATAACATTGTTTGTTCTCAAGTGACTTTGAAGGTAATGCTTTTGCTTACCATATTTCCAAGATGGCCACATCTGTGCCCTTAGGCAAATATTTAATCTCTGACCTGATTTTCCCTCATCTGTGATTACATCACAGTTTGAGGATCATCTGTGATAATGTGAACATTCTGTGTGTATAGTAGGTAGTCAACAGATGTACCCTGTGAGGCTCATCTTTTATTATCCTTTGCCACATTCTTTATAGTGCCTTTAGCAGAAATAAATAAGATCCAGCATCTTAAACAGATTTGTAACGAGAAGTATTTTGTTTTAGGTAAAAATGTTGTACATCAGCTCTCAGTAACCCTAGAAGACTTATATAATGGTGCAACAAGAAAACTGGCTCTGCAAAAGAATGTGATTTGTGACAAATGTGAAGGTACGGTGTGGTTTTTTTGTTTTTTGTTTTTTTTTTAAACATCTTTACTATGACACCTGAAAATGGAGCTAAGACTTCCTAGATATGTAAAATTGACTCATGTACACTACCTAGATTTGGGAGGGGAGGGCAGATATGAAGAAAACCAACTGAAAACCTGTCACCTAAAGAAATATCAGCACTTTTTTCTGTGTATATTTTAAATACAGTTGGGATCAAGCTAGTTTGGTATCTTTTTTGTAATAAGTAAAAGTTATTTATTGGAAATAAAGTATGTTCTAATAAGAATGAAACTCAGAATGATCTCATCAGTTGTATATTCAGAGGGTAGCATTCCATCAGACTTCGAAAATATTAAAAGTATAGCATTTAGGAATTGTCTTCTTAAAACATTTACTACTGTATACACTACGAATTCATATATTATTTAATTTTCTTTTTAAATTTAGGTAGAGGAGGTAAGAAAGGAGCAGTAGAGTGCTGTCCCAATTGCCGAGGTACTGGAATGCAAATAAGAATTCATCAGATAGGACCTGGAATGGTTCAGCAAATTCAGTCTGTGTGCATGGAGTGCCAGGGCCATGGGGAGCGGATCAGTCCTAAAGATAGATGTAAAAGCTGCAACGGAAGGAAGATAGTTCGAGAGAAGAAGATTCTAGAAGTTCATATTGACAAAGGTGAGTTCTGAGCTACTTATTCTGAAGTCTTGAATGCTGTAGCAGATTTATTATTAACATTTTATAATTGTTTAAAAACCATTCTTAATTAGGTTATATATGATCCTATCAATCAGAAATAGCTCTTAGCAGCTTAGTAAATAATGTTCTTCCATCCAGACATAATTTTGCACATTGGTATATTACTAATAGAGAATATATTAGGACTCTCCTTATTTAATATGACAGGATCATCTTTTGAAATCATTGGTCCTGTAAATGATTCAATAGTGTTCCAAACTTAATTCTCTTCTGTTAAATCATAGTTCTTTCATCTTTTAAAAAATTAGAATTAATTGTACACATTCTCTTTTTTTTTTTTTTTGAGACGGAGTCTCGCTCTGTCCCCCAGGCTGGAGTGCAGTGGCGCAATCTCAGCTCACTGCAAGCTCTGCCTCCCGGGTTCACGCCATTCTCCTGCCTCAGCCTCTCCGAGTAGCTGGGACCACAGGCGCCCGCCACCACGCCTGGCTAATTTTTTGTATTTTTAGTAGAAACGGGGTTTCACTGTGGTCTCGATCTCCTGACCTCGTGATCCGCCCGCCTTGGCCTCCCAAAGTGCTGGGATTACAAGCGTGAGCCACCGTGCCCGGCTGTACACATTCTTAATTAAGAGTTAATAGATCAAGGGATAGGCATACTTTTAAGGATTTCAGAAGGGAGTTAGGTGAATAATTGGGTCTCATTAAAATTCGTGGTTTTTTTGTTTTTTCGGAGATGGAGTTTTGCTCGTTTCCCAGGCTGGAGTGTGCAATGGCACAATCTCAGCTCATTGCAACCTCTGCCTCCCAGGTTCAAGCAATTCTTCTGCCTCAGCCTCCCAAGTACCTGGGATTACAGGCACCCAGCACTACGCCGGGCTAATGTTTTGTATTTTTAGTAGAGACAGGGTTTCACCATGTTGGCCAGGCTGATCTCGAACACCTGACCTCAGGTGATCACCTTCCTCGGCCTCCCAAAGTGCTGGGATTACAGGCATGAGCTACCACACCAGGCCTCATGTTTATTTTTTAAACTAATGGGCATTTTGTTAGTTTGTTTGTTTGTTTTTTCTGAGATAGAGTCTTGCTCTGTTGCCCAGGCTGGAGTGCAGTGATGCGATCTTGGCTCACTCTAACCTCTGCCTCCCAGGTTCAAGTGATTCTCCTGCCTCAGCTTCCCAGGTAGCTGGGACTACAGGTGTGCACCACCACACCTGGCTAATTTTTTTTGTATTTTTAGTAGAGACGGGGTTTCACCATGTTAGGCAGGTCTCAAACTCTTGACCTCAAATGATCTGCCTGCCTTGGCCTCCTAAAATGCTGGGATTACAGGTGTGCGTCACCATACCTGGCCTGGACTTGTTTAAATAAGCGTATTGGCCCACTTAATTGGGTTACTTGCCCATCTATTATATTTAAATGGTCCGTTAATTGATTTGAAATAATTTAGACTACTTTTCCTTTTTTTAGACTTGACACTTCCCTACCTATTGGGCTCCAGATTTAGAAATAACTATATAACCTTTTTTTTTGTATTCTTGGGATTTGATTTGTCAATTTTTAAATTTTACTCTTGTCAACTTGCAAAAACATTTTAAAATGTATTACAGCAATACATTGCAGAAATTTTAAGAAATGTATGTAACCCTAGAAGGAAACTTGAGTCAACATTATGGTAATCTTTTTTCAGATTTTGCTGTTTATATATGGGTCTACTATTATACTGTACTATGGTATGATACCAATCTGGAACTGTTAATATTTGAACATATTTCCATATTAATATACAAGTCTACATTAACATAAGTGGTTGCAATAGGATTCTATCATGTGACTCATGATACTGGCCTCTCTGACCCCCAGGGTTTTCCACCCAAGAATGTAGTACATTGAAAGGTAAAAATAAGTTTCCTTGGCCAGTTGTTGAACTTAATAAATCTGTGTTTCCCCCTTAGTGGGCCCATGCCTAAGGTTTATACTTTGAGGTGTTCTTGATACCAATAGCATATGGAGTAGGTTTTAACGTTGTTGATAGGTTCTTGGAAACTGGGACTTCTAGCAGAATGACCTCAAATAATGTCATGCAGTCCTCAAATAATGTCATGTCACTATAACACAGCTGAGGGGAAAAAAATTGGTCTTGTTATGTGTTATTTTATTTAAAGCAATTTCCAAGAACCTATCAACAATGGACTGTGAGAACTTGAAATTAATGCCCTAACTGTATAGCAAGTGAAGGCATTTGTGCTATGCCTACCCTTGCTCTTTATTCAGAAAAACCTAGCTGAGTTTAATTGCTTCCCTAGCATATCAAGTTATTTTGCCTCAATACACGATTAAAGACAGATTGTTTAATTTTGTCAGTGTATGATACTGATAGTGCTTTAAGTCCTTATTTAAGAGGTACATACTGAAGTATTTGTGGGTTAATGGATATGGTTGGAGTTTGCTTGAAAGTATATGTGGGGGGCATGCGTAGGGGTATAATACATGAAATATTAGTCATGAGTTAGTAACTGCTGAAGCCAAATTGGATGGATATGTAGGAATTCATTGTACTGTTGGCTCTGTTTATACAGGATTAATATTTTCCATACTAAAAGGTGCTCTGTTAGGTAACCAGAGTGATCTCGGGAAATAATCAGGAGATAACTGCTTTGGTGTAATACTCTACAAACACAGGTTTTCTTACATGAGTCATGTTCCAAGAGATGTTGCCCAAACCCTTACTGAACTAAAATATGTGGGTCAGAGGTGAGGGGCAGGGAAGTCTCAGTTAAAAAAAAAGAAAAAAGCATGTTTTTTGCCCTGTTAGAAAATACTCCTCTCCTCGTATTTTATGGACCACATGGGCTAAGGGGGTGTCTAGCACTGATTGTTTTGTTTGCTTGTTTGTTTTAATTTAAATGAGACAAGGTCTGGAACTCCTGTGCTCCAGGGTGCCATCCTCAGGGTATCCTCCTGACTCGGCCTCCCAAAGTGTAATTACCCTTTTTTTAAGGGGACTATACTGAATAGTTCTTAAAAATACAGATTTTCAGGCACAGGGGCTCAGGTCTGTAATCCTAACACTATAGGAGGCCGAGGCAGGAGGATCCCTTGAGCCCAGTAGTTCAAGACCAGCCTGAGCGACATGAGAACCCCCATCTCTACTTAGAAAAAAAAAAAAATTTTTTTTTTTTTTTTTTTTTTTTTCCCCCCCAAAAATTAGCTGGTCTGTGGTCCTGGCTACTCAGGAGGTTGAGGTGGGAGGATCACTTGAGCCCAGGAGATGGAGGCTGCAGTGAGCCATGTTTGTGCCACTGCACTCCAGCCTAGGCAACAGAGCAAGATCCTATCTCAAGAAAAGATTATAGATTTAAAATTTTTTTAGTTTTATATATAAATACTACAATAGAAGGGTCTTGATTTACATTGCTGTTAGACTTTTAATGGAAGTAATTTGATGTGTTATAAGTAATGAAATTGAAATAATTAACATTTTTTGGTTATAACCAGTGTTTGCCAGTCATGGTTTAGTACCAGCATGTACCTGTTTAGTTAATACTCTCAACATTGCTAATGAGGTGTAGGTGTCTGTGGGAAAGTTGAAACTTGGAAAGGATATGCAGCTTGCTTCCCCAGGGTAATCCAGCCAGTGAATAGCAGCGCTGAGATTTGAAGGCTGGTCTCTTTGCCTCTAGAGTTTGTGTTCTCCACTGTGATACCTTTCTTCAAGAGCAAATGGACTGAACTACTCAAGTGGGCTTTCTTAGTCATTTCTGTGATTTTTACACATAAACAAACATCTATGTATAGATTTTATGATTCTGACCTTAGTTGGATATTTAATAAGAGTACAAAATTAATGTTTTGTTTTTAGGCATGAAAGATGGCCAGAAGATAACATTCCATGGTGAAGGAGACCAAGAACCAGGACTGGAGCCAGGCGATATTATCATTGTGTTAGATCAGAAGGACCATGCTGTTTTTACTCGGTAAAGACTTTCATCAACCACTCAAATTGATATCTTACATATTTGGGTTGTTGGTTTTGTTTTTTGTTTTTTAAAGTGTTTTCCATTACTTCTTAGAACCTATTTCCCGGAAAGATTGTTAACCATTGTTCGGATCATAAGAGGTTGAATACATAGGATCAGATTTTTAGCTTTTTGTCTCTAAGTATGGAATGTTGAAAATGTGTTTCAGTTAGATGTTTTGTGTGAACCTAAGCAGCAGATGGGTGGGGAAAACATCCCTGGACAAAAATTTGCCCTCAATCTTTGTAAAACAATTTAAGTGCCTTAAAGCTCTCACCAGTTTTCAATCTCAAGTTTATGATAAATTGAATTGCTTTTAATTATAAATACCCAAAAGCATCTCTTTAGGAAACTTAAATTGGAACTCAATACTAAGTATAAATTCAGGTCTACCATTTTGAGCTAAATAACGAGTATGATGAACACTGAAGCACAAGAAAGATTGATGATTAACAGCAAATGTTTGTGATCCATGGCTAACATAACAGACCCTCTGTGTATGCTATATTCCCAGCAACTTGGGAGGCTGAGGTGGGAGGATCACTTGAGGCCAGGAGTCCTAGCTACTGGGGAGGCTGAGGCAGGACAGTGGCTTGAACTCAGGAGTTCAAGGTTATGATCACGCCACTGCATTCTAGCCTGGGTGACAGTATGAGCCCATTTTTTTTTTTTTTAATGGACTGGAGGTGAAATTGGGAACATCTTAAACTAGTTTAGAATTAATTAATATTTTGGCTAGGTCTGGTGGCTCACGCCTGTAATCCCAGCACTTTGGGAGGCCGAGGCGGGTGGTCAGGAGTTCAAGACCAGCCTAGCCAACATGGTGAAATGCCATCTCTGTTAAAAATACAAAAATTAGCCAGGTGTGGTGGCAGGCCGTGAGGCAGGAGAATCACTTGAGCCCCGGAGGCAGAGGTTGCTGTGAGTTGAGATGGCGCCATTGCACTCCAGCCTGGGCAAAAAGAGCGAAACTTGGTCTCCAAAAAAAAAAAGAAAAGAAAAAAAAGACTAATATTTTACAAATGTCTGAAGATAATGGGAAATGTTGTCAAGCTCAGGCTTTTGATGCTGTCATTTGAGAAGGGTATTATATTTATTTATTTATTTATTTTGAGATGGAGTTTTGCTCAACAGGCCCAGGCTGGAGTGCAATGGTGACATCTCGGCTCACTGCAACCTCCAACTCCCGGGTTCAAGCTATTCTCTCACCTCAGCCTCCCGAGTAGCTGGGATTACAGGCGCCCACCACCACGCCCAGCTAATTTTTGTATTTTTAGTAGAGACGGGTTTCACCATGTTGGCCAGGCTGCTATCGAACTCCTGATCTTAGGCATTCCACCCGCCCCGGCCTCCCAAAGTGCTGGGATTACAGGCATGAGCCACCGCACCCGGCCTAAAGATGTTTTATTAATGTGGGTTGGAAAAGGAAAGTCTAAGCATGAGGAGGAGGAAGTGGGCTGTTACGTTAAATATGAAAGGCTGTGTTCACTCACAATATGCCAGGAACTATTTCAGGTTCACCAATGAGGAAATTCTTACAGTCCCTTTAAATTGGACATATCCTCACTGTTTAATTTCATAGAGCCTAAGTTATCTAGGACCCTGCCCAGGCTAGAGTGCAGTGGCACGATCTCGACTCACTGCAACCTCTGCCTCCAGATTCAAGTGATTCTCCTGCCTCAGCCTCCGGAGTAACTGGAACTACAGGTGTGTGCCACCACGCCCAGCTGATTTTTTGTATTTTTAGTAGAGATGGGGTTTCACCATGTTGGCCAGGCTGGTCTTCAGACCTTAGGTGATCCACCCTCCTCAGCCTCCCAAAGTGCTGGAATTACAGATGTGAACCACAGCGCCCGGCCTAACCCTCACTCTTGTGAGGTTTTTTTCCTCTGAGAAACCAGATTTAAAATTAGGTAATGAAACAATTCACGGATGGTAAATGGTAACGGCTGCCTAGAGTGTGTGGAATTACTTCGAATCCTTATCTAGGAAACGGGGCTGGCAGGTTCCACATGTTTGCTCTTCCCAGATCTCTGCTCTGCTTGATTTTTACAACGGGGGAAGAAAAGAGTGTTTGTAAAAGACCCTTTGCTTTTATTAAACAAAAAAGGAGCCTGCTTTGGTACATCTACTGCTTGGTGATTTGAAAAATATAAGTATGTGTCATATTTTATGCAGACGAGGAGAAGACCTTTTCATGTGTATGGACATACAGCTGGTTGAAGCATTGTGTGGCTTCCAGAAGCCAATATCTACTCTTGACAACCGAACCATCGTCATCACCTCTCATCCAGGTATGGGAACTAGGCAAGCTTAAGCTTCTCTCTTCTATTCTAGTATTTTCCTTGTCTCCCGATAACAAAGTGTAGTATAGGCATTGAGGGAAACCCATTGTTTTTCTTTCTCAGTTACATATCCTTCTCTGGGCTGAGATGAAGTTATAAGGTCTTGGCTCTCTTGTCAGCCCTTGGAAAACCCATAAGTGGAAGGTAACAGGATTGCTTTGCCACATAAGTTTTACTCCTGCCAGTGAGCTAGGACAGTGCTCTGTTCTTTATATTCCCTGCCTCATAAAAATGTGACCATACTTAAGGAAGAACTTGGCTTCAATGTTTCTAGGTCAGATTGTCAAGCATGGAGATATCAAGTGTGTACTAAATGAAGGCATGCCAATTTATCGTAGACCATATGAAAAGGGTCGCCTAATCATCGAATTTAAGGTAAGAATACTTGAGAACAATTGGCTTACTAAAATCTGATAAAAAAGTAAAATTTCAGCCAGGTGCAAGTAGCTCATGCCTGTAATCCCCGCATTTTGAGAGGCTGAGGCAGGAGGATCCCTTGAGCCCAGGAGTTTTGAGAACAGCCTGGGCAACATAGTGAAACCCTGTCTCTTAAAAAAAAAAAAAAAAAAAATTTAAAATTTCTGAATGCCAAACAACCTGAAACTTATATATTTCCTTACTCAGCAAGAAATACATGGATCTGGCCACGTGCCTCTGGTGCATTCCTATAATCCCAGTGCTTTGGGAGGCCAAGACAGGTGGATCGCTTGAGCTCAGGAGTTCAAGGCCAGCCTGGGCAACATGGCAAAACCCCATCTCTACAAAAAATACAAAAATTAGCCAGGCATTGTGGCACACCCCTATAGTCCCAGCTACTCGGGAGGCTGAGGTGGGAGGATTGCTTGAGCCTAGGTGGTCAAGGCTGTAGTGAATCAAGATCGTGTCACTGTACTTCAACCTGGGTGACAGAATGAGACCCTGTCTCAAAAAAAGAAGAAAGAAAATTTACCTAATTTACTTATTCCTGTCATGTTGAGCATTCTTTGTTAACAAGTTGAGGATGGGGTTTTTTGCATCATTAATTGGATATTTAAAGATAGGTTGTGGGAAGGGTGTGTGGGACAAGTGGGTATTTTACTAATGAAAGGTTGTAACTGGCATCTTAAAGTTGAGAGGCGCTTTATAATAATTGCAGATTTCTTGGCAAAATAGTGTAAGGCTTGATTTGTTAATAGGTATAAAGCAATCCAGTCATTTTCCTGAGTCTTAAATTGGCCTGTCACCACAAAAATATTAATTAAAACTTTTTTTTTTTTTTCCTTTTTGAGATGGGAGTCTTGCTCTGTCACCCAGGCTGGAGTGCAGTGGTGCAATCCTGGATCACTGTAACCTCCACCTCCTGGGTTCAAGCAATTCTCCTGCCTCAGCCTCCTGAGTAGCTGGGATTACAGGTGCCTGCCACCACGCTGGGCTTTTTAGTAGAGATGGGGTTTCACCATATTGGCCAGGCTGGTCTCAAACTCCTGACCTCAGGTGATCTGCCCACCTCAGCCTCCCAAAGTGTTGGGATTTGTAATCCCAATTGTATGAGCCACTGCACCTGGCCTAAAAACATCTTTGGATAAGAAAGAACTACCCTTTTGAGAGTAAGAATAGCTTTGTTTAAATATCTCGTGAGAAGGGTTAGGCTGTTGCAGGATGGGTTTTGGTATTAAAAAGTCAGTTTGCTGGATAGAACAGTGGTTGTTAAAGTGCAGTTTTATTTAATGCAATCATTTTTAATAAAGCCTGACTTTTGGTCATAATCTTTGAACTCTAGTTCAGAGTGTGCTATGCACTGTGCCTTTTTAGAGCCTGTTCTAACCTGAGATTGGCAGATTAACCTAAATATTACGTGTTTACATGTGTTTTTCTGGGGAAAATGGGTCCATGATACTCTAAGGAGCTAGTGATGAAATCAGATTGAACAGTAAAAGTTTCTTTTGAAGGTAAACTTTCCTGAGAATGGCTTTCTCTCTCCTGATAAACTGTCTTTGCTGGAAAAACTCCTACCTGAGAGGAAGGAAGTGGAAGAGACTGATGAGATGGATCAAGTAGAACTGGTGGACTTTGATCCAAATCAGGAAAGACGGCGCCATTACAATGGAGAAGCATATGAGGATGATGAACATCATCCCAGAGGTGGTGTTCAGTGTCAGACCTCTTAATGGGCCAGTGAATAACACTCACTGCTGGCATTTAATGTGCAGTAGTGAATGAGTGAAGGACTGTAATCATAATATGCCCACTACTTGCTCTTGTTTTTGTTTTAATATTCAACTATCGTAGTGTTTTAAAAAGTTAAATGAAGAATAAACGCAAATATAAAAGCTCTGACTTTGCCCTGTATGTATGATGACTTCAGTGTGCAAGATGAAGTTTAATACCTGTAAAAACTACAAAGAAGTTCCCCTAGCATTTCTAGGCCAAACCTTGTAATTGACTTCAGTTATGTACGTGGACAAGCTTAGACTGAAATGCTAGGTATATGTATTGGCTTCAGTGTATGACCCTTCATTGTTAAGCTATGAAAGTAAAACTCTGTATTTAACTGGCAATGAGGAAAAAAAAATTTTGTAGAGAAGTGTTGGTCTGTATAGTTCTTTGTATTAAGTGGGATTCATTGTAATGCCTCTGCATTTATTCTATTGCCTCAACTGTTACTTGAAGATGGCGTAATATATAATTTATCCTGTGGTATCAGTGATAAAAATGATACCTTTCTATAGGAGGGGTTTATCATAATATGCTGCTTCTTGAAGGCTTGCACTTCCAGAATTGTTTCCTTCTGCTGTGCCATTCATATATATATATATATATCCATATATATCTTGACCAGTCCTGGTCATTTTTCCCCCTCCTTGTCTGTGGACCATGATAAGCCCAAGTAGTGACTTCAGAGCTGGGTAACATAGAAATTAAAGTGAAAAGACCTTTACGTGGAGAATTTGCATGCATAATATAGGAAGGTGTTCTTAGGTATGTTACAGGATTACTTTAAACCATTTGACTTACGCTCCAAAGTAATGTTGGTAGTATAGCAAATTATGATGAATAGCTTTAATTGTATGTTTAAAAGTCTCATATGTTCACATGCTTAAATCTGGGTATCAGAATTTAAGCAATTCTTGAAATGTATTGTCTCCTTAATATACTAATTACAAAGCATCTCCAATGTGTGTCACTACAGGCTTTTTTTTTCCCAGATATCAAATTTTGGCTTTTAACTAAGACACATAACTTGATTTTAGCTAGTCTGAATGAGTGATACAAAAATACTATTGAACTATAGTTTAATATGAAATAGAATGGAAAGTAAAAGTGGAGGACTGGGTAATGAGCCAAGAAGAAGGGGACTTAGAAAACTGCAAACGTTGAGAAAACTGCAAACATTGGAGTGAGCATGAGAGAACAAGTTCTCATAAAGAATACAAGTTTCAAAAGGAGAAAAACTATGTGTTTAAAAAATAAGGTTCCCAAACCATCAGTGTTTGTCAACTTCCTTTTAGTCTGTGCCAGCCACCCACAGCTACCCTAAAGTTAGAGATGTGAAGCAGATGTTCAGGAAAGTATAATTGATCAGTGTTCAAAAAAGTGCTTGTGACAGATTTCAATTTTCACTGGGTTTGTGTACAAATTCTAAAAATTTCTCAACCTGTATTTTAATGCATTTAAGAGCATTGTTTAGGGCCGGGCACGGTGGCTCACACCTGTGATCCCAGCACTTTGGGAGGACAAGGCAGGCAGATCACCTGAGGTCAGGAATTTGAGGCCAGCCTGGCCAACTTGGTGAAAACGTGGTGTACTTTACTAAAAGTACAAAAATTAGCCAGGCGCGATAGCACTCACCTGTAGTCCCAGCTACTCGGGAGGCTGAGGCAGAATTGCTCGAACCCAGGTCCGGAGGTTGCAGTGAACCAAGATCGCACCATTGCACTCCAGCCTGGGTGACAGCAAGACTTCATCTCAAAAAAAAAAAAAAAAACATTGTTTATAGGGCACTTAAAATTTTTTACAAATCTCACACAAGGTTTTCAGCGTTTTCAGTCATAAGGGAAATGCACATAAAAACTAGATACCACTTCATACCTAATAGGATAGCTCTAGTCCAAAAAATGGAAAGTAAGAATATGGAGAAATTGGAACCCTCTGTACTTTGTTGATGGTAATGTAAAATGTTGCAGTTGCTGTAGAAAAGTCTGGCAGCTGCTTAAAAAGCTAAACATGGAATTAGCACATGACCCAGAGCTGGCCCTCCTTTTTGGGTTTCACATCCATGGATTTAGTCAACTTTGGATCAAAAACAATTGAGAAAAATCGTTTTCTGACCATGTACAGACTTCCTAAACAAAAAAGTATAACAGCTGTTTACGTAGTATTTACATTGTATTAGGTATTACAAGTAACCTAGAGCTAGATGGCTAAATTATGCAGGATGTGTAGGTTATATGCAAATAACCATGCCATTTTATATCAGGGACTTTGAGTACCCTCAGATTCTGGTATCCATGGAAAGTCGTGGAACCAGTACCCCCATGGATACTGAGGGATGACTATACAAAAGGAATTAAAAACAGGAAAGAAGGCCGGGCGCGGTGGCTCATACCTCTAATCTCAGCACTTTGGGCAGCCTAGGCGGGCGGATCACCTAAGGTCAGGAGTTGAAGACCAGCCTGGCCAACATGGTGAAACCCCGTCTCCACTAAAAAGACAAAAATTAGCTGGGCGTGGTGGTGGGCGCCTGTAATCCCAGCTACTTGGGAGGCTAAGGCAGGAAAATCGCTTGAACCCAGGAGGTGGAGGTTGCAGTGAGCCAAGATTGTATCATTGTACTCCAGCCTGGTTGACAAGAGCGAGACTCTTGTCTCAAAAAAAAAAAAAAACTCGTATGGTCAGTGTTTACTGCGCATTCTCAACAGTCCAAAGTGGAAACCTGAGTGAGTGTCCACCAACAAATGGTTAATGTGTACATATAAATCTCTAAATATACATGTGTACATATACTGTGAAATACACAGCCATTAAAAGGAATACTTTTTATACTTCCCCCAAATATGAAGCACTTTACTGTTTGATACATGGATGAACCTTTAAAACATGCTAAATGAAATAAGTCAGACAAAAAAGGACAAATATTGTATAATTTCACTTATATGAACTAAACTAGGCAAATGCATTGAGGCAGAAACAGCACCAAAGGCTGAGGGGAAGGGAAGGAGAAGTTAATTGACAGTGTTACAGGGCTTATGTTTAGGGTGATGACATTTTGGAAATACAATAGTGGTTGCATACCATCGTAAATAATGCCACTGAATTGCACAATTGTTTAGGAAAATTTGTTATATGTTTTACAATTAACACTAAAAGTCATATTAGGTCGGTTGGTGCAAAAGTAACGTGCCATTACTTTTAATGGCAAAAACCGCAATTACTTTTGCACTAACCTAATAGTTACATCCTGAAGAGGCAGAAACTGATAGGTTTGTCTGTGTAGTTTTTTAGCTTGTATTATTACTACCACTAACAGCCTCTGTTGAGCCCTTTGTTACTATGTAAGCAGCCATATTTAATTCTCAGAACAATGTAATGAGGGAGAGCCTATGAAAAAACAAAGCCCCTTAAAACATTAACCAGGGTCATCATCCACAAAAATAGAAGTTCCAGCACTAACTGCTTTCTCTGTGATGCTTCTCCTGCCCATTCATACTTATAGGGAATAGAAGTAGAGGCCAATTATGTCCCTTGAGAGTGCTCTTGGAACAGTGGCAAATTTTCTGTACGTGAAATTATCTTCTCAACTTTTTTGTACATATGGTACTGGTTCTTAACCTTGGCTACCATTGGAATTACCCGGGAAACATTAAAACACTGATTAGGTCCCACCCTCCAGGGATTCTGTATAGCTCGGCTGGGTGTAGCCTAAGCATCAAAATGATTATGCGCAGCCAAGGTTGAAAGCCACCAACACTGACACGTGGATTTAATATTAACCACTTGGAACAATACCACTGTTAAAATTGCCATGGAAGGTTAAATAATGGGCAGCCTTGCTATTGCAAGCTTGCTATTGCAAGTTTGGTTTGTTTTTGTTTTTGTTTTTTTTGAGACCAAGTCTCGCTCTGTCACCCAGGCTGGAGTGGTGGCATAGTCTCAGCTCACTGCAACCTCTGCCTCCCAGGTTCCAGCTATTCTCCTGCCTCAGCCTCCTAGGTAGCTGGGACTACAGGCGTGTGCCACCATGCCCGGCTAATTTTGTATCTTTAGTATAGAAACAGGGTGTCACCATGTTGGCCAGGCTGGTCTTGAACTCCTGACCTCGTGATCCGCCCACCTCGGCCTCCCAAAGTGCTGGGATTACAGGCTTGAGCCACCGCGCCCGGCCTATTGCAAGTTTTAAACAACCTGACCAGGGAACTTCCTAACTTGGACATACACTTCATAGCAATTTCTTCTCTTAAAATAGTGGAAAATGAAGCTGTAAAAGCACAGTGAATGAGAACACTAGCAAGCTATGGCAATTTGAAAAAATGTGATTTTAAGAGTGAGTCTTGCACCTTTATCATTTAAATTTGGTTATCTCAGCATGAACCTTCTGAGACTGACAGCAAGAATTAAAACACCTTTTGTATATGCGGAAACTACACAGTAGTCTACCTGCTCTCAAATTTGAGCATGCTTGCTGGGCTCCACCACCAATTTTTGATTCTGTAGGTCTGGGATAGGACCTTAGAATGTGTCTATCAGGTGACACTTTAAGAACCACTGTTCTAGCACAAGCCAAAAGAAGTGACAGCAAAGACTGACATCCAGAATCCTGTAATTCAGTTCTCTCTACTCATCTCACTACCTGTACTCTGCTTAGGTGAATGTGTTTGCAGCATGTGGAGGAACAATCCATGTATTCTTTGCCCCTGCCCAAACCTAAAGATTGAGGAGAAACTGACAGCAATATTGAGAGTGAGGCAAGGGAGAAAAGAAATCTAGCTTTGGAGTCACATCTGGTTTTCATTGCAAGCTTCGTGCAAGTTGGACTGAGTTAGGTGCCTCACGTCCGGAAACCTGTTTCTTCATGTGTATTTGCGCACCCTCATGACATTGTTCTGAGAATTAAATATGGCTGCTTACATAGCAATGAAGGGCTCAACAGAGGCTGTTAGTGGTAGTAATAATACATGCTGGAAAAAAACAACTGGTGAAGATACTGAATTGTACGTGAGATTTATGCCATTTGCTGTTTAAAAAATAAGCCATATTACCCCGAAATACCTCCGCGCAATGTTTTCCAGTCATTAATTCAACAGCTCAGTGGGGGATAGGACAAATGTCCTTATGCTCTTGGAATTAATTTTAACGCCAGGTAGTTTAGCTTCTATGTTAAGTGCTAGAGAGCAGCATCCGTTAAATCTGGTGGCTGCAGCAGAGCACTTCCCTAGGAACCAACTGCACACGCTCAATTCAGAAGGAAGTGCGCGCTGACTACCGGCAGCCGACTCCCGTTTGCGCAGCCGCTGCCACCGGCCCTTAACACGATGTGACCGCCAATTTTGTAACAGTGGCGTCACCCGACGTCTGCAGGCCCTGACAGTTGGCTCTGGCGGGTGTGCAGTCTCCCTAACCCCCGGTAAGGGGCTCTACCGGCCCTGGACCCAAGATGGGACTCCTACCTGCACCCACCCGGAGCAGCGGCGCCCCAGATCCGGCCGTCGGCCCTGCGCGTGCGCTGGAGGGAAGCTGGGCTGTCCCAGCCTTCAGTGCTGGAGGGACGACCGCGTGGGGCTTCAGAAAGGCTAGGCGCCGAGGAGTGTAAGGAGCGTGTGCCCATTTAAAGACAAAATCACTGTTTTTCAGGTTTGTACGAAATGAAGTTGTACAAAAATTAACAAGGGTTACCTGGGAAAGGCAGATTTTCAATTTAGCGTTTACATGTTCACCCAGTGCATTATTTAAAAAGAAGAAAAATATATACTTAACGGCTCCTAATCCAGCTCTTTGCCTGGTATCCCAAGACACCTATCATTTGCCCAGCACATACCTTGCCGCTATGCCACACTGCAGTCCCCGAAAGGTTCCCTGTGCTTAGACCGCCCCCCAGTCCCTCCAGAAAGCCTTTCCCAACCCTTTCGCGTTAAGTGCCCCGCCTCTCATCATCAGAAAGGTAACTTGAGCTTTTATCAGTTTTAATTACTCCTTTTAATTTGCTCTTCTTCCCTATGTTTAGGCAGAAACGAGTCTTTTTTTAACCATATTCGGCACTTGGTGCCAGCAACAGTAGTGTTCATAAAAATTCCTAGAATAAACCAACACGTGCTGACTAGATTCTCCATCTTCATAAATGGTAGTGCAAACTATGCATATCATAACTACCAGCTTCACGAGGTCAAGACTAAGTCAAAAATTCTCAAAGATTTTTCTAAAAATTTTTTAGCATAAACTGTTTCCTCTTTCTAACTTAAACTTAAGTGAACGTGTCTTTCCACTGGGATGGCTGTCTACATGCTCAGGAATCCTGAATTCATGACTATGTTCAACTCCCACGACCATTTTTAAATCATCAAAATGGCAGCAAATGTCATTACCTGGGCCAAAAAGCTGCAGGTTTTATGGCAAATGGGAAATGTGTTATAGAATATGATTGGGAAAGAGGGATTTTTTAGTGCTGCCCAGAAATAATTCAGCAAACACTGAATACTACGTGCCACATATAGGATCATACTGCATTTCAGGTCACAATCAAAGGTAAATTACAAGGCTGGGCGCGGTGGCTCATGCCTGTAATCCCAGCACTTTGGGAGGCCAAGGCAGGCGGATCACCTGAGGTCAGGAGTTCAAGACCAGCCTGGCCAACATGGCAAAACCCCCCTCTACTAAAAATACAAAAATTAGCCAGGCATGGTGGCATGCGCCTGTAGTCCCAGCTACTTGGGAGACTAAGGCAGGAGAATCACTTGAACCTGGGAAGTGGAGGTTGCAATGAGCTGAGATGGCACCACTGCACTCCAGCCTGGGCAACAGAGCAAGACTCCATCTCAAAAAAATAAAATAAATTTTTTAAAAAGGTAAATTACAAGACTACAAAACTTTTTAAAAAACCTTCCCCACTAGTTTGTACCTAATAAATGCTAACATTTAAAAGGGGGCACAAGGCCTGTGGAAATAAGAACTCACGTTCTTCAAAGTAGTGCCTAGCATGGTATCTTCCTCATCATCAGAGGTGCTCTATACATCTTCAGTTGAAACATGAAACAGACATCCATGTGCAAAATATTTTCAAGGGTTCCGTTGGCTTTTACATGTTTTTCTTTAGATAACTGGTAATGATGCACATTACAAAGGAGACTTTTCTAAATCTCAAGTCCTTTGCTAATTTTTCTTTGCAACAACAGCACATTTTCAATGCCAAACCTTCTCCTACAACATACAAAGGGGAGATGCCAGAACTCTGAATTCTTGTAATGGATCCTGCAACCAGTTCTATCCAGAAGATGGACACAATATTCCTTGGAGTTGACTGAACATGTGAGAAGACACAGCTCAGAAGGAGAGGCAGGCTGAGGGCAGTGAAATGAGAACCTATGCATCACCTGGCCTTTTTACACCTTTTTACATGTTAGTCTATCCTACTATCCCAGGAATTCACTTCTGCTGTACTTGAGATTCAGGGATAATAGTGTCACTCCTCCTCCCACATTCTAAGTAAATATGTTAACTAGATGAGCATTTATTTACATTTTAGAACAAAGTCTCCAGAAAGGTATAAAGTTTATTAACATCTTTAAAAAAAAAAAAAAAAAAAGATGGGCCAGGCACGGTGACTCACGCCTGTGATCCCAGCACTTTGGGAGGCCAAGGCGGGTGGATCATTTGAGGTCAGGAGTTTGAGACCAGCCTGGCCAACATGGTGAAACCCCATCTCTACTAAAAATACAAAAAAATTAGCCAGCCATGGTGTTGCACACCTGTAGTCCCAGCTACTAGGGAGGCCGAGGCAGGAGAATCGCTTGAACCTGGGAGGCAGAGGTTGCAGTGAACCAAGATCCTGCCGCTGCACTCCAGCCTGGGCAAAAAGCAAAACTCCATCTCAAAAAAAAAAAAAAAAAAAAAAAAAAAGATGGAACCGAACACAGCTACTGAATATGATATAGTTCCTTATTTACAAGTTTTACAATGGGAGGGACATTTTCACCAGCATTTCAAATAATCAAAGGAGTAGAATTTTTTTCTAGAAATATCAGTATTTCACTCTCCAGGTAGAAGATTAATGAAAACATTAAGTGACTGCACCAGTTAGAAGAAGATAAACTAATACCTTAAAAATATATAAAAAAAGGAAGAGTAGTTGCTACTTAAACATGAATTTTCACAAAATTATTCTTGTGACTAATTCAGACAATCTATTTGCTTAGAAAAGCTGGCAAAAAAAAAAAAAAAAAAAAAAGCACATTACATGAATATGCCTTCATTTAAGTATGTGCTTTCAAGCTGATTTCAAAAGAAAAGTTGAATTATGGTTTCCAGAGCTTTAGGAGTCCATCTTCACTGTAGGTAGCAATCAGGTTCTGATGAGGGTGATGTGCAATACCAATCACATCCTTCTCGTGCACCTGGAACATGTAAAGTACAGGGTTAGGGTGAACAGATCTGCAATAAATCACTCTGATGAGGCTTCCAGAGGTGGGTGAAAGGGAAAAAGAGATCTTGGGAGGCCACATATTCCAAATGGCACAGGAGAAAGATGGAGGAGGGTTTTCCAACTCACATCACATTGTGACATAATAAGAAATAAACTTTAGGCTGGGTGCAGTGGCTCATGTCTGTAATTCCAGTACTTTGAGGGCAGAGGTGGGTGGATCACTTGAGGTCAGGAGTTCAAGACCAGCCTGGCCAACATGGTGAAACCCCGTCTCCACTAAAGATACAAAAAACTAGCCAGGAGTGGTGGCATGTGCCTGTAGCCCCAGTTACTTGGGAGGCTGAGGCAGGAGAATCACTTGAACCCAGGAGGCAGAAGTTGTAGTGAGCCAAGATTACACCACTGCACTCCAGCCCAGGTGACAGAGTGAGACTCCCTCTCAAAATAAAATAAAATAAAATAAAAATAAATAAACTTATATAGTGTTAAGCCACTGAGATCTGGGGATCATCACAACAGCTGACATTAATTTTACTTCTTGAATTTGACATGGAGCTAAATGTTTTAAAACAACATTTTTTATACTGAGGGTCACATTTATAGCTCTGGAAAAGGCACATACTTTAGAGTTCAGAAAGACACAAGTCTTACCATATTTCTTTAGATGAACTTAGTAAGTAATACTCACTGTCAAAGTTCTCTCCAGTTTGCCAGTGACTGTACTGAAACAGTAGAGCACAAAGTCCTCCCCTACACAGTAGATCCATTCACCACGGGGAGAGAGGGCACAGCAAACAAAGTCCCCACCTTCTCTTTTACCAGAACTGAAGCTTCTGACAATCTAGATCACACCACACCCCAAGACAAAACATCAGGATTAGTAGCAGCTCAACCATGTGCAGCATTTTAAACTGACATTTTTACGTTGTTATTTTGCACTTTGGTTTACCATCATTTGTAATTAGATCTCCAGTCCTGCTCATCATGTGCTAATTCCCCTTGCCTGGGAAATATTCAATAGATAAGTAATCTAAACTAAGTGGCAGACAAAAATTTAGAATTCATACATCCCACATCACCAATCATGCCCTAAAGAGACATATTACCCTTAAGCAAATTTCATTGCCATACAAAAAACAATTTTCTAAATCAATATACCAGTAGTTCTCAAAGCTTTCTGGATGTCTGCTCCCCAGTTTCCTCTAACAGAATGAGAAGCTTTCCCCATGCAGGATGACACTCAGTATCTAAGACTTTGCTTGCTCTATTGATACAACATTAAAATCATCATAAACCAAGCTGAGAGAAACCAATCTGAAAAGGCGAAAAGTTTACATACTATATGCTTCCATTTCTATACCATTTTCAAAATGACAAAATTATAATAATGGAAAACAGATCAGTGGTTGCTAAGGGTTAGGGCTTGGGATTAACTTGAAATTTAAAACATGATACCATTTACATTAGCAGCCCCACAGTGAAAATACTTAGGTATAAATCTAACAAAATACATACAATATTTAAATGAGGAAAATTACAAAATTCTGATGAAGGATATCAAAGAACTACACAGAGAGATATTCTATGTTCATGAATAGGAAGACTCAATATGGTAAAGACATCAGTTCTTCCCAACTTAATCTACAGATTTCATACAATCCCAATCAAAATCCCAGCAAATTATTTTGTGGATATTGACAACCCAATTCTAAAGCTTACACAAAGAGGCAAAAGACCCAGAACAGCGAACTCAATGTTGAAAGAGAAGGACAAAGTTGGAGGGCTCACAATACCCAACTTCAAGATTTACTACAAATCTACAGTAATGAAGACAGTGTGGTATTGGCAAAAGAACAAACAGATCAATGGAACAGAATACAAAGCCCAGAAATACATTCAACTGATTTTTGACAAAGTAGCAAAAGCAATATAATAGAGAAAAGATAGTGTTTTCAACAAGAGATGCCATAATTGGACACTTATATGCAAGAAAATGAATCTAGACACAGTAAAATAAAAACCTTACAGTCTTCACAAAAATTAACTCAAAATGGATCACAGACCTAAATGTAAAACTCAAAACTGTATATAAAACTCTTAGAGGATAACAAAAAAGAAAATCTAGATGATCTTGAGTTTGATGACTTTTTAGTTACAACTCCAAAGACATGATCCATGAAATAACTAACAAGCTAGACTTCATTAAAATTAAAATTTTCTACTCTGTAAAAGCCACTGTCAAGAAAATGAGGCCAGATGCAGTGGCTCATGCCTGTAATCCCAGCATTTTGGGAGGCTAAGGTGGGAGGACTACTTGAGGCCAGGAGTTTGAGACTAGCCTCAGCAACATGGCAAGACCCCATTTCCACAAAAAAAAAAAAAAAAAAAAAAAAAAAAAAAAAAAGTTGGGCAGGGTGGCACGTGCCTGTAGTCCCAGCCACTTAGAAGACTGAGGCTGGAAGATTTCTTGAGCCCAGAAGCTCAAGGATGCAGTGAGCTATGATCATGCCACTGCACTCCAGCCTGGGCAATGAAGCAAGACCCCGCCTCAAAAACAAAAAAGAAAATGAAAAGACAAGCCATGGACTGGGAGAAAATATCTGTAAAAACTAGATTTGATAAAGAACTATTATCCAAAATATACAAATAACTCTTAAAACTCAATAGTAAGAAAACAACCCAATTGAAAAATGAGTCAAATACCTGAAACAGACACCTCATCAGAAGTATAGAGATGACAAATGAGCATATGAAAAGATTTCCACATTTCATTAGGGAAATGCAAATTAAAATGAGATACCACTACACACCTATTATTAGAATGGCCAACACCCAGAACACTGACCACACTCAATGCTGGTGAGGATGTGGAATAACAGGAACTCTCATTCACCAAGGGTGAGAATACAAAATGATACATCCATTTTGGAACAGTTTGATAGTTGCTTACAACTAAACATACTTTACCATACAATCTAATAATCACACTACTTAGCATTTACCCAAAGAAACAGAAAACATATTCACACAAAAATGTGCACATGGATGTTTATAGCAGCTTTACTCATAATTGCCAAAACTTGGAAGCAACCAAGATGTCCTTCGGTAGATGACTGGATAAATAAATGTTATTCAGCACTTAAAAAAAAAAAAAGCCGGGTGTGGTGGCTCACGTCTGTAATCCCAGCACTTTGGGAAGCTGAGGCGAGTGAATCACGAGGTCAGGAGTTCAAGACCAGCCTGGCCAAGATGGTGAAACCCCATCTCTACTAAAAATACAAAAATTAGCAGGGCGCAGTGGCAGGCGCCTGTAATCCCAGCTACTCGGGAGGCTGAGGCAGGAGAATCGCTTGAACCCAGGGGCCGGAGGTTGCAGTGAGCTGAGATCGCACCACTGCACTCCAGCCTGGGGGAGAAGGGGAGACTCCATCTCAAAAAAAAAAATAAAAAATAAGCTATCAAACCATGAAAAAACAAGGAGAAAAATGCATCTTATTAAGAAGTCAAAATGAAAAAGTTACATACTTTATGTTTCCAATTACATGACTTCCTAGAAAAGGCAGAACTATGGAGACAGAAAAAGATCAGTGGTTGCCAGAAGTTAGTGGGGAAGGAAGAAGAATAGAAAGGGCACAGAGAATTTCTGGGAAGTGAAACTACTCTGCACAATTCTCTAATGGTAGACACCTGCCATTATACATTTGTCCAAACCTACACAACATGCAACACCAAGAGTGAATCCTAACGTAAACTATGGCCTCTGTGTGTTAATGATGTACGAAATACAGGTTCATCAGTTGTAACAAACGTACCACTCTGGCACGAGATACTGATAGTGGAGAAGGGTGTGCCCGTGGGAGGGACAGAGGAAATATGGGAACCTTCTGTATTTTCTGCTCAATTTTGCTGTGAACCTAAAACTGCTCTTAAAAGTCTATTTTTTAAAAAACAACAAATTATGACAATGGAAAACTGATCAGTAGTTGCCAGGGGCTAGGGTTACAGGGAAGATGTGACTATAAAGATGTAGCATGAGAGTTTCTTTGGGAATAAAACAGTTCTGTATCCTGGCCAGGCGCAGTGGCTCACGCCTGTAATCCCAGCACTTTCAGAGGCCGAGGCAGGTGGATCACCTGAGGTCAGGAGTTTGAGACCAGCCTGACCAACATGGAGTGACCCCGTCTCTACTAGAAATCCCAGCTACTCGGGAGGCTGAGGCAGGAGAATCACTTGAACCCGGGAGGTGGAGGTTACAGTGAGCCAAGATCATGCCATTGCACTCCAGCCTGGGCAACAAGAGCAAAACTCCATCTCAAAAAAAAAAAAAAAAAAAAAAACAAAACAGTTCTGTATCCTGATTGTAATGGTGGTTACATGACTCTATACATGTAATGAAACTTTACAGAACGATTATATCCCTGCTTAAAAATAAATAAATAAAAAGAATGCACGTAAAAACTGGTTAAACCTAAATAAGATCTGTAATAGAGTTAATAACTGTACCAATGTCAATTTCCTAGTTCTGATCATTGTATTATCATTATATAAGATGTTATCATTGGAAGAATTTGAGAGAGCGAAACATAGGAACTCTTCTGTACTATTTTTGCAATTTCTATGTGAATCTAAAATTATTTTTTCAAAATAAAGTATTTTAAAAAGTCAAGCACAGAACTATGAAGTGTGCTCAGGAGATGTACTGGGCAGCTGTAGCTATTATGCAGTGGCCCAAAAGATACTGCAGACCAGCCATCTCAGCTATGGATCCTGAACTACTACTCCATCAGTTATAGAACTCAAAGAATGGAAAGAGAGTACTACATACCAGCCCCTGGGTCTTCTCTATGGTCAGCAAGATCCCCAAGTGTCCAGGCCAATAATCCAACAGCACTACCATACATACCTAGGGCTTCAGTCCTCAAACTTGATGCTTCTGACGCCCCCAGTGCTACTACACAGTCCACAAAAGTGAGACTCCTTGAGAACCTTGCACGTTTTCTGATTAAAAATACACTGAGGATACTGCTGCCTTTCTCCTATTAGTGTTCCACTTTAGATCGTGGTAGCTAGGAGATGTCCTGAGTTGGTAATCCATACTACACTGTATCCCTCTAACTCAGACAAACATTGTTATCTTAAAATCTTCAGTGAGGTTCTGAAGGAGGCTTAAAGACAGATAGGAGCTTCATTTATCCAAAGGATGAAAGTACTTAATAGACAGACACCCAGGGGAAAGGAGATCACTTTTGAAATACCAAAGAGATGTTCTACAGAGCTATAAATAAATCTGAAAAACAAATACAGCTTATACGGTTTACAGAGAAATGAACCCAAATTTGGTTATTGGGAGGGTGGGCCTGGACCAGGAAGTGCTGATTTGGGAATGGCCCACAGGTCCTGTGCAAGGGTACGTTCTGAACACTCACCTGCCCCTGCATGTTCATGATGACCACCGTGTTTGATCTGTTGCACACCACAAAGTGCTCAGGGTTTTTAGGAAGTAGAATCACACTGTTGACAGTAATATCTGTCCCCGCGGTGCTGCCCAGGGATTTAAAGGTATTTGAACATTCTGTGGTCTTCATATTCCAGATCTACCACACAGAAATTTAAGTTATAAACCTTTTTGGGTATAAAAATTTCTAAAGTTTTAGAGTTTAAAACATTAACAGTTCACTAAAAAACAGTAGAAATGACTCGGGAAAAAAGTTTCTTACTTGATTTTAGGTCCAATCAAATATCCAGCACTGCCATATACAGTTTTCCCTCGGTATCTGTGAGGAATTGGTTCCAGGATCTCCTTTAGATACCAAAATCCAAGGATACTCAAGTCCCATAAATAAAATGATGTATTTGCATATAACCTATGCACATCCTCCTGTATGCTTTAAATCATCTCTAGATTACTTATAATACCTAATACAATGCCCACACACCACTTCCTTTGTATGGATTCAAATGTAGTACTTGGCATGGGCAGATTTAAGTTTTGCTTTTTAGAACTTTGTGGAATTCTTTTTTCCCCCAAATATTTTCAATTTGTGATTGATTGAATCCATGTTCCAGATACAGAGGACCAACTGTATAGAGTAAGCATTCATCATGTACTTGTTGACTAACTGGCAAAACAAAAGTCACAAACTAAAACTTAAAATCTTTTAAAAATCTATGATCTTTTCTCATACATTTTTCCTTAGCCAATAGAGCTCTCTCTCTTTAAAATTAATTGTTGGTCAACAATGCTACTGTCATAAACAACCAGAAAACTACCCTTGTCTGGATATCAAAACCAAACAGGGGGTCGGGCATGGTGGCTCACGCCTGTAATTTCAGCACTTTGGGAAGCCAAGGCGGGTGGATCACTTGAGGCCAGGAGTTCAAGACCAGCCTGGGCAATATAGTGGGATCTTGTCTCTATTTAAAATAATTAAAATAAAATACAAACAAACAAAACAAAAACAAATATAAAAACAAAAACAAAACGAAACAAAAAAAATCTTTTTTTTTTGAAGAGATGAGATTTCGCTATTTTGCCCTGTTGCCCCCGCTGGCATTAAACTCCTGAGTTCAAGCTCACTTCAGCTTCCTGAGTACGGGACTACAGGCAGGTGCCACTAAGCCTGGCTCAAATAGATGTTTTTTAGCTTGAGACTCTATCCTGAGATTTTGATGTGGTAGGTCTAGGGTGAGGCGTAGGCATTTTTTAAAAAGCTACAAATGATTCCAATGTACGGTTTATACTGACAATGACTGAACGGAAGTCACAATGTTAGCACACACACATGAGGAACTTTGAAGTGGAAGCTACTCTTGGCCACTTGTATTACTTTTCCCAGTCTATCTTTTCACTTTGTCCTTCTGGGCTCTATGAACTGAAAGGGTTAAATCAGGTAGCACAGAAATCTGAGATGTGTTTAGAGAAGGGATGGATCAAACATTAAGTAGCATTGTCCTGATACCACTCAATTCATCAGGTACAAAGTCTCTAAGCCATGGACTCTGCTGTGTTTCCTCTGTGCCTTCCACGGAGCTTGGTACAAAGCAGATGTTGAAGAAATACCCATAAACAGGAGAAAACAGTTGCCCTGGGGTCAACACTGTTATCGCCTACCCTAATCTCCTCTGAAGCCCAGTTGCTTAGAAGAAAAAATGAACATTTCAGGAATTAAGAACACTAAGGCTTCCAGTGTTTTCCATTCAAAAGGTCAGTGACATGCTTTGCCCCACTCGCTGCAGAACTAAGGGGGAAAGACCACGAAATAAAGAAGCTTAGATAAGCCATCTCCCAGTGGCATTTACAAGTTGTGAGGCACATATGCATAGCATGAGAGCAAATCCCATGACTGAAGTACTAACAGCTCTGTGTGATTTCCCCATACATCCCAAGGGAGCATACATCTCCTGCCTTCAGGTTTCCGGTTCGATTTCCAATCATGAACAGCAATTTCAGACGGTGGTCTGACATACATACATACATTTATTGATTGACTGAGACAGGTTCTTGCTCTGTTGCCCAGGGTGAAGTACAGTGGTGAGAAAATTGCTCAATGCAGCCTCAAACTCCTGGGTTCAAGTGATCCTTTCATCTCAGCCTCCCAAGTAGCTAGGAATACAGGTATACGCCGCCACACCTGGCTGTCTGAATTTTAGATACTTAAATATGTATCTAAAATGTCTAAATATTTGTGTTAAAATGTTTTATTAAAATGTCTAGATCTTCTGCCACAAAGTACTCACTCACATAAGGCAATTCAAAAAGATTAGGTCCAGAATGTAGATAGAGTGTCTCAAAGATCTCTAATAATTTTCTATTTGGGTTTCTCGTATATTTTCTAGGAAATGAGACCCTCTTTTCAAATAACTAAATCTTTAAAGGTACTGAAGATCCATTACTTTCAGCAAATTACTTATTAAATAACTATCTAGGAGAAGGCTTAGTTTTACTCAACACCTCTCCTATTCCTCTATAAATGCTACTAGGAAGGCCCTAAATTTGGGGACCAGGAGTGCAGTGAGGCTGTGCAACAAAAAAGAGATCTATTTATTAGGCCACTGAGCCTTTCGTGAATTTGACTGTTAGCAGGTGGACCATACCTATGGCAAAACAGATTTAACCACCATATGTATCTGTGAATGAGGGATGGCTTAAGTTTGGGACTCTTCACCCTTCCTCTTTTCCTACACATGATAAAGTTTGTTTGGATTGAAAAGGTTTGAGATTTGGGTCCCAAGGCCAATGGGAATTACCCACAGAATACTGTTGTTGTCTCAGACTCACCTCAATTATGGCTAAAATAGCCAGTAAAGAGGTTTACTACAGCACAATCATTCCCATTATCACCACTGAAAACTCTTCAAAGGACAAAGATGGGGTAGACATCCCAAAATAAACCGATAGCAAATACTTAACCTTTACAGTGCCATCAGAGGATGCACTAATAATGTAATGTCCATCTTGTGTAAATGTTGCTTCGTTAACAAAGGAGGAATGGCCACGAAATTCCTTCAGGGTTTTCCCAGATTTTAAACCATGAATTCTACCAAATGAAAGTAAATGAAAAGAACAATAAATATTTAATATCTTATGGTTGTGATCAATGATTGAATGCATTTTAGATAAATTACAGAAGCTCATGCTATAATATTAAGTGAAGAGGGCTATGTGATTGTGTATATGGTGTAATTTTCACTATATCAAACAATTAAACAAAAGCTTTGCAAAGAAAGAGGCTGGAAGAAAATATGCCAGTAATACCACAAGCTTCTGTTCAGGGATAGACCTCTAAAAAACAGGTTAACAGGAGACTGAGGTCAGTGGGTCTCAGCTGGGTCCTTTAGAGGATAGCAGACCCTCTAATGTGATTATGATGCAGGTAGGTCCATAAGACCATACTCTGAGAAACATAAATCAGTGCTACCCCCTTTCAAATCTCTCTTCTGGGTAGAGACTCAAATGACAAAACGACAAGTGTCAGCTGTACTTTGGGGACATAAAGTCTCACATACCTTCCCTCTCCATATCACACCATCATAGTAAAAGCATCATGGTAAAAGCATAAGGAATCACTAGTACCTCCCTCCATGGCCTCATTATTTCAAACTCAAGTGAGAGCAGTTTTTGGGATTTTTACTTACCTAATTGTCTGGTCAAAAGAAGCACTAAGGATCTGACTGCTATCCTTAGAAAAGCTTAGACAGGTGACACCCTTACTGTGTGCCCTCTCAAATCTCCTTAAACATTGTCCACTCTGAATCTTCCACACCTTTATTTGGGAAAAAAAAAAAAAGAATTAAAAAAAACTTGTAAAGTGTCCTACTATTAATAGCCCACAGAGCCAGGCAAGATGCAATGCTCACTAATGTACTGAAACAGCATTAAAAATGCATGCTAATAGCTGAATGTGATGTGTCTGGTTCACGTAGTACAATGGTAACTGAATCCTTTGAAACTTAAAACTCTTTCCTTGTAAATTATTAAAACAAAAATACACACTCTAAGTTCATTTAGCAGAGACCATTTCTGCAATTTCTGTAGCCCAGGATGTATTTCTAGCATTAAATACAAACCACAGCAAATTGGCTATTAGACCATCCCCTAAAAAAAAAAAGCCAGTTATTTTGATTTTTATACAGCAAGCCAGGGTGGTACAATAGAAAGGGCATAAGCAGATATGAACTAAAGTCCCAGATCTATCACTTACCAAGTATGTGACCTTAAACATGTTATTGGATCACCCAGGCAGAGTTATTAAGATTACATAAGAAAAAGTAAAGTGATTAGCATAAAGCTGATGCTCAATAATCAGTAGCTATTATTATGCTGAATATCATATGTAGGACACTACCCCATAGCAGAACATTCAAAATGCCTACATATGAGAGGCTGTGGCACTAATCCATACCTTGATTTTTCCATCTTGGGCCCCAGTTGCTAACATTTCTGTATCTCTGCTGAAACACATGCAGAGGACAGCATCATCCATCATCATAAAGTTATCCTGGGCCTGGTACTTAAGATCCTAGAGAAACAATGGTTAGCAGTTATCAAAATAACACAAAGCCAAGAAAGACCCCAGATCTCTACAAACTCACAAAAACCAGGGCAATGGATTGTACCTACTCTAAACCCCCAAAGTAAATAGAAGTGCCGTGCATACATGTTCCTAGTAACTAGTTCCTAGTGATATTGCTGGGGATAAATAATTTTATACAATTCAAATTAGTATTATAAAAAATACCCACATACTACTCTAGATCTTTTGCTTACTGATTTTTTTCTAGGCAAAATTTCTCTAATTTCATATTTTACATCTTTAATAAATCTGAATTTACCTATTTTTGTATGATGTGGGAAACTAAACTAATATTTTTTCAAATCATCAGCTCCCTTTCCTGAAACAGTTTACTGACTAATCTATTTATTTGTGATGCTTCTTTTATTATCCATTATTGTTCAAACGGATTACCTTTCTTATTTTTTTCTAATTATAAAGTGAGACTGCTTCCTGGTTTAAAAAAATAAAAGCAAACTATACAGAAATATATAAAGTAGAAAGTAAAAATCACTCATAAATCCACTACCCATAGAGTGGAATTTGGTACTTTACGATAAAAATTACATTTTTTTTATTTATTTTTGAGACAGAGTCTTGCTCTGTCGTCCAGGCTGCAGTGCAGTGATGCAATCTCAGCTCGCTACAACCTCTGCCTCTCGGGTTCGAGCAATTCTCCTGCATCAGTCTCCTAAGTAGCCGGGATTACAGGTCCGCATCAAAAGACCCAGCTAATTTTTATATTTTTAGTAGAGACAGGGTTTCACCATGTTAGCCAGGCTGGCCTCGAACTCCTGACCTCAGGTGATCTACCAACTTCAGCCTCCCAAAGTGCTGGGATTACAGGCATGAGCCACTGCGCCTAGTCAAAAATTACATTTTAAATCAGTGGATAAAAGTTAGTAAATAGCTATTTGGGGAAAAAACTAAGTTGGAGCTATACCAACTTTATCCCGCTAAACAAATTCTAGAAGGGTCAAAAATTAAACATAAAATAAAAGATTAAAGTATTAGAAGAAACTGTAGGAGAAAAGATGAATAAATTTGATGATATAAAAAAATTTTAAGTCTGTAAAACAAAACAAGCAAAATCAAGAGATAAAAGTCAAAATTTTAAAATATTTGTAATGTATATTATAAAACTTCATTTCCTTAAAATATAAAGAGCTCCTACAAATCAATAAAGAACCATCCAACAGAAAAATGGGCAAAAGATATTAACAGACTTCATAGTGTAAGAAATATTAGTGGCTTCTGTAAAGTAAAAAAGAAATATTGGTGGCTTTTCACATATAAAAAGATGTTTAACTTCCTTCATAAGAGAAACAGAATTAGTACTACAATTAGGTTAGATTGGAAATGATCTTAAATAAAATGGGTGGTTAAATATATCATGGTTCAATCCATGCAATGTAATATAATACAGCAATAATCTCCAACATATGCTATAAAAAGCAAGAAGTGTAACAGGGTATATAGTATGCTATCATCTGTATTACAAAATTTTGAAAAGGATACATAGTAAGTAACACACACACATGATATTCCAGGAAAGTTACACAAGAAACTGGTAATCCTGGCTGGCCCAAGGAAGGCAAATGACTAGCTGAGGTACAAGTGTAGGAGCAAAACACTACTTGAGTAACTTTTTCTGTTTTTTTGAATGTTGTATCAGTTGTACATATAACCCCTTGAAAAAAAAATTTTTTTTTACACATGCCTGTAATCCCAGCTACTCTGGAGGCTGAGGAGGAGAATCCCTTGAACCCGGGAGGCGGAGGTTGCAGTGAGCTGAGACCGTGCCCCTGCACTCCAGCCTGGGCCACAAGGGCGAAACTCTGTTTTGTTTTGTTTTGTTTTTCCCCCGAGATGGAGTTTTGCTCTTGTTGCCCAGGCTGGAGTGCAGTGGCATGATCTCGGCTCACTGCAACCTCCACCTCCCACGTTCAATCAATTTTCCTGCCTCAGCCTCCCGAGTAGCTGGGATTACAGGCACCCACCACCAGGCCCAGCTAATTTTTATTTTATTTTATTTTACTTTTAGTAGAGATGGGGTTTCACCATGTTGGCCAGGCTTGTCTCAAACTCCTGACCTCAGGTGATCCACCCGCCTCAGCCTCCTAAAGTGCTGGGATTACAGGCCTGAGCCATTGCGCCCAGCCTGAAAAAAAAATTTTTTACTTGTAAAAATAATAGATAATAAAACAATTATAGATAAAAAAGGTCCTCCCTTGGTTAATAAAATCGGAATTTAATTAAAAATACCGTTTTTTGCTTTTTGTTTTTGAGACAGCGTTGCTGCCCAGGCTAGAATACAGTGGCACAATCATGGCTCACTGCAACCTCAAACTCCTGGCTTGAGGGATCCTCCCATTTCAGCCTCCCAAGCAGCTAAAACTATAGGTGTACACAAGCATGCATGGTTAATTTAAAAAAAATTTTTTTTTGGTAGAAACATGGTCTCACTATGCTGTCCAGGCTGAGTTGAACTCCTGGGTTCAACTAAGTGATCCTCCTGCCTCAGCCTCCTGAGTAGCTAGGACTACAGGTGTGCACCACTGTCCCTAGCTTTAAATGAGTTTTTTAATTACAAAAGTAATACATGTTCATTACATACAGATCCTTTTTCAACTAATCTGATTTAGAGTGTGGCCATAGGTAAGTAATTTAAAGTAGGTAATTTTTCCACTGGGAAGGTTAACACATTTAAAATACTTTACCTTTCTGATTTTTCCAGTAGTAAAGTTCCATACTTCAATGAATCCATCAACAGATCCAGTGACCAAATACTGACCATCTGGAGAAAATCGAGCACACTCCACATGTGATTTCTGACCAAACTGTTTCAAATGAAACAATGAAACAGATGCATTTTTATCTGGTGGACTTAAAACAATTCCTATTTTAACCTTTTGAGAAACCCTGCCCTAGCATAAAGTCAGAGCTGGCCCATATTATAGAGTATTGGAGGGGTATTTCTGTACCTGGACGCAGGGAGCTGGGTGGATGTATTTTTCTCTGACTTAGTTTTATGTCTAGGCACTAAGTTGAAGCTAGTTTTTTGAATGTGAGACATTTCCAAAGGAAAGGACAAAAGCTATTTTAACATGGGACTTAGAACAAGTAATCTTGTTAGCTCAGACTGTAAGGTTTTGCTAGAATAGGCCACTGTTAGCATGACTTTCACACTCAATATGGCCTAATATGTTCCTGTTGTGTATCTCAGGGGGAAAAAACTCATTTTTTCAAAGTAAATGTATGTTTCCCTATATTATTTTGTAAATAAACTTTCTATCAGTGTTTCACAACCTTCATTTAATCAAGTGATAATGTGTAGCTGACCAAACCTAGAAGAAAACTACAGAAAATTAGGTAGAAAAAACAAAGAAAAGCTCTAATGTGGATTTCACCTTAAATGCCAAAAAAGGAAAGTGTTTATAACAGAAAATCTTAGCCCAGCAGCATAATAATGATAGATTTCTATTTGTCTCAAGGTTTCAAGCAGAGTAAATAAAGGTGCTGCTCAAAAATATCTTTATCTGCAAGTTAGAATACATAATCCAGAAAAGGCAAATCCAAAATGTTAACCCAAAGTCAAAGATTTGAGGAATATGAAGTATTTTAAAATCCAGGAATTTAGAGCACAAATCCAGAGAAACTGTAATACAGAGATGCTAAAGTAGCAAATACACTTGTAATTCTCGGAATTACCTCGAAAACTTTTTCCTAGAAAACTCTCAGATTTAAAAAAATAAAAAATAAAAAAAAACCACACCATAAGATGATAAAATCATTTTCCTCAAACATCACGTAAGCCCACTTTGTAATCCCTCACTGGCACTCTGCCTGCACATAGCAGGCAAAACAAAAATGGTAAACAGGAGAAGTACATAGAAAGTTCAGTCCCAGGTGTAACCAAAAAAGAACTAACCATTCTTCCAAATGCAGGCTTCTTGGGAAGAAGTGCAAGGGCAGATGGTGGGCTAGATGTCAAGCTAGATGTCCATCCACTAGATGACACATCTGAGGTGTACCACTCCCAGGCCACAGCAGTATCCCAGTGGACACCTGCAGCAACCTTGAATATTGTCAGAGCTGGAGAATGAGTTATCCCCCTCAATTATCCAAGCCCCTGGCACAGGGCCTGGCTGAGACCATGACAAGTCCTCAACAAATGATTACTGACTGGCTGAATGTCTTAGGATCCTACCTTAATATGCCTGCTCAGTTGTGTAGGAAACTTTTCTTCTTCCACATCTTTGACAGCTGCCTTGCCTCGAAACAAATCTATGGTCATACCAGGAGGAAGCAATCCCTGATGCTGCTGCCACTTCAGTGCCTATGAGGAAAAAAAAAGTATAGCAATCCGTTCAGGTGCTTTTAAGATCTGGTCATGAGTGCTCAGAAACCAAGCCCGAAAGGATGAGGTTCAGAGAAAGCTGTGAGCCATCTAGACCCCAACTATTTTTGGCCATCCAAACATAACATAATCTGTGCTCCTCTGTGTGTCCAAGAACACAGGCTGATCTAAGGGTGGAAGGGGACTCTGAGAGCCAACAAGTCTATCATCCACCTATTTTCTTATAGGAGTGGCTCTTTTGTTATAAACAAAACTTGGAAAACAAAAATCTCCCATAGTTCTAACACTCAAACACACCCACTATTAACATTTTATATACTACCTTCCAATCATCCCCTCAACATATGTGTTTCATTAACCTAGTTGTAATTATACTATATGTAAAATTTTATTTTCTCCTGTTTTCACCTATCAATAGATCGTATTAGTCACAGCTATCATTTTAATGGCTATAAAATATATCCCATCTAGTAGATGTCTCACAGTTAACATAATCAATATATAAGTGGACATTTACACTGTTTCCAATTTTTCAATCACCTAAATAATGCTGCAGTGAACACCTTTGGACATAAAGCTTTTTCTGTTTTGGGGATATTCCCCTCCTAGGGTATATTCCTGGAAAAGAAATTACTAAATCCGAAAAAGAACATGAATGGTTAAGGCTCTTGATATATTTGATATATACTGCCAAACTCCTTTCCAAAAGGGCTGCTTTCCAAAAAAAGTTGCAGTTGCAATAGTGTTCACAACTGCATTATGAGAGGTGAAATAATGAACTTTGGAGACAGATGGTCCTAGGCTGAATCATTCACCAGCTATGTCATTTTGACTCCCAGTTTGGCCAACTGAAAAAGTCAGGAAAAAAAGCCTAATTCGGGGGCCAAGCATGGTGGCTCACGCCTGTAATCCCAGCACTTTGGGAGGCCAAGGTGGGCAGATCACCTGAGGTCAGGAGTTTCAGGCCAGCCTGGCCAACATGGTGAAACCCCATCTCTACTAAAAATACAAAAATTAGCCGGGTGTGGTGGCGCATGCCTGTAATCCCAGCTACTTGGGAGACTGAGGCAGGAAAATTGCTTGAACCTGGGACACAGAGGTTGCAGTGAGCCAAGATCGCGCCACTGCACTCCCAGCCTGGGCGACAGAGTGAGACTGTCTCCAAAAAAAAAAAAAAAAAAAGCCTAATCCACAGAGAATAAAACAAAGTAAGTGAAGCCTGTATAATAAGCACATGTTCACATAATAAGCACACAATGTTTATTCCCCTTTCCTTTTGTTATACCAAGAAAACTCAATAATTTTTGGATATCATTTAAAACGCGGGTCCCCGACCTCTGAACTGCGGACCAGTACTGGTCCATGGCCTGTTAGGAACCCAGCAGTACAGCAGGAGGTGAGTAGCCAGGGAGCGAGAGCATTACAGTCTGAGCTCCACCTCCTGTCAGATCTGCGCAGCATTAGATTCTCATAGGAGCATGAACCATATTTTGAAATGAGCATGTGAGGGATCTAGGATGCATACTCATTATGAGAATCTAATGCCTGATGATCTTAGGTGGAAGAATTTCATCCCAAACCCATCCCCCTGACCCCCACCACCATCTGTGGAAAAACTGTCTTCCACGAAACCAGTCTTTGGTGCCAAAAATGTTGGGGACTGCTGATTTAAAAATTTTAGCTAATTTAATAGGTAGAAATAGAATACCCTACTTTAGTCAGTTCTCTGATTAATGAGTTGAACTTTTCTCTGTATTTATTAGATATATTTCCTCTTCTGTTAACTGTTTATGTTATTTGCTCACTTATCTATCATAGTCTTACCATTCTCACCAATTTGTGAGCTTTAATGTGATAAAGGTATTTGTTGTTTGCTGTAAAGAATTCTTTTACCAACTTTTTTTTTTAAAGAGAGGGGTTCTCACTCTGTCAGGCTGGAAAAGTGGCATGATCACAACTCACTGCAGCCTTGAACTCCTGGGCTCAAGTAGTCCTTCTATCTCAGCCTTCCAAGTAGCTGTGACTATGTCTATTTTGGATTACAGCTTTATAGGTTTCTTTTCACCTTAAGTTCCATTCTCAAGTGATGAAATCTGTTTACCTTTTCCTTGGTGTTTAATCTCTAAGCTTGGGAAGACTATCAGGTTTGATAGATTATATTATCTCCCAGTGTTTTTCTATTATCTTAAAATATCTAACTTTCTATCTGAAATTATGCTACATAAAATATGGGAGCAGGCTCCGATCTGACCTCTCCCCCGCAATTCTAAAGTCAGTGTCTCAACATCATATATTGTAATGTATTTTTCTCTTATTCCTAGGTTTTGTGGTATTCCCCATTGTCATCCATGGAATTATTATAAATAACAGAATAGGTTTTTGCACTGTTGTTGCACTGGTTGCAACAGATATTCTTGTGCCCACTACCAAAATGATGCAAATTATAGGTCTTTATTAAATGCAGTATTTCTAAGCCTAGTATACTCTCAACATTCTTCCTTTCTAAAGTTTCTTTGCTAAATATATTTTTTCTTTTTCTTTTTTTTTTTTTTAATTGAGACAGAGTCTCACTCTGTCACCCAGGCTGGAGTGCAGTGGTGCAATCTTGGCTCACTGCAAACTCTGCCTCCCGGGTTCAAGTGATTCTTCTGCCTCAGCCTCCCAAGTAGCTGGGATTACAGGTGCGCACCATGATGGCCGGCTAATTTTTCTATTTTTAGTAGAGATGAGGTTTCGCCACGTTGGCCAGGCTGGTCTCCAACTCCTGACCTCAGTTGATCCGCCCACCTGGGCTTCCCAAAGTGCTGAGATTACAGGTGTGAAACACCATACCTGGACACATTTTTACTTTTCTTACTCTACATGCTTTCCCTAGGTAATTACATTTACAGCTTCAACTACTACTGTAATTTCCAAATCTATAATTTTAGCCAAAACCTCTAGGTTAAGGTCCAGATTCACAGATCCAAGGGCCTATACTGCAAGTTTCCACTTGTATGTCCCAAGGGAACTTCAACACATCTAAAAACGGATCATTTCCCCTATCCCTAGTTTCTACCCCCAGCCCCCAACAAATCTGTCCTTCTTATATTTTCTACCAAGTCACTCAAACCAGAAACTAAAGGGAAACGAAACCTAGAACCAAAACCTCACTTGCTCTTCACATCTAAACAATTAAATGTAGAACACATGAGCTTATTTCCACTCTCTCTAGAAAATCCACTAAAGTGATGGTAATTAAGGAATAAAAAAGATACATGCCCCAAAAGACAAAGAGAATGGGAGAACAGCAAGAAAAAAATGTTAGTTAAATTTTAGAAGGTGAAAAGTGAATGGACTAGTGGAAACCAAAAACAGAGAAAACTGAAACCTAATTGTACAAGGTGAAGAAGCAGAAGCCACAAGCAGCAAGCCAAACTACCTTGCAAAACTCCAAAAAGGCTTAGGAACTGGAGGAATCACACACCCTTCAAGGACAAGGCATGCTGCAGGGCTGAAAACCGGGGCAATATTAAAGTCTGTATAAGCAGCATTTAGCTACCACGACTTCTCCCAACCCTGTGCAACTAACTCGCCTGAGCCTCAAGAGAAATCAGATGATATATATTCTGGAAAGGTTGAGGTCCTAGGCTCTGAAAATCTCAGCAGAGCTGAGGACAGGGTGGAGGTGAGAAGCCACAGTGAAAACTGGTGTACACTGGTATGCTGAACAGTGAGATTTCTCTGTCCTCCACTCCTACCTGCATCCTCTCAGCTCTGGCTCTCAAGGTATGGTTTAAGCAAGAACTACTCTCTAAACAGGAACTACTCTCTAGGAAAGCTGACCAGTCCAACAGAATATTTCTGCAGAAAATGACAAATGAGGATCCCCATCCTATCATCCCAGGCTGAATTCTATCAGTTCTCAAACTCCTCTTTCCAATCACCCAACCTGACATATAATTCCGTTATTTAGTGTTTCACTCTTAAATATAAACCATAGCAGAGAGCTCTAAATATTTGAGGAAAACTCCCACATATGGTCAGCAAAACAAACAGGGAAGGGGAAAACTCAGAGAAAAAGAAAAAATAGGAATACGGGGACAGTGCAGGGAGGATAATAAAACTTTAAACATTTAAAGAGAAAGAAAGGTACATGGTATTACAGACACAAGTAAAATCTCAAAAATTTATTTCTATGCTTCCTTTCTCAGGAAGTTACTGGACTCAGTACCCCCACAAAATGAGGGTCTAGGCTGGGCTCAGAGGCTCACACTTGTAATCCCAGTACTTGGGAAGGCAGGGGCAGGATAGTCTGGGCAACACAGCAAGGCTCTGTTCTCCATTTAATTTAAAAAAAAAAAAAAAAAAAAGGCCGGGTGCGGTGGCTCACGCCTGTAATCCCAGCACTTTGGGAGGCCAAGGTGGGCAGATCACGAGGTCAAGAGATCAAGACCATCTTGGCCAACATGGTGAAACCCTGTCTCTACTAAAAATACAAAAATTAGCTGGGCATGGTGGTGGGCACCTGTGGTCCCAGCTACTCGGGAGGCTGAGGCAGGAGAATTGCTCAAACCTGGAAGGCAGAGGTTGCAGTGAGCCAAGATCGTGCCACTGCACTCCAGCCTGGCGACAGAGTGAGACTCCATCTCAAAAAAAAAAAAAAAAAAAAAGGTCTAACTATGAAAGAAAGAAAAATGAGGAATCTATAAATAAGACCTACAAAAAAAATAAGAGGCCCAAAATTCCCAGTATGAAGACGAAGATGAGAGAAGTCCTGGTACAATAACTGTGCAGCGAACTAGTCCTGATGAGAACAAAAAGAGAAGGGCCTCAGGAATGATATCAGCAAGAGGAAAAAAAAGGACTTTTGACGGTTCTACTAGAAATACTCAGGCTGGACTAGCAGAAGTGCATAGAAAACTAGGCAAAAGAAAAAATAAGCAATAATTATTGCAAATCATAAAAATTTATGTAAGAAATTACATGTAATTATTTTTTAGCTGTGAACAATAGCTATATAAAAATAACTATGTAAACATTGAATACAGATTGAACCAAAAGTTGTGATACAACTCTACTGAAAATCCGGAAGAGTAAGTGTGTATTGAGGAGAGTGGGTATGAGACAAATCATTTTTCACTGAAGAAAGTTAGTTGCTAATGACCAAAAAAAAAAAATCAGGTAATAACAGTATAAACATGGTATTCAGCTATGGAGCTAATAGTCAGGAAAGTTAAGAATCAGGTGGAGAAGGGAAGCACATGGGACTGTTTTTCACTGTAAGCCTTGAAGTACTACTTAAAACAATGCACAGCTATTAGTTTGATTAAAAAATTAAAAACCAGCTTTTTTTTTTTTTTTTTTTTTTTTTGAGACGAAATGTCGCTCTTGTCTCCCAGGCTGGAGTGCAATGGTGCAATCTCGGCTCACTGCAACCTCCGCCTCCCAGGTCATGTGATTCTCCTGCCTCAGCCTCCCGAGTAGCTGGGATTACAGGTTCCTGCTACCACGCCCAGCTAATTTTTGTATTTTTAGTAGAGACAGGGTTTCACCATGTTGGCCAGGCTGATCTCGAGCCCCTGACCTCAGGTGATCCACACACCTCGGCCTCCCAAAGTGCTGGGATTACAGGCGTGAGCCACCGCGCCGGGCCAAAAAGCAGCTTACTTTTGAATCTCAGAATCACTGCAGGCCTGCAACAAATAGCTTTTTGGTCCTTATCAAAATGCACATTTAGTGCAAAAAGGTTACTAACATCCCTATTAAAAACTTGTGCCCTTTGTTATTTATAAAATATCTATTACTCTAAGTAGCTTTATTTTTTTTTATTTTTTATTTTTTGAGACAGAGTCTGGCTCTGTCCCCCAAGCTGGAGTGCAGTGGCACCATCTCGGCTCACTGCAAGCTCCACCTCCCGGGTTCACGCCATTCTCCTGCCTCAGCCTCCCGAGTAGCTGGGACTACAGGCGCCTGCCACCATGCCCTGCTAATTTTTTTGTATTTTTTTTTTTAGTAGAGACAGCGTTTCACTATGTTAGCCAGGATAGTCTCGAACTCCTGACCTCGTGATCCGCCCACCTCGGCCTCCCAAAGTGCTAGGATTACAGGCTTGAGCCACCACGCCCGGCCCTCTAAGTAGCTTTATAATAATGACAATGCTGGCAACACTATTAGTAATTTTTTAAAAAATCATCACCAGCAGCTACCATTTACTATTTACAAGGTGGCAGGAAATGTATAAAATGTTTATGAACATTATTTCTCTTAATCCTTACTCTCAATACTGTGATGAGTAAATGGGACCAGAAAAGTTAAGTAATTTGCCAAAACTATATAGCTGGTAAATGAGAAAGCCTGGATTCTAACTAGGGTGGGCATTTGTTCCAATCTTTCCAGGACAGTTACTATTTGCACTTGGTGTTCTGGCATAGTGATCAGCAGTACTCTCAACGATATCCCAGACAGGATGATAAATTCTATGGTAACCCTAATTCTAACTGACTCCAGGGCTTGTTCTTAACCACTAATCTATATTGCCTCTCCCAGGAAAGAGGGAGAGTGGAATAGCACAGTTATTGGTATAAGCAACTCTGTAGGTAGTCCCCAATTCTTAGGGTGTACAATTTCTTCAGCTAAGACATAGTTTATACATAGGAAATTAGGAAATTGTACCAGGAGTTCACTTTTTAAATTTATTTTTATTTTTGGAGACAGGGTCTCACTCTATTGGCCAAGCTGGAGTACAACGGCATGATCATAGCTGTCATCTCAACCTTCTGGACTCCAGTGATCGTCCCACCTCAGCCTCCCAAGTAACTGAGACCACAGGCATACACCACCATACCCCACTAATTTTTTTACTTTTTGTAGAGACAGGGTCTCACAATGTTGCTTAGGCTGGTCTCCAACTTCTAGGCTCAAGTGATTCTCCTGCCTCAGCCTCCCAAAGTGCAAGAATGATAGGTGTGAGCCACCACACCTGGCCTCTACAGGAATTGAATTACCTGTCCCAGCAATGCCATGAGACGAGATGGAGGCACCACACTGACTTCACCAGCTAAGGCCTGGGCAATTGCTGCTCTTCTCTTCTCTTTGCTACTTCCATCTGGGTATGCCTGAAAAATGAGAGGGTGCAGCATCATTTCCAAGAAGCAACAACAAGATATGAGTGTGCTTATTTAAAACAAACAAGCAGAAGCATACACAGAGGAAAATGTGAAAAGAAATTACCCAGTTCAAGAAGGGATTAGTTAAACTAATTTAGTTTTTGAAAATGACTTCCCAGTTCTGCTCGCTTGCATTTCAAAAGTATGAGTTGGGAGAAAACTGAGGTCAGTCAATCCACACTATTATTATTTTTTCATTGAGCTCCTGGCCAAAGGACACACTGCTATTTTTCTGAAAAGAGTCCAAGTAAACTACATTAAACCCAGGGTTGTTTTTCCAGTTTTTGAAAAATTTGCAGAACCAAGAATTCTTTTATATTCTTTAGTACTTTCTTAAATGGCTCCCATGCTTCACCACCTCTAAGTTAAATCCTGTCCTGGTAACCTAAACTCCTTTCCTTTATCCTCACAGATTTTGTAGGTTTACTTTAATATTCTATTATCCAGTGCCTATTAAGTTCTTCTTGCTCCTGAGAAAATACTTGCAAACTACCCATCTGACAAGGGATTAATAACCAGAATACAGCTGGGCGGGGTGGCTCACGGCTGTAATCCCAACACTTTCGGGGACTGAGGCAGGTAGATCACCTGAGGTCAGGAGTTCATGACCAGCCTGGCCAACATGGTGAAACCCTGTCTCTACTAAAAATAGAAAAACTAGCCAGGCCGTAGTGGTGGGTGCCTGTAATCTCAGCTACTTGGGAGGCTGAGGCAGGAGAATTCCTGGAACCTGGGAGGCGGAGGTTGCAGTGAGCTAAGATCACGTCATTGCACTCCAGCCGGGGAGACAACAGCAAGACTCCATCTCAGAAAAATAAACAAACAAATAAATAAATAACCAGAATATAGGGCCAAGTGTGGTGGCTCATGCCTGTCATCCCAGCACTTTGGGAGGCTGAGGCGGGTGGACTGCTTGAGGCCAGGAGTTCGAGACCAACCTGGCCAACATGGTGAAACCCCATCTCTACTGAAAACTCAAAAATTAGCTGAGTGTGGTGGCACACACCAGTAATCCCAGCTACTTGGTGGCTGAGGCACGAGAATTACTTGAACCCAGGAAGCGGAGGCTGCAGTGAGCCGAGATCACGCCACTGCACTCCAGCCTGGGTAACAGAGCTCTGTCTCAAAAACAACAACAGCAACAACAAAAAACCCAGAATATATAAGGAACTTAAACAACTCTATGGGAAAAAAAAATCTGATAATCCAATGTTAAAAATGGGTGAAAGATCTGAATAGACATTTCTTAAAAAAAGACACACGCAAGGCAAACAGGTTTATTTAAAGGTGCTCAACACAACTGATCATTAGAGAAATGCAAATCACACTACAATGAGGTATCATCTCACTCCAGTTAAAATGGCTTTTATACAAAAAGACTGGAAATAACAAATGCTGGTGAGTAAGTGGAGAAAAAGGAACCCTCATACACTATTAGTGGGAATGTAAATTAGTACAACCACTACGGAGAATAGTTTGGAGATTCCTCAAAAAATTAAACATGGAAGTACCATATGATCCAGCAATCCCACTGCTAGGTACACACCCAAAAGGAAATCAGTATATCAAAGAGATATCTGCACTCCCATGTTTATTACAGCAGTGTTCACAATAGCCAAGATTTGGAAGCAACAATAAGTGACCATTAACAGATAAATAAAGAAAATGTGGTACACGTACACAATGGAGTACTAGCTGGACATATAAAAGAATGAAATCCTGTCATTTGCAACAACGTGGATGTAACTAGAGCTCATTATGGTAAGTGAAATAAGCCAGGCACAGAAAGACAGACTTTGCATGTTCTCATTTATTTGCAGAAAGTAAAAATCAAAACATGGAGATAGAGAGTAGAAGGATGGTTATCAGAGACTGGGAAGGGTGGAGGTGGTGGGGGTAAGAAGGAAAGTGGGGATGGTTAATAGATACAAAAACTATAAAGAATAAATAAGAAATAGTATTTGATAGCACAACAGGGTGACTATAGTCAATAATAATTATACATTTTAAAATAACTGAAAGAATTGAATTGTTTGTAACACAAAGGATAAATGCTTGAGGTGATGGATACTCCATTTACCCTCATTATGTACTGCATGCCTATATCAAAATATCTCATGTACCCCATAAATATATACAACTACTATGTACCCATAAAAATTTTTTTTTAATCCTTTTTCCTCCTATTTTGACAAACCTCTAATGAAAGGCTGTGGGGGTGGGCAGGAAGAATGAAACTATACAGATAATAAGGTTTAGGAAGAGTGAAACTATACAGATAATAAGGTTTTGGAAGAATAAAAGACTCATCATGCTCTACTGGTAAGCATAATCAGCTAAGAAACAAAAGCACAAGCTTCTAGGGACTAAAAAGGCTAGAAGGAAACTGCAATTGTTAGGGGCAAGATACACAAATGATCAGTGAACATCCAGCAGTCAGGCAGCACTTCAGGGAGGGATAATGTGGAAATGACATCAGAATAAAATTTTCTGCTTTTTTTACTAACCAACACGTAATCCTCTAAACTGAGGTGTGTAGAAGACTCAAATAATCAGAAAACTGAACAAAATTATTCTCTTTAACATATGCAAATTTCAACCAACATATATAAACAGAGAAGCATCATTTTCAAAAATTAAATCAAAATCACAGAGTATCCAATAAAATGGTAAAAAAAAAAAAAAAAAAAAAAAAAAATCATGTTATTGCATTTCCAAAGTTAACAAAAAGTTCCTTTTCATTACCACAGTCATACCTCACGAGGATCAAAGTAAGACCTGGCCAAAAGGTTCTCCAGATGAATATATCGCTCTGGCTGTGTTTGTTTTAACATGATCATGGGATCAGTCTGTCTCAAAAGTGACCTGGCAGCACCCAATTCACGGAGCTCTATCAATTCCAGAACAACCTGGACAATTAAAAAAAAACAACAAAAAAAAGAGATGTTTCAACACATTCTCTTATTAATATTTTTTGGTAAAATATCTAACACAGATATGGCCTGTCAAAGTGATTTCCAATACCAGGAAGTACCCCTTGCCATTTTCACTAGCAATTTCAGGTGGACAACTGAAGTAATTATAAATAATAACTTCAGCTGGGCTTGGTGGCTCATGCCTATAATCCTAGCACTGTGGGAGGCCAAGATGGGCGGATCACTTGAGGTCAGGAGTTCGAAACCAGCCTGGCCAACGTGGTGAAACCCACTCTCTACTAAAAATACACAAAAAATTACCTGGGTGTGGTGGTATAGGCCTGTAATCCCAGCTACCTGGGAGGCTGAGGCAGCAGAATTGCTTGAACCCGAGAGGTGGAGGTTGCAGTGAGCCAAGCTCATGCTACTGTACTCTGGCCTAGGCCACAGAGCAAGACTCTGTCTCAAAAAATAAATAAATAATAATTTCAGTCCTTCAAACTCTATCCTTCATTTTTATCTACCAATCTCCCCTCCTCTCAGGCTTCTTGCTCAGAATGTAGACGCCAAAGAAAGCTAAAGATGGGAATATCCCCGTGGGCTCCAGAGAAACCTTTCTCCAGTTACCAAAATTTTCTTTGGGAGTTATTGAACTCATAGATTGTAAAGAAACAAACTGCCCAGACAGGGCAGCTCATACCTGTAATCCCAGCATTTGGGAGGCCGAGGCAGGTGGATCACTTGAGGTCAGGAGTTGGAGACCAGCCTGGCCAATGTGGTGAAACCCCGTCTCTATTAAATACAAAAATTAGCCGGGCGTGGTGATGTATGTCTGTAATCCCAGCTATTCGGGAGGCTGAGGCAGAAGAATCGCTTGAACCCAGGAGATGGAGGTTGCAGTGAGCAGAGATCGAACCACTGCACTCCAGCCTGGGTAACAGAGTAAGACTCTGTCTCAAAACAAAACAAAACAAAACAAAAAAACCCATAAACAAAAACAAAAAACCAATTTCACTACTTTTACTTCAAATTACAATCTTATTTCCAGAAAGTCTACTCTGCTGTTTTATAATCACAAATTTGTCTGATCTTTGTCCTAGGTTCTTGGCTTGGAGATTCTTGGAATTTGACCAGTGATAGGGGTATCTTTGTTACTCCCGGGCCCCTTGAATCACACCTGGGTTTGTGCAAAGGAAATGGCTCAGGATAGGTAGGAGCTAGTTACCAGAAAGACTAACTATGTGATTAGAAAGTTGAGGCTCTCTCACGCCTATAATCCCAGCCCTTTGGAAGGTCAAGGCTGGCGAATTGCTTGAGCCCAGGAGTTTGAGACCACCCTGGGTATTATGGTGAGATCCCGTCTCTACAAAAAAATGCAAAAATTAGGCAGGCGTGGTGGTGCGTGCCTGTGTTCCTAGTTACTCAGGAGGCTGAGGCAGGAGGAAGGATTGATCCTGGAAATGGAGGATGCAGCAAGCTGTGATCTTGCCACTGCACTCCAGAGTGGGTAACAGAACAAGACCCAGTCTCAAAAAAAGGAAAGAATTTTAATTTGGGAAATCCTGGATTTTCCAAGAAGGGAGAAAAAATACAGTGTTACGCCTTGCCATTGTTTTATGGGATGATGCAGCCCTACAGTGCTTGAAGGAACGCTCACCGACACTTTTTAGTTGGGGAGCTGGCCCACAACAAACCAACCCATGGGGATCAGCATCACCACCACTCTTACCTGTTCATAGAGGTCAATGAGGGTTTTGTCTGGCAATTTCAGAGACTGTATAGCCTGCAACACAGTATCCCAATGGCCACTGTTAATGTCAGCCACAAAACTCTCAATGCTGTCCACAGTATTCAGAGACACAGTAGTCTCCTCCTGCAAGGTGGCTAACGCCCGATGTAAACTGTTCTCCTTCAAGTACTGCATGATAAGGCGGATCACACTGAAAGAAAACAAATCACTCAGCTCAGGGATTCTCACTCACCAGAGGTCAAAAATAAAGCCTACCGAGCTCCTACTCAATCATCTTCCTTTCACTACCATTTCTTTATCATGTGAGTAAAATTTTCCAAAATCACAGAATCTAAATTACAAGGGGACCCCTGCAACCATAGAGACAGAACTGGGGTTCAAGGAAAGGAAATCATTTGCCTAATGTCTCAGTCACCTAGAAAGGGAGTTGGTATCAAGGTGACTATCTTATTTCCTAATCCAGAGCTACTCGGGAGGCTGAGGCAGAAGAATCGCTTGAACCCAGGAGATGGAGGTTGCAGTGAGCAGAGATCGAACCACTGCACTCCACCCTGGGTAACAGAGTAAGACTCTGTCTCAAAACAAAACAAAACAAAACAAAAAAACCCATAAACAAAAACAAAAAACCAATTTCACTACTTTTACTTCAAATTACAATCTTATTTCCAGAAAGTCTACTCTGCTGTTTTATAATCACAAATTTGTCTGATCTTTGTCCTAGGTTCTTGGCTTCCTATTCATTCTTGTAATTACATTGTAGCACACTTCACTGAAACACTTTAAATGACTAGACTAGTTATTGATACAAAATAATCTAAATGAGGCTGGGCATGCTGGCTCATGACTGTAATCTCAGTACTTTAGGAGGCTGAGGCAGGAGGATTGCTAGAAACCAGGAGGTCTGAGACCAGATCAGGCCAGCTGTGAGACCCCATCTCTACAATTTTTTTTTAATTAGCCAAACATGGTGGCATGTGCCTATAGCCCCAGCTACTTGGGATGTTGATGTGGGAGGATCCCTTAAGCCCAGGAGTTCAAGACCATCATGGGCAACATAAGGAGACCCCTTCTCTACAAAAAAAAAAAAACAAAAAAAATATTAGCTAGGCATAATAGTGTGTGCTTGTGGTCCCAGCTACCTGGGAAGCTGGGGTGGGGGGATTGCTGGTATCCATAAGGTTGAGGCTGCGGTGAGCCGTGATCATGCCACTGTACTCTAGCCCAGGAAAGAGAGCAAGACCTTGTCTCAAAAAAAATAAATAAAATAAAACCTATGAGGTAAGTTTACTTTTATCCCCAATTTACAGATGAGGATTTGATCAGATAATAGAGATAATAAGTGGAAAAATCAGGACTCAAACTGGCAGTGTGGCTCTAGAGCATATATCCCTGAGGAGAAAGCAAACATCCCCCCCTCCTTTTTTTTTTTTTTTTTTTTTTTTGGAGAAAGGGTCACTCACATCGCTCAGGCCGGAGGGAACAGTGGTGTGACTGTGGCTCACTGCAGCCTCAGCCTCCTGGGCTCAGGTGATCCTCTCACCTCAGCCTCCCGAGTAGCTGAGACCACAGGCACGCACCACCACACTGGCTAATTGTATTTTTTGTAGAGACGTGGTTTTGCCATGTTGACCATGCTGGTCTCAAACTTCTGGGCTCTAGTGATCCATCCACCTCAGCTTCCCAAAGTGTTGAGATGACAGGTGTGAGCCACTGCACCTGGCCCCTCTTCTTAAAAACAACTATAGGCCGAGCGTGTTGGCTCACGCCTGTAATCCCACCACTTTGGAAGGCCGAGGTGGGCAGATCACAAGGTCAGGAGATCGAGACCATCCTGGCTAACACGGTGAAACCCTGTCTCTACTAAAAATACAAAAAAATTAGCCGGGCGTGGTGGTGGGCGCCTGTAGTCCCAGCTACCCGGGAGGCTGAGGCAGGAGAATGGCGTGAACGTGGGAGGCGGTGCTTGCAGTGAGCAGAGATCGCGCCACTGCACTCCAGCCTGGGTGACAGAGTGAGACTCCGTCTCAAAAAAAAAAAAAGAGAGAACTGATTGCTGCTACTCGCAGTAGTCTTTCCCTCGTGGCCCCTTTATGAGGTATGCAGGTATCCAGACTTAGACCCCTGTTACTCTGGTATGATACTATCTTCCTTAGCACATGTCCATTGACTTCCATTTTATACTCCCAAAATAAGTCATCCCTCTCCTCAAACACTTCACATTTGACATAGCCAAAATCAAATTCCCTACCTTCAAACACAAATCAATACATAAAGAGCTAGAAGCTTTGAAGATAGTCTGGGATTTGAATCAAAGTTATGTGACCTTGGACAAGTCGGTTAACATCATTTCAGTATTTGCCGAATGCATAAACCTCCCTTCCTCCTATGAAAAGTCTCCAAAAAAGGTCCTCTCCCTCCCTTACACTCAGACACAATTTTTATGTCTGTTAATTTAATTATTATTAAGTGTTGGCAAGGACAGGTGGCGGATGGAGTTCTGGAAAAGCACACTAAGGTCTTCTTTAGTCACTACTTCTCATCCCCTATTCCTTGAAAATTTTTATTTCTAGCCCAGTGTCCAGTCTGTCTCTCCCTTGCTGTTACAGAGAGCTCACAGACAACCCAAAATTCAGTGCCAGATCGGGCCTGATAGTTGTTCATTCATTCCAAAAGCTAGTTGTTCATTCATTCCAAAAGCAATTAACTCTTCCTCTAAGGTATGCTAGACACTGAGACCACAAGGAAAAGGAGCTCCTAGGCACCGACAAAGGCTAGTTTGGGGTGAGGTTATCAAACAGTGACAATACTGAGTGATAAATGCTAGGCAGAGAAAAGCAAAGGGGCCGTATCAGCACAGAGACAACGAATCACATTGCAAAAGCTGGGCAGGGAGAGAAGCAAGGCTTAAAGAGACCTATCCCCTTGTGCAGATAATTAGACTGGAGTCCATAGTGGATCCTTAATTTGGTCAATCACAGCGCGCCAGCAGTCGGCCAAGGCCATAACTTAGGTCTGCAAGGTGTGTTTTCCCCACCCGTGCCACCTCCCTCGAGGCTTTGGGATTCACGTTTGAGAACTGCTACTTTCCTGTGGGCCCACCTCCGAGGTAGCCAGATCCAAGATGCTTCTTTGGGGGCAACGAAATGGCCCTCCACTCCCTAGCCTCTCGGATGCCTTCCCCCGAGTACCCTCCGCCCCGCACCTTAACCTCCAGGCCCCCGGCACGGCGGGAACATCCCCACCGCAGGACTCACTCCGAAGATTCGATTTCGATCGACATAGCTGTATCTCTCCGGGAGCAGGCCCCAGTTCTCCCTCAAGGCCAGTCGCGCAACACACCAACGACACCTCCGGCGGACGCCTAACGTCACTTCCGCTTGGCTCGGCGTCTGATTCCCGCCCCGGAAATAGAGTGAAAGAAAAGAAGGGGCGAGGTGCGTGTAGGGGCGGAGCCCTCAGGGGCTGTCAGAGGGCGGAGTTTATGCCCCTGCCCCAGAGAAATACGCTCCAGGAGGAAGACTGTTTAAAACCAGGCGGGTGCCGGGCGCCGTGGCTCACGCTTGTAATCCCAACACTTTGGAAGGCCGAGGCAGGCGATCATCTGAGGTTGGGAGTTCGAGACCAGCCTGACCAACATGGAGAAACCCCGTCTCTACTAAAAATACAAAATTAGCCGGGCGTAGTGGCGTATGCCTGTAATCCCTACTCGGGAGCCTGAGGCAGGAGAATCGCTTGAACCCGGGAAGCGGAGGTTGCGGTGAGCCGAGATCGCACCATTGCACCCCAGCAGGGAAAACAAGAGCGCAACTCCGTCTCAAAAAAAAAAAAGAAAGAAAGAAAGAAAGAAAAAAGCACCGGGCGCCATACAGCTCACAAATGCACTGAAAAAGAAAAGCGCTGGGGCGGAGCGCGGTGGCTTGCGCCTGTACTCCCAGCGCGCGAGTTCGAGACCAGCCTGGGCAAAATGGTGACACCCCGTCTCTACTAAAAATGCAAAAAATTAGCCGGGCGTGGTGGCGGGGGCGCCTGTAATCTCAGCTACTCGGGAGGCTGTGGCAGGAGAATCGTTTCAACTCGGGAGGTGGAGGTTGCGGTGAGCCGAGATCACACCATTGCACTCCAGCGTGGGCAAGGAAAGCAAAATTCCGTCTCAAAAGAAGAAAAGTAGTGGTGATCAGATTCTAGTAAGAAAAACAAAGAAAAGAAAGAAAGAGAGAGAGAGAAAGGAAAGAAAGAAAAGAAAGAAAGAAAGAAAGGGCACTGGTTTGGAAAGATTGCTTTTTTTTGAGACGGAATCTCGCACTGTCACCTGGGCTGGAGAGCACAACGGCGCGATCTCGGCTCACTGCAGTCTCTGCCTCCCGGGTTCAGGAGATTCTCTTGCCTCAGCCTCCAGAGTAGCTGAGATTACAGGTTTCTTGCCACCACGCCCGGCTAATTTTTTGTATTTTTAGTAGAGATGGGATTTCACTATGTTGGTCAGGCTGTTCTCGAACTCCTGACCTCGTGATCCGCCCGCCTCAGCCTCCCAAAGTGCTGGGATTACAGGCGTGAGTCACTGTGCCCAGCCAATGTTGCTTTCGTGTGACGTAATTAGTTGATTAGATTTAAGATGAGGCTGAATATGCAATACCTGATGGGATATTAATACGTTCAAAACCAGCATAATACTAGCCAAAATTTATAGGAAGAGTTAATTGAGGATTTTGGTTGGTTGGTTGGTTTTGCGTTTTTTTGAATCAAGGACTCGCTTTGTTGCCCATCCTGGACTGCAGTGTCTCCATCATGGCACATTGCAGCCTCGACCCCTCGGGCTCAAGCAATCCTCCCACCTCAGCCACCCAAAGTGCTGGGATTACTGGCATAAGCCACCACGCCCTGTCACGGGACTTTAGGTCAAACACATTATTACATTTGTAGTGACAAAGGAAATGTAGAGGTATCAGTGAACTTCATACATAAAACCTATTTTTAAATACTTTATTGCCGTTGTATATAAATTGTAAAAATTATTTGCAGCACAATAATAATAAATCTGGCCAGGCGTGGTGGCTCACGCCTGTAATCCCAGCACTTTGGGAGGCTGAGGCGGGTGGATCACCTGAGTTCAGGAGTTGGAGACCAGCCTGGCCAACATGGTGAAACCCCGTCTCTACTAAAAATACAAAAATTTGCTGGGCAGATTGGTGTGCACCTGTAATCCCAGCTACTCGGGAGACTGAGACAGGAGAATCCCTTGAACCCGGGAGGCAGAGGTTGCAGTGAGGCGAGATCGAACCACTGCACTCCACCCTGGGTGACCGAGTGAGACTCTGACTCAAAAAATAATAAATAAATAAATAAATAAATAAATAAAATCTATATTCTGAAATTACATATTGAAATGATGTATTTGGAGATTTCCTGATGGCTTTCAGTCTTACCTGATTCTGTGCCTAAAAGTCTGCCATACAACTTGTCCATAACTTCTTAAATACTGCTTCTTTTTTCAAATCATCCTCTATTTCCCATCAATTCTTGAAGGACATGGTCTCCAAGGTCTCAAATGTTTTAGAGTCTCCATGCTTGCCTTGACATGTGGTGAGATATCAAGATGGGTTATATGGTTTATGAGACACTCCTTCACTATTCTATCCCATAACACCACAAAATTATTATAACCTCTTCCTTGAAAAGAAGACCCAGCTCATCACAACAATAGCATATGTCCTCATTTTCTCTACCTAGTACTTGTCATGTTACTCTTAAATTTAGGTTACTTCTCTATTTTGTTTATACAAATAAATCTTCTCTATGATTACTTAATACCAGGTTTTATTCTAATATCCATCACACCTCTGCTTTCATTTTGAATGGAATGGCTTCTCTTCTTATGACTCCTATTACATCCCAGCTTGTTCATTATTTATAGATGTGAGCATCTTATTGCTTCATTATGTCTTTTGTAGTAACACCCTAGGATTTCGATATTGAAATACATATTACTCTATTTTATAACAAATTCATTTATTTTTGTTTTTCCTATATATTTGGCATTATATTGATTTTTTCATTATCTGCGTAAGTAGATTTTTCTTTCTTTTTTTTAGACAGAGTCTCACACTGTTGCCTAGGCTGGAGTGCAGTGGCACCATCTCAGCTCACTGCAACCTCTGCCTCCTGGGTTCAAGTGATTCTCCTGCCCCAGCTTCCCAAGTAGCTGGGATTACAGGCATGCACTACCATGCCCAGCAAATTTTTGTATTTTTAGTAGAGATGGGTTTTGCCATGTTGGCCAGGCTGGTCTCAAACACCTGATCTCAAGTGATCTGCCCGCCTTGGCCTCCCAGTGTGTAAGTAGATTATATTAGTTATGAATTTCAGAACACTAAAAGGGATGTTACAAGAGATTTGGAGGTCCTTGAGCCTAATAGTATTGAGAACATGTTAAAGAGATGCCTATTAGACATTGTTCCAAAATAACAACTCCAATCCCTTAATACTTTTCTTACTCTCCTTTTTTAATCTTGGAGAGATCTTTTAGAAAATAATATATTTTGTGATAAAGAAACATTTACATAAGTTCAACAATTCTTTTGGTTTCACTTCAGTTTCCTTTTATTCAGTCAATTATAGGTACAATTAAATTGATCAATTTTTCTCTAAAAAATATCACATATTGGCCAGGTGTGGTGGCTCACACCTATAATCCCAGTACTTTGAGAAGCCAAGGTGGGAAAATTGCTTGAGACCAGGAGCTCAAGACAAGGCTGGACAACATAGCAAGAGACCCCTTCTTTACAGAAGAATTAGCCTGGCATGGTGGCACACGCCAATAGTTCCAGCAACTTGGGAGGCTGAGGCGGGGGGATTGACTTGAGCCCAGTAGTTTGAGGCTGCAGTGAGCCATGATCGCACCACTGCACTCCAGCCTGGGAGACAAAGTGAGACCCTGTCTCTAAAGAAAAAAATCATCATAATAAAATAAAAATAGGCTAGGCACAATGGCTCACGACTGTAATCCCAGCACTTTGGGAGGCCAACGTGAGCAGATCACCTGAGGTCAAGAGTTCAAAACCAGCCTGGCCAATATGGTGAAACCCCCCATCTCTACTAAAAATACAAAAATTAGCTGGGCATGGTGGCACATGCCTGTAATCCCAGCTACTCGGGAGGCTAAGGAAGGAGATTCACTTGAGCCCGGAAGGCAGAGGTTGCCCTGAGCCAAGATTGCACCATTGCACTTTAGCCTGGATGACAGTGAGACTCTGTCTCAAAAGATAAAAATAAAAATAAAAAAGAAAGAAAACGCGGGGCAGTGGAGGGTGGGGAGTGTAAACTATACTCTGTCTGCATCACATGCTGCTTGAGATAATCCCTGGTGCCAAGTAGCCTGTTTCAAGTCAGAACTTGTTATTTGCTGCTGTGCCTGTGGTTTATGCATTCACGTCAATGTGATCATGGGCATCATTCTTGAGAAATGAAACTTTATCATGACTGGCAAGCAGCCACAGATGTATACCTATCCTTTGCTTCTTCGATATATTGGATTTTTTAACCCCTGATTGACAGTCGATGCTGCTGGCATTGCAAACGCTCCTTATTCATGTTTATTCTGTAATAAGAAAGTGGAATATGATGTTTTTGTATAAGAAATTACAATCTTTACCTAGTTGGGGAGGATTTTTTTCCTTCCTGAACTGGTTGCTTATGTAAGTCTTCTGTATTCCAACAATCCATCCATTTCCATGCTTTTCCCATACCCAAAAGTATAGCTTTTGTCACCTTGCTGATCTCTTGCTCACGGTTGATAAATTTTGCCAATTCCTAAAGATCAATTTGTATAGGAAATTTTGTTTTTAACACTAGACAAATGAGGTCTCTCACATCTCTCCATCCATATATAAATAAAGAAACAAGCAGGCACACACACAGACAACTTCTAAACCCTAAACCAGGCAGTTGTATTCACCAAAAATCTTTCCACCGCATACTCACAGGCTGGATCACAACCTCCTAGACCAAATTTCTAGTGAACAAAAGTAACCCAGAGGGAAATCCGGTCTCCTGATCCGCCCCACTTTCCGGTAAATGGGCCCCCTCCCTTAAGTCCATGTATCAGCAATCTATCTCTTGAATCCAGCAGAGGGCAGGACAGTCACAGAAAAACTACCATTGTAAACCTGGCCTCCAAATGTCTAACTGGTTAAGGAAAAGAGGTGGAGGGGAGAGAGATTCTTGGTCCTGAGGGTAAAGGAAGTACTGTAGAAGAGAAAGTCAATATTTGAGTGCCAAAATGGGGCAAAGGTTGGTTTTGTTTTCTATTAAACTAGACCAGTTTCATCTAACAGGATATAATAAGGCAAAGCAGAGAAAAAAATCACATAATTCTACGTGCTTTTTGCAGAACATGAATTTTAAATTATGAGAGTTAAATGAGTTAATACATACAAAACACAACAGTGCCTGGCATGTAGTGAGCACTAAGTAAGAGTTTGTTGTTGTTGTTGTTGTAGAGATAGCGTCTTGCTATGTTGCCCAGGCTGGTCTTGAACTTCTGGCCTCAAGCCATTCTCCCTCCTCAGCTTCCCAAAGTGCTGGGATTGCAGGTGTGAGCCATCATACCTGGCCTATTATTATATATTAAGATGTCAAAGCCTTTCTATTATTTGTGTGTCTTACCACAATAAGAAAATAAATACTATAAGTCAAAATAAAGTCTAAAACTGGTCCGTTTTGGAGTGAGGAACTCCTCTCTTTAGTGTGATACTGCTCTCACAGATGGGCTTGTACCCTGCTCATGCTCCACCAGCTGGAAGCTGGCTGGCCTCCAGTAGTCCACTTTGCCTTGACCCCTGAAATCCCTGTCCATGTCTCACTGGCTAGTTCAGCCTCTGTGATGCAAAGCCGCTATGGTGTGTGTAGCCAGCATCTCCTTTATTTACACAGAAAGGGTTCCTCCCTCAAGGCTGGGGCTCAAATGGGAGGCCTGTTTCCCACACCGTGGCTTGCTAGCATTTGTGGTTCCAGAGGCTTCCCTTAGCACACTTTTGATCTGGCATCTGTACAAACAGAATCCACAGGGCCAGGCCACAAGAGTGCCAGCAGCTACCTGCACTTTCCCCACAGGGAAAGTACTTTCCCACTGTTGTCCTTTTTTTAAAATAGCATCTCTCATCTCCCTACTCAGACTGCTTTTCTACTTTCCAGGGACTCTAGGGCACAGAATAAGTCTTAAATTTGTATGCCCGGGATGCTTGATCTTTCTTTCACAAGACAGAGGGGAGGGTTCCAGCCTCGTTCCCCATTTTATCCCTACCCTTGGAGCCATCTGGGATTCTCCATTCTCTGATTGCAATGGACAGTTTTGGGGGTGTCTGGCAAGCTCACAGTTCCCCTTTCTTCCTTCCTATCATGTATAGTGGGAAGAGAAGTACTTTGATAAAATGTGGCTTTTGGCGACCCCACCCTGTGGTCACTAGAGATACACACACATGAACAGGTAAGAAATACACATATAGGCATGTGCACATACACAGGTAAGACATGCATATACAGAAACACATAAAATAATGTGGCAGACATGGAAAATTTGACACACACAAAGACACACACACACCCACAATCCTGTGGCTTAAGGAAGTAAGATTTTCCTCCGGGTATTGTTTTTCTTGTTGACTCTGGTCACTGTGGTGCCCACGTGGCACATCCACAGTTCTTAGAAAAAGGACAGAAACACAAGCCTCTCCCAAGTTAGAAACAAAGGCCCTGGCACAGCCCAGCCCTGGCTCACCAGCCCAGGACGCCTGTCCTACCTTCATCTCCTGGAACTGTAGTTCTGGCTCAAATGGTGCCCCAGGGGAACTCAGCCAAGGAAAACAGAGCCTGCTCAGGCACTGAGTGCCACTGGGCCAGCTGGCCCAGACCAAACATTCAAGCTCTGATGCTCAGAGCCCCCACCGTCTGCAACCCAAGCATCTCTTTCCCACACAGGCCAGCCTTACCTCATGTAGCAGCCTGCTGCGGGGGCGAAACCAAGGGTGAGGAGGGTGAAGTTGGAGAGATAGGTTAGAAAATGGGGTTGGGCATCATTCTGAGCAAACTATCGCAAGGACAGAAAACCAAACACCGTATGTTCTCACTCATAGATGGGAATTGAACAATGAGAACACTTGGACACAGGGTGGGGAACATCACACACCGGGGCCTGTCCTGGGGTGAGGGGAGGGGAGAGGGATAGCATTAGGAGATATACCTAATGTAAATGATGAGTTAATGGGTGCAGCACACCAACATGGCACATGTATACCTATGTAACAAACCTGCATGTTGTGCACATGTACCCTAGAACTTAAAGTATAATAATAATTAAAAAAAAAAATAAAATGGGGTTGGGGGGCAAGAGGTATGACTAAGTAGGGGGGTGACATGTTTAAATTTCCACATTTGAGTGCCCAACACCTAGAACAGTGCCTGACACACAATAAATGTGAATGGCTCTGGTAGCTTCACGAAAAGGGGGCTGGAAACTGATGGCCCTGATGGCAGGAAGCTCAGTCAGGAGCATCCGATCACGTAAGAGTTGGGTGGGGGCTTGCTCTGGGGCTGAGGATGAGGTAGGAGTGAAAAGAGAAAGAAATGGAAGTGACTGTGGATGTGATAAGAAAGGCTGTTTAGGCTAGGCGTGGTGGTTCACGCTTATAACTCCAGCACTTAGGGTGGCCGAGGCGGGTGGATCACATGAGGTTAGGAGTTCGAGACCAGCCTAGCCAACATGGTGAAACCCCATCCCTACTAATAATACAAAAACCAGCCGGGTGTGGTGGCAGGCGCTTGTAATCCCAACTACTCAGGAGGCTGAGGCAGGAGAATCGCTTGAACCTGGGAGGCAGAGGTTGCAGCAAACCAAGATCGTGCCACTGTACTCCAGCCTGGGCGATGGTGAAAAAAAAAGCTGATTAGAGCTGAGACTCTGGGCTCTGACTCATGCTAATCAAAACAGTACTAAGGAAGACGTAGAAAGCCAGCTTGTTAATTTACTGTGAGAAATATACCTGTCGTGAGGATGGGAAATATATGTATCAGCATAGGCGTTCCCATCAGCATACAAACATGATCTGGTATCTCTCACTCTTAAAATTCTTCCTTGACCTATATCATTTCTCTTCATACTTTGCTTTCCTTCATAGCCAAACTTCTAGAAAGAGTTGCCCCCAAAATGCTGTTTCTACTCCCTCAATCTGTTCACGCCCACCCTATTCCAATATGATTTTCATCTCTACTATTCCATGAGGTCTTCTCATGTCAAAGTCACTGATGATTTTCCTGTTGCCAAATCCAACAGGCTTACCTAGTTCTTCATCTAGAGAAAATGGAGACTCAGCAGGTTAAGCAGAGTTTCACTTCTTGCAATTTGGTCCAGCCCCCTCATGAGGACAACTGGAAAATAAGAAACAAATCTGCTTATAGGCATAGAAGAGATAATAAATTGGTGTTTGGGACTACTTTTTCCCTGGAGGGTATTTGCCCATGCTCGAATGAATGACCAGAGGAAGATGGCTTTTCTAAATAGGAGGACAGTTATTGAAGCTTAGGGCTAGCCAAAATAAGAAGCCCTGGGCTGGGCGTGGTGGCTTACCGCTGTAATCCCAGCACTTTGGGAGGCCAAGGCGGGTGAATCACAAGGTCAGGAGATCGAGACCATCCTGGCTAACATGGTGAAACCCCGTCTCTACTAAAAATACAAAAATTTAGCCGGGCGTGGTGTGGGCGCCTGTAGTCCCAGCTACTCGGGAGGCTGAGGCAGGAGAATGGTGTGAACCTAGGAGGCAGAGCTTGCAGTGAGCCAAGATCATGCCACTGCACTCCAGCCTGGGCTACAAAGTGAGACTCCATCTCAAAAAAATAAAAATAATAAAAATTAGCCGGCGTCATAGCAGGCATCTGTAATCCCAGCTACTCAGTAGGCTGAGGCAGGAGAATCACTTGAACCCAGGAGGTGGAAGTTGCAGTGAGCCGAGATTGCACTGTTGCACTCCAGGCTGGGCTATAAGAGCAAAACTCCGTCTCAAAAAAAAAAAAAAAAGGCTCCTGGTTCCAAGATGCCCGAATAGGAACAGCTCCAGTCTACAGCTCCCAGCGTGAGCGATGCAGAAGACAGGTGACTTCTGCATTTCCAACTGAGGTACCAGGTTCATCTCACTGGGGCTTGTTGGAGAGTGGGCGCAGTCCACGGAGTGTGAGCCAAAGCAAGGTGGGGTGCTGTCTCACCCAGGAAGCGCAAGGGGTCAGGGAATTCCCTTTCCTAGCCAAGGGAAGCCATGACAGATGGTACCTGGAAAATCGGGACACTCCCACCCTAATACTATACTTTTCCAATGGCCTTAGTAAACGGCACACCAGGAGATTATATCACCCGCCTGGCTCGGGGTGGTCCCACGCCCACAGAGCCTCACTCACTGCTAGCACAGCAGTCTGAGATCGAACTGCAAGGCAGCAGTGAGGCTGGTGGGGGTGGCATCTGCCATTGCTGAGGCTTGAGTAGGTAAACAAAGCGGCTGGGAAGCTCGAACTGGTTGGAGCCCACCACAGCTCAAGGAGGCCTGCCTGCCTCTGTAGACTCCACCTGTGGGGGCAGGGCATAGCTGAACAAAAGGCAGGAGACACTTCTGCAGACTTAAACATCCCTGTCTGACAGCTTTGAAGAGAGTAGTGGTTCTCCCAGCATGGAGTTTGAGATCTAAGAATGGACAGACTGCCTCCTCAAGTGGGTCTGTGACCCCCGAATAGCCTAACTGGGGACACCTCCGAGTAGGGGCTGACTGACTCCTCATACAGCCGGTGCCCCTCTGAGACGAAGCTTCCAGAGGAAGGATCAGGCAGCAACATTTGCCCTTCTGCAATATTTGCTGCTCTGCAGCCTCTGCTGGTGATACCCAGGCAAACAGGGTCTGGAGTGGACTTCCAGCAAACTCCAACAGACCTGCAGCTCAGGGTCCTGACTGTTAGAAGGAAAACTAACAAAAAGAGAGGACATCCACGCCAAAATCCCATCTGTACGTCACCATCATCAAAGACCAAAGGTAGATAAAACCACAAAGATGGGGAGAAACCAGAGCAGAAAAGCTGAAAATTCTAAAACTCAGAGCACATCTTCTCCTCCAAAGGAACACAGTTCCTCACCAGCAATGGAACAAAGCTGGATGGGGAATGACTTTGATGAGTTGAGAGAAGAAGGCTTCAGACAATCGGTAATAACAAACTTCTCCGAGCTAAAGGAGGAAGTTCAAAACCATCACAAAGAAGCTAAAAACCTTGAAAAAAGATTAGATGAATGGCTAACTAGAATAAACAGTGTAGAGAAGACCTTAAATGACCTGATGGAGCTGAAAACCTTGGCACGAGAACTACGTGATGCATGCACAAGCTTCAGTAGCTGATTCGATCAAGTGGAAGAAAGGGTATCAGTGATTGAACATCAAATGAATGAAATGAAGCAAGAAGAGAAGTTTAGAGAAAAAAGAGTAAAAAGAAACTAACAAAGCCTCCAAGAAATATGGGACTATGTGAAAAGACCAAATCTGCATCTGATTGGTATACCTGAAAGTGATGGGGAGAATGGAACCACGTTGGAAAACACTCTTCAGGATATTATCCAGGACAACTTCCCCAACCTAGCAAGGCAGGCCAACATTCAAATTCAGGAAATACAGAGAACGCCACAAAGATACTCCTCGAGAAGAGCAACTCCAAGACACATAACTGTCAGATTCACCAAAGTTGAAATGAAGGAAAAAATATTAAGGGCAGCCAGAGAGAAAGGTCGGGTCATCCACAAAGGGAAGCCCATTAGACTAACAGCGGATCTCTTGGCAGATATTCTATAAGCCAGAAGAGAGTGGGGGCCAATATTCAACATTCTTAAAGAGAAGAATTTTCAGCCCAGAATTTCATATCCAGCCAAACTAAGCTTCATAAGTGAAGGAGAAATAAAATCCTTTACAGACAAGCAAATGCTGAGAGATTTTGTCACCACCAGGCCTGCCCTAAAAGAGCTCCTGAAGGAAGCACTAAACATGCAAAGGAACAACCAGTACCAGCCACTGCAAAAACATGCCAAATTCTAAAGATCATCGACGCTAGGAAGAAATTTCATCAACTAACGAGCAAAATAACAAGCTAACATCATAATGACAGGATCAAATTCACACATAACAATATTAACCTTGAATGTAAATGGGCTAAATGCTCCAATTAAAAGACACAGACTGGCAAATTGGATAAAGAGTCAAGACCCATCAGTGTACTGTATTGAGGAGACCTATCGCACGTGCAGAGACACACATAGGCTCAAAATAAAGGGATGGAGGAATATCTACCAAGCAAATAGAAAACAAAAAAAGGCAGGGCTTGCAATCCTAGTCTCTGATAAAACAGACTTTAAACCAACAAAGATGAAAAGAGACAAGGCCATTACATAATGGTAAAGGGATCAATTCAACAAGAAGAGTTAACTATCCTAAATATATATGCACCCGATACAGGAGCACCCAGATTCATAAAGCAAGTCCTTAGAGACTACAAAGAGACTTAAGACTCCCACACAATAATAATGGGAGACTTTAACACCCCACAGACAACATTAGACAGATCAACGAGACAGAAAGTTAACAAGGATATCCAGGAATTGAATTCAGCTCTGCACCAAGCAGACCTAATAGACATCTACAGGACTCTCCACCCCAAATCAACAGAATATACATTCTTCTCAGCACCGCATCACACTTATTCCAAAATTGACCACATAGTTGGAAGTAAAGCACTCCTCAGCAAATGTAAAAGAACAGAAATTATAACAAACTGTCTCTCTGACCACAGTGCAATCAAACCAGAACTCAGGATTAAGAAACTCACTCAAAACCGCTCAACTACATGGAAACTGAACAACCTGCTCCTGAATGACTACTGGGTACATAACAAAATGAAGGCAGAAATAAAGATGTTCTTTGAAACCAATGAGGACAAAGACCCAACATACCAGAATCTCTGAGACACATTTAAAGCAGTGTGTAGAGGGAAATTTATAGCACTAAATGCCCACAAGAGAAAGCAGAAAAGATCTAAAATTGACCCCCTAACATCATAATTAAAAGAACTAGAGAAGCAAGAGCAAACACATTCAAAAGCTAGCAGAAGGCAAGAAATAACTAAGATCGGAGCAGAACTGAAGGAGACAGAGACACAAAAAACCCTTCAAAAAATCAATGAATCCAGGAGGTGGTTTTTTGAAAAGATCAACAAAATTGATAGACCTCTAGCAAGACTAATAAAGAAAAGAGAGAAGAATCAAATAGAGGCAATAAAAAATGATAAAGGGGATATCACCACTGATCCCACAGAAATACAAACTACCATCAGAGAATACTATAAACACCTCTATGCAGATAAACTAGAAAATCTAGAAGAAACGGATAAATTCTTGGACACAGACACCCTCCCAAGACTAAACCAGGAAGAAGTTGAATCCCTGAATAGACCAAAAACAGGCTCTGAAATTGAGGCAATAATTAATAGCTTACCAACCGAAAAAAGTCCAGGACCAGACAGATTCACAGCCGAATTCTACCAGAGGTACAAAGAGGAGCTGGTACCATTCCTTCTGAAACTATTCCAATCAATAGAAAAAGAGGGAATCCTCCCTAACTCATTTTATGAAGCCAGCATCATCCTGATACCAAAGCCTGGCAGAGACACGACAAAAAAAGAGAATTTTAGACCAATATCCCTGATGAACATCAATGTGAAAATCCTCAATAAAATACTGGCAAACCGAATCCAGCAGCACATCAAAATGTTATCCACTATGATCAAGTGGGCTTCATCCCTGGGATGCAAGGCTGGTTCTACATATGCAAATCAATAAACGTAATCCATAATATAAACAGAACCGAAGACAAAAACCACATGATTATTTCCATAGATGCAGAAAAGGCCTTCGACAAAATTCAACAGCCCTTCGACAAAATTCAACAGCCCTTCATGCTAAAAAAACTCAATAAACTAGGTATTCATGGGACATATCTGAAGATAAGAGCTATCTATGACAAACCCACAGCCAATATCATACTGAATGGGCAAAAACTGGAAGCATTCCCTTTGAAAACTGGTATAAGACAGGGATGCCCTCTCTCACCACTCCTATTCAACATAGTGTTGGAAGTTCTGGCCAGGACAATCAGGCAGGAGAAAGAAATAAAGGGTATTCAATTAGGAAAAGAGGAAGTCAAATTGTCCCTGTTTGCAGATGACATGATTGCATATTTAGAAAACCCCATCATCTCAGCCCAAAATCTCCTTAAGCTGATAAGCAACTTCAGCAAAGTCTCAGGATACAAAATCAATGTGCAAAACCCACAAGCATTCCTATACACCAATAATAGACAAACAGCCAAATCATGAATTAGCTCCCATTCACAATTGCTCCAAAGAGAATAAAAGACCCAGGAATCCAACTTACAAGGGATGTGAAGGACCTCTTCAAGGAGAACTACAAACCACTGCTCAATGAAATAAAAGAGAACATAAACAAATGGAAGAACATTCCATGCTCATCAATATCATGAAAATGGCCATACTGCCCAAGGTAATTTATAGATTCAATGCCATCCCCATCAAGCTACCAATGACTTTCCTCACAGAATTGGAAAAAACTACTTTAAAGTTCATATGGAACCAAAAAAGAGCCCGCATCGCCAAGTCAATCCTAAGCCAAAAGAACAAAGCTGGAGGCATCACGCTACCTGACTTCAAACTATACTACAAGGCTACAGTAACCAAAACAGCATGGTACTGGTACCAAAACAGAGATATAGAACAATGGAACAGAACAGAGCCCTCAGAAAAAATACCACACGTCTACAACCATCTGATCTTTGACAAACCTGACGAAAACAAGCAATGGGGAAATGATTCCCTATTTAATAAATGGTGCTGGGAAAACTGGCTAGCCATATGTAGAAAGCTGAAACTGGATCCCTTCCTTACACCTTATACAAAAATTAATTCAAGATGGATTAAAGACTTAAATGTTAGACCTAAAATCATAAAAACCCTAGAAGAAAATCTAGGCAATACCATTCAGGCCATAGGCATGGGCAAGGACTTCATGACTGAAGCACCAAAAGCAATGGCAACAAAAGCCAAAATTGACAAATGGGATCTAATTAAACTAAAGAGCTTCTGCACAGCAAAAAAAAAACTACCATCAGAGTGAAGAGGCAACATACAGAATGGGAGAAAATTTTTACAATCTACCTATCTGACAAAGGGCTAATATCCAGAATCTACAAAGAACTTAAACAAATTTACAAGAAAAAATCAAACAACCCCATCAAAAATTACGCAAAGGATACGAACAGACACTTCTCAAAAGGAGACATTTATGCAGCCAACAGACACATGAAAAAATGCCCATCATCACTGGCCATCAAAGAAATACAAATCAAAACCACAATGAGATACCATCTCACACCAGTTAGAATGGCGATCATTCAAAAGTCAAGAAACAACAGGTGCTGGAGAGGATGTGGAGAAATAGGAACACTTTTACACTGTTGGTGGGACTGTAAACTAGTTCAACCATTGTGGAAGACAGTGTGGCAATTCCTCTGGGATCTAGAACTAGAAATACCATTTGACCCAGCCATCCCATTACTGGGTATATACCCAAACGATTATAAATTGTGCTGCTATAAAGACACATGCACACGTATGTTTATTGTGGCACTATTCACAATAGCAAAGACTTGGAACCAACCCAAATGTCCATCAATGATAGACTGGATTAAGAAAATGTGGCACATATGCACCATGGAATACTATGCAGCCATAAAAAGGATGAGTTCATGTCCTTTGTATGGACATGGATGAAGCAGGAAACCATCATTCTGAGCAAACTATCACCAGGACAGAAAACCAAACACCATATGTTCTCACTCATAGGTGGGAATTGAACAATGAGAACACCTGGACACAGGGTGGGGAACATCACACAGCCGGGCCTGTTGGGGGCGGGGGGAGGGGGGAGGGATAGCATTAGGAGAATTACCTAATGTAAATGATGAGTTAATGGGTGCAGCACACCAACATGGCACATGTATACATATGTAACAAGCCTTCACGTTGTGCACATGTACCCTAGAGCTTAAAGTATTCAAAAAAAAAAAAAGGAACCCTAATGAACCTCCCCGAGTTGAGATATGGAACAGCTGACACTTGGAAGTAAGGGTGAATTACAAGTAGACAGACCCTAATTGGAATCAGCTTCAAATCATCTCCATCCCTGCAACTAGAATAAGGTAATTCTGGAATGCCATTGACTCTGAAGAGCCTGGCAGAAGCAAATTTAAAGCCTTTCTGGAGGAAGACATCACAGGCCTCAATATATTGCTATAAGCAATTTTCTGCATTGTATTTTGCAAATACAATTTCTGGCTCATGAAGAGATAATATAGCATGAATGAAAACCAGCAAAACCAGTAGATAATAGAAATAACTCCACAGGGGCTCCAAATGTTGGCATGACAACAAACCAACTTTAAAGTAACTATGTTTACCATGTTCAAAGGCATGGTTGAGAATTTCAGCAGAGGACTGGGATTAATAAAAAAGAACCTAAATGGAAATTCAAGAACCAAAAACACACGCATGTTTTGTTTTATTGTGCACCGCTTTATTTTATTTTATTTATTTGGGGAATTGCACTTTTTACAAATTGAAGGTTTGTGGCAACCCTGCCTGGACCATCTATCAAGGCCATTTTTCTGATAACATGTGCTCATTTTGTTTCTTTATCTCACAAAGTGAGAGCCTTTTTCAGCGATGTTTTTCTTCTTCTTCTCCTTCTCCTCCTTCTCCCTCTCTCCCTCTCCTCCTCCTCCTCCTCCTCCTCCTCCTCCTCCTCCTCCTCCTCCTCCTCCTCCTCCTTCTTTTTAGAGACAGGGTCTCACTCTGTCACCCAGGCTCAAGTGCAGTGGCATAATCATAGCTCAATGCAGCCTCAAACTCCTGGGCTCAAGCAGTCTTCCCATTCAGCCTCCTGAGTAGCTGGGACTATAGTCATAAGCCACCTCGTGGCTGCAGTAAAATATTTAAAAATCAAGGCATGTACATTGGTTTTTAGACATAATGCTATTGCACACTTAATGACTCTAGTGCAAACATAAACTATTATATACACTCAGAAACCAGCAAATTTGTTTGACTCACTTTATTGCAATATTCACTTTATTGTGGTGGTCTTGAACTGAACCCACAATCTCTCCAAGGTATACCCATACAATCATCAATAATAAATAATTATGGATAGGTTTACCAGTTGATCTGACAAACTAAAGAGGGAATTTATGAATTAGAAAATAAGTCATAAAAAACAGAAATAATGCAGAGAGACAAAAGTATGGAAAATACAGAAGAGAGGAAATGATTCATAAAGAGTGTGATGAGAAGTTCTAACACATGTGTAATTCAAGTTCCAGTAAGACAGAAGAGAGAAATAACGGGGTAGAAGAAAATCCTGAAGGATTAATGGCTGAAGACTTTCCATAAAAGAAGAAAGGTATCAAATCACAGATTCAAGAAATCCTAGAAACCCAGGCAGAATAAATAAAAAGAAGTCTGCACCCGGACACATCATAGTACATTGGACACATAGTCTACATGGGACACATCAAAACCAGTGACAAAGAGAAAATCTTAAAAGCAGTCAAAGGAGTAAAGATGCATTATCTTCCAAAAAAAAATAAAAGCAACAATTTAATCAATGACTTCTGCTCAGAAATAATGAAAACCAGCAGACAATGGAATTACATATTTAAGGTACTGAAAGAAAATAACTGCCAAATTTGAATTTTATATTCAGCAAAAATACCCTTCAAGAAGAAAGGTAAGATTCTGATTAAAAAAAAAAAAAAACTGTAAATAAAAGAAGAAAAAAATCAGAGGAATTTGAATACTGACTGAATATTTGATATTAAGTAATTTAATTTATTTTAAATTGTGGTTTTTTTTAACGAATACTTATCTTTTAGGGATAACACTAAAGAATTTACAGATTTTTTTTTTGTTTTTTTTTGAGACAGAGTTTCGCTCTTGTTGCCCAGGCTGGAGTGCAATGGCACAATCTTGGCTCACTGCAACCTGTCTCCCAGGTTCAAGGGATTCTCCTGCCTCAGCCTCCCAAAGTGGCTGGGATTACAGGCACCCCCCACCATGCCCAGCTAATTTTTTTGTATTTTTAGTAGAGACGGGGTTTCACCATGTTGGCCAGGCTGGTCTTGAACTCCTGACCTTAGGCGATCCACCCGCTTCGGCCTCCTAAAGTGCTGGGATTACAGGCATAAGCCACTGCGCCCGGCCTACAGTTGAAATATTATGATGCCAGGGACTTTCTTCAAAATAATCTGGAACTAGGTGGGGACTGTGTGGTGGGAAACAGATTGAATAGGTGCTGATAATTGTCGAAGTTAAATAATGGATATACAGGTTCGTTATACTAGTCTCTCTACTTTTGCATATGTTTGAAGTTTTCCATTCTAAAAATTTCTCAAAAAGAATGAAAGTAAAATAAAGACATTTTCACACAAATAAAAATGAGAAAATCTGTCACTGGTTGAGCCTTACTAAAAAATGTTCTTCAGGTCAAAGGAAAATGATGCCACACAGAAGCTTGCAAATGGCCGAGCGCGGGTGGCTCACGCCTGTAATCCCAGCACTTTGGGAGGCCAAGGCGGGCGGATCACAAGGTCAGGAGATCCAGACCATCCTGGCTAACACAGTGAAACCCCATCTCTACTAAAAACACAAAAAATTAGCTGGCCGTAGTGGTGGGCGCCTGTAGTCCCAGCTACTCGGGAGGCTGAGGCAGGAGAATGGCATGAACCCGGGAGGCGGAGCTTGCAGTGAGCCGAGATTGCGCCACTGCATTCCAGCCTGGGCAACAGAGCGAGACTGCGTCTCAAAAAAAAAAAAAACTTGCAAATACAGAAAAGAATGAAAAACAATGAAGATGGTAAATATGTTTATAAACCTGAATTGATGCTGGCTGTATAAAGCAATAATAATAACATGAGGTTGAAAATGAAATTAAAATGTATAACAACAATGACATAAAAGCCAAGACAGTAAATGGAGTAAAAGTGTTCCAAGGTTCTTGCATTATCCTGGAAGAAGATAAATTCCTATTAGACTTAAATAAGTCAAGGTTGGATATAGTAATCCCTGTAGTATTACTAAAAGAATAGTGAAAGAGTGCATAATTTCCAAGCCAGCAGAGAAAAAATGTAGAAAAGTTAAAAATATATTATCAATTCAAAAGAAGGCAAGAAAGGAGAGAAAAGGGAATATAGAGCACATAAAGAGTGCTCTTTCAGCATACAAACATGCTCTGGTATCTCTCACTCTTAAAATTCTTTCTTGGCCTATTATTTCTTTTCACATTCCACCTCATTTCTCTGCTTTCCTTCATAGCGAAACTTCTAGAAAGAGTTGCCCCCAAAATGCTATTTCTGCTCCCTCAATCTGTTCACTCCCACCCTATTCCAATATGACTTTCCTCTCTACCATTCCACAAAGTCTTCTCATGTCAAAGCCACTGAGGATGACTGAGGATGACTGAGGAGACAAATAGAATGCATTTAGGTCCGGGCACGGTGGCTCACGCCTGTAATCCAGCACTTTGGAAGGCCGAGGCAGGTGGATCATGAGGTCAGGAGCTCAAGACCAGCCTAGCCAACATGGTGAAACTCCGTCTCTACTAAAAATACAAAAATTAGCCGGGCGTGGTGGCATGCGCCTGTAATCCCAGCTACCTTGGGAGGCTGAGGCCAGAGAATATCTTGAACCTGGGAGGCAGAGGTTGCAGTGAGCCAAGATCACGCCACTGCACTCCAGCCTGGGCAACAGAGCAAGACTCTGTCTCAAAAAAAAAAAAAAGACAGAAAGAAAGAACTTAATAAAATTATAGATTCAGACTGAAATATACCAATAGTTACAGTGAATATAAATGGAAAAGAAATTCTCCAGTTAAAATACAAGGATTAGTAGGCGGGATTCAAAAAAAAAAAACATGCTATTTACCAGAGACAGAGGTAAGGCATAAGGATACAGAAAAAATGAAAGTAAAAGGACTGAGAAATAAAAAATTGGAAGACTCTAAAAGAAAGCTGATATACCTATTATATATATATATAGATATATATCATAAAAGCTTGGTTTCCTCCTTCCTTTTAAAGTATATAATTCAATTTTTTTTAGTATGTTCACAATATTATGCAGCCATCACCACTATATAATTCCTAGATAAAATTTAAGGCAAAAAATCTTTTTTTTTTTTTTTTTGAGACCCAGTCTCACTCTGTTGCCTAGGCTGGAATGCAGTGTCGCAATCTCGGCTTACTGCAACCTCTGCCTCCCAGGTTCAAGCAATTCCCCTGCCTCAGCCTCCCGAGTACCTGGGATTACAGGCATGTACCACCATTGCCTGGCTAATTTTTGTAGTTTTAGTAGAGACGGGGTTTCGCCATGTTGACCAGGCTAGTCTCAAACTCCTGACCTCAGGCGATCCACCCACCTCTGACTCCCAAAGGGCTGGCATTACAGCTGAGAGCCACTGCCCCCAGCCAAAAAGTCTTAAACCCAGAAGATACAACAATCCTAAATTGCTAAATCTCTAATAACATAGTCTCAAAGCACGAGACGTAAGAACTGGTAGAACTACAAAGACAAATAGAAAAAGCTACAAGCCTAGTGGGAAATTTTCAACAAGCAAAGAGTATAGAAGATTTGATTTCAAAATTCATTAAGGTATGGCCGGGCATGGTGGCGCACGCCTGTAATCCCAGCACTTTGGCAGGCTGAGGCGGGCACATCATGAGGTCAGGAATTCGAGACTATCCTGGCTAACACAGTGAAACCCCGTCTCTACTAAAAATACAAAAACTATGCCGGGCGTGGTGGCAGGTGCCTGTAGTCTCAGCTACTCGGGAGGCTGAGGCAGGAGAATGGCATGAACCCGGGAGGAGGAGCTTGCAGTGAGCTGAGATTGCTCCACTGCATTCCAGCCTGGGCAACAGAGCGAGACTCCATCTCAAAAAAAAAAAAAAAAAAAATCCATTAACGAAATAGAAGATTTGAACAATACAATTAACAACTTTGACCTAAGAGACATACACAGAACACTGTCCCCTAAAATTCTGACTACATTAGTCCCCCTCTTATCCACAGTTTCCTTTTCCATGGTTTCATTAACCCATGGTCAACTGCAATCTGAAAATAGGTAAACATAGTACAATAAGATCTTTTGAGAGAGACATTTTTAGTAGAGACAGAGTTTCACCATGTTGGCCAGGCTGGTCTAGAACTCCTGACCTCAAGTGATCTGCTCACCTCGGTCTCCCAAAGTGCTGGGATTACAGGCCTGAGCTACCATTGCCGGCCTTTCTGTTGTCGTTTTTAGACAGGGTCTTCTGATTCTGTCACCCTGGCTGGAGTGCAGTGGTGTGATCATGGCTCATTGCAGCCTCAAACTCCTGGCTCAAATGATCCTCCTGCCTCGGCCTTCCAAAGTGCTGGGATTTATAGACATAAGCCAGTGTGCTTGGCCACAAAACTTTTTTCTCTGAACATAATTATGAGATTGAAATAAAAAGGAAAAAGACTTTTTCAGTGACATGAAAATCTAAGGAGGATATTATGAGTAAGGAAAATTACCTACTAATTTCAGTCATGAACATAGATGTAAAAATCCTAAATAGTAGATTAGCCAACCAAATCTTGCTATACATAAAAAGGTCACTACATGATGAGTAAATTGTTTCTATTCTAGGAATGCAAGTTTGGCTTAACACTTGAAAACCAATCCAAGAAATCTACCCCATTAAAAGAATAAGGGAGAAAAATCATGTGATCATTTTAATAGATGCCAAAAAGCATTTAATAAAATTCAACATCCATTCATGATTAAAACAAAACAATTCAAAACAAAAAACTTAACTCTTACCAAACAAGGAATAGAAGGGAATTTTCTTAGTATAATGAAAGTCTACATAAAACTATATCAAATATCTTTTTTTTTTTTTTTTTAGACGGAGTTTCACTCTTTTTTTTTTTTTTTTTTGAGACGGAGTCTTGCTGTGTCACCCAGGCTGGAGTGCAGTGGCGCGATCTCGGCTCACTGCAAGCTCCGCCTCCCGGGTTCAGGCCATTCTCCCGCCTCAGCCTCCCGAGGAGCTGGGACTACAGGCGCCCGCCAACACGCCCGGCTAATTTTTTGTATTTTTAGTAGAGACAGGGTTTCACCGTGTTAGCCAGGATGGTCTCGATCTCCTGACCTCGTGATCCGCCCGCCTCGGCCTCCCAAAGTGCTGGGATTACAGGCTTGAGCCACCGCGCCCGGCACGGAGTTTCACTCTTGTTGCCCAGTCTGGAGTGCAATGGTACGATCTCGGCTCACCACAACCTCCGCCTCCTGGGTTCAAGTGATTCTCCTGCCTCAGCCTCCCGAGTAGCTGGGATTACAGGCATGCACCACCACATCTGGCTGATTTTTTTGTATTTTTAGTAGAGACGGGTTTTCTCCATGTTGGTCAGGCTAGCCTCGAACTCCCGACCTCAGGGTATCCACCCGCCTCGGCCTCCCAAAGTGCTGGGATTACAGGCATGAGCCACTGCACCCGCCCTTCAAATATCATTCTTAACTATATCAAATACCCTTCTTAATGGTGAAACTTTAGTTTTCCTTTAGAGACCTAGACTTAGAATAAATGAAAATACCTCTCTACTACTCTATTCAACATTGTAATGAAAGTCCTAGACAGCACAGGAAGGTACGAAATAAAAGCTTTGAGATTGGAAAGGAAGAAACACCCTTTTTTTTTTTTTTTGAGACGGAGTCTTCTTGCTTTGTTGCCCAGGCTGGAGTGCAGTGGTGCGATCTCGGCTCACCACAAATTCCTCCTCCCAGGTTCAAGTGATTCTCCTGCTTCAGCCTCCCAAGTAGCTGGGACTACAGGCGCGTGCCACCATCCCTGGCTAATTTTTGTATTTTTGGTAGAGATGGGGTTTCACCATGTTGCCCAGACTGGTCTCAAACTCCTGAGCTCAAGCGATCCATTCACCTCGGCCTCCCAAAGTGCTGGGATTACAGGCGTGAGCCACCGCGCCCGGCCGGAAGAAACATTTAAAGATGACAGGAAATCTTCATAGAAGATACTTAGAAAATCCAAATGAATGTGGAGAAAATTATTAGAATTAATTATCAAGGTTACTGAATACAAGGTCAATATACGAAAATTGTGTTTACATATATGAGCAACAAAAGAAAAATATATTTCAAAAGGCTATCATTTATTTAAAAATAGTGAAAATAGACTGGGCGCGATGGCTCACGGCTATAATCCTAGCACTTTGGGAAGCTAAGGCAGGTGGATCACTTGAGCCCAGGAGTTCGAGACCAGCCTGAGCAACATGGTGAAAGCCTGTCTCCACAGAAAATAGAAAAAAACAGCCAGGCATAGTTGCATGTGCCTGTAGTTCCAGGTACTCAGGAGACTGAGGTGAGAGAATCACTTGGGCCTGGGAGGTGGAGGTTGCGGTGAGCCGAGATCATGCCACTGTACTCCCCGCTGGACGACAGAGCAAGACTCTGTCTCAAAAAATAAAAAAGAGTAAAAATATACACAATACATGGGAAAAAATAATAAAAATGTATAAGATCCCTGTGAAGAAATGAAAGAAGACCTAAACCAAAAGAGGATTCTATCTTGTTTATACGTTGGAGGTTCAATGTTTTAAAGATATCAGGTCTCTTATAGTGATCCATAAACTTACCAGCATTTCAATCAATATCTCAAAAAGTGGGGTGATTATGGTGGGGTTTTTTGGTGGCTCTTGAGAGACTGATTGTAAAGTTCACATGGAAATGCAAGAGCCAAGACACTCAATAAAAAAAGAACAAGGTTCAGTAAAAAGGTATACTAATTAATACAATATGGTAGTGGGACAACAATAGATAAATAAAGCCATGAACTAGAATAGAGTCCAGGGACAGACCCTCACAGGAAAGGACACTTGCTCTATGACCAAGGTGGCATTGAAGTACAGTGGGGAAAGGACAATAGCTTTTCAATAAACAGTACTGAGATAATTGTGGATGTCCACAAAAAAGCAATTTGCCTACAGTTCCCCAGTGACTATGTGGTGAAGCCAAGTCTTTATTATTTTTTTAGTTTTTTATCTTGAGACAGAGTCCACGCCTGGCTAATTTTTGTATTTTTAGTACAGACAGGGTTTCAACAAGTTGGCCAGGCTGGTCTCGAACTCCTGACCTCAGGTGATCTGCCTGCCTCGGCCTCCCAAAATGCTGGAATTATAGGCATGAGCCATCATCCCTGGCCTGAAGCCAAGTCTTTAAACCCAAACGTATCTGGCTCTAAAGTCCATACTCTTTACATTTGGCCAACCACCATGTCACCTCCCAAATCTGTCGTGAGCAACAGGCCTCCCAAGCTATGGAGGTGCTTTGTGACCCAGAAAATGCTTTGAATACCTGCAGAGGAGATAATTACTGCCTTCCAGGTTAGTAGGGTCTCCTTGGCCCATAGCCCTAAAGCTCCTACTGGGTTCCCCTCCTCTCTGGTAAAGTACAGTTGGCGCCTGACCACCGAGTCCGTTTGAAAAAGAGTGGCCCTCTGGTTGACTCTGGGAAGGGGGACTTCAGCAGTGGGCTGGCCTTACAGCCAAGGTACTCAGGACTGAATACCCCCAGGGCGCTGTGAAAGGCTGATGCTCTGAGGTTCCCTTGGGGTCAGCCTCAGGCCAGAATTTGGTCACCAGAACTAGGTCACCTGAGACTCTTGGGACAAGTTTCGTGTTTTACTTTTTAAGCTGAACTTTGTGTCTTTGCGGCTTTGGTCCAGGGGTAAAGGCCAGCTGAAGAAGGAAAAGCAGTAGAGCCTTCCAGCAAAACAGGCAGCCGAGGCCTAGCTCCCTTTGGCCTCTTGGCCATGCCCTGGGGGATCCCTCGGAACTACCGGGGGCTGCCCTTCCTCCATTCCTCCCTTCCCTAGTTTCCTGGATTGACAAAGTAGACCTTTGTTTCTGGCTTTGAGACCTTGAGGGAGGATGGGAGTCCTGTCTTTAGCACCCTAGCAGTAACTATAATCAGGCTGAAGAGTTTTCTTAGAAATACAAAATGGCAGCTTTGAAAGGCCCTCACAGCCTCCTGACCCCGTTTCCAGATGGGGACTAGAGAGATGATCTTATTACAGGAAAGGGATCCCAATCCAGACCCCAAGAAAGGGTTCTTGGATCTCTTGCAAGAAAGAATTTGGGGCAAGTCCATAGAGTAAAATGAAAGCAAGTTTATTAAGAAAGCAAAAGAATAAAAGAACGGCTACTCCACTGGCAGAACAGTGGTGTGGGCTGCTTGACTGAGCATACTTATAGTTATTTCTTGATTATATGCTAAACAAGAGGTGAATTATTCATGAGTTTTCTGGGAAAGGGGTGGGGATTTCCCCAGAAATGAGGGTTCCTCCCCTTTTTAGACCAGATAGGGTAACTTCCAGACATTGCCATGGCATTTTTAAACTGTCATGGCACTGATGGGAATGGGAATGTCTTTTAGCATGCTAATGCATTATAATTAGCTATAGTGAGTGGTGAGGACACCAGAGGTCACTTTCATTGCCATCTTGGTTTTGGTTGGTTTCTTTACGGTATCCTGTTTTATCAGTAAGGTCTTTGTGACCTATATCTTTTTTTTTTTTTTTTTAGATGGAGTTTCACTCTTGTTGCCCAGGCTGGAGTGCAATGGTGTGATCTCGGCTCACTGCAACCTCCGCCTCCCAGGTTCAAGTGATTCTCCTGTCTCAGCCTCCCGAGCAGCTGGGATTACAGGTGCCCACCACCATGCCTGGCTAATTTTTGTATTTTTAGTAAAGATGGCATTTCGCCATGTTGGCCAGACCAGTCTCAAACTCCTAACCTCCGGTGATCTGCCCGCCTCACCCTCCCAAAGTGCTGCGATTACAGGTGTGAGCCACCACGCCAGGTCTGTGACCTGTATCCTATGCCAACCTTCAGTCTCATCCTGTGACTAAGAATGCCTAACCTTCTGGGAATGCAGCCCAGTAGGTTTCAGCCTTATTTCACCCAGCCCCAATTCAAGATGGAGTCGCTGTGGTTCAAACGCCTTTGACATTCTGGCCTTGGTCACCCAGGAGTCAACCCTAGGCTCCCAGTACAGCACTTCCTCAGTTCCCTCAACTAATTGCACTCCCCCAAATTGAGGCATTCCCAGCAGTATGCTAGGATGTGTACTGACATCAGGGTTGGAGAGGGGCCAGGGAAAGGCCTGGCAGGCCTTGTCTCCCACAAAGAAAACCCTTGGAACAGTCTCCTGAATGTTGTGGGCAGTGAACCTGCATAATAGGGTAGACCCAAGACAGGAAGAGTGCCCATGGACCCTAGGAGCCAGCAGGGCCAAGATCTGCCAGCCAAACTCACAGAGGCCACCAAGCCCAGCACCCTGGAGACACACACAGCATCTGAGTCAGACACAGAGCATTCCAAGCTGGTGGGAATGGCCCAAGCTGACATATGAGATTTCTTGCCCGACAGACAAATTGTTCATGGGGGAGATTTCTCCTGTCCTCAGCATGCAATTCTTCTCTCCCCGTTCCATAGTCTCATTGTCACTAGGTCAGCGTCTATCCAGAGCAAACCGCAGGAAACACAAATCATTGAGGCTTGGAGTCGATGAAGTTAAACCCAACAGCCTGCTTTTTAGCAGTCTTGATTCAGCTTGTCATCAAAACAAACCACAGCCCCTGGCTTCGCTTAGGAAAATGCCTTTGGCTGAGAACTTACAGGGGGTCTTGGAATAGTGTGGCAATTGCCCTCCTTTGGGAAGAGGGTGTACAGTCGGGGAGGAAAGGTGCCCAGAAGAGAAAGGGAGAACTGAGCAGGCATCTAGGCCTTATTGGGGAATCCTAGGTCTCCACCTGGCCTTCTGGGTCCCCGCAGTCTTGAGACAGACACTGTGCTGAGCCCTCCTGAGCACCAGGTGTTGGCCCAGGCAGGGCAGGTCCAGGAGGATTAAGAAGCTGTGTTGTCCATGAAGCAGGAACTGGTTGTTGCTGCCCAGAGTGATGCTTCAGAGGCAGAAAGCCCCACGTCTTCAGGTCCACTTGCATCCCCAGCCCTCAGGAGTCTCCCTTCCTCCCTCTTCCCCACGCCTCAGGCCTCCTTGCGTCCTCATGGATTGTTTCAGTGTTAACCATTCCTGTACATCCACCAGAAGGTGGTGACACCGATGCCCCTGGTATACGGAACTGTCGCTGTCAAGTTTACTAGGTTCCTAAGTCCTCTAAAACAGTAAAGGGAAAACAAAACAAAACGCAAACCATCTCATCCCAAAGGTGCTCTTGGCTCCAGCCCTGGATCCAGGCTGTACTTCTCTCGGCAGTGCTGCTGAGGCCACAACTTCCCTGGCTGGGGCAAGGCACCTCACAGCCTCCATCCCCCCGCTCCTACACTATGTGGATGAGGAGCTGGGTCATGGTCCAGTGGCCAGAGCCCTAGCCTGGGACTCAGGAGATCTGTGTCAGACCCAAACTCTGTGTGACCTTGTGCAAGTCATGTGAGCTCCCTGAGCCTAAGTTTCCCATGCTGGGATTATTGTAAGGAGCAACACGCGGTACGTGGGAAAGCGCCCAGTGTGCTCATGGAGGGTGAACACGGGTGAGGGGTTCACGAGTCCACCTGCACCCTCCCTGCCCCACAGGCCCGCCTTGGAGGAAGGTGGGAACTAAGAGCTGGGCCATGGAGCTGGCCTTTCTCCTGTGCTTCTGTCATCGGGGGATACCAAAGTCACTGTGGCCACCGCAACAGGACACAGGGAGCACTCCAAAGGCCCCGGCGACGTTTGATTGTCCAGCATTCCACATCTGTCCCAGAAATGAGTTTCCAACAGCTCCAGGCTCAGGTCTGTGTCAAAATCCAGATGTCAGGGCCTCCCTCTGCAACGGGGCTCCTAGATTCTGGAGTCAAAGATCTACTAGAAAAGGGGTCCCCCTTGTCAAGCTCTGATCAGGCACAAGAGGCGAATCTCGCCCCTCCAAGCCAAGACAGTGTTCCTCTCCTACCGCATTCTTTCCATTCTTTAGTGTCTTGGGCTTGACAGTTCAATTGCACTCACAAAAGAGTGGCAAGAAATGTCGTAACGATTTTTCTAAACCTGAGAGAATTGCCAGAAGCCCCCCCAGCCTGTGTTGAGCTCCTGTTCTGCCTTCTCAGACCTTCCTACAGCCATGCCATATCCCACCACCTGTGAAGAGGGTTCAGGCCTCCACCATTCCCCCAGGGCAGGAACCCTGCATCGCCTTCCAAGACTGGGGGATTTGTGGGGAATGCAACTCCTCCCAGAGGACAAGCCAGCATGTCCTCTCAACAGGGCCAACATTCTGAACAAAGGCCTCAGCCCAGGGTGGGGCAGGGATGCTCAGAACAGGGGCCTGGCCCCAGGCTATGTAGAGGAGGAAAATCATCTTCAATTTTTTGCCTGTGCATCTGCTCCCACAAACAATTACAGAGTAATTTCTGCACTAAATTATTCACACATTTCCCTGCCTCATATGGAAAGACCACTCTGTAGTTTCCTTTGTTTCCTTAGGCCTCTTTCCAATCGATAAATACAGATCCACTTCATCATTCTCAATGGTTGCATAGTACTTGATTGTTTGGATGTACTTCATTTTACTTAGCACAGTCCCCTGTTGATGGTGGCTTCTCATTTTCCAGAGCTACAAACAGCACTAGGGCGAACACTGATGCACATACATCTTGGGGTGTGACTTTGTTTTCTTAGGATGAATTCCTAGAAGTTGACTTGTGAGGTCAAAAGATAGGTCCACTTTTAAGATTTATTTTTCTATAGTCCACTCCCAGAATGGGTGTGGTAGTACCCTCGCCAGTACCAAGTCCTGTCTCTTCCAAATGTCCTGCCCACTCTCCAATCCAGGGTCTAACACGGAGTTCAGGCTCTCCTTCCTGACACCAGGGGACCCTCCTCTCCCTCAAGACATAACCTATCTAGCTGACTCCATTTTCACCCCCAGGGATAATCCAGCCCCCAGCTTGTCATTTCTTCCACTAAAAAGCCTCCAGCTCAGCCCCTAGTTTCCACCAACAGTCAGTGGGAACCAAGTCGGCACCCTGGGAGTAAGGGGCTCCTTGCTCTCAGCCCTGAGATCTTGACTGAGTCCAGGCTTCAACTTCTCCACCTAAGCCCCACCTGGCAAAAGGACGGTTGTACCTATGTCATAGCTTTGCCACACAGCCTAGACTCCTTAGGGGAGGACAGCATTTGTCTTGAGAATAGGTAGCCGCTGAAAAGCCAGTCACTGGGGGCAAGGTCCCCAGCTGGATTCAGCAACCAGGCTGAGTCCCTGTGACTGGCCAATCCTCCTCAGGTGGCACAGCCCGCGTGGCCAGCACGTCTCACGCTCAAATCTCCAGGAGGATGCTGGGGCTAACCACCATGCTCTGCCACCTCCAGAGCAGAACAGTCCGGGCGAAGCCTTCACCACAGGGAGCCTTCTTATTTTTTCATACTGTGGTAAAATACACATAACATAAAATGCATCATTTTACCTTTTTTTTTTTTTTTTTTGAGACAGTCTCACTCTGTTGCCCAGGCTGGAGTGCAGTGAGGTGCTAAGTAAATGAAATGCAACTTCCACCTCTTGGGTTCAAGCAATTCTCCTGCCTCAGCCTCCTGCGTGCCTGGGATTAAAGGCATGTGCCGCCACGCCTAGCTAATTTTTGTATTTTTAGTAGAGATGGGGTTTCACCGTGTTGGCCAGGCTGGTCTCAAACTCCTGACCTCAAGTGATCCGCCCACCTTGGCCTCCCAAAGTGCTGGGATTACTGGCGTGAGCCACTCACTGCGCCCAGCCTCTACATTTTAACCTTATTTATTTATTTATTTATTTATTTTTTTTGAGACAGAGTTTCACTCTTGTTGCCCAGGCTGGAATGCAATGGCCCAATCTCGGCTCACCACAACCTCCGCCTTCCAGGTTCAAGCGATTCTCCTGCCTCAGCCTCCCGAGTAGCTGGGATTACAGGCATGCACCACCATGCCTGGCTAATTTTGTATTTTTAGTAGAGACAGGGTTTCTCCGTGTTGGTCAGGCTGGTCTCGAACTCCCAACCTCAGGTGATCCTCCTGCCTCAGCCTCCCAAAGTGCTAGGATTACAGACATGAGCCACCATGCCGGCCCATTTTAACCATTTTTAAATGGGAACAGGTAGCAACTGAAAAGCCAGTCATCGGGGGCAGAGTGCCAATGTAAAGTTCTGTGGCATTAAGTACATTCATATTGTTGCACTACCACCATCCATTTCCAGAACTTTTTCATCTTCGCCAACTGAAACTCTGTACTCATTAAACAATAACTCCCCATTCCCCTTCCCTCCCCCTGCCCCTGACAACCACCATTCTGCCTTCTGTCTCTGTGAATTTGACTATTTTAGCTAACTCGTCTAAGTGCAATCATATGATATTTGTCCTTTTGTGACTGACTTATTTCGGTTAGCATCGTATCTTCAAGATTCATCCGAGTTGTAGTCTATGTCAGAATTTCCTCCCCTTTTAAGGCTGACCGATATTCCATTGTATGTATATACCGCCTTTTGTTTATCCATCAATGGACTCGTAGGTTTTTTTTTTTTTTTTTGGCTACTGTGAATAATAGTGCTAGAATTAGTATCTGCTCAGGCTCCTGTTTTTATTTCTTTTGGGTATATAGCTAAAAATGGACTTGTTGGATTCTATGGTAATTCCATGTTTAATTTTTAGAGGAATTTCCATACCATTTTCCATAGGGGTTCCACCATTTTACAATCCTACCAGCAAGGCACAAGTATTCCAATTTCTTCTTTTTTTCTTTTACCCTGAATCAACAATGGCTAACATTCCAATTTCTGCATATCTTTGCCAACACTTATTTTGTGTTTCTGGTTTTTAAAATAATAACCATCCAAATGAGCGTATCTCTTTGTGGTTTTTATTTGCATTTCCACTGGGAGCCTTCTTAAGGTCAGGAAATCCTAGATCCCTTTGTCAAAGGACAGATGGCCCAGCTGAAAGGAATCTGGGGAGGGAGTTGGCTTCTACACTCCTCTTAACCCCATCTCTTACTCCTGGGAGCTGAGCAGAGGCACAGCTGCCCTGTCCGCATCCCTGTGCTTCTCCCTCAGGCCCCTGTGTATTCTTGACCCTGCTGAGCTTGGTAGGGAATGATCAGGACGCCTGAGTTTTGCAAAGTTAAGGAGGAGCAGGTGAGAGGAAGGATGGAAACAAAGAAGCACTTTTGAGGGACAACAATGGAGCGTGGATGGCATTGGGCAGAAGAGGGAGATGTCTCCAACACCATACCAGCCCTCCCTCACCAGGTAGAACTTTAACAGCTTACCCCATGATGCTCCAGAAAGCCCTGGGAGGGAGGGAGGGAGGGAGGAGAGCAGGAAGGGGTGATCCTGCTGTTTTTACAAATGATGACCCAGAAATAAATGGACTTCCCTCAAGAAGACAGAGGTTAGTCACAGGGCAAGAGGAAAAGTCAACAGCAGGGCACTTCCTACTGGAGGAAGGGCAGACCTGTGGGGAGACCAAGCGTGGATTCTGAGAGCAAGTCATAAAACAAAAGAGCAGAGACACAGAGAGGGGAACCGACTTGCCCAGCATCGCACAGCAAGTGGGGAGTCAGAGACAGCCACAAGTAATGGTCATTGTATGGCTTCCTCCTGGTTTGTCTTTCCAGGCTCCCTGCCTGGTGACCTGGCACTCACTCTCCCCAAATACACCGTGACATCATTGTGCCCTGTCTCTACTCTTGGTGACCCTGGCACACATCTCGCTGCAGGGCAAATGTCCTTGGGGTGCCATGTTCCTCTGGTTTCCAGTCTATTGACCCTATCACTCATAACAACCTCCTCTGCACCTGGGGTTCCTCTGCCTCACACCCTGGGTACAGGTCCTGAAGCCCAGAAAAAGGCAGTAGCCACGTTCCCTGCCTGGGGACACTGCCAAAGACGGAAATGAGGCTTGCCTGCCATGACTGGCTCAGCCAGACAAACCTCATTTCCTTTCTGACATGGTAAGAAGTTCCAGTTCTAAGAAGAAACCAGCCCTTAGGAATGTCTGAAATCCCATCTCCTGGAAGAAACAACAGGGAAGGAGCCTGGATACGTGGCAGAAACTTGGTAACCCTCAGAATGTGGTCAATGTGATCATCCTCATTCCCTCCCCTCTCCCCCCACCACCCCCACACAGCTGGCCTCAGTCGAGAGCAGCAAACATGTCTCGCCCAGGGAGGCACCACTCATTCACCCCCAGGGGCAGCCGCCTCCTTGGGCCCCTTGTCTCTGCCTCCAAAGAACAGCCATAGGCCAGTGATTTGGCACCTGGGCCACATTCTGCCATGGAAAAGAGGTGGTATGTGGGGGATCTGGTGATTACTCTCATGATTATGGGGCTCTGCTTGGCTCAGACTTGGTTCTTCTGGGTCCTGTGTGAGACTAGAAACAGAGCATTTCTCGAGGAAATGGTTGAGCCTAGGATCCTGTCCTTGGCCCTCTTCCTCCTACCTCCCTCCCTGGTCCCTTGGAGCCCATGGGGAGGGGGTTCAGCCTCTCTCCCTCCCCAAGGCTGCCATCCTAAACACCTTCACTCAGGTGGGGCGTGGAAGGGGGAGGGAAACACTGTTGGTGAGGTCCTGGGTGTCTCCAGAATAGCAGCAGTCACTCGCCCTGAGGTTTACTCACCCAGCTGCCATATAGCAAAGTTTAAGATGTTGTGCCCTAGAAGAGGAAAAGGGAAGATCCCCAGCACCTGAGTGTGTGCTATGTATATCTGTGCAATATGTCTGTATATGTCAACACATATGCCCACGTGCATTTCAATTAAACAAGCATAACACTGGTCGTGCCTATTATGAGCCAGGCATGTTCTAAGTGCTTCATAAGTATGGTATTAACTCACTTAATCTTCATAACAGCCCTATGAAATAGGTTCTAACTCCCATTACACAGAACCAGAAACTGAGGCAGGATTGCTTAAGCCCAGGAGTTTGAATCCAGCCTGGGCAACATAGTGAGATCCCTGTCTCTAAAAAACAAACAAATAATAGAAAAACTAGGGGCCAGGTGCAGTGGCTCACACCTGCAATCCCAGCACTTTGGGAGACTGAGGCAAGAGGATTGCTTGAAGCCGAGAGTTTGAGACCAGCCTGGTCAACATATTGAAACTGTCTCTAAAAAAAAAAAAAAAAAAAAAAAATTCTGAAAGGCATTTTGTGAGAAACTGAGGCACAGAGAGGCCAAGTCATTTGCTCATGGTCACAGAATAAGAGGCAGTGGCAGGATTTGAATCCAGGTATTCTGACCTCTCATAGGCACGTCAGGTGTGTTATGCATGTTAGTGTGTAGGCATGTGTGGAGGTGTGTGGGTAGATGCATGTGTCTGGGTGGATGTGTGCGTCTCTGTGTGTCTGTGTAGATATGTGTCTCAGTGAAGTGGAGCACACCAGTGAAAGGGTGAACTTAACCTTTCACTGTGTGCTCCACTTCACTCAGACCTTACAGCTTGCAAAGTCCTGTGTGGCACTGTGATATAATAAAAATATATATTTGGCCTCTGCGCTGGGTTCCTGGTACAGAGCCCCTAAAACTCTTATAATTTCCTGAGCAATAGGGTGCTAGGACAATCTTTTGTTCTAATACTTGGTGCTTGACCCTGGTTCCTGACAGAGCTTCTAATCCCTTGGAATTTCCCGGGTGACAGGAACGTCTTTTGTTTTAATGAAATGATTCTCAGTGAACTCCTGGATGGGGACTGGTCACCAGAAAGACCAAGCCATGATGAGAAGGTTGGCACTTTCAGTCCCACTCCCATCCTTCAGGAAGGGGAGAGGGGCTGAAGGTTTAGCTGACTGGCAATGGCCGATGATATAATCTATCAGGCCTATGTGATGAAACTTCCATAAAAACCAGAAGGACAGGGTCAGATGAGCTTCCAGATAGCTGAACACGTGGAGGTGTCTGGAGGGTGGAGCCCCGGAGAGGGCATGGAAGCTTCTCTCCCCCTCCCCTATGCCTTGCCCTATGCATCTCTCCATCCAGTTCTTCATCGGTATCCTTTCTAATATCACTTATAATAAGACCAGTAAATGTTAAGTGTTACACTGAGTTCTGTAAGCTGTCCTAGCAAATTAAACCCAAGAAGAGGCTCATGGGAACCCCAATTTATAGCTGGTTGGTCAGAAGTATAGGTCACAACTATAGCTGGGTGAGTAGTATAAGCCTGCAGCTCAGCTACTTCTACTTGGTAAGTTGTGGTGGGAGGATTGCGTGAGCCCAGGAGTTTGAGGCCAGCCTGGGTGACACAGCAAGGCCCTGTATCCAAAAAACATTTTTTTAAAGCATAGGTCACAACCAACTACTTGTGACTGGCATCTGCAGTGGAGGCAGTCTTGTGAGACTGAGCCCTCAACCTGTGGGATCCGATGCTATCTCCAGGCAGACAGTGTCAGAATTGAGTTAAATTGTAGGACACCTAGCTAGTGTCCACTGGAAAACTGTTTGTTGGTGGGGAGAAATCCCCACATATCTGGGGCAGAACTGAAGTGTTGTGAGTGGTGGTGTGTGAGAAGGAAAGAAACAGGTTTTTGTTTTTTTTTTTTAATTTTGTCAGACCCTCTAAGGCAGCATTTTGTCCAAAGGACCAGAGTTGTCCTGTTTGAAGGCCAGATCTGAACCCCAGGCCACCTTTGCACAGGCCTGAGATCACCAGAGATCCCTCCAGCAGTGACATGGATAGATGGAGACAGCCAGATGGCCCTGGAGTGGCTACAAGAGGCTGCCCTTTCTGCTCCTGTTTCCTAGCTGATGCCCCACATTCACAGCTTTGTCCTGGCAGGGCCTGCAGCTCCCTGCCAGGGGTGGCTCTCCTGCTCACTGGTTTCCTGCGGCCCTTCTTCAGGAGTGCCAATTCAATCCAACCAGCCTGACCCAGGGCCACCAAGGAGGAGGCACCTGGGTAACAACTAAGACCCTTTAGAGCTTATGGTTACATTTCCTGAGACTGACAAGAAACCTCATTTTGGATAATTCCCTTCAAGTTACACTGTGAGCACCTGGTGCAAATGGCCCTGAGATCTACATCTGAACGATCCTGGTATCTGTTGAAAATAGCAGGATGTGGCCCAAGAACTGCTAGGGGAAAAAATTCTACTTTGAAATGGCACTAGCTACTATGTAGTGAGTACTTGTGAGGCATTAGTCATTGTTTTAGATATATCGCCACTTTTAAGCCTCAAAAAAGTCCCTGTGTGTTATTATTCCCATTTTACAGATAAGAGAATGAAGTTCAGATGGGGAAATGTCTGATTCCAGTGAGGCATGTGTATTTGTGTGGGTCACAGACCAGGGAATGACCCTGTCCCCACCCCATCCCACAGCCATGACACCCCTTACACCTGGCAAACAGAAACCACCTGCAGTTACAAAGATAGGGTCATTTATTCACGTTATATTATTGAATTTTAAAGGCAAAAATACAGTTCTGTTTTGAACACCAAGGTCAGACACAGCCCCCTACACAATGGTAAATACACACACTTGCATACACAGGAAATCAAAATACACAGCACAACGGTTTCTGGGACATGACAGCCGTCATCCTAGCTATGCAGAGCCCCCGCCCCTGGCAGTCAGCGGAGACCCTGTCTGGGCTGAAGGCCAGCACAGCATCTCCTCTACCCTCCTGTGCCACCTCTGCCCTCTCCGATCTTTCCTGAAGGCCGGTTCACACAGGGTCACCAGCAATAGGATACACAGAAACAGAGAAGGGCATGGCACATGACAATTTCACGGTCATAACTCTCAGGAGAAGGAAATGCTCCCTGAACCCCCAGCCCTGGAATCCCCAGTAAGGAAACAGGACCCGCGGCATCTCACGGACCAGGCAAACATCCAAGCCTAACTGTGCCCTGGCTGTGCCTTGGGCCCAGGTGAGCCCATGAGAGCACTACGTCAGCAAATGGGGGAAACAGTATTTCCCTTGGTTCTAAGAATGAACCATATACTTGACATGAATGAGAAGGTAACAAAAAAAAAAGAAAAGGTAGAGTTTGGTTTTAAGAGTAAAATAACACAGAAGTTACCACTCAGAGCATTTGTCTGATTTCTTTAAAGGCACTTTGGAAAAGTCAGGATCTGCGGACAGAAAGAGAGGCCTTCATTCTTTTTATTTCCCAAAACTCCCTCTCAATGCAGTCATTTCTAGTTTTAATAATATCCTTGGTATAGAGTGGGGAACTGACAGAGAAATACTTTTTGCATAGTCCAGCTGCTTCTGCAATGGAAAATAATTTTTAACCAATACAAAGGCTTCTGGAAAAAGAACCAAGTTAGCATCTGAGATGCGCAAAGCAGTAAAGGCACAGCTAAGACTGGGCCCAGGCACCAGCTCGGCCTCCACACTGAGGGCTGGTACCCAGGAGGGCAGTGGTTTGGGGCCCGCCATGAGCACAAGGCTAAACCCTGGGATTAGGCAGCTGAGTCCCGGAACCTGAGCCCAGGCTGGACCTGCCAAAGGCGCTCAGTGGTAGGAAGTGCGTTGTGCCATCTCATCCCAGGCGGCTCAATAGCTCCCAACAGAGGTGGGTTTGTGACAGACAGCCCTGTGGGTGGGAGCCTCAACTGGGGTGGGAGCACCTGTGAAAACCTGAGGTGGAACAGGAGGCTTTAGGCACCGAAGTTCTTGGGAGGGTGTCGGGGTGTGGGTTCGGCTGAACTTCTTTCTAGATCACTAATTAAAAGGCACATTCATGCTGGGGAATGGATAGTCTGTTTGACCCTGAGTGCCACAGTCAAGTTTTAGGGGACAGGCAAGAGGCAAAGGAACAAAAAGGGAGAGGAAGGAAGGAATGAGAAAGGCAGGGGAAAAGAGGAAGGAGGAAGAAGGAGAACTGGTAACATAGGGTGGGCCAGGGAGTATGGCTAGCAGACCCTCTGAGGGAGGCGGCCCGCACCAGAACAGAGGCTCCCTCTGCCTGGGGAGGTGCAAAGGGCTGGTGAACAACCTGACTGCTGTTATTTACAACCCCCTAGCCTAGGGGCCTGAGGGGTCAGTCTAAGGAGGCTGAGGCTCCCTCCGCCCTGCCCACCTGGGGAGGGTTGGGGAAGTGGGGAGTTCTGCACAGTAGGTGCAGAGGCTTCTGTCTCCCAGGTATCCTCCCCGAGGTCTGGCAGGATAATGCTGACAGGGAGGCCTTACCTGCCAAGGGGCCAGAGGGTGATTTTGCTCTTGAGAAAACCTGGCCTGCCAGCTAAATCATAGGCCTATTTGTGGCCACTACAGCATGTATTTATTTTTTTCCCTAAAAAATGCTCAATACCCCTCCCCATATTTAAAACACCACAATAAAAATACATAGGAAATTCAAGTTTACACAGCATGCCAAGAAAAATAAATTGTCATGACTTAACATTAAACAGCTATGCAAATTTGGATCAACATAAAATCAAGCTAGAGCATAATTAGAACTCGATCTGTTCTTTAAAAAACTACAAACTACTATTTAAAAAAAAAAAACAACAACCTTACATTCAGAAATCAGACAATCTGGAGATAGGCCACTGAATGTGAGAACACCCAAGGCTTTTGCTCTGATGCTAGAGTTGCCCTGGAATCCACACATTAGTAGGACAAAAGGTCCAGGGCTCAAGTTTTAAAATGCTTTTGCTAAGAAAAGACATATGCACAGTGATTGTAGTAGTTGCATACCACTGAAAGAAGGGGGTGGGGGGAGGACGTAACATTAAGAATGGTTGAAATTTTGTGTTTTTCTGTTAAATTACAACTACCAAAAAGATCACACCAATCCAATTTTAGCAGCACTCTCCAAATTTTCACGAATAAGAAAACCATAATTTAAAGAAAAATTCTAACCTATTTCACAACAATTTAGCAATTCTATCACCAGGAATGTGTTCCACGGCCACCAAATTTTGGGATGTGTACAGTTCTGACTCTGGGGTGACACTGCGAACACATCAAGAAACCCGCAAAGGCATAAACACCTTGCAGAGCTAAGAAGTCACATGCCGAGCCAAGTTGGGGGCAAGATATCCCACTCGTCCTAGTCATCTGGAAAGCCATCTGAATGATGAGCGAAGGGGACCTGTCACTCAGACTGGTAAAAATGAGAGGGACCAGCCCAGCAGATTGACAGAGACACACAGCAGAGGTCCCTGGCTAATTTCAGGTCTTTTATCCGTGTACCAAAACGCTAGCTCGGTGTCCCGATGTCCACTGTGATTTGGGTATACAATGGGTATCTCTGTATGTCCAGCACCTGGTAGGTGAGTGAGTTCAAACCATCAGAGAGCATTGTCTCCTTTGTGTGCGCAATTCGGTCAAACCTACAAGGAAAAGAGCACAAGGAGATTGTCTTAAAACAAAAATCTTAACAAGAAATCATTACACGTACTTCCTCCTCCCTCTCCACTGTAACCTGACCACCTCAATTTCCCTCTAGGCCCAGAGCCCTCTGCAGAGCCTCGGACCTGCAGCCTACCTCATCCTAAAGGGGGAAGGAGTATGAATAAACAAAGAATGCACCTCTGAGGATTGGGTTCATTTTTCTTGTCTCTTGAGTGGCGGATCATGCGACACCTCCCGACCACAGCATTTGGGCGAGATATAGACATGCCTCTGAAAACTAATCTGCAAAGAGTAAAGGGAAACTCATTATCACAGAGCTGCCATACACTTGGCCTGAGAGCCCCGGCTGCAAGACTGTTGCTCCATCCACCATCATCCTTGCTGTTCTCACTCAGCCCACAACCCAGCATCATGCCAGAACTCAGCCCAGCATGACCCTGGTTAAAACTCACATTCCTACTCCATGTCCTTTTACAACTGGTACTGCAGTTTGTGGTGCTGACTATCATGTGCCAGACACTGGGGGCGTCTGCCCCACAGAATATACAGTGTGAATGCTTCAAACGTAGGGCCTTCAGGGGCAGGATGGAGGTGAGAAGAGGAAGATGAGGTTGGAGACACAGAGGAAGAAGCACAGAGTTTGTAACCTCTGCTGGAGCAAGCCTAGGCAGAGCCTAGTTGAGGATGAACAGGTATCTGCCAGAGCATTTTGGGCAGCCAGGATGGCACAGGCAAAGGTATGGAAGTGAGAGCAAGCCTAGTGCCCTCAGGGAGCAACATAAGCTCCTGGGGACTGGTGACAAGGGTCTGGGATAGGACGTGGCAGGTGATGGGCTGAAAACGGCAAGGCTAAGTCACAGAGGCCTTCTCAGAGCATCCCACAAACGGTTGCCAGTATCTGAAAGGGGCCTAATATACAGTATTTCCAAAATGCTTTTAGCTTTTATACTGTCTGGAAAGTAGTATAAGAATGGAGGGCTTCAGAACATGTGGGAAAAGGCAGAAAAAAACAAATGGAGGGCTGAGAACAAGACTAGAGGCAGCCAGAACAGGGTGGAGGATTCTGTGTTGGTCCAAGGAAAAAGAATGAGGACCAAAATGAAAGCCTGGAGAGCAGGATAGAGCAAAGTTAGTTAAGAGGCAGAACTGGCTGATCCCAGACCACTTAAACATTCCTGGCCTTGCCTGGCACACGGTAAGTGGTGCATAGTAAGTGTTAGGTCCTTTATCTTTCAAGAAAGTTGCTCCACACACCACCCATCCCTCTAGTGCCACCGCCTTAGCATGGGACTAGATGCCTGCGGATGCTCCCTCTCTCCGCAGCTGTTCTGACCATTCAGACCTGTGGTGTCCTGTCAGCCCTGCACACTGTCGTATTGGCCCAGAGTGTCTGCCCAGGAGTGCCTCTATGGAAGCAGGCTTGCTTCTGTCTGGACCCTATGTCCAGGTTTCCAGTGTCCTGGGCCTGCCTGGCACAGTGCTCTGCATGCAGCAGATGTTCAATATGCACACACTTGATAGCCCACCTACATACTAAAACTGGAGTTTTCTTCAAGGCTTATATTGAAGACTCGGGTCTCTGTTAAATTTGCACACAATGGTAACTTGAATGACTTGGGTGTTGCTCTGACAGACACCTTCTGTTAACTGGTACTGCAATTCAGAAAGGCTGCACCAGGTTGTATTCCGATATTAAACTCAGTAATCAGTTCAGACTGGCTCCTGGAGGGAGAAGGTGCTCATCAGTGGCTGGTGGGGTTGAAGCCTCTACGGCCAGAAGACTGAGCAGAATGTTCTTTCAAATGCTACTGATAGATGTTTTTTTACCACTGTAAATGACAAGCCACATCATAAAGATTTACCAGCTTAAAAAGAGCCCCAGGATGTGGATGGGACAGAACTGACCATGCCATAATGGTTGCTGGGGCCGGATAGGTCCTCAAAGGTTTATTATACTACAGTATCTCTTTTGTATATGTGAAAAATACTCCAAAATAAAAATGTAACACAAAGCTTCTGTGAAGACAGTTAGGATTCTGCTCAAGGAAACTTGTTTCACAGTGAAAGGGACCATAATGAAATGAGGGATTTTTACAAAGGACATTGGTTTACTCCTTGAGTACAAAACGGCATGTGGCAAGTCAAAGTAAACTTGCCCTGTCACTTGGTTCCCATTTGACATTTTTCCAGGCCGATACAAAAATCTCAGAAACTCATTTTCCTACAGATCCCTTTTAGCACCTACAGGACCTGTAGGAAGCCACACCTAAGAATGTGGGCTGACTAGGGGTGCATCCCATCTGAGGGTCAGTCCTTGGGGAACAGCCAAGCATTGGTTAAAAAACTGGAAGTGAAGGTTGACAGAGGAGAAAGATATCTAAGTTATGACCATTACCTGTTAAAAATGTCATCATCTTCTCCTCCCCAGCCCCAATAATTATTAGGAAATCCATTGATGGTTAGAAACTGTTGTTTACTTAGAGCAGAGACACCTCCAAAATACTGAACATAAGGTAGGCTGGAGGAAAAACATACACACAGAAGGAGCAGTGGTTAGTTAAGTTCTGACATCCCCAAAATAAAGCTTGCTGAGAACATAAACACTTTTAAAGTTATTCTTTTTGCTTCTCTAGAGTTTTTATTTTATTTTATTTTTGAGACGGAGTCTTGCTCTGTTGCCAGGCTGGAGTGCAGGGGCGCGATCTAGGCTCACTGCAACTTCCACCTCCCGGGTTCAAGCGATTCTCCTGCCTCAGCCTCCTGAGGAGCTGGGACTACAGGTGCCTGCCACCACGCCCAGCTAATTTTTAGTAGAGACAGAGTTTCACCATGTTGGTCAGGATGGTCTTGATCTCTTAACCTCGTGATCCACCTGCCTTGGCCTCCCAAAGTGCTGGGATTACAGTTGTGAGACACCAAGCCGGGTCTTTTTTTTTTTTTTGAAAGGGAGTCTCGCTCTGTAGCCGAGGCTGGAGTACAATGGCGTGATCTCGGCTCACTGCAACTTCCACCTCCCAGGTTTTCAAGCAATTCTCCTGTCTCAGCCTCCCAACTAGCTGGGACTACAGGTGTGCACCACCACGCCTGGCTAATTTTTGTATTTTTAGTACAGATGGGGTTTCACCGTATTGGTCAGGCTGGTCTCGAACTCCTGACCTCAGGTGATCCACCCACCTTAGCCTCCCAAAGTGCTGGGATCACAGGCAAGAGCCACCATGTCTAGCCTCTCTAGAGCTTTTTTGATGGTGGGTGGGGTGGGAGGGAGCAGTTACGAGAGTTTTGTCTGTTTTGCTTTTGTATCAGGGCTCAGATGACCTTAGACACAGATACCAAAAGTATGATCTTCCTCTTTCCACAACACAGCGCTGTTTCTGTGGTTATGTAGAAAGCCAGTCAGTGACAAGAGAAGGCCTAAGTCCAGTTCTTCTTGAGTGGCTCAGGAATCTGCTTCCTCTGTGCTCTGTTCCTGCACATGAAGTCCTTATCCAGGAGCTCCTGGAATCTGAGATTGTTTTAGAGCCTCTCTGTACCCACCCAGTCATGACCCCCCTTCCACACCCATCCTATCGACCAATCTAGCTTTCATGCTTCCAAAGGCATACTGACTAGAATAGTGACCCTAACAGTTGAGGCAGAGTTTCTGGAAGTTTGCTAAAATAAAACTTCTTTGAAACTTCAGACTTTATCCTGGTTTAGCAAAATGTATAATGATGAACTTATGTTTTAACATATTTTCAAGTAGTAGAGCATCTGGGCTCTCATCCTTCCAAAACTTTTTGTATTTTAATATTTCAGTGGTTATGAATTGTGAACTCCTAAGGGATACAAAGTCAGCACTGATGAGAAATGTCAAGAATCAGGACATGCCCCAAAGCCTTCCTGTGGGTTCTCTAAAGGCTGTGGTTTTGTGTGACTCTGAGTGCAGCTCCAAACCACACCCAGCTCTTTCTGGAATCCAAAAAGACCAAACCCATCACATAAATTAAGGAAAACTCTAACTCAGACTTTGAGGGGGAAGTCAGCCAAACCATACATAACATATGAAAATAAAGATGCAATTATTATTTTCAAATATATTCAGGAATTCTGACTGCAAGGATCCTCAAGCAAAGGTCCCCAGGGGGTCTGCTTTAATGAACCTATTCGTAATGAGGTGTCATCACTTAGGTGCCGAGTCATCCACCTTTGGCACACCTCATACTACTGTCCACATTATTAATGTGAGGGTTTGAACCAAAGGTGGCCAGGCCAATAAGATTTTTTGATAATCAGTGCTTTTACAGAAATGGATTCTTAGCTATTTCAGGGGGAAGTACATGCCAAGCTGACATGATTTGGTTTTGCTGTCTCTGCTGCTTTCTCTTCCCTATGTGCCCCAAGCCCAAACCTGCCAGGCTCCTTGTGAAACAAACACGGTGCTGTGGCAAAGAATTAGGGCATCACGGGCCCCTTCCTTGTTCACCACTGTGCTTCAAGGGAGGAATCAAGAGGGGTCAGGGTATAAACCTGTGTGTTTCAAGAGAAGAAGATACACACACGGAGAGGGAGGAAGGGTGAAAGCGGGGATGGAAGGGTATAGAAGGATTTCTGGAGAATCTAAAAGTAAGGTTACATTCAAATTTTCCTCCCTTTAAGACAAGAAGTTAGGATCTTTGATCTGGGAGAAGGACTTCATACATTCCTATATTCCCATCACAGCTCTCATGCTCCCAGCAAAGGAGGACAGGAAGAAATGATGAGAATAAAATGAGTCTGACAGAAAGCTGTTGCATCTCAGCAGGTGCAGTAGTTCATGCCTGTCATCCCAGCACTTTGGGAGGTCAAAGCAGGAGGATTGCTTGAGCCCCCAGGAGTGCAAGACCAGCCTGGGTAACATAGTGAGACATCTCTAAAAAAAATTTTTTTTTTTTAATCAGCCAGGGGTGCTGGCCCACACCTGTGGTCCCAGCTACTAGGAAAGCTGAAGTGAGAGGATCACTTGAGCCAGGGAGTTTAAGGCTATAGTGAGCCATGATCACGCCACTGCACTCCAGCCTGGGTGACAAGCAAGACTCTGTCTCAAAAAAAAAAATAAAAGAAAAAGAAAAAAAGTTGTATCTAAAATAAAGGGTCTGCTGTCTACATGAGCCAACCACATTGTACTAGTCAGCGTAAACCAGGGGTACCCAACATAGAGGGTACCTGCAGCACAGCTCCTGGATCTTCAAATTCACTTAAAGCAAGGAAGGAAAGGGTTTTGTTATTCAACTGATAGGTTTTTTTTTTTTCTTCTCTGAGACAGAGTCTTGCTCCGTTGCCCAGGTTGGAGTTCAATGGCACGATCTCAACTCACTGCAACCTCTGCCTCCCGGGTTCAAGCAATTCTCCTGCCTCAGCTTCCCAAGTAGCTGGGATTACAGGCACCTGCCACCACACCTGGCTAATTTTTGTATTTTTAGTAAAGACAGGGTTTCACCATGCTGGCCAGGCTGGTCTCGAACTCCTGACCTCAGGTGATCTGCCTGCCTCAGCCTCCCAAAGTGCTGGGATTACAGGTGTGAGCCACTGCGCCTGGCCACTGACAGGTAATTTAAAACACTTTTATGTTAATATAAACACGGAATTAGGAAACAATATACAAGTTTATTTATATATTTATTTTTAAGACAAAACAATGGACTATAAGGCCATTTTCCACCAATGACAATATGCTTTGGATAATACCCTAGTCAGGCATCTGAGCTGGCCTCTTCACTAGGGGCATTTTGGTGGAAACATTTGGGCTTTGTATTTAAGCAGAAGTTTGTGCCCTGCTGGAAAACAGAATCACGTTCCTTCTTATAGGGCCAAGGGCGGGAGCAGTGGTTCACACCTGTAATCCCAACGCTTTGGAAGGCTGAGGTGGGAGGATCACTTGAGTCCAAGAGTTCAAGCCCAGCTTGGGCAACATAGCCAGACCTCATCTCCACTAAAAATAAAAAATTAGCGGAACATGCTGGCTCATGCCTGTAGTCCCAACTACTCAGGAGGCTGAGGCTGCAGGATGGATTGAGCCCAGGCAGTCAAGGCTGCAGTGAGCCATGATTGTGTCACTGCACTCCAGCCTGGGTGACAGAGCAAGACCCTGTCTCAAAAACAAAACAAAACAGGCCAAGGCACATCTGCTGAGGTATACAAGCTAAATAATTCAGTGGGGAAAAACTATTCCAATTTACTTTCCAAAACTTGTGGGGCAAGAGAAAGAAAAAAGCAAGAAAATACAGTATTGTTTGGAGCTTAAAGATGAGAGCCCCTCCCAAATGCTAAAAACTGTTCTTAGGCCAGGCATGGTGCCACATGCCTATAATCCAGCACTTCGAGAGGCCAAGGCAGATGGATTGCTTGAGCTCAGGAGTTCGAGACCAGACTGGGCAATATAGCAAAACCCCATCTCTACAAAATATACAAAAATTAGCTGGGCATGGTGGCAAGTGTTTGTAGTCCCAGCTACTCGGGAGGCTGAGGTGACAGGATGGCTTGAACCCGGGAGGCAGAGGTTGCAGTGAGCCAAGATCATGCCACTGCATTCCAGCCTGGGGTGACAGAGCCAGACCCTGTCTCAAAAAAAAAAAGAGAGACAGAAAATTTGTTCTTGTCTGGATGTGCAAAGACTACAGGCATTTCTGGTCTCTTCTTTCCATCTCAACTAATACAAAGCACCCATTTCTCAGAGGAGGCATTCTGCTCCAGAGCTTAAAGAGGCACTCCTGGGCTGCCAGGACTGCATTTCCTAGTCAACACGTGAGAGAGAAACATGTTTACCACAGACTCCGACTGAGTATCTCTTACCTGAATCCAAACTTATCCATTGCAACGGAAATGTGCCGTGGCTGTGAAAAGCACCTGTACGCATTATGGTCATTCATTGGAATGAGGTCCACATCACTAAACACAAAGCAGGTGTAGTCATAGTCCTTCAAGGCTTCTTGAAAGCCAACATTGAGGAGCTTAGCACGATTGAACATAGTGTCTCCCGCCTGGTGCAGAAACAAAAACAGTGATATCAAATGCCTTAAAGCCTTTGGGCCAAACACTCACAGGGACTGGTGACTTGTCCACTATACATGGTCACTAGGAAACTCTTGGGCCTCACTTTTCTGCCCTCACTCTACAATCAACACAGAGTACCAAAACCTCTGAGTCAGCAACTCCCCTCTAGGAATATATTCTGCAGAAGGACTTGCATGTGTGTGAATGACTATGAACAGCATTGTCACTGTGGAATGCTCATCATAACAAAAGACTGCAAAAAAACAGAATCAGTAGGGAACTCGTTCAATAAATCATAGTACATCCATACAATGGAGTGGAACTGTTAAAAAGAGGCAGCTCTAAAAGGAAAGGTGAAAAAGGCATTTAAACACATACATCATTTATTTATACACACTATAAATAAACTCCAGGAAAGGTATCCAGGAAACTGGTGACATTAGTTGGGTACCTATGGGACTTTTCACTTCTACCTTCCTTATATGGTTGACAGAGGTTTGATGACCACATTGTGTGCCTTCCATCTACCTGTCAAGCACAAACCTAGGCACCCGAGAAATACAGCAAACCCAACTCAACCTCTGCCCTCACAGTGCTCACCATGGAGGGTAGGAGGCCATGCCATACACACCAGGATAGAAGCAAGGTGCGCAGGACAGAAGGACACCTGCTTCAGGGTGCCAACCACGAGGTCCCCAGGCACCAAGTGTGCTGGTGCAAAGGGACTGCATATTTTTATTTTTATTTTTTATTTTTGAGATGGAGTCTTGCTTTGTCACTGAGGCTGGAATATAATGGTATGATCTTGGGTCACTGCAACCTCCGCCCCCAGGATTCAAGCAATTCTCCTGCCTTAGCCTCCTGAGTAGCTGGGATTACAGGCACGTGCCACCATGCCCGGCTTTTTTTTTTTTTTTTTTTTTTTTTTGAGACGGAGTCTCGCTCTGTCGCCCAGGCTGGAGTGCAGTGGCGCGATCTCGGCTCACTGCAAGCTCCGCCTCCCGGGTTCACGCCATTCTCCTGCCTCAGCCTCTCCGAGTAGCTGGGACTACAGGCGCCCGCCACCGCGCCCGGCTAATTTTTTGTATTTTTAGTAGAGACGGGGTTTCACCGTGGTCTCGATCTCCTGACCTCGTGATCCGCCCGCCTCGGCCTCCCAAAGTGCTGGGATTACAAGCGTGAGCCACCGCGCCCGGCCTTTTTTTTTTTTAAATTTTCAGTAGAGATGGGGTTTCACGTTGGCCAGGCTGGTTTCAAATTCCTGACCGCAAGTGATCCGCCTGCCTCAGCCTCCCAAAGTGCTGGGATTACATGTATGTTTTATTTGTTTTCTTTCAGTAAGAATGTAAGCTCAATGAAGGTTAGGATGTTTTGTTTTTTTATTCACCCAGTTCCTTGAATACTGCTTCTCACACAATAAGAGCTCAATAAATAGTTGCTGGTTGGCTGAATGAATGAATGAATGAATGGGGTTCAACATACAATGGCAGATGGTAATCCCTTCTGGGAAGCTCAACCAAAGAACCCTGTGAGGGGTCACCACAGGGATCACATTGTGGGGTAGAGTTGGGAATCTGGTCTTATCAATTCCCATGGCCCCACGTTAGTAAGGACAGACCTAGCACTGATATTACCACTCCTCACTCTCAGCAGTTCACAAAGCCGCCTGCACACATGCTGTCATCCTAACTGGAATCCTCACAACACCAACATGAGGAAACGAACTAAGGCCCAATACTTTGGAATCCTCATTCAATGCTCTTTCCCATCTCTCTTGGGATCAACACAATCAGAGCCCTCTACTTTGGGGAAAAAGTGTGTCATAGGGGCTTGCGATTGGTACACAATCTCAAAAGCGGGATGCTCAAAGTCTTCTCTCCATGCCCTCAAAAGATGACCTGGGCTGGGCATGGTGGCTCACACCTGTAATCCTAACACTTGGGAGGCCAAGGTGGGCAGATCACTTGAGTCTAGGAGCTCGAGACCAGCCTGAGCAACATGGTGAGACTCTGCCTCTACAAAAAATTACAAAAATTAGCCAGGCATGCTGGTGCACACCCGTAGTCCCTAGTACTCTGGAGGCTGAGGTAGGAGGCTCACCTGATCCCAGGGAGGTTGAGGTTGCAGGGAGCCATGACGGCACCACTGCACTCCAGCCTGGGCGGCAGAGTGAGACCCCCATCTCAAAAACAACAACAACAACAACAACAAAAAACAAAATAAAACCAAGACCTGGAAACTGGCACTCCAAAAGGCTGCCTGTGTGGGTACAGAATGCACAGATGTGCCACAGCCACCCAGCCTCAGGTGGGGAACTCGGGGAAGCAAACCACTTAGAGAAAGAGAGGCACCAGGAAGAGAATCAAGGGAACATTTTACACACAAGAGCTCCTTTTTTAAAGCCCCTGACAAAGTTTTCTAACCCCACGTGGTGAGTGAAGGAGCCCAAAGGCACACTGTGTTTTTTGGCTGTCCCACAGGCTGAGGTGATTTGGAATTCTTCGTTCAGCTAATTCTGTGTAAGTCATGGGTTCAAAGAGATTCAAAGTTTAGGCTGGGCGTGGTGGCTCACGCCTGTAATCCCAGCACTTAGGGAGGCCGAGGCGGGCAGATCACTTGAGGTCAGGAGTTCGAGACCAGCCTGGCCAACATGGTGAAACACCATCTCTACTAAAAATAAAAAAAAAACTGCCAGGCACAGTGGCTCACGTATGTAATCCCAGCACTTTGGAAGACCAAGGTGGTGGATCACCTCAGGTCAGGAGTTTGAGACCAGCCTGGCCAACATGGCGAAATCCCGTCTCTACTAAAAATACAAAAATTAGCTGGGCGTGGTGGCGGGTGCCTGGAATCCCAGCTACTCAGGAGGCTGAGGCAGGAGAATCACTTGAAGCCGGGAGGTGGAGGTTGCGGTGAGCCGAGATTGCGCCACTGCACTCCAGACTGGGCAACAGAGCAAGACACTGTCTCAAAAACAAAAAAAAAAGTTCAAAGTTTAAAAATTGCATATGAAAATTATGACGTCGTTGGATTATAATATAGTGTGAATATTCACTGGTGGGGATACTGTACACAAGGCATGGATAAGTGTTTCAAATGGCATTTCATTTAATCATCTTGACAATCTTGTAACAACCCTCACCCCAACCCAGACTTACACTGTCAAACACAATTCAGCCCCATGGAGCACTTTCCAACAAGCAAAGGGAGGTATACCAACAGAGCCTTTCTACATCTGTGCACTAGACCCCCAGGGCTGCCCAGCCCAGGACAATGCTCCCTTCTCTTGGTACACTCCCCAACAACTGGGGCAGAGGGCTCTTTGAGGCCATGTCTCTACCATAGGACTGGGCCTACTGGCCTTGGCTGTTTGATCTAAGCAGAGGCCTGAGACTGAACTAAGCATTTTTCCTCTCCCAGGAATTGGAATTTTGGAACCATGAATGAGCACCTCTAGAGCCAAGGCCCATGAACAATGGCACCCTGGAGGAGAAGCCCAAGAAGCAGAGCTGGTTCCAGCCCCTTTCACTGCAGGGGGTGCCACGGCCCTTTCAACGCAGTGAGATGCCCCAGTGTCCGGCCCAGACTTAAAACTGGTCAGGCAGTTTTCCAAAATAACCTGAACTATATATCCCTCCCTTTCTCCCTCATCCCAGCCTGGCCTCATCTGTGGGATGCAGTGAGACGGAAGGGCATGGTGCACTTTAGCAGGTGCTATCACCTATCAGGGCCGTGGGAACACCAGGCCAGCAGAATGGTGGAGGAGAAAAGTGTCCTCCCCCAGAATGACAAAAAAGTCAAGCATTTTCTAGGCTTCTTTGGGTGAAATGCTGTAACACCGGGGCACACACCTTCTTTGATAAGAAAGACAGGCCCTGGCAAGCTCACCAAGCCCCACCACTCACAAGAGGTGGGAAGATGCCCAGCTTCACTCCTGCCCTCCTCACTGAGCACACTCATCCGATGCTTCTGCCACTCCATTTGCTCAAGTAAACATCGATCAAGCACCAAATACACCACGGTGACAGACACATGCATTTTTAATCCCAGGAATGCTGGCTTCTTTACTTATTAGCTATGTGACTTGGGGCACATCACACCTCCATGCCTCAGTTTCCTCTTTTGTGTTATGGGGAGAGCATGTGCATTGTATTGAACGGGACAACATTGTCTACCAACATAAGATTAGGTCCACTCTTTAAAAGCTGGGTTTTTCAGAATTAAGAAGACCGAGCCCGGGGAGGCTGAGGTTGCAGTGAGCCATGACAGGACCACCGCACTCCAGCCTGGGTGACAGAGACCCCACCTCAAAAATGGGGCCCCACTGCCTGACAGCAAATGTTGGCTACTATCATTACAGAAAGAGGCTTTCCCATCCATCTTGAACAGCCAGACCATTCCAAATGTCTCTTAGATATGTTACCTGGAGACTCTGCCTTCTGTAGTGTTTGCTTCAAAATTCCTCCCAAATCCTGCTTCTCTGATGAAGGGGAAATTACTAAAAACATTTAAGGCTCAAGGGAATTAGCCTGTGGCTTACATGATTAGAGTTTCTCACAGCAGAAGAGAGTCAGGGGGACCTCTGGAAGCCTGTGAAATGCGTAGGAAGTCACGCTTGGTGAAGAGAAGCCAGCATGCTGGGTGCAGGTGTCCCTTTCAAAGACCCAGCTTTTAAAGGGTGGGCCTAATCTTATGTTGGTAGACAAGAGTTACAGTTATCCCTTCCTTCTAGGTCAACTGCCTGCTTTTAGAGGGAGAAGACAGGCCCCCTAAAGAAAGGCCAGAAAACATATAAAATCCCCAAATGATTGGGCAGAGACTGCTACAGGACGGGGACTGGAGACAGCAGACAGAATCGACCAGACATAGACTCTGGAGGTGGTGCTGAGAGAGAAGGCATCTGTAGGAGCAGAGGAAAGCATGCATGGTGAGAGCATTTGTAAAGGCGGTAAGCAAAAGAGACCAGTCAAGGAACTACAAGAAATTCCGAATGAGTGAAGCCAGAATGAAACATGAAGGCAGAGATGAGCCAAATCACAGAGGCTGGGGAGAAGGGTTAGGTGCTTGTTAAGATATTTAAGCTTTATCTTTATTTAGGCCACAGGGAGCCTTAAACCATGGTTTGTATGTCAAGGAGGGATTTGTGCCCCAGTCCAACTGAAGGCAAGGAGACCAGTTAGGAAGCTGTTGTATGATTCCTATGAGGCAACAACTGTGGGTAAGCAGACAGTGCCTCCCCCAAGGGCTAAAGGCAGGGGCTCCACTTCCACTTCCACGCCTCACCTGCTTCCTGTGTATGTGCACTACACTTGCAGGCAGCCTTTGTAGGGGCGGGGCGAGAGGTTCAGGACAGGTGCTAGAATCTGGTCTAATCCCCAAGAAAATCCTAACTGTGGTTAAGGAAGGCAAGCGTGGCCTTCCCCTGATTGCAACAGGGGACAGATGACCAACTACAGAAAGCCACGGGCCACTCTTGTCCAAGTCCCAACAGTTTCTGGAAGAACTGTTCTGTCCAATCACCCTGGCTTCCTTGGATGTCAGGTCCATGTGTGTATATCAGCAGACACATCCCTTATCCATAATGGCTTAAGGAACAACTGTGCCCAGCCTCTCCTGCACCAAAAGACACAGCAGCAACATGGCTGGAACCATCAACCCAAAGCCAAGACCCGCAATGAGTCAGAATTTCTACGTGATAAGAGAGACACTGTTGCTCCCATACACATGCCCTGGCTCATCACAGAGCCACACCCCTCCCCACCACGCAAGAACGCAGCACTAAGCTCTCAACACGACAGATCCGGGGGCAGGTCTGCAGCCAGTGGCAATGTTTGCTGAAACACCCTCTGTATGCTTTTCTGTGCCCACTGAGACAGTAAGAGGAAGGAACTAGGCCGAGTCGGTTGCATGAAACAGTAACAGATCAGCGGCAGCAGCAGCTCTGACTGGGCATTCCTATAGGCCTAAGTGTGGATCCTGGAACACAGTGGACAGGCTGGGAGGTGATCCCCAGAGAATTACTGGAAAGAGCCTGGGATTATACAAATGCTGAGTTTGTGGAGGGCTAATAATATCTACTCAGCCATGAGTTCACAGCAGTCGGGCTCTAGTTTTGCTTTTGTTGTTGTTGTTTTTTTGCAGGGGAGACAGGGTCTCGCCACGTTGCCTAGCCTGGCCTTGAGCTCCTGGGCTCCAGCAATCTTCTCACCTCAGCCTCTTGAGAAGCTGGGACTGTCAGCACACGCCACCACGCCCAGGTGGGCTCTAGTTGTTAACCATAACAATATGGTAGCTCAGAGCTCTCAACAAAACTTGGATCTGAGATTTAAACTCTTCACCCCAGTGAGTGAGAGAGATGGACCTTCAAGGGTTAGGGACCAGGCTATGGGAGTGGTTCTTGGTCAACCAAAGTCACCACTCTCAAGAGTGAGCATACCCTTGACCCCTGCCACACAGGAACACAGACTGGACTGAGGCTATAAAGTTGCTTTCAGAGAGAACTAAGCTCCTTGAAGAGCCCAACAGGGATTCTGGGTGAAGTGAGCACAGAAGAGACAGTTTTGTTTTTTCTGTTTTTTTGTTTTGTTTTGTTTTGTTTTTAAAATGGAGTCTCGCTCTGTCACCCAGGCTGGAGTGCAGTGGCGCGATCTCAGCTCACTGCAAGCTCCGCCTCCCGGGTTCATGCCATTCTCCTGCCTCAGCCTCCCAAGTAGCTGGGACTTTTCAAGTGCCCGCCACCACACCCAGCTAATTTTTTGTATTTTTAGTAGAGACGGGGTTTCACTGTGTTAGCCAGGATGGTCTCGATCTGCTGACCTAGTGATCCGCCCACCTCAGCCTCCCAAAGTACTGGGATTACAGGTGTGAGCCACCACGCCCAGCCAGAGGAGACAATTTTAAATCCAGCTCCAAGGAGCCAGCATAGGATGCCTGCCTCTCCCAGGGCCCGACACACTGAAAAGTGGAGACGTGGCTTTCTACAGATACATCAAGACAGTGGTGCTAAGCACGTTCAGGATGTTTAAGATACAAGTTGGAGAAAAATACTTAAGAAAAGCTTGTCTTTCAGAAAGCAATTTGGCCATCTGTATTAAGAACTATAAAAATGTGTAAACCATATCTGAACCCATAATCCCACATCTGAAAATCTAGCCTGGGAAAATGATCCTAAATGTGGAACAAACCAACATAGAATAAACTTCAGACTCCAAGATGTTCATTATGGTATTATTTACACTCACGGAAAATTGGACATTATCTAAAGGACGTCTAAGAGAGAAAAGACAAGTTAATCATGATGGAATTCTACGATCAACTACTATGAAGGTATGGAAAGTGATGATGATGCAGACTATGAAATAACATGGTTAGATGCTGATGATAAAGAATTTAAGGAAAAAGCAGGATACAAAAGTTTATACACACACAGCATGAGCTCAACTGTGGTTTAATTTAAAAGAAGTTAAACTCTCAGACCCTGTACGACGGGCTGGCTTCCAGCAACCTCAGCATTTCCGAGAGCTCACAGAGGCCCTGGTCTTGCCTAGGAGACCCCAGGGCCTGAGGACGGCACACTCATGGGATTATTTACATAGCCTCCCCCTGACCAGCAGGGCCCTGGCTCTGGGTTGATTTGAGGACATGTGAACATTACCAGGGAGGTGGTGGCAGCGGTGGTGGCAGCAGCAGTGGCAGCAGTAGTTAGGTCGGCATTCCTCTCTCTCTCTCTAGGAGGCGGAGAGTATAGAAGAGAAGGTAGGTGGAGAATAGGAAGCAGATCAGAGAGGAACTCCTCCTTCCACTTGCTCTGCTACAAACAGGATTAACAAGTAAAGGCAAAAGGCCCCTGCTAGAAGGAAAACAAAAAAGAAGAAAAAGAGAAAAGGGTGGATGCAAGGGAGAGAGGTAAGGAAAAGAGAGGCAAATGTCAAAGCTGCAAGGGAAAAGGGGCCCATTCTGATGACCACTGTTCCAATGCAAAAACAAATTCCTAATAAGCTGTCATTCCTTGTCACAGAGTCATGAGTGAGCAGAAAAAATGGCGTTTCCCAGAACAATGTCCATGGAAGCAATTCACCAGCAAATCGAGTCCCCAGGAGAACAGAGAGACACACAGACTAGGTGGGGCACACAGCAAAGGGGCAACACTCAAACAGTGATGGCGCAGAGACCCTCCCTGGCCTTCCCACTCCCACTCCCCATCCCGGCAGGCTCCAAAGGGTCCAAGTGCCCGAAGGAAGGGGAGGCTACAGGACAGGACCAGCCCTACCCCAGTCCTCCCGAGCTCCGTTCTCACACACATCAATCTGCGCACTGACAGCTGAGGTAGAAAATGGAAGGCAGGGATGGGGGGATGGTAGAGATGATCAAGACAGAAACCAAACCAATGGGGCCATAAGCCCAGGCAGCTGTCCTCACTAATGGGATAGACCCAGGAGTCTGCTTCTCCCCAGTTGATCTTGACCTTGTGTAGGAACCAGCTGCTTGGACCAGTGACAGAGACAACTGCTGAGGTAGGGTGACAGATGCTCTTGCTCACTGAGGGTACAAAGGACCGTCTCCAAATCCATCCTCAACCAGCCTGGAACTATCACCCCATCATCCTAAAACAGTGCACAGAAGAAAAGGAAACAGGAGAAAACTTCAAAGCCAGACAGAGTCCTCAGGGCAGCCCTCCCTCCATTTCTCCACAGCCTTTCAGGCAGGCTCCAGCTCTGCTTCCCGGCCATCATGTGCTTACCTTTGGAGGCTTCCCTCCGCAGGAACAATCAGAAGACCATTTGCCTCACTCTGGGGGGTGGGGGGGAGGTGGGAGGGTCAAAATTCAAAGTGAGATCATAAAGGTGCTGAGTCCAAAGGACCCTAAAAGAGTTTTGTGACCATGAACAACCACAAGGCTAAGGTATTAATAGGTTTTCTGCATTTTTACCTGATAAGGGAGATCACCCCAAGGACTGTCACAGGCAGCCTGTGCTCTGGTCAGCATTGAGCTGGAAGCTTCGGGGAGAGGCCTAAGGGAGGGGTCCTGTAAGTTCCCAAGGGTCATGACCTGGCCCCACTGAGAACGGAGGCTTCACTTCCAAGAGGCACAGATCTAGGCAGAAGACCAGGAGTAGGGAGTCCTGAGACTAGGGATAAACAAAGGGGCAGGAATCCCAGGGAGAAGCCCCGTGCTCCACTCACTGACTGCATCTGTACTGACTATGCACCAGCTGTGTCGTCAGAGAGAAAGAAGGGAGGCAGACATGAGGGACTGGGAGTCCGGGGGCTGGGGTGAGGCTGGAACTCAGATAATCATCCCTTTCCAGAAAGTTCTGAGCAGCCTGAGAGCTGCAGGGAGGGAGAAGTCAGCTCTATTCCAGGGGCTCCACAGAACTAATGAGGTTGGGGAGGGAAGCTTAAAAGATAGCCAGAGACACACTAGGAACAGAGGGGACAGCATAAGCAAAGGCACACAGAGGGGAGAACAGAGGTGTCTGGGTGGAGATGGGGAGTCCAGTGAAGTAGAGAGGAGGAGGAAGTGGCTGGAGGTAGGTCAGGGTCTCAGATGCTAAGCTTGGGCCTTCCGACCATTTAGACCCTTGCCTGTGGGCAGTCGTGAAATGTTAACAGGTTTTAAAGAGGAAGTAACATGGTCAGAACCAGAAAAATCCTGGGCAGCTGAGGGAGAGGAACAGAGGTGCCAGAAGATATGCAATCGGAATTGGAGAGACCAGTTCTGTGTATTGGCTGTGGGGCAAAGGGCTGCCATGGTTGTGACAAACCCACCTGGCCAGCTGTGCCTGTATTCCTTACTCATTTCGTAATTTTTATGACGGGCAATCCCACAAACATTCTGCATTCCTTAATTTAGGGCTAGTGCTACCAGGTGGTGACCTGCCCTCCCTTCACCTTGAGTGAAGTCTCGTTTCCGGGTTCGAGTATTAGGAAATACAGCATGCATCCCTGTTTGCTATGATATCTGCTCCTTCTGCTGCTTCTTTTCTTGCTGCCGTTGAAGTGGGAATGCTACATCTTGGCATCCACGTCTCAGAGTACAAGGAGCCAAATAGTATTCTCCCATGCTGGTGAGCTAAGGTCAGGGGTGGGAGGAGAGACCTTAAGGAAAAAGAGCAACTCTTGTTCTTCTATATCTCAACCAGGAAAGCCTCTCCCGGCTCATTCCTTCAATATCCTTATTTTAAGATATAAGTTAGTACAGTAATCACAGAGGCATAAGCCAAATGGGAGTGGTTAACAGCTTACTATAGACAGAGTATGAGTCATAACAACTTGTGAAAGTTCACTCCTGTGTGTGCAGCTTGATACGTGGCCCTACTCTGAAGAGGCTTACAGGCCCGGGATGGCCTCTGAGATTCTGCCACCTAGCTCACTCCACTATCCATTACCCTCTGACTCCAAGGAGTCCAAACCAATAAGAGGAAGGGTCCTGATGCGGGCCCTGAGTGGGGGTGCAGCGGGAGGCGGTGGGAGCCATGAAGAATTCACCACCACAGAAGCAGGCAGAGAAAGCAGGCAGAGGAAACAGGCAGGATGAATGGAGAGTGCAGAGGCAGGAGTGGACCATCCCAGTAACGGCTGGTATTTACTGAAGGTTTACCATGAGAAGGACGCCTCACAGCCCTCCCCACCAAGGAGGAAACTGAGGCCTGCAGAGCTTAAGTAACCTGCCTGAGGTCACTGACTGGAAAGTGGCAGTGCCAGGACTGAACCCAGGCAGTCTGAGCACACAGCACACTCTCAGCCCTGGGTACGAGACTGTGAGCAACACTGGGGGCACCCTGGCCGTGAGGAGCATCACTGATGCCCTGAAAAGGCACTAAACCTGGAGTCAGACGCTGGGGTTTGAGCCGCAGCCCTGCTGTTGTCTATGTGACTTTCGGAGCGTGTCCCTCTCTGAGACTGTTTCCTCACCTGTGACATGGAGCAGAAGTTTCTACATTGTCTGGCCTCAGGGGTCTAGGCAAATCCTAGCAGAGACTGAATGGGAAGCTAAGGAAATGGAAATGGGACACGGCCCCTACTTCAAGTAGAATGAAACCCTTGTGACCTGCTATAAGCAGAAGGTTGTGTAGCATTTCAATGGGGCAGAAAGAAATCTGATACTGAAAAGCCTGTTTGGGAACCCTTGGACTAAATGTCTCAGAAGCCACTCCTATTTTGAGCATTATTTCTGTCTAATCTTAAATGGTATATGTGTGTGTGTGCATGTGTATGTGTGTGTGTGAATGAAGAGTCAAAATGACAGCAGGGTGTCTGGGCCAGGGAGAAGCTGAGAGGCTATAAAGAGGGCTAACAGCCCATAAGGTTTATTTGCTCAACAAACAGTGCAGAAAGGTCAAAACCAGGTGCTACAAAATCCCTTTCTTCTTCTTCTAGAATATAACCATAAAACAGATAACGCAGGCAGTTCCTAATTTGTAGACAGGATGTGCTCCAAATGCTTCTCCTTTTGCCTCTTTTTTTTCAGGATTCAGGTTTCCCATTACCATTTTATTATTTATTAGGTAATATTCTTTACTGGAAAGATATGGCAGAGTTTAAGCATTTCTCAACTTAGTTATCTGGACTCTGACCATATTTTCCCAAAAAGATCAATTAGGGTGAGATTGGAGCAGATGATAAGAGAGTAGCTGGGGAAGTGGGAGAAAAAGAGGAAAAGATTCTCCTAAGGTGGAAAGTTAACCCTTGGAGGAGAAGGAAAGGAGGAAGAGAAAAAAAAGTATGAGGAAAAGCAAAGAAAAAAAAAGATGATGTTGACAAGATAAGAAAAAAGGAGGTATGTATGTTTGAAAAACCAAAACTAAAGTATTCCTGATGCTAAGTTGTGAAGTGGGAAGAGGAGGGAGGGAGGGAGGATGGGCAGTTCCTAGTGTTCCAGGGAAAGCACGGAGGCAGTTGGGAGGAGACGCTAACTTAGGCCCGCTTTCCCCAAAGTGTGACTTACAAAACACTTATCACTTGAGATGGTTCTTGGAAAAGTTCTCTCATCAGGCAAGCTCAGGAAACACTTCTGGGGTTACAGTGTACACCGGGGTACCAAAGGCTCTGCGGGAATGAGACCTGCTTTACGTGGTTCAACCCAGCATTCCTCAAGCGTATTTGGCTCCATCTGGGGAAGCACACTTTTAGAGGAGCACTCTCTTAGGTGGTGCCCAGTGTTAGCCAGCACAGCTGTGCCACCGGTCTGAGCTGGCTTGGTTAGTTGTTCTGTCTACTCGGATTCAGGTGGGCAGGAGCATGTAGCTGGCAGAGGACATTCAGAAATCTACTGTGTTGAGCCTGGGGAGTGTGTAAATTTTATCATAGGAATATAAGCTGGTGGCTAGATTTTACTGGTCCAATATTTGACTTCAAAACAGGGAAGTCTCACATTCACCTAAACTGCAACATATCTAGATGTAGCATCCCACCCTCCAGTCTTCCTTGAAAAGAGCCACCTCAGTTCAAAAATTCAGCATCATCACTAACTCTCTTTTACACTCTTTACCCAAGTATATATTTTATTTATTTATTTATTTTATTTTTTTGAGACGGAGTCTCACTCTGTTGCCCAGGCTGGAGTGCAGTGGCATGATCTCGGCTCACTGCAACCTCTGCCTCCTGGGTTCAAGAGATTCTCCTGCCTCAGCCTCCTGAGTAGATGGGATTACAGCCGCCCACCACTATGTCCAGCTAATTTTTGTATTTTTAGTAGAGACGGGGTTTCGCCATGTTGGCCAGGCTGGTATTGAACTCCTGACTTCAAGTGATCCGCCTGCCTTGGCCTCCCAAAGTGCTGGGATTACAGGCATGAGCCACTGTGCCTAGGCCCAAATATATATTTTAATCTACCTATATGGCACCCAGACCACAGCTGCCTGTCTTCTACTCAGGCAGATTTGTGGGATGCTGTCAGATGCCCTGCTGAATAAGATATGACAGCATTGTATCCACAGTACATCCCTCATCTACTGGCATAGCAACTGTCAAGACAGAAACGAGATGCAGCTGGCACGGCTTGTTATTAGTCATCCCTGCTGGCTCCTGGTGATGGTGGCCGCCTCTTCCAGGTGCTCGCTGCCACTGCTTTAATAACAGGCTCCTGAATCTTGCCATCATTGGTATGTGCTAACTGGCATCAGACAAATGTTTCTCAATCACAGAGCTTTTCTTAAACGAATACTTGTTGGGTTAAAGTAACCTGCACTTTGCAAGACATTTACCTGTTCTCTCTTGCATTCTCCAATATTCTTCCAAGGTGACCCACAACTGCGTGGCTGTCTTGCCTGCAGGTGTTCATAGGGCCCTGGTCTGTACCTCACTTGGCCAAAGAATTCAAACAGCCTCAAGGGGTTTGCCCATCACCTGCTCTCCTGCTTCAGTTTCCTTGTAACAGGGCATGTTCTGCTCTCTCCTGCATCACAGGCTTAGCTCTGACACCTGGCCCCAGGGCTTCTGGTGCTTTCCTACCCCAGTGGGTATCTCAATTTCCAGGAACATGCAAGGCTCCTTTCTGCCTTGAGGTCCCTGCTCACTGGCCCCAGCTGAGAAGCCCATCTCCCTGCAGACTTTAGAACCTAGTTTATATCCTGTTTCTTCCAAGCCATTGCTCTCTCTCCTTCCTCTGAGCTTCCAAAGCATTTGGCAGCCACCATCCAATCACCGGATATTTGGGTCTGTTAACAAATTGTTCCCTGGGAGGGTCCCACTTGCCAGAAGTGGGTTGGAAGCTTCGGGACAGGGCAGGACTGAGACCTTACACTTCTTCAGAATCTCCCTGCAGCAAGTGATGCAGCACAATGCCACAGCAGTCCTCAAGTGCTTCCCCTGGGGTCCCAGGGAAGGTGCACAGAGTCCCTTGACTTTGATGGAAGCCGCAAACTGCCAACAATCCTCCTACCTAAAGCAGAGTTTATCTCGAAATGAAATGGACATTGGGCCTTGTAGAAATGGGCGTACTCAGACTCTTCAAATGAATTTCAATGAAATTGGGTGCCTAGATAAGTTAGATGTGTCATTGCACCTAGGAGGTTACAGTCTAAAGACATGAATTTAAGTGTTAGGGGTAACCTTGAAATATCAAAGTTATACTCTTGGGAAAATAATGCTCCTCAAATAAACTGAAAAATTTATTTCAATAAAGATGCCTCTTAGATCAATCTGATTCTCCATGCCATGGTGATGAAAGTTGACCTATCCTTAGCATTACTTTCCTAAGCAGGGCTAAAGCCCAACACATATGGATCAGATGAGCAGTGAGAAACTTTTTCTCAGACTCGGCCCAGTCCACATAACTCTCAGATGGCCCACGAATCAGACTTCTCCAGGTATTTCACCAGGGGCTGGCATGCAGGCATGCGACCTGAACTAAGGGCACTGTCTCCAGGTGCCCCAGGAGACACACTCTGACTGGATAAACTTTGAAGTTACCTAAAAGTCTGACATCTAAATGGTGGTTTTATTTTTAAAAGGAAAATACACAGCTACACAAAGCCAGGGAATAATCAGTGTGTCCTTTGGAATAATTAGGGTTGTCTTTTTTCCCAATTTTGCTGGAAGGCTACTTCCAGAAAACAAAAACAGAACAACGAAAACACTCCAGCATTTCCCTTGGCTATAGAGTTGACAGCAATAGGCAAGCACACTGTTTGGCGTTTAGCTCATCTGCACTGGTGGTGGCTGGGGGGCTGGCTCCTCGCTGTAAGTGCCAGATGTCTGTGAAATCACTCCCTTTCCCCTGCCCTCATTTCACACACATCTGATACACATCTGCACGCACGCACACCCTCTCTCATTCCACCTTCCCAGGCCTCACCTGGTTGATAACATAGATGCCATAGTCCAGCTGCTGGCGCTGCAGGACTGGGTGCAAATAATATAGCCAGTACTTGAGGTGCTCCTGCCGGTTGCGGAATGGAATGATGATGGCCACCTTGTGAGGAGAGACGCAGTCCCTGGGGGCGTAGCGGCCGCCCATCTTCACATTTGGGTTCTGCTTCGCCACGAGCTCCAGGTCCACAGGCATGTTAAACTCAATCAGCATGGGGCCCACTAGAGAGGTGGAGGGAGGGAGAAGTTAGCAGGCCACAGGACTCGCACTCCACAGGCTGCATCAGATGGCCAGGCTGCAGCTGCAGAGGAAATGTCTCCACCCGGTAGGCAACGTGGCCACAGAGAGGGCCCTCCTGCCCAGCATCAGGCACCACATCCAGCATTAGGGCAACCAGCCAACCCCAGAAACCCCCTTCAGTGTGGGACAAACCTAGATGGTTGGTCACTCTGTGAAGCACTCGCCTGCCCAGGACCCTCCCCGCTCAGACTCCACTGTAAAATGGAAATAATTTCTACCCAGACTTCCTGATAGGCTGTTGTAGAAATCAGTGATCATGGATGAGAAGGCAATTTCTCGAAACCCCTGAGGTTGAGACTTAGCTCTGCCACCTCCCAGCTGCGTGGCCTTGGACAAATGGCTGACATTATCTCTCTGATTCTAGCCTAACTGGGGAAGGATGTGTGTGTGTGCGCGCACGCACGCATGTGTGCACATGCACGTTGGGGACGTCAGTGTGGAGGGAGTTAGCTTCAAAGTGGAAGGTAGCAGGAGTGGCATGAGTGACCACGTCCCAGGAAGGGACTCAATGGAAGGTGAACCAAGGTCTGGGAGGGATGGAGGCAAAGAAACCCCAAAAGAGACTGAGGGAAAATAAAAGAAATAGCTGGAAACACAGAAGAATGCTTAGTAACAGAGGGGATAAAGTAACAAAGAGGAAGAAGAAGTAACAGAGGGAGGGATGACTCCCAAGTTTCTGGCCTAGAAGAACATGGATGCAGATGAGAGAAGTAAGTTGGTAAGAGAGTGCTTGCCTCAGAAGAAAAATGGATGAGCTGGATTGTGGATTGTGAGGTAACAGCAGGTGGGAAGAGGGATGAGGAAAAGGTCACATACTGGGTATGTGGTATACGTGGTGCAGTCCAGGCAACACAGGGAATCAAGGCTCTGCTGAGAGTCAAGAGCCAAGACTTGAACCCAGGCTCCCCATACTCTCTGCAGACCAGACCGCCTCAAAACGGGTTCCAGAAAACATCAGACCCAGCAAGATGCTTAATGGAAAAACATGTCTCGTGGTCAAATAAGAACGGGAATGCTGCATATTAAATCCTGCTTCTGCAAAGTCACGACACACACCAAAGGCTCTGAGAAGTTGTGCAGTCGAAAAACCCCCGTCGTTATATTTAACCCACCATTTCCCAAGCTTATTTGGCTACAGAACCATTTTTCCAGGGAACACACTTTGGGAACTGTTACTCTAGTGTAACCAGCTTCACCTGTGAAGCAAATGTGACACAAGAACAAAGGAAGGAACCTAGAGAACAGGTAGGAACACCAACCATAAGCACAGATCAAAATCTGAAACATGCTGGTGAGAACCCACCCAGGGCCAGTGAGCAGGCTTCAGCCTACCCTGTTTATCAATAATGGGTGGCTCTCCAAGCACCCCCTACTCCCGGAATTACTCGCCCTTCTGAATTGAACAGCCTGAGAAAAAAAGCTGTGGGCCTGGTTCCTCTCACCAGATAGCTGCCTCTTCCATCTCCTTCCCCAGGACACATCTCACACCTTCCCTCCCTCCGTAGCTGACCCAGGTCCACCATCACAGGACCTGTTCCCATTAGTTCGTTTTCTTCTGAGATACAACCCCGACCATATTACTTTCTCACTAAAACCTCCAGTGGCTCTAAGGCTGTATGGCCCTGCACAAGGGAAGGCCAAGGCCCACAGCTAAGCAATAGGCCCTTCAATCTCAGCTCTGTCTGTCTCCCTCCCCATCCCTTAAGCCATGCCTGTCCACACTTTTCTCTTTGCCAGAAATGCTCTTCCCACTCTCCTCTAACCAGCAAACTTTTACACTGAGAGATAGGCCTCAGTCAAACTTGGTCCTTTTACTCTCTGTGCTATCACAGAGCTCAGACAGCAGACCCTCTGGGGCAGGGAAGAAGATCCCTCAGGGCTGCCTCTCTGAAGCCCTGCTCCCTCTCTGGTCATGCACCTCCCTCCTGGAGGGACAAAGGCCTTGAAGCTCAGTCCCTTGTAAGACTGCCTGCTGAGCCAGCTCCCACCTCCCAGGGTGCCCTAAAGTGAGCAGGCACTGTGCTCTTCGGAGAAGACCAGGACTCAGTCAGTGGTCACCCCGGACAAGTTTTTCCCAAACCTATCACCAGAATTGCTTGAGGAAGTTAGTACAAATACAGAATCTCTGGCCCTTCCCTTAAGAGAGTCTGCGGATTTTGGGAAGGACCTAAATGGCTACCTAACAAGGAGCCCAGATGATTCTCACTGGGCAAGCTGGGTAGCAGGGCTCCGATGGGCCATCTGATGGGCATCTGATGTCAAGCCTTAGGGCTTTCGGGCAAAGAGGGCCCTCGGGGATTCCCACCATTCACACCCTTCCCCACAAGGTCGGCCAGGCCTGGGATGCCCAACACCCAACCCTGGGCAAAGCCCCCTGGGGGGCCCTGCTGCACAGTGAACTTGTGAAAAACATGAAGAAAAGATCTGTCACAGGGCTCTTTTCACTTCAGAGGGCCCCCACAACATCTGCAGCCCCCACCCCACCTTTGGTTCTGAGGATGCTGCTAAACATAACCCCATTTTGGGGAACCCAAGAAGCACCTGGGCTGTCACCCTGCCAACTTGCTGGTATCTTCTGAAACCCACCCAGAAAACAGGAATTCACACGTGGCCTGGCTCGCTTCCGCGGGACAGACACCTGCAGGCTGGAAAGTGTCCTGATGTTGCCCCATCATGGGTTTCAGAAAGGTGGTCCTGAAGTCAAGAGCCCTGGACAGGAGAAGAGATGCCTGGGCCCTGGTCTAGCTCCACCAGTGACTTTCCAGATGATCTCTGGTATCCTGAGAGTGGAGAGTACAGCCACTCTCAGGGTACTGGTTTCCTCATTTGTAAACCGCAGGGACTGGACTGGATGATCTCTAAGGTCTCAGAACGCGCTGACGTGTCCAGTGACACTTGGTAAACCAGGAGGAGTGCAGGGATCCAAAGCAAGATCTTTAGACAAATCCTTGCTCCCACCTTCCCTGCCCTCAGCATAAATTTCCAAGCAGACAGGAGACGTGAGTGTCCTGCTTAGGAGAGGTGGAAAGAAGCCTTGATCACCAAGCGTCACATTTACCTACGTCTCCTCTTACCTCAATTCCTAGGCTTTCTCAGCTTCTTTCTTGGATGTCCATCTTTGCCCCCTTCTCTTCTCACTCTCCCTATACCCAGGTCTTTGGTTTAAGCACATGACAGTTCCCAAACCTCTGTTTCCATCTCATGTCTCTCTCCTGACCTCATAGCCAATAGAACATGGCTAGCCATATGTCATGGGCACCTCAAACTCAACCTGCCCCAAATGGACTCTCATGCAACCCCACCACCATCACCACCTACAGCCAGACCTGCTTTTCCTCAGGATTCCCTCAGCAACTGACACCACCGTCTCCCCAGGACAGAAGCTGATACCCGGGTGGTCCATCTTCTATTCTCCCTCCTCTCTCCCCAACCCCAACACACACACTAATGCTCTCTCACCCTCACATACACACACACACGCCCACTCGCTCCCATGCCGGGGCTGTCCACAGCATGCTGACAACCCACAGAAGCCGATCGAGCACCAAGCCAGAGAGTCTTTACTCTGAAATGTCTGTTAACTGCAAACTTGCCCTGTGATATGTATCAAGACCACTTTCAATTTGTCTCAATTGATACTTTCTGGGTACCTACTGTGTGCCAGCCCAAGGAGGAGTGGGTTGAGGTAGGGAGGGAGGATGGACAAGACAAATCCTGCCTTCCAGGAGCTCCCTGCTGAGCATGTGGCAGAACCTAAATGAAAATTACCCTGGTTTAAGGATGGCCAAGGAGCTTGCTCCTCCAATGGCTCTGTGCAGAGCTTTATCACTGAACAGCCTCTTCTCACTCTCCTGCTCCCTTCTGAACTCGCTGTGCCCCTTGCACAACCCCCATCATGCTTCCAACACACTGAGACACCTTGACCCCCAATCCTGCCCTTCTTGCCAATCTGGCAATTTTTTCTCCACAACTCTAAGGATCTTGCAGCTCACACCTTTGAGACAACAGACAGCAGCCCCAGACCTGGAGGTGAATGACTAACTGGGTCGAGTGCCAGCCAGGAGGCCTCCTGAGTGCCCTGCACACCTCCTGCCATACTGCAGGGGCCATGCTCTGCTACACACCTGGCTCTGTCCCAGTGAGAAACTCCAGAGAGCTCAGACTCCAGGAAGGCAACAACTACCTCTGTTCAGAATCATGCAGACCTGCGACCAGGTTTCAGAGCCACTGCCTGGGGTCGCGGGGAGAGGCTCTGGGAGGAGGCAGAGGGCTGAGGGCTTCATGACAGGCCTCAAGCCGAGCCAAGGTGCCCTTGCTGTGCGGCGCATGGCGTGTGCTACCACAGGCTCTCGGCCCCGCTGGGCTGGCTTGTGTGTTTTCTTGGCTCTGGAAGCTGGGAGGCAGGGTTACGTAAGCAGATGAGCAGATGTAAGCTGTCCTCGGCTCCCCCAGCTCAAGCCCCGCCACGTGGGCCTCTCGGCTGGGAGTCCAGGTCATGGCCTTGCATGTAAGTCGCTCAATAACTTCAATGTGTGAGCTCAATTCAGACAAATTCCACTGCTCCCCTGCCTGGCACAGCAAACCTAAACACATACATGCCCCTCCATCAAAGGCCCTGCTAATCTCAGCCAACACCAGCACGGACTCCTGACTGGTTTTCATGCTGGCTGAAGCACTAGTTCAATCCTTTAGCCTCAGCAAAACAGGCTGAAACATCTAGTCACTGTTTGTCAACTGATTGGCCAGTGGGTCGAAGAAGCGTTGGCCTGATGCTTTATTGTGACAATGTTTCACTAGCCCAGGAATGAAATCATAGAAGTAAAGACCATGTAGGTGTTTTTTCATTAAACTAAAGGTAATCAATTTATAGGAATGCCCTTTCTTCCAAGATTAAGTGCTTCTTACTCTTTGAATATTAAAATGTCCTTTCTCTTATGAAATCATCATAGATTTTCATGCTGGACTGATTTTTAAAATTCAATTAAAAAAAAAATCCTTCCTTGGCAGCCATGGGTCAGGGCTCTAAGTTTCTTTTGAAAATTTCCTGGACAGGAAATTCAAGTATTCAGGAAACATTTGGGAACACGTGGAACTAGGCAGTGCCTAGAACTCTGTGGCTCTGAGAGTTGGGATATTGGAATTTCTTCCTGGGTCTCAGACCTGATAGTACACTGCACAGCCCCTCTTCACAAACCAGCTCCCCAACCGGTGCTGTTCCACAGGCTCATGTGGGTGGGCTGCTTCTCTCTGTACCAATCTTCCAAAGGCCAGGCGCGCACCGCAAGCTGAGCCAGGCATTACCACCAAATTCCCCAGCTTGAGAAAAGATTTGCTTGCAGCATTCTCGTGAAATCACGGTACCCCTTGAGGCCCCTTGGGCTAGAAATGAGAAGCACCATTTACTGTACGTGGCTCACCCGTCATTCTGGGAAGAGCACAAGCTCTCTAAGTCTGCAAGGGCTTCAATCTAACAAATCTAACAGCTGCCTGGCCTTAGCTCAAACACCATCCCCCCAGGAAGCCTTCCCAGACCACTCAAGGTTGGTTCTTAAGCATTTCACCCACATCCCCTAAGCATTCACAGCACCACATCCATTCACATTCAAACACGTACCCAGTTAGTATGTATCATGTGCCAGGTGGTATAGGGCATGCGGGGGTTGGCGGGGGAGTGGGCGGCAGGGTGAGCAAGTAAAGAAGAGGTCTTTGAGGCCGGGCGTGGTGGCTCAAGTCTGTAATTCCAGCACTTTGGGAGGCCGAGACAAGCAGGTCACCTTGAGGTCAGGGGTTTGAGACCAGCCTGGCCAACATGGTGAAACCCCATCTCTACTAAACCTCATCTCTACTAAAAATACAAAAATTAACCGGGTGTGGTGTAGCTGTAATCCCAGCTACTTAGGAGGCTGAGGCAGGAGAATCTCTTGAACCTGGGAGGTGAAGGTTGCAGTGAGCCGAAATCACGCCATTGCACTCCAGCCTGGGTGACAGAGCAAGACTCTGTCTCAACAACAACAAAAAAAGTCTTTGCCCCCAGGGGTCAAGGAGACCGGCAAAGCCAACAGTACTGGTGAGTGTGACAGGTAACAAACAACAAGCTAAAACTAGCACAGAAGAAGGGGAATCAACTAGGGGTCAGGAAGAGAGTCAAGGAAAGCTTTGCAAAGAAGCAGCTCCTCCATCAGGGCTCCTCAGTCCTCTTGGGAGGATTCATCACAGAGTTGTGTCCACTTGGCTGCCATGCACATGGGAGTACGCCAACAAATCCTAGCTGTGTGGGTGGCGCGCAGCTATCCTCTCCGCTTCTCTGCCACCTGCACAAGTAACAAAGGTTTCCATAAACCTACAAGAAAACCTGACAGAAGAGCAGGGGATGGAGAGCCACCAGAAGGGGCTCTCGATTCTCACGTGAAGCATTTTGCACTGAGTTTCAAAATCTAACTCATGAAGGCTTTGAAGGTGTAGGAAATGATTTATTTCTTTTTTTTTCTTTTTGAGACGGAGTCTCGCTCTGTCACCAGGCTAGAATGCAGTGGCACAATCTTGGCTCACTGCAACCTCCGCTTCCCAGGTTCAAGCGATTCTCCTGCCACAGCCTCCCGAGTAGCTGGGACTACAGGCGCACACCACCCACGCCCAGTTAATTTTTGTATTTTCAGTAGAGATGGGGTTTCACCATGTTGGCCAGGATGGTCTCGATCTCTTGACCTCATGATCTGCCTGCCTCGGCCTCCCACAGTGCTGGGATTATAGGCATGAGCCACTGCGCTCGGCTGGTTTGTTTCTTAAATCAGATGTTTGTGGTATTTTTCTTTATACCTTTGGTTATATCTTTAAACTTGAACAATAAATATTTTAAAATATGACCCACAGATGGGAAAGGTGACCCCCCTCCCTAGTCCCATTCCTAGTAAGGAAGTATCTTCCAAAATAAGGATGTCAAAACATACAACTCAGTGACCAGAAAACAGGAATAGTCTATTCTTAATGCTGACATGATGTCTTGGGGACACCACACACAAACACAAGTTCAACACCCCCAACACCCACTGTTCTTTCCACCAACTCACCATCCAAGCCACTATTTGTTTCTTTCCCTAAGACCTCTTTTTTTTTTTTTTTTTTTAAGAGACAGTTTCTCGCTGTCACCCAGACCAGAGTGCAATGGCATGATTATCGAACTCCTGGGCTCAAGCAATCCTCTCGCCTCAGCCTCCCATGGGACTACAGCACATGCCACCACACCCGGCTAAGTGAGAAACACTTTTTCAACAGGAAACAGAATACATCTGTGGTCTCAGTACCCTGCATTTGGGAACAGAGAGAAAAGCAAAGAATTTGCTGAAAAAAATAGGCCAGGTGTGGTGGCTCACACCTGTAATTCCAGCATTTTGGGAGGCTGAGGTGGGTGCATCACCTGAGGTCAGGAGTTCAAGACCAGCCTGGCCAACATGGTGAAACCATGTCTCTATTAAAAATACAAAAATTAGCCGGGTGTGGTGGCACTTGCCTGTGATCCCAGCTACCTGGGAGGCTGAGGCAGAAGAATCACTGGAACCTGGGAGGTGGAGGCTGCAGTGAGCCGAGATCATGCCACTGCACTCTAGCCTGGGCAACAAAGTAAGACTCCAACTCAAAAAGAAAAAAATAATAATAATAAAAATTAAAGGAGACTGCCAGACAAGGTCCACACAGCAGACCCTAGGTGGCCAAGTGGGAAGCTGGACCAACTGGGCACAGTGGGACCAGTTGCTCATCCATTCATCTGTGCTCAGAAACAGTCCTGCCACATGCCTGACCTGCTACACTTGGTAGTTCTTCTAAAACATGACTTAAAAGTGACTTCGTCAGCAATGAACCACTGACTGACCTCAGTGGAACTGCCATTTCTCATGCCTTGCTCTCTCCCTCATTAAAGTCCCACTCAACCTTCAGAGGCCAAGCACTCAAGCTTGCTTTCACAATGCTGGTAGGTTTCCATCTATCGCAGAGGCTTTCATGCTGTGGAGTGCAAGAAGAATCATATGCAGAAGCATGTGAATTTGCAGATTCTTGGGTCCTACTCACCAGATTGATTTGATAAGCCTGGGGCAGGGGCCCAGGAATCTGCATTTTAACAAGCACTCTAGGTAACTGTAATTTTATGCAATTCCCTGGACTACATTTTGAGAAACGCTGGTTTACAGGTTCACTTATTAACTACCACTTCCCTCCCACCCCCATGAAGCTATTTAAGAATGAGGTCAAGAAAAACAACTTACACTCAGGAACTACTGTGTATTTTCCTCTCTGACAACGTATAACACGTTTTGCTTTCAGCTTTTGCACATGGTCAAATATAACAACTATTTTGGGATCCATGGTTTGAATATCTTTTTTTTTTTGAAACTGGGTCTTGCTCTGTAGCCCAGGCTGGATTGCAGTGGTGCCAGCTCACTGCAGCCTCAAACTGCTGGGCCCAAGCGATCCTCCTGGGCTGTAGTCTCGGCCTCCTGAGTAGCTGGGATCATAGGCACGAGCCACACAGCTCAGCTAATTTTTAAATTTTTTGTAGATATAAGGTCTCACTTGAGATGTTGCCAGGCAAGTCTCAAGCTCCTGGTCTCAAGAGATTTTCCTGTCTTGGCCTCCCAAAGTGTTGGGATTACAGGCATGAACCACTATGCCTGACTGAATATCTACCTTTTCACTCTTCCTCTTAATTTTCTAAGTTCCATTTTCTCTTTATTTATTTATTTTTGAGGAGGAGTCTCACTCTGTCGCCCAGGCTGGAGTGCAGTGGTGCGATCTCAGCTCACTGCAACCTCCGCCTCCCAGGTTTCAAGCGATTCTCCTGCCTCAGCCTCCCAAGTAGGTGGGACTACAGGCACGTGCCACCACACCCGGCTAATTTTTTGTATTTTTAGTAGAGCCGGGGTTTCACCATGTTGGCCAGGATGGTCTCGATCTCCTGACCTCGTGATCCACCCATCTTGGCCTCCCAAAGTGCTGGGATTACAGGCATGAGCCACCATGCCCAGCCCATTTTTTCTGATTTTAAATTTATATTGGTCCTTTTTATGGTATGTGTTCTTATAAGCCACCTCAAAAACTTCAGGAAGGAGGTAAAGCAACAATTTTTTGAAGTTCAAACGAAATGTCATCCCCTCTTCAAACCTTTCCCCAGTCCCCTCTCAGGACCAATCAGTCCCCACTCCATATGCCTGCAAAATCCTTCACAAACCTTGGCTGGAGCCCTGCAGGGATGAGGCACCAGTCGACCTGCCTGCTTCCTCCCTTAGACATCTTGAGGGAAGGGGTTGTGTCCCATTCCTTTCTATGCTGGGACAGTTCCTGGCAGCAAGAGCAGCAATCATGTGTTGACCCACACTGCACTTGTTCAACTAAGAGGTGAGAAGCTGAGCTCACAGAGCTGGGAGCCATCTTGCCTTTGATGTTTTAGAATCTAAGATTTTAGTCTTAAATTACAGTTAAGATCAAGGTGGGGCAAAAACACTGTCATTTCTGCCAGATGAGGTCTTCACAGCAAGCCTAGGTGGCCAAGTGGGAAGCTGGACCAACTGGGCAAAGTTGGGCCAGTTGCTCATCCATTCATCTGTGCTCAGAAACAGTCTGCCACATGAGGCCTTTTGTTTCTAGGTTTAGCACCTGATTCATGAGCTACAGCCACCACCCCCCAACCCCTCCAGCACCCCATCAATTTTAAAATAAGTTTTCTCCAGGCTCTAGGCCTAGCATCTGACACTTTGTGGCAATGGATGGCCTAACCTCCTAATAAAAATGGTGCATTTTCTTGGCTAAGCCTCACGTAGCCACACCAAACAGGCTCTTCACCAAATGTCACTATTTCCTTGAGAGAATAACCCCAAAGCTCAAAGTTTTACATGGGTCACAAAATCACCAGAAAAACCTCAGGTGGTCACTCAGCCCAGGATGCTGTCGCCAAGGGTATCAAGGCCTAAATCTAAGGAAACAGCGCCATGATCAGATTCTGCCACCTCGAAGGGCCAGGATCCACCTCGAACCAGACCCTAGAGAATCCTGGCAGACCAGGGCCAATAGAGCCGTGGGAATTATGTGTTGGCTCCACGGTTACACAGGAAAGAAACTGAAGGCCAGAGAGGAAGACAGACTTCCTCAAGAACATTCTTGATTGGCAAAAAAGCTGTCCTAACTTCCCCTTAAATAATCTTCCAGAGTTCTGATATTCCTGGATGCATCCACACAGTGGATAACAAATCACAGAACACGTGCCTTTACTGTCCCTGCGCTGTACCTGTGGGGATTCTGTCTCAGAATCTTTTCCAGTTTAGGGGCCCGGGGGGCCTTCAACTGATGGAGGTGGCATAAAATTGAATCTTATTTGACATCACTGATCTAAACCATTCTCAAGCATTACTTCTATACCGTATGTGGTCACAGATCCCCAAGTCTGTGGGGCAGCAGAAGCAAGGAGAGGACATGGGGAAACCTCTGGGAGACCCCAGAACAGGCAGCATGACAGTTCCACTTCTGTCCAGTGGGGAAGCCACAGAAATGCAAAGCCTTGGGGTCAAGAAAGAGTGACTGGGGGTCACAAGCTTTTAAAGCCCAGTAAACAGGGTCCCAAGTGTTTGGTCTCTGGAGGAAAAAGTCCCAAGAGGAATTTCTGCTTTCTTTGGTCCTCACCCAAGGGCAGATTCCTCCTTCTCACTCCTTCCGCTGGAATTTCTGGAAACTGTGGAAACTGTGCCTGCCCACAGATATCACTACCAGGAAAAGGCTCTGAGGCCTACTTGCCTGTAAACCCCATATTAGCCCCAGGAAGATCTTACTGTATATCTGTCCTCTTAGAACTAGAGCGCTTCCAGAAGGGATGATTTCAGCTTCTCAGAAAAGATTAGAATGGTATAGGCATCTGGCATTTTATTTTAAGACTTTCACCTCTGGGCTGGGGCAGCCACCTGCCTCCTCTGGGCTCTCCTCTCAACCTGGAGCCAGTCACTGACAAGTAGCCCAGGAAGAACTCCAGAGTCACACTTACCACTACTCCCTCCAGGGTCCCATGCCTCACTGCCAAGTCAGGATGCTGGTGAGGATGCTTTGCTTTGCACCTCCTTAGGCCATTTGTTAGAAGAGATTTATACATTTGACACACAGTCTACAGGAACTAAATGCAATTTTCTTTTTTTTCTTTTTCTTTTTTTTTTTTTTTTTTTTTGAGACAGAGTCTCGCTCTGTCACTCAGGCTGGAGTGCAGTGGAGCAATCTCAGCTCACTGCAGCCTCTACCTCCTGGGTTCAAGTGATTCTCTTGCCTCAGCCTACTGAGTACCTGGGAATATAGGTGCATGTCACCACACACCACATCCAGCTAATTTTGTATTTTTAGTAAAGACAGGGTTTTGCCATGTTGGCCAGGCTGGTCTTAAACTCCTGACCTCAGGTGATCCACCCGCCTCAGCCTCCCAAAGTGCTGGGATTACAGGCGAGAGCCACCGCACCTGGCCCCCAAATGCAGTTTTCAAGGGAAGACAACACAGTAGGAAGGAATCACAGGAGGAAGGAATCACAGGCTAGGTTTCAAATCACTCCTCCACCTCTAAAAAGCTACAGGCAAGTTTTATAACCTCTCTAAACTTTGTTGATGACAGCATAGTTCCTAATACACACTAGGCCTATGACATACATTTGCTGAATAAATACAAGAATAATATTTGTATGTAGACCTCACACTCTAAGAGGAAGACAAGTCATTCTTCTTTTTCTTTTTTTTTCCCTGAGATGGAGTCTCTCCGTCACCCAGTCTGGAGTGCAATGGTGCCATCCCAGCTTACTGCAACCTCCCCCTCAGGTTCAAGCGATTCTCCTGCCTCAGCCTCCCAAGTAGCTGGGATTACAGGCACCCACCACCAGGCCCAGCTAATTTTTGTATTTTCATGGAGACAGGGTTTCACCGAGTTGGCTAGGCTGGTCTTGAACTCCTGACCTCAGGTGATCTGCCCACCTCGGCCTCCCAAAATGCTGGGATTACAGGCGTGAGCCCCCACGCCCGGCCAAGTCATTCTTAATAGAGAGAATTCAGTAGAGGATAAGGTGTCATAAAAAGAGACTGTTTGCTGAGAAGAGTCAGCAGAGTTCAACTATACCAGCATACCTAACATATGGAAGAACAAAGGGCATTAACATAGTTACGGAAAAAGAAGAGTGCTGGTGAGAGACTGCACAAAACAATGAGAAAAATAGTTTTATGTTCCAACAAAATACAGCATGAGCGAAGTGAACATATATATAATAGATGCAGGAGGCTGAGGTAGAAAGATTGCTTGAGGCCAGGAGTTCAAGATTGGCCTGAGCAACATATTAAGACTCCCATCTCTAAAAAATAAAATAAAATTAGCCAAGTCTGGTGGTGCACACCTGTAGTCCCAACTACTCAGGAGGCTGAGGTGGGAGGATCGCTTAAGCCCAGGATTGCGAGGCCACAATGAGTCATGATCATACCACTGCACTCCAGTCTGGGTGACAGAGCAAAACCCCAACTCTTAAAAAAATTGTAAATAAATAAGTAAATAACAGATTCAGAAGATACCTGCAATGTCTGAGACCAGGAAGGGATTAATATCCAGGATGTATAAGGAATTCCTGCATATCTTCAAGAAAAATATAAGAACTCCAGTGAAAAATAGGCAAAGGATTATAATCAATAAGCAATTTACCTAAGAGGAATCCTAAAGACCATCAGGCATATGAAGAAATGCTCCAGCTCATTAGTAATCAGAGAAAAGCAAGTTAAAACAAAGAGTTATCCTAGCACATCTATTAGTTTGGCAAAAAATAGGAAGCTGGTTAATGCTGATTATTCACGGAGACACAGAGCCTGTCATGCTCTGCTCGTGGAAATGTAAACTGGGGCAGCCATTCTGGAGCTGTGTCTGGCACCCCTGAATCAACATAAACATACTCACACGTTGCCCATAAAGGAAATGTTTAAGGATTTTCCTCACAGCAATATTTGCGAAGGTAATGCTGGAGGCAGTCCAGGGGTCCCTCATTACAGAAGGGGAAAAGAAACACTGGGATGGATGACGATCATGAGGTATTACTCAGCAGTTCGAATCAACATGCTAGACATAATACATGGCAACGTGGATGGACCTTAAAAACAAAGGTGCACATTTGGCACCAATTCTTGTTTTCTAATTATGATTCTCTACTAAAAGGAACTAGAGCTCATTGGAGAAGTGACTGACTCTAGGGCTAAGTTGGGGAAAGAACAAGAGGACCATGGAACTTCTTGCTGTGCCTAAAAGTAAAAAAAAAAAAAAAAATGCTCAAAGAGTAATAGGATATGTCAAAAGAAAACAGGAACCAGGAACCTCTAAAGAGGAATCCCAAAGATCATCCCCCTGAAGGGGATCTTATTGGCTAAATCTGGGATAGTCTGAACATCAGAATACATAATGATAGTAAAGGATTGTGATTTAATGAAGTAAGAATGCACAGGTCTGCATTAATATATGAATTAATTAATAGGGAAAAAGGGTAAGCTCTTCCTTATAGAAGAATGCCAATTAACAAACATAGAAGGAATAATGGAATTAGAAAACCATCAACTACCATAATAACTGATTCAGGCAAGAATGATTTGTAGATGCTAAAACCCAGTGGATATCAAGAAAGCAATGAAAGGTAAGAAAAAAATAAAAAAAAAAGTGGATGAAAGTTTGAGGAGTAACAGGATATTTACATAATCTCAAAGTATATGCCCATAAGATACTTTAAAAATTTTTTTATTTATTTACTTTTTTTTTGAGACAAAGTCTCACTCTGTCACCCTGGCTAGAGTGCAGTGGTATGATCTCGGCTCACTGCAACCTCTGCCTCCCAGGCTCAAGCAAGCCTTGTGCCTCAGACTCCTGAGTAGCTGGAACTACAAGTGCGCCACCATGCCAGGCTAATTTTTTGTATTTTTTATAGAGATGGCGTTTCACCATGTTATGTTGGCCAGGATGGTTTCAAACTTCTGGCCTCAAGCAATTTGCCCGCCTCAGCCTCCTAAAGTGCTGGGATTACAGACATGAGCCACTACACCAGGCCAGATAGTTTTAATTTAAAATGGTAAAATAGTAACTATAATGGAGTAATGCCAAATGCCACTACAATGAAATCCTCAAGGTTCACACTGCCAATAAGGAACAAACCGACAGTGTGTGTCTCTAGATCTCGTTACACTGAGAAGAACTCTGCATCATTTCAGTGGTATTCCTGTCAAAAGTGAATAACCTGAATCTGATCAGGAGGAAACATCAGACAGACCTAAACTGAGAGACCTTCTACAAAATAACTGGCCTATACTCTTCAACAATGTCACTGTCATGAAATCCAAAGGGCTTGGGAACTATTCCAGATTATAAGACACTAAGAGACATGACAACTGAATACAACACATGATTTTCTTCTACCATCAAGGCTATTATTGGGGCACCTGACAAAGTCTTCCTAAGGCCTGTAGATGACATAGCAGAAATGTTTCAATGTTGATTTCCTGATTGTTAATTATACTATGTTTATATATATTTTTAAATCACCTTGTTGTTAGGAAATATACACTGAATATTAAGGGTAAAAGGAGATATATATATATATATATATATATATATATATATATACACACACACACACACACATACGCACACACATATATATATACACACACACACATATATATGAGAGAGAGATCTAGATACATCTATCTAAAATTATATTAATATCTATCTATCTACAGGTAGATACACACACACACACACACACACACACACACACACAGAGAGAGAGAAGGAAAAAGTAAATATAGTAAAATGTTAACATTTAGGGACTCCAGAGGATATCCAGGAATTCTTTGTATTAGTCTAACAACTTTTCTGTAAGTCTGAAGTTATGTCAAACTTTTTAAAAATAAAAAAAAAACAGAACTGGATGAAAAATATATAATCAAAATGAGCTATAAAATGCCATTTACATGTGTTTTAAAAATGTATATATACTGTGTGACTCCATTTATGTGACATCCTCAAAAAGACAAAACAATAGTAATGAAGGATAGATCAGTGGTTGCCTGGGATTAAGGATGGGAGGAGAATGTGACTACAAGAGGGATTTTTTTGGGGTGATGGAACTGTTCTGTATCCTGATTGTGGTGGTAGATACACAAAAATATGTGTTAAAATTTATAGACTATATGCCAAAAAGTCAATTTTATTGTAGGTTAATCTAAAAAAATTTTTTTTAAAGTTAAGAATACATCTATAGGCCGGGCGCGGTGGCTCACGCCTGTAATCCCAGCACTTTGGGAGGCCGAGGCGGGCGGATCACGAGGTCAGGAGATCGAGACCATCCTGGCTAACATGGTGAAACCCCGTCTCTACTAAAAAATACAAAAAAATTAGCCAGGCGAGGTGGCGGGCGCCTGTAGTCCCAGCTACGTGGGAGGCTGAGGCAGGAGAATGGCGTGAACCCCGGGGGACGGAGCCTGCAGTGAGCCGAGATCGCGCCACTGCACTCCAGCCTGGGTGAAAGAGCAAGACTCCTTCTCAAAAAAAAAAAAAAAAAAAAAAGAATACATCTATATATAAAGCAGTGGCTTCCATTTTGGCAAGGGCAAAAACAGATACACAAACTATAAATACATTAGAATAGTGGCCTATGATATACCTGGGAAATAGAAGTGGGAATGAGGACAAAATAAAACAAACACATAAGGCAAGAGAGTCCATGAGTAGACCCCAATGATGATTACTGGCCATGAAAGGAAGCTTGATGGCTGGATGGAAAGAAGGAAGGAAGGAAGGAAATAAGTAAGGGAGAGATGGCGGATGGAGCTGGATGTGTCCTTCCAGGGCTGTACAAAGGAGGGGGGACCCCAACCCCTAGTCCAGACAAAGGTCTCTAAGGCAGGTGTACAGTATTGTGGGGATGAATTCATCAGCCATGAGAGACTGACCCATCTAATGTTAAATTCACTTCCCTCCTCCGACTGCTGACTCACCAGCTGTTAGCTTATCCTGCGACTTCCCTTGCAGTGAATTCAGCCAGAGAATTCTAAGCTACTCAACAACAGTTCTAGTCTTCCCAGTAAAGCTGCCACTTTGCATTCCAGTATGTAAGTAAGTCTCCTGGGAGTTTTATTACTGAGTCAGCTGCCCCCTAATCGATTTTGGAGCCCTGACAGATTTTCTGGAGCTGCGGTGCTGATTACGAGCACATACTTTTTTTTTTTTTTTTGAGACGTTGTCTTGCTCTGTCACCCAGGTTGGAGTGCAGTGGCGCAATCTCGGCTCACTGCAAGCTCCACCTCCCGGGTTCACGCCATTCTCCTGCCTCAGCCTCTCCGAGTAGCTGGGCCTACAGGTGCCCGCCACCACGCCCAGCTAATTTTTTGTATTTTTTTAGTAGAGACGGGGTTTCACCGTGGTCTCGATCTCCTGACCTCGTGATCCGCCCGCCTGGGCCTCCCAAAGTGCTGGGATTACAAGCGTGAGCCACCACGCCCCGCCTACGAGCACATACTTCTCTCTCCACCTAGAACCAGACCTTGGACTGTGGAGGGCCTACTGCTCCTATGGGCCACCTGGGCACTCCGCCAGCCGTGTACTCCTGGCAATACCTCTCTGGTGTCAGGACTACTTTAAATGTAGCCAGCTCCAATTTCCTTCTCTAAGGTGGGGATAATTATGCCCTCCTTTCAGATGTAAGTGAAATAATACGTATACATACTTACTGCAGTGCTTGGCACTAAGAGATATTCAATAAATGTTACTTTCCCTTCTCCCCTGACTCCTTAGAACTTCAAAGCTTACAAATTACTACAGCTCTATCAGCACACATGGCTAAATTTTCACATTTCTACTCTTAGCCACTAGAATCAGTGATAGATTTGGAGGAAAAGTCTGGGACCTTAAAGGGTCCCTGGAGTATTACATAAAGCTTCTTGCAGCATGAGAGTTGAACAGAAATTCTGTTCATCTTTTGCTGTCAAAGCCAAGTTGGTGGCTTCTAAAGTACCAACTTAGAAGAAAACTCAGGAGAAAAATTTTATCATTTTGGGATGGTGAAGACCTGCTTAAGTATGAAAGCAACCTGAAGTCATAAAGGAAAACATGGATTTAAACACATAAAAATTCAAAACTTCTGGCCGAGTGCAGTGGCTCACGCATGTAACCCCAGCACTTTGGGAGGATCATTTGAGGTCAGGAGTTTGAGATCAGCTTGACCTACAGAGTAAAACCCCGTCTCTACTAAAATACAAAAATTAGCTGGGCTTGGTGGCGGGCGCCTGTAATCACAGCTTCTCGGGAAGCTGAGGCAGGAGAATCGCTTGAACCCAGCAGGCAGAGGTTGCAGTGAGCCGAGATTTCACCACTGCACTCCAGCCTGGGTGACAGAGCAAGACTCCCTCTCCAAAAAAATAACATAACATAACATAACATAACATAACATAACATAACAACTTCTATATAGCTAAAGATACCAGAGATAAAGAAGAGTGACAGATGGAGAGACCATATTTACAAATGATATGTAATAAACAAGTAAAATCCACAATATAAAAAGCTCCTGCAAACATATTTTTAAAGCTAGTAGAAAAATGGGTTAAAATGGTAAAAAAAAAAAAAAAATGGGCCAAAAAAAGGGTAAAAAAAAAAAAGGGTTAAAAAAAAGAAAAAAAAAAAAGTCAGCTGGGCACAGTGGCTCACACCTGTAATCCCAGCACTTTGGGAGGCCGAGGCAGGTGAATCACTTGAGGCCAGTTTGAAACCAGCCTGGCCAACATGGCGAAACCCCATCTCTGCTAAAAATACAAATATTAGCCAGGTGTGGTGGCACACACCTGTAGTCCCAGATACTTGGGAGGCTAAGGTGTGAGAATCACTTGAACCTGGGAGGCGGTGGTTGCAGTGAGCCAAGATTGGACAACTTTACTCCAGCCTGGGGGATAGAGTGAGACTCCATTTCAAAAAAAAAAAAAGAAAAAATATTCACATAAGAAATACAAATGGGCAAGCCAGCCATGGTGGCTCACGCCTGTAGTCCCAGCTACTCAGGAGGCTGAGGCGGGAAGATCATTTGAGCCCAGGAGTTTGACTCCAGCCTGGGTAACATGGCAAAGACTCCCATCTTGAAAGAAAGAATGAAAAAAGAAAGACAGATGGCCAATAAACACGTGAAAATTTGCTTAACTTCATCAGTAATCAGAGAAACATATTAAAACAAGATACTATGTCTGAATATGATACTGGCAAATATACAAAGTTTAGTAACATCCAGGGCTGGTATGAGTGTGAGGAATAAGCACTCTTACACGCTGTTAATGTGAAAAAGCCAGAGGGCAAACTGACAGTATCTATCAAAACGTTTAAAGTGCATGATCTTTAAATCTCAAATCAGTAACCTAACCTTCTACCTTAAGACACCAGAAAAAGCAAACTTAACCAAAAGCAAACTTAACCAAAAGCAAGCAGAATGAAAGAATAAATAAAGATTAGAGAAGTTAATGAAGCAGAAAAATGAGAACAAAGAGAACAAATAATGAACTCAAAGTTGGTCCTTTGAAAAGATCAATAAAAATGACAAGCTTTTGGCAAGACTAAGAAAAAAAGAAAATTCAAATTATTATAATCAGTAATGAAAGAGGGACTATCCCTACACCAACTTTAACGGAAATAAAAAGGATCATAAGGAATCACTATGAAATGTATGCCAACAAATTAGATGACTTAGATGAAGCAAACTCCTTGGAAGACACAAACTATCAAAACTGACGTAAGAAAAAATAGAAGGTCTGAATAGACCTATAACCAGAAACTGAATTAGGAAACAAAAAGTTTCCCACAAAGAAAATATCAGGCCCAGATGGCTTTACTGGTGAACTCTACCAGATATTTAAAGAAGAATTAATAAAAACCAACCACAAACTCTCTCAAAATACAGAAGAGGAAGGAACACTTCCCTACTCATTTTTTGAGGCAGTATTACCCTGATACCAAAACCAAAGATCTCACAACGAAAGAAAACGAACAGACCTTTTCTGACAGTGGTAAACAACTATGAAAGAGAAGAAAGGGAAGGGGAGGGGAGGGGAGGGGAGGGAGAGAGAGAGAGGGAGGGAGGGAGGGAGGGAAAGACTACAGACCACTATCTGTTATGAATACAAATCAACAAAATACTAGCAAACTCAATCCAGCAACAAATAAAAAGAATTATACATCATGACCAAGTGGGACTTATCCCAGGTATACAAGATTAATATCTGAAAAATCAATGTATAATATACCATATCAATAGAATAAATGACAAAAAACACACGATCATCTCAACAGACACAGAAAAGCATCTGACAAAACCCATCACCTTTTCATGATAAAAATACTCAACAAACCAGGAATAGAAAGGAACTTCCTCAACCTGATAAAGGGCACCTAGGAAAAACCCACTGCTAACATCATTCTTAATAGTCAAAGACTGGATATTTTCCCCCTAACAAGACAAGTATGTTGTCTCTTAGCGTATCTATTTAACATTGTACTGGAGGTTCTAACGGGGCATTTAGGCAAGAAAAAGAGCTGCTGTGAGAGTTCATGAAAACAATGCATCTGAAGTATTTTTCCCATGGTTGGCATGTAATAAGTGCTGAACAAGCATTATCTTTTGTTCGGTGATGTAGGTGGTTGTTGATGGAGCCTAGAACCCTGCCTCTACAGTAGCTCCCACCAATTACTTTTTCACACTGACCAACTTATCTATTCATCTTGACTTTTGATTTCCTGTCTAGAGACTAGAACTGCTGGAAGGTCTAAAGCAAGCATGTCTAACCGATGGCCCATGGGCCACATGCAGCCAGGATGGCTTTGAATGCAGCTCAACACAAATTCGTGAACTCTCTTAAAATGTTGAGTTTTTTTTTTTTAAGCTCATCGGCTATCATCAGTGTATTTTATATGCTGTCCAAGACAATTCTTCTTCCAGTGTGGCCTGAGGAAGCCAAAAGATTGGATACCCCTGAGTCTTAAGTTTAGGTGGATGTGGATTTCTCCAGTAAGACCAATCCTGGCTCTTAGGGCCCACTGACAGCCACACCAGCATTACATAGCTGGTCCTAATGGAGGCAGCACTCAGTGGTCCTACCACAAAGCCATTTAGTGATGCTGAGCAGGAGTACATGGCTACATCAGAACTCCAGGCAGGAAGAGACTCCGGAGAGCATCCAAGCCAATCCTTCATCTCATTTTATACATGGGCAAACCGAGGCCCAGAGAGAGAACGTGATTTCTCTCGGATTATTCAGTAGGTTGGAAAGAGAGCTGGACTTCAGGGTCTGGCATCCTGGATTCCAACGCCAGCCCCGAGGTAGAATAAAGCAGGTTATCTACAGGCTTGTGCTTTAGTTTCTCTACCAACACACCAGGCACACAAGACTGAGCCCGCCCACATCTATCTTTTTGTTTTAATGATATACTTTCTCACCTAAGACTCAATCAAACATCTAATGCTCCCTCTTCAGCTCCTCTTCCTAATCACTCAGCAGTCTGTGGTTTATGGTGGCCTCTTGCCCAGGATACTGATGAACAACGTCCACCTGAAGGAAAGAATGTGAGCAGCCATAAAATTCCAGTGTAACTGACACAGGAGAACACACACTCCAAGTTTCCAGTGCTGTGGATTCAACAAGATAGTGGCCTTCTCCTTGTGGCCTGGGGTACTCGCTTTGGGCTATATTCTGTCCCTAAGTTGTGGTCACAGCCTCACACCTCTTCCTCTTCTTTCTCTTGACTCTGCCCCAAAGCAGATGAAAACCTGCATTTGGAGGAATTTTATATGTGGCCTAAGGGTGCTGACTGTATGCCTTTTGTGCCCGAGAGGATGAGTTAGGCATTGATCAAAAGACATTCAGAGTACTGATATTACCATATAACTAATCTCATTCACTCCTCTTACCAACACCTTGAGGTAAGAAATTATCTCCCTCATTTTATGTAGTAAGAAAATCTTGCCCTAGGTCTCTAGGAACAATATACTACTAGCAGCTCTGACCTAATTCAGTGGGCCCAGAGTGCCATATTAAGTCACAACTGACTGCTGCAGAATGCAGTCAAAGGAGAAGAAGACATATGACATAGCTATAAGGTGAAGGGAGTGACTGTCACAAATTGAATATGCCCCATCTACTGGATCTGTAAACTTTTTTTTTTTCGGGGGGTGGGGGGTGGAGACAGGGTCTCACTCTGTCACCCAGGCTGGAGTGCAGTGGCCTGATGTCGGCTCACTGCAACCTCTACCTCCCAGGTTCAAGCCATTCTCCCACCTCAGCCTCCCGAGTAGCTGGGACAACAGGTGCATGCCACCACATCCGGCTAATTTTTGTATTTTTAGTAGAGACAAGGTTTCACCATGTTGGCCAGGCTGGTCTCAAACTCCTGACCTCAGGTGATCCACCTGCCTCGGCCTCCCAAAGTGCTGGGAATACGGGTGTGAGCCACTGTGCCCGGCCAGGATCTGTAAACTTTTAGTCACTGAAATCACTAAGTCTAAAAGCATTCCATCATTTATGTAATCCAGTGGGCTTCTGAATCTTTACAAGAGTCTACAAAAGATGCAGGCACATGGGGGATGACTACAAGGACAGAACTGGCAATTCATATTTGCAGACTTTGGGCTATTGTAACAACTTATTTTTATCCAACATAATTTAAAAGCCTTTCTTCATTAGGGCCCTGTTTCTGGATCCCATACACCAGGGCTATTACACAGAAGTTCATCCACATGAGTTAAATGATCAGGCGCCCAGGCTAGCCCAACAGAATATAACAGTTTCTGTGGATAGCTACATGCAGTGTTTCCAAAAACCGATCCACAAACTTTTTGATCAACACCATTATTTTTAAGTCAGGTTTTTAAAGCCAGAGCCTGCCCCATGCTATAGGTTTAGCGCCACATTATCAAGGAAGAAGGAAAGAATGTTCTTACTTTCTGTAAACCAACTTGGCAAAGGTAGGTGGGTGTTGAAAGAGCCACAGTAAGGCTCCTTTTGTGGACACCGAGTGAATTCAACAGGAACTGCTCCGAGGCAATCACTTACAGGAAAACTCTAATGTCCAGAAAGGCCACATGGTGTCCAGCATAGGGAACTACACACACACACACACACACACACACACACACACACAGAGGCTGGAAGTGTCCTAATGTCCAGAAAGGCCTCATGGTGTCCAGCATAGGGAACTACACACACACACACACACACACACACACAGGCTGGAAGTGTCCTAATGTCCAGAAAGGCCTCATGGTGTCCAGCATAGGGAACTACACACACACACACACACACACACACACACACACACAGGCTGGAAGTGTCAGTGTGAGGCTCCAGCTACATCCAACTTGTCCTTAGAATCTACATACTTCAAAAGCCAGGATTTTCCAATTTACAACCTGTGAATGATTCCAAACCTCTTGGAAAGCAATGTGGCAATGTGAATCAGTATTGTCAAGATGACCGTATCCTCTGGCCTAGAAATTCTTCCCCAGGAATTTATCCCAGGAAAGTAATTCAACTGAAGCAAAGAGCTACACACTACAAAAATGTTCATCTCTAGATTATCTACGATAGTGAAACCTGGAATAGTGTATGCTAATGGAATATCTATAAGGATACTAGACAGCAACAAAAGAATTAGGATAATCATAAACAACATAACATTTTATAAGATGATGTTGGATAAAAATGGCTGCATGCAAACAGTTTCACTCTACAACTGCAGTGGAATATATGCATTGGAATATGTACACATTTGAAAAGTAATAGCAAGCTCTGTTACAGGAGTGGGAGCATGTTCTGTTACAATGGTAAGTAGAATTTTTTTTAACATTTAACATGGTAACATTGTATTTTCAACTAAAAGAAAAAAAAGGTCCTATAAAGCAAAAGCCAAAATCTTCACAAATAAGTATTATACTACCAATAGTAAATAACATATATTCACAACTTATTCTGTGTTAGGCACTGTTTTAAGCCCTTTCGTGGCTACTACCTGTATTTCATAACATCTATGAGGTGGATACTGTTATTGCCATTTTACAAGTGAGAACACTGAGGCACAGAGAGGATAACAACTTTCTTAAATCAAATACCACAGTGTGACAGAGAGAAACATTCCTTGTGCCATTTCTACTATGGGTCATCCACCTGCTAAAATTTTTATGTCTGCTTAGACAGACATGATGAAATCCTTAGCAGAAGCCTCATGGGTAGTGAGCTTCAAAAGGAATTCCAGAGGCCTTTCATGCTGCAGATACAACCAGGTTTTCCCCCCAACTCGCCAAACTGGAATCTAGGAGGTAGAGAAAGACAGAGGCTAAAGACCAGCAGGCTCAGCCCACTCAAATTTCAGAAGGACAACAGAGACCAAAGGAGTTAGGACTTGCCTAAAATGATGTAATGAATTAGAAAAAGAATGAAGACCAGAGCTCGGAATCCTCACCCCAGCAGCCTTCAAGGCTTGCTCCTACCCTCTGCAGACCAAGAAATCCCTCTCTGCAGCTCTCTTCCCTTTCAACTGCCTCCCTTTGATCCCTCAGTCCAGCTACCCTCAGACTTCATCTGTCCAGAACAGTCCAGACTGCACCACCTTATCTTTCTTTTATCATCTTCAGCTCACTCTGCCTCCACTTCCTTTCCTCTCTTGCCCTGCTGGTAAAGGTGTGCAACTTTTGGAATTTCAGCTTTAGTATTCTTTCCACATGACAGCAAGTAGAGGAAATTGCAGGTTACTTTTAGCAGTAGACTCCTGCCCTTCCAATAAGGGACACTGTTCAAACATACTGAGAGACAGAGATGCTAAAATCAGCGTCTGGAAGACAGGTCCTTCATTCTGACTCTGGCCCTGGCCCAGACCACCCATTTGGCTCCCTGCACCTCCTCAGTACCCTCAAAGCACCCAGGCTTCCTCTCTCTGACCACATCATATTGCCAGAGTCTATCTACTACTACTAAGGGACTGCCCAAGAGTGGGGGCCTCTCTTGTTCATGTCTATCTCTCACACTTCATATAGTGTAGTTACCAATAAAAGTTTGCTGACTGAGGAAATGAGTCCCTATTCATTCTCTTCCTGAGGGGGTCTCTCCTGACTTTGGTGTGAAGACTCAATTCTACCTATTCTTGGGCAGGCAGGGACTCTGCCCAGAGTACTCCTCTAAATGTCAGGCGCTACCCAACACCTCAATACCACGTCCCCACAATCCCATAACACAAATACCAGCTTCCCTAGGCCACACCCTTAACTCCACATCCTTTCCTGTTTCTTTTTTTGTTGTTGATTTTTTTCAAGCTGGCAGTGTCCTGCAACACCAATGACAGCTCTGCGGTTTCAGGATGTCAAAGGCAAAAGGCCATTATGCAAAACAGGAAGAAACTTTGAAAGAAAAAAACTTAACGCATTTTTAGAATATACCCTGTCATGGGGCCAAGCAATGATTGAATCCCCCGCCAGGGACCCTCCCCATGACCTCTAGGCCCCCGTGGTGGGGCAGGAAGGAGCCTGACCTCACACTGTATCCGTCACACTGCTGACATAATCCTGCCCCTTCCCTCAGTGCAACCTCACCCTAGCACTCCAGGCTTTGTGCCAAATGACCCCGGCAGACAAAACTGCTCCTCAGAGAGAATTTATCTCCATTGAGGACATTCTAAAGGGAGTAACTTCAAAGTATACTCCTTGGGAATAGCCTGGCACACTGGCCTGAGGCTTTATTGATCTAACCCACCTGAACCAGCCCCAACTGAGAACCAGGTTCTGCCTCTCCCTAAGAGAGCTTCTCCCTAAGAGAATTCCTAGAAACCTAAAGTTTCTCACTATGGCCCCTCCCTAGATCTCAAGACCACCTGGAGGTGGGAGAGCTGTGCTATATGTTTCAGAATCTGATTTGCAAGCTTGCTCCCACCTTCCTGTGCGTCACATCTCAATGATGTCAACAGCACTGGTTTAGCTAGCTGTTGTTCACCCACCACCACAGCCCCAGAGCCACAGCAGTCCACAGAAGTCCAGCACAGGGACTTAGCTGCTAAAGAAACAAATGGAGAAGTTACTAAGAAAGCATCACGCCCACCGATTCTGTCCACAGCAGATTTCTGCTCAGCCAGATCCTAAGAGCCTATCCTGCAGCCTGGACCTTTGCCCCTGCCCCCAGGCACTTCCTGGACCTAGTTTCTTTTTTAATCAGAATTCTAGACACATCGTTCAGCAATAAGTGATACTCATCTGCCAGCACTAGGCAAATCTGGAATTTCCAATGAGTCTATCCTTTTGTAAGACTGGCTTGAAAACCTAGCCCTTCTCAAAAAACATTCAACACTTTTTTCCTTTTTTAGAAAGCTCTCCCACAGAAACCATCCAAAAAGTACATAAAGCTTTCTGCACAAGCATCACTACATCACTAAGAAAAAACAAAAACTATATATGTATATGTGTTCAGCAACCGTTGAATGATTTTTTTAAGTTATGGCATATTCAGCTGACAGAATATGATACTGCCTTTGTGATTTTTAAAGGTATAGGGTCAAGTCTGTGACAGAATCTTAAATGAAAAATGCTGAACACCAGGCTACCTACATGAATCTATGTCAATCTATCTGTCCATCTATAAAAACAACAGCTGTAACACTGGGTGTGGTGACTGACACCTATAATCCCAGCGCTTTGGGAGGCCAAGGCAGGTGAATCACTTGAGCTTAGGAGTTCGAGATCAGCCTAGACAACATGGCAAAACCCCATCTCTACAAAAAATACAAAAATTAGTCAGGCATGGTGGTGTGTACCTGTGGTCCCAGCAACTCAGGAGACTGAAGTGGGAGAATCGCTTAGCCTGAGAGGTCGAGGCTGCAGTGAGCCGTGATCACTGCACTCTAGCCTGGATGACAGAGCAAAAACCCTGTCTCAAAAAGAAAAAAAAAAAAAAGATATCAGCTATATTCTTAAACATGAAAAAGACTAGTAGGAAATATGCCGGTATGTTTCTTTTGGGTGATAGGAATTTGGATGTGCTTTTATATCTCTTTCAACTTTTCAGATTATTTTCAACGAGCCTGCATTACTTTTTACTTTTAAAATGAAGGAAGAGATTATCCCCTCTCAAAAGGCAAAAGCAAAGACCCATACCCCTATCCCCAACATCCCTGTGAGGCAAGTCGTTCTCTCTCTCTCTCTCTCTGCCTGGGCTTTGTGAGGGGCTCTGGAGAAGCAGCGGGTGTGGGGAGTGGATAGAGAAGCAGCTACATAACACACACAGACCAGACTTTAAAATCAGTGCCAAAGAATTCAGCAACAGCCAATTATATAGTCCCTGGCCTTCATTTGTGTAGGGAAGGGGTGGGCTGAGGCCGAGCTGCAAAGTGGAACCTGAAACACTGAGTGTGTGACTCACCCCTCTGTCTTCTAAGGACAAATCCCTTTAGGCCACATTCACCCAGAACCAGCTCCCCACTAAACCCTGTCCCCCACCCCCAAGCCCCACTCTCCAACCTGGAGGTCTCTGACTTACAGAACAATATCCTGAGATCACTCCTTGAGCTAGTGACCGCCTCAGCTCACCCTGCAACGGCCGAGATCAACACAGAGGCCCCTACAACTCAGGTCTCAGGTCTCTACAATCTCAATCGCAGTCTGGCTCCCAGGAACCCCTACCAAGTTTAGGGACAGGAGGGACCCTGTGAGTCTAATCCCATGCCTTGTTAATTCCCCTAGGAGCCAGGGTCTGGCTGGCTGGCCTTACAGTGACCTCACTGCCCAGGGACCACACCAGTCTATACCAAAGCCAAATGTAAAACTGTCACCGTGCCAGGCCCTCAAAGGATTTAAGCTTCAAGGGCAGACCATTTGTCCTAAGACAACTGGATTGCTGCTCCACTGGATAGAAAAACTGGAATTTCCAGGTAGATGTGGGTTCAAGCAGAATTCCAGTCTCTGCTTCTTCACAGTAAGAGCAGAGAACAAAGAGTAAGAAACAAGGTACAGGAGGCACTGGGTAAACAGATAGCAGGGAAATCAGCAGACTACTGAATAAAACCTCTTTCACAAACACACACTCATAGTCCAGCTGAGTGCAAAGGGGATGGGGCTGCTGGCCCTGTTCCTTAAGTCTGGATGGTCCCTAGGGTGGAATCTGTGGAAGGCTTGGACTGCCTTGCCATTAACTGCCCCATAATTCCCAGCCCATAAATTAGCTTAGTCCCAGCCTGGAAATCCCTACCCTGCTGCTACCCAAAGACCATAATACCCAGTGATATCTCATTATAATCATTATAAAGCAGCAAGTTAAAGATTACTCAGCAGAACTAATGCATAGCTTCAGAAATTAGAGGAAATTTTTCAAACAACCCAATAAAACCAGGGCTGGAGAATTTTGATATGAACTTGGAGTTTCTGAAAGAAGAAAGGAAGAAATGAAGGAGGGAGGGGAGTGATAGGGAAAGGGACAAATACACACTTTGGTTCCCTTAGATGACGTCAGCACTGTTTAATTATGACTCCCCTGCCTAAACTAAGAGTTCCTGAAGAGGAGGCATTTTGTTTTCTTCTTTGTAGCTCTAGTGCCCAGCACAATACAGGAACACTGCTGGAACTGAAGGAATGAAGTTATCAGATGCCTTAGCCATCACGGATATCCATACAAGACCCTTCAGATGGACCCAGAGACACACCTTGCAGGGATCTTCTTCTGAAATGCTAGGGCATATCAGGTCACCCCTGAACCTGTGCACTAGCCAACTATTGAATAGTAACCTCCAGGAAGAGCACTAGACAATCCCATCGTGGAATGCTACAGTTCTAAGAAGCTGCAGTTTAAGTCCAATCCCACATTTGGCTCTTGCTCCCCATTCCCCAAGGAGTTTCCATTTGGTTCATCAGAGGCTCCACTGCAGGTGGAGGAGGCGCCTTGTGTTTGCTCAAAGTCTGGAATGAATTACAGCAGCCAGGGATCACTCTTATCGCCATAGGCTGTGTCTAAGAAAGCGACCAAGTTGCACCATGAAAGCAAACCAAATAGTCACGGAGGGTATTTCTCAATCACAGACTGTTAGACAAAGAATGTCTGTGTATACGTCAATACATTATTTTCCACGAAAAAAACAACAGGACAAAACTGGCTTACAAGACTAGTTATCTGGAGCCTAAAGCTTCAACCCCCAGGATGAAGCTCCACCCCAAGCCGGAAGGTGATGAGGTTCCAAGACTCATCCCCAAAAGGGCAAGAGAGTCCCTTCCCAAGCATCAAAGTACACTCTGTCCTGGGCAGCCTGCTTGTGTCCACATGTGTGCACATGAGGGAGGGGGAAACGTGCTGGTAGAGAAACACTCGAGAGCTGAGAGCCCAGCAAAGACCAGCAAGTGCTAGGGCACAAACCCTGGCAGAGGTTCAGCGACAGCCCCCATAAAAACCAAGGAAACCGGCTCATGAGCAAGTGCTCCTCGGGTGCCCTGGCTACCTGTAGCTGCTGTTTGCTGGTCCAAGTCCCCATCTCTAGATCAGAGTCTTCCCTTTGAACAAATGAAGAGGATCTCCTCAAAGCATAGGTGGGCAAGAGCGGCCTCTGAGGCTTAAGCAGTCTAACACTCACTCCCCTACCCCCCTGAGGGGACTGTACCAACCATCCCAGGCCCCAGCTGAGCCCCCAGGCCAGCCTGCCTCTCTCACCAGTTCAGCTTCAGGTACTGCCCACCTCCCCCCATCACCCTACTCATCTCCAGACTGGCAGTGCCACAGCTGATCAAGTCCCATTGAGCTGCTGCCCAATCTGGGCAGAGATAAACATGACAGGGTGAAGAAGCCCAAGGCCACTGTTCCTCCCATCTCAGCAGGCAAACACCCAGGTGGCCAGAAAAGAGGGCCTCACTGCAGGGTTATAAGTGGATGCTGCATGGCCCCGCTGAGGACCTGAGACAGTGTTAGGAAAGAAGCATAGCATAGCACCTGCAGGCCTAAAACAACCTGGGAGGATTCCCTGGAGAAAGCTGTAGAATCCTCAGGAAAGGCCCACCTTCCCAGTGCATCACTCACTCCTGCAAGCCTCACATTAGCCCACAGCAGGGTGCCCGGTGTGGGGGCGGGGGGTACTATGGCTCCAAACCTGCAGCCTGCCCCAGGTCACACTAACCCAAGTCTATCTGAAGACTATACCAACGCCCTGACAGCTCCAGCAGCAACCCATCAGCAGTCAATCCGGTGCCTTATGTCCTCCAGGGAAGGGCTTGCCCATAACCCACACCTGTCAGCCGAGAGGAATCTCAGCATCTGGCCCAGATGCCTGGACACCAGAAAGTAAAGCCAAGTCGGGGAAAGGAACTGCAAGTAGTGAAAAGGCCACAACTCTAAACCCCACGGATGCTTTCTCCCACCAACCTCAAAACCACCCGCAAGGGCTTTGGCTGACACCTGCCCATGAACAGATGGGCTTGACTCCCCCTACCCACACACTCCCAAGGAGACTTTCAGCTTTCTCAAGGCCTCATAGCCAGGAATCTCCACTCTGAGAATTGTACCTAACCATCCAAACCTACAGGCCCTATTAAAATGAAGAAAAGACCTCTCGGCTCCCGTTTCTGGGGCTGCCTCAGCAGCAGCCTAAACGTCACGGTCCCTTGCATGTCACACGAAAGCAGCCAAACTAGAGAAGGCACTCTCTCCTCATCCTCCAAAATGCTCTTTCTCAGGAAGTCCTTTCAAGGAGCCAATTACAGTCCATTTAGAAACACCAGTAACCGGTGACAAACTGATCACTAGCAACACCATTACAAAACAAAACTAAGCAGAGATATGGTCACCACCTTGTCTCTTACGCTTCCGAGAGAAGATGTGATACTCAAATACCAATCTAATCAACTTTGCGGTACTTTTGTTTAACTTGCTAATTATTTTTTCTTTCTGTGCAATATCCAGGCAACAACTAAAAACAAAAGCAAAAAACCTGGCCTTTTTCTGGCCTGGAGATTCAGTCTCTCTCACCCATCACTCTGCTGTTCAGAGCCATTTCCGTGGGAGTCTGAAAAAATGAAACTTTTTAAAGGTCCTAAGCAAATATTATTACTATATTATTATTATGCGGTGTATTGAGTGCTCGTATTTTTTTTTTTTTTTTTTTTTTTTTTTTTTTGAGACAGTCTTGCTTTGTCGCCCAGGCTGGAGTGTACTGGCACAATCTTGACTCACTGCAACCTCTGCCTCCCAGGTTCAAGCAATTCTCCTGCCTCGGCTTCCTGAGTAGCTGGGATGCCACCACCCCTGGCTAACTTTTTTGTATTTTTGTAGAGATGGTGTTTTACCATATTGGCCAGGCTGGTCTCAAACTCCTAACCTCAAGTGATCCACTCCCCTCAGCCTCCCAAAGTGCTAGGATTACAGGCATGAGCCACCGTGCCTAGCCTGAGTGCCTGTATTTAATGTACACGATCTCATTTAGTCTTAAAAAAAAAAAAAAACCCTGTAAGGTAATCATCGACAACCACATTTTACACAAGGAAGAGATTTTGAGAAATTCGATAGCATGTCTCAAGTCAGACACTTAGCAGCAAGGCAGAGTACATTTCATTTTATGGGAATAGTCTGCTTCCCAGAATAATCATCAAATGCAAAGGAATTTAATTATCTGCTTAAAAAAACAAGCCCCCATTATTACCACAGTTCATGTCTGACCAATTCCAAGATGTTCTTCCCAAACTTGATATGAACACATTGACACAATTACTGGCGAAATTGAGCAAGAGTATGTAGTAGCCAGGGCTCTGTGGGAAAGTGACAGAAAACTCCTATTGGCAGGATGTCATCCTGCCTGCCAGGGCCCCTCACTCACAACAATTGTCTAAAACCTAGCATTAGAAATGAGAGACCACCTGTGTGGTAACCCTGGAAGCAACCTGTGGTTGCCTTGGGCCTGTGGGCCTGTAGGTTACAGGTCAAAGAGAAGTCCAGACTAGGCTCAGCCTCCTGCTATGAGGAATGCAAACTCACGTACTCAAGCTCTCCGTCTATGTTGAAACAGGCTAGAGGTCAGCGTTCAGATCATCTGGGCAAGATAATTGAGACTCAGGCTGCTACCGGAAGTACCAGAAATGGGCAACGTGGTGTTGACTGGTTATATTTTAGCCCTCTAGCCCCCAGAGTACACAAGCTCTCTGCCCCTGGGAGAGATCCCTGCTCACCTAGGTTTTGGGTACCCATACCGGGAGGAGGCTAAGGGGAAGGGCTCTCGGTCACGATCCACATAGAGGAAGAAATGAACACACAGTGACAATTTACTGAGGGCTTACCCTCATTAATTAAGCCCTTATTTACATTGTTCACATAATCTTCCAAAACAACCCCTTGAAAGGGTGACCATTTATTATTCCAGAAGAGAAACCTGAGGTTGAGAGAGAAGTCACTTGGCCCAAACGATCAGGAGAAAAACCCACTCTCAGGAGAGTGGCTCTATGGCAAGACACGTGAACCGAGAGGTCAGTCTCCTTCCCCACCGGGAGCCTCACGTCAGTACCCAAAAGGGAGTGGATTACTCGAGGTCTCTACCAGAGTTCTCAGTGCAAGGCTGCTCCAAGCCCTAAGCAGACCCAAACTCCAAAACTTCCTGAGCCTCGGGCCACAGCAGGGAAGTCTCCAAGGCCTTCTCTGGTTCTGGGGCTAGAAGGGCCTCGGGACTTCCCTGTGCGGTCCCGGCCCTAAGCCTCCAACAGGACTCCCCAGGGACCCACCTCCCAAACCTTCTCTCCCATCCAGTCCCGAGCCTCTGTCTCGGATTTAAAACTCTGATCCAGAAGAGGGAGGCTGGCTGTCGTCGAAGAGCCAGCCTGAGGGAATGTCGGGGGACCCTGTCGGGGAAATCCGGGAGGGGGTCCCAATCCTCGGACTGGCGCCGACCCGAGTCCTTACCGAGCAGCGGGGACTCCTCAGGGCAGGCGGGCAGCGGCAGTGCGGTGGTGTGGGGCACTGGGACCGAGGTCAAGTTGCTAGCGGGGCCAGGGCCAGAATCCGAGACTGGGCTGGAGTCGCCACCCGGGCGCGGCTGGGAGGAGGCGCCTAGAGGAGGCGGCTGCCGGGCCCCTCCGGTCCGGAGCTCCCCGGAGGACTGCCCGATGGCGGCGGCACCGTTCGAGCCGCCCTGCAGCGGTGTGGAGACTCCGACCAGCTGGGGCAGGCGGCTCAGGTCGCGGCCAGCCAGGTAGTAAACGAGGGTGACGCCAAGGTGCAGAGCGCAGACCGCCACGAGCAGGCGGCAGGCCCGCTGTAGGGACGCGCCGGGCATCGCGGCGCTGCCGCTCAGAAGCGGCTCCCGAAGCCTCATCTTCCCGCCGCCGCTTTAAGAAGGGTGTGGGTACAGGAGGGGAGGCGACCCGCCCGCGGGCCGCCGGCCAGGCGCTGCCCCACAGCGGCGGCTAGGGGAGGGCCCGGAGCGGGGGCGGGCAAGCGCGGCGCCAGGGGGCGAGCGGCTGAGAGCTGAGACTCCTGCGGCCGGCCAGACCTGGGAGCGGCGAGAAGGCGCCCGAGGCGCGGGCGGGGAGGGGCGGGGCCCCGGCGGAGGCGGGGGCGGGGCCGGGCGCGGGGTTTTCTGGACGAGGGCGGGAAGGCGGGGCAGCCTGTGCCGGGATGGGCGCGCTGGGCGGGGCCTCGGGAGGGTGGGCAGCGGGCGGGGCGGCCTCGTGGGGTTCCCGGAGTCTGACTTGAGCTCCGACGGTTGGCCGCGCACCGCCCTCTTCCTCCCGAGCCTTTGCGGCGGAGCTTCGGTCGCGTTGAGCCGCGCCTCCTCTTCTTCCTCCACGCTGCCTTCGACAGGCCGCGCCACTTCCTGGGGGTACGAAGGGACTCGGGTGCGAGCCTGGGCCTGCAGCGCGGCGGCGGAAAGAACGGAGAGGACAGCTGGCTGGTGGTTGTCTGGGGTGGTTTGGGGCCGCGGCGGCGTTCTGGCCAGTGGGCCTTGGTGGGCTAGGAAGAGAGGCAGAAAAAGGTTACCCAGGAAACGGGATTTGACGCCGGGCGATGGGTGGCATGTTCGAAACCCCCGTCCTAACTCAGCCCGGCTGGACCCCGCTGCTTAACGGGGAGTCCCGCGGCAAAGAAAGTGGACAGGTTGCCACTTCTGTGCCTCCCCATCAGGTAGCGTGGGCTATAAGGGGCTCTCAGACCAGCTTGGTTCCAGGTGTGTGTGTGGCAGGAGCCTTGTATACTTTGAGGAGGAGAGCAGCAAGAAGCCTCTAACTCCCAGGCCAGCGTGCAGGAGAGCAGCCGGCGTTACAGTCTACACTGGGCTACACACTGTCCCATGAAGTAGCAGTTCTCCCCATGTCATAGAGTGGGGCCCTAGCAGATTAAGAAACTTGCCTAAGAGCCCACAGATGGCAAGAGGCAGAATTCTGGCTCCGAAACCCGTATTTTTCACAGGTTTACCCTTTGTTGATTTGCAAGTAAGGGCTGAAGGCTGTGTGGGTGAGAGACTTAGGCACTGAAGCCACTTGACCTCGATTTGACCCAGAGGCCTCAGATCCTGAGTGAGCAGAGACATCTCACCCCAGAGAAAGACTCTTGGAGGTGCTGTCAGTAATGTGGATAGGGAAGCTGAGGGCTCTGGCAGCCAACCAGCAGGGAATAACAGTAGCTACCTTATTTTGAGAGTTTGCTGTGTGCCAGTACTATCTGCCATGAAGTAGGTAGTGTTACGGTTTCCATTTCACAGATGAGAAAATGAAGGCTTATGAGTTGACACTTTGGTTGTGATCATACAGAATCAACTTTCCTCACTTGACTTCCTGGACACCAGGTCCTTCTGATCTTCCTCACTTCACTGGCCATTTCTGTCTCCTCTCTGGACTTCTTCCCCAGTTGTTGAAGGCCCCGGCCATAGTCCATGATGTTCTTTTGTGTCTACGCTCACTCCCTCGGAATGACTTATAATATCCAAATGCTGATCACTGATTTTTCTCCAGCCCAGATCTCTTCCCTGACCTCCAGATTCAACTGCTTATTTTACTGGCATCTCAAACACAATACATCTTGCCCCCAGCAACCTACTCCTTACACACCGCTCCCGTTCTTACCTCCCTCAGAGAGTGATACTATTGTTCATTCAGTTCCCCAGAATCTAAAAGGTGTCCTTGATGTGTTTCTCTTGCTCTCAATGCCATTTGCAAGCCCTCAGCCAGCTTTGTCAGTGCTACCTTCAAAACATCAAAATTCACCACCGGCCAACTCTGATGTAACCATCCTCAATCAAGCCACCATATTCTTGCCCTGGGTTATATGGCAGCTACTAATTGGTCACCCTGCTTCCACCTCCTCCATTCCTCCTCCCTAGTCTGTTTTCCACAGAGCATCCAGGAAATCTTTGTAAGCATAAATCAGATCATGCCATTTTGTTCAGAACCAAATCCATAGAAGCCCTGTTCAATCTGGTTCCTATTTCCCTCCCCACCCACATCTGTCACTCTACCATGCTGGACCTGCCTTAGCCACACTAGCCTGATAGCTATTCCTTGAACTTGCCATATTTCTTCCTGCCTCAGGGCCTTTGTACTTGCTGTTCACTTAGCCTGAAACATTTGTCCCCAATATTTCATTCAATTCAGGCCTTTTAAATGTCACCTTATGACAGAGAGCTTCTCAGACTACCTTATGCAGAATGGCCTCCTGCCCAAATCTGCTTAAACTGCTTGTTTTTTTTTTTTTTTTGAGGTGAAGTCTTGCTTTTGTCCCCCAGGCTGGAGTGCAATGGTGCAATCTCGGCTCACTGCAACCTCCACCTCCCGGGTTCAAGCGATTCTCCTGCCTCAGCCTCCTGAGTAGCTGGAATTACAGGTGCCTGCCATCACGCCGGGCTAATTTTTTATATTTTTAGTAGAGACGGGGTTTCGCCATGTTGGCCAGGCTGGTTTCAAACTCCTGACCTCAGGTGATCCGCCCGCCTCGGCCTCCAAAAGTGCTGGGATTATAGGTGTGAGCCACTGCGCCCGGCCTTAACCTGCTTGATTTTTTTCAGAGTGGATATCAACTACCCAACATTATGCACTTATTTTCTGTTGTCTTGCCTCCCTCATTAGAAGATCAGCTTCATGAGAACAGGAAATTCCTCTCTTGTTCACTACTGTATCTTCAGCCCCTAGAACCGAGCCTGGCACATAGTTGGCACTGAATCGATACTTTTTTTTTTGAGACGGAGTCTCACTCTGTCACCCAGGCTGGAGTGCAGTGGTGTGATCTCGGCTCACTGCAAGCTCCGCCTCCTGGGTTTATGCCGTTCTCCTGCCTCAGCCTCCCAAGTAGCTGGGACTACAGGCGCCTGCCACCACGCCCGGCTAATTTTTTTGTATTTTTAGTAGAGATGGGGTTTCACTGTGTTAGCCAGGATGGTCTCAATCTTCTGACCTCGTGATCTGCCCGCCTCGGCCTCCCAAAGTGCTGGGATTACGGTTGTGAGCCACCGCGCCTGGCTGATATTTGTTAAAATACTTTTTAAATACTGTGATTATCTTGATGATGTGGGAAGGAGAGAAGGGAAAAATTATTGCTAACTTAGTTTAGAACATAAAGTGGAGTTCTCCAAGGAGTTGATAAAGGTGAAGCTGACCCCAGCATCCTGTGTCTAGGGGTAAAGTCGGCCTGGCCAATGAGTGAGGGTGGGTCAGATTAGTCCCACAACTGAAAATTAAGTGGAGGGGGAAATGGGGATGTGTCTTCCATTGGTATAAATGATGACCAGGAGACAGGACTGCGGGGGGTATTAAGAATCACAGACCTGTCCCAGGACACACTGTGGCCAGAAATCGAGGAAAAGGAACAACACTTGCTGATTGCCTATCCCTCAGGAACTTGCAGAGTCCACTGAGGGCTGAGCACTAGTCTCAGCTGCCCGATCCACAGGCACCTAGAATCAATCAATTACAAATAATACAGATGGCCCAGAAACCTTTGGGACAACATTGTCCAGCAGTCCAGACATGAACTGGGGCTAGTGAGACAGACCCAGGCAACCTTCCTCCCCACTGTCTCCAGCTGTTTTCCACTCTCTACTTCGTCAGGTGAAAAATTAATCTCATCCGGCGAGACAAATGGAGGAGGAAGTTGCAGTGCTGATTGGCCAAAAGCTGGCATGGGGGCTTGGCCGTTGGCCCATCCATGTGCTCATCTGCCCAGAATCACCAGCTCCCTGCTTCTCCCTGCAGCTGGGCTTCCTCTGCCCTCCTATGGCGCCCTCTTCTGCACCTGTCAGGTTACTTTTCTGTTTTTACCCTCAGGGATCAGAAGGGCATCAAATAGTGCCCGGCACATGGTAGACAGTTATTTCAGTCATCTATTGCAGCGTAACACCTACCCCAAAACATACTGTCTTGAAACAACAATTTCTCGCAGTTTTGCAGTTGGCTAGGCAGCTTTGCCTCACACGGTGTCAGCTGAGGCACTGGCACATTTGGAAGTTCCAAAATGGCTTCACTCATGTGAATAGCAGTTGATGCTGTCTAGGGGCTGGAAACTCAGAATGGGTTGGGTCATGGGGCCTTCATTCTCCACTTGGACCTCTCCACAAAGGACTCTCCCTGTGGCTGCTTGGATTTCCTCACAAACTAGAGGAAGCATTCCAAAAAGGAGCATTTCAAAAATACAGAAGATGCAGATCCCTTAAAGCCCAGCCTTAGCATCACTTCTAGGTCATTCTTTTGCTTAAAACAAGTTTATAGGGCAGTCCAGATTCAAGGGGAGTATAACTGGCTCTGCCTCTTGTGTTTCCTTTTTTTTTAGACAGGATCTTCCTTTGTCAACCAGCCTGTAGTGCAGTGGTGTGATCATAGCTCACTGTAACCTCAAACTCCTGGGCTCAAGTGATTCTCCTGCCTCAGCCTCCCGAGTAGCTGGGACTACCGGGATGCACCTCCATGTCCAGCTAATTTTAAAATTTTTGGTAGAGATGAGATGTTGCGATATTGCTCAGGCTAGTCTCGAACTCCTGAGCTCACACATTCCTCCTGCTTTGGCCTCCCAAAGTGCTGAGATTACTGGCATGAGCCATTTCACCTGGCTGACTCCACTTTTTGATGGGAGGAGGGGCAAAGAATTGTCAGGCACCTTTATTCCACAGTAGTTTGCCCAATGGCCACAAATTATTTAGATTCTTCTCACAGGTAAAATACATTAGTGTCTTCCTAAAATCCCCCAAAGGTTCAACTAATTAAGACTTCAGGTCTAAAGTATTGTCTAAATCAGACCAGGTGTTACCGACCAAAGCGCAAAAGCACTCGCTGCCCAATGTTCTAGAAACCAATACTGTGACACCAGGTTTTTGAGAAAAGAAAAGCTTTATACTGCAGGTAGGCCAACAAGGAGATAGAAGAGTTCAGCTAAAATCTCCCTGTGGTGACTTTAGGTCTCCCTGGGCTGGCTAAAGTCTCCCTGGGCTGGCTTTAAGGTAGTGTTTTTATCAGAAAAATTTTGGGGGGTGGATTCTGAGATTACTAAGTAACTGGTGGAAGGAAAGGGGAGGTCTGGAAAGTCCTCAGTCATGCACAATTACTTCTTCATGCCTCTTCATGGGTCACATGTGCAATTCAGGGGGATTTAGAGTGAAACGTGGTGGAAATTTGGGTTGTGACACCAGAAAGCTCTTTCTGTGCAAGAGCCCAGTTGCTCTATTTGTTCCAACTGATTTCAGCCAGTTCTTTTATCTCAAGCAAAGGGAGTTTTGGCATTTCAGCACATTGTTTCTTTTCTTATCTGCCATCCTGCAAACTCAGGAATTTCTGTTAGTCGTTGGTTTCTTTAACTGTTTGGGACACAGTTTCACAGGTATATTCCTCAGGTTCAGGGACGGGAGGTATGGATAGCCGGGTGCAGTGGCTCACGCCTGTAATCCCAGCGCTTTGGGAGGCTGAGGTGGGAGAACTGCTTGAGCCCAAGAGTTTGAGACCAGCCTAGGTAACATCTCTAAAAAATAAAGATAAAAGAGGGATCTGTGGATTATAAAGACAAATTACCTTGTTCCTTTTTTTTCCTCCCTTTTCCTGAGAAATTCAGTTAAAAAGTCACTAGGTAGGGTTGAGCAACATGAGTCCAAACAGCATAGACAGGGTGTCAAAGCCCAACCAGGATAGGGAGGGGTAAGGGTAGGGGTGGGGAGGATAGCAGCCCAGCAAAGAGGGTCAAAGCCCAGGAGAGCAAAAAGGGCCTCAGGACTTGAGCATGGTAGGAAGTCTCCTGTGAAGTAGGGCAACCGAGTACAGGGTGTTGAAGCCAAGATGTGATGAAGAGAGTGTTGAACACAAGAACACTGATTAAAAAGTAACTATATGGCCGGGCATGGTGGCTCACACCTGTAAACCCAGCACTTTGGGAGTCCAAGGCGGGCAGATCACCTGAGGTCAGGAGTTAGAGACCAGCTTGGCCAACGTGGTGAAACCCCATCTCTACCAAAAATACAAAAAGTAGCTGGGCTTGGTGGCACATGCCTGTAATCCACAGCTGCTCGGGAGGCTGAGGCAGGAGAATCACTTGAACCTGGGAGGCAGAGGTTGCAGTGAGCCGAGATTGGGCCATTGCACTCCAGCCTGGTCTACAGAACAAGACTCCATCTCAAAAAAAAACAAAAATAGCAACTATATATTGATGAGAGTTACCCAAGTTTCTGACAGTCAGAGGAGTTACAAATATAGACAGGGAGAAAACTAAAATGAATCCTTTGATACATTATTTAAATTTGAGAAATTGGTATGAATTCATGATTTTCAATATAGTGATAGATGAAATAAGAATGGGGTGTGTGTGTGTGTGTGTGTGTGTGTATTGTCTGGGAGCAGAAATTTCCCAAGGCCATGAGCACATCTAGCAGCGAAGTCTTGGCTTCTAAACACCATTCTCCAATAAAAGGACCTAGGTATTCTTGGAGAAAAGGCTGATTGCTGATTCCAGGGATTGGCTAGGAATATTACAAGATGAACCTGGAAAATGTTGTGTCAGAAAGTGAGGAAGAATGATAAGATTATGTCAAAAAGACACAGAAATCAGTTTGAAGGGGCTCCCATTGGCCAAATATGGAAAAATTTGAGAATGAAAATAAATATTGATAGAAACAATTTATTACCAGTTGAACAAAATAAACTATGAGTCCATAGTGATATAAATAAATGGAATTTGATGAGTAACAATATATTTACCTAATTTCAAATATTGCCTTAAGAAATGCTAATAATTTTAATGGGAAACATTAGAGAAATCCAAATTGTGAGACATTCTAGAAAACAACCATCCTGAAATCTTCCAGAATGTCAAGGTCATGATAGTCAAAGACTGAGAAAATGTTCTCATCACAATTGAAGGAAAATAAAGAGAAATAACAACTAACCATCCTTTTCTTGGGGTTGCACTACTGTCCAAAGAGCATGTAGTGAGGGCAATACTGCTAACGTCTACACAAAACACCTGCATCAACTAGAGCTTTGCTTTAGCTTGGTGTAATTTTTGGAAAAATGAAAAACTGAAGGAAAAAAACTAAATGCAACATGTGATTCTAAAGTGGATCCTTCTAATATAAAGAATATTCTCTGGGCATGGTGGCTCACATCTGTAATCCTAGCACTTTGGGAGGCTGAGGCAGGCAGATCACCTGAGGCTAGGGGTTCAAGACCAGCCTGGCCAACATGGTGAAACCCCATCTCTACTGAAAATACAAAAATTAGCCGGGCATGGTGGCACATACCTATAATCCCAGCTACTCAGGAGGCTGAGGCAGGAGAATTGCTTGAACCTGGGAGGTGGAGGTTGCAGTGAACCGAGATCATGCCACTGCCCTCCAGCCTGGGTGACAGAGTGAGACTCTGTCTCAAAATTATATATATATCTTATTGGGGGCCAGAAGCAGTGGCTCATGCCTATAATCCCAACACTTTGGGAGGCCAAGACAGGCAGATCACTTGAGGCCATGAGTTCAAGACCAGCCTGGACAATATGGTGAAACCCCATCTCTAGTAAAAATACAAAAATTAGCTGGGCGTGGTGGTGTGCACCTGTAATCCCAGCTACTTGGGAAGCTGAGGCAGGAGAATCACTTGAACCTGGGAGGTGGAGGTTGCAGTGAGCCAAGATCATGCCACTGCACTCTAGCCTGGGTGACAGAGCAAGACTCTGTCTAAAAAAAAAAAAAAAAAATATATATATATATATATATATATATATATATATATATATATATATATAAAATTGGAGGCCTAGTGTGGTGGCTCATGCCTATAATCCTAGCACTTTGGGAGGCCAAGGCAGGAAGGTCGCTTGAGGCCAGAAGTTTGATACTAGCCTGGGTAACATAGCAAGACCCCTGTCTCTATGAAAAATTTTAAAAATTATCTGGACATGGTGGTGCATACCTGTAGTCCTAGCTACTCGGAAGGCTGAGGCAGGGGGATCATTTGAGCCCAGGAGTTTGAAGTTATAGTAAGCTATGATCAAGCCACTGTACTCCAGCCTGGATGACAGTAAGACCCTGTCACTAAAAAAATAAAAATTAAATTTAAAAACAGAATACTATTGGGATGACCAGTGAAACTTGGATGGGGACTAAGGATAAAATGATAATAATGTAGCCATGTTAACTTTCTGTTTTGATGATTATATTGTGGTTACACTGGAAATATACACAAAAGGGTTTTGGAGTAATAGGGCATCATATCAGAAATTTACTCTCAAATACCATCATGTGCCACGTAACAACATTTCAGTCAACAATGGACGGCATGTAGGATGACAGGTCCATAAGACTATAATAAAGCTGCCCTGTACATGTATACTATTTTTTATATTTTACAGTGTATTGTTACTGTACCTTTTCTATGTTTAGATATGTTTAGTTACACTTACCATTGTGTTATAATTGCCTACAGTATTCAGTACAGTAACATGTTGTGCAGGTTTGTAGCCTAGGAGCAATAGGCCATACTATATAACCTAGATGTATAGTGGGCTGTACCATCTAGATTTAGACTCACTCTTTGATGTTTGCACAATAACAAAATTGACTAACGACACATTTCTCAGAAGGAATCCCCATGATTAAGCGATGTATGACTGTAGTCTAAAAAAATTATTTGTACTAAACTTGCAACTTCTCCTTAAGTGACTTTTCCGCCACACATCTAACGTATAATGGAAATACAAGGACAAGAAAACCACAGTAGACACTCCCATTTAGAATAGGAGATTAATAAAAGGCACATAACAGCCATTAGCAAATGTGAGAACTAACCATGCACTTGTCACCAATTTCCCCTGCTCCAGGGGCAGGGAATGTGATTCTCTGTGGCTCTTATCTCTACCCTTGGATGGAGCTCTTGGCTCCATCCTTTGAGTCATTCCTCCTTTTCCAAAAGAAATAGGCTGTGTTCACAGTCTGGTAACTTGTTCAAGATGCTTCACTGGGTACCTGGTGTGTTCTTTTCATGTTGAACTATCTTTGTCTGTTTTAACTCAAGCCACTACTGCTTACACTGGTACAATTCTTGTAGGGGAAAAAACTGTGGACTTTCCATTAATTTTATTTTTACTCAAACCATACCCCCAAATCTCAAGATAAGCCCTTCCCTCCTTTAGGCTGTGAATTACAGTGCTGTGGACCAGAACTTTAAGACTCTTAGAAGCACTTTAGTCTACATGAGAGGTTTAGGAGGCACTGTTTTAAGTCTTTCTGAGATCTCAACAGTCTTACAACCATAGAAAATAACAAAATTATGTCCTTTGCAACAACATAGATGCAGCTGGAGGCCAGTATCCTAAGCAAATTAATGCAGGAACAGAAAACCAAGTACCGCATGTTCTCACTGATAAGTGGGAGCTAAACATTGAGTACACATGGCACAAAGGTGGGAACAATAGATGCTGGGGACTCCAATAGAGGTGGAGGGACAAGAGTTGAAAAACTACCCATCAGGTACTACCTACTGGGTGATAGGATCATTAGAAGCCCAAACCTCAGCATCATGCAATATACTCATATAACAAACCTGTACATGTACCCCCAAATCTAAAATTTTTTTTAAATTGCTACCCATATATTACTATATGCCAATAATATACTAATAGAGTACAAAAAATAACTAATATAACATTTGAGAAACAACAACAAAAAAGTCTTACAGCCACATCCTTGACCTTAAGGCCCCATTTTACGGGGAAGATCTTAGAATTAATATTCCCTCTAGGTTTTAATTTACTTTGAGCAATTTTTTTTTCTGGCTGTAGATAATGCCCTGGGCCCTCTATAGTTTCTCAAAATTTTGCTTGAACAAAATAGTTTCTTCTCCCTGTACTTTCTCACAGGCAGCTAAAGGGAGTAAGTTGGTATTTTGAACGTTTTGCCTAGAAATCTCCATACCAAGGTGCAAGTTCAATTATTTTCTCTTATCCATGTTACTACATGTTACTAGTATGTCACTTAGGTCCTGAATAATTTCCCAACAACTTCCTCGCTGTGCTGTCATCCTCCTTCCTACCCTTCAGGACTCTGCAAGCTTCCTGATTCCAAAGTAAATGTTATATGTTTTAGATTTTTGTTATGGAAGCTCCCCACTTCTGGGTGTTAATTTGTTTTAATTATCTATTGCAGGGGTTGGGAAACTAGTTTCCATGGCCAAACCTAGCCCACCGTCTGTTTTGGTAAGTGAAAATGTATTAGAACTCAGTCGTGTTCTTTTTTTTTTTTCCATGTTCTTTTGTTTGTGTATTTTCTATGGTTGTTTTCATACTATGATGGCAAAGTTAAGTAGTAGCAACAGAGATCATCTGGCCTGCAAAACCTAAAATATTGACTCTCTGATCTTTTACGGAAAGTTTGCCAGTGCCTATGCAAAACAAAACAAAACAAAACTACCCAAAATGAATCTCTTAAAACAACAATTTATTATTTCTTACAGTTATGTGCATTAACCATTAACCCAGTGGTTTTCTGCTTCACAGAATGTTGGGTGGGGTGGTAGAATGTCTGGAGGTACAAATGACCTTACTCACATGGCTGGAAGTTGGTGCTAGTTGCCAGCTGGGAGCTCAGCTGGAACTATTAGCCAGGTGTCTCACTTCTCCTCCTCCCGGTGGGCCCCCACAGAGTTGCTTGGGCCTCTTCACAGCATTGCAGCTGGGTTCTCAGAAGGAGCATTCTGAATGCATAGGAGGGAACAGAAGACTTTCTTTTTTTTTTTTTTTGAGACAGGGTCTTGCTCTGTTACCCAGGCTGGAGTGTAGTGGTGTGTGATCTTGGCTCACTGCAACCTCCACCTCTTGGGCTCAGGTGATCCTCCCAACTCAGCCTCCCGAGTAGTTGCAACTACAGGTGTGCGCCGCCATGCCCAGCTAATTTTTGTATTTTTAGCAGATATGGGGTTTTGCCATGTTGCCCAGGCTGGTCTCAAACTCCTGGGGTCAAGCTTTCTACCCACCTCAGCCTCCCAAAGTGCTGGGATTACAGGCATGAGCCATTGTGCCTGGCCCAGAAGATCTCTTCAGGCCAAGGCTCAAAAGTTATACAGTGATACATAGCTACATTCTATTGGTCCACATAAGTCACAGGACCAACCTAGATTCAAGGGGAGAGGAAACAGACTCCACATATTGATAAGAGATGTAGGAAAGAATTTGTGGCCATCTTTAATCCATCACAACACAAATAAACTGCATGTCAGGATGCTATTACCATCTATATTTTGTTCTGAGTGCTCAACTATACTTGTTCTCATGACCTGAAGTGGGTCTGCTTCCTCCTCTCACCCCTTTATCCCAACCTGTACAAAGGTGCCATAGCACTGGGTCCAGGCCTTGCTCAGTGACTGTGGTCATCCATTTCCAGCAGCATCTATACCCAAGACAGGATATGTCTACAGTCTGTTAGGATGGGTTATTTGCCTCAAGTGCTGCTTTCTCATATCCTAGAAAGGCCAACAGAAGCCTGGCAACTGCCTTCAATTGCTATATCTTAAAATTGTTGGAATATCCCATAACTAATTGCTAATTAGTTATTGTCATAATAATGCTGCTTAGCAAATAACGACCAAATTGAAGTGCCATACAATAATAAAGCATGTATTTCTCTCTCAGGTGTCCATGGATTGGCTGGGACAGCTGTGCTTAAAGATGTAGTAGCTCTGTAGGTTGGCTAGGTTAGTCTATGCCATGTGTCTCTATTTCTTCTGTGATGCCCACCAAGGGCATGTTTTTCACATGGCACAAGATGGGTGAGCAAAAAGCCCCAATATCTCATAAGGCCTGTGGTTGGAGTGGTCACTTCCACCCACATTCTATCAGCCAAAACAAGTTGATTGGCCAACCCAACGTTATCATATTCTGCCTCTAGTGGGAGAAACTTCAAAGTCATATGGCAAAGGGACTGGATATAGGGACTGGTGAAGAATTGGGAATAATGCAACCCTCCATGACTTTTTCTTTTTCTGGAGCTAGAATGGTGGCTGGGAATTGTACTGCAGAACACTTCACAATTTGTAATATCTCTGGTCTCTTTTCCTCCAATTTCCTGCTCTTCCCAACCTGCGCTATGGACTTCATCAGATTTCAGCATTAGAGAGAATATGGAAGGACATCAACCCTAACTTCATCCAGCGAGGATTTCCACACACCATACACTCTTTGAGAGTTCTCTTGGCTTTGTGTGCACAGCTCCAGTGACAGGGAGCTCGCTATGTCATGAGGCAGCCTGCTCCCTTGTGGCTATCACTGACCCAACTATTAAGCCTTCTTATGCAGACAGTCCCTGACTTACTGTTAGACTTACGACTTTTTTATTTTACAGTGGTGCAAAAGCAATATGCATTCAATGGAAACTGTATTTCAAATTTTGAACTTTGATCTTTTCCCAGGCTAGCAACTTATGAAGACCAACCTTTTATTTTTAAAATAGGCTTTGTGTTAGATGCTTTTGCCCAACTATAGGTTAATGTAAATGTTCTGAGAATATTTAAGGAAGGCTAGGCTAAACTGTGATCTTTGGGAGCTTAGATAAGTGCATTTTCGACTTACAATGTTTTCAACTTACGATGAGTTTTTTGGGATGAAGTCCATTGTAAGTAAAGGGGCATCTGCATTAAGCTAAAATCCATGTCTATAACTTCCTCAGTAATATCAAGTTTGTTCCTTGGAGCCAGAGAATAATCCTTTTCCAATGAATACTTTTCCACATGATGGTCTTTCTGTTGTTTAAAGAGATCAGCCATGTACCTTCTCCCAACCTGAAGACAACTCCTCACCAGGCTACCTATCAATTCTACCACTTTTTTTAAGAGATGGGGTCTCACTAGGTTGCCCAGCCTGGTCTTGAACTCTGGGCTCAAGTGATCCTCCCACCCCAGCCTTCCAAGTAGCCGGGATTACAGGCACATACCACCATGCCCAGCTCCATTTCCATTGTTCTTCGTGCTTCCTTATTGAGTTCCTTCCCTGTCCCGATTATTCTTCTTTGATTGGGCTTTGACTACCTGGGCATTTAGTAGGGTCCGTAACTGAATGCAGCATTCCAGCCAGGGTCTAAGCAACAGAATAGAGCAGGACCATTATCTCCGCAATTTCCGATATCATACTTTCATCAGTGTCTTCTGAAACAACATTCACTCTTTTATGTTCATGTTAAACTAAAAGGCAGGGCTGAAGGCAGCATCCTGGAACAGTGGAAACATTCCTATAAGTTAACTTGAATCCTTTAAATAAAGTCAATGTACGAACCAGAGTTTTTGACTATGAAAACAGTCAATTATAACACTGCTCTGCTGTGGCCACCACTGCCCATGATTATTTAACACCACTGCTACAGGACCGTTCATGCTGCTGCTGCCTCCATGAATAATTTCTACACCACTCCTGCCTCTTAGCATCACTCCTAAGAATTCAGAGTCTTCAGTGGGAATGACTGAGCCAATTCACATGCTTGAGCCCTAGCTGCCAGGTAGGGGAGGAATGAATCTTCCCCTTTCTGCCTCAATGGTGGGAGCTAGGGCATTGCAGCCCTCCAGTACTATATAGACTGGAAAATTCTTCCAAAATAAGATGGGGGATTGCACGCTGAGTGTACAAGTATAATGGCAAAGGTTCGCTCCAGTCATTTTAAAAAGTTCAATTTCCCTTTAATTGTACTATCATCCAACCCATGTTTTCCTTTTTAGTCACAAGAATAACATGCCATAGATTGTTAAAGGCCAACCCAGTTTGCCAACAGACTATCAAATGCAGCTCTGTGATCTGGCAGTTTAGGGACCTGTTAAAAAAAGAAATGTGATAGTCTTTGCTCTGGCTTGTTCTGAGAAATCTCCACTTCCTTTACGTCTTTAAAAGTCTATCCTTGGCCGGGCACAATGGCTCACGCCTGTAATCTCAGCACTTCAAGAGGCCGAGGCAGGAGGATTGCTTGAGCCCAGGAGTTCAAGATCAGCCTGGGCAACATAGTGAGACCTTGTCTCTATTAAAAATAAAAAAAAATTAGCCAGGCATGGTGGTGGTATGTGTCTGTAGTCACAACTACTCATGAGGCTGAGGTGAGAGGATTGCCTAAGCCCAGAAGGTTGAGGTGGCAGTGAGATGTGATTGCACCACTGCATTCCAGCCTGGGCAACAGAACAAGACCCTGTCTTACACACACACACACACACACACACACACACAAACTGTTATTAGATAAGAGTGTAGTTTGCAGAATCAACGTCTTCCTGTAATGGACGGGTATTGATTTTTTGTTCCTCCTCCTCAACATTACTCCTTCTGTTAGAGACTCCCACCCTTCCCCATGTGGTTGCGACAGGCTAACTATGGGGTCGCTATGGCCCGGGTGACTTATATCTGGCCAATCAGAGCACTATACCCCTCTGGCCACAGTTGATTTGTTCAAGGATCAACATGTGGCCCAAGAAGGACTAATGAGCAATGTCCCTTCTCCCAGGACTTCTGCTGCAAATGTTGAGTAAAAGGCTTTTCCTTTCCCCTGGATTGGCCAGTCTGGAGTTAGCAAGGGTGCTTATTAGTTTCCAAGGACTCCTCTAACAAATTGTCACAGACTTGGTGGCTTAAAACAACAGAAATTGATTCTCTTACAGTTCTGGAGGCTAAAAGTCCAAAATATCAAGGTGTCAGCAGGGACATGCTTCTAGGGTCTCACTCTGTCACCCTTCCTAGTAGCTGGGACCACAGGCATATGCCACCATGCCCAGCTAATTTTAAAAAAAATTTTTTTGTGGAGACGAGGTCTCACTCTGTTGCCCAGGCTGGACATGCTCCTTCTGAAAGCTCTAAGAAATAATTCTTTCTTGCCTCTTCTAGCTTCTGGTGGCTCGCAGCCATCCTTGGCATTCCTTGGCTTGTAGCAACATCATTCTAATCTCTGCCTCCATCTTCACATGGCCTTCTCTCTGCCTATGATTTTCTCCTGTTGATGTGTCCTCTCCTCTTATAAGGAAACCAATCACTAGACTTGGGCTCACCCTAATCCAGTATGACTCCATCTTGACTTCACTAATTGCATCTTCAAAGACTATTTCCAAATAAGCTCAATTCTGAGGTTTCAGATAGAAATGAATTTTGGAGGTACGCTGTCCATCTTATTACAGCCATTATGTGGAAAGAGCTTATCTGAGAATTAAGCCAAAAAGGAAGCTAGAGGGTTGCGCCCTGGTATGTTGTATCAGACTCCCCCTGGACTGACCAGTTATGTGACCTGGTGAATTATTCCTCCCTTTTCCCCCGCATAAGCTGATTTGAAGTAACAGAAGGAAACTGATTACCACTTCTCCTTTTGCAAAATTAGAAAATCATTTACACAGGACTAATGTTCCAAACTTCTCCCCGCTATAGTCATCCTCCAAAAGTCTCTGACAAGGATTGAGCAATTTCATTTGGAAATTCTCTTAGTGCCTTGGATTTATTTCATTTGGCTAGGAAACTAACTTATTTTGAGAAGCGAGATGATCTCTTACAATGTCTTCAACCATTCCTTTCTTATAATTTTTATTGTGGAAAATTTTAAAAATATACAAAAATAGAGAAAATAGTGTAAGTCTCCAAGTTCCCATCACCCCACTTAAAAAAAATCAACATTTAGCCATGTTTATTTCATCTATACCCCCAACTTCCCTCTACCTCCTGCAGGATTAGTTTAAAGCAAAATTCAGATAACATGTACAGTAGTACCCACTTATCCATTGCTTTCTGATGTCTCAGTTACTGGAGGTTAACCGTGGCCTAAAAATATTAAATGGAAAATTTCAGAAATAAAAAATTCATAAGTTTTAAATTACACACTGCTCTGAGTAGCGTGATGAAATCTTGCCCTGTCCCTTGCCATCCCACCCAGGACATGAATCATCCCTTTTTCCAGCTTATCCATACTGTGTACATTTCCTGCTCATTAGATAGCTACCCATTAGTAGCTGTTTTGGTTATCAAATAAAAAAAACATAGGATGTAGGTAGAGTTCAATACAATCTGCAGTTTCCAGCATCCACTGGGGGTCTGAGAACACACACCCAAGGATAGGGGTGGACTACTGTAATTAATTTACCCTCTTCAACCACTATCCTGAGCTTAAAATTCGCTCATAACTGCATCTGATAAGCTCTGTCGCCTGCAAGACAAAGCAAGTTACTTTACACATAGGAAGTGGACAATTGGGGTTTGTAAATACAGGCCTGCCCTCAGAATTTTCAATCTAATAGGAGAGAAAAGACAAGAACCTCCTCCAGGTGCTCATCAAACTTTAATGTGAATCACCTGGGGAGCTGTTAAAATGCATACTCTGCTCAAGTAGGTAGGAACTGCATTCTGGAGTTCCAACAAGCCCTTGGGCAATACCAATGCTGCTGATCCACGGATCACACTTCGAGCTGCAATGCCCTAAACCATCATGCAAAGAAGATAATAATAGGGTGCTGTATAAGGTAGAGATAATGGGCCACACTGTTTAAGACCTGGCTTGTTAAATAGCTTACCACAATTATCCAAATTAATTTTTTAAATATTCCAGAGCGAGACTAACATCGAGCCAACCACCAGGGAGCCACAAAAGAAAGTTTATAAACTCTGGGAAGAGAAGGCACAGTTACCTACCAGTTCAGGAAACACATATGGTAGAGAGCGAACATGTCTAGCCAGCTCAGGGTGACTCCTTTCTCCACAAACTTGCCCCTCTTTAGGAAGGGTCCTGAATAGCCATGTTGATACTGCTTGCCCCCAGCCTCCAGCCACAGCTGTCTGGGCCAGGGGTGAGCATCTGACCCAAGTTGGGCTAATCAGATGATTTCTCCTGAGAATTTAGATTTGCGATTCCAGAAGGCTAGTCAGCCCCTGGGTGTGGCTGGAATTGAGATGATGTAAACATTCCACCTTCTGCCAATGCACAGAGAAGCAAAGAAAGCTGAGAGAATGAAACAGACCACAGACAAAGAAGTGGACATAGACATGAAAGAGAAATGCCCATATTCCTGAGGCTTCCTTGCCCCCATTCTGGTCTTTCCTGAAGCCTGTTAGCATTTCTGCCCATGGTTTCTGTGCCTTAGAACTCAATCCCCTTATATTAAAAATCTTCCAAGTGTTGTACCAGTGAGTTTCAGATCTGCAAAAGCAAAGAGACTGGCTGGGCGCATTGACTCACACCTGTAATCCCAGCACTTTGGGAAACTGAGATGGGCAGGTCACTTGAGGTCAGGAGTTCGACACCAGCCTGGCTAACATGGTGAAACCCCGTCTCTACTAAAATACAGAAATTGGCCTGGGGCAGTGGCGGGCGCCTGTAGTCCCAGCTACTCAGGAAGCTGAGGCACGAAGATCGCTTGAACCTGGGAGGTGGAGGTTGCAGTGAGCCGAGTTTGGGCCACTGCACTCTCCAGCCTGGCGACAGAGTGAGACTCTGTCTCAAACAAAAAAACAAAAAGGAAAGAGACTGATGAATAAACACAGTTCTACAATAAGCAGGACAAAGTCAGAGAGGGAGAGAAGGGTAAGAGCCTAGAAATGCAGGTCAGTGTGAGTCCCCCAGGTGGGTAGGTAGGAGAGAGGCTGTTCCTGATAGGAATGAAGTTTCAGGAACCAGAAAAGAAATTTCCTTCCCACAGGCAGAGTGGAAGCCACCTGGTTCATGCTCCCTGCCTGCCTGGAGAGCCTCACCTGGGAATTCCCCTCAGCCTTCCTGTTTGTGTAGGATCAGCCATGCCAGAATGCACCTTGTTCCCGTCAAGCTCTGCGGCCACAGTAGCCCTGCTTTACTGCTGCCTGTGGTCACAGCCTGGCCCTCCCAAGTGTCTGGAGGAGCTGTTCCCAGCTGGCTGCCACTCTGCCCATTTTCCTAATCAGCATGCCACTCCCCAGGTCCCCAGCCTGGGGATGTGTGGCTTGGCTGAGCTGCAGGTGGGTCCCCAAGTCCATGGCGATGATCTGTGCCTGGTCCTTTTGTTCCAGGTAGACGACCAACTTGTCCTGCCTTTCCCAGGACCATCCCAGTTTTAAAACGAAAAGTCCCAAATCTCAACCCTCTCAGTTCTGGGGAAACTGGTAGGGTTAGTCACCCTAATTATAGAGACCCCAGGTCCTCAGTGGAAACTGCCTGAGCATTGTGCCTTGAAGACAGCATCCCGACCCTGAGGACCCCAGACCTCCAAACCCTACCCTCTTAAGGATTCCCACACAACTGGATATTCCTGAAACCCCCATAACTCTCCATAGGCCTGTGAGCAGTATGAGTCAGATTAGATTCTGAAGCCTCCCAGTCTTGAACTGGGTGACCTGGACATGTTAACCTAACTTCACTGTGTCTTATCTAGAAAGTAATATCCAAAATAGCACGTGTCTCATGGGATCATGGGAGTATTGCCTGGGAATTCCCCTCGGCTTCCTGATTGTGTTAGGACCAGCCATATGCGAGAAAGCACCTTGTTGCCATCAAGCTCTGGGGCCACACAGTCCCTGCCAGCTGAGGCTATAGTTTGGCCCCATAGAAAGTTTTATTCTCTCAGCTTTAATTTTTAAAATATTCTGACTATATAAAAGTCAGCCGTTACTTTCATACCCTTACCCTAATCTAGTCATTGCCTCCTCATTCCCATGGCCCACCTCCCGCTCTGTTGGGTACACATCAGAGCGCCAGTGGTATGGCACAGTTTCTGCACAGGCAGTGGGAGGACCCAGGCTGCCTGCAGAGGCTTCACCTAGTCCTTCCTCTCTCTGGCCTTAGACCAGGGCCCGATTTCTGTAATCTCCAGGCTGAATCCCTGGAGGGGAAAGCTCATGGAGCTAGTTAGAAGGGCCTAGCAGGAAAGGGGCTGTCAAAGGACTTCAGTTGCTTGGCCAGCACTCTGATATGAGCAGAGGACCCTGTGTCTCTGGTCCCCATGTTCTTACACCTGTCAGCAAGAAGTTCCAGCTCAGGAGGGACTGTCCCCTGTGAACCCTGGAAATAGGGAAGAGGCATGAGCACATTTTGTGCATTGCACAGTGGGGGCAACTGATGAAGTCCTTGCAGCCAGCTCTCCCACCTGACAATTGTCACATGTGGGTGAGGGCTGTCTGCTCACAAAGGCAACCTGGCCCACATAGATTTCTTAATTGCTGTTCACCGCAGAGAAGTGTATACACTAATATGGGCATTGTATGTCCCAATGACAGCAAATCCCAAAGCCCCAGTGCTGGGTTTCAGGCCCTCTAAGGAGAAAACCCCTGGAGTGCATGGAAGTCTCACCACCTCCTCTGCGCCAGCCACACTGAGTCAGCTCTCAAAGGCCTCTTGTGACTGTCCTTTCTCTCATCTTTCCCCACTTTGATAAATGTCCTGGGATTAGCCCTTCTGTGTTTATTGGATGAGCAATTTGTGTCTGTCTGAAAAGCTACGTCTGAATACTATTTGGCATGAGCTGAAGAAATGTGATCTGCTGCGTTCCCCTCCAGCCAACTCTCTGGAGCTAGCCTGCCTCCTGCCAGCAGGGCCTACAGCTCTTCAGCGGGGTCTGGCAGCCTCACACGTTTGCTGAGGGGAGTGGTTGCACGCAGGAAGGTGGAGGGGGTGCCTAGGGTGGGAGCGGGAACCCAGAGAGACAGAAGCAAAGCACCTTAGCAAATTGGCCAGTAGATCTAGAGCCCCTATAATAATTTAGGGACATCACAGATGCCTGTGGTGGGCCCCAAGCCCTAGGAACATGAAAAGCAGGTCCCCCATACAGCTCAGGAGCCTGAGTGGTTACCTGAGCCCAGTGTCCTGGGTATGAACTGCAGCAGAGGTGATTCAAGAGAATCCAGGAGGTAGCATCCCAGATCCCAGGTCTGGGAGGGATTAGTGTTGAGCTCTTGAGATTTGTGTGTTTGTGTGGGATGAAATGGGAGAGAATGGGCAGTAGGGTTGGGGAGGGTGGTGGAATAAGCTGTACAGAGGCTATACAAATGTTTCCTGACTCCATCAGCACAGGTCCTGGAATGGGGAGGCCAGAGCTTGCAGCTGCGGCAATCAAGGGCCCAGTTAAAATATGCTGAGGAGTGTAGGGGAAGAGAGAATTTTAGTTGGTATGGATGTGGGTCTGTCAATGACTTTCCCCAGCCCATAGTCCCCAACCCAAGCCTTCTGCTGTGACTCCCTCAGCACTCTCCCTGCTATTCTCTTAGGGCCACATCACTTCTCCTTGTATCCCATCACTCATGTCTTTGTCTTCCCTCCACCTCTTCCCTACCCTTCCCAAGTCAGGGATCCCAGGGCAGGACACAATCCTTGTGTTCCTGATAGTGAGCATTGAACTGGCCACCAATGAGGCATCAATAATGGTTTCCTGAATAAAGGAATAAATAAGAGAGGCTGGGAATTCAAACTTCAGTGGCCACAGGTTCACAAGAAGATGACAAATGACAGATCAGACAGAAATAACAATACAGGAGATCAGCTCAGGAGTGAAAACACCATCCTCGGAGTGCAAAGGAGTAGGTAAAGCCAGCTCATGACAGGAACTCGAGCACTTCAGCAGCCAGAGTCCATCTGATGAATGGCAAATGGTGTTTCACATGGTTCCAAATAGTCAGCAAACAGCTTTTGAATCCCTGCTTTGTACCATACTCCATAGGACGCCATCTGTCCCCACAAACAGATAAAAATTATGTGCACTCCTAAAAAGGTAGGAGCAATCTGTGCTCTAACAGAGGTGTACAGAGAGGGTTATATAGATTCAGAAAAGGAAGAGGTTAATTTCACTTGGAGAAGCAAGGAAGGTTTCCTGGGGATGGGAGTGACGTTAGACCTGAATCTGGAACAAGGTCTGCAAATGCATCCCAAGTGTGCTGTTTCCCCTACACACACACCCAATCTGTGTGTCTGTGGTGGATTTTTGCAAACTGATCCTTTTACTTTTTACTCTTTAGACTTGTGGGTGAGGTTTGTGAATGGAGAACAGCGGATGGTGTGGCTGAAAAAATAGGTGGAAGCAATATCTGGATTAGGATTTTGTCAGGCTAAGGAATGTGGGCTCAGGCCTGCAGAGGAAGAGGGTCTTACATAGCTGTGTTCAGGAAGACATTCTGGCAGCAGCGCACAGGGAGGGCTGGGGTGGGAGGGGGGCAGACCAGCCAGACGTCTGTCCCAGGCAACAAGTGACGAGGCCTCCTCTGAGCTCCTGCCATACTTGGCTGAAACATCTGTTTGACACGCATCCCACTGTCTCTCTTGGAGCTGCCTTTTGACAGCATGACGGCCCCACAAGCCTGCGGGTTCCTTGACAGCAGGGACTGTTTGTTGCCCCAGGCCTGACATGGTTCTTGGCAGGTGCTCATTATATATTTGTGAAGTTACTGAATAGGGCAGTGAAAAAAGGACAAGAGGCATACAGAGAAGGGCACAGATTTCCGGGATAACATTCTGTTTAGCAAGTGCAGTTCCCAAGGCCTGGGCATTGACACAGCTGTCTTTTGGTGTGTGTGGAGAAGTAGAGGCATGTGCAGGCAGCTCAGGCAGAGAAGGAGCCACAGCTCCCTCCAGTTGGAGTGGGAACTGCTGTCATTCTATGTGTGTGTGCGTGCATGTGTATGTGTGTCTCAGAGACGGGCTTGGACAGAGTGTTTGGCTTTTCAGAGAGACCTGGACAGACAGATGGGAGACTTCATGATTTACTATCCTAAGATGTCTTAAGATGTATATTAAAACTCTTTTTTTTTTTTTTTTTTTCCATGAGACGGGGGTCTCACTATGTTGTCCGGGCTGGATTCGAACTTCTGGGCTAAAGCAATCCTCCCACTTCAGCCTCCCAAGTAGCTGAGGTTCAGGCACATGCCATTGCACCCAGCTAAAGCTCTTTCTTGGTTGCAAGTGAATAGAAACTCAACACAAGCAAGCTTAGGGAAAATTGGATATTTATTGGCTGGCTCATAGGATGCATTTGGGGGTAGCCGGAACCAGGGATTCCAACAATGCCAGACTCTAGCATCTGCTTCTCTCTCCACCCATTAGCCTCATTCTTGCAGCCTGGCTTCCTCAAGGCTGGAAACATGGCTGACAGTAGCCTGGGTCTCACATTTGAGACCTTCCACCCAAGAGGCACCGCTTTCTTTCTCAAGTCTCAGTGTCAAAGGTCCCAGGAAAGGACTCTGATTGAGTCTCCTTGTGTCAGGGACCTGTCCCTGGCCTATGACCAAGAACAGTAGATAAAGAAGCAGGGTCATGTAAGAAGGTTTTACACCAAAACCTCATTATTGGAGTGGGAAAAGGAGCAATTTCCAGAGGCCTTTGTCCTTTACGTATGTTAATTACTTTGCAAAACTCCAATAGGTATTACTGTTGTAATCTTTATTATCCTTGGGAATTATTACCTTAGAAAACTAAGGCACAGAGAGGGTTAAGCAACTGCCATAGATCACCCAATTAATAAATGACTAGAACTTTTTTTTTTTTTTTGAGATGGAGTCTTGCTCTGTTGCCCAGGCTAGAGTGCAATGGTGCGATCTCGGCTCACTGCAACCTCTGCCTCCCGGGTTCAAGCCATTCTCCTGCCTTAGCCTCCCAAGTAGCTGGGATTACAGGCATGCGCCACCACACCCAGCTAACTTTTGTATTTTTAGTAGCGATGGGGTTTCACCATGTTGGCTAGGCTGGTCTTGAACTCCTGACATCAGGTGATCCACCCGCCTTGGCCTCCCAAAGTGCTGGGATTATAGGCGATAGCCATCGCGCCTGGCCAAATGGCTAGATTTGATAAATAGCTAGCTAATAAATGGTTAGCAGAGATGGAGTTTGGATCTGAATTCATTCCATTGATCTTCCCCTGTATCTTCCTGTTATGTTATAGTGCCTATTCACCACGGGAGGGAAAAAAGCAAGGTGCAGGGATATGAGGAAGGGACAAAGATAATTCTCCTGGGAAAAGCCAAGGGCTGGGCTGAGGAGCCTGTGGGAAGTGTTTGATTCAGTGTCACCAGGGGAATCAGGAATAAGAAACCCCACCACCCATCAATCCCATTGGAGAGATCTGAAAAGGGACATTTCATGCTGACTTTTTCATCCTTCTTCCATCTTAACTTACTTAAAGTAAAATTTGATGAAGCCAAGAAAAGCAAATAAAAGAACGATGAGGTCCCATTTTCACCTATTAAAAATTTAAGCAGGAATATAATAGTCATGCTGGCAGGGGTGGGGAAATGGCTAGCTTCTAAATGGCTGGTGACAAGATAAAGTGGTCCAACCTGTGAAAAACAATTTATTTGGTCATGAGGGTTAAGAGCTACAAAAGCTTTCTTTACCTTTGACCCAGTAATCTTACTTTTTAGAAACAACTCCTGGAGTCACAAAATAAAATGCAATTAGTGTCATGTGCAAGAGATACATCTAAAACAGTGTTTCTCAGAAAGATCAAAAGTGAAAGGATAGGAAAAAATAGAAAGCAAAAATAAACGCCGTGCATGCAAATACATGCAACAAGAAACAGACGTTACTGCTGGGCGCGGTGGCTCACACCTGTAATCCCAGCACTTTGGGAGGCCGAGGCGGGCAGATCACCTGAGATTGGGAATTCAAGACCAGCCCGACCAACATGGAGAAACCCCGTCTCTACTAAAAATACAAAATTAGCCGAGCATGGTGGCGCACGCCTGTAATCCCAGCTACTTGGGAGACTGAGGCAGGAGAATTGCTTGAACCCAGGAGGTGGAGATTGCATTGAGCTGAGATCGCACCATTACACTCTAGCCTGGGCAACAAGAGCAAAACTGTCTTTTTTTTAATTCAAAAAAAAAAAATCAGAAAACAAGACAGAAGAACACCTTGTAATGATAAATGCTGAAAGCTACGATGAAGATGTCATGCATTTTTATGCATAAAATAATATAGCAACAGAATTCATAAAGCAAAAAATGGGAACTACATGGAGAAATAGAAATATAATAATAGAAGGAAATTTTAATGCATTTCTCTTAGCCCATGACTCATCAGTAAACCATACAGTAAGTAAGGATATAGATGACTTTATTTGTTAATTAATAAGGTAGATTGAATTAAAATATATTAAACTTCAAGGTCGGGCTTGGTGGCTCTGGCCTGTAACCCCAGCACTTTGGGAGGCTGAGGTGGGTGGAATGCTTGAGCCCAGGAGTTTGAGACCAGCCTGGGAAACATGGTGAAACCCTGCTCTACAAAAAAAGTACAAAAATTAGCTGGGCATGGTGGCACCACTGTGCCATGACCCCCTCAGGGGGTCTACAGGGGCATCAGCAACTCCATATCCTTTGGTGTGTTTTTCCTCCTGCACCTGGCAGATGGCACCTTTCATGCCTGATAACTTGATCAAGTAATTCATTAATCCATGACAGACATGTCAACAATTACAAAAGTAGCTCTAGAGAAACATGCAAAAATGCAGTGGGGACCCAGGAAGAGGAGTATCTAAGCCTCACTGGCATGGAGCGGGACTTTGAGTGAGTAGGAAAAGGACTTGGGGCTGAAGAAAGAAAATGCAGTTATAGAGTAGAGCTTGAGGCCCCTGCAGCTTCTTGTAAGGCTGAACCACTGTTTCCCCCAAGGCCATGCCCAGTGGCTGGAACACAGCAACTATGAAGCTCCTCTAGAGGGTTCTCTGCAAATCCTCCTCTCTGCCTCAGCCTTCCCAGCCTTAAATCATTGGTCAGAGCTTTTTCCCTAAGGAGCACTGAGATTTGCCAGAGTCCTAGAGTGAGCAGTAATGGAGCAGAAATTAGGAGCCGAATGAGTTATAGTCCTAGCGTTTCTATTCTTAACTCCTAGGCTTTTATGGAGCTCTTAGGGTTGAGCTGCATTTTAAAAGCCCACACATGGAATACATGGTGGGTACAAGTGACTCACCATTAGAAAAAATTAAGTTAGGGCCCCAAGTCATGGCTGACACTAGAATAAATTCCAGATGGCTTAAAGATTTGAATGTAAAACATGAAATTGTAAAAATAGTAAAATAAGAAAATAGGTGAATATTTATAATTTTGGAAAGGAGGGAGAGTGCAGAAGATCATTTTAACACCAAAGGCAGATAAGAAAGAAAAGATTGACAGTAGTGCAAAAAAAGTCCTGCACCAGAAGACTATTTCAAAAGTGCAAAAATAGAAATAGAGTTAAGAAAGAACTCTACCCTAATGTCAGAGTTATTCAATACAAAGAAAAGAGGGCCTTGGGCTACTCCTTGGGGTGGTTAATTGAGCAGCCGTATCTAGAGTATTTGTGCCAACTGTCCCCTTACTTCTGACACTTGCAATAATCAGCCAGCTGCAGTGGATATTTTCTCCACACCAAACCAGTGAATGCCCCAGGTAGCAACTATCCCCACTGGAGTAAGAAACTGGGTATGCTGAAAGACATGACAGATTCTCTTCTTCCTGACATACATGCCCCATGTATACATCCAATCAACACATTCTTCTTCCCACAAAATTACTTTCTTTTTTTTTTCCTTTTCCTTTTTCTATTTAGAGACAGTATCTCACTATGTTGTCCAGGTTGGTCTCAAACTCCTGAGCTCAAGTGATCCTCCTGTCTCAGCTTCCTTAGTAGCTGGGATTATGGGCACGCCACTGGCCCAGCACCTCCCACAAAATTACGACATTCAGGCTCAGGAAACAGAACAGACAAGAACAAGAATGCACTAGATTCATACAGTGACTCATACCTGTAATCCCAGCATTATTGTAATCCCTCCTACCTGTAATTCCAGCACTTTGGGAGGCTAAGATGGGAGGGTCACTTGAGCCTGGGACATCGAGGCTGCAGTGAGCCATGATTATGTCACTGCACTCCAGCCTGGGTGACAGAGTGAGACTCTGTCTCAAAAAAATAATAATAATAATAATGCACAATTTAAAAATGAACAAACAGATTGGGCACGGTGGCTCACGCCTGTAATCCCAGTACTTTGGGAGGCCAAGGTGGGCGGATCACGAGGTCAGCAGATTGAGACCATCCTGGCTAACACGGTGAAACCCGTCTCTACTAAAAAGAAAAAAATACAAAAAATTAGCCGGGGCCGGGCGTGGTGGCTTCCTGTAATCCCAGCACTTTGGGAGGCCGAGGCGGGCGGATCACGAGGTCAGGATATCAAGACCATCCTGGCTAACACGGTGAAACCCTGTCCCTATTAAAACTACAAAATATTAGCCAGGTGTGGTGGCGGGCGCCTGTAGTCCCAGCTACTCCGGAGGCTGAGGCAGGAGAATCGCTTGAACCCGGGAGGCAGAGCTTGCAGTGAGCCGAAATCACGCCACTGCACTCCAGCCTGGGCGACAGAGCGAGACTCCGTCTCAAAAAAAAAAAAAAAAAATTATCTGGGCTTGGTGGCATGTGCCTGTAATCCCAGCTACTTGGGAGACTGAGGCAGGAGAAATGCTTGAACCCAGGAGGCGGAGCTTGTGGTGAGCCAAGATCGCACCACTGCACTCCAGCCTGGCAACGAAGCGTTACTCCGTCTCAAAAACAAAAACAAAAACAAAAAAACACAAATACTACAGTTACTAAACAGTTGGGTAAAATTAACACTATGAAACAGAGCCATCAAAATCCATCTGTAGGCCAGGCACAGTGGCTCACACTTATAATCTCAGCACTTTGGGAGGCCAAGGTGGGAGCATCGCTTGAGCCCAGGAGTTTGCAACCAGCCTGGGCAACATAGCAAGATTCTATCTCTACAAAAAATTTAAAAATTATCTGGGTGTGGTGGTGTGTGCCTGTAGTTCCAGCTAGTCAGGAGGCTGAGGTGGAAGGATCACTTGAGCCCAGGAGTTCGAGGTTGCGTGAGCTCTGATCTTGCCACTGCACTTCAGCCTAGGCCACAGAGCGAGATCCTATCTCAAAACAAATTAAAAAATAGAATGAACTAAAGATCGATTTAGAATTCAGTTTCCCAAATAAAAATTCAATGGGCTTAATAACAAAATAGATACAGCTGAAGAGTGAATAATAGTGTTGAAAGATCAAGCAGTTAAGAAATTCAGGAGAATAAAAAACGGCCAGGTGTGGTGGCTCACACCTGTAATCCCTGCACTTTGGGAGTCTGAGGCGGGCAGATCACCTGAGGCCGGAAGTTCGAGACCGGCCTGGCCAACATGGCAAAACCGTCTCTACTAAAAATTAAAATTAGCCAGGCATGGTGGTACATGCCTGTAACCCCAGCTACTTGGGAGGCTGAGGCATGAGAATTGCTTGAACCCGGGAGGTGGAGGTTGCAGTGAGCCAAGATTGCACCACTACGCTCTAGCCTGTCTCAAAAAAAAAAAAAAATTCTCATAAAATGCAGTTAGAAAGAACAGAGGTGAGAAGTATAAAAGAAAAATTAGGAAGTATGGAGGATGACTCTAGAAGTTCTATCATACTATTTAACAGGAATTCCAGCATAAGGAAACAGAGGAAATGGAGGGGAAAAAATAAAGAAATAAATAATGGAATATTTTCTGGAGGTGAAAAAACACAAAAGCTTTCACATTGAAATGACCCACTGAAGACCAAGAAGAATAAACAAAACAAAACAAAAAAGACTTACACCCAGATTAACTATGATCAAATTTCAGAATACCAAACATAAAGGAAATACCAAGCAACTTTGTTTTATTCCCTCACATTTATAAGTGAATTTTTCTTTTTTTTTTTGAGACAGAGTCTCGCTCTGTCGCCCAGGCTGGAGTGCAGTGGCACAATCACGGCTCACTGCAAGCTCCGCCTCCCGGGTTCACGCCATTCTCCTGCCTCAGCCTCTCCGAGTAGCTGGGACTACAGGCACCCACCTTCTAGGAAGAGGGTTCACAACAATTATTCAATTCTCAAGTAAGTAACCAAAAGGAAAGTTTAAGAACCACTGGCCTCTATGAAGGCAGCTTCTCCAAGCAGGGAATCTGGAAAGAAGCTTAACCCCTAAGTGAGACCTTCCCCCAAAGGTTGCAAAGGTTGCTCCACACATGTAGTTCCATTTACTCTTTTTTTTTTTCACACCTGAAGAAGGAAAGTTTGGCCAAGCTCAAAACCATAATGTCCTTAGTTCAGACAACACATTATTACACTTTCTTCTTTCTGGGAAAAACATGTGCAAAGATTTTCCCTCGGAAATGTGCCTGTTTTTAAAAGTCTCTAAAACTCAAGAGTGCTAGCATTTGCTACTCTGAAGATCTAGCCAGGAAAATGGGGGCAAAGGGAGGGCCATGAAAGCCCACTGTGTCCTTTTAGTGTTGGGGATGTGAAGACACTGGCCTGATCAGTGTACAAGGCCAGGACTGGGAGGCTGGAAACTTGGGTTAGAGCCCTGGCTCCACTACTTCCAACTGTGTCATCCAGGCCAATCCCTTTTTACTGTTTCCTTGTCGGTGAAATAGGAACATACTTGTTCTGTCTCTCAGAATAGTTCTGGGGGTAAGATGGTAAAACAATGAAGACACTCTCTGAGACCTCAAGTTCTAAACCGAGGGTCACTTACGCAAGTGCCTTCCAGAGCCAGATCGGTAATGCAACTTTGTGAATTGGCCACATTAAAAAATGGTGGGGATCCAGGATTGATTTATGATAGGTTTGGCTGTGTCCCCACCCAAATCTCATCTTGAATTCTAATCCCCATAGTTCCTATATGTGGAGGGAGGGAGGTGATTGGATAATGGGAGCAGTTTCCCCCATGCTGTTCTCATGATAGTGAGTGAGTTGTCACGAGATCTAATGGTTTTCTAAGCATCTGGCATTTCCCCTGCTTGCACTTCTCTCTCCTGCGACCATGTAAAGAAGGTCCTTGCTTCCCCTTCACCTTCCGCCACGATTGTAAGTTTCCTGAGGCCTCCTCAGCCATGTGGAACTGTGAGTCAATTACACCTCTTTTCTTTATAAATTACTCAGTCTCAGGTATTTGTTTATAGCAGTGTGAGAATGGAATACTACAATTCATTGTTGGGCATGCTGAATCTAAGGTGCATACAGGGAAATATAGTTCTAAAGTACATTATAGGAACCTTAGTTCCAGGAAATATTAATATCCCAGGAAAAAAGGTGGGGGACTGTTGAGGGTTGTTCAGGTTTCCTAGAAAACAAAGCCTGGTGATTTTGATTATATGCTGATGATTATATGCTGATGTTTTTAATGAAGGCACAAATCCAGAGAGGGCTGGGAAATGATGCAAGATGCTTGGAGGAGCCAGAGGCTCCTGGCAGCAGCTGGCTGACCACAGAACTCCAGAGTTGGCTGCAGTGGCAACAGTTAAGGAAATGCAAAAGGCTAGGATCCAGGACTTAGGCAGGCTAAGAGAACCTATGAAAACACGTAGAATGTGTCCAACATAAATGTCAAACAAAATTAAGAAACGCTAGGTACTACATGCCCCCTCTTAGAAATCTGCAATGCATATTAGCACATTAACAGCTCTAGAAGTACCTCAGCAAGGAAACCAATTTCATTTTATTTAATCTAGCATTTCCCAAGCTTATTTGACCACAGAAACTTTCTTTCATGCATTGCTCATCTGTAGAACTCAGTTCTGGTCAGCTATGAATACTGGAATTTGGGGCTCAGGAAAGAGGATAGATTATAGATATGAATTTGAGATTAATAGTGATTAAAACCAGGAGAATAAAGGAGATCATCCTGGAAGAGTTTCTAGAATGATCCTAAGCTTGAGTCCTGGCATACATCAATATTTAAGGGACAAACATAGGAAGAAGATCCCTGAAGAAAGAAAAGGAAGAAACCATTGTAGAATTAGGAGAATCAGGACCATCACTAGGTAGTAATGACAGTTAATTTTAGGTGTCAACTTGACTGGATTAAAAAATTCCTAGAGGCCAGGCGCGGTGGCTCACGCCTGTAATCCCAGCACTTTGGGAGGCTGAGGCGAGTGGATCACGAGGTCAGGAGATTGAGATCATCCTGGCTAACACGGTGAAACCCCATCTCTACTAAAAATACAAAAAAATTAGCCAGGCACGGTGGCGGGAGCCTGTAGTCCCAGCTGCTCAGGAGGCTGAGGCAGGAGAATGGCGTGAAGCCGGGAGGCGGAGCTTGCAGCGAACCGACATCGCACCACTGCACTCCAGCCTGGGGGACAGACTGAGAATCCGTCTCAAAAAAAAAAAAATTTTCTAGAAATCTGGTAAAGCATTATTTTGGGATGTGTAAGCGTGTGAGTCTGAGTGAATTCAGTGGAGAAGGTCCACCCTTAATGTGGGCGGGCAGCATCCAATCTGCTGAGAATCCAGAGAGAACGAAAACAGAGAAAAAGTGAATGTGTTCCTCTATCTGCTGGAACTGGGGTACACTCTTCCTCTCCTCTCCTTGGACAACAACTCTGGGCTCCCCAGCCTTTTGATTCCAGGACTTAACACCAGAGGCCCCTGGGTTCTCAGGCCTTTGGCCTTAGACTGGGAATTATGCCTTCAGCTTGCCTGGTTCTGAGGCCTTTGGATTTGGACGGAGCCACACCACCAGCTTCCCTGGTTCTCCAGCTCGAAGACAGCTTGTGGCAGGACTTCTCAGCCTCCATAATCACATGAGACAATCCCCCGAATGACTGTCCTCTCATATGTCAATGTAAACTAAAAATACAACCCTAAACCCCCCAGCCCACTGAACAGATTCCCTCTTGTCCAAGGGGACCCCAGAAAAACCTTAAAAATGGAGTTCCTAGTCATGACAGGACAGGTCAGACAAGCCTCGTTATACCCCCTCTCTTTTGCAATGTAGACAGAACAACTGATCAGCATTAACATTAAAATTGAGACCATAAGGCTGACAGAATGGACTCTGTAGGAATAAGAGACCCTACAGGTCACCCTGACCCAGTGTATCGTGTCTTGCTCTTGCATCCCAATTCTGGCATAGCATCCCATGATGGTTAGCAGACTTCTTAACTAATGTATGTTAAAATTAAACCTAAACATTCCTTCATGCTGACTCCAAGATTTTAGACAAAGCCTTACTCCTTTACCCAATTGCAAATTAAAGAATCTCTCAATCTACTTATGACCTGCAAGCCCCCACTTCAAGATGTCCCACCCTTTTGGGCCAAACCAAAGTATAATCTCCATGTATTGATTTATGACTTTGCCTGTAACTTCTGCTTCCCCGAAATGTGTAAAACAGAGTTGCATTGTGACTGCCTTGGGAGCACTTACTCGAGGCTCTGGGTTTGTGTTTTCCCCAGGCTTCAGTCACTCATACTGGCTCAAAATAAACCTCTTTAAAACATAGTATATATTACAGAGTTTGTTTTTTTCCATTGACAGTTTCTCTCTATAGATACAGATATAGATACAGTAGACATTGATATATATTGATTCTGTCTCTCTGGAGAACACTGACTAATACAATAGTTAAAGTAGAAAGGAATTTATGACCAGGTATAGGTGAGCAGAGGACACCCCAGGCTTGATTTACTAAGAAATCCATCTTCCCAATCAGGCATTGCCCTAGAGCTTGTTAGAGATGTAAAATCTTATACGTCATGGCAGATCTACTGAATCAAAATCTGCGTTTTATCTAGATTTTTCAGGCCATTCATATGAACATTAAAGTTTGAAAAGTTCTGGCTTACAACATTACTGGCAGGGCTGGAGGAGTAGACTTAAAATGGAGCTTCCAGAAATAATTGCAAACCCTCAGAATCATCATGGTTCTGCCATCACTGATCATGAAAGAACCTGCCACCACTCCTGCCACAGGAAGCTACTGGGCCAGAAACCAGTACTGGTTGGGGACTACAAAATCAATCTGCCACAATCCACATCAGCAAAATTAATGCCCTACCTGCATCCTCTCTCTCCACTTAACTTAGCTTCAGGTTCAAGTTACATGCAAGTTTATAGAATGACAATTCCTAAAGCTCATTTGGAACGCCAGCTGCAATGGAGTCTAGGAAGTGTGGCATCCCAGCTCTAATGTACTGGAAGGAGATGGGAAGGGATGTTATGTGAACCAGTCCATAGAATCCACCATTGGTGGTGTCATGGAAGCTCTGACATGAGCTTCTTTATATCCCTCCATATCTGTTCTCCCCCTCATTCATGGTAATCCAATTTTTAGCTAAATAAGGACTATATTTCCCAGCCTCTCTGCAGATAGATATGACCATGTGACTGAGTTTGGGTCAATAATATAAAAGTGGAAATGTCCCAGCACTTTGGGAGGCCAAGGCGGGCAGATCATGAGGTCAGGAGGTCAAGACCATCCTGGCTAACACAGTGAAACCCCGTCTCTACCAAAAATACAAAAAATTAGCCAGGCGTGGAGGCACGTGTTTGTAATCCCAGCTACTCGGGAGGCTGAGGCAGGAGAATGGCGTGATCCTGAGAGGCAGAAGTTGCAGTGAGCTGAGATCATACCACTGCACTCCAGCCTGGGCAACAGAGTGAGACTATGACTCAGAAAAAAAAAAAAAAGTGGAAATGTTACATAGCAGCTTCTAGGAATCTTTGAGAGAAAGTAGGAGCATGTCCTTTACATTCGTCTTTTTTCCTCCCTCCATCGTGCTGTTTGTAGCAGGAGATGGTACCGGCTTGGACTAGGAGGTTGAGGGCTACACCCTAGGAGTTGGCAGAGCTTTGAGTTAGAAAGAACCTGAGGCCAGGTGCGATGGCTCACGCCTGTAATCCCAACACTTTGGGAGATGGAGGCGGGTGGATTGCTTGAGTCCAAGAGTTCGAGACCAGAGTAGGCAACATAGCAAAACTCCATCTCTACTAGAAATAAATAAAAAAAAAAATTAGCCAGGCATGCTGGCACATGCCTATAGTCCCCACTACTCAGGAGGCTGAGGCGGGATCACTTGAGCCCAAGAGGTCAAGGCTGCAGTGAGCCGTGATCACACCACTGCATTCCAGCCTGAGCAACAGAGCTAGACTTTGTCTCCAAAAAAAAAAAAGTATAATCAACAGGCAATAGCTGATTGAAAAAGTAAGGGCTAAGAAGTGGCCCCTGGATTTGGCCCTAGACTGTTGATGACATTAGCAAGCGCAGTTTCAGTAGAAGGGGCAGGGCAGAAGCTAGACTAGAGACTGCTGGGAGAACGAGAATCAAGAAAGTAGAGGGAGCAAGTACTGTCAACCATTTTGAGCAGCATGACATGGTGGTCAGGAGACAGTGAAGGCTGTGGGCTCCATGGAGGGTTTTCCTGGCTTTTCTCTACTTTTAGGACCAGGGCAGACAGAGCAAGCATGGCCTGGGATATCCAACGTCATTCAGTGTTGCAGCCCATCTGGTGGCCGTGGGCTTCATAGCCCTGGAAATGCTGATGCTGTCTCAGAAACAAGGGGAGAGTGGGAACCTGGAATAGGAAACACGTCTGAAGAAAAGGAGGCTGGAGGATGATTTAGGCTCAGCCAGAGCAGATGCTGTTAAGTCCTTCCCTTTGGGCTGCTCCACACTGGGGTGCCTCTGGGCATCCTTCAGCGAGAGGCTGCCCCTACTGTCCCCTTCCTCCCCACCTCTAGTGCTGCTGTGGCTGCATCCCAGGCCTGGAACCAACACGCCCAACAGCCTCAGCACATCTGCATAGCTGACGTCAAAGCAGACCACGGTTTGTCCTCTGGGGAGGAAAGGGAACCACAGTATGTGTGTTGGTTTCTCTTCTATCCTGAAAGCTCTTTCGCCCTTTTCTGCACTCAGGCCCCTGGCTAGCTTTCCTGATGTGCCTCTGGGATTCTTCCCCTTGGCACCTCCTCAACCCTGCCCTGCAATCCCAGGTTTATCCGTTTCTTGTCACCTTGTGCTCAGCTGGGAACCCCTCCCTGCCTTTTCACATCCCTTGCATCACTCCCTGAACACATTAGTCACTTACATCCTCTCCTTCTTTAACTTTCTTTCCTCTCAAATGATAAAACCACCTTCCCAATCAAAGATTTATTGTGCAGGGAATTTTCCCCAGCTCCCCACTGTAGTGAGATTAGCCAAAGGCGAATCACATGGGGGAAACTGGAGAAGGAAATGGCCCAGATTTACACCAGGGCTGTGGGGAGCAGAACCAGCAGCCAATCACAGAGGATCCTCCCTGAGTGGCTGACCCTTTGCGGGGACATAAAGTGTCCATTTATCTCCTATCTTGGGATGAAGTGAGGGTCCTCACCAGGGCCTGGCACTTGCCAGTCTGCCAATTGCTGGGACGAATCTCAGGTTTTATTAGCCCCTCAATGGTCTCAGGTATCCAGGGAGAAAGTGAGGGTCCCAGGTCTGTGCCCAAGCAGGGGTTGCTCTCGCCTTGACAGCTCCCCATCTCCAGGATGTGCTCTTGCTACTCTGGAATATGGCAGCCTGTACAAGGGATACTGGGCTTACAACTCAGAAAGTGTCTCAAAAAACTTGTAAACATCCCGCAGAAACCTCTCCTGCTCCCCACTCCTGGGGCCCCATCAAAACCCAGCTTCCAGTGTTTTAAATCAAAATATAGCAGCCACAGAAAGCCTTCAGGATTGATAAGAGTTGAGCCGAGCAGATTCAAATAGTAGTAGGTCTGGTACCCTACAACGGTCTTGCCCTCCTCTGACCAATATGTCCTGGATAAGGAGGAAGAATTCAGCAAAAGGAGCAAGCTTCCCTCAAGGTGCTTAGGAAAAAATACACACTCTGGACACTGAAAAGCTTGGGGCTGATCCTATCCCCGCCACTGCTGACTTTGGGTTCTTTTTTTTGAGACAAGGTCTCACCATGTTGCCCAGGTGGGTGTCATGAACTCCTGGGCTCAAGCGATCCTCCTGCCTCAGCCTCTTGTGTGGTTGGGACTATCCGCATGAGCCCACTGTACCTGACTCCTCTGGGTATATTTTTAACTTCTTTGAGTTTCCACTTTCTCAATTGTAAAATAAGGCTTATATTTCCTTTTACATAAAATTGTAAAAAATTAAATGAAATTATGCATGCACAGTTCCTGACTTTTATTAAGTTACTAACCTGCTTGAAGGTAAAGCTTCTGAGTAACTTCTTGTTTCCCATTTTCAGAAATTCTCTCCTCTCTGCTTTAGGCTTACCTTTCTCTTATCATTTTCTTCCCCAGCACCTGGAAGGTCTCCTAGGTCCCTGCTATTCAAAGGTTCAGGGCAAGCAGTATCACTTAGGACATTTTTAGAAATGCAGAATCTCAGGGCCCACCACAGACCCTCTCTGAATCGGAATCTGCATTTTAACAAGATTCCCAAGTTTTTCTCTGTGCATACTAAACTTTAAGACGTGCTTGTACTACATCACCCCTTGCTTCTTTAATTTACAACATCAGATAGCACTGGTTTCGATAATTCACACCACTAACAGGAGTTTCCCCCCAACAAATTGCATACTACTTACTAAAATCTCCTTAATTATGACACTGGAGTAACAATAAATCGTAATATTAATGAAAATAATAGCACAGTGTAACATGTGTTTAATGCTTTGGTATTTACAACACGCTTTTATGCCCACATAATTTCATCTGATTCTAGAATATGGAATGGTTATCAATCAGTGAATTGATGAATGAATGATGACTTGGGGCTATTTGGTGGAGAGAAACTGGATCATGAGAGGATTTTGAGGTTATATCAATGAAGAATTTTGCTCAGCTGCTACTTAGAGAGATCCAAGTCAACAGAGGCCTAAATAAGACAGGGTCTTAATTTTCTCCTAGGAAAGGCCAGGCTGGTATGAGGACTCTATCCACAAGGTCTCCAGATTAGAATTATTTTGTCTTCTGCTCTGCTATCTGTGGCACATGACTTCACTCATTAAGATCACTTCATGGATAAAAAATGACTGATAGGGCCTCGCCCATCAAGTCCATGTCCCAAGGAGGGTAAAGGAAGAATGATGGGGGGAAAGACGAAGTGGTAATTGCTAGCTAAGTTAGCCTCTTTTATACAGCTTTCTCAAAACGCCACCCAATCACTTCCCCTGACTTCTCGTTAGCCATCCCTATCTGCAAGGAAAATGTAGTCTTAGCTAAGACTAGGCACATTGCTGCCCCCAATATAGGAGTAAGGAAGGTGGGATAGTGGCTATAAGGAAGAAAACTAGCATTCTTCCTATGGCATGAATGACAGGAGCATGAATGAAAGGGAGAGATTGATATACAAATCATGTTCAGTGTGTCAAGGCCTTTCTGGAAGTGTTTCGTATTTCTCCTTATGTAATGGCTCGACAAGGAATAGAAGAGTCAGGATAGGATGGAGTGGTCTCTGCTGGGCTGCTTCTGGGGAAAAGAAAGTGTCTTTCACCGATGTATTAGCTGAGGGCCCAAAGTGGGGTAAAGTGAGAAACCAGGACTCTCAGCTGGCCCAACTCAGCTGAAGTATTGCTCTCTCTTCAAAGGATGCTGGCTTAATGATGGAGTTATCATCACTCATGCTCTTCTTCCCATATGGGATGCTCCCCTCACTCTACATCTGAATTCCCAGCTCCTACCCAACTCCTACTCAGTCCTTCAGTTCTTAGCTCATAGGTTCTTTTTTTTTTTTCTCTTGCTCTGTCGCCGAGGCTGGAGTGCAGTGGTGTGATTTCGGCTCACTGCAAGCTCCGCCTCCCGGGTTCACGCCATTCTCCTGCCTCAGCCTCCCAAGTAGCTGGGACTACAGGCGCCCACCACCATGCCCAGCTAATTTTTTGTATTTTTAGTAGAAACGGGGTTTCACCATGTTAGCCAGGATGGTCTTGATCTCCTGACCTCATGATCTGCCCGCCTCGGCCTCCCAAAGTGCTGGGATTACAGGCATGAGCCACCACACCTGACCAAAGCTCATATGTTCTCATAACCTTGTTATATGTTCTCATAAACCTGGAATTTGGTCGGGTGTGGTGGCTTACACCTGTAATCCCAGCACTTTGAGAGGCTGAGGCAGGAGGATTGCTTGAGCCCAGGACTTCAAGACCAGCTTGAGAAACATAGTGGTATCCTGTCTCTACGAAAAAATTAAAAAATTAGCTGGGTGTGGTGGTACACACCTGTAATCCTAGCTACTTGAGAGGCTGAGGCGGGAGGATTGCTTGAGCCCAGGGTGTCGAATTTGCAGTGATCCATGATTGTGTCAGTGTATTCCAGCCTAGGTGACAGTGTGAGACCTTGTCTCAAAAAACAAAAACAAAAAAGCCCTTGAAATTTACCAGTATAGCACTTGTTTGAGATCTGTTCCTGCCCCAGTCTTTTATTCTACCTCCAAGTAGAAGGTCCCTGAGAGGAGATACCATGTCTACCCTATTCATCATTGAATTTCAAGCACTTTATACAGTACCCAGAACATAGTAGTTGCTCCACAAATATTTTCTGAATGAATAAATATATCTTATAATAAAGTTCATACTATTTCTTAGCGATCTTTGGATTGTAATTAACAAAAATCTACTAAACTAGTTTAATCAAGAAGGAGAACTTATTTATAATGATACTGGAACATCTCAGAGACAAGGGACTAGATTATAGCCTAGCCTCAGGAATGGAGTAGAACTAGAAACTCAAATGCCACTGGGAATCTTTCTGTTTTTCGTTCTCTCTCATAAAACTAGATTCTTCTGCTTGTTACTCCTATATAATAAGGAAAATATGGCTGCCAAGAGCACCTAACTGTTACATGTTGTTGGGTCAATCAGCTGGAGGGGAGTTAATATAGCACTCTGTTCTCTCTTTCTTCAATATTCCAGCATGGCTCAGGTGCCTGACCCTGGACCAATCAAGTGACAAAGGGTCAGGGTCATATTGTAGAAACATGGCAGCTCCCACTACAACCTTGTGGTTTGGGTATGGGAGGGTTGTTTCCTGGAAAAGAGGAATGAGTGTCCATTGGAGCGAGCATCACTCATCCCTGCCCCAGCACTGGCTCCTTGACCATAGCTCCAGCATTTCATTAGATTGATGCCTGGATCCCTAGCACCTCCACTGGGTCTTGAGGGCCCTTGCCAGAGGCCTCTGATAGTTTCTAATCCAAATTCTTTGTTTACTCCCCTGAACCATTTTCCCCCAATAATGCCAGTATTTAGAGATACCATGGGTGCTTGAGACTTCACAGGGAGGAAGAGGCAGCCTGGCCTCCTCAAGATCCAAGAGATCTTGCTGAGCTTTACTGCCTGCAGAAGGTGACAGTGGAGTCAGGAGAGCTGTTGGACAAGGACAGACCTCAGGTGGGGGCAGCTCTCTTCATGATTTCCCTCAACTAGCACCCTACTCCCCTTACATCTGGTCATCATGCAGCTATGAGGGATGGGCCTCCATAACCATCTGACAAATGAGGAAACTGAGGCCCTTAAAGGGGGGAGGACATGGGCATGGTCATTCAACAGATGTCTCAGTTCATTTTGTGTTGCTATAACAGAACATCTCAGGCTGGGTAGTTTATAAAGAAAAGAAATTTATTTCTCACAGTTCTGGAGGCTGGGAAGTCCAATATCAAGGTGTCAGCATCTGGTGAGGGCCTTCATGCTGCATCATCCCCTCATGAAAGGTGGAAAGGCAAGAGGGGTGAGAGCAAGAGTGCAAAAGGGTGCTCAACTCACTTTTCTTACAGACCCAATCTCTCAAGAACTAATCCACTCCTGAGATAATGACATTAATTCATTCATTAGGGCAGAGCCTCCATGACCTGATCACCTCTTATTCAGCTCCATCTCCAACACTGTTGCGTTGGGTATTAAGTTTCCAACGTATAAACTTGGGGGACACCTTCAAACCATGGCAATAGATAAATAGCAAAGAAAACACTTGAACTTAAGTTTCCCTTCTTTGTGCTCCAGCTATAGGGATTGGATGAGCTTAACATCTCTTCTGCAGAGACAATGCTGTGTTCAACAGATATAGACTACATTTCCCAGGATCCCTTGCATGTAGGTATGTTGTGTGACTGAGTTCTGCCAATGGAAGGAGGTGGAAGAGATGCATACCATTTTCACATTTGGCCATGAAATATTCTACACACTTAGGCTGGGTGCAGTGGCTCATGCCTGTAATCTCAGTACTTTGGGAGGCCGAGGCAGGTGGATCACCTGAGGTCAGGAGTTCGAGACCAGCCATGGCCAACATGGTGAAACCCCATCTGTACCAAAAACACAAAAAATTAGCCAGACGTGGTGACAGACGCTTACAATCCCAGCTATTCTGGAGGTTGAGGCAGAAGAATCGCTTGAACTGGGGAGGTGGAGGTTGAAGTGAGCCAAGATTGTGCCACTGTACTCTAGCACGGGCGACAGAGTGAGACTCCATCTCAAAAAAAAAAAAAAAAAAATTTCTACACACTCTCTCCTCCACCTGTGAGGCTGGAAGCAAAAGGGTCTGTGAATGGTGAAACCTCCTAATGGAAGAAGGCCAAATCTCTGATTTCACCACTTGGATGAGAGTTACCCAGGAGAGAGTTCCCTATCAAGATCTGCATTGGATTTTGCTGAAGGAAGTAATCAATCTTTAATGTTAAGCCACTAGGATTTTGAGGTTATAAGTTCTTATACATAGCCTAGCATACCCAGACTAGCACATTTCTGATGGAGCCCCTCTTCCCCACAAAGAGTTAGACTTGATCTCCCACAGCACTCTATCTGCCCCAGCCCTCCCCGCCTTTTCCCCTGACAAAGACCCAAAGTACAGTTTTGCAATTAGGGGCACAGACCTTAGGTCTCCTCAGAACTGAGTCTGAACTCCAGGTCCACCTCAGACAGACCTAAGCAGGTTTCTTAACCTCTTTAAGACGTTTCTGCATCTGTAGAGATGGTATCCATGTCAAAATGTGGTTGTAAGGATTAAACGAGATATTATATGATCAATTGTTCACAATAAGATGATGCCACTCTCTGGGGACAGGGGATTAGAAATTTGTAGGGCCATTTTTAGTTGTAATGATGATTGTGGCACCCTTCTGGCTAGGGATGCTAGAGGTACTGTGACACTTAGGGCACTCTCACACAATGATAAATTGTTGCTTGTTCCCCACACCTTTCATATGGTTCATCATTCATTTGTCTGACATTACAATCACATAAGCCTAGAACCTAACTCTTACGTATAATCACAAAGTATTGTTGTGTGGCTTTAATTTACTTTTAATTTATTTATTCTTACTTTTTAATTGCAGTGAGGTCTCTCTGTGTTTCCCAGGCTGGTCTTGCATGCCTGAGCTCAAGCAATCCTCCTGTCTCAGCCTCCTGATTATCTAGAATTACAGGTGCATGCTGCCACACCCAGCTGTGTGGTTTTAAGATATATTAAATAGTCCAGGAATATCCAAGGGTGTGGACAAGGATGGGGAAGACAGAAGGGATATGGCAGAAACCCAGATCTGGCAGGAGCAGAGTTATCACCACCACTATGCCCAAGGAGTGAGGGGTGGGAGATTACTAGAACCTGGAAGAAGAGTGTATGTTGCAGAGTGGGCGGAGTGTTGCAGAAAGTGTTCGTTTCCTAGGGCTGTCACAACAAATTACCGCAAACTTGGTGGCTTAAAACAAAAAAAAGATTCTCAAATTTCCAGGGGCCAAAAGTTTAAAATCAAAGCAAGGTCACAGTCCTTTCAAAGGCCCCAGGGAAGAATCCTGCTCTTCCAGCTTCCAAGGGCTCCTTGGCTTGTGGCTGCATAACTTCAATCTGTGCCTCCATCCTCATGCAGCCATCTCTTCTTCTCTGATTTCTCTTCTGTCTCTTAGAAAGATACTTGTGATTAGATTCAGGGCCCACCCAGATCATACAGCACCATCTTATCTTGAGATCCTGAATTACATCAGCAACGATCCTTTCTCCAAATAAGGTCATGTTCACAGGTTCTGGGAGTCAAAACGTGGGCATATCTTTTTGGGGGGCCCCCATTCAATCCACCATGGCCACTGTATTAGTCTGTTCTCACATTGCTATAAAGAAATGCCTAAGACTGGGTAATTTATAAAGAAAAGAGGTTTAACTGACTCACAGTTCTGCAGGCTGTACAGGAAGCATGATGCTAGCCTTTGCTTGGCTTCTGAGGAGGCCTCAGGAAACTTACAATTTTGTAGAGACGAGGTGTAACTATATTGCCCAGGCTGGTCTCAAATTCCTGGACTCAAGTGATCCTCTGTTTCCACCTCTGGGTGGAGCTATGAGTCACCTACCCCTGTAGTTCTTAATGTTGTGTGACCTAAAGCCCCTTTCTTATAATAAATATTTTGCTACACCACGTTTAGCCTACATAGGCAATATAACCAAAGTACATCATGGCTTCATAAAATTAGGCCATAATATGTCACAATTAATGTAAAGGTGAATTAAAAGAAATATTTAACACAAGGATGTATATTTCAATATGTAAATGCTTGGACAGACCCCTGCTAGAAGATATAATAAGTAGTCATAAGATTGTACCTTACACAGAATCTCCGTGAATGTGCAACAGTTACAAGTGCAGACTGATACAGGTGTGTTACATAAGCAGGCACATCACATGGCTAGAGCAGCAGCAAGAGAGAGAGGGGAAAGGTGACACACACTTTTAAACCACCAAATCTCATGAGAACTCACTATTTTTAGAACAATACCAAGAGGATGGTGTTAAAGCATGCATGAGAAATTCATCCCCATGATCCAATCACCTCCCACCAGGCCCCACCTCCAACATTGGGGATTACAATTCGACATGGGATTTGGGGGGTGACACAGATCCAAACCATATCAGCCACCTTGAGAGCAGCAGTGATCTTAGTTTGAGGTATATAGCCAAGGAGGTAGCCAGAGAAATAAATGTCCCAATCTTCCTTTCTTCCCTCGGTCCATCTCCTACCAGGGGTCTCATAAACCAGAGGGCGTGAACATGGTTGGTGGGTCAGGCTCCCAGGGCTGAGAGCAGAGTAGAAAGGGAAGAAGCACGTATCTGGAGGGACAAACAAAAGACAGTAGCCCACCATGTAAATCAAGGGAAGATTGGACTCTTATTTAGAACTCTAGTAAGAGAGTTCTCTTGCAGTAAATCATAATTGAATGGGAATGGGACTGGTGGTATTTGAGCCAGTCACGTAACAGACCTGTATCAGTCGCCACTTGTAACTGTTGCACATTCACAGGGATTCTGTGTAAGGTACAAGCATATGACTATTATATCTTCTGGGAGGGGTCTGTCCAAGCATTTACATGTTGAAGTATACATCCTTGTGCTATACATTTCTTTTCTTTTCTTTTTTTTTTTTTTTTTGAGATGGCATCTTGCTCTGTCACCCAGGCTGGAGTGCAGTGGCATGATCTCGGCTGACTGCAACCTTCGCCTTCCAGGTTCAAATGATTCTCCTGCCTCAGCCTCCCAAGTAGCTGGGATTACAGGCATGCACCACCATGCCCAGCTAATTTTTATATTTTCAGTAGAGGCAGGGTTTCACCACATTGGCTGGCTGGTCACAAACTCCTGACCTCAAGTGATCCGCCCACCTCAGCCTCCCAAAGTGCTGGGATTATAGGCGTGAGCTACCGTGCCCGGCCTATATGTTCCTTTTATTTCACCTTACCTTCACTGTGACATTTATGGCCTAATTTTATGAAATCTTGATGTAGTTTGGTTATATTATCTACGTATGCTAAAGGTGGTGGTGTAAAATATTTATTATAAGAAAGGGGCACTGGATCACATAACACTGAGAACTACAAGTGTAGGTGACTCATAGCTCCACACAGAGCAAGCACTAAGTGTTCAATGCATAGTATCTATTGTTATTAAGGGTGTTATCACCCTTCTTCACTTCCAGGCACAATCAGGTTTAGATCTTGGAGACCAATCCTGTTGTGAGTCACCAGAGAGGAGCAGGCACAGCTTGGAGCCAGTTCCCCTGGGGAGGGTGGCACTGAGTGATGTAAGGCTGGGTCCCAAGAAACCCTGGCCCTGATGCCGCTGCCCCCTCTCTGGGAGCAGGAAGTCTCCAGGGGAAAGGACTATTTCTCTAGAGCCCTGGAAATCCCAGATGAACCCTCCTACTAGGTAGATCTACAGTGTTCCCTCTGAGCATACCAGCATCTCAAGTTTCCCACTAAAGCAGGGGACTGGGCCAGGCTTGGCTCCAGAGCTGTGAACAGCCTGGACAGAGCTGACATCAGCAGTTAGGCCAGGTTGGGGAAGGGTAGGGTTAGCCCCCAGCAGCTGGGCTGTCTCACCCATAGGGGAGGGGAGAAGAAGAAGAGGGAGCAGCAGGAGAAGGGAGGAGGGAAAGCAGGAATAGGAAAGTGAGCCCAGGGAAGTTTGCTCAGGACAGGCTTTTGCTGTAGGGTAGAGGAATTTCTCTAGCTGTAGCGTACCACTACACTTCAGCCTGGGAGCAGGATTCCTCCAGCTGTAAAGTGGAGTAATCCGATGCATGTTATCTCCCCGCTTAACAAGTGACGTCCAAGACGCCTGCCTATGTCTTCATCTTTATTTCATCTCAGACCATTTTCTGCCATGCACGGACCTTCCCATAGAATCACTTATAGATCCCTCCAAAGGCCATGCTAATCCATGACTATATGCCTTTGGGTATACAGTTCTCTATTTGAATTGCTTTTCCATGATTTATCTAGCTGGAAATTTCCTTAAAATATCACCTTCTCCATGAAGTATTCCCCAATTCTGAAAAATTATTCTTGCCTCTGTGTTAAAATCTAGGTGTCTAAGATACATTAGAATGACTATTTATTAATCTAGTAAGTGTTCTCAAACTTTAGTGTGCATCAGAATGACCTGAAAATCTTGTTAAAACACAGATTTTTGGGATCCAACCCCAGATTTCTGATTTCAGTTCTGACCTGTAGTGGGGTCAAGAATGTTCACTTCTGGCTGGGCATGGTGGCTCACACCTGTAAATCCCAGCACTTTGGGAGGCTGAGGCGGGTGGATCAATTGAGGTCAGGAGTTCGAGACCAGCCTGGCCAACATGGTGAAACCCCACCTCTACTAAAAATGCAAAAATTAGCTGGATGTGGTGGCGGGTGCCTGTAAGCCCAGCTACTCAGGAGGCTGAGGCAGGAGAATCACTTGAACCCAGGAGGCGGAGGTTGCAGTGAGCCAAGATAGCGCCACTGCACTCCAGCCTGGGCAACAGAGTGAGACTCCGTCTCAAAAAATAAAAAAGAATGTTCACTTCTAACAAGTTCCAACGTAATGTTGATCCTGCTGGTCCAAGGATCACACTTTGAGAACCACTGATTTACCACAAGAAATTCTCAGCCCTCAGTATGGTCAGTGCTTACTTATTAATTTATTCAGTGAATGTCTACTGAGGGCCTGCTATGTGCCAGACATGGACCAGGTGTTGAGTATTCAATGATAAGCAAAGCCCACATTCAACTTGCCCACATAGAACTTGCCTCCATGGAGCTTCCAATCAACTATGGAAGACATATTAAGCAAATAAACATACCATTAAGTATATAATAACAGGCCAGGAGTGGTGGCTCATGCCTGTAATCCCAGCACTTTGGGAGGCAGAGACAGAGGATCGCTTGGGCCCAGGAGTTTTGAGACCAGCCTGGGCAATATAGTAACACCTCGTCTCTACAAAAAAATTTAAAAATTAGCCAAGCATGGTAGCACACACATGGAGTCCCAGCTACTTAGGAGGCTGAGGTGGGAGGATAGCTTGAGCCTAGGAGGCAGAGGTGTACTGAGACAGCACTACACTCCAGCCTGGGTGACAGAGAAAGACTCTATCTCAAAAAAAAAAAGTACATGATACTTTGGGAGGCCGAGGCGGGCGGATCACGAGGTCAGGAGTTCAAGACCAGCCTGACCAACATGGTGAAACCCCGTCTCTACTAAAAATACAGAAAAATTAACTGGGCGTGGTGGCATGCACTTGTAATCCCAGCTGCTCAGGAGGCTAAGGCAGGAGAATCATTTGAACCCAGGAGGCGGAGGTTGCAGTGAGCTGAGATCGCGCCATTGCACTCCAGCATGGGTGACAGAGCAAGACTCCATCTCAAAAAAAAAAGTACGTAATAACAAACTGTGATAATTGATCTGAAAGAAAAGAATATTATGAGAAAGAATAATAACAAGAACCTATTTCAGATTGTGTGGTCAGTTAAGGCCTTTTTGGGAAGGGGACATTTATATAGGCAGACACCCAGTACTGTAAACAAACTTCTATAAGGTGTGTTTATTGCACTGTATTGTTACCTAGCTTTAAGTTGTCCAGCTAACAACCAGACTGTGTACTTCTTGAAATCTAGAATCTTGTCAATATTTGTGCCCTCAGCATGCTGCACAGAGTAGGGCCTTGGTAGCTAGTGAAAGAATGAATGGAAAGATGGAGGGATCATGGGAAGAGTGAGCAAAATAAATAAAGGAGGCCGGGCGCGGTGGCTCACGCTTGTAATCCCAGCACTTTGGGAGGCCGAGGCGGGCGGATCACGAGGTCAGGAGATCGAGACCACGGTGAAACCCCGTCTCTACTAAAAATACAAAAAATTAGCCGGGCGTGGTGGCGGGCACCTGTAGTCCCAGCTACTCGGAGAGGCTGAGGCAGGAGAATGGCGTGAACCCGGGAGGCGGAGCTTGCAGTGAGCCGAGATTGCGCCACTGCACTCCAGCCTGGGCGACAGAGCGAGACTCCGTCTCAAAAAAAATAAAATAAAATAAATAAATAAATAAAGGAAACATCAGGTAGCTGTATGAGTGCATACTTGCATGGATGGATGATGGATAGGTAACGGAGGGATGGGTGACTGTCTCCAGCAGCAAAACTGACAACCAGGATTCCTGGTGGTACCAGTGAGACAAGAGTAGAAACTGATAGAAACTTAGCTGATTCCTTTACTATATTTCCAAACGATGTCCATCATGTAAGGTGACCACCAATGGCCTCTCCTCCCCCAAAAGCCCCTTGATTACCATTGCTAAGCCCTACTCCACATGTGAATGAATTGCTGTCGCCTCCTGTACTCCCACACATGCCACACCACACTTACGTTGACAAACATAACTGCCTTGCGCTTGCCATCCACTGATCACCTGTGGTACAGGTTTCTCAGGGCAAGCCATGCTCTCTGTGTCAGTCTTAGAAGGGAAAAGGGATAGAGAGAGGAAGAAAAGAAAGTTTCTCTCCTACATCTGAGCCAAAGAAGGTGTAGAGCTCAGTGGGCAGTGAGGAGATTCCTGCTCTGATAATTCATCACATGACTTCAAAAAAGCACTTTAAATGACACATTTTTTCTAAATATGTGTCTTAGGCCTCCTAAGAGGAGTTTGTTTAGAGACCCAGTTTGAGTCACAATAAAGAGTTAAAAAAAGCACCAGGGTCCCTCTGGGATATTTTAAAAAATGGACAGAGAAAAGAAGATTATACACAGACCACTCTCTTCCCTTTAAACAATCTCTACCTGAAAGTGAATGCTTACCTGGTTTTGCGTTCCTCACCTGAGGATGAACGCTCACCTGGCTTTGCATTCCCCACCTGAGGATGAACGCTCACCTGCCTTTGCATTCCCCACCTGAGGATGAACGCTCACCTGCCTTTGCATTCCCCACCTGAGGATGAACGCTCACCTGCCTTTGCATTCCCCACCTGAGGATGAACGCTCACCTGGCTTTGCATTCCCCACCTGAGGATGAACGCTCACCTGCCTTTGCATTCCCCACCTGAGGATGAACGCTCACCTGCCTTTGCATTCCCCACCTGAGGATGAACGCTCACCTGCCTTTGCATTCCCCACCTGAGGATGAACGCTCACCTGCCTTTGCATTCCCCACCTGAGGATGAACGCTCACCTGGCTTTGCATGCTTTAAGACTCCCATATACTTGTTTCCAGTCTCATCGAAGCTCTTAGCTACCCAAGCCCAGTCCTGTGTCAAAGGAGCTTGAATTCAGAAGAGAATTTCCAAAGGGCTTGAAGGTGGGAACAGAGCCCCTCTCTTTTCAAAAGAGGGCAAGATAAAGAATCTGGGACATGACAGTCCCCAGAGATTGAAATAAAATACTTCTTAATTGTGAACGGCCTGAATAGACAATTCCTAAAAGAGGGCAAGGGATTAACAAATATGGTCATGAATATCTAACCCCAAAAGTAATGAAAGAAATGCAAATAAAGCAAGATTATATATGTCTCCATGTATATATGTATACACACATACACACATTTTACACTGTAAGACTCTATGTGTGTCAGGATGTGCTGAAATGGTTTCTCATGCGACTGTAATTGGTAATATGCTTCTGGAATCCTTGGGCAGTAGGTCTCAAGTGTCTCTAAAATGTTCATATTTTCCCCAAAAAAATACAGGAGGAAAGGATTTGATATCAATTTATCCCTAATTCTGCTCATACATTTTAAGGGAACACTTGAAATACAAAAAACAAAATAGCAAAAAGAATACTAATCATGAACACTAATCACAAAGATGTTCATCTCTGTGTTGTATGTAATAGCCAAAGGCTGCAAATAGCCTTAAAGTCCAGCAATGAGAAGATGGCTATTGGTTAGACATTTATAGAATACTCTTTTTTTTGTTTGTTTGAGACAGAGTCTCACTCTGTCACCAAGTCTGAAGTGCAATGGCACAATCACGGCTCACTGCAGCCTTGACCTCCCAAACTCAAGCAACCTTTCTGCCTCAGCCTTCCCAATAGCTGGGACTAAGGGTATACACCATCATAGAAAATTTTTTATTTTTCGTAGAGACAAGATTTTCCTATGTTGCCCAGGCTGGTCTTGAACTCCTGGGCTCAAGCAGTTCTCCCACCTCAGCCTTCCAAAGTGCTGAGATTATAGGCGTGAGCCACCATGCCTGGCCTTACAATATTCTTTATCAATGCCCACTTATGGGTTCTGCAGGGTTCTTCCCTGGGGAATGTGCTAGCAGGCTGTTGTCTAGGGTGCAGGCCCCAGATCCTTCAGGAAAGTGCCTTGATTGAGTCTCTCAAGTCCAAAACCTGGTTCTCAGCTTCTCTGGGTCAGAAACTGGATTTTCTTAGTGTACTAGAGACGAGTGGTCCCTTGGGGACAGACTTACTCTCACTAATACCATCCAAGGCTGATGTAGCCATCAAATACCAATTTATTAGATCACAGTGGATGACATCCCTTTGCAAACAGCATAGTATGTATATCCACTGCCCAATATCTATTCTCCAGCTGGTACTAGGGTAGACAGGAAGAAAAATCAGAAGGTTTCTTGGTGAGCAGCATGTTTGAATAAAAGGAAATGGACAGGCTTGAGGAGTACTTTTTCAAATCATGATGAGACCTGGTGAAATGTCCCTGATTGATAGGAGAGACAAGTTCTCTGTGACTAAATTGCTTGTTTCTCCTGGTAAAGTGTCTCTCTCCTCTGGAGTGTGTAGGCGGCTAGCTGACCAGTTTACTTTCCTGCACCTGCTTTTCCATGTTCACTGCTTCTCTTTTTATTAATGAATTCCATTCGTAGCAAAGGTAACTGAGCAATTGAGAGGGGGCACTGACAGGTCCAGCTGGCCCAGTCATGGTCCCTTCTCTGGGGATATGGACTTGGGATTGTGCTACTTATCAATCTATTGCCTCTCAGTGCCAAACTCAGACTTCATTCCCTGCTCTGCAAAAATGTAGCTGGACACTCTTAATATTTTTCCTTTGTCAACTGACAGAGGTTAAACTTTGTTAGTAAAGGGCACTAGAGAGACATTACAGGAGAAATAAATTTTTCTTTCTTTGTTATTCTGGTGTGCTCTGCTCAGCAGATCCCCTGCATGTCTCAGCACGCAACACCTGGGTTCTATAGATAAACTTCTCCAGTATCCAGCGTCTGCAGTGCAAGCAACTTCTTTAGCATCAGGTTCCCGCAAAGACAGACGGCTTCTCCAGGGTCTGGCTCCTACCATGCATGGTGGCCAGCATCAACCAAAGGCCCGCAGCAGCTTCCTCTGGCACTCCCTACTACAGGTAGTTTTATAGAAGGAATGACTCTGGCAGACACCTCCCAAGCATCTCAGATGGTAGATTTCCAGCAAGTTCCATCAACACAGCACCACATGGACTTCTTTACAATCCAGTGAACCGCAGCCATACCTGCTCCAACAATGTCTGGATCTCAACCCTCGGGGTGGGGATTGGGGATTGGTTTCTGTCTTGGATGGGATATCTCAGCCCTAGAGGTAGTAACTGCCCCTTCTAGCTGTTATTCCCATACTCTTTAAAATTCTCTTTACTTCTTACTGGCCAGTCCTTCACTACTCCAATCCCTGTTACAGATAGTTAATAATTCTTTTTTGAGACAGTCTCGCTCTGTCACCCCGCTAGAGTGTAGCGTGATCTTGGCTCACTGCAACCTTCGCCACCACCCACCCCGGGTTCAAGCAATTCTCATGTTTCAGCCTCCCGAATAGCTGGGACTACAGGTGTGTGCCACCATGCCTGGCTAATTTTTTGTATTTTTAGTAGAGACAGAGTTTCACCATGTTGCCCAGGCTGGTCTCAAAATCGTGAGCTCGGGCCATCAGACCGCCTCTGCCTCCCAAAGTGCTAGGTTTACAGGTGTGAGCCACCATGCTGGGCCTTCTAGTGTGTTTCTGTAATTTACAACCAAAAGATCCTTAACTAATACAACCTGACTCTGGGAGATGCTGCGCCTCCTCTCACTATGTATTCATTTCATTGGAACCTTTAGAGTTTGAGAGATGTCCCCTTTTGAGACAATGTTATTTATAAAACTGAAAATGAGAAATAACTTAAAAGCTCAATCATAGATATGCGGTGAGAATAGTACCACATTTTGAAATGTACTAATGTGCTTGTTTCTTTTGTCTTTTCCCCTTCAGCACAAATCTCATGGGCTGGTTATTTTCCACCTGCCTCTTCAGATCCATGGTCCACCGTTTTCCACCCTTTGTGCACTGGGAGGCCGCCTTTCTGCGGAATATACCTACCTCTCTGCCTTCCATTTCAGTTCCACAAATGGGAGGCACTGGAAAGAACGTGAGGGCAGGAGGAGAGATATGCCAGGGTATTTATTGCCCTAGCTCCCCCTCTGCCAGACCACAGGTAAGAAACGACTGCATTTCTCCACCTAAATTCCTTTCGAGCTGTCCCTCACCCATCGCTGCAGTTTGTATTGTTGCTCCTTTGGGCCTCAGGGTAGCGATGCTCTCCCACATTTCTAGTCCCTGAGTGCTTTGCCGTTTCTTATTCACTACCTTAGCCTTGCCGGCACTTTCATAAACAATGTCTTCATTAAACCCTTCAATGACCACATTGAGTAACCCGTCTGTTTTCTGCCGAGACCCTGGCTAATGTCGCATCCACTGGGAAAAAGGGAGGGCAGGGATTAGAATTTACTACAGAAAAAATACAAAGAGAAAGACTGAGGCTTCTGACATACAAAATTGGATTACATAGAAAAACAAAAGCCTTTGCCAAGCGTGGTGGCTCAAGCCTGTAATCCCAGCACTTTGGGAGGCTGGGGCAGACAGATCACAAGGTCAGGAGTTCGAGACCAGCCTGACCAACATAGTGAAACCCTGTCTCTACTAAAAACACAAAAACTTAGCAGGGTGTGGTGGCAGGCGCTGTAGTCCCAGCTACTCAGGAAGCTGAAGCAGGAGAATCGCTTAAACCCTGGAGGCAGAGGTTGCAGTAAGCCGAGATCACGCCACTGCACTCCAGCCTGGGCGACAGAGTGACACTCCATCTAATAAAATAAAAAGAAAAAGAAAAAAGAAAAACAAAAGCCTTAAATACAGGCTATTTAGGTTATTGCTTCAGATTTTTCTTTAGTTAGGCCCGTTGTCATTTTTCCCTATTAACCAGTGGGTGGGACATTGTGAAGGAGACTACATCAGTTAGGGAGAAAGAATATAGAAATCACAGTTTCTCTGCACATTCTCAGTCAAAGTGTGATATAAATCTGTCACCACTCTCAGGGATGTGACTAACTTAGAGGATCATAGGATGGAATATTAATTATGATTACAGCAAACGTTAATGAGTAAGAGCTTATAACATACTGCTAAGTGAAAAAGTAGGGCATGAAACGTATGGTCATTATGATCTGTCAACTATGTTAAATATATACATAAATATACATAGGAAAAAAACTTGTGAGAAATTCACCAAAATGTATAAGGAAGTGCCTTTAGATGGTGGAATTAGGGGCAGGATTTTTTTCCTTATATTTTTCTGTATTTTCTAATTTTTCTGTAATGAACATGAATTACTTTCGTAATGATAATTATTTTTCTTTTCTTTTCTTCCATTTTTTTTTTATGAGAGGGGGTCTTGCTCTGTTGCCCAGGCTGGAGTGCAGTTCACTGCAGCCTTGACCTCCCAGACTCAAGCAATCCTCCCACCTTAGCCTCCCAAGTAGTTGGGACCACAGGTGCATGCCAATACATGTGGCTAATTTTTAAAAATATGTTTTGTAAAGATGGGGTCACCCTATATTGCCCAGGCTGGTGGCAAACTCTTGGGCTCAAGTGATCTGCACACTTCAGCCTCCAAAAGTGATTACAGGTGTGAGCCACCATAACCAGCCTCTTTTTCCTTTCTGTTTTTTTTTTTTTTTTTTTTGGCAGGTCAGTTGTTACACACTCCTTAGCAGATTCAGACTTTCAGACTTACATGGAACACGATCCTGCTTATTTTGTTTTTTGTTTTAGCTTTTTTTTTCCTTCTTTTTGAGACAGGGTCTCACTCTGTCACCCAGGCTGGAGTGCAGTGGTGAGATCTCGGCTCACTGCCACCTCCACCTCCCGGGTTCAAGTGATTCTCCTGCCTCAGTCTCCTGAGTAGCTGGCATTGCAGGTGCACACCACCAGACCCAGCTAATTTTTGTATTTTTAGTAGAGACGGAGTTTCACCACATTGCTCAGGCTTGTCTCAAACTCCTGGCCTCAAGTGATCCATCCACCTCGGCCTCCCAAAGTGCTGAGATTACAGGCCTGAGCCACCACACCCAGCCTTATGTTGTTTTTTAAGAAAACACACACATTATGTTATGTTCATGTTATCAGGAACAAATGAGACTGACTCTGGCAAGTCCCAGCCAAGGAAGCTGCCTCCAGATATGCCTTGGCCTGGTTGACTCTTGGAGTTAACCCTTCAGAAAGCAGGAGGCAGAGACCCTTCTGAGGAGGGCTGCCTCTAGGAGTGGGACTGCTTCAGCGGATCCAGCTGAACTGTCCTGAGCAACTATTGTAGAGATATGGGGAGTACTTAGTCTTCCAGTTGAGGCCAGGTTGGGCCACTGTGCAGTGGGCTGCTGGAAGACAAGTTGAGTCCAAATTAGCCCAGTTCTTGAGGAGCAACCACACGACTCTATCACCGTGATATGCACAGGTTGTGACTGGTGTCCTCAGACTGGAAAACACAGTAGTGCCAGCTCAATCAGGGTAGGAGAAAGACATATACGTTGACGTTTGTCTTCTTGTCTGGATGAGTGTGGTCCTGCCTTTGGGCCTTTCCTTGGGCCCTCCCCCCTACGTGAAATGCCATCTCTACTAGCCCATCTCTGTCAACTAGAGTCCTGCCTGATTTATTTGTTTAGGTAGAATAGCAAGAAGTCTACATCCTGGCGATCCTGGGCATTGGGAGCTCACCTCACCTTCTCTGGACTCTGGAGGGCACACACAGATGGCCCCTGCTGGGGGATGCTTCGCACACAGACTGTCTCCTAGAGGCAGGGACAGGGAAACTGCTGTAAGGTGGGTGTTGGGATCTCTTTATATTTAGTTTTGTTGTGCTGTGGTTATTGATGTTGCAGTTTTCAGTTTCCTTCCCTCTTAGTTACTCCCCACCTGGGCTAGCCACTCTCTACCCATTACAGGCCCAAGTCTGTGAGAAGGGGCTTCTCCTAGGTCCTCACCAAGGCCCCTTCCCAAGGCCCAACCTGCCCACAGTCTCACCGAGGCCAGCAGGGCCCAGGTCTGGGCCCAGGTCCAGTCCCAGGTAAGGGTGTCGTGTCTGCTTCCTGATAGGTCAGGACGCCCTGAACCCTCCAGGTACACTGGCCCTAAATGTGTTTGCTTCCTGAAGGGTCAGGTTGCCCTGAACCCTCCCTGCACTTCCTCCTGTGACCAGTGTTGAAGATCAAGAGGAAGAGGAAGAGGCCAAAAATTCTCCACACAGAGCCCTTGGCTTCGAGGCCCTATGGCTGGTCACTTACCTGGTCCACAGCAGAGGTGGTGTCTCTAGATGAGGGTAATGGGAAGCATCTTTCCCCCATCCCCTGCTCCCTTCCTCCAAGCCATACCCATTACACTGAGCCGGTCAGGGCAGACATCTAGGCAGGAGGGACCACAGGGGTGGCCTCATTGCCTGTCTTTGCTCCCTGCACACTGCATATCTGCAGCCTAACCTGCTGAATCACAGTCATTGTTAGGTGAGGGCCAGGACAGGAGAGAAGACACTTTGCTTGTTGCCACTACCAGTCTTTCTATACCTTATCTTCCTATTCTGTCTGCCTGGCCTGGTGTGGAGCCCACTAGGTCAGCCTTTGACCAAGACACCACACAGAAATATATTTTGGTTCTGTTTACATTCTTGTCAGAAAGTGTGCTATTTTAAGGCAGCGACTCTCAAACGTGAATGCGCATAAAGATCACCCAGGGATCTTGCCACAGCCTAAGTTCTGATTTGGTAATTCTAGGTCAGGACATTCTGCATTTCTAACAAGCTCCTGATACTGCAAAGGTGGAAGGGACCCAGGCTCATATTCTAGGCTCAGATGAGGTCTTGCTTGTTCTGTGAAGATTATCAGAGCACTGATGTCAGAATTAATCACTTCACCCATCATTTCCTGAACACCTGGCTCAGCCGTTGTCCCAGGTGCCAACACAGTCTGCCCACATCTGCTCCCTGACTAGTCTGGGGGCTACTGGGACACGTAGTCTTTGTAGCTGTACTCCCTAACATGGTGGATCTCAGCAGTTTGTTTGAGCAAATTAATGAACAAATTAATGGCATTTGAAGGCGATTTGCAAAAGGTATAGGTTATTAACATATACATATATATTTTGAGATGGAGTGTCACTCTGTCACCCAGGCTGTAGTACAGTGGCACAGTCTCAGCTCACTGCAACCTCCACCTCCCAGGTTCAAGCAATTCTTCTGCCTCAGCCTCCTGAGTAGCTGGGACTCCAGGCACGCACAACCACGCCCGGCTAATTTTTTTGTATTTTTAGTAGAGATGGGGTTTCACCATGTTGGCCAGGCTGGAAGGTTGTTAATATTTAAGACATTTCCTAAACCATGTTCCCTGGGACACCAATTCAGAGGGATGTTAATAGATATTTGTTAAATGTGGTGGGGGGAGTGGGAAGCTTTTGTAATCACTTAATCCAAGAAATGCCAGATGAAAAATAGACTCCTGAAAAGCTTCTCACAGCCTTTAATAAACTAGTGGTCAGTGCCAGTGTCCCAGAGAGAGATCCAGTGAGCAGCATTTCGCTCACTTCGTTGACCATAGAGAATGCCTCTTGAGAAGCACCTTGCAGGGCTAGGATGCCGAGGAACAGAGGTGAGGGGCACAGTGAGCACTCTAGTGTTCACCCAAGTCTTGTAGATAATTAAGTTACAAAGGTCTAGAGAATTAATAGCCACTTGATGAGGGGAGAGGGATGTCAGAACTGAAAAGAAAAGAGGAGGATGTTTCTTTCACAGACTGAGTCATCAGACTTTGGAGTTTTGTTTTGTTTTGGGGGTTTTTTTTCATTTGTTTTAGATATTTTGTTTTGTTTTGGGGGACGGTGGTTGTTCGTTTGTTTGTTTTTAAGATGGAGTCTTGCTCTGTCACTCGGGCTGGAGTACAATGACACGATCTCAGCTCACTGCAACCTCCGCCTCCCGGGTTCAAGCAATTCTCCTGCCTCAGCCTCCCAAGTAGCTGGGGTTACAGGCACCCGCCACCACGCCCGGCTAATTTGTATTTTTAGTAGAGATGGGGTTTCACCATGTTGGCCAGGCTGGTCTCAAACTCTCAACCTCTGGTGATCTGCCTGCCTCAGCTTCCCAAAGTGCTGGGATTACAGGTGTGAGCCACTGTGCCCCACTTCTTTGGAGTTCTTATCACACTGCTGTGGGGCTCTCTCTGCTCTTCTAGGTTCCTCTGGGAGGGGAGCACAGGAGAAATTCTGACTCTTTCTCTTCCTCCTCTGACCTCTGCAGTGGCTGAGAGGGGGAGGTTAGGAAACCTAGAGAGAAGCGAACATGAAGACTGTTGATGCTCAGTCCGCTAAAAGACAAAGGACTCCAGAAAGTGTCTGGAGATAAAGTGTCTCCAGGAGGAGCTTTACTCCAGCTAGAATACAGGGGAGGATGTTTTTTTAAAGGGCCATGTAATACAAGTCTATAGCTGAGACTGGGTTTGAAATGAACTGATTAAAAGAAAGGAAACATCTAGAAAAAGACTCAGTGAATCCCAGACTTCATTTATCTTAAAACAGTCATTCTCAACTGGAGTGAATTTTGGTCTCCCATTGGACATTTGACAAGGTCTGGAGACATTTTTGGTTGTCACTACTGAGAAGAGGTGCTACTGGCATCTAGTGGGTAGTAGCCAGAGATGCTGCTAAACCTCCTACAGTGCACAGGGCAGCCCCTCACAACAAAGAATTATTAGGTCCCAAATGTCAGTAGTGCCACTACTGAGAAACTTTGCCTTAAAAGTTGTTTTTAAATATCAGCTTTAATTTACAATTTACAATGGTGCACAAATTCAGTTGCTATACTACAAAAAAATTGGGAGAAATTTATTCAGTATAAAAAAATCCAGATTAACAATTTGGTCACCTCCTTCGAGAATGAAAAAAAAAATGGACATCCAAATCTTAGTCAACAATACTATTTTGTAAATTTAAAACACATCTCAAACAACACTTGCTATTTTGCAAAGAGAGAGGTAAAAGGATTCACAGCATATATTCCCTTTAATTTAAAAGTTTAGGACATTGCTTAAATATATTTAATAACTTTTAGCACGAAGATTTTGAAGGAAATTTTTTATGATGCATCTTTTTATTTATAAAAATTGTAAAAATTTATGGGGTACATGTGAAATCTTGTTACATATATATATATATATATATATATATATATATATGATGCATAGTGATCAAGTCAAGGTATTTAGGCTGTCCATCACCCAAGTACAGTACATTTTTGTTTAACTATAGTCACCCTACTCTGCTATCAAGCAATGAATGTATTCCTTCTACCTAACTGTTTGTGTACACTTTAACCCACTTCTCTTCGTCCTTCCCCCTCTCTTCCATTCATTCTTCTCAGTCTCTTCTCCGTATTTCCTCTCTTTACCTCAATGTGATCACATTTTTTTGGCTCCCACATATGTGAGAACATGCTACGTTTGTCTTTTTGGGACTGGCTTATTTCACCCAAGATAATGACCAATTCTGGAGGAAATGTATTAAGTAGAGGGGGATAAAATGCTACAAATAAATAAATATTATGAGTAGGGATGGGGAGGATCCCACTACTGGCTATATAATTAAAGAGATTCTCACACAACTCCATAAAGAGACATGTAAGAGGATTTTTTTTTTTTTTTTTTTTTGAGACGAAGTTTCACTCTTGTTGCCCAGGCTGGAGTGCAATGATGCGATCTCGGCTCACTGCAACCTCCACCTCCCAGGTTCAAGCGATTCTCCTGCCTCAACCTCCCAAGTAGCTGAGATTACAGGCATGCGCCACCATGCCCAGCTAATTTTGTATTTGTAGTAGAGACAGGGTTTCTCCATGTTGATCAGGCTGGTCTCGAACTCCCGACCTCAGGTGATCCACCCGCCTCGGCCTCCCAAAGTGCTGGGATTACATGCATGAGCTACTGTGCCTGGCCATAAGAGGATATTTTATCACCAAGTTATTTGTGATGGCTGGAGAGCTGGATGCAATGAGGCATTCATCATTGGGGGAATGAATGTAAGTAAAATGTGACATAAGCACACTACAGAATATTCTACCACAGTAACAAGCAATGAATTAGATACACACGCAAGGTCAAGAAATCTTTAAAACACGGTTCTGTCCAGGTGCAGTGGCTCAAGCCTGTAATCCCAACACTTTGGGAGGCTGAGACAGAAGTGTTGCTTGAGCTCAGGAGTATTAGACCAGCCTGGGCAAGATGGTCTCTACAAAAAACAAACAAACAAGAGCAAAAAAACCCGCCAAAACTCCACAATGCTGAATGGCGGAAAAAAGAAGAAAGGAACAGAAGGAGGCCTCCAGCACAATACTATTTTTTGAAATGAAAAATACCCACAAAACAATGCCACATGCTTTTGAGAACACTCGCAAATAGAATGATTTATGAGTCTTAGTCACTGCATAAACTTTACAGTTGAACTCTTGGAAATTACGCATCAGTGCCACCTGGTGGTAGCACTTCAAATTTGTGGCATAATTCAGTTTTGTTTTTAACAAGATAATATTTACATACAATGAAATGCACGGATCTTAATTTGATGATTTTTCGACAAGTGTATACCCCAGTGTAATCCCCACTCTAAATAATATAGAGAGTATTTCCACTGCCCCAGAAGGTTCCCTCCTACTCTCCCTACGCCCAACCCTGAAAGCAACAACTGATCCTCCTCTGTCACTACAATTAGCTTCCCCTGTTGTAGAACTTACATATGTGGAATTATACAGGATTATACAATGCATACTCTTTTGTGTTTGCCTTCTTTCAGGATCATAATGTTTTTGAGATTCAGTCATGTTGTAGCACGTATCAAGTGTTAATTCATTTTTATTGCCAGGTGGTATTCCATTGCATAGCTGTATTCCAGTTGGTCTATCTATGCACCAACTGACTGACATTTGGATCATTTCCACCTTTTGCCTAATACAAATAAAGCTTCTATGAATATTTACAAATAAGGCTTTGTGTAGACATATGCTTTTTATTTACTGTGGATGGAATTGCAAGGTCATAGCATGGATGGATGTGTAATTTTTTTAATTGCCAAAAACAATTCTCCAAATAAGTTGTATCATTTTGCACATCCACCAACAATGAATTTATATCAGCAATAGAAAGATGAGCCGGGCGCGGTGGCTCACGCTTGTAATCCCAGCACTTTGGGAGGCCGAGGCAGGCGGATCACGAGGTCAGGAGATCGAGACCACGGTGAAACCCCGTCTCTACTAAAAATACAAAAAAATTAGCCGGGCGTGGTGGCGGGCGCCTGTAGTCCCAGCTACTCGGAGAGGCTGAGGCAGGAGAATGGCGTGAACCCGGGAGGCGGAGCTTGCAGTGAGCCGAGATTGCGCCACTGCACTCCAGCCTGGGTGACAGAGCGAGACTCCGTCTCAAAAAAAAAAAATAAAAAAAATAAAAAATAAAAAAAGAAAGATGAACAACCCAACTTATCTAAATAGGCAAAAAGTCTTGAATCAACATTCGAAGATATGTAAGTAGCTATATAGTACATGAAAAAGTGCCCACCATTATTAGTTTTCAGGAAAATGCAAGCTAAAACCACAATGAGATATCACTTTACACTCACTAGAATGTTAAAATGTTGAGAATGTGGAGAAACTGGAGGCAATTGGAAATCACACACACACACACACACACCAGCTCTCTCAGGTCACCAGCTCAATTCCTTCACAAAAGAAGGATTCAGCTTGTGACTTGCACATTTCCGCATAGGCTACTGTTGGTCAAGCCTGGAAAGTTAAAAAGGCGGAAAGACAAATCTGCTGCTGTGCATTGGTGGCATGGAGCCACAGGAGTGCCAGAGGCATATACTGGGGCAGGCTGTTATACCTGTTTTTAACTGCAGTTCTTCATTCAGTAGGGAAAGCTTTCACAGGGTTCTATTAGTAGAGGTTGGCCCTGACCCTTCTAAGGGGGATAAGAGTGTCCTGAAGTCAAAATGAATGAAAGCCAGGTGAAGAGATGGGCAGGTTTCCATGCGCCCCGCATTGCCTGGGGCTGCCCAGAACATGGGGCTGGCTGTAGCTTCACCACCCAACTTCTCTCTTCCCTCTTCCTCTTTCTGCTTCTCCTCGCCTCTCTCTTCCTCATTTTGATAACAGCATCATGTATTAAGTTTTGTTATGAGCCAAACGTTTAATTTTTTTTTTTTTTTTTTTTGAGACAGAGTCTTACTCTGTCACCCAGGCTAGAGTGCAGTGATGCAGTCTCGGCTCACTGCAACCTCCCCTTCCGGAGTTCAAGCGATTCTCCTGCCTCAGCCTCCTGAGTAGCTGGGATTACAGGTGCCAGCCACCATGCCAGGCTAATTTTTTTTTTTTTTTTTTTTTTGTATTTTTAGTAGAGACGAAGTTTCACCATGTTGGCTAGGCTGGTTTCGAACTCCTGACCTCAAGTGACATGCCCGCCTTGGCCTCCCAAAGTGCTAAGATTACAGGTATGAGCCACTGCACCCAGCCCTAATATATACTTTTTAATACAACACTTCAAGGTAGGCATTATTATTATTGTTGTTGTTGTTGTTGTTGTTGTCATTTTTGAGACAGGATCTCACTCTGCAGGCCAGGCAGAAGTGCAGTGGTGCTCACTGCAGCCTCGACCTCCAGGCTCAATTGATCCTCCCATCTCAGCCTCCCAAGTACCTGGGACTATAGGCGTGTGCTACCATGACTGGCTAATTTTAAAATTTTTTGTGAAGATGAGATCTCGCTATATTGCCCAGGCTGATCACAAACTCCTGGGATCGAGCAATCCTTTCACTTCAGCCTCCCAAAAATGCTGGGATTATAGGCATGAGCCACGGCACCCTCACCCCATAAGGGAATGTGGGTTCTCCGGTTAAGGAATTTGCTTGAGGTCACAGAACTTGTGGATTCGCACCCCATAGCTGCAGTCACAAATTACCACAAATGCAGAGGCTTCAAACAACATTAATGCATTCTGTTCCACTCGGGGGTCAGAGTCTGAAATGGTGCACAGGCTTGCTCTCCCTCTGCAGGCCCTAGGGGAGGAAATGTCCCTTGCCCTTGCCAGCTTCTTGGGGCTGCCTCTACCCCTGGGATCCAGGCCTGCATCACCCCCACTCTGCTTTCCTCATCACAGCTCCTTCTCTGACTCTCCCACCTCCCTCTTATTAGAACCTTATGGCCCAAGCTCACCCCAGTAACCCAGGATAACCTCCCCATTTCAGGATCCTTCCTTTGATCACAGATGCAGAATCATCTGTCATGTGAGGTAACATATTCACAGGTTTGGGGGATAAGGAGGTAGGTATTTGGGGGGATGGGAGCATCAGTCTGCCTATCACAGTGAGTGAGTGGCCAAGTGAGGGTTCAAACCCGGTTCTGTCATATTCCTGAATCTGGGATCTTTCTCCAAACCACACTGCCCCTTCCTTCAGTCCTTCCTCTCCTTGGAGCTGTCCTGGGTTCCCAGCAAGCACAGATTCTCAGAAAGGGACAGCAGAAGACCCTAAGGCTGGACACATCAGGAGGAGGCACTCCTGGTGAGAGTCCAAGGACTTCTTTTCAAATCTGGGAGGGAAGAGGAGAGGAGACGACAGGAGACTCCATGCCCATACCCCATTCACCATAAAGGGAGGGGGAGGTTGGCCTTGAGGGCCAGACAGGAGAGGTTCTGCAAAGGGAGCAGTGTACCCTCTGAACAATGCCAAGGACAACACATGTATGATGTGAATGTTGGTGAGGAGGGTGCAGGTTGCTGGGGTCAGTGGCGGTGTGAGTAGCAGTATTTTGGATCCCGTGTCTAAATTCAGCCTGGTCATAGATACTGCCAGTGGCTGTGTCTGGGAAGATGCCAAGCTGGGGTCACCTGGGTCCTGCCTGCTGAACCTATAAGTGCCATGGAGCATGTGTGGCAACTCCTCCCACCTTCTGCCTGGACCCCCTGGATTGACTGCCTTTTGGAGAGGGTCTATATTCAAGGACCTCTAGACCTTAGCTGGGACCAGATGCAAGGAGGTTCCACCTGTGGTCCACACTTGACTATTTTGGCAACTTCCTGCCAAGGCTGGACCACAGAATTTTCCACGAAACTCACTTCAAATTGTGCGGCTCTTTCAGCTCCTGCTATTTCAGTTACTGGGCCAGGATGGGCTTCTGGGTGTATATATTTGAAACCAGAATCTATGGTGGGCAGAGGAATCTGGTAAGAGTCTGAGATTTAAAATCAGATATTGGTTTGAATGCCAGCTCTGCCACTTACAATGCTGGAAACTTCGAACCTGTCATTTAATCTTTCTGAGCCTTAATTTTCTTGTCTGTAAAATGGATAGAATTATAAGGCCAGGTTAAGACGCTAAGAGGGGGAGCTCTTTGTGCGGATCTCGCACAAAGGGGTCCTCGAGGACCCCTGCTCAAGGCTGGGAAGAAAGAGGTGGGCAGGAGACCCTGGGCGGGAGACCATGCCCAGATCACACCCACCACAGGGAGAGGGTAGCAGAGATCTTCGGGCAGCTCGAGGGCCAGGCAGGAGACAATCACCAGGGAGGGGCAGACAAGCCCTGAGACCTCACCTGTCAACACACTGACTCACCGCAAATATTTACTGGGCGCCTTTGAGCATGAGAACTGGACCTCTCCCTTGCCTGCTTTGGCCTAGTGCTCATGGGCATATTGAAAGCACCTGCCTGGAAGGGAGTCTGCCTTGAGAGGGTGGGTACCAACCGGGGCCACCTTGGATATGGACAGGAAGCATCACGAAAAGGAAAGAATTTCCAGGGCTTCTGGAACCGACTGAAGACTTTAGCCTTTTGGGCTAAAGGCTGTGCCATTTGCCAGGCTCCAAAATCACTAATCATTTTATCCTGTTCCTTTGGCAACAATAGGGTACATGTGACCTCAGCCCAACACATCATAGATGCCCAATTTCCAGGCCACATTGATTGGTCCAAGAGATAAGCACATGACTTACCCAACCCAATCAGAGTCTTCTCTTGGGTTTTTATACACGGAAGGAGGCTGTGGGGAGAGGAGAAAAGTCCCTTCTGTTCTTTCAGTTCACAAAGTTGAGAAAAGTGGTCTGCAGCCATACCTCCCCATCCCTAATAGCAAAGAGTAAGCCTCTCTATAAGTGGGAGAGCATGATGACAGCTCCCCAAAGAAAAGTATGAGAGTGGGAGATTGTGAACAAAACTTTGGTTCACCCCAGCACACCCCAGGATCCTTTGGGCAGGTTGCGTGGCCTCTGAACTTTGCTGCTGGATATCTTACCTGCCCCCACTCCAGTTAAGTGCACACTACAGGGCCCATGGAATTTAAGGGGAATGGGACCCCCTGGAGATGAACAGAACACGTTCCACACAACCACATGAAGTAGTCCTGATTACAGATGAGCAACTGAGGCTCAGAGGTGCAATGACACACCCAAGGTCAAACAGACCAGGTGTCCAGACTCCAGAGCCTAGGTTCTGATGGCATGGCTGCCTCCTGGCCCACCCCTGGCACAGCCCAGAAGAGAGGCAGCACTCAGGACTCCAACATGAGTCTGGGAGCTGTTACTCTATGATGGCACCCCTGTGTCCAGGAGCCATCAGGAGGCCCTTGTTGGCCCAGCTTTATGAGGCCCTGGGCTCTTGTGAGTGAATTCATCCTACAAGTGAAAGATCAGCATGTGGCCATGGTGAAACCCTGTCTCTACTTAAAATACAAAAATTAGCTGGGCGTGGTGGTGCGCATCTGTAATCCCAGCTACTTGGCAGGCTGAGGTGAGAGAATTCCTTAAACCTGGGAGGTGGAGGTTGCAGTGAGCCAAGATCGTGCCACTGCACTCCAGCCTGTGCAACAGAGCAAAACTCCATCTCAAAACAAAACAAAACAAAAAAAAGTAAGCATGTGGGGAAGGTTTAGTGACATTTGTGGCTTTTGTCTGACGAGCAACATTCCTCCTTTCGGTAATAGAATCCCAAGTTTTCTTTGGAGACCTACTTACCTTCATTGGATACAAATAAGGGACTGTCCATCAAAATGTCTTCCCTTCCCTGGTCAGAAAATAGACATGGGCTGGGCACAGTGCTCACACCTATAATGCTAGCACTTTGGGAGGATCACTTGAGCCCGGGAGCTCGAGACCAGCCTGGGCGACATAGGAAGACCCTGGTCTCTACAAAATAAAAATAAAAAATTAGCTGGGCATGGTGATGCATACCTGTGGTTGCAGCTACTTGGGAGGCTGAGGAGAGAAGATCGCTTAAGCCAGGAAGGTCAAGTCTGCAGTGAGCCGTGATCTCACCACTGCACTCCAGCCTGGGCAACAGAGCAAGACCTTGTCTCTAAAACAAAAAACAAAAAAACAGAATGTGGACACATAACTCTAGGTTTTTTGAGCCCAGTTCTTTTGGGGCATAGTTTTTTCAGCTTGTCACCTAGTTTTTTGTGCAGCTGTGGTAGCAGGCACTGTCAGTGTCCCACCCACACTGTTTACCAGTCCCCGTTCTTGTGCATACCTGCGGCTTCCCTGTGCAACCCCTGCAATCCTTTGCCTAGAGGCTTTCTCTAAGAGCCCAGAGACATGAAAGGAGCTGGCCAATAGTGCCTGGGAGTTAATGGTCTCTCTTCCAGCAGCCCTCAATCAGCGACTGTTGGGAGTTGCTGGATATATACCCCAACTCCTTCACCTCTCAGTGGGGTAACTCCGACCTGTGTGCCACACAGTGTCCCAGCCATCCCTGGTTGGATTGAGGCCCAGTTTCCCCAGTGGTAACCTCAGCGATGCACACTTTATTAGTTCCCTTTCCTGCCGTCCTTATTCCCACTCTCCTGCAGGTGTTTCGTGGGATGGCTTCCCAGAAAATGACTTGGAATCTAACGTGCTTTTCTCAGGGTCTGCCCCTAAGTGAGTCCAACCTAAGACAACACCACATCCTTCTGGAAGATTATTATTCTGCTGAGGTTTGCCAAAGTCTGCTTCTGTTGCTTGCGACCCAAGGACCCTATAAAAATTCATAGTTGTCTGGAGTTGTGTCACGTTGCACCAGGCTGTGATAATCTCTGATTTTTCTGAAGGCCATCAGAGCTCTGGAAGGGAAGGGGGTATCAAGAGACTTTGTTCTAAGCTCTTTTGTATGTGTGCTCAGAGGACTTGAGCCACTGGTTATGTCCATGAATGGAAATGTTTGGATGGCAAAAGGCCCCAGAACACCAGGTCTCTTGCACAGCCCCACTCCTTGGTGAGGTCTGTATGATAATCCCTCACTGTTGGAGGTGATCAAGGCAAGAGTCCATGCACCAAGAGAGAAGATAGGCACTGAAGCTGTTTCCTGTGAGTTCAGCAGATGGTCTTGTGGCAGCTTATGGAGATAAAGCACCACACTCAGGTCTTAGAGGAGATACTAAGTTCTTAGGTCCCCAGCCAGGTTGGCTAAGAGCTCAGTAGAAAATGTGGTCCTTGAAATAGAGTGCCACCTCTGTTCCCGCCTATATGGACACAGCATAGGATGTCACTGGCTGGACCCAGTGGACCCGCTAGAGTGCAGCTTGTCCTCAGAGCTTCCTCAAGCCCTCAGTCCAGCAGACCAAGCATCTGAAGCTGGGATTCTTGCTGTCCTGAGATTTCATCCAGTGCAGGATGGATTCATATGGTCCACACACACATGCCAGGCCCTGGGCAGAGCACTGGGGATATGAAGTGACTGAAATGTCCCTCTGTCCCTCTCTTTAAGGAAATATGAGAGATAGTCACATAAGCAAGATAAGGTCATGAAACATTACAGCTGCTGCTGGGATAGATGGCTGTGCAAACATGGGCCCCAAACTGGAGCGGGCTGAGGGTCTGAGAGGAGAGCCCAAGGGGAGGTAATAGAGGGGCACGCCAATCAGAGAGAACAGCGTGAGAAAAGGCTTGGAGGCATAAAAGCCTGCAGGTGGTTCTATGGGATGGAGTGAAGGCTCAAGTGGCCAGAGGTGAAGTTAGAGAGGCCAACAGAGGACCAGTCATGGTGGAACTTGTATGTCATACAAACCAAGGAGCTTGGTTTTCATGCTTGAGTCAATAGTGATTGAATAACTTTAGTTGAATTGACTAACTGTAATTGAATAATATTAGGCAGAGGGATGATGTGGTCATTTTTGCATTTCAGAAAGATGGCTCTGAAAGCAGAATGGATTGGAGGAGGTGAGATTGGAGGCAGGGAAACAGCATGAGTAATGAAGGTGAGAGGTCGCAGAGGCTGAACTAGAGGAAATATAGAGGAGGTGATGGATATGAGAGGTGGTGAGGAGATGAAATCAGTAAGACCGGCCGGGCGCGGTGGCTCAAGCTTGTAATCCCAGCACTTTGGGAGGCCGAGGCAGGCGGATCACGAGGTCAGGAGATCGAGACCACGGTGAAACCCTGTCTCTACTAAAAATACAAAAAAAAAAAATAAGCCGGGCGTGGTGGCGGGCGCCTGTAGTCCCAGCTACTCGGAGAGGCTGAGGCAGGAGAATGGCGTGAACCCGGGAGGCGGAGCTTGCAGTGAGCCGAGACTGCGCCATTGCACTCCAGCCTGGGTGACAGAGCAAGACTCCGTCTCAAAAAAAAAAAAAAAAAAAGAAATCAGTAAGACCTGGTTCCTGGAATGTAGAGGTGAGGGAGAAGCTCAGGATGGTCCCCAGATTAGCCTAAGGCACGGGATGATGGTGGTGCTGTCCACCCAGGTGGGGGAACTGGAAGGTAGGGCAGCTCTGGGTGGACAGAAGATGGAAAGTTGACTTTTGGACATATTGAGAAGGGGGTCCATAGGATAATGGGGTGGAAGGAATATCTCTATCACTATTTCTATCATGGCTCTCACCACAGCATTTTATAGATACCTGCTCAAGTGTCCATTCCACCTCTTCACCACTGGTGAACTGCAAGCTCCTTGAGTCCAAGTCTCATTCATCTCTGGAGTCCCAAGGACTGGCATAGTGACTGGTGCCCCACAACAGGTGCTCAATAAGTGTCCATTGAATGGTAGAGTGGATGCCCCCATGGAGGGATGACTTCAGCCCATTTCATCACTGAGTATTCCTTGGAATCAAATCCCAAAAAAGTAGATGAAACCTCTCCTTAAAGCAGTGTCCTCCCATTGACCGCCCCCTACAGCTCTGGACCAAGTGGAATGGGCAGATGGGCTCTAGACCTGGGACATGGAGTTGGGTGGCTGAAGGGCCCAGGACAGGCTGTGGAGCTGGCTCAGTCCAGACCAGGTCTCCCTTGAGGGGATGCCCACACCTGGGTAGCTCACACAGGTTTCCAGGCAGATGGGGGCACTTTGGGCTGGAGGAAGGGTGGAGCAGGATGTGAGCTGGAGGCCAGGGAAGGTGGTCCCAGGGCAAACTGGCCATGCTGGCCATGCCATCTGGCAGGCCCAAGCTCTGCTGGAGCTCAGCTCACCCACCTTAAGCCAAACAAGGCCTCTGTCCCCACCACCCATCAGCAGAACTCATGACTCAGACCTGATGGATCCAGCATTGCCGTCATCAAGGAGTGGCTGTTTTCCTCAAGGAGCTGGGCACCAGTCCAATCTAAGCAGATGGCATGAAGGCTGCTGGGTAAGGCTGGGGAGTGTTGGCCCATCCAAGGCACAGGACCCAGGTCTTCACTCTGACCTGGGGCAGGAGATGCAGGAATTGCCCAGCTTCCCTGCCTGAGCCCTGTTTTAGGTCATCTCTGTCCTGATTGTATTGATTCCAGGACCTGTGCAGGTGCCCAGGACATGTAGGTCTTGGCCTCTCCTCTGCTTCCAGGAATCCCCACTTAAGCCCTTTCCTTGGTATCACAGCAGCTACACACATCTCATCTCACATTCTCCTCTCCAGGGCCCTCACAGCTGCCCTGGGAGTCAGGCTGCTGGTGGTACATATTGGTGAACCCAACATGGGAGATGGAAGAACATGTGCAGGCCCAAAGAGGGGAAGGGATGCACCTAAGCTCACCTAAGAAACTGGTGGCTGGGCTGGGAGCTGAGTGTATAACGTGGCCCTCACCTCCCGCCACTGACTTCCTTGTTCTTTCCATTCTGGCTGTACTGGACTCCTTGGTGTTGTAGCTGCCAACCCTGTTCCCACGTCAAGGCTTTTGCACTTGCAGTTCTTCTGCTTGGCAGGCTCTTCCCCCGCCATCTCTGCAGGACTCGTTTCATCTTTGCTCACGTGCTACTATTTAAAGAGAAGCCTCTCCTTTGTCCCTCTCCTCTTAGGCCACTTGATTTCTCTTCCACCTCACATGTCATGTGTTTATTGTTGTATTTCTTTGTTGTCTATCACCCCACTAGAATGTAAGCTCCTTAAGACAGGGACTTTCTCCATCTTATTTATAGCTGACTCCCTGGTGACTCGAACAGTGCAAGGAATATGGTAGATACTTCATAAATATTTGTTGAATGAACACACAAACCCAGATTGCCTCACTCCTGGTCTGGAGCTCTCTCCTGTACCTCTCTATGTCTCAGAGAAGCCAGAGGAGGAAAGAGTGAAGGAGGGGTTGGTTTAGGCTGGAGGGTGTCAGCCTTGCCCCTTTGCCAGAGACACAACAGGCACTGTGACCCAGGCCACGCCTCCTGGGGCCTGTATGTATCTGGGGCTCTCTTGGGCACTCACAGCATCCCAGGGGCATGGAGGGATCAGCACTTACCTCCCCTTTTCCCAAAGCAGGCACCATCTCTGCCCTTGGGCCCACTGTGTTCTTCCCATTCTTGGATCTGTCACGCAACATTTTTTTGAAACAGGGTCTTGCTCTGTCACCCAGGCTGGAGTATAGTGGTGTGATCACAGCTTACTGCAGCTTCTACCTCCCAGGCTCAAGCAATCTTTCTGCCTTAGCCTCCAGAATAGCTGATACTACAAGGCACATGCCACAGTGCCTGGCTAATTTAAAAAAAAATTTGTAGAGATGGGGTCTAACTACATTGCCCAGGCTGGTCTCAAACTCCTGGCCTCACGCAATCCTCCAGCCTTAGCCTCCCAAAGTGCTGGGATTACAGGCATGAGCCACCACGCCTAGCCTCAACACTTATTGAGCACCTACTGTGTCCCACGCTCAGGACTGGGCACCAGGGCAATAGAGATAATTGAAACATTGTCCTCTTTCCCAGACAGCTTGCAGCTTAGTCAGCAGATGGATAAGCAAGCGCCACCAAAGTGCAGGGGGAAGACAGGATGGAGGAGACAGAAGGGCACAAGGCGAGTGGGGCATTCGGGGTGGGTGACAACAGTCATGACCTTGTTGGTGAAGGGCAGTTAGGAAGGTTTCAGAAGAGGGAATGTTTAAGCTAGGTTTCACAGGATGGGAGTTGGGGGATAGAGAAGGGAGACCCAGCATTGCCAGCAGACAGAATAAATTGTGTAAGGGGTTCAGTTGAACTAAAGAAGTGCAGGTCCAGGGTGGGGCAAGGTGAAGGTGAAGCTGAAAAGATGGGTTGGAATCAGATGTTGAAGGGGTGTGAACACCAGGCTAAGGAGGTTGGGCTTCTTCCTGTTGGCAGTGGACGCCATTACAGTGTTTTGGGCAAGATGACCTGGTCAGCTTTGCTCTTTAGGAAGCTTGTCCTGGACGCTGCGTGCAGAGTGATTTGGAGTGGCACGTGGAGAGCCAGGGATATGAGTCAGGACACTATTGAGGTGGCCAGGCTGGAGACAACAGTGGCCAGGGCTAGGGTAGACTGGGGGGTGTGGAGGGGCAGGGATGGATTCAAGAGCTATGTAGGAAGCAGAACCTAGACCCTCCGTGGGAAGGCAAACAAGGCTGAAGGGTCAGTGCCTGTGATTCCACTGCCGGAGGTTGTTGGCATGTGGGGCAGGGGAGCAGAGATCAAGGCTTATTTAGCCCCCACTGACCATTCCAGACTCCTCTCACGGCCCCTCCCGGCTCCCTGGCCCCACCTTACCCACATGGCTTCTCTGTTCTTCAGATGTGAGAAGCTTCTTCTTGCCTCAGGGCTCTCACACATTCTGTTTCCTCTACCTGCAGCACTGTTCCACTTGGCTACAGCCTGCCCTGCCCACTCAGCCCTTGGTGTCTCTGATCTCAGATGGATAGGCCACTCTTGGATCCTCTCACAGAACGGAGCATGTGTGGTTCATGGGACCCACTCCAACAGTGATGATACAATGCTGCTGCCCGTTCAGTACTGTCGCTCTACTTAACCAAAGCTCCTGGAGGACAGGAACTGTACCTGACTCACTCTCTGCCATATCCAAGGACTCAGCATGGAGCATGGCACTTAGCCGCTCATTGAACTTTTACTGAACACATGAAGGCTGAATTAATGGTGAGGTTTACTTGGATGCACTGACATCTTTAGTGGGCTGTTCAATAGCAGTTGGATATAGAAGTTAGGTTCACACTTTGATGGGATGACAGATTAGGAAGTTTGTTACTATGAGTGAATCTAGAAGGTATTTGCCTGAAGAGGAGACCTTGAGGTGGGCTGGGATGGTAAGTGAGCTCAGTACTCCACAGGCTGCCCTTGACTTTGCGCTGTGCTTTGAAGGATGCAAAATTCAAGCGTCCTGGCTCCTTGCAGCAGCTAGAATGTTCAGTAGCCATTCCTGCCACATGGATAGAAGTCTAAGGTCCAAAACAAGGAAGGGGTCAAACCCCTTTGCTCCCCTCTGTCCCTTCCTTACTGTAACCTGGGACACTGACAGACAGACCTGGGATCAGATGAGAAATGAAGAGAGGCCCAGGAGCTTCACATGTGCAAGGGTAGGAGGCAGGCAGATGCCGGACCTGCTCAGCCTAGAGGTGCTCGTGCAAGTACAGGAGGTTCATGCAGGTACAGGAGGCCAGAGACAAAGCTCTGACCCCCAAGGACTCTCAGGGAGGCAGACCTCTTGTGTGAGGAAGGACTGTCTTTGTTCGAAGCCATCCAACAATGAAACTGGTAGGTAGTGAGCTCCCCATCACCATGAATGACCTCCCAGTGGGGCTGCTGTAGAAAAGCCCTAGTGGAAGAAGGGAGATGAAACCCAGATGACCATTATTTTTTATTTTATTATTTTATTTATTTATTTATTTATTTTGAGACAGAGTGTGGCTCCATCACCCAGGCTGGCGTGCAGTGGCGCAATCTTGGCTCACCACAACCTCCGCCTCCCTAGTTCAAGTAATTCTCCTCCCTCAGCCTCCCAAGTAACTGAGATTACAGGCACACACCACCACACCCAGCTAATTCGTGTGTGTGTGTATGCATTTTTAGTAGAGATGGTGTTTCACCATGTCAGCCAGCCTGGTCTCAAACTCCTGACCTCAGGTGATCCACACAGCTTGGCCTCCCAAAGTGCTAGGAACAGGCGTGAGCCACCACACCAAGCCTATTTTTATTTATTTATTTATTTATTGAGACAGTTTCTTGCTCTGTCACCAGGCTAGAATGCAGTGGCGTGATCTTGGCTCACTGTGCCCTCCACCTCCCAGGTTCAAGCAATTCTCCTGCTTCAGCCTCCTGAGTAGCTGGGATTATAGGTATGTGTCACCATGCCTGGCTAATTTTTTGTATTTATAGAGATGGGTTTCACCATGTTGACCAGGGCTGGTCTCGAACTCCTGACCTCAAGTGATTCATCCTCCTCAGCCTCCTCCCAAAGTGCTGGGATCACAGGTGTGAGCCATGGTGCCTGGCCCCAAGATGACCTCTAAAGTCCAATTCCCCTTTTATAAGATGGCGTTTTTGCTTTAGGACAGGAAGTCATCATTAAATATTTTCTCTACCTGCCTAAGCAATGGAAAGATAGCTGCCACCTGCCTCAGAGGCATCCCTGGGACTGTGCAGTTTCTTAAGGAGGAACGGAAGGATCTTGAAGCTGAGTCAGGGATCACTGGGGGCCTCAAGCTGGTCTTGGCCACAGATCTGGGGCTTCTATGGGTCTGTAGAGGTGACTGGTTGGCTGGTGTCCCCAAAGGGACTGTTCTTTTTTTTAATTTAAAAAAAATTTTTTTGTGGAGCTGGAGTCTTGCCATATTGCCCAGGCTGGTCTCTAATTTCTGGGCTCAAGCAATCCTCCTGCCTCAGCCTCCCAAGAGTTAGGATTACAGGCATGAGCCACTACACCTGGCTGGGGCTGTCCTCAAACAAGAATCCTTCGCCTTGTCATTAGAATATTCTTGCAACTTATCTGTAGGCTTGAAATCTTTCGAAATAAAGTTTTTCTTAAAAAAAAAAAAAACACAGATTCTGATTTAAATATTCCAGAGTGAAGCTCAGCATCTGTATTTGTAAATTCTCCCCCAGGGAAATCCAATCTGCAGATAGAGCTGAAAAACACTGACCTAAATGAATTAGAGAAATGTGTATGTAAATAAAATGTATTTTATAAATCAGAAATTCTTTGAGAGCAAATATCCAAATTACTTATTAATGTATACTATGTAAATATGGAGGAGTTTTAGATACTGATTTTTCTTTAAAAGAATCTTGTCTTTATTTAACCTATGAAGATGCAGATGAGGCCACGCACAGTGGCTCATGCCTGTAATCCCAGGACTTTGGGAGGCCGAGGCAGGCGGATCACGAGGTCAGGAGTTCAAGACCAGCCTGGCCAACATAGTGAAACCCCATCTGTACTAAAAATACAAAAACTTAGCCGGGCAGGTGGCGGGCGCCTGTAATCCTAGCTACTCAGGAAGCTGAGGCAGGAGAATTGCTTGAACCCAGGAGGCGGGGGTTGCAGCCAGCCGAGATAGTGCCAGGCACACCAGCCCGGGCAGCAGTGTGAGACTCAGTCTCAAAAAAAAAAAAAAAAAAAAAGAAAGTAATGCAAATGAACACATAATACCTGCAAAGCAAGAAGGCATCTTCCTTTTAATGTTTTATTTCGCCTTTGTTTTGCCGGTCAGTTGTGCCCACTTTGTGGTACCAAAAAAATAAGTGAAATAAAAGTAAGTAAAAACGATCATTTCTGCTTACATTGACAGCTCATTTCATATTCTGCAAAATGTTTTCCCATCTGCTATCACCGCCCCCATCCTCACAGCAGCCTGGGAGAAAGGCAGAACCAAAATTATCATCTCCACTTCGTGCATGGGTGATCTGAGGCCCAGTTAAAAAAAGTGGCTCTACTGAGGTCCCGAAGTTGGTTGCTGGAGGCACTGGCAAAGGAATCCACGCTCCAGCCCCCTTCTCTGCCTCCTGCCATCTTCCAGTTGCTTTTTTCCTCTCTCTTTCTCTATCTCTTTCCCTTCCTCTCTGCCTTGAACTCTCTTTCTACTTCAACTTTCTTCTCCTTGCTCCAACCCTCAGATTGGAGTCAGCTTTGCAAGTTGTCCAAACTTTTTTGTCACTCTGGAAACCTGCCAGCCCCATGGCCACAGCCCCATCTCATCAAAAGCTCAGCATCTGCACCTAGAGCAAGCCCTTTCCGGATGTCAGTGTGCGGAGATTAACTCTGGCCTCTCCATCTGGCCCTAGATAAGATAAGATTAGGGGAGCGGCACTGTAAATAGGCTCCCATCCTTCCCCAGGCCCAGGCCCCAGCCAGCTCAGGCTACACCATCGCAGGATCAGCATGGCCGTCCGCCAGTGGGTAATAACCCTGGCCTTGGCTGCCCTCCTTGTTGTGGACAGGGGTGAGTGGGCAGAACCTAGATTCTCTGTGGCTTTGTGTTGGTCGGTGAGCTCGGGATGAGAGCAGAAGCAGGGCCTGGAGCACCCTGTGAGGCCTCAGCTTTTTCCATGTACCTTCATTCTGCATATGCACCCTCCACTGTGGTGGAGAAAGTTCTGGGCTGGGAGAAAAGAAACTTGGGTTCAAATCCTGACTCTGGCTCAGAATTGCCAAAGTCCCCTACCCTCTTGGGGCCTCAGTTTCTCCAGCTGTAAAGGAGGGGATTGTTCCAGTTCAAAGCTGCACTGAGCAACTATTGGGCTGGAGGTTGTGGGGGCAGAAGGGAGCAGGTGGGTCCCAGCTCTCAGGAGAGACTGACAAGTATGCTGGCTGCAGGGTGGTGGGTGCTAAGAGAGACCTGGCTGAGGTCTTCTGAGCTCCCGATCTCTCTGAAAGGCTGTGGTTTGGGACTTGGGCAGCCATGTGAGCATGACAGAGCCCTTTCCCAGGACTGGACACATATACTTGGGGCAGGGCCCCGTCAGGGTCTGGGCCATCCCTGCAATCTCACAGCTACCATGTCAGGCACTGTTCTGAGCCCTTAAGACAGATTAGTGACCCAAACAGAAAAAGCACGGTCCTGATGGAGCATAAATCCAATGGCGTAGAGGAAAAGGGAAAGGCAATAAACAAGATGGTTACGATGTATGTTAAACGGTATGTTAGAAGGTGATAAAAGTTAAGGAAAAAATACTTGGCAGGGTGATGGGTACTGGAAGGGGGTTGCAATTTCTAATCGGGGAGGTATCTCTGAGAGTCCGATGTCTGAGCAAAGCTTGAAGGAGATGAGGGACTAAGCCATGTGGATATCTGGGAGAAGAAGGTTCCAGGCAGAGGGAACAGCTCAGGTGCAAAGGACCTGAGGCAGGAGCATGCCTGGAGTGTCTGAGGTACTGTAAGACCAGTGTGGCAGGAGGGGACGTTGTATGGAGTGATAGGAGAGGAGATGAGAGAGGCAACTGGGAACTGTACCAGGAAAGACCTTGTTGGCCAACATAAGAACTTGGCTTTTCCTCTGACTAAAATGGGAGGCACTGAAGGCTTTGAGCAGAGAGTTATGTCTTTCAGGAGTTGCTCTGGTTGGTACATTGAGAATAAATTGAACAGGGAAGCGGGGAGACCAGTTAGAACCCGCCTGGACAAAAGCTGTAAGTTATAAGGCAACGCCTGGCAGGATCCCAGGGCCACTGACCTCATGGCCCATCCCACACCCATTTCCCCAACTGGAAACAGACCTGGGCACAGGGGGAAAGGGAAATGGGTCTGGGGGCCTGTTCAGGAGCAGCCTGCTTATGGCCAGCCTGGCACCTACACCTACCTACTCCTTGAGCAGTTGGGAACACTGAAGGGCCTGCTCTGAAGAAGTTTGTTTTTGTTTGTTTGTTTTTTGCACATTTCAGATTACTGCCTTGGCTGAGTGAGGAGGGGGCACTTTGGGTCAAGGTCAAGGGCAGCCTGGGGGTAAATGTAACTTTTCCCCACATCCCCCAGAAAGAAACTCTGACATCTTAGAGTTCTGAACACCCCCTCCTCCCAATACACTTTACTTTTTTAAAAAATATTTAAACAAAATTTTTTTTTTCAAGACAGAGTCTTGCTTTGTCGCCCAGGCTGGAGTGCAGTGGCATGATCTTGGCTCACTGCAACCTCTGCCTCCTAGGTTCAAGCAATTATCCTGCCTCAGCCTCCTGAGTAGCTGGGATTACAGGCATTCGCCACCACACCCAACTAATTTTTGTATTTTTAGTAGAGACGGGGTTTCACCATGTTGGCCAGGCTGATCTCGAACTTCCAACCCCAAGATTTGCCTGCCTCGGCTTCTGAAAGTGCTGGGATTACACCAATGCACTTTAGTATTCAATTCCTGAACACCCACAGTGTGGGACATTGAACCAAGCGCTGCGCAACGGCAGACATAAAGGAACCCCAAGAAGCTCAGGTGCATAGGGAGGCGGGATGACCCAGTGAGTGGGACAGTACGTGGTGGTGTGAAAGAAGCCTCCATCCAGATCTGCTCAGGAAACTGTGGGGGATATCAAGGACAGCTTCACTGGGGGGCAGCATCAAGCCTTGAAAGGAGGGTATGATTCGGTGGGAGGAGAACGGAGATAAGGACATTTCAGGGAGGGGACATGGCATGAGCCAAAGCAGGGCCCAATCCAGGACCCGTGAGCAGAGCGGAATAGCTGGGGTATGGAGAGGTGTACTAGGAAGTCAGCCCAAGAAGCAGGTTTGGGTCAGCTCACACAGTGCCCTAAACGTAAGACTAAGCAGCTCAGGTCCATAGGGAGGCTTAATGATCAGGGCAGGGAACCATGGAAAGGCTTTATACTTTTTAAATTCTTTTCTTTTCCCTAACAGTTAAATACCAAGAAATGCACAAATCTTATCACTCGATGAATCTTATCAATGAGTCTTTATGATGTATACACTCGTGTAACCCAAACCCCCATCAAGATACAGTACATCTTGAGTCAAGGACTTAGGGAAGAAAAATAAATACAGAACATTTCCATAGCCCCAGAAATTCCCCTATGTCAGTCAATCCCTGCCCCCACCCCAGTGCTCTGACTCTTTTTTTTTTTTTTTTTAAGAGGCAAAGTCTCACTCTGTTGCCCAGGCTGGAGTGCAGTGGTGCAATCAGCTCACTGCAGCTCCAACCTCCTGGATTCAAATGATCCTCCCATTTCAGCATCACAAGTAGCTGGGACTACAGGTGCGTGCCACCACGCTCAGCTAATTAAAAAATTTTTTAAAATTTATTTTTATTTATTTATTTATTTATTTTTGAGATGGAGTTTTGCTCTGTCACCCAGGTTGGAGTCCAGTGGCACGATCTTGGCTCACTGCAATCTCTGCCTACTGGGTTCAAGTGATTCTCCTGCCTCAGCCTCCTAAGTAGCTGGGATTATAGGTGTGCACCACCATGCCCAGCAAATTTTTGTATTTTTAGTAGAGACGGGGTTTCTCCATGTTGGTCAGGCTGGTCTCGAACTCCTGACTTCAGGTGATCCACCCACCTCGGCCTCCCAAATTGCTGGGATTACAGGTGTGTGCTGCTGCAACCTGCCCTCATTGTTAAATTTTTTTGTAGAGATGGGGTCTTGCTATGTTGCCCAGGCTGGTCTCAAACTCCTGGCTTCAAGTGATCCTCCTGCCTCAGCCTCCCAATGTGATTTTTTTCATCATAGATTAGTTGGCCTGTTCTAGGATTTCACATAAATGGAATCACAGGTATATAATCTTTTGTGTCTGGTTTCTTATGCTCAGCAAACTATTTTTGAGATTCAGCCATGTTATTGCATGTATCAGTTGCTTGTTTTAATTGTTGAGTAGTGCCCCATTGTATTTATTTATCCATTCTCCTGTTGAAGGACATTTGGATCACTTTCAGTTTGGGCAATTTGACATGGAAGGGTTTGAAGCAGTTCAGTGACAAGTCTAGGTTTGCATTTTGATACCCCAATGCCAGGTTTAAACAGCATATCGGGGTGACTTAGTCTAAGTTTCTGTTTCCCTCTCTCTGTGGAAATATCTTGTAATAGCATCTCCAGGAAAATATAAAACTACATTGCCTTGCACACCTCCAGTGATGGGAAACTCACTACTTCTGGAGAAAGCCTCTTTCACCGTGGCATAGCTCCCACTGAGAGAAAATTCTGCTTCATATGGAACCCAAACCTGCTTCCCTGCAGCCTCCTCACAGAGATGGGCTCTGTTCTGTGAGGCTGAAAAGAGTCCATCTCTCCCTCAGTTCCAGGATAGCCCTTCAGAGACTTCAGGGAGCATCCTGCCCTTCTCTAATTTACATAAACGCCCTTCCTTCCACCTGTGCCATTAGACATAGCTCCAGTTCCCTCATCCACCCATCACGCTTGTCAGTCACATCACAGTTTGCTCATGTCCTTTAGGCAGTTCAGCCAGACCTTGAGGGGCACACCAGTGTATGTAGAAAGAGTCAGGCTCTGGACTGCAGCAGACGTGTGGGAAAATCCTAGCTGTGCCTTAACAACCTGCATCGCATCACCTCTTTGAGCCTCTTTCGTAGTTCGTTAAACTGACCTATGCCCCAGGAAACAGATTCTGAGCTATACATGCAGATTACTGGGGAGCGTTCATGGGAGTAACTTCCATGAAGGATGAGGGAAGTTGACTTCCATGCAGTGCAACAGAGGCTTCAGATGATCCTACAGGCAGCTTTGGGCAAGGGGATCAGGGTCTTTGTAACCACATCAACCCGACATGGGATATGGGCTGTTCCTGGGTAGAGGATGCAGCCCTGGACAAGGCAGCTTCATTCTCTGAGGGTAATTCCTAGGAAGAGACTTGCAGTGAGTGGTCAATATTTCCGGCAGCTGGGGAAATGAGTGCCTCAGACTTGCGGGAGGGCTCTTGATGGCAGAACACAGCATCCACTACTATCTCCTTTCTTCCCTCTGTTACACAGCAGTAAGAGAGGGGTGGAGAGGAGTTAAAATCATGTGTTCTCAATGCCCGGCACATGATAACTGCTGAATTGTTATTTTATAATTATTATATGGGACACAACAATTCCAGTGGGATCTAACTAACAAGGAATAGGCTGGACTGTCACCTTCCTAATTTTTGAATTTCTGTCTCTGTTTATGGAACCCAAGATCACATCAGCTTTCTGGCAGCCCCATTGTCTGGTGGCTCATCACCTTTCCTTGAGGAATTCCAGGTTGGGTAGTTGCTGGACCAAGCTCCCTGAAGAAGAAGCAGTCCTCAGACCCCTAGACCTGGGGTCTAGAGCTGGCATCATCTAATTCTTGCTTCTTTGTGTTTCAGAAGTGCCAGTGGCAGCAGGAAAGCTCCCTTTCTCAAGAATGGTAAGGCAGCTGCGTGCTGTTCTCACCTTCTCTCTGCTGAGAGGAGTCTTCTCATCCATGCTGAGAAACCAGTTATTCTTCTCCACGATCCTGCTCAGACACCTTCAATGGCTCCAAGGTGGCCAAGATGGCCTCCTGGCCTGCACATTCCCCAGATTAGCCCCCAAGGCTGAGTAGGCCCAGCCCCCTCACCCAAGTCCCAAGATTGGCCTCAAAGCCCTTGTGATGTCCCCCACCTGGTGTCCAAGGCCCCTTCCATCAGTGAGATCTCCCCACCCAGGCTTAGCAGGACAGGGTGTGCTCTCTGCTCTGTAGAGTGCAGACAGGCAGGCCACAGAGTTCAGGCCAAAGAGGGGACCCTGGCACACTGAAAGCACCTGTGGAGTGTGCCAGCCTCCCCCCACCACATTCCATCTGATTGTCTAAACACCAAGTTGTCCCTGAATCCTGATTCCACCTTGGCCCTTGGTCTGATGCCCCCAGTGACCCAGAAGGCTGTGGTACTGGCATCCTTGAGACCCTTGAGATTGCCCCTTCGTGTAGTGGAATGAGGAGGCTCGGAGCCACCTTCCCATCCACAGCCTCAGCATCGTCCCCGTCAGTCCATCAGAATCCAGCCCCATTTACTCAGTGCCAAAGAGCCAAATACTTTACATACATTATTTCAATTAGCCCTATGTGAGAGGAACACCACTATTATAATTTTTACAGATGAAGGAACTGAGACTCAGAGAGTGGAAATACCTCAATTAAGGTTATACAGCTAATCAGTGGCAAAATTCAGGTTTCTAGAGTTCGGGCCTTCACAGTTGCACCGCACGACCTTTCTCACCCTATCCCTGTCTCAGGCGCTAATGCCAGTCCTGACTGAGTTCTCACCTTGACCTCAGGCCTGTCCTAAAACCCTTTCAGACAGCCTCGATTAAGCCCCAAGCTCTGCCCCATTTCTTCAGCCTTCCTACCCTTTGCAGCCTTTCTGACATGGGCCTGATAGATCACGCAGGCCAGGGAGAGTTCAGGAGCCCCAGAGAGAGAGGGGCCTCCTAGGAATGATGGGTGGTTCTGTATCCTGGGGTCTTCAATGGGACCAGCAGCAGAAGTTCTGATTAGTGCCTCTGAAGAGGGTGTGAACAAGTCCCCAGGTGCTTGAGGGCACAAACTCACTCCACACACATAGACATAAACACAGGCATACGCTTGAATGCCTGCACACCTGGGGCTCCAGAGACACAGGTACACATATGTACACATCCAGCCATAGGCACACACGTGGTCATGCACACACACATACAAGCAAACACACCAAGGGGCCCTGAGTGGTTGGTTTCATCTTCACTGGACCCACACGGGGGACCTTCTTGACTCTGATACCTCACTGGGGCCCCACTGTTTCCGAGCAGAACCCCTGTATCCCTCCCCACTGCCTCTGAATCCCTGAATCCTCTCCCTCCCTTCTTTTCCACAGCCCATCTGTGAACACATGGTAGAGAGTCTCCAACCTGTTCCCAGACGTCCAATCTGGTCTGCGGCACTGATGGGCTCACATATACGAATGAATGCCAGCTCTGCTTGGCCCGGATGTAAGTCTGCCCCACAACCCCTGCTTGCTTGGGTGGGCCCCATCTCTGGTGCACAGTCTGAAAGGAGCAAGACTTGACCTGCTTCTTCCTTCATACATGCTTGACCTGAGAAGAGTCCTCCAACATATGCCCCTAATAGAATGAGCACCAGATTAACTCAAAGAAGGCACATGGTTCCAAGCAGAAATCTAGAAGCTGGTGGTGGGTAGGGAGTAGGGGCAGAAACCATTTTCCTTGCTCTGCCCTGACTGACTAGGTGACCTCATTTGTTCTTTCATTCATCTAACCAGTAATTATTTATTGAGCATTTACTATGTGCTAGGCACTGGGGCTAGAACAGAGCCTAAGTTAGACAGCATCACTGGCCTCCTGGAACATACAATTGGTGTAAGGGGGAAGCCAGGCTGATAGTCAGCCAATTGCAGCGCAGAATTTTTTTTTTTTTTTTTGAGACAGACTCTCACTGTCACCCAGGCTGGAGTGCAGTGGCACGATCTTGGCTCATTGCAACCTCCGCCGCCTGGGTTCAAGTATTCTCCTGTCTCAGCCTCCCGAATAGCTGGGATTACAGGCACCCACCACCACACCTGGCTAATTTTTTTTTTTTTTGTATTTTTAGTAGACATGGGGTTTCACCATGTTGGCCAGGCTGGTCTCGAACTCCTGACCTCAAGTGATCCGCCCGCCTCAGCCTCCCAAAGTGCTGGGATTACAGGTATAAGCCACCGCGCCCGGCCTTCAGCACAGAATTCTAAGGGATCAGTGGGCACACAGGAATAAGTAGAAATTAGCTAGGAAAAAGGAGCAAGGGAAGATAATTCCAAGTAGATGAGTTTGGAAAGGTCTACAAGGAAAAGTTTACATTTGAGGAAATATAAGAAATTGGACATGTTGGAGTATAAAGTTTAAGGGAGAATCAGGGAGAGGCAAGGAGTGAGTCCAGAGAGATGAGCAGGGCTAGAACATGACCTCCCTACATCAGATCACCTATTGGCTCTTAGTTTCTTCATCAATAAAACCCATCTTCTAGGATCCTGAGAACTAAATGAGACCATGGAAGTGAAGAAAGTCCTCGGAAGCTGCAAAGCTCTGGATAGATGTGAAAGTTTGTATTTGAGGAAATATAAGGAACATCAGGATGTTGTCCCAGCTTAGAGAAAGATCATGCTAATCAAAGACTCATGGTTAGGAGGTACATTGGGAGTGGAATTGACAGGCTTGGTATGTGACTGGATGTGAAGGCTGAGGGGAAGGAGGCAGCATACTGGTTTCTGATTTGTGGGCTTGGGTGGCCAGTGGTTCCATGTGCTGCGATGGATGGTTTGGGGGTCTGTACCAGTTCTGTGGGGGGCAGTGATGTTTGTGGACAGTTGAGCCCCTAGGACATCCCACTGGATATGGACAACTGCATGAACAGGCAGGACATAGGTCTGAGCTGGAGACAGATTTGGCAGCCATCAGCATGCACTGGTGGTTGAAACCCCAGGAAACTGAAATTCCCCAGGGGCAGGGTGTGCAAAACAGGAAAAGCTGTAGAAGGATGTGCCCATGGACCCTTGGGATCTGCCCTGTATCCATACACTGCATATGTGGGCGACGCTCAGCAGGATGTCTGGATGGACTATGCCAGGTCCCTGAATGGTACACTACAGCTCCTGAGAAGGTAGCCTCATGCCTGTCTTCTTTGATCCTAGAAAAACCAAACAGAACATCCAGATCATGAAAGATGGCAAATTCTGATCCCACAGGAGCACCTCAAGCCATGAAGTGTCAGGCTGGAGAACAGTGGTGGGCATGGAGAGGATATGACATGAAATAAAAGATCCAGCCCAACTAAGTGAAGTGGTCAGTGTCTCTGGGGACACTGGTTGCAGAGGGGATATAGGAGGTGAATCTTGCATTGTCACCTCTACTCTGAATTTGATGTCCAGCTTCTCTCCGTCCCTCTGGTGCTCCTTAACCCTGTCACATGTCCCCTCAGAGGTCCCAGTTATCTTCGCCTGCCTGAGAGGCCAGTCCCTGACCCCAGGATGCTGCCTAGTACTCCCGTCTGCCCCAGCCTGGACTATCATTCAGGCCAAGAACCTAGGTGAGGTCTGTATCCTCTGCCACTGCTGGGGTGCATGGCCCAGCCTCAGAAAGCCTCTGTGAAATCAGGAACAGTGGCTTATACCTATAATCCCAGCACTTTGGGAGGCTGAGGGTGGCAGGATCGCTTCAGGCCAACCTGGGCAACATAGCAAGACTGTCTTTACAATTTTTTTTTTTAATTAGCCAGGCTTGGTGGCATGCACCTGTAGTCCCAGCTATTCAGGAGGCTGAGGTGGGGGGGATTGCTTGAGCCTGGGAAGTCGAGGCTGCAGTGACCCATGATCGCATCACTGCACTCCAGCCTGAGTGACAAAGTGAAACCCTGCCTCAAAAATGAAAAAAAAAAAAGCTTTGTGAGAGTCATCCTGTGCCCCCCATGGCTTCCTCCTGGGCTGTGCCAGCACTCCAAGGCGTGTACACACAGACACGTGGCACAGCAATGGCTGATATTCAGGCAGTGTACACAGTACAGCTGAACTGCTTGTTGTAACATTGAACTAGGTTTTTCACAATCGAAAACAGGTGATGCCCCAAGCCCTTTGAGTGCCCCCCTATACCCTAGCCACCCGGATTGTCCCCTGGAAACACCTGGGTCTCTCGGTGTCCATGGTCTGGGGTTAATTCCTGGCACTGTGGGATGATTTCCAGATGCTGCTCTGCTCTTTTGGTCAACATCTGCTCTGACTGGTTGTCAAATATTCTGACATTAGACATAGCCCCAGGCACGCCCTGCACACATGCACTCACACAATGTCCCACAGGGACACACAGTGTTCAGAATTGTCACCATAGACAGAGACCCCCTCCTGTGGTATATGTTGAATACCTCCTCTTTTGGCCAAAGCCCCTAGGCAGAGCCTCTTGATAATGGTGGCAGGAGAAAGTGTTATGGAGAGAGGCCTGGGCAGGTGAGAGCAGTTTCACACAGACTCTGATTCCTGCTGCAGAGTGGGCAGAAAGGGCAGGAAATGCTCTGTAGAAGACACATGTCTGAGAGAATGGGCACAGGAAGGCAGGAAGCTACTTTCTCTTGGACCACTGGAATGGGAACACTGAGCAGGAATTGATGCTGATAGATTTGCAGGTGGCAGGCCTAGGAGGCCATCTATGAATAAGGCCTTCTACTGGGACTGATTCATACCTGTTTCATACCTGCATATGAATGATGTAGGATGAAGTTTGGCTGTGAGAGATAGAAAACCCAAAATAACAGTGACTTATAGACAGAACTTCATTTCTCCTACACGTAGCCCTATGTAGTATGACAACTCCATGCTCCTCTATTTTGTTACTCTGCCATCCGCATCACAGTTTCTACCTCAGGTCCAAGACAGCTACCCCAACCACAGCCATGACATCTGCATTCTAGGCCACAGAGAGAAAGGGCACGCCACCTGCCTCTGAAGACATTTCCCATAAGATGTACACACTCTGTATAAACCACATTAGCTAAAATGTAGTCTCATGGCCTTCTGAGCAGGGAGACTGAGAAATACAGTCTATATGGTTGGCCATGCATTAAACTAAAAATTAGTTCACTTTCTTTAGGAGGAGAAAGTGGATATTGGTGCCATCTAAAAGTTTCTGCCCTAAGTGGGACACCCCTCTTATACCCAAGTGGCATAGCCCAGCCAAGCCTCTCACCAGTGACCCTTCCTTCCCAGGCTTCTACTCATCATCTGAGGAATCAGAGATTAAGCCTGAACAATGTGCCAGGCACCACCTGGAAGGAATACCTAATTTACCACTTACAGATGTGGACTCTGTGGCCCCCTCTCTGGGAACTACCCCAAAACCTAAGTGTTGGCCCCTAAAGACCTTATGTGTGGCATGAGACCCTGCTGCCCTGGCCATTGCCGATTAGCCAAAAGATTCTTCCCCAGGATCTTTCAAATTAGAAACAAACAAACAGAGGCAGTTCCCCTCTGGCACTGAAGTTGTAGGATGAGCAACACAGGGGTTGTCAGCAGTCACACGTCCTGCTTTGTGGAAGGAGGAATGAGAGGATGATGCAGGCATGCAGAGGCAGAGTAATTACAGGCAGTGTTTGAATTCCTGAAGCCCGGCTGCCTTTGACCTTCCCAAAATTACATGGGATAACTTGATATCATGACCATAAAGTTTCTATTTTGCCCAGTCTCTTTGCAATTAGGCTTCTGGTATTCTTTCTTTCTTTCTCTCCTTCCTCCCTCCCTCCCTCTCTCCCTCCCTCCCTCCTTTCCTTCCTTCCTTTCCTTCCTTCCCTTTCTTCCTTTCTTTCTTTCGAGATGGAGTTTCACTCTTGTTGCCCGGGCTGGAGTGCAATAGTGCAATCTCGGCTCACCGCAACCTCCACCTCCCAGGTTCAAGCAATTCTCCTGCCTCAGCCTCCTGAGTAGTTGGGATTACAGGCATGCGCCACTACGCCTGCCTAATTTTGTATTTTTAGTAGAGACGGGGTTTCTCCATGTTGGTCAGGCTGGTCTTGAACTCTCAACCTCAGGTGATCCACCTGCCTCAGCCTCCCAAAGTGCTGGAATTACAAGCGTGAGCCACTGTGCCCGGCTTGGCTTCTGGCACTTTTGACAAAGGTCCTGACTACTATATGAAGGAGTCTCAGAAGAGGTAACCTTTAAGTTGTGCCTTGAAGGATAAGTAGAAACCATTAACTAAATAGACAATGTCGAGGCCGGGCACCGTGGCCCATGCCTGTAATCCAATCACTTTGGGAGGCCAAGACAGACAGATTGCTTAAGCTGAGGAGTTCGAGACCAGCCTGACCAACATGGCAAGACCCTGTCTCTACCAAAAACACAAAAAATTAGCCGGGCATGGTGGCACGCACCTGTGGTCCCAGCTACTCGGGAGGCTGAGGTGGGAGGATGGCTTGAGCCCAGGAGGCGGAGGTTGCAGTGAGCAGAGATCAAGCCACTGCACTCTAGCCTGGGCAAGAGAGCAAGAACCCATCTCAAAAAAAAAAAAAAAAAAAAAAAAGCAAACAAACAAAAAACAATGTGGGAGAATCCTTCCAGCCCTGAGGCTGAAGAATTCGTTTGTGGGAGCACACATTCCCATCTGTTCTCCCTGTGGTAAGACTTACCATGTTCCAGGCAAGTGGGCACCTGAGAAGGGGTGCTCTCTCCCCTTCTCACGGGAGAAGAGTTTCACAGGCAGAAACCCCTTGGATGAGCAGATCTGCGTGGTTGGGGCCTGTGCAATCACCTGTCACATCTGCCTAACAGTCCATGCCTTAGGGCCTCTTTTCTCAACCCTTCAGACAATAAAGGCTGTTAAGGCTGTAAATTCCAATGCTGACAGAGATTCTGAGGCCAAATGCAGCTATAGAAGTTTCACTATTGATGTGTGCATTCAACATTCATTCGTTCTCCAAATATTTATTGAGGTCTTACTATATACAAGACAATATGCTTGAAATAATGCTGTTACCAAGATAAAGAAGCTCCTTCACCCAAGGAACCCTGGTGTTAAAGGCAAAGATTAACCAAATAATCCCACAAGTAAACTATCATGGACTATGTAAATGCTGTGAAAGAAACGTATGGGAAGCCGAGAGAGGATCCCACCTGGGGGCCAGACAGGGTCTCAAGACAGTAGGTGAGGGTTCTCCATGGAAGAGACATGTGAGTTGAATTCTGAAGGATGAACAAAAGTCACCTATACAAGGGTAGGGTTGGAGGAAGGAAGATGAGCTGTTCAAGCAGAGGTAGTAGCAGGAGCAAAGACCCCCAGGCAGGAGAGGGTGCAGTGCATCTGAGGACCTGAAAGAAGAGTGGCTGACAGCAGACAGCAAACAAATGAGGGGCTTGAGATGAGATGGGAGAAGGCATGGGGTAAAGACTTTCGCCTTTATAGTAAGAGAAAGTGAGCCATTGGAGGGTTCTAAGGAGGGGACTGACATGGCAAGACTTGCACTTTATGATCACTCGGGCTGCTCTACAGAAAATGAACTAGAGCAGAGAGGAAGTGGGAGCTAGAGGGAGACGCAGAGGAAAAAAATCAGAGAATGGGCCTGTGCAACGCTGTGTTGGTTGAGAGGCAGTACAGTAGAGGTGAAAAGCACTGGCTCTGAAACCAAACCGCCCAGCTTTGTGTCTTGGCTTTGCCGCTTACTCTACAACTTTGTGCTAATGACCTAAGTTCTCTCGGTTTCCTCATCTCTAAAATAAGGATATCTGTCTACCTCTCAAGTTACGTAAGAATTAAATGACTAATATATATGAATAATTTAGAACAGTGTTCAGCAGTTCGGTGCACAGTAACTTCTCATTAAATGTTGTGGCCCACGCCACACAGCTATCACACAAAAATAGATCAATAGTGAACCGCTCTGATTAAAGTTGGGGTGCGGTGGGCTGGGACCCGAGCCTTGTCCACAAGTCTACCTCTACTACCTTGTCTGAGGTCTTAACCCCGCCCAGTCCTGAATTCCTGGGACTTCAACGACTCTCTCTCTGCCAAATGATGTGGGTCTTTAGGTAGAGTTCTAGCACAAAGGGCTACTATCAATGTTATTAAGCATAAATTATGACTACAGCCACAAAATGATTTCCTCATTCATCAAAAAAAAAAAAAAAAAAAGGCAAACCACTCTTCTACTTGATGATGAGCACATAAACAGTTTTTTTTTCTTTTTATTTATTTACTTTTACTTACTTAAATTTTTAGAGATGGGGTCTTGCTATGTTGCCCAGACTAGACTCAAACTCCTGGGCTCAAGTGATCCTCTAGCCTCAGCCTCCCAAGTAGCTGAGACTACAGGAAGGAGCTACTGCACCTGACTCAATTTTTTTTTTTTTTTTTTTTAGATGGAGTCTCACTCTGTGACCTAGGCTGGAGTGCAGGGGTGCAATCTCGGCTCACAGCAACCTCTACCTCCCAGGTTCAAATGATTCTCGTGCCTCAGCCTCCCCAGTAGCTGGGATTATAGGCACATGCCACTACGCCAAGCTAATTTTTTTTTTTTTTTTTTTTTTAAAGCAGAATGGGGTTTTGCTATGTTGCCTGGGCTGGTCTCAAACTCCTGGCCTCAAGTGATCCGCCCGCCTCAGCCTCCCAAAGTGCTGGGATTATAGGCATGAGTTGCTGCGTCAGGCCTTAAGTTTTTAAAAACAATGATGGGGTGGGAGTGGGGGACAGTCCACAAAATGGACAGAACAGCCGTGAAGGAAATATAGAACTCAGGAGGATATGGTTACAAAAATGCCTTTGAAGGAAACACATGTCACTCCTGAGAAGTTTGTGGTTGGCTTCACCACCTGCCTGCTTTACTCATTCTGGTGCCTTCTCTTTGCCCTTCCTAATCCATGGCTCTGGCCTGGTTTCAAGCACAGACTCAGTCAACACTGGGTCCTAACCTTCTAAAGACTTGCTTGGGGACAAGGAAGGCTTGCATCAACCACAGACTCCATCCAAGGAACGGCCCCCTGGTATCTCATGGCCTGTGGCTAGTCAGGGTCACTGGGAGGTGAGGACAAAATCTAGAAACAAACAACCCAGCCAGATGTTCTGGAATTAGGTCACGATGAAGGATATGTGGTCTATTTATGTGCCAAACACCTTGTTCTAGGCCATTCCCAATATTCCTGACTAGATGCAACCTCCTGGTGATTCTGGTTTTACAGCTATGGGACTACACGATCACAAGAGCAAAGAAGCCCTCATGTATCTGAAGACTGAGGGGGCCTATAAACCTGAAACTGGCCCAAGGCAAATTAGAGCTCTCACCAGCCCAAAGAAAGCACCCACAGGTCCAAACAGCTGGGAAAATTTGGGCAGAGGTGGCCCTCTCCAGAAAAGGTGGATTGCTGGACAGTACAACCACAGAGACAGAAGGAGAAAACAGATAGGAGCTTTACTCAAAATCACAAAGACACTATTTTTCATTGAGAACCGGTGTGAGAGTAGGAAAATTGGCAAATGGCCAGTTGCTCCCAGCAGCCCTGAAGAAATCAGGTAAATTCCGCTCCAGAGACGGCAGAGCTGGTGGCACCATTCTTCAGGGCAGCACAGCCTTTTTCTGCCACACCTCACTCGGCCAGGGCAAAGTTTGTAGACTGCAGCCGCTCGGTCTCCTGGCAGATGTTCTGCTCCACTGTGTCACACTCGGCTAGGAATGCCTAGAAAATACACACGGGGCAGTAAGGGCCCATCCAGGGATAGCCAACCACTGCCCACACAAGGCTCCTTGCTTACCCATTCTGGGGAACCCATGGCTGAGACTCAAAACAGACTGTGCATGAATGGAGATGGGCCACTGGCCCGGGTTCCAAGGTAAGGGGAGGGAGGGAGCATAGGACCAGCATTCTGACCATGCTCTAGGCCAGCAATCCCCTAAAAGGTGGTAAAGGCAGGGAGCTTTGCCTCAGGGCCACTGCACAGCAGCTGCACAATCGCAGGAAGCACTGTATGCATGAATACTGCCTCCTGGAATTGTGTAATGTGTCAGCCCTATCTGCTCTCCAGTGAGTTCCCTCCCTAAATAGTTTAAATTCAAATATAATTACAGGGACATAAGGTGCTCTTCTCTGATGTTTTGGGTTCCTGCTGATAAATAAATATAACCAAAACAAGCCCATACCACACACCATGCTCCTACACTACCTGATTTTGAATAGATAAACACACATAACCACACATTAACATATTATACCTTGTCGTGCACTATTACACAACTCACCTGAACCTTTTTTACCAAGCCTTTCCTTTTCAATCTACTGTCTGTGAAATTTTCTGGCAGGATCTATGGAAGAGTAAGTTGATAATACAAGTTGGTAAATAGTAAACATGTAACAAATAATCCTCAGTGAAAATGACATGAGAGCACATAAGAAACACCCACAGTACATAAAACAGGTCACGGGTCACCAATGTAAATGTGATGTCCATTTTCAGGAACCCTTTCCCTGGGTCTGTATCCTGTATGGCCTTTCCATTGCTCTTGTCCCTATAAAAGCTCCCTGTGTTCTCAATGTCTGGGCCATAGGAACTGATCTGTAACCCAGACTTTGTTCTTTTACTGTTTCCTATGTATGGATACTCTGCCCTGGCCACACCATGGGCTCACTGTGACAGGAAAAGTGCCTGCTGCTGCTTCTTTACACCCACCCTGGCCAACAGAAGTACACAGTGCAGTTCACCTTCAAGAATGAAGCATCAGGCTGAGATATCATTACTATCATCTGCAAAAGAGAACCCCTGAGTTAATGATTTTCAATGGCCTCACAAGACCTGGGTCTGGCTGAATCCTCTGTAAGTAGTAATGAGCCCTGCAGAATTATCAGTCACATACTCATCAGAGAAAGTTAAATCTGGCCGGGAGCGGTGGCTCACGCTTGTAATCCCAGCACTTTGGGAGGCCGAGGTGGGCGGATCACGAGGTCAGGAGATCGAGACCACGGTGAAACCCCGTCTCTACTAAAAAAAATACAAAAAATTAGCCGGGCGTGGTGGCGGGCGCCTGTAGTCCCAGCTACTCAGAGAGGCTGAGGCAGGAGAATGGCGTGAACCCGGGAGGCGGAGCTTGCAGTGAGCCGAGATTGCACCACTGCACTCCAGCCTGGGCGACAGAGCGAGACTCCATCTCAAAAAAAAAAAAAGTAAGTTAAATCCTCTGTTTCCTTGACCATGAGATCGTGGACTCCTTCGGTCCCAGCTTCATGATGATTACAGATGCTACTGGCAAACATAAGTATAAATGATAAAAGTCCTATGCTGGAGGGCTGTGAGTGCCTAGAAAGCAGGAACTGTCTTATCATCATGCATTCACCCAGGACCTAGCAACGTGACTGGCACACAATAGTAGATGCTTAATATTCTCAAGTGATGGGTTTGCTCAGGCAATAGGAGAGTACATTACTGAAAGAGTGAATGTGACTGAAATAAAGTCAAAGGAAACTAGTTATTCTCAGCTGAATATTTACTTACCAGTGTGTCAATCTCCTCCAAGATCTTCATAAACTGCTCTATTGTGGCTTTTACTCTCCTATCAAGTTTGCAGAGAGCTTCAGCTTGCAAATCCTTGGGCAGAAAACCCTGCGGGGAAATAATGCATTATTGCAAGGGTTCTTTGAGGCTGATGGAAGACTCCATGCCACAATACTAATGAAGCAATCACACTGAGCCCACCATAGCCCTGGCAGGCCAGGCCACATCTCAGATCCACAACTTTAACTCTTGGAAAAATTAAAAAGGCTGGCCGTGGGCCAATCCAAGAATTCTATCAGGTTGCAGTCTGCTCTACCTCGCATGACCCACTGCGGCTGCAAATGCCTCCTGAGGCTTGGCTCCAGTGAAGCCCCCAGTCACAAGAAGAGGCAGATGTTAAAAGCACAGGTTTAGAGTCTTCAAAGCCTCCGCCTGAAAACTGACCACCATTTACTAACTTGTGATCTTGAGCAAATTACTTAGCCTATTCATGCCTCAGTACCCTCATTTTAAAAATGAAGATTATGATACCCACACCCTAGAGGGTTACTGTGAGGTAAAGGGAATATATGTACATGTGTCACTAACTTGTGGCACAGACACATGCTAACAAATGGCAGCAGTGCTTATTTTTATCAAATTGTCTAATGGTTCACTCACACAGCTTGGCCTAATGACCAGTTAGCTGGTGACAAGAATTGGATAGCAGGGATCTCTGAGGATGTTTATCACAGCCACGAGCTACAGATACAGATTTCACAACATGTAGCAAGAGCTTTAAACATCACCCAGCAATTCTAACTCAAAGAATTTATTCTACCAAAAAAACCAGGAATGGTCAAAAAAGATTTATGTCCAAGGATAGTCAAAGAAGCATTACACATAATGGTAAAAACAATATTAAATGAACAATACAGAGTTGGCTAGGTAAATAATAAATTTATACAAGATGAAATGCATGCAAGCTTTGAAAAATACCATCACAGGAAAATGTTTAATTTTTTATCCAATAAAAGAATAGTTTATAAAGTGTAAATAACATTATATCAATTTTTTTTAAGATGAAAAATATATTTCAGGCTTTGGTAATGGTCATCTCTGAGTTGGGGCCTCATGGGTAATTTTTATTTTCCATATTAGTGCCTATACATATACTTAAAACTTTTGTACAGTCAGCATGTATTCTGTAATTAAAACACAAACATATAGGCCAGGCGCGGTGGCCCACGCCTATAATCCCAGCACTTTGGGAGGCCGAGGCGGGCAGATCACTTGAGGTCAGGAGTTTGAGACCAGTCTGGCCAACATGGTGAAACCCCATCTCTACTAAAAATACAAAAAAATCAGACAGATGTGGTGGCAGGCGGCACCTGTAATCCCAGCTACTCGGGAGGCTGAGGCAGGAGAATCACTTGAACCTGGCAGGCAGAGGCTGCAGGGAGCCGCTGAGATCGCACCACTGCACTCCAGCCTGGTCGACAGAGCGAGACTCCATCTCAAAAAAAAAAAAAAAAAAAAAACCAAAACACAAACACACCCCAATTAATGTTATAAAATGAAAGGGAAAAATAAGTAAGTGGTCTTGAGCTAGTCCTAATGAGAGGTGACAGCATGCTGGCAGTCCTCACAGCCCTCACTTGCTCTTAGGGCCTCCTCTGCCTGGGCTCCCACTTTGGTGGCACTTGAGGAGCCCTTCAGCCCACCGCTGCACTGTGGGAGCCCCTTTCTGGGCTGGCCAAGGCGGGAGCCGGCTCCCTCAGCTTGCAGGGAGGTGTGGAGGGAGAGGCGCGAGTAGGAACCGGGGCTGTGCGAGGCGCTTGCGGGCTGGCTGGAGTTCCGGGTGGGCGTGGGCTTGGGGGGCCCCCCGACTCAGAGCAGCCGGCCGGCCCTGCCGGCTCCGGGCGATGAGGGGCTTAGCACCCAGGCCAGCGGCTACGGAGGTTGTACCGGGTCCCCCAGCAGTGCCAGCCCCCCGGCGCTGCGCTTGATTTCTCACCGGGCCTCAGCTGCCTTCCCACGGGGCAGGGCTCGGGACCTGCAGCCCGCCATGCCTCAGCCTCCCACTCCCTCCATGGGCTCCTGTGCCGCCGGAGCCTCCCCGACGAGCGCCACCCCCTGCTCCAGAGCGTCCAGTCCTATCAACCACCCAAGGGCTGAGGAGTGCGAGCCCACAGCACGGGACTGGCGGGCAGCTCCCCTGCAGCCCCGGTGCGGGATCCACTGGTGAAGCCAGCTGGGCTCCTGAGTCTGGTGGAAATGTGGCAAACCTTTATGTCTAGCTCAGGGATTGTAAACACACCAATCGGCACCCTGTGTCTAGCTCGAGGTTTGTGGATGCACCAATCGACACTCTGTGTCTGGCTGCTGTGGTGGGGCCTTGGAGAACCTTTGTGTCGATACTCTGTATCTAACTGATCTGATGGGGACGTGGAGGACTTTTATGTCTAGCTCAGGGATGGTAAACGCACCAATCAGCGCCCTGTCAAAACAGACCACTCGGCTCTACCAATCAGCAGGATGTGGGTGGGGCCAGATAAGAGAATAAAAGCAGGCTGCCTGAGCCAGCAGTGGCAACCCGCTCGGGTCCCCTTCCACACTGTGGAAGCTTTGTTCTTTTGCTCTTTGCAATAAATCTTGCTACTGCTCACTCTTTGGGTCCACACTGCTTTTATGAGCTGTAACACTCACCGCAAAGGTCTGCAGCTTCACTCCTGAAGCCAGCGAGACCACGAGCCCACTGGGAGGAACGAACAACTCCAGACGCGCCGCCTTAAGAGCTGTAACATTCACTGCGAAGGTCTGCAGCTTCACTCCTGAGCCAGCGAGACCACGAACCCACCAGAAGGAAGAAATTCCAAACACATCCAAACATCAGAAGGAACAAACTCTGGACACGCTGGAACACTCACCGCGAGGGTCCACAGCTTCATTCTTGAAGTCAGTGAGACCAAGAACCCACCAATTCCGGACACACTAATCCTTACTGGGTTTTAGTACCCCATCTCTAATATTAGGAATTGAATAGGATGACTCCCCCAACCCCACTATCATGTTCAACTTGGACCTTCTATGAACCAACAAAATGTTATTTGCCTTGCCAAACACATTACAACAGCCCAGACAGAGAGAAGCTACTTGTTCTACTTCAGACAATACATGATCCTAGCATGGCAGGTGCTCTCCTGTGAGCATAAATGGATGCTGGCTGGGGTTTGACAATAACTATGACAATAAATGCTTATAAAGCACTTAGTATGTGTCAAGCTCAATCTACATTATTTAATCCTCCCAACAATCCTAATAGGGAAATGTCACCATTATTCCCTTTTTACAGATGAGGAACTTGAGACAAAGATAAACTTGTTCACAGTAAGAGAAAGGGTGAATCCAGGATCTGAACCCAGGGAGTCTGACTGCAGAACCTGTCCCCATAACCACAAGTTATATCCAGGAAGCTCTGATAGAAGGCAGAAAGTCAAGGTCCATGAAGAGAGTTACCTGCTGGATTCCAGTAAGCTCTTTATTCAACTCTTCCAGCTGGTCAGCTACCTTCTCCACAGACTTCTCCAAATGTTTCAACTTCTTTAGTTCAACCTCCTCCTGTGGACTGTTCTAAAATGTTTAAGAAGAAAATAAAGCCAATAGTCAACAAGAACAGGCTGGGCGCAGTGGCTCACGCCTGTAATCCCAGCACTTTGGGAGGCCGAGGTGGGCAGATCATTTGCTGTCAGGAGTTCAAGACCAGCTTGGCCAACATGGTGAAGCACTGTCTCTACTAAAAAAACAAAAAAATTAGCCAGGCATGCCGGTGTGCACCTGTAGTCCCAGCTACTGGGAGGCTGAGGCTGAAGAATAGCTTGAACCTGGGAGGTGGAGGTTTGTAGTGAGCTGAGATCTTGCATCTGTACTCCAGCCAGGGTGACAGAGCGAGACTGTCTCAAAAAAAAAAAAAAGGAAAAAGAAAAAGAAAAAGCAATCAACAAGAACAGTAGCCTCTGTCAGGAAAAATACCTGACCACAACTGCATGAAACCACTCACCTAGAAATAATGGTTTTAACTCTATTGCTTCTTGGAAACCAAGTCAAAGGGTTATACATCAAGTTTTCCATCTACAAAGACTCCAGACTAGAGAGAAAGCGTTAGGTAAACATTCTGGTGAGGGCCCTGACAGCTTGGGTGCAGAGAATGGAGACAATCCAAGTGCCAGATTCAGTCTCAGCCCTAGACTGATCAACAACCAAGACTGAAGCCTGGAGGGTAATCACATTTTAGTAAACACTTGTGAGGAGTCCAGAATGGCAAGACAGGTGGAATTCTACCATTCCTTTAAATGGAATTCCTAAATGGCAGCCTCCAGTTGAGCTCTCCTGTTTAATGTGATGCTGGTTAACAACGATGAATACTTTTATTGAACACTTCCTACATGCCACACACTATCCTAAGCACCTTACCTATTTTTTAAGCCTTACCACAACTCCATCAGGGAAGTACTGTTGTTTTACAGATGATGAAACTGAGGCTTAATGTAGTAAAGTAACATGAGATCACACAGTCCAAAAGAGGTAGATTAGACTTAAGTTCAGACTTTTTTTTGAGATAGGGTCTCACTATGGTGCCCAGGTTGGAGTGCAGTGGCTATTTACAGGCATGATCATAACTCACTGCAGCCTCAAACCCCTGGACTCAAGTGATCCTCCTGTCTCAGACTCCCGACTTGCTGGGACAATAGGCATGTGCCATGGTGCCTTCCTTGAGTTCACACTTCGCTCCATACGGTCTGTGTCAGCTCCAAGTAAAAGTCCTATAGTTTCTTCAAAGTTGACTCTTTGGTTCTGCCTGTTGCCCATCACCATTCTCCCTGACCCTGAAGCCAGAAATTTAGAATATTTCCCTCTTCTCTCAGGTAAACAATTGATAGATAGGTCTAGCAGCTTTCTGCTTAGTTATGCCATCCCAAATTATTCATTTCTCTTTGTAGCTAAGTCCTGAGTTCCAGTCTCCTGGCAGTTCCAAGTCTGGATTAGATTTTTTTGCCTTCACTTTGTTTATCTGCCCTCTCTCTACTCAGCCACCTCACTCACAATAAGGGAACTTCATATGCTCATAATTCCGCTGCGTCACAATGCAGGGCTGGCCACAGCCCTCTCTCATCACCTTAAGGGTTGCTGACCTCATCTGTCTTTTTTTCCCCTCAGTTCTTTAGTCTGAACCTTTCTTTCCAGTCGAAGGTTTTCCCTTGTGGGAGATTTTAGTTAAAAGGTTGGTTAAAGGGAGAGAGGCTCCTGAACTGGAACAGAGTGATTATTCTTAATATCTACAAGTTTATTTTAACAAAAGACTCTTGCAAATTCTACTCCAAGTGAATGAGAGCACCATTTTAAACAGACCAAGATTCCACCACCAAAACAAAAAACATATTATTAAGGCAGCACAACTGCTCCTAACTCCTAGAGCAAAAGTTCTAACCAACAGGAGCAGGAGGGTATGAGAACAACAAAATTGGTAATCCTATAAAACAAATAAAGATTGTATTTGCTTAGAGAGGTGTTTTATCAATGCAGAATCTGGGTCCCAAGTTTGGTCTTCTAAACAGAAACGTGTATAAAAGACTTCAGTCATTTGATTCTGAGGATTTCTGATGGAAAAAGCAAGTTACCTTTTTCCCAATTAACATGACCCGGCAACCATCTTGTATTCCAAGTGCTGACAACGGTGTTTCCATTTCCTTCAGAGATTTTCCTAAAAAGAGGAGAAAGGTAGGCCAAGCTGTAATAATTGTACAACACTGAAAATAAATTTCAGCAGGATACAGGAAATAGACAAGTGTGTTCACTAATGAGAATTGGTATCTTTTTAGAGGGTGTCATGACCCAGTAATTTCATTTCTAGATATTTATCCTAAACAAATAACTGGACATGCAACTCCACAGTAACTACTATACAATAATATTCAGTGCAACCTTTTCATAATAGTGAGAAACTGGAAAGAGCCAAATATTCAGGAAACGGGGACCAATGAACCACAGTACAGAAGACTTTAAAGTCTTCAGTAGGCACTAAGGTCTACAGTAGCCATTAAAGCTCATTTTTTGCAGGAAACCTCAATACCACAATGAATGCTGATGACACAGTGTTATTATGAGGGGTTTTATCCAGGGGAACATTTTCTTTTTCATGCATTCCTCTATTTTGAAACATGAATTTATATTGTCTTTATAATTCAGAAATAAAATATTTTAAAAAATTAAAGACAATATGTTACACTATGAAATATAAATAAAAATGCCTCCTATTACTAAATTCTTTATAATGACTGACACCCAATGGGATAAGTCTTTCCCCAGTGGATACCAGAATAATGGATTCTCAGGGGGGTGGGAAGACAGAGGACAGGGGCCAGGAGGGTGTGGGTCCTGGCAGAAATGAGCATCATCCATCCACTGAGCCCGCCACATCCAGGCCTCAGGTAAGTTTGTTCAAAACCTCCTTGGAGTCAGAACAATGTGAGGCACTGGAAACACAGCAGTATCTCCAACCTCACGAAGGCTGTTATTTTAACAGAGAAATCAGATGTTAAGCAACTACGAAAATGATTATGTAATAGTAATTTCATAGAAGTGATGCAAAAATAGCAGGGAGTACCATGGTAACATATAATGGGAAGATGATCTAACCTAGCCAGGGAAGACTGCCCATGAGCTTCATCAAAAATGGTGAGATTTCTGCCATCATCATAAGACTTCAAATCTGACACCTGTCCAGGTGTTTGAAAGTGTCCAATACCTAGCAGGTCTTCAATAAATACCTGTTGAAGAACTGAATGAATAAACAAATAAATAAAAATTGTCCCAGTTTGAAAACAGACTGACTATTAGGAAAAGTTCAGCAGTTTGAAAACTGTCCTTTGGCCATAGGGAAAAGCTGGAAAAGAAATGCTTACTCTTGGCCAGGTGCAGTGGCTCACACACACTTGTAATCCCAGCACTTTGGGAGGCCGAGGCGGGTGGATCACCTGAGATGAAGAGTTCAAGACCAGCCTGGCCAACATGGTGAAACCCCGTCTCTACTAAAAATACAAAAATTAGCCGGGCATGATGGTGGGCACCTGTAATCCCAGCTACTTGAGAGGCTGAGGCAGGAGAATCACTTGAATCCGGGAGGTGGAGGTTGCAGTGAGCCTAGATCGTGCCATTGCACTCCAGCCTGGGCGACAAGAGTGAAACTTTGTCTCAAAAAAAAAAAAAAAACAAAAAAAAGAAAAAGAAAAAGAAAAAGAAATGCATACCCTTAAATATGAGTTTCTGAAAAGACTGTGGAACCCCTATGACCTCTTCAACAACCTGGGCCAGGTCTTGGACAACTGGTTCACTGCTGCCCTGCTGTGGGGTAACATGAAGGTCGTGCTTCTCATTGCCTAGGGAGAAAGAAAAGCATTTGACGAATATGATTCTTTCACATAAACCAATATAGGATGACGCTTTATCACATTTATTTACCCAGCCTTCAAGGCCCAGTTCATATGCCACCTACTCCACAGAGCCTGCCCCCATGCCACGCAGCTTTCCTCTGGTGACCTCCTCAAGTATCTCTGTTTCCTCTATTATAATAACTAACAATATGAATGATATCAGCTAACATTTTAAGCATTTCATGCATAATCTAATTTAATCCTCAGATAAACCCCACGAAGTAGATCTACCTATTACTTCTTATTTCACAGATGAGCAAACTGTGACTTCAGGCAAGTTAAGGCCTGCCTATGGAGACCCAACTGTTGGAATCAGAACTTGACATCAGATCTAGCTGATTCCCAAGCCCACCTTTTTCATCACAAGCCATCTGCTTCCTGTGGCCTGACTGCCCTGTACCCTGTATTATATTGGTCTCGTCTCGCTTGCTGTAATGGGCAAGTGACTGTTTTCCTCCAAGTCTCTCCCACTGAACACACTTGAATGCATCCATGATTGGTGCTAAGTAAACAGACAAATGAATACGAACAGCAGAGCCTTTCTTTCTGAAGAAGAGACGCCAATTCTTTTCCAGGGATGTGGACAGTAAGGAGGGAGCCTGTGTCCAGTACATTACACCAAGGTTTGGTTCCCCCAGCAGCTCCGTGAGGTCAGCGGGAGCCAGGGTTACCAAATCTACTTCACAGAGGAGAAACCGGATTCTTAGAAAGAAGGCGTCCATCCCAAGGTCACTCAAAATCGCAGGATCTAGAATCCGGGTCTCCAGATTCCCAGACCCTTGGGCCTCCCCTAGCTGGTTCTAGAGAAACCTCATGGACTCAGCTCTCCAGTATACTGACTTCATTTGGTTGTGTGTCAACTCCAACAGTGGGCAGACCCAAAGGGTGCCCAGAGTACAACGCTTGGACCCACGGCCAACTCAAGCGGCGCACACGGAGAAGGCACTCAGCAGATGAGGAGCACCCAGGCATGCACGAAGTTCTGACTTATCACACACGGAGCAGTCGTAGACCACATGGCCAAATATATGCCTGACACAAAGGGCACAATAACTGCGCGGGCACACAAACACAACCAGGCCCACGACGTAAAGCACGTTGAAGCTCAAACACCCAGGATCGCACAAATGGCCAGAGACAAAATACACCGGCCACATGGAAAAGTGTACAGACACAAGCCCGGGACAAAAGACAGTTCCACGGACACAACCAAGAACCCACGCTTCCGGACGCCAGGACAAGCGTAAGGTCATGCGCTTCTGGAGGACACTTGACTAAACCCACAGACCCCCGCCGGGCTTTCGGGACCAGCACGGAGCCCACCTGGCGCCCGACACTCACTGTGGGTGACAGTCACGGTGAGCCCAGCTGCCGCCATTTCCTCCCTGGTCACCTCCTCGTCCCGGGTCACCTCCTGGCTCTGATTCATCTCCTCTTCACTCCGGGTCCCTTCCTCACTCAGGGTCAACTCCTCGCTCCGGGTTGAGCGGCGCCGGGTTTTCTTCTTCATCCGCGGCCTGCGAGCGCCGGCGGCGGCGCCCCTAGTGGGTCGGTCATGCCCGCTGGCAGTACCCCGGACAGGTGGACGCCGAGAAGGAGGCGGGCCACGCTGGGCCGGGGGCTCCGACTGGCGCGGCTCCCGGCCTGGCCGAAGGGCGCGCAGCCGGGAACCCAGCCGCTCCCGGTCGCCTCCCGGTCTCCGCGCCCCGCCGCGCTCAGCCAGGCCCGCACTTGTTGACCGCCCAGCGATGGTAGCTGAGCGCGGCGTCTCACAACCCCGCCCGACTACTTCCCCAGCCCCGCCCCGGCCTGCCGGCCCCGCCCTCGCCCTATGCCGCTTTAGTTGCCTCCAGGCCCCACCCACTCAACTGAGGCCCCGCCTTGCTACGGTAAAACCCCTCCCACTCCTTCTACCAACACCCCGCCCCCTGCAGGCTCTCTTCTAGTGCACCAAGTCGTTTTGCTCTCCTTCCCCGGAAGACCCGGCTGAAAATCCGGAAAAAGAATCGGGAAACGCCAGGAGGCATATTGCGCTTGCGCACGGAGGGGCCGGAAGTCGAGGCGGGAGTGACTCTGCTTCCGTTTCTGGTTTTGCTCTAGTGTTTGGGTTTCTTCGCGGCCGCTCAAGATGAACCGACTCTTCGGGAAAGCCAAACCCAAGGCTCCGCCGCCCAGCCTGACTGACTGCATTGGCACGGTGGGCATTTGATCATGCATAAGTAGCCTCAGGACCTCTGACACACCCGACCCCGCCCACCCCCAGCCCCGGGCCCATATTCTTCCACTTCGTTTCGGGTCCTGGGCCCCTTACACGTCATCCCTCTCTATCTCACCTTCTCCCCTTCATCCCTGTTACCCAAGTCATTCCTAACGCCACAAACCAGGGACCCCCAACCCCATCACTGCCTTGCCCTGCCAGCACCCAACCCGTTTTGATGCCCATTGCCCGTCCACTCTCTCTCGCCTTGATCCTCTCACCTCACCCAGCCCTAGGCCCGTACACCCTTCCCACCTCGTCCCGCCTGATCCCTTACCCTTCTTCCATCTGTCATCCCCAGTCCACATCAGGACTCAGCTTGATATCCTAGGTCAACATATCTGTACCTCTGTCCTGGATCTCAGTAACACAAAACTCAGAACCCTGGCGCCTCAGATTAAGCCATCATCCCCGATTTAGGGAATGGCATTAGATCTTCAATCAGCTGGTTTCACTTGGCACTGGCCCATTTCATGTGCCTCTTGGATGAACTCTCAGCCTGGCTTGTCTCTGATTCTAGGGAAATTCCAACTCAACTCAGTGATTCTCAAATTATTTTCTCCCCCAACCCACTTGAAGGCTACCTGGTATATCAGAATCGGGGCAGTGTGGCGGGGGGTAAGAGAATAATTTACAAAAGCCCAGGGTTTCTGGTTGGGAATACCCTTCTTTGTGAACCACTGTTTTTCACCCTTCCCCTTAAGCTCCTTTTTTATTCTTCTGTATTCCTTCCTCTCTACCTGCCCCTTCTGGAATAAGTGTATTGCAGTAACTACTAGTGCATTTGATATTTTCCCCTAAGGTGGACAGCAGAGCAGAATCCATTGACAAGAAGATTTCTCGATTGGATGCTGAGCTAGTGAAGTATAAGGATCAGATCAAGAAGATGAGAGAGGGTCCTGCAAAGGTAAGGTAGGCAGTAACTGCTGCACAAGGTGCTGGCAGAGCCTAGTTTTAGCACCTATAGAAATAGGGCCTAGTTCGGCTGGGCGCAGTGGGTCATGCTTGTAATCCCAGCACTTTGGGAGGCTGAGGCAGGTGGATCACGAGGTCAGGCATTTGAGACCAGCCTGGCCAACATAGCGAAACCCTGTCTCTACTGAAAATACAAAAACTTAGCTGGGCATGGTGGCAGGCACCTGTAATCCCAGCTACTCAGGAGGCTGAGGCAGGAGAATCGCTTGAACCTGGGAGGCGGAGGTTGCAGTGAGCAGAGACCACACCATTGCACCTAGCCTGAGTGACAGTGTGAGACTCCATCTCAAAAAATAAAAAAGAGAAATAAGACCTAGTGCAGGGGCTGTGAGCATCCCTACAGAAGAGATGCTTACAGTCTGGTAAGGAGAAAACATGTGAGGGTGTATCCTTTAGGGAGGAGAGTCTGCAATCAAATATGGAGGGGAGGCTGGGGATTGATCTGGTGGAAAGAGATGCTGGTCACACGTCTAAAAGTATGTACATGAGAATTAGCATATTATACTGAGAAGGTGGTAATCTGGAGAGGAAGACTAGGCTGTGCTCAAGATCAATGACTTGCTAAGCTGGTCAGGTTAGGTTGGTATGTTAGACTGCTTAAGGAGTGGCCTGCTGGGAAAAACTGAACTAGGCATCTGGGACCAGTGTTCTAATACTAACACTGTCACTGCCTTCTAGTTGTGACCTTGATAAAGTCACTTATTTTCCACTCCTGTTAGGTAGAAACATAAAATACTGTGTTTAAGCACATGGACTGTGGATATAGAACTACCTTGTTTTTTCCAGATCCATAACTTATTAACCATGTGAGCCTGGGTATCACTGAACCTCTATTTCCCCATCTGTAAAACAGAGATAATACCCACCTTACAGTATGAGGATTAAATGAGGTAATTGATGTGACCTGTGTACCACTATGTCTAGGATAAAGTAGTACTCAGTAAATGTGAGTTATGATCATCTGTGAAGTAATCTCCTTCCTCATTGGAGAAGACAAATAAAATGATCTACAGAATTCTATAGAAAAGGAAGGCTTTTCCCAGCCATCTTAGTGGATGGTGTGGAATGAAGAGCAACCAGAGGTAGGAAAGCCCATTTAGATTTGAGACGATGAAAGCCCAAACCATGGTGGTAGGAAACCAAAGAATCAGTTTGAAAGTGAGTTCTGAAATCAGCTAACAGGATGACTGTGCATGAAGAAACAACAGAAAGAGGAAAGAGAAGGTTGATAAAAAGGTTTTCAACCTAGAGAGGTGAGAGATTGGTGGGCCATTGTTACTTATTTCCAAGGTGAGATAAGGTTTAGGAGTTTAGAATTGTTGAGGTTAAGCTGATAGGCTATACAAGTGAAGAATCTCCCTAAGGCAACTGGATATACAGAATCAGCACTTTTGGGGCTAAAGGCAGAGATAATATGCATTAGGAAAAGAGAAAGTAGTTCAGGACTCTGGGATGTGGGATGCAAAGACAGATAGGAGTGAAGGCTTAAAGACTGGGCCTTAGAGATACCTGTTTTTGGGAGGGGAAGAACAGAATCCAGAAGCCATTATGCCTACTACTTTGAAGAAGAGAGGAAGTAGGCATGTGAGTTTGAGGCTATGGGAAATTTCTTTTACCGTATATGTGTTTTCCACCTTATTTTTATTAAATCTGTTTTTCTCTCCAGAATATGGTCAAGCAGAAAGCCTTGCGAGTTTTAAAGCAAAAGAGAATGTAAGTTACACATACAATTTCTTTACCTCTAGCAGGTTTAACTAAAAGAGAAATGGTCTTCCATTCCTTCAGGTTTTCATACTATTTTCTAAGCACTCTTGATTTAATTACAAATTTTCACTGACATGCAATCGAATACAGTTAGCTGGGTTGTTATCTGTTGTAACAACTTCCATCTAAATAGAACTTTTTGCCATGATGGAGATGCTCTATATCTGTGTGTTCAATACAGTAGCTATTAGCAACATGTGGTTATTGAGCACTTGAAATGGGCTAGTGTGACTAAGAAAATGAAGTTTAAATTTTATTCAATTTAAATAATTTAAGTAGCCTTATATGGTTAGTGACTACTGTTTTGGACTGACCAGATCTGTAGGGTTTGGTTTTCCTATTATTTATTTTAGAGTGTACCTTTTTTGTTTTTGTTTGTAAAGTTAGGAATCCTAAATGTTTGTTCCCTCCCACCAGAATAAATTTAAAGATCCTTAATTTGTTTTGGGTGACTATGTCCCAATTTTGAGCAGAAGCTAAGTAGTATCTTTGGTGCCTACCTCTGTAGACTGTTCAGCTGATGAGATCCTCTGCAGGGTTATAGAGGTCAGGTATAATTAGCTATCGAGGGACCAGAAAGATTGTCAGTGTCTCTCTTCCTATATTAAAATGACTTTTTACAAGATACCAGATGCCATCTTCCTTCTTTTAGATTAGATAAAATTGGAAAAAGAAATTGTAATGCCTAGACTGGTGAGGGTGTGGTGAAATGATTTACCTTCTTAATTGGTGGCATTGCTAGTTTTAAGTAACCTTTTTTGTTATAAAAAGAATATAGGTTCATTGTAGAAACTTGGAAAATATATAAATATGAACAGAAGAAAATAAAATTTACCTAGATTCTTACTACTAGAAATAACCACCTTTAAAATGCTAATTTCTTCTAGTTTCTTTCCTCTGCTTCTGCATACGTGGTATGTGTGCATATAACTTTTTAGAAGAAATGAAATTGTAGTGTGTATGTGTAGGTTTTCCTTTTCCACTTAATGTTATATCATGAGCATCTCCCTGTTCTTTTAAATATTCTTTGGAAACTTTACATTTTTTAATGAGATTATAATATTCTACCATTTGCTTGCACCATGAATGGACCATTCTTTTTCTAGTTGGATAGTTAGATTGTTTCCAATATTGTATAAAGAACATAGTGACATAAGTCTTTGAGGTAATATTATAATTTGATATAAAACTTTATTTTAAAAACATTTTGAACACCACACATTATATTAGGTCAGATGGATTACCTAATTATGGGTGCAAAATTAATAAAACACCTGGGGCTGGGCACAGTGGCTCACACCTATAATCTCAGCACTTTGGGAGGCCAAGACAGCAGATCACTTGAGGTCAGGAGTTGGAGATCAGCCTGGCCAACATAGCGAAACCCCATCTCCACTAAAAATACAAAAATTAGCTGGGCGTGTTTGCATGCACTTGTAATCCCACCTACTTGGGAGGCTGAGGCGGGAGAATTGCTTGAACCCAGGAGGCAGAGGTTACAGTGAGCTGAGATGGCACCACTACACTCCAGCCTGGGTGACAGAGCAAGACTGTCTCTAAACAAATAAGTAAATAAATAAACAAAATAAAATATGCCTGTCTTCAGGGAGTTCAAAATTCTGGAAAACCATTTAGCTATATGTATGAAGAGCCTTAAAAATAGTTTTACCCTTTGCTCTAAGAATTTCACTTCTGTATATTTATCATAGAAAATAATTATAAGGACTTATTAAGATATGTAGCAGGCTGGGTGTGGTGGCTTATGCCTGTAATCCCAGCACTTTGGGAGGCCGAGGTGGGTGGATCATCTGAGGTTGGGAGTTCGAGACCAGCCTGACCAACATGGAAGAACCCGTCTCTACTAAAAATACAAAATTAGCCAAGCGTGGTGGCACATGCCTGTGATCCCAGCTACTCCGGAGGCTGAGGCAGGAGAATCGCTTGAACCCAGGAAGGTGGAGGCTGCAGTGAGCCGAGATCATACCATTGTACTCCAGCCTGGGCAACAAAAGTGAAACTCTGTCTCAAAAAAAAAAAGATATGCAGCAAAACAGAAAAAAGCAAATGCTATAATGTTAAGTGGAAAATAGTGTTATAACTAAAATACAGTCATGTGCTGCATAACAATGTTTTTGTCAATGAATGACAGAACAGACTGCATTATACCACTCTGGCCCCTATGAGATTATAATACTGTATTTTTACTGTACCTTTTCTGTAGGATGTTTAGATACACAAATACCATTGTGTTACAATTGGCTATAATATTCAGTACAGTAACATGCTGTACAGGTTTGTAGCCTAGGAGCAAGCAGTAGGCTATATCATATAGCTTAGGTGAGTAGTGGGCTATACCACCTAGGTTTGTGTAAATACATTGTCTGATGTTTGCACAATGACGAAAGTACCTAGCAACATATTTCTTAGAATATATCCCCATTGTTAAGCGATGCATGACTGTACATGCAAAGGAGAAAGACTGGAGGGACACATCAAATGATATTTGTGTTAGAGTGATTAAATTGTTTTTGCCAATTTTTCTGTGTGATAACCTAATTTTTAAGTTTGTTGTTCCTTTTTTTTTTTTTAAATACTCTTATTTGGTGTGGGGATACTTTGTTCTTGAGGATTTCTATCTGGTTCATATATTTGCCATTCTCAATTGACTCTAAAAAGGTATGAGCAGCAGCGGGACAATCTTGCCCAACAGTCATTCAACATGGAACAAGCCAATTATACCATCCAGTCATTGAAGGACACCAAGACCACGGTACTCCCAAAACACCTTTTCCTGTTATTTCATTTATTTATTCTTATTCTCTTTTCCTATGGCTTTTTAAAGACAGTTTAACCAGCCAGGCACAGTGGCTCACGCCTGTAATCCCAACAGTTTGGGAGGCTGAGGCGGGTGGATCACCTGAGGTCAGAAGTTTGAGACCAGCCTGACCAACATGGTGAAATCCTTCCTCTACTAAAAATACAAAAATCAGCTGGGTGTGGTGGCGTGCACCTGTAATCCCAGCTACCTGGGAGTCTGAGGCAGGAGAATCACTTGAACCCAGGAGGCAAAGGTTGCAGTGAGCCATTGCACTCCAGCCTGGGCAGCAAGAGTGAAACTCTGTCTTAAATAAATAAATAAATAAAGACAATTTAACCAACATGACTTACTAAAACATTGTGTTTTCTTCTTCCTTTTCTTAGGTTGATGCTATGAAACTGGGAGTAAAGGAAATGAAGAAGGCATACAAGCAAGTGAAGATCGACCAGATTGAGGTGAGACATATGCTAGTTTCTGCAAGAATGTGCACTAGTTTCTGAGAGAATCCAAACGAGTGTACGTGTGATAGGAAGAGCACAGGAGAGGAACTGAATCTTGGGGCTGCCATTTACTAGTAGAGTAACTTCAAGAAAGGGTACCAAACGTCTCAGTTTCCTCAGTGCAAGGATCCTAATACCACATACAGTTACAGACAGTCCCCGATTTAAGACGGTTCAACTTAACGATTTTTCAGTTTGATGATGGTGCGAAAACTATACGCATTCAGTAGAAACCATACTTTGAGTATCCACGTAACCATTCTGTTTTTCAGTTTCCATACAATATTTAATAAATTACATAAGATACTCAACACTTTATTATAAAATAAGCTGTCAGATGATTTTGCCCAACTGTAGGCTAATGTAAGTGTTCTGAGCACAATTAAGGTAGGCTAAGCTAAGTGACGGTTCAGTAGGTTAGGTGTATTGAATGCACTTTCTACTTAAGATATTTTGAACTTACAATGGGTTTATCAGGATGTAACCCTATCATAAGTCAAGGAACTTATGTATTATGAGGATGAAACAAATGAGCTAGTATATCTACACACACAATGCCTGGCCTATAATAAGCATCCAGTAGTTACTTTTAACTAATTCAATGATATTTAGTCTGTTTCTTCGATGGTAGTGGTGTTGTTGCCTATTCCCAGGATTGTCATGAGTGTTAAATGAAGGTATGTAGGTAAAGTTTATGTAAAATGTTTAACCCAACTCCTGGCGTGGTAGACTTGGTTCCCTTTTCTAGTAATTCTCTTTAGATTTTTAATAATAATGTCATTAGTTCCTTAAAGTTAGCATTTCTTATTGGAATTGGATTTTGACCAGGGAGATGAGCCCTAAGAGCTTGGCAGCTCTCAGCTGTCAGATGAACAGCCCAGGTGGCAAGAAGAGATAGCAGAGGGAGTGAGTGGTGACTGGTCAGAGGAGAGAGGCTTCCTTTCTGCATATAAAATGGCGCCCTTGACCTTTACCCCCTGACTAGAATGTCCATTTCCTTGAATGCAGGGACTTGATTTTGTTCACTACTGTGTCCCCAGTGCCCATAACAATGCCCTGCCATGGTTGGTGCTCAGAAAGTATTTGATGGTTGATGAATCAGAGGCTATAAAGGGAGATAAAGCGAAAAAAAAAAAAAAAAAAGGAGAAAAAGCAGTACGGCCTGATTCAAGCAGTGTTTGTTAAAATACCAGGCATTTTATTGCCTCAGCAAAGATATTCTCTGATAATGCTAATCTTTAGTAAGAGTGAAGGCAGGCCGGGCACGGTGGCTCACGCCTGTAATCCCAGCACTTTGGGAGGCCAAGGCAGGTGGATCACGAGGTCAGGAGATCAAGACCATCCTGGCTAACACGGTGAAACCCTGTCTCTACCAAAAATACAAAAAATTAGCCGAGCGTGGTGGTGGGTGCCTGTAGTCCCAGCTACTCGGGAGGCTGAGGCAGGAGAATGGCAACCCAAGAGCAGAGCTTGCACTGAGCCGAGATGGCGCCACTGCACTCCAGCCTGGGCAACAGAGCGAGACTCCATCTCAAAAAAATATAAAAGAGTGAAGGCATTCCTCCCCTCTCTTATTTTTTCAAGCACCCCTTTTAGGTTGCCTTTGTCTGTCTCTAATCCTCCACAAGTGTTTGCATGCATGGAATTAAACTTTGTGATACTCTCTAAAAGCTTCACTGATGAAAGTGTTCTGTGTATGCTTGTCTTTTTTTTTTTTTTTTTTTTTTTTTTTTTTTTTGAGACAGAGTCTCATTCTGTCACCAAGGCTGGAGTGCAGTGGTGTGATCTCGGCTCACTGCACCTCTGCCTCCTGGGTTCAAGCGATTCTCCTGTCTCAGCCTTCCAAATAGCTGGGATTACAGGTGCCTGCCACCACACCCAGCTAATTTTTGTATTTTTTAGTAGAGATGGGGTTTCACCATGTTGGCCAGGCTGGTCTCAAACTCCTGACATCAAGTGATCCGCCCGCCTCGGCCTCCCAAAGTGCTGGGATTACAGGTGTGAGCCACCACTCCCAGCCATCTTTTTTTTGTATAATATCATTTGCCATTAAGATATAATGAAATGCAATGGTATTTTCTGCTTTTAGGGTTCCTTGTGTTTTAATTAAAGCTATTTAATAGGAACAAAAGAGAAACTTTGGTCTTGGTGAATGCTTTGTATGTCTCTTCGTCTTTCACCTGTGGTTGTCTGTCTGTCTCCCTGCCTAATTATCCTTTTCCTGTCCTCCGATAGATTGCCAGCATGACAGGTGGAGAGCCCCTTTAACTCTTTTGGTGTGTATGTGTCTTTGGTTAGATCCGAATTTTTTGGTCAGATTTATTTTCCTAAAATGCTTTACTTGGAAAATATTTTCATTGTTTTATAGCTTTAACTTTTTATTTTGCTGTTGTGTGTGTGTGGGTCTGTTTTTCTTTTGCTTTTTCAGTTGCTGCATATCACTTTGTCAATGTTCTTTTTAGCTTAGTGCTTATATTTTTTTATATTGCTTTTGTTTGTTTATATAATAGAGAACCAGCTAATGTTTTGTGGGATAAATTTTTTCTGTGTCTATCCTGGAGTCTTGCTAGGAATCCTACTCATAGATGATCTGGGAAGATGTGTCTTGATGTGTAATACTATTGTATAAGCTTGACTTGATTAGCTTTCTCTATGTTATTTTCATTGTCTTTTAATTATTACTCAGCCAGTGCTTCTCTGTGTAGCAGAGTGTTAAATATGCATATAATTTGGCAGTTTGGTACTTGGAAATACAGAAAATCAAAATTAAAAAAAAAAATTTCTGCTCCATTTTACTACCCTTTTCACCTTTATGGGGGCCAGGAAGGAATTTTCTTTTTTCTTTTTTTTTTTTTTTTTTTTTTTTTTTTTTTTTTTTTTTTTTTGCTGTTGCCCAGGCTGGATTATAGTGACTCAGTCTCAGCTCACCGCAACCTCCACTTTCCAAGCTCAAGCCATCCTTCTACTTCAGTCTCCTGAGTAGTTGGGACTACAGGCATGCACCATGCCCAGCTAATTTTTGTATTTTTTTGTGGAGATGAGGTTTTGCCATGTTCCCCAGGTTGGTCCCAAACTCCTGAGCTCAAGTTATCCGCCCTCTTTTGCCTCCCAGAGTGCTTGGATTACAGGCATAAGCTACTGCACCCAGCAGAATTTTCAAATGTCTTGCATTGCTTTAGAAATTCTGAAGGATAAATGGTGCTGATTTGGTCCTTTTGCTTTATCAACACTAGTTCTGTTCCTGTCTGTGTGGAATTTTAGTTTATGAAGAGTGTATTGTTGTTCCGCACATAATTAACACAGTAAAATATATATAGTATTAGGTGCTTAGTGTTTTACATATATTATTGCAATAAATCCTTACAATAACCTCAGTGAGATATGGCTATTTTATTTATTTATTTTTGAAACAGAGTCTCGCTCTGTTGCCCAAGCTAGAGTGCAGTGGCGTGATCTCGGCTCACTGCAACCTCTGCCTCCTGGGTTCAAACGATTCTCCTGCCTCAGCCTCCCGGGTAGCTGGGATTACAGGCGCATGCCGCCATGCCTGGCTACCTTTTGTTTTTTTTTTTTTGAGACAGAGTCTCGCTCTGTCACCCAGGCTGGAGTGCAGTGGCGCGATCTCGGCTCACTGCAAGCTCCGCCTCCCGGGTTCACGCCATTCTCCTGCCTCAGCCTCTCCGAGTATTTGGGACTACAGGCGCCCGCCACCACACCCGGCTAATTTTTTGTATTTTTAGTAGAGACAGGGTTTCACCGTGGTCTCGATCTCCTGACCTCGTGATCCGCCCACCTCGGCCTCCCAAAGTGCTGGGATTACAAGCGTGAGCCACCGCGCCCGGCCCTGGCTACTTTTTTGTATTTTAGTAGAGATGGGGTTTCACCGTGTTGCCCAGACTGGTTGCGAACTCATGAGTTCAGGCAGTCCACCCACTTTGGCCTCCTGAAGTGCTGGGATTACAGGCATGAGCCACCGTGCCCGACCAGATGTGGCTATTAATAATTGCATTTTACAAATGAGGAAAATAAGGCTTAGAGACATTACTTCTCATTGAGTAATGGCAAAATTGAACTTGGGTATATCTGACTCCAGAGTCTCACTCCTAACCATTATACCAGCTGCCCTTTGTTATGCTATACCACTTCTTAGATTGGTTTCACATTACAGTTTACCCTTGAACAGCAAGTGCAGTTTGAACTGCACGAGTCAGTTATATGCAGATACTTTTCAACCAAATGAGGATCGAAAATATAGTGTTTGCAGGATGCGAAGCCACCCATATGGAGGACCAACTGGGGACTTGGGTGTGGGCAGATTTTGGTATAGGCAGACACCCTGGAACCAATCCCTTGCGTGTACCAATGGACAACTGCATTTTTAGCCTTGTAGTAATCTCCCAGTTAAGCACAGGTAGATTATTCACACAGGGTTTATGCCCTTGGTCCATTTTTTTCACCAGCCTTGTCTTGGCTGTGACACCTATCATGCTTCCCTTTCTGGTTCTCCATCCAGGGTGGGCCATGTACAACTCATTTTTTGTACCACTTCAGTTGTTTCTACTCTTGCCTCCTTTCTCTACACAGTGGAATCTGTCTTTGGCTGACTTGAGAAGAATAATTTGCTTGTCTCAATAACCTCCCTGTCTTCATTAACTAGAAAATGATTGATAGTTTAGATCAAGATAGTTGCTTGATTTAATGTTTCAAGTAAAACTTTCTGTAATGGTAGACAGCTGACAATCATGTATTCTCACATAGGACTTTGGGCTTCCATGAGGCACTTTAAAATCAAATCCAACCGGGCACAGTAGCTCATGCCTATAATCCCAGCACTTTGGGAGGCTGAGACGGGCAGATCACCTGAGGTCAGGAGTTCGAGACCAGCCTAACCAACATGGCAAAACCCCATCTCTACTGAAAATACAAAAATTAGCCAGGCGTGGTGGCGCACACTTGTAATCTCAGCTATTTGGAGGCTGAGGCAGGAAAATTGCTTGAACCCGGGAGGTGGAGGTTGTAGTGAGCTGAGATTGCACCATTGCACTCCAGCCTGGGTGACAGAGTGAGACTCCCTCTCAATAAATAAATAAATAAATAAAGTAAAAAATAAAATGAGAGATCACCAATTCTATTCTTTATTTTTAAGTTCACATTTTGCCACCAAAAATAGGCGAGGGATTATGTGGGTCAGTAACATTCATAGTTATTGTTAGAGGAAATCTTTGGGCTTGTGATTTTTAGTTCTTTAAGCATCCTTTCATACTTTTAATTAGAAGGGATGTTTAAGAGTTACTTGAACCTGTCCTTTAGAGGAGTGTCTGCTCAGTTGTTAACATTAAAAAATTGCTAGCCAAAGACTGGGATAGGGGAGGTGAACTAACAGTTGTTGAGACCAGTTTATGTGCTTGGCATTTTACATACATTATCTTTTTAAAAATTGCTCATGTCTAGTCAAAGGAGAACGTAGGGGAAAAGGGTAGTTAAAAGAAAATGGTAAATGAGAGAAAATCCTCTCATATATATTTCCATAGGATTTACAAGACCAGCTAGAGGATATGATGGAAGATGCAAATGAAATCCAAGAAGCACTGAGTCGCAGTTATGGCACCCCAGAACTGGATGAAGATGATTTAGAAGCAGGTAAGTTATGAGAAAAGTAATGTATATTTAGTTTTGGAGTCCAAAAGGAACAGCTGCCTGGGACCTTTTCCCAAATGCTAGTGAAAATTTCTATCAGGATTTCCTGAAGGTTAGTTTATGGTACAGTCCCTGGGCAAAGAGCTTGTGAGGCAGCCACATCAGATTGCATACTCCACCAACAACAGTGGGATGGATCAACTCTGAAGGAAGTCCAGGTACAGGCTGACCTGGTGCTTGGTATCTGTAAGTGTCCTCCACATGGCCTTTCCTTGCTGTATTCCTTTTGATTTTGTTCTCCCTATTTTCCTAGTTGGAGTCCTCTCCCTCAGAACAGCAAAACCAATTAAGAAACAATAATTAGGGCCAGGTGCCCTAATCCCAGCACTTTGGGAGGCCAAGGTAGGTGGATCCACTCAAGCCCAGGAGTTCGAGACCTGGCTGAGCAATATGGCGTGACCTTGTCTCTATAAAAAATACAAAAATTACCCAGGCATGGTGGTATGCGCCTGTGGTCCTAGCTACTCAGGAGGCTGAGGTGGAAGGATCGCTTGATCCCAGGAGGTAGAGGTTCCAGTGAGCCGAGATTGCACCACTGCAGCCTGGGCAACAGAGTGAGACCTTCTCTCAAAAACAAAGAAAAAAAAAAGAATAGTTGGCAAATACTTAGTGTGCATCTACTCTATGCCAGGTACTCTACTAGGTGGTGGGAATTTAGCACCGAATAAAAATGCAGTCCCTACATTCATGAAGCTTCTCTAGCAGTGGAAGACATAAATGGTTTGCTTCAAGTAATTAATTACTAGACCACAGACTATAGGGAAGAAGTATGGGGTAGCATGGGAGCACATACTAAGGGACTCTAACCTAGTTAGTAGTGGGAGAGAGGCATGGGACCTGAAGGATGAGTAGGGGATAGCATGAAAAAATGAGAAGGGTTGTCGAATGGCCTCAGGGAGAACAGTCTGGAAGTTATTGCGATAGCCATTTAAGAGATGATGGTGGCCGAGACTAGTTAGGGTGATGGTAGCAGAAACAGACAGAAGTGGACAGATTGAAGATGTCTTAGAAAATTGAGTGGACAAGACTTAATGATTGACCGGATGTGGAAGAAGTGGGAGGTGTCAAGGGTGGCTGTCAGTTTCTAGCATGAGTAACTGGGTAGATGACAGAACCATTCCACACTGGATTTCTATTGTGTGATTCCCCTGTTACATTACTGCTGCTGCTTTCCCGCTCTCTCCATGGTCTATTTTTGCCTACAACCTTTTATTTTTTTTCCATTTATTTCTTTATTTTTTAATTTCCTATCTTCAATTGCCCCTGGTGAGTCTCTACCTGCTATTGTCATTCCTCTTGGCCACTTCCAACTCATTTTACCACAGACTTATTTTTGGAGTCTGATTTCATGTAATGGTCACACAGCATACAACAATCTCATGCCCTCTTCACTGCCTTCTTTCAGGTCCATCGATAAATGAGAGAAATTATTAGCTGCCAGTTTTCTTGGTTACATTTTTTTTAAATGTTGACTGTTTCAATCTCAGAGTTGGATGCACTGGGTGATGAGCTTCTGGCTGATGAAGACAGTTCTTATTTGGATGAGGCAGCATCTGCACCTGCAATTCCAGAAGGTGTTCCCACTGATACAAAAAACAAGGTGAAAGCTTTTTCTGTTTATATTTCAATGCAAAATAGCAAAGGCTTTATGCTTGACCATAAGTCTGGGAATCTAAAAGGTAGTCTTACACAAGAACAAAGAAAGACAGTCCTGGTCATTATTTTGTGAACCCTTGAAGGTCCAGTTTTTCTGCATTGGATGATGAACTGACTGCATAAACACTGTCACTGAGGTTCAGGAATATTTTTATACAATGACAATTTGTGTAACATACATAATCACCCTTCTTGTGAGCTGGCACTGGGTACCACTGATGGGTCTTAGACATTTCCTGTAAAAGCGTAAGCAACACATGCATGAGACTTGCTAGGCAGCAGTGAAAAAGTCTCACTCTCCATACACACCAGTTAATTACTGACTGGATTTTTAATTTTATTTTCCTTTCTTTTTCTTTTTTTTTTTTTTCCTGTACACACAGGAGTTTAGAATGGGTGGATTTTCTAAACTATGGATTAATAATTTAAGCATAAAATTTAATGTAGAAAGATTCTAGTTTAAGGCAAAAGAATCAGAACACCTGACACTAAGTATGACTAATTACTTAGCTATTGTAAGCTTTTCTTTTCCTTGCATCTGTAAAATGCAGATAATTACAAGTATCTCACATAATTGTTGTGCAAGCAAATTAGATCTTGTATGTAAAGGACTTTGCAAACTTAAAGCTCTGTCCAAATCTACATGATTGTCTTTTTTTTTTGAGACAGAGACTCATTCTGTCACTCAGGCTGGAGTGCAGTGGCATGATCTCAGCTCACTGCAACCTCCGCCCCCCTGGTTCAAGCAATCCTCGTGCCTCAGCCACCCCAGGTAGCTGGGATTACAGGTGTGCGCCAACATGCCTGGCTAATTTTTGTATTTTTAGTAGAGACGAGGTTTCACCATGTTGGCCAGACTGGTGTCAAACTCCTGGTCTCAAGTGATCTGCCTGCCTCAGCCTTCCAAAGTGCTGGGATTACAGGCATGAGCCACTAATAATGACAACCAGGCTGGGCAAGGTGTGGCTTTGAGCAAAATAGCAGAAATTTATGTCTTCTTTTTGAACCTCATCAGTTTTTCCTGCCTGTAAAATGTGAGAGCAAAGGGCAGGGAGCAGGTAATTTCTTCGGTCCATTATTACTGGTTTCTGTGAGTATGCATCTTCCTCTATTGTATCCTTCCCTTCTCTGTTGAGCCTGGGATAGTCTTGCCTTTCTGAACTGCCCACTCCTCCCCGACCTCTCTGGCAACTTCAAGGTCCCAGGTCCATGGGTTGCTTTTTCTCAGCAACCCATGAAATAATTTTTATTAACACTACCATAGCCCACCTTGTTAATTTCCTAGTAACAAGTCCCTGAAGCGGCCGGGCGCGGTGGCTCAAGCCTGTAATCCCAGCACTTTGGGAGGCTGAGGCGGGCGGATCACAAGGTCAAGAGATCGAGACCATCCTGGCCAACATGGTGAAACCCCGTCTCTACTAAAAATACAAAAAATTAGCCGGGCGTGATGGCAGGCTCCTGTAATCCCAGCTACTTGGGAGGCTGAGGCAGGAGAATCGCTTGAAGCCAGGAGGCGGAGCTTGCAGTGAGCCGAGGTCATGCCATTGCACCACTCCAGCCTGGGCAAAAAGAGTGAAACTCCGTCTCAAAAAAAAAAAAAAAGTCCCTGAAGCATCAATGTTATTTCCACTTTGAGAAGGTCACAGATTCCTGAGTTATATATGCTATGGATATATGGCAGTTTTGTTGTTGTTGTTTTATCTTTTTGAGATGGAGTCTCGCTCTGTCACCCAGGCTGGAGTGCAGTGGCACAATCTCAGCTCACTGCAGCCTCCACCCCCGGGTTCAAGCAATCCTCCCACCTCAGCCTCCCAAGTAGCTGAGATTACAGGCATGCTTCACTACACCTGGCTAATTTTTTTGTTTTTAGTAGAGATGGGATTTCACTATGTTGGTCAGGCTGGCCTCGATCTCCTGACCTCAAATGATCCACCTGCTTCAGCCTTCCAAAGTGCTGGGATTACAGGCGTGAGCCACCGCGCCCGGCCTGTTGTTGTTTTTAAAGTAAAGGAATAAAAGAATGGCTACTCCATAGGCAGAGCAGCCCTGGTGTTTTCATTGATAGTGATGTCGCTGCCTATGATTATAGTAAAGCATGATATGGAAGTGACTGCCTATCCAAGGGCACTGCTCCTTCAAGGATTTGGGAGGCTAAGAAAGGTATTGGTCCACATTAGGGATCAGAGTGAAAATGCAAATCTGGAGGCAAGGACCCACTCCTCAACCTTTCCTTTTTGACCCTCCTAGCCTCCTTTTCCCCTTTCCAGGTTTACTCTTAGATTTCTCTTTCTCCCTCTTTCACTCTCTTTCCCCTGTGGAGGAGTCCCCTTTTGGCCCTTTCTAGTTCTCTTCTTGATTCATCACTTCCTCCTTTACCTTTCATGAAAAAGCTTGTTCTCATCTTATGAGTGCAATTTTGGTTTTGATTGATTAAATACTTGGAAATGAGTTTTAACTATTAAATGTTTGTAATCCTTTTTTTTTTTTTTATCAAATAGAAAAATAGTGGCACTAAACATTGCTTCCTTTTTACAGGATGGAGTTCTGGTGGATGAATTTGGATTGCCACAGATCCCTGCTTCATAGATTTGCATCATTCAAGTGTATCTTGTAAAACAAACACATACTATGGGACTAGGAAATATTTATCTTTCCAAATTTGCCATAACAGATTTAGGTTTCTTTCCTTTCTTTGAAGGAAAGTTTAATTACATTGCTCTTTTATTTTTTCCATTAAGAGACTCATTGCTTGGGAAATGCTTTCTTCGTACTAAAATTTGATTCCTTTTTTTCTTATGAAAAACGAACTCAGTTTAAAAGTATTTTTAGCTCGTATGACTTGTTTTCATTCATTAATAATAATTTGAAATAAAACTAAGGAAATGGAATCTTAAAAGTCTATGACAGTGTAACTCTACAGTCTCAAAATGACCTGATAAATTGATAAGACAAAGATGAGATTATTGGGGCTGTTCATATTATGATTCAGAATCATTTTCTATTGTGGTATTATAGGTTGGTTAAAGTGATGGCCTTTTTGATGGGTTTTGTTGTGTCTTGTGAACAAGTCTTACTGTGTCCATTATTGGAATGGAATTATCACTACTGTATCATGAGTGGGTATTTTGATTCTATGGTTCCCTCAGTATTACATCTTGACTTGTAATCAATAATGAATATTTCTTGATATTTAATGTATAGGACATTTATTTATACTCAATAAATATTTTTCAAAAGGATATAATTTTAATAATATCAGTTCAGCTTAAAACCTCTACTGCGGAAACCAAATTTAATAGAATTTTAATGTCATTTCAGCCTATAACTCCACTACAGAAACCAAATTAACCAGTAGCATTGTGAGGAAAGAGCAAGGAACAATCTGGGCTTGGGCCCTGGGTCTACCATTTACTAACTACTGAGTAGTCTATTCAACTTCTCTAACCTGCTGTTTCCTTATTAGTAAAATCATGCTTAACTCACAGAGCTTTTGTGAGGAATAACTGAGGTAATGGTCATAAGTACCTTGTTAACTGCAAGGGGCTATTCTTATATGAGGGATTGTTAACAATAAAAAAGAAACTGCTTCATTCTTTTCTTGGAAGGTGCCTGGAGTACTACAGCAAGTTCAAACTCCTGCCCAATTTCAGGGTCTTTAATGATCCTGTCCCCCCTTCCTCACTCAACTTGTTGCCAACAGCATTCCCCCTCCCGCCTAGCTGGGTGCCTCACGGTGCCATGTGCACCTGACTCTCATGTGTCTGCAGATCAAACCAATAAACATTTAGGAACACCAGCTTTGTAGAAGTCTCTGTACCAGCCGAGGGGTTACCAAGTTCCTCACTTCAGGAGTTCTTGTCTAGTTACAAGTGGGGATGAGATAACATATGTCACCCTCTCCCATCTCCAACCTCATCTTCTCAAGAAGCCTTCCACAGGGAGCAAACATTACAGTATTCATCATTACCTTCTTGAAACCTTTCTTGGCTTTTCTATGAGTTCTGAGTTTTCTTCTAATCTGGCCCACTTATTCTCTTATATGGATACCTCTTAGCCCCTTGAATATTTCTTCCATTAGAGTTCCAATCTGTATTCTCCTTGAGAAATCTCACACCCATGATATCAACTATTACCTATGCACTAATGACTCAAAATGACTGTCTCTAGCCTAGACTTCTTATCCTTATTTTCAATTCTGGGCATTTCCACTTAAATGCCTCATCGTTACCTAGAATCTAACATATCCAAATTAAGCTCATTATCTTGGGGTTCACTGTCAGCAAACATTTCTCTTTGATTTCTTGTCTTGCTTAGTGTTACCAGTGACTCATATATTGCCCATTTTAGTGGGTGATATTTAGCCCTTTAGCTAGACCACATTAGTGCATCGGTTACGAGTGAGCAATCATTCTACCTAAATCTCTACTCTCTTGGCTTTTGTGACAGTACTCTCCGGTTCTCCTGTTCCTCTAACTATTCCCTCTGAAGCTTCTTTCTGAAATCCTCAACTCTATAACTGTAATATTACTGCTCCTCTGGATTCTAGCTTTTACCCCCCAGACTTCTTTCTCTGTTTACTTATATTTAGTGATCTCAGCTATTCTCATGGCTTTAACTGCTAAGTTCCAAATCTATACTTCTATCCCTGAACTTGCCCCTGAGTTTCAGGATCTTATTTATATCCAGCTGTTTGCCTAACAATTATTTGGATGTTCCAGAAGCCCACAAGCACCTCACATTCAAATGGCTGAAACAGCCTATCACCTTTCCTCAGACCTGAATCTCCTGCTTCTGATTTCCCTGTCTCATGATGGGAGCTGTGAGACAGGGAAACCATTGTCTCACGATGGGAGGCTGTCAGGCTAATGGAACTATTATTCTCCTATCATTCAAAAGAGAAAGCGCTTGAGTTGTCCTTGATGCCTACATTTTGCCTACACAGTCAATTATCCTTAAACCCTAATCCCTGTTTCTCAAATCTAACTCCTCCTCTCCTCTTAACTCTCCCTGGCCTAGATGTCTCTCACATAGTCTTTTGGAATGTCTTCTCTTCTCGCATAGTTTCACTTCCTTGAGTACACTGATCACATATAGCTACTCTTACCTTTCTAAAATGCAAATCTGACTTAAATTCTTTAATGTTCTCTAATACTTCCACCAGGGCATAAAAAACTGCCAATGACCTGGCCTCTGCCTATCCGTAATGGTTTATTGCCTAGTCTTTTCAGAAAGCATTTCCTTTCTTTCAAGGGAACTGCTCCCCCATTTCAACTGTGCGATTATTAGGAACATGCCAATTTTATAGTAGTACTGTCCTTACCCTTCCGAGCTATGGAAGTGTGTATGTGATCACGCTGTGTCTATCAGAGTCCATAACTCAGATTTTCTTTTTTTTTTTTTTTTTTTTTTTTTTTGAGTCGGAGTCTTGCTCTGTCACCCAGGCTGGAGTGCAGTGGCGCAGTCTCGGCTCACTGCAAACTCCGCCTCCCGGGTTCACGCCACCACGCCCGGCTAATTTTTTGTATTTTTAGTAGAGACGGGGTTTCACTGTGGTCTCGATCTCCTGACCTCGTGATCCACCCGCCTCGGCCTCCCAAAGTGCTGGGATTACAAGCGTGAGCCACCGCGCCCGGCCTCATAACTCAGATTTTCTAAATTGAAAGTAGGGGAAGGCCGGGCACGGTGGCTCACGCTTGTAATCCCAGCACTTTGGGAGGCCGAGGCGGGCGGATCACGAGGTCAGGAGATCGAGACCACGGTGAAACCCCGTCTCTACCAAAAATACAAAAAATTAGCCGGGCGTGGTGGCGGGCACCTGTAGTCCCAGCTACTCGGAGAGGCTGAGGCAGGAGAATGGCGTGAACCCGGGAGGCGGAGCTTGCAGTGAGCCGAGATGGCGCCACTGCACTCCAGCCTGGGTGACAGAGCAAGACTCCATCTCAAAAAAAAAAAAAAAAAAAAAAAAAAAGAAAGTAGGGGAAATGCTTTTTCCCTTTTTTTTTTTTTTTTTTTTTAATTCTTTTGCTCTGTCAGTATGAGAGATTGAAGCCAGAGGGGAGCCAAGATGAGAGACAGAATGAAAGATGTCCATGGCACTCAGCTCTGAATTCTGATCCTTGACATTCCAAGTCTCTACAACTCTTTGTTCTGTGAGGTATTTAAGGATTCTGCAAATAAACTTAACCCCCTTTTCTGCTTAAAGTAGTTGGCATTGGGTTCCCGTCACTTGCCAGTAAGAGACAGAATACTTGCTTTGCAGCTTGTGTCATGTCACACTTTTCAATTTTGTGATCTAGTAATTGTTCTGCGTCTAGTCCCCTCACATCCACCATACAACCATGATTCCTTGCCTCTGTTCATGGTTTCTCCTACCTGAAGCTTCTTTATGTCTTTTATATCTGCTAATTCTTCCTGTATTGGGGAAAGGCCAAAGGGCATGCCCTGGTTTGCGTCAATACCAGTGAATTAAAGGAAAATGGAAGGAATGAGTCCTGTATTAGAAAGCCTTAGGTACCATAAAGCCTGTGATCATCACTCCTGTAGCTACCACCAGACAACCTCGCTGGTCAATATTTCACCTGTTAACTATTAGGAAAGAGCAGAATTAAGTGCAGGGGGTCCTAGGTTTTAATCTGTCAGTTCTGAGAGTTTAGCAGGAATGGGGAAGGAGATTGACATGATTCTGTATAGAAAAAGTTTGGCACTTCTATCATCCATATCCCTTAGCTTTCCTTTTGTGTTTTCTTATAGTTATGTCACCAAGGGAGTTATTAAAAATATTGATGTCTGGGTCCTACCCCCATAGATTCTGATATAATAGATCTGGATACAGTGTGGGCATTTGGATTTTTAAAAGCTCCCCAAGTACTTAAGTGTATCCAAAGTTAACTGCTGCTCTGTGGTGCCTGATCAGTCTGAACCTATTTTCATGGTTAAGCATTCTGTACTGTTACCATCAATTAATGCAGTGAAGGAGTAGGCAATGATTGCCCTAAGGTAAAGTTTTTTGTCCATGGAATGAATTGGGAAGTACTCCCTCCTCCTGTACTTTTTGGAAGAGTTTGTGAAGGATTAGTGTTCATTCTTCCTTGAACATTTGGTAGAATCATTTGGGCTTGGGCTTTTCTTTATGGGAAGTTTTTAAAATTACTGATTCAGTCTCTACTTGTTACAGGTGTATTCAGATGTTCTATTTGTTCTTGAGTAGTCTGTGTCTTCCTAGGAATTTTTCCACTTCATCTAAGTAATCTAATTTGGTTGGCATACAGTTGTTCATAGTAGTCCCTTTTGATCCTTTTTATTTCTGTAATGTGGGTAGTAATGCCTACGTTTTCATCCATCATTTTAGTAATTTCAGTTTTTCTCCTTTTTTCTTGATTATTCTCTCTAAATATTTTTATCACTTTGGTTCAATGAACTGTTGATTTTTTTCTGTTCTTTTTCTATTTCAATAATTTCTGGTCTTTTATTATTTCTTTCCTTCTACATGCTTTGGTTTAGTTTGTTTGCTCTTCTTTTTCTTTTTTCCTTTTTTTTAAATTTTTTTTGAGACAGGGCCTCACTCTACTGCCCAGGCTGGAGTGCAGTGGTACAATCATAGCTCACTGCAATCTCAGCCTCCCAGATTCAAGCAGTCCTCCCCACTCAGCCTCCCTAGTAGCTGGAACTACAGACATGTGCTATCAAGCCCAGCTAATTTTTTTTTCAATTTTTAGTAGGGATGGGGCATCACTACGTTGCCCAGGCTAGTCTGAAACGCCTAGCCTCAAGCGATCCTCTCGCCTTGGCCTCCCAAAGTGCTGGGATTACAGGTATGAACTACCCCCACCCCAGCCCTGTTATTCTTTTTCCAATTTCTTAAGGTGGAAGTTTAGGCTGTTGATTTGCGATTTTTCTTCTTTTTTATTAATAAACTTTATTTTTTTAGAGTTTTGGGTTCACAGCAAATTGAGTGGAAAACACAGAGAGCTCCCATATAACACACAACCTTCCCACTATCAGCTTCCCTCACCACAGTGGTACGTTGCAATCAGTGAATCTACACTGACACATTATTATCACACGAAGTCTATAGTTTACATTAGGGTTCACTCTTGATGTACATTCTATGGGGTTTTTTGTTGTTTTTTGCTTGAGATGGGGTCTCACTGTGTTACCCAGGCTGGAGTGCAGTGGCATGATCTCAGCTCACCGCAACCTCCGCCTCCCGGGCTCAAGTGATCCCACCTCAGCTTCCTGAGTAGCTGGGACCTCAGGCGCATGCTACCATGCCCAGCTAATTTTTGTATTTTTAGTAGAGATGGGGTTTCACCACGTTACCCAGGCTGGTCTTGAACTCCTGGGCTCAGGCGATCCACCTGCCTTGGCCTCCCAAAGTGCTCGGATTACAGGCATGAGCCACCATGCTAGTGATTCTATGGGTTTTAACAAATATAATGACATGTATCCCCCATTGTAGTATCATGCAGAATAGTTCACTGCCCTAGCAATAGTTCACTGCCCTAGCAGTCCTCTGTACTCTGCCTATTCATCCTTCTCTCCCCTTTAACTCCTGTCAACCACTGATCTTTTTACTGTCTCTATAATTTTGCCTTTTCCAGACTGTTATATAGTTGGAATCAAACAGTAAATAGTCTTTTCAGATTGCCTTCTTTCACTTACCAATATGCATTTAAGTTTTCTCCATGTCTTTTCATGGCTTGATAGTTCATATGGATTTGGGATTTTTTGTCTTGTTTTGTGTTTTTGAGACAGGATCTCGCTCTGTCACCCAGGCTGGAGTGCTGTGGTGCAATCTTGGCTCACTGCAGCCTCCGCCTCCTGGGCTCAAGTGATCCTCCCACTTCAGCCTCCTGTGTAACTGGGACTACAGGTATGCACCACCAAGCTTGACTAATTTTTGTATTTTTGGTAGAGACTGGGTTTCACCATGTTGCCCAGGCTGGTCTCGAACTCCTGGACTCAAGCGATCCACCTGCTTTGGCCTCCCAAAGTGCTGAGATTACAGGCATGAGCCACCATGCCTGGTCTTTGGGTATTTTTTGTTTGTTTGTTTTTTGATAGTATCTCGCTATGTTGCCCAGGTTGGGCTTGAACTCACCTGGGCTCAGACAATCCTCCTGCCTCAGCCTCCCAAGTATCTGAGACTACAGGTAAACACCAACATGCTGGCTTCATTTGTTTTGGGCACTGAATAATATTCCATTATCTGGAGTTCTTTTTCAAATATAAGTGTTTACAGCTATATATTTCTGAGTACAGCTTTCACCACTTGCCATAAGCTTTAGTATGTTGCATGAAATAGTTTGTATAGGAAAGGCAAGATAAATGCTTGCTTACTTTCATTTATTCACAAGTTTTGAAAATAATGAGTAGATTCTGTAGAGTGCCAATTATGAATTTGCTTTCAGTTCTACATTTTTCGTTTTTGCTTGCTCTGTGAAATGGATTTGGGCCTTTTATTTATTCTTTGCCAGCTGGCAGATACTAAACCTTGTCAGCAGAGGGCACTGGAGAGATACTGCAGGAGGAAAAGGGTTTTGGCTCCTGTTTCTGATTTCAGTGGGGCAGGCTTCTGTAGTCTGGGCAATTTCTTCAATGGCTTCTGCAATGCGCTGGCTTCTTCAGTGCCTGGCTATCGCACTGTATCGCACCAGTTGTCAGAAACTTCTCCTAGCACTGTATCGCTTCTGACAACTGTATCGCACCAGTTGTCAGAAACTTCTCCTAGCACTCCCCGCAGATGGTTTGTAGTAGAGTACCTCTGGTGAGACACCTCCCCAAGAATGGCTTCAACCAGCACTCCATAAGAAAAATGTCTGGCAACTTCCATGCCATCCAGTGAGCCACAGGTCTTTTCTCTAACAAGGTCTGCATGCCAGCTCTGGTCTCGGCTTTTCTTTGACACTCTTACCTCAGCCCTAGCTGCTCCTTATATATGCTAATCCTGTTTTGGAATTATCTTGCTTCTTTACTAGCCAATCCATTATTATTCCAACTCCCTATTATACTTAATAAATCTTTAAATCAAACTTTTCTTATTAAAAAAATGTAATTCCTATTCAAAAAGTGGGGTTCGTCTCTCCTGATTGGACCCAGACTGATACACCTGGTAATTTTTAAAGGTGACTATAAAGTTTGATGAGCTAAGCTGTCAAAATTAAGGATTTATGTTCAACAAAGGACAAAATTAATATTTAATGGAATAGAAAACAATTTAAATGTCTAAAACTGACGATTGACACCTGCAATATACAAGAAACCATCAGGAAGGAAAATGGGCAGTGGATATGGATAAGCAGTTTTAAAAGGAGGAAACTCAAAAGACCATCAATAAATGTTTGGGCCAGCACGGTGGCTCACGCATGTAATCCCAACACTTTGGGAGGCCTAGGCGGGTGGATCACCTGAGGTCAGGAGTTCAAGACCAGCCTGGCCAACAGGATGAAACCCCATCTCTACTAAAAATACAAAAATTAGCCGGGCATGGTGGCAGGTGCCTGTAATCCCAGCTACTTGGGAGGCTGAGGCGCAAGAATCGCTTGAACCCCGGAGGCAGAGTTTGCAGTGAGCCGAGATGGTGCCACTTCACTCCAGCCTGGGCGACAGAGTGATAAGATTCCTTTTCTTTTTCTTTTTTTTTTTTTTTTTGAGACGGAGTCTGGCTCTGTCGCCCAGGTTGGAGTGTAGTGGCGCCATCTCGGCTCACTGCAAGCTCCGCCTCCCGGGTTCACGCCATTCTCCTGCCTCAGCCTCTCCGAGTAGCTGGGACTACAGGCGCCTGCCACCACGCCCGGCTAATTTTTTTGTATTTTTAGTAGAGACGGGGTTTCACCGTGGTCTCGATCTCCTGACCTCGTGATCCGCCCGCCTCGGCCTCCCAAAGTGCTGGGATTACAAGCGTGAGCCACCGCGCCCGGCGATTCCTTTTATTTTTCAAACCAATGGGGTTGTGTCTGTTGTCCCCCTTGGTCCCCAGGGGTGGGGGGCCCTTGGAAGGCAGGGTGGTGTCGGGGGGCTGAGGGGCAGGCTGAATGTGTGTGGGTGTGGGTGTGTGTGTGGAGTGTGGGTGTGTGTTTCCATGGTAGGACTCCAGTCCCAGCTGCTGCCTAGGCTCCTGTGGGTCCGACCGGGATCCCCCTCCCCTGTCCACCTTCCCCAACAGGGCTATAGTTTAAGGGTGTCCCAGGCCTTGGCTGGTTGGCTGGGCCCAGCTCCTGGGGGCTGGGCAGGGCAGGGCAGGGCTGGGTCCACTTCCATTGTTAGCAGTTGTTTGCGGAATTTTCTCTTTAACCATTCCTGTCTTTTTGTTCTCGCCCAGAGTGGGTGGTTTTTTGTTGTTGTTTCAGATTTTCATGTGAAGGCAGAGAGTTTTTTTTCTTTTTTAACTCCCCATCCCCCTATGCGGGGTGTCATTTCACCATCCACATCCACATCCTTGTTTGCGTTTCTGGCCCTCTTCTTCCCTGCCTCTCCTCTGCCTCCCCAACCCCCGCCTACCTACTGCTCCCAGGGGTCTCTCCAGGGGCAGGGGGATTTCAGGAGATGGGGTGGGGGCCAGCCCCTACTGGACCCTTGTAATCTGATTTGGAAACCACCCCCATGATGGGACCAGCAGCCCCGCCGGCCCACTGGGGGTCCCTCTTAACATCTGCTTGTTGTGGGGGTCAGTGCCAGGGTCTGGCTGGGGTCTTGGCACTGTCTTCCTGGCCGGGGCCTGGCACCTTAGCCCCCAGCCGGCCCGAGTGGGGGATATCGACACCCCCAGCTAAAGCACAAGCACCTTAGTCAACCCTCCTCTCCCCCTGCCTCCTGGCCTGCCACCCCACCCCAGTGTTCACCCCAAAGCACAATGCCCTGGTCACTTGGCAAGCGGCTGGGCCTGACGGAGGCCGAGGGGCAGACCGGGGCTCCAGCCAGACCCCCGAAAGGAAGCAGGTGCCCCACTTCCAGGCCTTAGTTGGAGCTGGGGTCCAGCTCCTGGGCCTGGGGTCTTCTCACCCCCACCCCCTTGTCCTGGGTAGGCCTCTGCCTGCCCCTCTCTGCCTTTTCCTCGGGTGTCCCTCGAGCCCCTGCGGCACTGGTTGGGTGGCAGAGCCCACTTGTTTCAGGGACCCCAGGAGGTGCTCCCGGGACTGTGTGTGGGTCTGGGGGGTGGGGAGAAGGGTCGGGCAGGGGGTGCAGGGGAGCAAACTCCCCACCAGGAAAGCCAAAGATAGGGTTGTGCCTTACCCCAGGAGCCACCCCTGTGCCCCCCTTGCCCTGCCGTTCACCCTCCACCCCTCCCCCCGGGCGGCCTGCTGCTTTTTCCTTCTCTTCCTCCCCTGCCCTGCCCTGAGCTGCATGGTTCCCCCACCCTGGGCAGCCAGGAAGGAATCTGAATGGAGAATCACCAACCACCAGAGAAAAAAGACTGTAGGGCCCTCTCCTGCCAACTCCCCTTCCCTGGCCGCCCACTCACCTACACCTCTTTCACGCAGGACAGGCTGCCCACCCTCTCTCTCCACGTGAAGTGCCAACGCCCTCCCCACCCTGGGCCGAGCCCCCACTCCTCCCTGGGCCCCCAGGTGAGATTGCACATTTAACTACTGTAAGGAGAGGAGCGGCGTTGGCAAATGTGAACCATGAGAATATCAGTGATACTGATGAGAATAAACTAAATGCCTTTGTGTAAAAAAAAAAAAAAAAAAAAAAAAAGTTTGGAGCCAGGCGTGGTGGCTCACGCCTGTAAGCCAAGCACTTCAGGAGGCCAAAGCGGCAGGATCGCTTGAAGCCAGGAGTTGGAGACTAGCCTGGGCAACATGGCGAAACCCGTCTCTACTAAAAATAGCTGCGCATGGTGGCTCTGCCTGTAGTTCTAGCTACCCGGAAGGCTGAGGCGGGAGGATTAGAGACTGAAGCTATAGTGAGCCATGATCAGACCACTGCACTCAAGCCTGGGTAAGGCAGCAAGACCGTATATCAAAAAAGAAAGAAAGAAAAACCACAATGATTACGCAAGTCGCCGCCCTCCCTCCCGCGATTGTTGCTATTTCCATCCAGCTACTAGTCGCCTCCTCCCGCCCGACACCTGGCGCATCTATCTGACGCCACGAACGCGCCACACAGATTCGGGCTGCGCAATCTCTGTGGCCATCTACACGGCGCGCAGATGCGAATATTCTCGCGGCGCCGGAAGTCCGGAGCACGTGACCTGGTGACAGTGCTGGCTTGGCTGTACAGCTCGATCTAGGTTCTGCGGCACGGGATGGCGGAGGCGCCTCCTGTCTCAGGTATTGTCCCGGCCCGAGCGGGACGGGGCCCCTTTCGGGGAGCGGAAATTGGGTCAGTGACGAAGTTCTAGGGCCTCAGCCACTCATATCGCGAGAGTAGCACATGCTAGGGCGTAGGATAGTGGCTCGGAAGGGCCAAGCCCCGCGCATCGTGCGTATGGAGATCTGTGTCCTCTTGGACTAGGTGGTGAAGCCCAGTAGCTGGGTTTCGGAGGAGAGAGGACTTGTCCCGGCGCTGCGAGTCAGTGTGGGTGCCCTGCCCTCCCACAGGCTGTTTCTGGGGCAGCGGCGCACTGACCTTCGACAGGCGGGCGTCGGCCAGGTCACAGCCCGTGACGGTGGCGGGCTCTTGACGTGTAGGGTGTGGTGTGCTCATACCGCCTGGAGTGGTAGCGTGGGCGCGAGCCGAATTCCAGTAGTTTAGAGTCTCAGCCTGCCACGAACCCCGTGTGACTCAGTCTCAGTTTTCTTATCTGTCAGTTGGGAGTAGTTAATTCCTGTGATGGCCCCCGCCCTGTACTGTACCTATTCCGTAATTGTTCATTCACTCCCCCTCTTGGAGTTGCCTCAGTGTGTAGAGACAGCCTCATTTGTTTGTTGATATAACATCCATTTCCTCAGGGTGTTCCATAGATCAGTGTTTTCCAAATTTGTTGGAGAGCAACCAAAAGAAATATTTTGCATCGCGACCTTAAATATTGTACACTTACATAACTATAAAAGCAAATATAAAAGCGAACCAGAAGTTTCTGGAATCAGTGAGGTTGGTTGGTTTTACAATCAGCAATATATTCTGTTTTCTATTTCGTTTAAAAATATGTCACAGTCCACTGCATTCGTTTGATTTTTATGGTCCACTCTGGAAAACAGGGCAGCAGTTTGCAGAATGGAGTTTGGAAACCATTGGTTTGAATCTTAGCTCTGTCCCCGACCAGCCGTTGGGGCACCAAGAAGACCATATATGTATTTGTATACTGAGTGGCAGGTAAAATGTATTTATTACTATGGTTCTTAGTTTAAAAAGTTGGGGCCGGGCACGGTGGCTCACACCTGTAATCCCAGCACTTTGGGAGGCCTAGGTGGACGGATCACGAGGTCAGGAGGTCGAGACCCTCCTGGCTATCACGGTGAAACCCCGTCTCTACTAAAAATACAAAAAATTAGCCGGGCATGGTGGCACGTGCCTGTAGTCCCAGCTACTCGGGAGGCTGAAGCAGGAGAATCGCTTGAACCCTGGAGGCGGAAGTTGCAGTGAACCGAGATCGTGCCACTGCACCGTGCCGCTGCACTCCAGCCTGGGCGACAGAGTGTGACTCTGTCTCAAAAAAAAAGTTGGAAAACACACTGCATTGGTGTACCCTAGTCTTGATGTGGATATTAAGTCTTCCTTGGGGTTGGAAAACTTTTTGGGCTGGGTATTTCGTTATTCTCCTCACCTAGTCCTTCACCAGATTCTCTAAACTGGATCTATTAATCGTCTCATCCACAGGCTCATTTCTGACTCATTTCTGTACCCTTCAGTGTTTGAAGAAGAATTGGGTGGGGCCTAGTTGTGAGTCATCGTGTTGAACTGTGGTGTTGTGCCCAAGTTATTACCTCCAACCCAGAAAGTATCTAATGAGGCAAAATCTTCTAGTCCAAAGACCTCCTTACTCCTTTTCATGTGCTTTAGTTTGATTTTGCTTTAGTTCCCATTCCATGTTCTTATTTTAGCATCATCTTTAGCCCACACCCTCATCATCAAAGTCTTTAAACGGAAGCCCAGTGCAGAGGATACTTTTCTGCCCTTGAGCAGACTGTGCAATGCCAGCCTTGTCTCTGGACTTTGTAATCTGCCGGTTGGATTTCCCTTTAGTCTGCCCTTCCCACCTGTTGGACACCTACTGTGCTGCTGTGTTATCTTGGATTTAGGGTACCACTTGTATTCTAGCCGTGGTGACTAGACATCCTATTTACTAACTTCCAGCTACTTGAAATAGTGAAATAAAAATAGTGCCTCTGATCTTTGCCATGGCCAGTTTCCTGATCAATGTGTCCTGTTTCCCTTCCTCATGTCTCTTATGGGTTTTTTTCCTGAGGGCTTTGCCTGCTACCTCATGTCTAGTTGAACATATCCTGTATATGAGTACATGCAGCCTTCTCTGGATTCTCTAGTTGCATCAACTCATTACTGCTTAACATGAAACACTCTTTTCCTATCCTTTACTAAGCTTCTGTAGACATCTTTACTGATCTTATTTCTGCCCCTCTTTCTAGTCTCGCTTTTTCAAGCCAGAGAGAACTACGTGATACCCACTGGTCCAATTTAACCATTCTAACCTTTAAATTATCGTATGTTTCCAGAATACCTCTGCCACCTTCTGCATTTGTCTAATCCTCTTGTGATTTTGTGAGGCCCTCCATCCCACCCCCTAGAATTCTGCCTATGTGAAAGCTTTCAGGAAAAATCCTGAATTGGGTGAGAGGTTACTCTATGACCTTTATGATCATTCCATTTTTCACTGTATGTTTCTATGGTACCCACTGCCCAAGCTCTGTTAGTGTAAGAGCGCAGTATCTAATACACATCCTGAGTTGGAACCCCGGGTCTTCCTTGGAATTCCTCTGTGGCCTTGGGCAAGTTCCTACTCTCTCTGTGCTTCAGTTTTCTCATCAGGAATGTCAGGATTAAATGAGTTAATACATGTAAAGTGCTTAGGATAGTGCCTCACACATAATACCTAACAAATGTTAGGTCTTATTATTAAACCTGAAACCCTCAGGCTCTATACTGCACCCATCTATGCTCAAGCCTGTGTGTTTCAGATACTCTGTAGTCCTAACAGCAATGATAGAGTACCATTTTAATCATTTTATGTGTGTTATTAACTTGCTTTACTCTTCACTGCAACTCTTTGATGTAGAGATTGTTACTATCTTCATTACATGTAAGGAAACTGGGGCTAAGTAACTTTCCTGAAGTTACAATAAGTGATAAGTGACTTAAACCCGTGTCTTCCAGGTCTTACCAATTTATAGTATATTCTGTATGCTACACATAGTTCTGACTTTGCTACTAATTTTAGGTCCTTAGGCAAGCCATTTTGTCTTTGTGCTTCAGGGACTGAATTGACTGTACCAAGAAGCATCTTCTGGGGGAACATGAGTGGGTTGAAGGGGAGTATGCTTGATTTTTTCTACTTTGGGATTGTAGACCATATTATAGAGATTATGTATGGAAAACCCAAAATACATTCTTAGAGGAAGGAGATGAAAACTAATACACTTATTAAGTACTATCTATGAAATCATATTTAAATTTCTCAGTAACCATTGAAATAAGTATTGTCATCCTTTACTATAGACAAGGAAACTAAGGCTAAAAGCAGGCACGTGATATCCCTAAGTTCATACAATAAGTTGGACAGGCGGACTTTAACCCATTTTGGCTTAGTCCAAAGCCTGTTTACTTGATATTACACAATGCTACTTTAGCATTTTGAAAGAAGACCACATGGAACCTGATGATTGATATCGCTGAACTGTTAGCTGGCCTTAAATTTTTGTAATAAAATGAATACATGTATACATAGTACTTTATGGCCCAGGTGAACATTTTTACTCAACAACACTTAGCTGTCATTGGCTATTGGTGTTTGGTTTTTGGACATGGAATAATGATTGATTAGTCCTCCACAAGCACCTTGAACCCATCACCTTCACTGGAAACATAGGTCTCACTTAACAGCATATTTTATACAAAGTTCTAAGGAAAATAATTTTTAGATTTGGCTTGGAGTCTATGACTTTCATGGATGAAGCTTAATCTCTTTATTGGCATGTCTATTTTTTATGTCCTAGGTACTTTTAAATTCAATACGGATGCTGCTGAATTCATTCCTCAGGAGAAAAAAAATTCTGGTCTAAATTGTGGGACTCAAAGGAGACTAGACTCTAATAGGATTGGTAGAAGAAATTACAGTTCACCACCTCCCTGTCACCTTTCCAGGCAGGTCCCTTATGATGAAATCTCTGCTGTTCATCAGCATAATTATCATCCTTCAGGAAGCAAACCTAAGAGTCAACAGACGTCTTTCCAGTCCTCTCCTTGTAATAAATCGCCCAAGAGCCATGGCCTTCAGAATCAACCTTGGCAGAAATTGAGGAATGAGAAGCACCATATCAGAGTCAAGAAAGCACAGAGTCTTGCTGAGCAGACCTCAGATACAGCTGGATTAGAGAGCTCGACCAGATCAGAGAGTGGGACAGACCTCAGAGAGCATAGCCCTTCTGAGAGTGAGAAGGAAGTTGTGGGTGCAGATCCCAGGGGAGCAAAACCCAAAAAAGCAACACAGTTTGTATACAGCTATGGTAGAGGACCAAAAGTCAAGGGGAAACTCAAATGTGAATGGAGTAACCGAACAACTCCAAAACCCGAGGATGCTGGACCCGAAAGTACCAAACCTGTGGGGGTTTTCCCCCCTGACTCTTCAGATGCATCCTCTAGAAAAGGAGTATTGGATGGGTATGGAGCCAGACGAAATGAGCAGAGAAGATACCCACAGAAAAGGCCTCCCTGGGAAGTGGAGGGGGCCAGGCCACGACCAGGCAGAAATCCACCAAAACAGGAGGGCCACCGACATACAAATGCAGGACACAGAAACAACATGGGCCCCATTCCAAAGGATAACCTCAATGAAAGACCAGCAAAACCTACCTGTGACAGTGAGAACTTGGCAGTCATCAACAAGTCTTCCAGAAGGGTTGACCAAGAGAAATGCACTGTACGGAGGCAGGATCCTCAAGTAGTATCTCCTTTCCCCCGAGGCAAACAGAACCATGTGCTAAAGAATGTGGAAACGCACACAGGTAAACCTACCTATATAGGTGGAAATATTTTGTTGTCTTTTTAAATTTTTAAATAAGTCATATATTCACATAATTTAGAAAGCAGAAAGTATGAAAAGTTACACTGTAAGAAGTCTCAATCTTTATTCACTGTCTGCCTAAGTTCTACCACCACTTGCTGCTCCCTGCCCCAATAGGTAACCACTTAGTTTTATGCATATCACAAGCAAATACAAATAAGAATTCTTTTTCTTTTCCAAATGAGGAATTTTGTAAGGGTTTTCAAAAATGCAAATACGGGTGGTGTAGATGTCTGGTTACAAGATTTTTTTGAGTTGTGAAACAAGTGGTGGGTGGTAACATCTCTGCTGCCTCTTTTGGTTTCATCCTGCATCATCTCACCTGGTCTGCTTAGTTGTAGCAGTTCCTAACTGGTCTTATCATCTCTTAATTTCTCTCTTTCAGTTCACTTCTTAAACCAGCATCAGAGAGCGATCTTTATGAAACACATATTTTATTTATTTTTTTTTTGAGAGGAGTCTCACTGTTGCCCAGGCTAGAGTGCAGTGGTGCAATCCCAGCTCACTGCAACTCCTCCTGGGTTCAGATGATTCTCCTGCATCAGCCTCCTGAGTAGCTGGGATTACAGGCGCCCGCCACCGTGCCTGGCTGATTTTTGTATTTTTAGTAGAAATGGGGTTTCACCATGTTGGCCAGGCTGGTCTCAAACTCCTGACCTCAGGTGATCCGCCTTGGCTTCCCAAAGTGCTGAGATTACAGGCGTGAGGCACTGCTCCTGGCCTAAAACACACATTAAACTGTGTCACTCCTCTGCTTAATTCCATTTACTGCTTCTGCCTTACTTAACAGTCCCATCTTCTGCTGCCTCAATATCTACCATATTTTATTCCCTGGATTCTACACTTTTTTGTCTTTGCATGCTGTTGCATGTGGCTCCCTCTCTCTAGAATTTCTGTCACTCAGTTCACTGGCGAAGTCTTATTCATTTTTCAAAAGCTACTTTAGGCCAGGCATGGTGGCTCACACCTGTAATTCCTGCACTTGGGGAGGGTGAGGTGAGAGGATCACTTGAACACAGGTGTTCAAGACCAGCCTGGGCAACATAGGGAGACCCTGTCACTACAAAATAATTAAAATAAAAAAATTAGCCAGGCATGTTAGCACATACCTGTAGTCCCAGACACTCAGGAAGCTGGGGTGAGAGAATCACTTGAGCCCAGGAGATCGAGGCTGCAGTGAGCTATTGTACTCCAGCCTGGATGACAGAACAAGACCCTGTTTTGGGCGGGGGGGAAAGTTACTTTAGTCACATGTCCAGGGAACCTTTTCTCACCTCTATTCTCTTACAGCCCTTACACTTATGTCTTTCTCTTATATTTGCATGCTTCTATTACAGAACTTACACTGGAAACCATAATTTATTTATGCTTCATTGTCCTCCACTAGTCCGTAAGCTCCTTAAAAACAGCCACTGTGTATTTCTTTTTTTTTTGTGACCCTGCTGCCCCACACAGCTCTTGAAACATAGTAGGTACTCAGTTCTGACCGTTAAAAAGTTCATCCTTATATTGAACCGAAAGCTTCTTTCCTTTCCTTCCTATACTTTGGTTTAAGTTTTATCCTCTGGAGCAGCATAGCAACTAGTCTCCCTTCTCACAGCTCCCCACCTCCTTATTGCAAATCAGTTTTTTGCAGTATTCGAAGACATCTGTCATTTTGCCCTAAGTGTATATTTCATCAAGCTGAATAGTTTTATTCTGCTAGCTCTCCCTCATGGACCTTCACTATCTTAACCCCTCTCCAGTTTAATGTGAGATACAGCCCAACCCTTGAAGCCACCCACCATCTACCCAGGGCCTGTTTTTACACCAGCCTATAGTTCTAGTTGCTTGCTTCATCGGGGTTGTTCTTGGAACCTCAATGTATACGTGAAGCAAAGCAATGTTATACTACAGTTGTTATTGAATCCTTAAGGCTAGTTAATAATTACCTCTTGCTTTATAGTGAATTATCACAATGTACTGGCTTATGATAACACACATTTATTATGCCACTGTTTCTGTGGGTCAGATGAATGGGTCCTGGTTAGCTGGGTTCTTTGCTCAATGTCTCCAAATTTGGCTAGGGATGTGATCTCATCTGAGGCTCAGGGTTCTCTTTCGATCACTGGTTGTTGGTAGGATTCAGTTCCTTACAGGTGTAGGACTGAGGTTCCTGTTTTCTTGCTGGCTGTTGGCCAGGGGTGTCTCTCTCAGCTCCTAGAGGCCACCTGCATTTCCCTGCCACATGACTGTACACGACATGATAGTTTGCTTCTTTGAGGCCTGCAAGAAAGCAACTGCTGCCACTTCAGATCTGACTTCTGTTTGATTTTCAACTCTTTTAAAATGACTTACTTGATTAAGCCAGGCCCACCCATACTCAAGGGGAGGAGATTATATAGGGTATGCATACCAGGGAGGTGGGAATCTGGAAGACCATCTTAGAATTCTACTTAACAAATCTCTTGGGGCCTTAACATTCTGACATTATTCATATCATTTTTGAGAACACTTCATTCATATTTATTGCGTAAATACTATATACCAAGCACTGTTCTAGGTACAGGGAATACTGATGGAACTTACATTCTGGTAGGGAAGACAGGCAGAAAGCACTTAGATATTTAATATGTCAGGTGGTGATAAGGACTAAAAAGAAATATTAAGAAGGTTAAGAGGACAGAGTGACAAGAGTGCTATTTTACATAGGTTGACCTCTTTGATAAGGAGACATTTGAACAGAGACAAGAATGAAGTACAGAAATGCACCATGTGGCTAGCTTGAGAAAGAGCATTCTAGGCAGAGGGAGGAGCAAATTTAGATGTGGGGAGGGGTATTATAGGCAATGAAGGTGGGGGCAGGAAAGGTGGTCAGAGAAATAGCAAGGGCTGAATCATGTGAGGCCCTTAGATTTGGTTCTGAGTGAGATGAGAGGCTGCTGGAAGGTCCTGGGAAGAGGGATGGCATGATCTTACATTCTAAAATAATCACTTAGGGTCTGGATGTGGCGGCTCACATCTGTAATCCCAGCACTTTGGAAAGCCAAGGCAGAAGGATTGCTTAAGCCCAGGAGTTCAAGACCTGCCTGGACAACTTAATGAGACCCCCATCTCTGCAAAAGGCAAAAAAATAAAAATTAGCTGGACATGGTGGCACATGCCTATAGTCCTAGCTACTCAGGAGGCTGAAGTAGGAGGATCACTTGAGCCCAATGGGTCAAGGCTGCAGTAAGTAGTGATTGTGCCACTGCACTCTACCCCGGGTGACAGAATAAGACCCTGTCTCAAAAAAAAAAAAAATAATAATAATAATAATAGGCTGCTGTGTGGAGAATAGGCTCTAAGAAAGCAACAGGACAAGTTAGGAGGCTATTGCAGTTGTTCAGGTAGGAGATGATGGAGACTTAGACTAGAGTAATAGTCGTGGAAAAGGTAACAATTGGATAGCTTTTGGATGTGTTTGGAAGGAAGATTTTATGCATGAGCAACTTAGAAGAATGGAATTGGCATTTACTGAAGTGTCAAAGCCTAGTAGAGAAAAAGGTGTTTGTCTGTAAAACGTTTCAGTTTGGAATAATTTCAGATTTATAGAAAAGTTGCAAAGATAGTTCAAAGAATTCCCATATATCTTTCACCCAACTTCCTCTAATGTTAACATCTTACTTAACCAGAGTGCCTTTGTTAAAACTAAGAAATTAGCACTGGTATAATCGTATTAAGTAAACTACAGATGTTATTCAGATTTCACCAGTTTTTCTGCCAGTGTCCTTTTTCTGTTTCAGGACCCAATCCACGTTGCATTTAGTCATGTCTCCTGAGTCTCCTACCATCTCTGACAGTTTCTTCATCTTTCCTTTTTGGAAAAGATGTTTTTGCTTTTGTTTTATTTACTTCTTATTCAGGGAAGATTTTTTTTTAATTTGGTTAAATTTCTGTAATCCCAATACTTTGGGAAACCAAGTCGAGGATCACCTGAGCCCAGGAGTTCAAGACCATCCTGGGCAACAGAGGTAGACCCCATCTCTACAAAAACTAACAAAAAAATCAGCCAGGTATAGTGGCACACGCCTGTGGTCCCAGCTACTCAGGATGCTGAGGTGGGAGGATCACTTGGGCCCAGGAGTTTGAAGATGCAGTGAGCCACGATCGTGCCACTGCACTCGAGCCTGAACTTTGGTGACGCCTATAACTTTCACAGAAAGAGGTTATGGAACAGACTAAATATCACTCATTTATTCCTTTATCCATGAATTTAACAAATATTTAATGGAGCACCTAGTATATGCCAGACACTGGAAATACTACACTCAGCGAGGTAGACAAAACTCTCCCTCCTCCTGAGCTTTCAGTCTCAGGGTGTTCTCTATTTCTTTTGACATTAAACTGAACAATCAGAAAGTAAATCTTAGGAGAGCCAATATTATGGAATATTACAATGTGCGCTTTTGAGTCAGATAGTTTGACAAGTTTGAATTTTGACTCTTAAATTTCTAGTTCTGTGACCTTGGATAAATGATCTAACTACATGAAGCCAGTTTCTTCATCTGTAAATGGTACCTATGTTATAGCCTTTTTTTTTTTTTTTTGAGATAGAGTCTTGCTCTGGAGTGCAGTGGTGCAATCTCGGCTCACTGCAACCTCTGCCCACCGGGTTCAAGAGATTCTCCTGCCTCAGCCTCCTTAGTAGCTGGGATTACAGCCACATGCCACCACGCCCAGCTAATTTTTGTATTCTTAGTAGAGATGGGGTTTCACCATGTTGGCCAGGATGGTCTTGATCTCCCGACCTCATGATCTGCCCTCCTTGGCCTCCCAAAGTGCTGGAATTGCAGGTGTAAGCCACCGTGCCCAACCTGTTATAGCCTTTTTGAGAGGACTAAATAATAAGTATGTAATGTGCTTGGAATGTTATATTTAAGGTTAATTTTATTCTTTTAACTTATTTGGACCTGAAAGCAAATAACAATAATATTGTGAAATAAATGCAATGCTAAAAGTATGTACTCAAAAAAGCATATACACACACTCACACTCAGTTTTGAGAGTATCTGGCTGTACTGACATCTAGAAAGACTTTGCTGCAATTGTGTTTGAGGAAAAAAATCTGGAAGTGGGTGAAGGTATTCAGGAATAGATCTGGGAGGATTATTCTGATACTATACACGGTTCTCTATCACAGGATGTTGAGCTCCTGGAGCCAGGGACTGTAACAACACCATGGGGCTTATGGTAGGCACCAAGAATATCTTTGTTAAGTGAATGACTAAAGACTTTGAGGGCAACTGCTAGAGCCATCTCACCACTCATGGGTTGTTGGAACCTGCCCAGACTTGGGCTTCTTATAGCTGACACTACAGCTTCATGAGTCCCTTTCTAACCTAAAATCCATGGATCTGATAGATTTAGAGGATCCTGGAAAACAGAAAATGCAAAGCAAGATCCTGTATTGCCCAGTGGATCCTCAGGCTATGTTACAAGGGGCATTTGGCTACTCTGCTATTTTCCTGGGAATGTTTCCTTAATTGTGGGAATCCCCACCTGAGTGTCTCCTTCCTAAATCCTCTTCCTCAGCAAATTCCTGCCCCTTATTGGCCTCAGTCTGAATAGCCAGCTGCCTTACCCAGAATCAGATATCCCTTAAAATCTCTGCATTTGGATTCTTCTCTTGAATGACTTGCTGATCCTTGGTTGATTAAAGTGAGGAATGGTTTTCTGTGTTTGAGTTTACCTTTTTTGTTATTTTGTTTTTTAAACAGGTTCTCTAATTGAACAACTAACGACAGAAAAATACGAGTGCATGGTGTGCTGTGAATTGGTTCGTGTCACGGCCCCAGTGTGGAGTTGTCAGAGCTGTTACCATGTGTTTCATTTGAACTGCATAAAGAAATGGGCAAGGTCTCCAGCATCTCAAGCAGGTCAATTAATTCTCTCTTCTGAGTAGTTCTTCTCCCCTATTTGATATGTTCAAGTTTTAAGCCCAGCTTTAAAAATATAGTTTAATTTCTCTCAACTACTTTTTCTGCAGGGAGAGTATGTTACCTTGATCATGTGTTTCATATGACCAGAATTAAGTTATAGATCTTAAATAAACCAGCTAAACATAACAATATTAAAATACATTTTAGGATATGATAAAATCAGTCACTCTTATTGAAAATGATGGCTTTTACTTATTATTTTTTCTTTGACATATTGATTTTATTTCCTGTGGATACATACACAGAAGTGTGATTGCAGGATCATATGGTAATTCTATTTTTAATTTATCTTCTTCTCATTTTTGGCCAGGCATGGTGGCTCACGCCTGTAATCCCAGCCCTTTGGGAGGCCAAGGCAGGCAGATCACCTGAGGTCAGAAGTTCAAGATTAGCCTGGCCAACATGGCGAAACTCCATCTCTACTAAAGATATAAAAATTAGCCAGGAGTGGTGGCGGGCACCTGTAATCCCAGCTACTCGGGAGGCTGAGGCACAAGAATTGCTTGAACCCAGGAGGTGGAGATTGCAGTGATCTGAGATTGCACCACTGCCCTCCAGCCTGGGTGACAGAGCAAGACCCTGTCTCAAACAAACAAAAAAAAAAATTTTTTTTCATTTTTAAATTTTTACTATGCATACGTAATAGTTTACATGTTTATGGGGTACACATGATATTTTGATACAAGCGTACAATGTATAATGATCAAATCAGGGTAATTGGCATATTGGGATTCCAACACCTCAAATACTTATCATTTCTTTGTGTTAGGAGCATCCCATTTCTACTCTTCTAGTTATTTTGAAATATATAATAAATGAGGCCGGGTGCGGTGGCTCAAGCCTGTAATCCCAGCACTTTGGGAGGCCGAGGCGGGCGGATCACGAGGTCAGGAGATCGAGACCATCCTGGCTAACATGGTGAAACCCCGTCTCTACTAAAAATACAAAAAATTAGCCGGGCGTGTTGGTGGGCGCCTGTAGTCCCAGCTACTCGGGAGGCTGAGGCAGGAGAATGGTGTGAACCCGGGAGGCGGAGCTTGCAGTGAGCCAAGATCGTGCCACTGCACTCCAGCCTGGGGGACAGAGAAAGACTCCGTCTCAAAAAAAAAAAAAAAAGAAATATATAATAAATTATTGTTAGCTGTAGTGCTACTAAACACTAGATCGTATTCCTTCTATCTAACTGTATATATATTTTTTTTTTTTTCGAGACAGAGTCTTACTCTGTTACCCAGGCTGGAGTCCAGTGGTGTGATCATGTCTCACTGCAGCCTTGAATTCCTGGACTCAAATGATCCTCCTGCCTCAGACTCCCAAGCATCTGAGACTACAGGCACATGCCACCACATCCAGCTAATTTTTTTTTTTTTTTTGAGGCGGTCTGCTGTGTTGCCCAGTCTTGTCTTGAACTCCTGGGCTCAAGCAATTCTGCATCAGCCTCCTAAAATGCTGGGATTAGAGACAGAGCCACCATGCCTAGCTAATGGTTTTTTTTTGGTTGGTTTTTTTTTTTTTTGAGAGGGAGTTTCACTCTGTCACCCAGGCTGGAGTGCAGTGGCGCGATCTCGGCTCACTGCAACCTCCATCTCCCAGGTTCAAGTGATTCTCCTGCCTCAGCCTCCCGAGTAGCTGGGATTACAGGCGCGCACCACCACGCACAGCTAATTTTTGTATTTTTAGTAGAGATGGTGTTTCACCATGTTGGCCAGGATGGTCTCAATATCCTGACCTCGTGATCCACCCACCTCTGCTTCACAAAGTGCTGGGATTACAGGCAGGGGCCACCACACCTGGCCTTTTTTTTTTTTTTTTTTTTTTTTTTTAATGAACCCCGTATTCAGTGGAAAATGCTGTATTCAAGCTAAGCAGTCAGTATTGTGAATTTGTTCCTTAAATGTCTGATATGCTTAACATTGAAATTATTACCACTACTTCAATATTGTGTCTTCCTATAGATTTAAATTTTTTAAATTACATGTAGCTTTTGGAAGAAAATTTATCTGGCCTACTCCCATTTTTCCTGACAGATGGCCAGAGTGGTTGGAGGTGCCCTGCCTGTCAGAATGTTTCTGCACATGTTCCTAATACCTACACTTGTTTCTGTGGTAAGTTTGTTTATATACACTGGAGTCTCTTTTACTACATACATTGTACCTTAGTTCAGGAAAGGTGGTCTGCGGGGCATGTTTTAAAAGTTACTAATGAGACTTCAAAGCTATAGGAATCTATAAGACTATAATTATGTGGTCCATCACACAGCTAGAGCCACAGCCTTTGTGCTCCTGGCAAGCTGTTCTGGAGATAGCCAACCAGGCTCATGCTGCTTCTGGGCTGTAGTGCTTGTCTCCTTGGTCTTGAGACCAGGCCTGACCAGGTAGCAGAGATAGGTGCGGACATGGGCTTCATCTCACCCCCAGCAGTTACAGCTTTGATATTCGAGATTTGAGCAGTATGAGTAAATAATAGTGTTTATTTTAATCCTGGAAATAAGTCACTGGTATTTATAATAAGCAGATTTTTTATAAACCAGCATTATAAACTCTATCCTGGTATCTTCCCTCTTTATGGCATATTTCTTTCTGTTTTTGAATATCTCAGTTCCCCCAAGTATTAGGGGAAAACTTCCTGTAATCCAGATGCTCATTCTTGCTGCTAGCCCATTTCTGCATGTTTTTTTTTTCCTTTCCTGCCTTTTAATGATCAACTTCCCTCTAGTTGTTGATTTTTCAGATTTTGTTTCTTTACTGTCTGTCTCCCTCCCTGAAGCATTGCATTTTTGCTTCTGTCTTGTTGCCTCACTGAAACTGTATTCAGAAATTACCAATGGGCCGGGCTTAGTGGCTCTCGCCTATAATCCCAGCACTTTGGGAGGCCAAGGTAGGTGGATCACCTGAGATCAGGAGTTCGACACCAGCCTGGCCAACATGGTGAAACCCCGTCTCTACTGAAATAAGTTAGCTGGGCATGGTGTCGCGTGTCTGTAATCTCAGCTACCCGGGAGGCTGAGGCAGGAGAATCGCTTGAACCTGGGAGGCAGAGGTTGCAGTGATCCAAGATCATGCCATTGCACTCTAGCCCAGGCGACAGAGTGAGACTCCATCTCAAAAAAATAAATAAATAAAATAAAAACAAAGAAATCACCAATGACTCCTTTCCAACCATATCTAGGGCTGATTTTATAAGCTCATAATCTTTTTGGTAGAGTGATAGCCCTTGACACCTTTGACCATTCCCCTCTTGAAATAAGTAGCTCTTCCTGTTTGTTTCTGCATGCTCTCCTTATTTTTCTAACCAATTTGCTCATATTTCTCCTTTCCCATTACTTAGCTAGCAGCTTTCACAAAGGGTCAAATCATTTACCATCAACTCTGTGTCTTCTAGACGCAATACCTTGGTGAACTCCTTGACTTCCCCTTCTTTTCTTTCAGTTCTTAACCACAATATCATTTAAGATCTGACCCCAAACAAAGGAAGCTTCCCTCTTACAAAGGAAGCTTTCCTTTGTTTTTCTCTCTCTCACTTTGGCCACTGTTTTATTTGGAATTTTCTGGTCTTATATGTTTTATTGACAGAATCTGAGCCTTAATAGATACTAAATTGGTATTAGATGAGGGAATAAATATTCTTGAATATACTACCAGAAAGGCAGCATGAAACTGGAAGTAAGAGATCAATGGAAATTTGGGCAAATAGGACAATACCAATACTTAATACCTTATTTTGAAGGATTTTTAAACATAAAGTACCACAATGGAATTAAAAATCTTGTTAAAGCCTCTACTGGCAAATTAGATGAGAGACTCCAAGGCAGTATAAGAATGTGGAGTGAAGGTCAAGATGATCTGAAAGTGGTAAAATGATGTGAGAATGCACATAAAGGCCTTATTTGCCAATGACTTTGCCCCACACTGTTCTTCCAGGGGACCATTAATTTAACATGTTTTTATTGAGAACTTATTAATGTTCGAGGCACTGTGAAGAAACAGAGGCGAATAAAACGGTTAACTTACCAGAGCTTACAGTCTAAGAGTTAAGACACGATTAGCCTGATACTCTGCTAGAAGTACAAAGTACTATGGGAGATATTTGGGGTAGTTACGACTTATAGCTGGATGATTAAGAGAAGCCTTCTTGGAGGAGGTAGAATTGAACTGGCATTGTAAACTAGGTAAAATCTTGGTAGGCAGAAAGATATGTTGAAGGGAATAGCATAGGCAGTTCAAAATCAACAGGGTTTAGGATCTACTGGGAGAAGAGTGATTCATCCACTTACAGAGCCCGAGATCTATGATGGTAGGGGAGTGAGAGATGACTGGAAAGGAAAGGCTGACCCTTTGATACCAGTCTCAGATGTTGGGACTTCATTTGGAAGGCTGTGGGAAGCCACTGAGGGCATCAACATGATTCTTTATGGAGATTAGTTTGGTAGCAGTGAGTAGAGTATTTTGGAGCCTAAACAATTTGGGACTTAAAATCCAAATGAAGAGTAGTACAAGCCTCTAATGAGTGTGATAGAAAAATATGGTGTTAGATTGATTCCTAACAGTAGTAGGAATGGGAGTCACCCAAAGTTTCATGCTTTTGGAAATGGTGATACCAAGGAAAAGGGCAGGTCAAAAGAACAAGGTCTGATGGGGACAGTGACTACAGTTTAGAAGTGTTGAGCTCGAGGAGTGGGCAGAACATACAGTGAGATATGTCCAACAGGCAGGTAGCAATATTTGAGGAAAGACCAGGACTTAAAGATGAGAATCACAGCTGAGAGGAGTAGTTAAGACCCTAGCGGATGAAAGGATACAGAGTGAGAAGAGGGCGTAATGCAGAACACTTGCAGGGGAAAGAAAAGCAAAAAACACCAAAGCATCATTTGGAGTCAGGGACAAGAGGTAGAGCTCTTGAGAGATGTTAGGGGAAAACCAGGGCCCTGTACTGGAGCAAAAAAGCACAGAGGCAGGGAGGCTTTTGTTATAGTCTGGAGACGAGGTTTTGGCCAGTAGAGAGGCAGGAACAGGAGAGGAGATGAGGTGAGAGCCACTTTGTAGGAAAAATTGACACAACTTGGTGATTAAGTAGAAAGAGGTGTCAGCGATGACTGTAGTTTTTGAGCATGTGTGACTCTGACAGAGTTGATGTCACTGACAGAAATAGGAAACCCTGAAAAGGGAGGAGTTGTAGAGGGAAGATGTGAACTTTGGCTGTGGATAAAGCCAGTTTTAGGTGACTGTGAAACCCCAAGCAAGAATGTTCAGCAGACATTTGGACATATGGGTCTGAAACTGAAGATTCAGGGCAAGAGAGAAAATGTGGATATGGGGATCAATGGCCTTTAGGTGGATTGCACCTCTCAACATGAATAAAATTTCTGAAAGAGATAGTTTAGAGAGAAAAGCAGAGGCCATGGACTGGGGATGGCTGCAATTTAGTGTGCAAATTGCCCAAGTGAGGATGAGTTCCTCAAGAGGAATCCTGTGCCTTCGTTTTACTCTTCCCTGTCTCTGCTGAGTCCATGGAAGATGTGCCATGAAGATTTGCAGTGACATTGATTATAAAATTATAAGCTATTTTATGCCAACTTTATCGTTCTGGAATAGGTGAGTTCCTGCTACACAAGGGATTTATGTCCTTTCCATCTCTTACTGCCTCCCCACTTTCCCCACGGTGCTCTTCTCTTATTCCCTCTCTCTGATCCTTGCAGCAACAATTTGCATATCAGTTTAGAAGCCCAGTTATAGACGACTTGTCTTATAGGTATTTATCTTAAATTAAACGTTTCCATTAGTCAAGGTAGTATTTTCATAAGTAAAAGTGACTTTTTATTTATCTTTCCTAGGTAATCCAAGATTTAAGATTTATCATCCTCAGTGAAACTTTTTATGAATAGCATTATATTTATCTTTTTATTTTAGGGTATGGGATAATACATTTGTTGAAATAATAAAAACCACACTAAAGTTGCATGCTGCCTAGCTATACTTTACTGTTTCATTAAAGTTGAGGATGTGGTTGAAGTTTGTACCATTGACTCTCTGATCTGATATGTTCTAGGCAAGGTAAAGAATCCTGAGTGGAGCAGAAATGAAATTCCACATAGCTGTGGTGAGGTTTGTAGAAAGAAACAGCCTGGCCAGGACTGCCCACATTCCTGTAACCTGTAAGTTGGAATGCTAATTCTGTTGGGATTGCTGGTGGACATGCTTTGCTGGTGGCTCTAAGTAAACGTACCTGGTTAGCATGTAATGGTTTGGGATGACGGGTGATATGGGACCTCAGTAAATGGTCTCAGATCACCCTGTGCCAGGCACTCTACATCAGTTAACTTGTTGAATCCTTACCACAGCCCAGTAATAGATATTTACCATCTCCACTTTACAGATGAGGCTCAGAAAGGCCAAGCCTCTTGCCCAGTGTCACAGTGGTAGGCCGTGGATGGTGGAGCTAGGGTTTCCAAAGCCAGTGCTCCTTCCATTACATTACACTGCTTGCTTCTAAGAAGAAATGTGACTCATATGTTTTATCCTCCATTGATATCCAGGATATTCAGGTCCAAGAGAATGTACGGGAGAACCTTCTGTCTGGGGAAAGACAATTGTGTAGGGTCCCGGTCGGACAGTATTTCTTTCTAAGATGTCAATCTTTTTCTTTTTCTTTTTTTCTTTTTTTTTTTCTTTTTTTTTTTTTTTTTTTTTAGACAGGGTCTCACTTTGTCACCCAGGCTGGAGTGTGAGTGTGGTGGCGTGATCACAGCTCACTGCAACCACCGCCTCTTATGCTCAAGCCATCCTCCCACCTCATTCTCCTGAGTAGCTGGGACTACAGGCGTGTGCCACCACGCCTGGCTAATTTTTGTATGTTTTGGTAGAAATGGGGTTTTGCCATGTTGCCCAGGTTGGTCTCGAACTCCTGGCCTCAAGCAATCTGCTCTCCTCAGCCTCCTAACATGCCAGGATTACTGGTGTGAGCCACCACACCCAGCCGTAGGCTGTCAATCTTTTCCCTGCAATAAACAGCCAGTTGTAGACTATATCCATAAGCCAGACACGGTGGCTCATGCCTATAATCCCAAGTGTTGGGATGCCAAGGCAGGAGGATTGCTTGAGGCCAGGAGTTCTAGACCAGACTAGGCAACAAAGTGAGACCCTGTCTCTACAAAAAAATTTAAAATTAGCCAGGTGTGGTGGCACACACCTATAGTCCCAGCTACTTGGGAGGCTGAGCAAGGAGGATCATCTGAGTCCAGGAGTTGAAGGCTGCAGTGAGCTGTGATTGCACTATTGCACTCCAGCCTGGGCAACAAAGCAAGACCACGTCTCTAAAAATAATAAAGAAATAAGTAGACTGTATGCAGCCAGCTTCTAAATACCAAAAAATGCACAGTAATAGAAAAACAATTGATCAGTTACAAATACATTTCTACAGGCCTTGACCTCAGACAAAGGTTTAAATCTTAGGTTCAAGTTACTTAAGTAGTTATGTGACCTTGGACAAGTTACTTAATTTATCTAAGCCTGTATCTGTAAAATAATAATGATAGTAATAATAATACTATAGGGTTCTATGAAAATTAAATGAATTAGTGCACCTATGCAATTCGATACAGAGTCTGGCAAGTGATCAAAAAATGACAATTCTTACTTTTACTACCCAAATCTAAGAGTAAACCAGACATCAGAGTGTTATCTTGGTATTTCTACTGCTTGGAGCAGGATAATATTGGACCAGGGTCCTAGTGATCAAGGCATGGTGGTGGCACTGGGGAAATGTCAGTGGGGGTAGAGCTGTTTTAAACTGGGCTAGACAGCATGGCCTGTGATCCGCTGGGCAGTCAGATACCTCCTTCCCTTTGACTGCTCACATAGGTCCTTCCTTAGGAAGGACTTAAGCTATTCTTGCCATTAGCTGTCATTTTCAGTAAATTCAGTAATAAGAAGTTAATCCTGGCTGGGCACAGTGGCTCACGCCTGTAATCCCAGCACTTTGGGAGGCCAAGGTAGGCGGATCACGCCAGGAGATCGAGACCATCCTGGCTAACACGGTGCAACCCCATCTCTACTAAAAATATAAAAAATTAGCCGGGTGTGGTGGCGGGCGCCTGTAGTCCCAGCTACTGGAGAGGCTGAGGCAGGAGAATGGCGTGAACCCGGGAGGCGGAGGTTGCAGTGAGCCGAGATCGCGCCACTGCACTCCAGCCTGGGCTACAGAGCGAGACTCCGTCTCAAATAAAAAAACAAAAAAAAACTTAATCCTCTGCATGGACTATTTTTTCAAACCCTTCATGACTACCAGAGATCAAAACTGGTTTAGATCACGTGATCAGCACCATGTCTGAAAGAAAAGAACACCTTAAAACCTGCTCCTGCTCTTTTGTGGCTCTGGAGCTCTCACATTTGACTTGGGAACTTTCTTTTACTTTCAGGGCCATAGAAGCCCATTCCCCAGTAGCACTTTTCTGGTCTCCAAGAAAGCTTTGGTTTCTCTCATTTACACTTGTTAGGACTCAAAAGCCATAGAGACAGGGTCTCGCTCTGTTGCCCAGGCCTGAGTGCAGTGATGCTATCGTAGCTCACTGCACCCTCGAACTCCTGGGCTCAAGCGATCCTCCCACCTCAGCCTCCCAAAGTGCTGAGAGTACAGGCGTGAGCCACCATGCCTGGTGTGAACATCTATATTTTTAAAAGCTCTCCAGGCACTTCTAATATATAGCCAGTGTTGTGAACCTCTGGTCTAAAAGTTAAGAAAACCTGAGATTGAGGAGATTGAGTCCAGGCTTCTGAGGTATTTGACATGACCTAGAATCACCCAAACCTGACAAGCAATGAAAATTGTTTCACCTGAAAGGATTGAGGTATATGTAAAATATAACTGTTGAATAATGATACTCATCTTTAAAGAAACATGCTTAAACTTATGTCTCCTATGGGTATTGTCTATCAAAATGAGTCATCTTAGAAGACTAGACACTTGTTCCTGGATTGTTTTCAATGTTTAAACCTTATTTAAGAATTATCAGAGCTTGTTTAGGAGTTTCATAGAAACTAAACATTCCAGCCAGACCACTTTATAAGCACACTAATGTTTTACAGCAAATTCTATTACCCATCTGATTAATTGGTCTTGGCTCTGATTGGCTTTTGATTCCCAAAGGGTTGTGATTTGCCACCTGGAATATACCCCTCCTACTCCAAAAACAGTTTCGTAGAAGTTCCCAAAATGTTTTAAGTAGTGGTATTTCTGTACCACTGTGTAATTTGCCAAAGTGTCTGCTTTGAAGAGGACAGTATATATTTGAATATACAAATTCCATATTGTAACTTTTTTCTATTGGTCTCTATAATATATCTCCTAAAAATAGCATTTTTCAGAGGGCTAATTCTGACCTATAGCATATCACTCAGCCCAGTTCTTTCCATGACCCCTTTCCCTCTTATTCTCTCCATGTTACTCACTAGCATGCCTCCCCTCGTGTCAGCCTTCTTTTCACTGTTCAATTGTTTGCCCAGTGCCTGATTATTACTTCACTAGCTGATAAAGAGTATGTCCGTACTTCTTACGGACCCGGTAGATTTGAGTTCTGTTACCTTGCTTAGACTCTGATCTTCCACAGTACTCTATTAGCCATTCTGCCTTTTACCTGAGTAGCAAACTATTTTTATTCCCCCACACTGCTGTAAGTGGGCCAAGACTGTATTTGAAAATGTCATCTTTGACTCTCAGACCCAAATATAACCAGTATTTTGACTTGGGATTTACTTCTCTGGTTAGTCTATGGTGATAATGATGTCAATTTTTTGCACATAAAAGTACAGTTGATATCTTTGTTCAAATAGTTTAATCAACTTGAAACAAATACAAAGACATGTCATAGTAGATGTATTTGTTGCCATATTCACAATAAGACCCAGCTGGGACAGCTTTGTTCAGGTTTGGATACATGGCTGTGGTGTATTCAGTGAAACCTTTCTCTTTCAGTCTCTGCCATCCAGGACCCTGCCCACCCTGCCCTGCCTTTATGACAAAAACATGTGAATGTGGACGAACCAGGTAAAGTTAAAATTACACCCTAAAGAAGACCTCAGTTTTCACATGCATGATTGACTTGTGAATTTCTAAAATAAAAGAATATAGGTAGATACAAATAAATGGTAGGCATGAATAGTACTTTTTTTTTTTCAGGAGTGAAAGTTTATTAAAAAGCTTTAGAACAGGAAGGAAAGGACAGAAGGAAAGTACAACTTGGAAGAGAGCCAAGTGGGCAACTTGAGGACCAAATGCGCCATGGATAGTACTTTTCTATAACTAGTAGTTCCCTGCGCTGCCCGTGACCCTATTTTGTAATCTTATAAGTGATTAAGAAATTATATGCACAATGAGATTGTGAGACTACCCATTATTTTGGGTAAAATACCAAAGTGACAAGGATTTTTTTTTTTTTGAGACGGAGTCTCGGTCTGTCGCCCATGCTGGAGTGCAGTGGCGTGATCTCGGCTCACTGCAACCTCTGCTGCCCGGGTTCAAGCAATTCTCCTGCCTCAGCCTCCCAAGTAGCTGGGATTACAGGCGCCTGCCACCGCACCCGGCTAATTTTTGTATTTTTAGTAGAGATGGGATTTCACCATCTTGGCCAGGCTGGTCTTGAACTATTGACTTCATGATCCACCCGCCTCGGCCTCCCAAAATGCTGGGATTACAGGCATGAGCCACCACGCTCGGTCGGCAAGGATTTTTTTTTTTTAACCTCTCTAGTGGGTGACAGAACCAGGAGTTGAACCCAGGCCTAAGGAGTCTGGGACCGGTTTCCCGTGCCTAGCACAGTGTCTGGCATCTAGGAGTCTTTTAATGAATATTGTTGAATGAAAGAATAGGTGACTCTAGAGCCCACCCTTGTTCCATTATAATACAAGGTCTCCTACATTGTTAATACAAGGATCACTGATAGCTGTGGAGTGTCTTTGAGGCCCAGTAAGATCTTAAAATGATTTCTGAACCACAGGATGAGATGAATCATGCAGATTTTCAGTGAGGTGCATTTGTTTAGCCTTCACTGAACTTATGAGGATAGCCATGTTGCCTGAGATTACATGTAAGTGTTTTGACTCAGAAAGGTCAGATCCTGGTTCTGTCACTTCGTGATTGTTGATTCTGAGCAAGTTGCTTGGTCTCACTGAACCTCATTTTTCTTATAAAGTAGAAATAATAGTGTCTACTTCAAGGGGTTAATGTTAGCCATGGTGCTAGGCAGAATGGTAGCATAATAGGCTAGTGTTAGCCATTATATCAAGTACTGCAAGCTGATCATTTATGTACATAACAGTGACTTTTAAAAACAAAATATGGAGTTGAGATGAGAGTCGAGGATCAAATAAAATGCTTCTTGCAGGAGAGTGGACTCCAAGTGCTTAACCATTACCCTAGAAAGAGACCTGAAGACAATTGTCTAAAAGTACTTTCTGCGGCTGGGCACAGTGGCTCACGCCTGTAATCCCAGCACTTTGGGAGGCCGAGGTGGGTGGATCACTTGAGGTTAAGAGTTCGAGACCAGCTGGGCCAACATGTTGAAACCCTGTCTCTACTAAAAATACAAAAATTAGCTGGGTGTGGTGACACGTGCCTGTAGCCCCAGCTACTGGGGAGGTTGAGGCAGGAGAATCGCTTGAAACCAGGAGGCAGAGGTTGCAGTGAGCCAAGATGGCACGACTGCACTCCAGCCTGGGCAACAGAGCAAGACTCTGTCTCAAATAAACAACAACAAAAAAGGACTCTCTTATATCCTTCTCTCAGCAAAATCAAGATGTTTATTAGAACAAAACTAGAATTAGCTTATTTCCCTACCCTGAAGCAAAGTCACATATAGTATGTTCTAAGTGCTGGGTCTCAGGATAATGCCATTGTGCTGTTAGTCTGAGTGTGTTAGATCTGGGTACATGATAGCTGTCTTTCTCCCCTGTCTGTAAAGTACTGTGGAAGCTCCAGGCAGAGCTAGGACTAGAACCCAGATCTTCTCACTCCTCACCCCAGCGTTCTTTGTCCTTACGCATGCTGCTTCATGGAACTCAGAGATGAAATCAAATAAAGCAAATACTCAGGAATAGCCTTCAGTTCCTCACCACTCAGAAAATAGGAGAGAAAGACAGGATGGAAAATGAAAAAGGAGGAGAAAGAAGAAAAAGTGGGCCAGGCATGGTGGCTCAAGCCTGTAATCCCAACACTTTGGGAGCCTGAGGCAGGAGGATCGCTTAAGCCTAGGAGTTTGAGATCAGTCTGGGCAATATAGTGAGACCCTGTCTCTATTTAAAAAAACAAAAAAAAACAAAAAAAAAAACAGAAGAAGAAAAAGAATGGAGAAAGGGAGAGTAATTGAGGAAATAAGAATTGGAGGAGGGAGACATAGGAAAAAGTGAGGGAAATGAAGTTAGAGAAAGGCTTAGTGGGTTTTGAGGGGAGAGGTAGGGCCACAGTGTTAGTTTAGTTGTCCAACAGGAACTTTTAGACTGATGCTGTCTTTACATCTATTGTCTTTACAGGCACACAGTTCGCTGTGGTCAGGCTGTCTCAGTCCACTGTTCTAACCCATGTGAGAATATTTTGAACTGTGGTCAGCACCAGTGTGCTGAGCTGTGCCATGGGGGTCAATGCCAGCCTTGCCAGATCATTTTGAACCAGGGTAAGTGGTGGGCACACCAGCTAGCAATGCTTGTGTTCTTTTCTGGAACCTTATTAATGATTGTCTTGATAAACTTTGATTGGTGTCAGACTTTTAGTCACAAAGACCTTGAGTAGAGAGAACTGGAGATACAATGCTTAGATGGTTTTTATTATTTTACCTGCATACCAGTGTAGGTCATTGTCCTATATAATTTTTTTTTTCTTTTTGAGATAAGTCTCACTCTGTCGCCCAGGCTGTAGTGCAGTGGCGTGATCCTAGCTCACTGCAACCTCCACCTCCCAAGTTCAAGCAATTCTCCTGTCTCAGCCTCCCAGGTAGCTGGGATTACAGGTGCCTGCTATCACGCCTTGCTAATTTTTGTATTTTTAGTAGAGATGGGGTTTTACAATGTTAGCCAGGCTGGTCTTGAACTCCTGACCTCAAGTGATAATGCCTGCTTGGGCCTCCCAAAGTGCTGGGATTACAGACATGAGCCACAGTGCCTGGCCTAATTTAAATAGCAGATTTTAAAATGCTGTTTAAAAGTAACTGCTTGAAAAGGACCAGATTATTATGGACCTAGAAAGACTAAAATAATCTTTAAAAATGAACTGGCCAGGCACAGTGGCTCACGCCTGTAATCCCAGCAGTTTGAGAGGCTGAGGCGGGTGGATCACTCGAGGTCAGGAGATTGAGACCAGCCTGGCCAGCATGGTGAAACCCTGTCTCTACTAAAAATACAAAAATTAACTGGGCATGGTGGTGGGCACCTGTAATCCCAGCTATTCGGGAGGCTGAATCAAGAGAATCACTTGAACCCGGGAGGCGGAGGTTGCAGTGAGCAGAGATCGTGCCACTGCACTCTAGCCTGGATGGCAGAATGAGGCTCAGTCTAAAATAATAATAATAATAATAATAATAAAATGGGCTGGGCACGGTGGCTCACGCTTGTAATCCCAGCACTTTGGGAGGCCGAGGCGGGCGGATCATGAGGTCAGGAGATCGAGACCACGGTGAAACCCCGTCTCTACTAAAAATGCAAAAAAATTAGCCGGGCGTGGTGGCGGGCGCCTGTAGTCCCAGCTACTCGGAGAGGCTGAGGCAGGAGAATGGCGTGAACCCGGGAGGCGGAGCTTGCAGTGAGCCGAGATTGCGCCACTGCACTCCAGCCTGGGCGACAGAGCGAGACTCCATCTCAAAAAATAATAATAATAATAATAATAATAATAATAATAATAAAATGAACATGTGAAATCTAAGAACATATAAAACTAATTTTTCATAATAAAAATTAGAAAATGGTTGCCTAGTGGTGGAAATTGGGGGAAGGGACACAAATTTTCTGGGTTGATAGAAATGTTTGATATCTTGTTTTGGGTGGTGGTTACACAGATGTGTACAATTACCAAAAGATATCTGAAACCAATCAAAACTGAATATGTAAAATATTTGTGTTTATTATATGCTAGCTATACGTCAATGGGAAAAAAAGTAGAAAGTATCTACATGAATAGAAAAAATTTTTTTAATTGTGAATATAAGTTCATGTTTTTGATGTTTTCAGTTTTTCTCTTCCTCTCCATTACTGCAATCTAGAAATGGGACAGAAGAATCTAATTTTATAGTTGGGGCGTGTTGGCGGGCACCTGTAATCCCAGGTACTTGGATGCTGAGGCAGGAGAATCACTTGAACCTGGGAGGCGGAGGTTGCAGTGAGCTAAGATCGTGCCATTGCACTCCAGCCTGGGCAACAAGAGCGAAACTCTGTCCCAGAAAACAAAAAAGGAATCTAGTTTTATTTTCTCTTAGTGCAATTATCCCCTCTTTGCTCTCCAGAGTGAATATTGTCAGGTACCCAGTCACTGATTAAACAGCCTGAAAGCTCACTGTATTTTTAGGTAGGCTGTTTGGTCATGATACAACTCTAATCGTCCCAGTTTTTTGTTTTATTGAGCCAAAATCTGCTTCCCTGAAATATACTCTGTCCTTGGTCTGCCTTTCTCTACATTTCATGTTCCTCCTGGGTTGTTCAAAATTAGCTGTCATATATTCTTTCCCCTGTTTCCTTTCAGGCCTAACAGCTGTGATTGCTTCATTTCTTCCCTGTGAAACATGCTCAGAGACCACACATCCTCTTAAAAGTGGCTAGATTGGGCTGGGCACGGTAGCTCATGCACTTTGGGAGGCCAGGGCGGGTGGATCACTTGAGCCTAGGAGTTTGAGGCTAGCCTGGGCAACATGGCGAAAACCAGTCTCTAACCAAAAAAAAAAAAAAAAAATTAGCCAGAGATGGTGGCATGCATTTGTAGTCCTAGCTACTTGGGAGGCTGAGGTGGAAGGATCGCTTGAGCCCAGGAGGCGGAGGTTGCAGTGAGCCGAGATCATGCTACCGCACTCCAGCCTAGGTGACAGTACCCAACTCTGTCTCAAAAAAAAAAAGTGGCCAGATTGTTCACAACAATGCCAGTCTTCTTGTGGGATCCACCAAAACCAGTATTGCTCAAAACTCGGTGTTCTTTGAGTACATTCTTGAGATTTTTCACTGAGACGGAGGACTGATTAAATGTGTCCTGATTATTTTCCAGACTAAAATTTCTGTAGTCAGTTCTCTCTGGAATAGAACTTCAGGGCTTCCATCACCTGTTGTGAATCCTGACCCTGCCTGTGAGTGCTCCCTCCAGTTTTATCCCAGGCTGAAAATGGGATAATATGCTCCAGCCCCTGTTTTTAATAGTCTCTTCAAGAGAATGAAGAGTTGCCTGTGCCCAGTTTGATTATTCATTATGTCATATGGATCTGTAATTAACAGGAAGTGTAGAAAAGCTCTCTATCCTGGTACTTACCAAGCTTTTTTTTTGGATCTCGTTCTGTCATCCAGACCAGAGTGCAGATTCTCCTGCCTCAGCCTCCCAAGTAGCTGGGACTACAGATGCACACCACCATCCCTGGCTTCAGCTGTTTTTTTTTTTTTTTTTTTTGAGATGGAGTCTCACTCTGTCGCCCAGGCTGGAGTGCAGTGGCGCAATCTCGGCTCACTGCAAGCTCCGCCTCCCAGGTTCACGCCATTCTCCTGCCTCAGCCTCTCCGAGTAGCTGGGACTACAGGCGCCCGCCACCACGCCCGGCTAATTTTTTGTATTTGTAGTAGAGACGGGGTTTCACCGTGGTCTCGATCTCCTGACCTTGTGATCCGCCCGCCTCGGCCTCCCAAAGTGCTGGGATTACAAGCGTGAGCCACCGCGCCCGGCCCGGCTTCAGCTGTTTTTAGCTCTTGATTCATATTGGGCTTTTACTCAGCGAAATCACCCAAGTCTTTTTTGTACAAATTTGTATGGATCCCAGTCTCTTCCTCCTTGTTTCTGTTTAGTTGATTTTTCAAACCCAGTTTTGAAGACTTGAAAAACTAATGTTTTTCTACATTAGTTATCTAGCAGAATATTTTGGCCATGTAAATAGTTTATCTTCTTGAATTATAATTCTTCTAGGATCCATTTCAGTGTTATCTAGAGATTAATAAGCATTCTTTTTGGGTCTTTATTCATATGTTGATAAAATACTAAATGAGTTAAGGCTGGCAACAGTGTCCTTTGGTTCCTTAATACTATTTAACCAGCTGTGACTCTACCTAATTCTTCTGTCACCTGTACCTAATTCTTCTGTCACCTGCTCATATTTCTGTCTCTTGTGCCTAGGAGAGCTTTTTAGTATTTACTCAGATTTTTTCATCAGGAACTCAATTTTTTTATTGTTACCCATTCTGACCCTTGATTCTTTTGCTCACAGCTTTCTATTCATTACCTCTGTAAAAAGCCTTTGTTCTGTTTGAGCAGAAACTTAGCAAAGAAAAGCCTACTAGCAAAAGCTCCCAGTTGCCGGGGTTTCTTTACCAGTTCACTGATTGTACAAATATTTATTGTATTTTCTGAATCTTTATTAATTTATCAAATCAGTCTTTATTAAATGAACAAATGAGTTTTAGACGGGGGAAAAAATTGCATATAGGCCAGGTGTAGTGGCTCGCATCTGTAATCCCAGCACTTTGGGAGGCCAGGATGGGCTGATCACTTGAGCCCAGGAGTTTGAGACCAGCTTGGGCAACATGGCAAAACCCTATCTCTACAAAAAATACAAAAGCTAGCCAGGTGTAGTGGCACACACCTGTACTCCGAGCTACTTGAGGGGCTGAAGTGAGAAGATTGCTTGAGCCCGGGAGTTTGAGGCTGCAGTGAGCTGTGTTCACATGACTGCACTCCAGCCTGGGTGACAAAGTGAGGCCCTGTCTCAAAAAGAAAGAGAAAGAAAAGAAATTGCACATGGACTTACTGGAAGATGGAATGTGTATTTTAAAAATAAAGAGTCCTTGAATCTTAAATTCAGCTAATTAAAAAAAAAAAAAATCAAAGCAGGCACAGTGGCTCATGCCTGTAATCCCAGCACTTTGGGAGGTCGAGGCTGCAGTAAGCTGTGTTCACACCACTGTTCTCTAGCTGGGCAACAAAGTGAGATCCTGTCTTTAAAAAAGGAAAAAAAAATCAAGAGTCTCGATTATGGCCGGGCATGGTGGTTCACACCTGTAATCCCAGCCGTTTGGGAGGCTGAGGCGGGTGGATCACCTGAGATCAGGAGTTCAAGACCAGCCTGGCCAACATGGCGAAACCCCATCTCTCCTAAAAATACAGAAATTAGCTGGGTGTGGTGGCGGGCCCCTATAATCCCAGCTACTTGGGAGGCTGAGGCAGGAGAATTGCGTGAACCAGGGAGGTGGAGGTTGCAGTGAGCCAAGATCATGCCATTGCACTCCAGCCTGGGCAAGAGTAAGACTCCGTCTCAAAAAAAAAAAAAAAGAGTCTTAATTATAGTGAAACCTTTTGGTTCTGTTTAATGTACGGTTTTATTTTATGAGTATTATTTTTAATACCTTATTAGAAGGTTTCTATTTTATTTTTATTACATATGTGATTTTTAAAATGTGATATTTTTATAATACTGCATTTATTCTGATCATTAGATCTTATACTCTCATGCCAATTTTTAAATTTCTTTTTAGTAACGGGGACCTTTTTACAAGCGTTTTATGTAAAACCTGACATAAAGTATGAAACCTGTGCTTCTTGGGTTGAAGTGAGGATGGGAAATCCAGATGTCAACTCCTCCACCACTACTACCAGCTTAGCTTGTCTATCCCCTCTAACATCACCAGAGGACCCCCAGGAGCCTCACAGTGAATGGTGTTCAACCATGGCCTTATGGACCAGATAGTGTTCTCTTAATTTAGAGGTTGCTTCACTCTGATGCTGTTCTTGGAATGTGCTGCAGAGGCACTATGAGATATTAATAGTTTAACAAGGCCTTTTTTATTTCTTCCTATGGTAAAGCTCTTAGGTGGGTCTCAGCTGCTGTATAAACTATACTCATTTCTGCATAGGTCTGATCAGTACTCTATTTGGCCTTCCAGAGTGCTGGGATTACAGGCATGAGCCACTGTGCCGGGCCCACATTTTGTATTTTCTTATAGATTATTTGGGATATTTTAAGAATCCATACATGTTACTAAGTTTTTGTTTTTGAAACTTTCTCTTCAAGTATGCTATTGCGGCAGCACCTCCCGAGATGTGTTATGTGGAACCGATGTAGGAAAGTCTGATGGATTTGGGGATTTCAGCTGTTTAAAGATATGTGGCAAGTAAGGTTTTACGTTTTCCTCAGCTGAGCTAAAGCTGCACTTTATGCAACAATTATGTAATAGTGTGTTATTCTTAACAGGGACTTGAAATGCGGTAACCATACATGTTCGCAAGTGTGCCACCCTCAGCCCTGCCAGCCATGCCCACGGCTCCCCCAGCTGGTGCGCTGTTGCCCCTGTGGCCAAACTCCTCTCAGCCAATTGCTAGAACTTGGAAGTAGTAGTCGGAAAACATGCATGGACCCTGTGCCTTCATGTGGAAAAGTGTGCGGCAAGCCTCTGCCTTGTGGTTCCTTAGGTAACTAGTAAGCGTAAAGTTGGCTTTAAAAATATTATTGTAAATGGTTGGCAGCAATGAGTGCTTAAGCAACGTAGAAGTAAGTGCCAGTTACAATATCAGAGGTTTCTAAATATTATGATCATATTTATGTAGGTACTTTTTCTTTCCTCCTCAAAATATACTTGCGAAAACCCATACGTTTGCCCAAATGATCTCTCTGATTCAGGTATTTTATTGTTAACTCTGGACAACTATGGTGAGTTACTGTTCCACAGGGGTTACAATTTCTCTTAGGAGCCTGTACTATTATGAACACTGTATGTATTTATACCAATCCAGGTTCAGCAAGTGTTGAAAAGCCTTTTCACATAATAGGAACATGCTAAAATAATTGTGGGTTAGACAGAGTCTAGTTTGGAGACAGAGTCTCGCTCTGTCACCCCAGCTCGAGTACAGTGGTACGATCTCGGCTCACTGCAGCCTCCGACTCCTGGGCTCAAATGATTCTTATGTCTCAGCCTCCCAAGTAGCTGGGACTACAGGCACGCACCACCACGCCCAGCTAATTTTTGTGTTTTTAATAGAGACGGGGTTTCACCATGTTGACCATGCTGGTCTCGAACTCCTGGCACCAAGTGATCCACCCGCCTTGGGTTCCCAAAGTGCTGGGATTACAGGTGTAAGCCACCGTACCTGGCCAAAGAACTAAAATTGTAAGTACAATAAAACCTCAGCCATTTAGATCATTCAAGGAATGTCAGTCTCTGTAGCTAAGTTTCCCATCTAGCTGAGGATATGAGGATAGCACCTATTGAACATCATTTTGGATGAATATTTTTCTTTCTTTTTTGAGACAGAGTCTCACTCTGTTGCCCAGGCTAGAGTGCAGTGGTGTGATTTTGGCTCACTGCAACCTCCACCTCCTGGGTTCAAGCAATTCTCCTGCCTCAGCCTCCCGAGTAGCTGGGATTACAGGCACCTGCCATCATGCCCAGCTAATTTTTTTTTGTATTTTTGTAGAGATGGGGTTTCACCATGTTGGCCAAGCTGGTCTTGAACTCCTGACCTTGGGTGATCTGCCCGCCTTGGCCTCCCAAAGTGCTGGGATTATAGGCATGAGCCACCATGCCCGGCTGGATGAATATTTTTCTAAAATTTATATTTCATGTTTAAACAGAGGTTACCGAAGGTGTTGTAATTTTTCTCTTATTGACCCAGAGTCATCATTTTTATGAACTCCAGTTACTGTATTACACTGAATGCAGTGATGCCCTCGGCCTGCTGAGGTTTCTCAGACTGATGCCCCATACCAATGAGCAGTTTGAATTGTTGTATCTGCTTGTTGAAGCTTTTTGTTGTTTATATTCTTGTCAGTGCTTTTAGTATGCTTGCCTGTCTACTTTTAGTGATTCCTCCTTTCTTCTGATTTGTGGCTTCTGATTACTTGGATATAGAAACCAGAAAAAGCTCATTGGAATTAGATACAAAGTAATACTATACTGAGCCTATCTGACTCAGTCTTTGGGGAATGTATGTCTGCAGTTTTGCAATGCCTTGGCAACTTCTCTCCTGAGTGGGTGTTGAAAGGCTGTGCATTTAGAAAAAATGGAAAGTAGTCAACTGAGATTGAATAGGAAAATTATTTCTAAAACTAACCATGTATCTTCTGAGGTAAAGCTAGAATCTTTAAGTTTGGTTTCCATTTCATCAAAAGGAGAGTTCACATTTCTTTCAAGTGCCAGCGTGAATCAGTGGGAGCACCCTACTTAATCCTTTTTCTCAATCGGACTTTAAAATTGTATACAGAGGAGAAGTGCTCTCTTCTTATATTTTAGTACACGTTCCAGCTGCATTAGGAAAGCCAGTCGTCTGTTGGTTCCCTGCTTGCCATGAAAATGTGTCTGTGATATGGAGATCAAATGACTAGTAAATCAAATCCCCTTTCGGAAAGCACATGAGTCAGTTTTATAAGAATTTCGTATATAATGACCAGAAATCCTACCCTGGCACTCACGTATCCTATTGGTGATGAGAGAAGAAGGAAATGTGAAATGGGTAATGCAAAGGGACTTGAGCAAGAGAAGGGTAGTAACTGGCAGTAACAGACCTTGGGATGGGACAAGACCAGGTTAAGGTATAAGAGGGTACCTGCTATACTTCAGCAGGTATCATGGAAAACCTTTAAGGAAATAGGCTGAGTTGACTGAGAAGCTCAGAGACAAGCCTATGGCTAGTGATAACAATGACTGTCAGGTTTGTTCAGACCTAGCTGATCTATAGAAAGCTCGCTTAGGTCTTTTGTATCTCACTCAGTAGGAAATTTCCATCCCAGAGGCACAGCTTCAGTATAAGAGACGGGGTAGAGTTCTACTTTAAGGATGGTAGCATGAGGAGCTCCCAAAGATCTGCTTCCCAGTAAAACAAACAAAGCTAGGGAAAACTATAAAAAAGCAACCATCAAGGCCGGGCATGGTGGCTCATACCTATAATCTCAGCACTTTGGGAGGCCAAGGTGGGAGAACTGCTTGAGTCCAGGACTTTGAGACCAGCCTGGGCAACATGGCGAGACCCTGTATGTACCAAAAAACATTTTTTATTTACCTGGGTATGGTGGCACATGCCTGTGGTCCCAGCTACTTGGGAGGCTGAGGCAAAAGGATCATTTGACCCTGGGATGTTGAGGCTACAGTGAGCCATGAATGCAGCACTGCACTCCAGCCGGGCTGACAGAGTGAGACCCTGTCTCAAAAAAAAAAAAAATGAACCATTTAAAGTTTCTGGAGGCTGGGTGCAGTGGCTCACACCTGTAATCTCCCATACTTTGGGAGGCTGAGGCGGGCAGATCACTTGAGATCAGGAGTTCAGGACTAGCCTGGCCAACATGATGAAACCCCATCTCTACTAAAAATACAAAAATTAGCCAGGGCTGGTGGCACATGCCTGTAATCCCAGCTACTCGGGAGGCTGAGGCGGGGGAATTGCTTGAACCTGGGGAGCAGCAGTTGCAGTGAACTCAGATCACGCCACTGCACTCCAGCCTGGGTGACAGAGTGAGACTCTGTCTCGAAAAAAAAAAAATGTCTCTAGAAATTGCCCTAAGAGCATACCTCAAATGAAGACATATTTATTCAACAAAATCTACTAAAACTCTGGTAAACAACAGCAAGAGTCTGTGGCATTGAGCCCTAGCCAGTTCCTTCCTCCTCCCCTCAGCTCAGCTTGACAGATCTCCACTCAGGATAAGTGTGGACAAGAAGATGGGGCTTCTTCTCCCCTCAGCCCCCAGTCAGGTTTACCATATCTCACTGGGAAGGCCACATTGTCAACATTTCTCTTCCGCTCCAACTCCAAGTTGAAGAGGCTGAAATTCTGGTGAGTGCAGCTGAGAGGTTAGGGCTCCCTTTCTCCACCAAGCTCCCACTTACAGAATGGAGGCTCCATCCCATTTGCAGCAGAATACTGGAGCCCTAATCGTCCTCACCCCAGCTCACTTGTAGGGCGGAGGTTCCACTGAGAGAAGCAAGCCAAGAAGGCAAGAGGCTGCTATCCCACCCAACACCCAGAGTAGTGCCTCAGAGACCTTTCCCAGGGGGAGAGAGAGTTCATAACAAAAGAGAGCTCCGAAGTACTCTCCAAAGGAACTGACTTTATTTGAAACAGTGTGGGGAAGTACAGGCCCAAGGACACTTTAGAAAATGATAACATACCTTAATAAAGAACAGTAACTAAACTGTAGGCCATCTAGTTCATCAGAGAGAATCACGGAAAGGTAGCTAAGAGGAGCCCTCTTCGGGTCAGAACAAATCTCAAAGACACAGCAAAGACTATTCCTGCCCAAATTTAATTGGATCAGACTGCTGAGCAATTGATGCCCTGGAACATTGTCAAAAACAATAGAACTACAATTAATGGATCCTCGAGGCTGAGTGTAATCCAAATAAAGCACACGGTTTAACAGAGAGATCAGGAATCAAGACAAAGAGAGCCCTGCTTGAAACGACTGTCATTCCAGGGTCAGTTTGTACCCCTAAGGCTGTGCCATCCAAAGAGTGACACCAGTGGCTTCATACTGTAGGGAAAATAGACTTCACTGAAATAGTATAGCCAAGTCACAAAACAAATAAATAAGCAGCCACAACAAAAACAAGCTGTGGAGAGGGGAAGCAGTATCCAGAGTTGCTATATAGCTAAAATGTCTAGTTTCCAATAAAAAGTATGAAATGTGCAAAGAAACAGGGAAAAAACAGGCAACAGAAACTGCCTGTGAGAGTGATCAGATGTCAGATTTTAAAAAGACTGTAGGATAATCGTAATAAATATGTTCAAAGAACTGGGCCAGGCATGGTGGCTCATGCCTGTAATCCCAGCACTTTGGGAGGCTGAGGCAGGAGGATCATGAGGTCAGGAGTTCAAGACCAGCCTGGCCGACATGGTGAAACCCCGTCTCTACTAAAAATACAAAAATTAGCTGGGCATGTTGGTATGCGCCTGTGGTCCCAGCTGCTCCAGCGGCTGAGGCAGGAGAATCACTTGAACCCAGGAGGCAGAGGTTGCAGTGAGCCACGATTGCGCCACTGCACTACAGCCTGGGCAACAGAGCAAGACTTCGTCTCAAAAAAAAAAAAAAAAAAAAAAACCAAATAAATAAATATCTTCAAAGAATTGAAGGGAAACCATACTTAAAGAGGTAAAGAAAGGTGCGAAGATGATGTCTTATCAAATAGAGAATATCGATAAAGAGGTAGAAACTAGTTTTTAAAAAGGCCCAAATGGAAATTCTGAAGTTTAAAAGTAGGATAACTGAAATGCAAAATTCATTAGGCTGGGTACGGTGGCTCATGCCTGAATCTCAGTGCTTTGAGAGGTGGAGGCAGGAGAATTGCTTAAGCCCAGGAGTTGAAGACCAGCCTGAGCACGTAGTGAGACCCTATCTCTACAAAAAATTTTGAAAACTTAGGCCAGGCACAGTGGCTCACGCCTGTAATCCCAGCACTTTGGGAGGCTGAGGCAGGCAATCACTTGAGATCAGGAGTTTGAGATCAGCCTGGCCAACATGGCGAAATCTCATCTCTACTAAAAATATAAAAATTAGCTGGGCATGGTGGCGCACGCCTGTAATCCTGGCTATTTGGAAGGCTGAGGCAGGAGAATCGCTTGAACCCAGTAGACAGAGGTTGCAGTGAGCCGAGATCGCACCACTGTACTCCAGCCTGGATGAGGGAGTAAGACTCCATCTCAAAAAAAAAAAATTAAATTTAGCTGGGCATGGTGGCACACACCTGTGATCCCAGCTACTCAGGAGACTGAAGTGGGAGGATTGCTTGAGCCCAAGAGGTCGAGGTTGCCTGGGCAACAAAGCAAGACTCTTTCTCAAAGGAAGAAGAAAACTTCATTAAAGGGGCTCAATAGTAGATTTGAGTTGGCAGTAGAAACAATCAGTGAGCATGAAAATAGATTGAAAGAGATTCAGTCAGGCACGGTGGCTCATGCCTGTAATCCCAGCACTTTGGGAGGCTGAGATAGGTGGATCACGAGGTCAGGAGATCGAGACCATCCTGGCTAACTTGGTGAAACCCCGTCTCTACTAAATATACAAAAAAAAATTAGCCGGGTGTGGTGGCAGGCACCCGTAGTCCCAGCTACTCAGGAGGCTGAGGCAGGAGAATGACATGAACCCTGCAGGTGGAGCTTGCAGTGAGCCGAGATTGCGTCACTTCACTCCAGCCTGGGCGACAGAGTGAGACTCCATCTCAAAAAAAAAAAAAAAGAAAGAAAAAGATTATATAACCCAATGGACAGAGAGAAAATATAATGAAGGCAAATGAACAAAGCCTCAGAAATGCAGGACACGTTTAACTGTATCAGTGTACACGTAATTGGAATATGAGGAGGAGAGTAGAAAGAAGCAGAAAAATATTTAATGAAATAATGGATAAAAACTTTCAAATGTATTGAAAAACACTACACATCCAGGAAACTCAGTAAACTCCAGGTAGGAAAGAGATCCACACCTAGACACATAATAAAAATGCTAAAAGTTAATGATAAGGAGAAAGTCTTGAAAGCAACAAGAGAAAAATGACTTATCACATACAAGGGAACCTCTGTAAGCTTAACAGTGGACGTCTCATCAGAAACAATGGAGAACACATCACAACCAGAAGGCAGTAGGATGACACATTCAAAGTGCTGAAAGAAAACTGGCAACTGGCCAGGTGTGGCTCATGCCTGTAATCCCAGCACTTTGAGAGGCCGAGGCGGGCGGATCACGAGGTCAGGATATCGAGACCATCTTGGCTAACACGGTGAAACCTTGTCTCTACTAAAAAATACAAAAAATTAGCCGGGCATGGTGGCGGGCACCTGTAGTCCCAGCTACTCGGGATGCTGAGGCAGGAGAGTGGCGTGAACCCGGGAGGCGTAGCTTGCAGTGAGCCGAGATTGTGCCACTGCACTCCAGCCTGGGCAACAGAGAGAGACTCTGTCTCAAAAAAAAAAAAAAAAAAAAAAAAGAAAAAGAAAAAGAAAACTGTCAACCAAGAATCTTACATCTCACGAAACTAACTTTAGAAAATGAAGATAAAAACAAAATTTATTGCTAGCAGGCAGACTTGCCTTACAATAAGTACTAAAAGAAATTCTTCAGGCTATAAGCAAGTAAACCCAAATAGAATTTCAAATCCACATGAAAAAACAAAGAGCACTAGTAAAGATGATTATGTAATTATAACAGGCAGTATAAATGCATATTTCTTCTTCTCAACTGATTTAAAAAACAACTGTATAAAATAATATGTATCTAATTATATTTTAGGCCTATAACCTGTAGAAGTATATTTGATAATTATAGCATAAAGGAGATAGATGGGATCAAAGTTGTGTTAGAATAAGAAAATGATACCAGATCACAACTCAAACCTACAGGAACAAATGAGGGATGCCATAAGTGGTAAATTTTGTGTAAGAGGAGGGCTACGCGCAGTGACTCACACCTGTAATCCCAGCTCTTTGGGAGGCCAAGGTGGGCGGATCATTTGATGTCAGGAGTTCAAGACCAGCCTGACCAACATGGTGAAACTCCATTTCTACTAAAAATACAAAAATTAGTGTGGTGTGGTGGCACATGCCTGTGATCCCAGCTACTCAGGAGGCTGAGGCACAAAAATTGTTTGAATTCAGGAGGCAGAGGCTGCAGTGAGCCAAGATCATGCCACTGCACTCCAGCCTGGGCAACAGAGCAAGCCTCTTTTATAAAAAAAAAAAAAAAAAAAAAAAGGCTGGGCACTGTAGCTGTCACCTGTAATCCCAGCTACTCAGGAGGCTGAGGTGGGAGGATCACTTGAGGCTAGGAGTTCAAGGCCAGCCTGGGCAACGTAGTGAGATTTAATCCCTAAAAGAAATTTGTAAAATTACCCAGACATGGTGGTATGTGCCTGTAGTCCCACCTACTCGAGAGGCTAAAGTGGGAGGATCACTTGAGGCCAAGAGTTCAAGACTGCAGTCAGCTATGATCATGCCACTGCATTCCAGCCTGAGTGACAAGAGTGAGACCCTGTCTCCAAAAATTAATAAAGCTATATATACATTTGTTATCTTTTTCAGCTTCTTTAATAGATATAACATTATATAAAGTTATAACAAAGTAGTATTGGGTTTATAACATGTAGATGTGATGTGTATAACAATAACTGCACAAAAGGGGAGAAGAATAGAGCTGTGTAAGGGTAAACCTTCTGTATCTTACTGGAGTTAGTATAAATCTGAAGTAGATTCTGATAAGATGTATATGGTAAGCCCTAGAGGGACCATTAAGAAAATAACTCAAAAAATGTAGTGAAAAGTATAATTAAAGGAATTACACTATAAAAAATATTAACAAAATGCAAAAGAAAATAGGAAAGGAGTATTAGAATAACAAAAAAAGACATGAGACTTATAGAAAACTAAAAAAGACGAACATAAATCCAGCTATAACAGTAACATTAAATGTGAATGGATTAAGCAAAAGCAGAGATTTTTGAGTTTTGATTTATTTATTTTTTATAGAGGTGGAATCTCACTCTGTTTCCCAGGCTGATCCCGAACTCCTGGGCTCAAGCAGTCCTCCCACCTTGGCTTCTCAAAGTGCTAGGATTACAGGCATGAGCCACTGCACCCAGCCAAAAGCAGAAATTTTTTAGACTGGGTTTAAAAAACAAGATCCAACTCTATGCTCTCTTGAGATGGAGTCTTGCTCTGTTGCCCAGGCTGGAGTACAGTGGCATGATCTTGGCTCACTGCAACCTCCGCCTCCCAGGTTCAAGCGATTCTCCTGCCTCAGCCTTCTGAGTCGCCGGGATTACAGGTGGGCGCCACCACGCCTGGCTAATTTTTTTGTATTTTTAGTAGAGACAGAGTTTCACCATGTTGGTCAGGCTGGTCTCAAACTCCTGACCTCATGATCTGCCCACCTCGGCCTCCCAAAGTGCTGGGATTACAGGCGTGAGCCACCGCACCAGGCCATGGAGACAATCTTTATAGTCAAAGATACAATGAGGCTGAAAGTTAAAGAATAGAAAAAGTACACCATGTAAACAGTAGCCATAAGACACTCCAGGTGATCCCCATAGGATCCTGGAAACAGGACTTGTCCTAAACCTAGTTTAGCAGCATGGATGCAGGCACCACCAGACATTCACAGAACTCTAGTCAGTCAGACTGTGGATCATGGCTTCTGATTATTTATAATCCCCAGATGACTTTCAGAGTCGAGAGCATTCCACTAAAGTCATCCATGGCTACAATTTTAAGGAGATTCAAGTCTACACTGGAGATGTGGGGCCTAAGGAAAAAGAAGATTTATTCTGCGTTTTTGTTATTTGTTTTGAAACAGGGTCTTGCTCTGTCACCTAGACTGGAGTTCAGTGGTGCGATCACAGTTCACTATAGCGTCAATCTCCCGTGCTCAGGAGATTTTCCCACCTCAGACTTCTGAGTAGCTGGGACTGTAGGCCTGCATCACCACTCCTGGCTAATTTCTTGTTTTTGTGCCTTTTTTTTTGGTAGACACAGGGTTTCACCATGTTCCCAGGTGATCTCGAACTCCTGGGGTCAAGCGATCCTCCCACCTCAGCCTCTCAAAGTGCTGGAATTATAGGCATGAGCCACCACACGTGGCCTTTTTTTGACTTAGGCAAAACGTCGTATACTTTAAAGCATATTCCAGTGTCTAATGCTGGGCCCTGAAATTGTCAGAAAAGGCCCAGTCTGCCAGATGAAGGGAAGATAGCAAAGAAGCATTGACTGCATACTTCCCTCAACTCTGATTCTGGAGTTGCAGGGCATGGAGGGGAAGACCAGTGTGTCTAGCAAATTTGGGAGTATGAAAATGAGTAGTTGCAATTTTCATTTCCAGCTCTTTTCGTTTTTATTAAAGATTTCATTCATACCTGTGAAAAGCTCTGCCATGAAGGAGACTGTGGACCATGCTCTCGCACATCAGTTATTTCCTGCAGATGCTCTTTCAGAACAAAGGTAAATCCTAAACAATGCTAGAGTTGTTGCCATCAATGTTTTCTTTAAAATGGTGATTATGGGAGGGGAGGAATCAAAATAACCTCAGTAGAATAGGTATGGAAAGTGGTTGTGGCGCTCAAGGTCCAAAGGCCTGTAGTGGGATAAGGCAAATGTACAGATCACTCTACCAAATACAGGTGTGATAGCCTGAAAAGAGGAACAGTAGCACTGTTGCAAGGAGTCAGCCAACTAAGAAGTTAGAGGAAACACAGTCCATATGACCACCCACTTGTGGTACCAACTTTTGATACCAATTGAAAGTTCAGTGGTCCCTAAGACCACCTGCGAGGCTTGATAATTTGATATAAGGACTTACTGAACTTGCTGATGGTTACACTCATGGTTAGAGGTTTACTACAAGGAGGTTACAGTTTTATTACAAGGAAAAGGATACAGATTAAATCAGCCAAGGGAAGAAGTATGTAGGACAAAGTCCAAAAAAGTACCAAAGATGGAACTTCATTTGTCCTTTCCCTGTGGAGTCAGGAAAGTATTATTCTCTCCGTGTCAGTGTGTGACAGCATACATGGAGTATTGCCAACCAGGAAAGTTCACCGAGGCCTGTGTGTTCAGTTTTTATTGGTGCTCTATTGTGCAATCATAGTTGACTGCCCATGTGGCTAATCTCAGTCTCCAGTCTCTCCAGAGGTCTACTGATACCATGTGACCCAAAGCCCCTGCCCTAAAACTATCCAGTGTGGCCAGCCTGCTCCTAAATCATGTAATTGGACTATCCAGTGACTCAAGACTCCAGGCAAACAATGACACTTCTGTCAGGCATGGCATTCCACTAGGCTTAGAGATTACCTCTCAGAAGCCAAGTGCAAAGGCCAGACTCTCTTTAAGTAAGGTTTAATTCTTCACTATACATCTGTTTTGTCAGTTTCTACTTTCTGGTGAAAGCCAGGATAGTTTTTATTTTTCTTTTTTTTTTAATTTTATTTATTTATTTATTTTGAGACAGAGTCTCACTCTATCACCCAGGATGAAGTGCAGAGGCGCAGTCTCGGCTCACTGCAGCCTCCACCTCCCAGGTTCAAGTGATTCTTATGCCTTAGCCTCTGGAGTAGCTGAAATTACAGGTACACGCCATCACACCCAGCTAATTTTTGTATTTTTAGTAGAGACGGGATTTTGCCATGTTGGCCAGGCTGGTCTCAAACTCCTGACCTCAAGTGATCCTCCTGCCTCAGCCTCCCAAAGTGCTGGGAGTACAGGTGTGTGCCACCACACCTGGCTAATTTTTGTATTTTTAGTAGAGGTGGGGTTTCACCATGTTGGCCAGGCTCATCTTGAACTCTTGACCTCAAGTAATGTACCCGCCTCAGCCTCCCAAAATGCTGGGATTACAGATGTGAGCCACTGTGCCCAGCCTACCTTGGATAGTTTTCATCAGACTTTATGTTATAAAAAGTCTTCGGGCGATTCAGCTTGGGGAACACACTGAGTGTTGATTTATCCTGCTCTTTGACCTCCCTAGTCATTTCAGTGTATATCAACATTTGTCCCAGCAGAGTACAAGCCAGGGTGGAGACAGAATTGTGAACCGCTGGTTCTGTTAAACACAATCCAGGGTCTGGCAGCATCTGACTTGCAAATAATTCTGAGGATATAGTCCATAAATTGGAAGCTAGTTTAATAGGAAAACTTCAGAAAAAAAGGGAAAAGTAGTATAATTTACATGTTACAAAAGTTGTGTAATCATATGTGGGTTTTTTCCTGAAAGAAATTACAATATACATAGGATACTAGAGGCATTTTGAATGTCAGGTATGGGACCACTTTTGTACTTTGCAAATACTGTATTAAAGACTGTGAGATGCTGTGATTTGGCAATCATAAATTTAGTAATGCCCAGAGATGCTCTTTGTGATCTTTGTGACTGAAAATTGTAAGCAGGGTTGGGACATGTAAGCCGGAAGTGGCTGCTGTCAGTTTTCTTCATTCTCCCACAATCCCTTTTTCTATCTCTACGTTTTCTTGCTTCTCATTGACTCTTTGTCCTCACTCCCTCTAATAGTAGAATCCATGGCAGTGAGTGTATTCTTGAAAAGCTATGTGTAAGTTGAATTTTTGCAAGTAGAAGTCCTTAAATTGCAGGAGGAGCTCACTGTCAATACAAACTCTGTTAAACCTGTTTGACAAAGTAAAAAAAAACACTCTTCAAAAAGCTGATAATTGGCTGGGCGTGGTGGCTCACGCCTGTAATCCCAGCACTTTGGGAGGCCAAGGTGGGTGGATCACGAGGTCAGGAGATTGAGACCATGGTGAAACCCCGTCTCTACTAAAAATACAAAAGATTAGCTGGGCAGGGTGGTGGGGGCCTGTAGTCCCAGCTACTCAGGAGGCTGAGGCAGGAGAATGGTGTGAACCCAGGAGGCGGAGCTTGCAGTGAACCGAGATTGCGCCACTGCACTCCAGCCTGGGTTACAGAGTGAGACTGTCTCAAAAAAATAAAATTAAAAAAAAAAGCTAATAATTATCACCTCATTGTTTAACTAGATTTTTCATGAATATGGATTTTTCATGACATGGTTTTTGTAATGGAATGGACTTTTCCACAGAAGTGAGTTTTCTAGGTAAATAAAACATTTCTTAAAACTTCAAAGATTGTTTTCATTTCATCACTTTGGTGGGACTCTGATAAATGTATGCTGTGTCTATGTCTTCATAAAGCATGCTATATTTAAGTCTTTATGGTAATTCACGTGCAGGAATTTATGGGATTTCTGCCTTTCCTGACATTTGTAGATAACCACTCCTGCATATCATTTCTTCTGTATAATCCAGTGTTCACTGATGGGAGCATTAACTCAGTTTCATGAGTCACTTTTGCTTTATATCTGTAGAGAGCATATAGGGAACTTTTTCGTATCATCAATCCCAGGCACCTCATTTTTTATCTGAAATGTATATTTTCCAGCCAAGAACCTTTTATTACTTAGACCTCTTCACATCTGTTATCAACTCCAGTAGCTGCCTTTTTTTTTTTTTTTTTCCAGGATAATTTTTACTAAGAGGGGACTTTTAAAGTCACTTTTCTCATTTCTGAGTACATGGCAACCTGTAAATGACATCAAAGCCAAAATCAGATGTAGAAGACGGGCAGCTAGCCAGACTCATTCTACCCCAAGTGACTGACTTGCTTCCCACACACCAGCATCACTACACACGTTTTTTAGGATCATGCCTCAGTAAAATTACATGATAGACCTTTTAGACCACTCATATGTAATGGAAACCACAGTAATAAAACTTTAGAGGCCAAACCGAAGATCCTGCTTTATTTCACTTTGCTATAGTTTGGTGATATTACCAGGTGTGCTCTGAAGTATATAGAGCCGTTTGTCCCTGCATTAAATGGTACGGATTGTTATCTGTTTTCAATTCTTATATCTGCTTTTTATGGCTTTTTCTGTCTGTATCCTTGTTAGGTGATGACTTCTCTTTCCTTTGCATACCTTTAGCAGCCCCTCTTTCTATTCAGATTTTGCAATTATTAGTCTACTGTGAATTTGGAGACCAGACCACAAGGATTGTTAGAATTGTATTTTCGTGAAAAGTCTGTAAGCCTGGAGTTCTCTTGTGAGTAAAGCTCATTCATATGGGGATTAGGCTTGCTCCAGACATGGCAAGTGAAATTGGTGAATAAGTGACTATCAGAGAAGTACAGGATATTTGGGTTATTGTTACCTTTGGCATTATATTATAGCTGTATTATTTTAATTATTCCTAAAGTAGTTACCATTTCTTTTTCTTTTTCCATAGGAGCTTCCATGTACCAGTCTCAAAAGTGAAGGTATGACTGGGGTGGGGCATGAGGGAATTTTTGGGGTGAAAGTGTCGTCACTTGGCTGGGCGCGGTGGCTCACGCTTGTAATCCCAGCACTTTGGGAGGCCGAGGCGGGCGGATCATGAGGTCAGGAGATCGAGACCATGGTGAAACCCTGTCTCTACTAAAAATACAAAAAAAAATTAGCCGGGCGTGGTGGCGGGCGCCTGTAGTCCCAGCTACTCGGAGAGGCTGAGGCAGGAGAATGGCGTGAACCCGGGAGGCGGAACTTGCAGTGAGCCGAGATTGCGCCACTGCATTCCAGCCTGGGCGACAGAGCGAGACTCCGTCTCAAAAAAAAAAAAAAAGAAAAAGAAAAAAGAAAGTGTCGTCACTCTGCATCTTGTTAGGGAGCTGGGTGGGTTATATATTTGTCAAAATTCAGTGAAGGCATACTTAAGATTTGTGGTATAACTTTCACCTCAAAAGGAAAAAATTATAAATTCTAATTGATGAAATGCTGAAAAATATAAGCTAAGTGTACTCATGTCTACAGCTTGCTTTGAAATGCATTAAAAAAGAAAATTAGTGTGTAGGTAGAAGAATGGATATGTATATGAAAAAGTATGTTAATGGTAGAATCTAGATATGGGCATATGGATGTTCACTGTAAAATAGTTTGAACTTTTTTTCTTTTTTCTTTTGAGACGGAGTCTCGCTCTTTTGCCCAGGCCAGAGTGCAGCGGCGCGATTTCGGCTCACTGCAACCTCCACCTCCCAGGTTCAAGTGATTCCCCTGCCTCAGCCTCCCAAGTAGCTGGGATTACAGGTGCCCACCACTACACCTGGCTGATTTTTTTATTTTTGGTAGAGATGGGATTTCACCGTGTTGGCCAGGCTGGTCTCTAACTCTTGACCTCAAGTGATCCACCCGCCTCGGCCTCCCAAAGTGCTGGGATTACAGGTGTGAGTCACTGCACCTGGCCTCGATTCCTGTTTTTATAACCGTCACATACTGTTGTTGATGCCACTTTAAAACCTTTTTGGAAAAGTGATGAAAGATAAGGGTATGCAAAATAAAAGGTCTTATTGTAGTCAGAAAGAAAGCTGTATTGGTTAGGAAGCTTCTGGATGCAGGTAACAAAACCCAAGAAAAAGTGACTTTTACGATAAGGGTGTTTACTACCACACCTAATGGGAAATCTGGTGGCAGAGCAAGTCCAAGATTGGTTAATTTTAAGCTCAGTGATTTTGAAGACTTCAATTTGGCGTCTCTGTGGTTTTCTTGATTTTTTCCTTGTGGGTATGTTAGCTGCTGCAACTTCACACATTTGGTCTCTGCCCAACAACATCTAAACAAAATCCATGAGGAGAGTGTTGATCTTCTCTTCCTATGTAAGAGCAAGGAAAATAGTCCTGAAAGGTTCTCAATACACTTTGTGTCCAGTGCTTCTGCCTAAACCTGTCACTAGCAAAGTGAATGGAATTATCATGGTGGGTAAAGCTACACAACATCCACCCCTGGAACTGAGGAGCACACTGGCCCCCAATTTCTGGACAAAATTAAGGTTGTCTTTGCCTGAAAGAGAAGAGTGGCTGTTTAGGAGGTACCCAGCAATATCTGCCTCAAAACCGTATTTAAACTTTTGGTTCAGTGTGCCATCTGTATCAAGGAAAAAAAATTTGGTTATTAAAAACATAATTTGGGGCCGGGCGCGGTGGCTCATGCTTGTAATCCCAGCACTTTGGGAGGCCAAGGCAAGCGGGTCACGAGGTCAGGAGATCGAGACCACAGTGAAACCCCGTCTCTACTAAAAATACAAAAAAAATTAGCCAGGTGTGGTGGCGGGCGCCTGTAGTCCCAGCTACTCGGAGAGGCTGAGGCAAGAGAATGGCGTGAACCCAGGAGGCAGAGCTTGCCGTGAGCCGAGATCGCGCCACTGCACTCCAGCCTGGGCAACAGAGCGAGACTCCGTCTCAAAAAAATAAAAAATAATAAAAAAAAAATAAAAAACAAAACATAATTTGGGTCCAGGCCTGGTGGCTCATGCCTGTAATCCCAGCACTTTGGGAGGCCAAGGCGGGCGGATCACCTGAGGTCAGGAGTTCAAGGCCAGCCTAGCCAACATGGTGAAACCTCATCTCTACTAAAAATACAAAAATTAGCCAAGTATGGTGGCGCACGCCTGTAATCCCAGCTACTCAGGAGGCTGAGGCAGGAGAATCATTTGAACTCAGGAGACAGAGGTTGCAGTGAACTGAGATCACACCATTGCACTCCAGCCTGAGTGACAGAGTGAGACTCCGTATCAAAAAAGAAACAAGAAAAACATAATTTGGGCCTGATGCAGTGGCTCACATCTGTAATCCTTATGCTTTGGGAGGCCAGGGCTGGGGGATCACTTAAAGCCAGGAGTTCAAGACCAGCCTGGCAACATAGTGAGACACTGTCTCTGCAAAAAAATTTTTAAAGTTAGCCAGGCATAGTGGCATGTGCCTGTAGTCCTAGATACTCAGGAGGCTGAGGCAGAGGATTGCTTGAGTCCAGGAGTTTGAGGTTGCAGTGAGCTGTGATTGTGCCATTACACTCTAGCCTGGTGACAGAGCAAGACCCTATCTCTAAAACAATAAAACAAAATAATAAAAACATAATTTGAAAAAATAAAAAATTAATACACTTACGAAGTTTAAAAAAAAAACAGTATGAAGTGAAAGATGAAAATTTGCCCTCTAATAGTAGTTTGTTAGAGTTTCAGATCTTTTTCCCTATTCATACAGATGTATAAACATGCCAGCATAGTTTTGTTTTTCCCCTAGATTTAGGCTCATACTAAAGATACTGTCTGCAGCTTATTTTCCCTCACTAATATCTCAAAGACGTATTTCCATGTCAGTATGCATAACTCTTGTTCTTGCAGAGTATTCCGTATGTGGATCTACCATGTCATAGTTCACCATGGCCCTTTTGGTGGTCATTTAGGTTGTCTCCAATTTTTCCCCATTATTAATAAGCAGGAACCGTTCTGTCCCACTTTTTATAACTTTATGATGCAAAATTTCAACCATATGTGAAAGTGGAGAAACTGGTATAATGAATCCCCACGTACCTATGACCTGTCATCATCAGTTGTCAACATTTTGCCTCTCTTGTTTTCATCCATCCCTCCTTCCCTACATTTTATTTATGCTAAAGTACTTTGAAAACAAGTCTCAAATATCATTTCACCCATAAATACTTCAGTGGTTAGCCCACTTTTTTTAGTTGAAATTCACATAACATAATTAACCATTTTAAATGTACAGTTCAGTGGCACTTAGTTCTCTCACAATCTAGTTCCAAAATATTTTCTCTATCTTACATTTTTCTTTTTCTTCTCCTTTATTTCTTTATCTTTTTTTTTTTTTTTTCTTGAGACGGAGTTTTGCTCTTGTTGCCCAGGCTGGAGTGCAGTGCTGCAATCTCGGCTCACTGCAACCTCCACCTCCTGGGCTCAAGCAATTCTCCTGTCTTAGCCTCCTGAATAGCTGGGATTACAGGCACCCACCACCATGCCTGGCTAATTTTTTTGTATTTTTAGTAGAGATGGGGTTTCACCATGTTGCCCAGGCTGGTCTCGAACTCCTGGCCTCATGTAATCCACTTGCCTCAGCCTCCTACAGTGCTGGGATTACAGGCATCAGCCACCGTGCCCGGCCTTCTTTTAAATTTTATTTTAAAAATATGTTGAGACAGGGTCTCACTTTGTTGACCAGGCTGGTCTTGAATGCTTGGTCTCAACACGTTGACCTCCCAAAGTGCTGGGGAAAAACATTTTTATCACCCTGAAAGGAAGCCCTGTATTAATTAAGCATTTACTCCCCACTCAGTCCTCCCCCTGGTAACCACTGATCTGCTTTCTATCTGTATGGATTTACTATTTTCGAATACTTCATCTAAATGGAGTCACAATATATATTCTTTTGTGCCTTGCTTCTTTCACTTAGCATGTTTTCTAAGTTTATCATACTTTAGTATATATCAGCACTTCATTCCTTTTTATGATTGAATAATAATTCATTTTATGAATATACATTTTATCCATTCACTGGTTGATGGATATTAGAATTGTTTCTACTTTTTGGCTATTGTGAATAGTGCTGTTATGAACATTTGTATACAAGTTTTTGTTTGAATACCTATTTTCATTTCTTTGGGGTATATACCTAGGAGTAGAATTGCTGGATCCGATGGTAATCTTGTGTTTAATTTTTTTGAAAAACTGCCATTCTGTTTTCCACAGTGGCTACACCATTTTATATTCCTACCAGCAACATATGAGGGTTTCATTTTCTCCACGTCCTTGCCAATACTTGTTATTTTCTGGGTTTTTTTTGTTTTTGAGATGGAGTCCCACTCTGTTGCCCAGGCTGGAGTGCCGTGGCACAATCTCGGCTCACTGCAAGCTCTGCCTCCTGGGTTCACGCCATTCTCCTGCCTTAGCCTCCCGAGTAGCTGGGATTACAGGTGCCCGCCACCGCGCCCGGCTAATTTTTGTGTTTTTAGTAGAGACGGGGTTTTACCACGTTGGTCAGGCTGGTCTCGAACTCCTGACCTCTTGATCTGCCCGCCTCAGCCTCTCAAAGTGCTGGGATTACAGGCGTGAGCCACCGCACCCAGCCATTTTGGGGGCTTTTTAAATCATAGCCATCCTAGCGAAGTGATATATCACTACCACATGATGTGATGTCTCTGATATCTCAATGTTGGGTTTTAAAATCTATTTATTGTTTGAGACAGGGTCTGTCTCTGTCGCCTTGACTGGAGTGCAGTGGCAGATCACAGCTCACTGCAGCCTTGATCTCCTGGGCTCCAGTGGTCCTCCCACACCAGCCTCCCAAATAAATAGCTGGGACCACAGGCATGTGCCACCACATGCCCTTGGCTTAATTAACTTTTAATTAAGTTTTAAAAACTTAATTTTTAAAAGTTTTTGCAGGGCTGGGCGTGGCGGCTCATGCCTGTAATCCCAGCACTTTGGGAGGCCAAGGCAGGCAGATCACTTGAGGTCAGGAGTTCAAGACTAGCCTGGCCAACAAGGTGAAACCCCGTCTCTACTAAAAATACAAAAAATTAGCCAGCATGGTGGCAGGCACCTGTAATCCCAGCTACTCAGGAGGCTGAGGCAAGAGAATCGCTTGAACCCAGGAGGCAGAGGTTGCAGTGAGCAAGTTCTTGTAGAGACAGGGTCTCATTATGTTGCCCAGGCTGGTCTCAAATTCCTGGGCTCGAGCAATCCTCCTGCCCTAGCCACACTTAAATTTTTGATAGAAACATACACTCAGCCAGCCTTCCATATCCACGGGTTCCATATCCATGGATTCAACCAACCACAGATTGAAAATATTCAAAGAAACAAATTACATCTGTACTGAACATGTACAAAATTTTTTCTCATCATTGTTTTCTAAACAGTACAGTATGACAACTATCTACATAGCATTTACATTATATTTGGTGTTATAAGTAATCTAGAGAAGATTTGAAGTATAAGGGAGGGTGTGCATAGGTTATATGCAAATATTATACCATTTTGTATAAGAGACTTCAATATCTGTGGATTTTGATATCCAAGGGAGGTCCTGGAATCAGTCCCCCATGGACTCCAAAAGTTTGTACACCCATCTACTAAGATGAGCATGCCTTTTTCTCCACACCTTAAACCCTACCATTGCTATTTTTTTTATTTTTTGACAGTTTTAAAGGTGAAAATTGATATTTTAATATGCATTTTCAGCTGGGCAGAGTGGCTTACACCTGTAACCCCAACATTTGGAAGGCCAAGATGGGAGGCTCATTTGAGCGCAGGAATTCGAGGTTACAGTGAGCTATGTTAATGCCACTGCACTCCAGCCTGGGTGACAGAAAGAGATCCTGTCTCTTTAAAAAAATAAAAATAATAATAATAAAAAAAAAACTGATGGCCGGGCATGGTGGCTCACACCTGTAATCCCAGCACTTTGGGAGGCCAAAGCAGGTGGATCACTGAGGTCAGGAGTTCAAGACCAGCCTGGCCAACATGACGAAACCCTGTCTCTACTAAAAATACAAAAATTAGCCGGGCGTGGTGGCACACACCTGTAATCCCAGCTACTCGGGAGGCTGAGGCAGGAGAATCGCTTGAACCTGGGAGGCGGAGGTTGCAGTGAGCCAAGATTGCACCACTGCACTTCAGCCTGGGCAATAGAGTGAGACTCTGTCTCAGAAAAAAAAAAGAAGAAAGCAAAAAGGCCAGGCGCAGTGGCTCACACCTGTAATCTCAGCACTTTGGGAGGCCATGGGAGGTGGATCACCTGAGATCAGGAGTTCAAGACCAGCTTGGACAACATGGTGAAACCCTGCCTCTACTAAAAATACAAAAATTAGCCGGCTGTGGTGGCAGGCACCTGTAAGCCCAGCTGCTTGGGAGACTGAGGCATGAGAATCACTTGAACCTGAGAGGTGGATGTTGCAGTGAGCCGAGATCATACCACTGCACTCCAGCCTGGGCAACAGAGAAAGACTCCATCTCAAAAAACAAAACAAAAAAAAACTGCATTTACATTATTACAGTTGTATTATTATTATTATATTCTTTGAGCCTATAGTTACTCAAATATTTGTTGAATGAATGTTCATATCCTTTGTCTGTTTTTTTTTCTTTTTAATTTGCCACAGCAGATGCTACATTTATGTGTGACAAGCGGTGTAACAAGAAACGGTTGTGTGGACGGCATAAATGTAATGAGATATGCTGTGTGGTAAGTGGACTTATTAGGCGTAATCATATTCCATTCATCCAGGGGCTGGGCTTCTGGAAGCCTGAGCCATGTGGAGAATGCAGCCCAGATTTAAAAGTCACTGGGACGGGCCCCTAAGCAGCAGTCAGAGAGCTCTCATAGTCCCCATAACCTCTCTGCAAAGAGATAGATTGGGCCTTTTTAGCCTCACCCAGGTCAAGAAGTCAGCCAGTGGCATCTGGTAGCAATGCAGAGGAAGAGAAAGAGGAAAGAGATCTCACACCCCAGAGCCCAAGACCCCTAGATGAGCACACAGTCTTCTGCAGAAGATTGTGTGTTGTCCCAACACAAACTGGCCTGGACTTAGCAACTCGGGCTTCAGGTTTCATGTACTGCTTAGGTCAGGTCAGTAGGAAAAATTATTAGGACATTTTTTAAAAAGATTTTTAAAAATAAATATTTAAAATATTTGCTTTTATGGAACTAATTAAATCACTAGCTAGCTATTTGTACTCTGTTATCTCATATACTCATATATAAAAAAGATAACATATATGTATGTTATATATGACATGATAACATGTATATATAAATGTGTATGTATGTATTAGTCCATTTTCACACTGCCAATAAAGACATACCCAAGACTAGGCAAGTTACAAAAGAAAGAGGATTAATGGATCTACAGTTCCAAGTGGCTGGGGAGGCCTCACAATCATGGTGGAAGGCAAGGAGGAGCAAGTCACATCTCACATGGATAGCAGCAGGCAGAGAAAGAGAGTTTGTCCAGGAAACGGCCTTAGAAAGCCATCAGATCTCATGAGACTTATTCACTATCACAAGAACAGCACAGGAAAGACCTGCCCCCACGATTCAATTACCTCCCACCAGGTCCCTCCCACAACATGTGGAAGTCAAGATGAGATTTGGGTGGGGACACAGCCAAACTATATCATTCCGCCCCGGCCCCTCCCAAATTTCATGTCCTCACATTTCAAAACCAATCATGCCTTTCCAACAGTCCCCCAAAGTCTTAACTCATTTCAGCATTAACTCAAAAGTCTATAGTCCAAAGTCTCATCCAAGACGAGGCAAGTCGCTTTGCCTATGAGCCTGTAAATTCAAAAGCAAATTAGTTACTTCCTAGGTCCAATGGGGGTACAGGCATTGGGTATATACAGCCATTCCAAATGGGAGAAGTTGGCCAAAACAAAGGGGCTACAGGCCCCATGCAAGTCCGAAATTTGGTGGGGCAGTCAAATCTTTTTTTTTTTTTTTTTTTTTGAGACGGAGTCTTGCTCTATCACCCAGGCTGGAGTGCAGTGGCCCGATCTCGGCTCACTGCAAGCTCCGCCTCCCGGGTTCACGCCATTCTCCTGCCTCAGCCTCTCCGAGTAGCTGGGACTACAGGCGCCCGCCACCACGCCCGGCTAATTTTTTTTTGTATTTTTAGTAGAGACGGGGTTTCACTGTGGTCTCGATCTCCTGACCTCGTGATCCATCCGCCTCGGCCTCCCAAAGTGCTGGGATTACAAGCGTGAGCCACCGCGCCCGGCCGGGGCAGTCAAATCTTAAAGCTACAAAATGCTCTCCTTTGACTCCATGTCTCACATCTAGGTCACGCTGATGCAAGAAGTGGGTTCCCATGGTCTTGGACAGCTCCGCCCATGTGGCTTTGCAGTGTACAGCCCCCCTACCAGCTGCTTTCACAGGCTGTCATTGAGTGTCTGTGGCTTTTCCAGCCACACAGTGCAAGCTGTCAGTGGATCTCCCATTCTGGGGTCTGGAGGACAGTGGCCCTCTTCTCACAGCTCTACTGGGTGGTGCCCCAGTAGGGACTCTGTGTGGGGACTGCAACCCCACATTTCCCTTCTGTACTGCCCTAGCAGAGGTTCTCCACGAGAGCCCCACCCCTGCAGCAAACTTCTGCCTGGACATCCAGGCATTTCCATACATCTTCTGAAACCTAGGCAGAGGTTTCCAACCTCAGTTATTGATCTCTGTGCACCCACAGGCTCAGCACCACATGGAAGCTGCCAAGGCTTGGTGCCTGCACTCTGAAGCCATGGCCCAAGCTCTGTGTTGGCCCCTTTCAGCTGCAGCTGGAGTGGCTGGGATGCAGGGCACCAAGTCCTGAGGCTGCATACAGCAGGGGGACCCTGGAGCCGGCCCCCAAAACCATTTTTTCCTCCTGGGCCTCCAGGCCTGTCATGGAAGGGGCTGCCATGAAGACCTCTGATGTGCTCTGGAGACATTTTCCCCATTGTCTTGGTGTTTTACATTTGGCTCCTCGTTACTTAGCAAATTTCTGCAGCCAGCTTGAATTTCTTCTCAGAAAATAGGATTTTCTTTTCTGTCACATTGTCAGGCTGCAAATTTTCCAAACTTTTATGTCTGTTTCCCTTTTAAAACTGAATGCCTTTAACAGCACCCAAGTCACCTCTTGAATGCTTTGCTACTTAGAAATTTCTTCCACCAGATACCCTTAATCATCTTTCTCAAGTTCAAAGTTCCACAGATCTCTAGGGCAGGGGCAAAATGTTGCCACTCTCTTTAATAAACAACAAGAGTCACCTTTGCTCCAGTTCCCAACAAGGTCCTTATCTCCATCTGAGACCACCTCTGCCTGGACATTATTGTCCATATCATTATCAGCATTTTGGGCAAAGCCATTCAGCAAGTCTCTAGGAAGTTCCAAACTTTCCCACATTCTCCTGTCTTCTTCTGAGCCCTCCAGACTGTTCCAACATGTGCCTGCTACCCAGTTCCAAAGTCACTTCCACATTTTCGGGTATCTTTTCAGCAGTGCCCCACTCTACTGGTACCAGTTTACTGTATTAGTCTGTTTTCACACTGCTGATAAAGACATATCCGAGACTGGGCAAGTTACAAAAGAAAGAGTTTTAATGGACTTACAGTTCGAAGTGGCTGGGGAGGCCTCACAATCATGGTGGGAGGCAAGGAGGAGCAAGTCACGTCTTAACATGGATGGCAGCAGGCAGAGAGAGCGAGCTTGTGCAGTGAAACTCGGCCTTATAAAGCCATTAGATCTCATGAGACTTATTCACTATCATGAGAACAGCAAGGGAAAGACCTCCCCCACCATGATTTAGTTAACTCCTACCAGGTCCTTCCTACAACATGTGGGAATTCAAGATAAGATTTGGGTGGAGACACAGCCAAACTGTATCAGTGTATATATACATAAACAAGATAACACAGTACCAATAGCAAGGTAGTATGTGTGTATGTGTGTATGTAACATACATAATTATTTTTTAAATTTATATATTTAAGTGAAGAGTGATGAATTGTGCAAGTGTTAGAAGGCTTAAAGACTTCCTCTTATTATAAAAAAATTTGCAGCCAGGCATGGTGGCTCACACCTGTAATTCCACTTTTGGAGGCCGAGGTGGGTGGATCTTGCTTGATCCAAGGAATTCAAGGCCAGCCTTGGCAACGTGGTAAAACCCCATCTCTACCAAAAATACAAAAATTAGCCAGTTTCGGCCGGGCACGGTGGCTCACACTTCTAATCCCAGCACTTTGGGAGGCCAAGGCGGGCGGATCACGAGGTCAGGAGATCGAGACCATGGTGAAACCCCGTCTCTACTAAAAAATACAAAAAATTAGCTGGGCGTGGTGGCGGGCACCTGTAGTCCCAGCTACTCGGAGAGGCTGAGGCAGGAGAATGGTGTGAACCCAGGAGGCGGAGCTTGCAGTGAGCCAAGATTGCGCCACTGCACTCCAGCCTGGGCGACAGAGCGAGATTCCGTCTCAAAAAAAAAAAAAAAAAAAATTAGCCCGTTTCATAACCTGGTCTCTAAATAAATAAATAGATTTAAATGTAAAAATAAGGCTGGACGCGGTGGCTCATGCCTGTAATCCCAGCACTTTGGGAAGCCAAGGTGGGCAGATCACTTGAGGTCAGGAGTTCCAGACCAGCCTGGCCAACATGGTGAAACCCTGTCTCTACTAGAAATACAAAACTTACCTGGACGTTGTGGGCACTTGTACTCCCAGCTACTCAGGAGGCTGAGGTAGGAGAATTGCTTGAACCCAGGAGGTGGAGGTTGCAGTGAGCCGAGATCGCACCACTGCATTCCAGCCTGGGCAACAGAGTGAGTCCCTGTCTCTCTCTCACACATACACACACACAATGTAAAAATAAAATACATTTTTTAAAAATTTCAAAGTGGCTCATGCCTGTATCCCCAGCACTTTGGGAGGCCAAGGCAGGCAGATCATGAGGTCAGGAGCTCGAGACCATCCTGGCTAACACAGTGAAACCTCATCTCTACTAAAAATACAAAAAAATTAGCCAGGCTTGGTGGCAGGCGCCTGTAGTCCCAGCTACTCAGGAGGCTGAGGCAGGAGAATGGTGTGAACCTGGGAGGCGGAGCTTGCAGTGAGCCAAGATTGTGCCACTGCACTCCAGCCTGGGCGACAGAGCGAGACTCCATCTCAAAAAATATATATGTATATATCAAATGTATGCAGAAGCAGAGAGACTAGTATAGAGAGTCCCATATACACAACATCCAGTTTCAGTATTGATCACCTCATGACGAATTTTGTTTTATCTTCATCCCCACCTACTCTCCCTTCTGTGGCTATTTTGAAGGTATTTCCAGACATCATTTTATCCATAAATGTGTAGAGCTTTGTTTTTATTAATCTTGTTGTTATTTATGGAAAATATAAAATGAAGACCATTTTATGAACAAATACAAATCTCTTTTCCCAGGATAAGGAGCACAAGTGTCCTTTGATTTGTGGGAGGAAACTCCGTTGTGGCCTTCATAGGTGTGAAGAACCTTGTCATCGTGGAAACTGCCAGACATGCTGGCAAGCCAGTGAGTGTCTTTACTGTATAGTTTATTAGAAGAGTTTTTTAGAAATTCAGACATAATATACTTTGAGAGATTGACTTACTTAGAATCGTATGGATTCTTGAACTAAGCCTTCGTATTTCCAATATGTTGAGACTTTTTTTAAAGTTACTTCTAATGCTGTGTTGTAGTCCCTGAATGTGCAAAACTTGGGATATGAGCAGCAATCCTGAGATGGGGCCTAGTTCGTTAATAGATTCCTTCTCTGGTACCTGCCTCATATATGTTATTGACCTAGGTTCTGTTCTCAACAATCTTCTTTCTCTATATTATTAGCAGCAGTTTGCAAACTTTTTGGTTGTAGGGCTCATTTACATTACTAAAAAGTATCCTAAAGAGTTATTTTTATGTGAGTTGTATTAATCTTTATCTACCATATTAGAAATTAAAACTGAGAAATTTAAAAAATAATTGATTAGTATATTTCAGAATAATAATATACTCATTGCATGTAATCACAAAAATTTTTTTAAATAACTTTTCAAAAAAATAGAATAGTGGATACTTGGTTTAATAGAAGATAGCTGCATTCTTATATCTACTTCTGCATCCAATCTGTCGTGATATAGTTGAGGCAAATGAAAAAAATCCAGCCTTACACAGATAGCCTTACACAGGAGAAGGGAAGACTATTTTAAAGATGTTTTCACATAATTATTGATATTCTTTGAAATTACACCAAAATTCAACCTCATTTCAGAAAGGACTTGACTCAGTGTTTTTGTTCTCTGTCACAAAAATTTATTGGACTTTCTTGTACTTTGAATGGATCTTTTTACCCGTGCATGATTTTATAACAGCGCACGTTGATCATTTGGAAAATAATTCTTCACTGAGTTATGTGGTCTTTGAAATGTTGATAAATTTCCTATTATAATATTAAAAACTCAGTCATTAATATAATCTCCAGTCTAGAAATATGTTGGGAAAAGTATTGGGAAGTTGTCAGGGTCATAGTAATAAATGAAACTTCATATGTGTGCGTGCCTTTTTCACCAGCTTAGCTTTAATAAAATAAAAGTTTAATAAAATAAAAACCTCTTTTGAAAAAAGTAGCACCCCCCAAAAATTCTCCTCAAAAAATACAAGCAAAAATGTATGTGCGTGCGTGTGTGTGTGTGTGTGTGTGTGTGTGTGTGTGAATATGTACGTGCACATCCCAAACTCAGAAAGGATTCTTTTGTTTTACCTGCTGCTCCACCAGGTTTTGATGAATTAACCTGCCATTGTGGTGCATCAGTGATTTACCCTCCAGTTCCGTGTGGTACTAGGCCCCCTGAATGTACCCAAACCTGCGCTAGAATCCATGAGTGTGACCATCCAGGTGAGTACCAACTTGTCTTCACACTTCAGCCTGCTCACACCGTGTCATTTAGGATCCTACTGTGTAACTGTCTTTGCTGCTCTAAAGTCATGCTGTGATGGCTGCCCCTTGCTCCCGGCTCAGGGGCTGCTTCTCTGAAGGTGGGTCTGCGATCTGGGCCATAGCTTGGAATCACAGTGCCCTCCATTGGTTTACTCTAGGGATGTCAAACACACCTAAAAATGTTGGAAGACACCCCAGCTGATCTTATGTCTCAGGAACTTTTCTTTCTTTGTGGTCTCCACTTTGGTGCATATTTTGAAATTTAGCATTTACAAAATTAAAAGTGATTTTTTTGTTGTTATAGAAGCAATATATATTTATCATATTAAAATTAAGAAAATAGAGTCCAGGGCCAGGCTCAGTGGCTCACGCCTGTAATCCCAGCACTTTGGGAGACCAAGGAGGGGCAGGGGCAGATCATGAGGTCAAAAGATTGAGACCATCCTGCCCAACATGGTGAAACCCCATCTCTACTAAAAATACAAAAATTACCTGGGCATGGTGGTGCACACCTGTAGTCCCAGCTACTCGGGAGGCTGAGGCAGGAGAATCACTTGAACCCGGGAGGCAGAGGTTGCAGTAAGCTGAGATCGCACCACTGCACTCCATCCTGGCGACAGACCAAGACTCTGTCTCAAAAAAGAAAATAGAGGCCAGGCACAGTGGCTCATGCCTGTAATCCTAGCACTTTGGGAGGCCAAGGTGGGCGGGTCACTTGAGGTCAGGAGTTCGAGACCACTCTGGCCAACATGGTGAAACCCTGTCTCTACTAAAAATACAAAAGTTAGCCAGGCATTGGGGCGGGCACCTATAATCTCAGCTACTCAGGAGGCTGAGGCAGGAGAATTGCTTGAATCCGGGAGGCAGAGGTTGCAGTGAGCCAAGATTGTGCCACTGCACTCCAGCCTGGGTGACAGAGTGAGACTCTGTCTCAAAAAAAAAAAAAAAAAAAAAGATAAAGTCAAAAGTTTGAATTAAATAATCTATTATATGTCACCTCCTAAGAATTATACCTTATATGTATTTCTCAGGGTCTTTTGCCATGTGCAAATATATATGTTTGCATTTTTTCCCCAACATAAAAGTGGGATCCTACCGAACTTAATGCTTTTAACTAGCTTTTTTTCCACTCTTATTATTGTATTTTTAATCTGTCCCCTTGTCAGTATTTTTTTACAATATAAATTTTTAATGGCAATTGAGTGTCCTGTTACATGGATGGGCCATAACTTATTCAGTCAGCCTTGTGCTGCTGGACATTTTAGTGTTTCCAGTTTTTCTCTGATAAACTGCTCAGATACCAGGCCAACAACCATTTGACATCACTCAATTTCCGCATCTGTCAAGTCTAGTTGCTGGCTTTTCTCTAGCACCATACCGGGCCCATCATTTCATTTTACCAAATACCAGAGGCAAACCTGAAGTAATTCAGGGGACCAGATTTGATACCCACAGTTAGTCTGGCAATATGATTCAGACTTAAAACTAGAAAACCAGCTCTTGATTTTTTAAGTTAATGGAGTAAAACAGAACTTAACAAATTCTTCATTAAGTGGAATGTTCCCTCCTTCCTTGGGGATCTTAGGATAGCCCTCCCAGTGTAGTTTATAAGCCCCTCCTGTGGCATTCATACCAGCATGAAGTACATGCCCAGGCCAGTCCCCACCCATTCCCTCCTTTACGCTTACCTGCAGGTGAAGTCCAAATCCTGCTGGGCAAGGTCCATAGTAAGAACTTCACCATTTGTGAATTGTGTTGTTTTAGCCTATTTTGTTCCCCATTCATTTCCATTTTCTTAAGTGTTTATTGTATTTCTAACATGGTGTCAGACACAGAGGGAACTTCAGAGGAAGAGAAAAATACCCTGTGACCTTGAGGTTCTTACGTTCTCCCTGAGAGGAGGAGGACGGTAGTTCAGTACACATGATACAACCACCCTTCACATGAAGATGGGCTAAATAATGTGGCAGCAACCCATCTGCATAGAAACTGAGACACCAGGAAGTGTGAGGGAGCTCAGGCTAGAGTGTGGTCAGCCAAGGAAAGGTTCGTTGTAGGAGGTGAGTTTTGATGAACCTCCCCTTATAGGCAGTAATGAAATTGGAAGGAGTCAGCAGAAGCATTTTAAATGGAATTAATAGCAAAGATATCTGAGCAGAAGTGAGCAGTTGCTGTTAAAGTAGGGCCAAAAGAATGACGTAGTAGAATTGGATGGACCATATGGCTGTGCTGCAAGAGATGAGATGGGAAAGCTGCCTCCTCTGCTTCTGTTTTGGCATGTCTCTTCTGCCTTGATTGGGTTTCGTTTTCTCACTCAACACTTTAACATAAAGCAAGGTACTTTTTACTTTCCTGTGACCGTTTTTCAAAAGTACTCCCAGTTTCTGAATTTAAAAGTTTCATGCCGTATGCCACTTATATGATGTATAATGGTTTACATGGCTTTATTTAGAAAGTATTCCTAAAGTTACCTTTCTCTTTCTGCAGTATATCATTCTTGTCATAGTGAGGAGAAGTGTCCCCCTTGCACTTTCCTAACTCAGAAGTGGTGCATGGGCAAGCATGAGGTAAGTTTTCTCTCTCAAGTGCTCATTGTTTCAGGCAGAGGTTCATGATTTTATTACTTAAGAATTGTTAGTCTCATCGTTTGTCAAAGTAAATACACTCAGAAGTAGAAGCTTTCCGTTGCTTAAAAATTTTTTCTGAAGATATAATTTGCATACAACAGAATTTACCCTTTTTATTATACAGATCCATGAGTACAAAAGCATACATACCATCAAACCACTACCACAATCAAGATGTAGAACAGTTCAGTCACCCCCAAACATCCTTCATGCCTCTGTATACTCAATGTCCCCTACTTCCAACCCCTGAAAACCAATGATCTGTTGTCTGTTCCAATCATTTTACTTTAAAACACCAAATTTTTTTTTAATAACCTCCTTATTCCTGCAAGAATGGCAATAATAAAAAAAGAATAGATGTTGGCGTGGATGTGGTGAAAAGGGAACACTTTTACACTGCTGGTGGGAATGTAAACTAGTACAACCACTGTGGAAAACTGTGGAGATTCCTTAAAGAACTAAAAGTAGATTTACCGTTTGATCCAGCAGTCCCACTACTGGGCGTCTACCCAGAAGAAAAGAAGTCATTATACGAAAAAGATACCTGCACACGCATGTTTATAGCAGCACAATTCACAGTTGCAAAAATGTGGAACCAGCCCAACTGCCCATCAGTCAACAAGTGGATAAAGAAATTGTGGTGTATATATACGTACCATGGAATACTACTCAGCCGGGAACGAAATAATGGCGTTCACAGCAACCTGGATGCATTTGGAGACCATTATTCTAAGTGAAGTAACTCAGGAATGGAAAACTAAACATCGTATGTTCTCAATTATAAGTGGGAGCTAAGCTATGAGGACGCAAAGGCATGAGAATGATACAATTGACTCTGGGGACTCTGGGGAAAGGATGGGAGATGGGTGAGGGATAAAAAACTACACACTGGGGCCGAGCACAGTGGCTCACGCCTGTAATCCCAGCACTTTGGGAGGCCGAGGCAGGCAGATTACGAGGTCAGGAGTTCGAGACCAACCTGGCCAACATGGTGAGACCCCATCTCTACTAAAATAATCAGCCGGGCCTGGTGGCGCATCCCTGTAATCCCAGCTACTTGGGAGGCTGAGGCAGGAGAATTGCTTGAACTCGGGAGGCGGACGTTGCAGTGAGCCAAGATTGCACCACTGCACTCCAGCCTGGGCAACAGAGCAAGACTCTGTCTCGAAAAAAAAAATAAATTTTAAAAACTACACATTGGGTACAATGTACACTCCTCGGGTGATGGGTGCACCAAAATCTAAAAAATCACTACTAAGGAACTTATTCATGTAACCAAACACCATCTGTTCCCCAAGAACTATTGACATAAGAAAAAAGAAAAAAAAAATCACTGATTGCAGGTCACCATAACAGACACAATAATGAAAAAGTCTGAGATGTTGCGAGAATTACCAAAATGTGATGCAGACGCGAAATGAGCATGTGCTGTTGGAAAAGTGGAACAGATAGACTTGCTGGACACAGGGTTGCCACAAAGTTTCAATTTGTAAAAAATGTGATATCTATGAAATGCAATAAAGTGAAGTCCAATAAAAAATGCATATTTATTGTACAGTTGAGAAGATTTAATTCTGCTACTGAGAAAGAAATACTCTAACATTCTGGCATATAAACCACCAGACATGTGGTACACATTTTTCCTTGCTCTGGTTAAGATGATACTGTTTTCTACATTCCAACTGTCCTATACCAAAAAAAAAAAAAAGATAGTGTTTTGTAACCTGCTTTTTTTGCATCATGACGTATTGGCCAACATTTCATGAAACTCTCTTGACATCTATAACAACATGCCATATTCTTTTATCTTCATGGACGTATATTCCTCCACTGATTTCCTGTGGGTGGTTCTCAAGTCCTTGGTATTTATTCTTTTCTATATGTCTCACCTTTTCCAGTTTATCCATTCTAAAACATCAATGTGTTATCTTTGTATTGATGGCTTATTAAGACTTCATTCAACAGATATCAAGTATGAGTACCTACTATGTGCTAGGTAACAGGCTAGGTTTGGGTGATTTGAAAGTGAACAAGACTAACCCAGCCGGGCGCGGTGGCTCAAGCCTGTAATCCCAGCACTTTGGGAGGCCGAGGCGGGCGGATCACGAGGTCAGGAGATCGAGACCATCCTGGCTAACATGGTGAAACCCCGTCTCTACTAAAAATACAAAAAATTAGCCGGGCGCAGTGGCGGGCGCCTGTAGTCCCAGCTACTCGGGAGGCTGAGGCAGGAGAATGGCGTGAACCCGGGAGGCGGAGCTTGCAGTGAGCCGAGATCGCGCCACTGCACTCCAGCCTGGGCGACAGAGCGAGACTCCGTCTCAAAAAAAAAAAAAAAAAAAAAGACTAACCCTTGCCCTTATGAAGCCTTCACTTTGGGTCGGGAGGCAGGCATGAAAACAGACAATAGCAGTAACGCAGGAAATACAGAGGGCTAAGGAGGATGGAAGGGCTCTCCAGGTGTTCTGGAAGAATTAATATCCTAAAGGATAGTGAGAAGAAAGTAATGTGGAGAGGATGACAGGGCAGAGCATGGGCAAGAATTATCCCCATTGCCCTGGTAGTAGAATGGGTAAGTGTTTAATGATTGAGAACTACATTCTACTAAAATATGGATTCCAGTGTGATGGGAAATATATATGTCCTAGATGTTGGAGGTCTCTTCAAGGGGAGAAGTTGTGTGTCACTGCAGTAGAAGTATATCCCTCATTTCGGGGGTTCATGAAAGAATTTAAGTGAATATATAAGACTAGCCTTTGGTCCTATGAGCGTAAAATTTCAGCAGCTTTTTCCTATGGTGAGGAAGCCTGGAAACAGGCCATTTTTCAAGAAAAAAAAATGAATTGGGGGTTCCATGCCCTGTTGTCTCTTAATTTTTTAAAGGACATGACTGCCTGAACCTGTGGAGACCATGAGTTGAGAGACATGAGGAGAGTTAAGTATTTTATTACAGAAAACAGCCTTCTAGCCTGGGCAACCTAGTGGGATCCTGACTCTACAAATAATACAAAAATTATCTGGGTTTAGTGGCATGCCTGTATTCCCAGCTACTTGGAAGGCTAAGGCAGGAGGATCACTTGAACCCAGGAGTTCAAGGCTGCAGTCAGCCACGATCGTGCCACTGCCCTCCAGCCTGGGCAACAGAGCAAGATTCTGCCTCAAAAAAAGCAAAACAGGCCGGGCATGGTGGCTCACGCCGGTAATCCCAACATTTTGATAGACTGAGGCAAGTGGATCACCTGAGGTCAGCAGTTCAAGACCAGCCTGGCCAACATAGTGAAACCCTGTCTCTACTAAAAATACAAAAATTAGCTGGGCATGGTGCACACACCTGTAGTCCCAGCTACTTGGGAGGCTGAGGCGGGAGAATCGCTTGAACCCAGGAGGTGGAGGTTGCAGTGAGCCGAGATCGCGCCACCGCACTCCACCCTGGGTGACAGAGCGAGACTCCATCTCAAAAAAAAAAAGCAAAATAAAACAAAAAAATGGCCCTGCCATCAGTCTCAGAACCCTGGGCTAAGGTTGCCCTCCACCCCTCATCTATAAGAATTAGTCTATTGACTGCTTTAGCAGTTCAGAAAGGAGGGAAAAGATCATCTGCCCCTCCCAGTTAGTCATAGCATTTTCAAGCACTCCCTAGTTATCTAGTTAACATTTGTTGTCACTTTGGAAAGTTTATGTCCCAGATCACATTTTTGGCTTCTGCTACAAATCCTTTCGAGTCATAACAGGGATTATTAAATAAAGTTAAGGTTTGTTTTCTTCATCTCAAACTAACCTTTCATACTTTGAAAATCAAACTGATTTTTTTCAGATAAATAGAGCTTTTTTAAAAATACAGCTTTTAAGCTGGTTGCAGTGGCATGTACCTATAGTCCCAGCTAATCAGAAGACTAAGACAGGAGGCTCACTTGAGCCCAGAAGTTCAAGTCCAGCTTAGGCAACATAGTGAGACCCTGTCTCTAAAAATTAAAATAATAATAATCCTTATTTTAAAAACTGAGCTGAGTGTAGTGGTTCACGCCTGTAATCCCAGCACTTTGGGAGGCCAAGGCAAGTGAATCGCTTGAAGTCAGGAGTTCAAGACCAGCCATCTGGCCAACATGGCGAAACCCCGTCTCTACTAAAAATACAAAAATTAGCTGGTCGTGGTGGTACACCCCTGTAACCCCACTACTCAGGAGGCTGAGGCTAGAGAATCACTTGAACCCTGGAGGCGGAGGTTGCAGTGAGCCCTGAGATCGGCGCCACTGTACTCCAGCCTGGGCAACAGAGTGAGACTTTGTCTCAAAATAAATAAATACAAACTGTTATTGCCAGATGCAGTGGCTCACACCTGTAATTTCAGCACTTTGGGAGGCCTAGGCGGGTGGATCGCTTCCACTCAGGAGTTCAAGACCAGCCTGGGCAACATGGTGAAACCCCACCTCTTAAAAAAAAAAAAAATACAAAAATTAGCCGGGCGTGGTGGCATGCACCTGCAATCCCAGCTACTTGGGAGACTGAGGTGGGAGGATCACCTGAGCCCCAGGAAAGTCATAATCACACCATTGCACTCCAGCCTGGGGGACAGAGTGAAACCCTGTATCTCAAAAAAAAAAGACAACCCTGCTATAAGCTGAGAAATGTTTAAAGAGAAAGTTAAAACTCACCCCAAATCCCACATGGAGATGAGAATCTGGCTACTTCTGTCTCTCCTAGTTTCGGAGCAACATCCCCTGTCACCTGGTTGATATCTCTTGCGGATTACCCTGCAGTGCCACGCTACCATGTGGGATGCACAAATGTCAGAGACTCTGTCACAAAGGGGAGTGTCTTGTGGATGAGGCCTGCAAGCAGCCCTGCACCACCCCCAGAGCTGACTGTGGTCACTCATGTATGGCACCATGCCATACCAGCTCACCCTGCCCTGTGACTGCTTGTAAAGCCAAGGTGGGTATTTCTGACCACAGATGGAGCATAGACTGTAGTTCTGAGGCCATTAGTGAATCCAGAACTGTCTACAGTGGCCCCTGGGCATGCATCTTAATCAGGGGTCATTGGTTGCAAATAACCACGAGTTAGAGAGAGGTAAGTCATACAGGTTTCTGCCTGCCCAACTTGGTATGGCCTTTTGATTCAGCAGGTACCCACTGCCACCGGACCACAGTCTGTGTCTCCCTTGGATCAGATTCTTAATAGTCACTGATTGTTTATTCCATTTATTTAATAAATGTATAAATGTCTTTTGTGCAAGTCAGTATGAGGTGCTAGGGATAAATTAGTGAACAAGAGACCCATGGTTCCTCACAATCTGATAGGACAGATACTCGATTATTACTTAGATAACTAATTATGGCTGTGGTGTCATGAGGGAGTAGTTTAAGCCTTGTGGAGGGTGCTGTGAGAGCAGGTAAATGGGAGGTTTAGCCTGGTCTAAAGGATCAAGTGTGGCCACCTTGAGGATGTGGAGTTGGCTAGGCCACAGTTGGGCCTAGGGCAAGTGTCTGTCTCTGATGGTAAAAACTTCATCCTAGGCCTGCCCCTCCAGCCAGGATTAAGAACAGAGGAGGTTTCCAAAAGGGGGCATTGTGGACGGGGCACTTCTTTCCTAGCATGTCAACAACTGTGTCAGTTTGCATGTGTGGTTAGCTTCTTCCAGCTTGGAGAGTGGCCACCCACTAACTCTCTAGTCTCTGCTATGGTTTAAGAGAGGATTTAAGAGTGAAAACTGCTTTATTCACATGGTTCCAGTGTGCTAAAAGTCGTTCCATGTTCATCTGACTTCAGGTAGAGCTACAGTGTGAATGTGGACGAAGAAAAGAGATGGTGATTTGCTCTGAAGCGTCTAGTACTTATCAAAGGTTAGTGTTACGTAAATGTTAACAACTGATGACCTAGGTGAAACAGATACATGTGTTTTGTTTTGTTTTTAAAGCTAGTCAAGTGAAGCAGTGGGAGTGGAGAAGAAACAAAGAAGTCTGTAACTGGTTGTGATCAGTGAGTTGTAAACACCACTGCACAGATACATGTGTTTATCATAGTATCCTTGCAACTTTTCTAAAAGCTGGAAAGGTTTTTCTGTTTTTTTGTTTTGTTTTGTTTTACTGAGAGGGGTCTTGCCCTGTTTCCCAGGCTGGTCTCCCACCTCGGCCTCCCAAAGTGCTGGGATCACAGGCGTGAGCCACCACACCTGGCTGGAAAGTTTCTTACATACATTTTTAAAAATCTGGTTTCTCTAGTTCAAAGAAAAAGTGCTGCTTTATGTACCTTGTCTTCCCTAACTTTAGTGTGTAAAATAACTTTGAAATTTCTCCACTTCCTCCTTCCTCTTTCTCTTTTTCTCTCTTTTGGTCGTATTACATTGTGAGATAAGAAGGAAAGATGTCCTGAAGTTAGGTGAATTGCTTTCACATCCTACCATTTGTCATTGACACAGCCAGGGCTAAGCCCTGTGCTCCTCTGGTGTGAGGGTTTCTAATTGTTCTGTGAGGTATCTCTGCAGCCTCCTGAAGTCTTGGGACCTGTGTAGCCATATAGGGATCTGAGTACTGAGATGGAGGTGTTAGAGAATGAATAGTTTTATATATATATATATATATATCTGGTTAGATGGGGAGAGGTGCCATGGATATAGGACTTTAAGAGGATGCACACATCAGATTGGCTGTGTTTGAATACCTACTAAGTGCCAAGTGTTGCTCTAGGGGATACTGAGGGATTGAGTCACCTCATCGCTTCCCATGTAGCTGCTTTGAATATAATTGAAGAGACATAAATATGTAGGTAGTTCATAGTAGCTGGGCTTCCAAGGCCACACCAGTTTTCATGTGCTAGATTTGCTTTTTTTTGAAACGGAGTTTCACTCTTGTTGCCCAGGCTAGAGTGCAATGGTGCAATCTCGGCTCACTGCAACCTCCACCTCCCAGGTTCGAGAGGTTCTCTTGCTTCAGCCTCCTGAGTAGCGGGGATCACAGGCGCCTGCTACCACGCCTGGCTAATTTTTTATATTTTTAGTAGAGACGGGGCTTCACCATATTGGTCAGGCTGGTCATGAACTCCTGACCTCAGGTGATCCACCTGCCTCGGTTTCCCAAAGTGCTGGGATTACAGGCGTGAGCCACCACACCCGGCCTAGATTTGCTTTTAAAGAGGTCTTCTGTATCCCAAGTATAAGGAGGTTCTTGTGAAACTGCAATGCCTCTTTTTCCCTTTCTTTTTTATATTTCAGAATAGCTGCAATTTCCATGGCCTCTAAGATAACAGACATGCAGCTTGGAGGTTCAGTGGAGATCGGCAAGTTAATTACCAAAAAGGAAGTTCATCAAGCCAGGTAATTTTTAAAATACATATATGTGCCTTCTTTCTTCAGTTAGACTTCAATTAGAGGGCAGGGATTATTCATTTATCTCAATCCTTCATAGCAGAGCCTTGCATACACAATAAGTATTCAATAGACAAGTTGATGTTGTGACATCCGCTCCATCCCCAATGAATCCTACTCAGGAGATGGCCAAGACTAGAGGAGACTTTTCCAGGCCTCACAGTAACCGAAGGAAGCAGAGACCTATAGGTGTTTAGCTTAACCCATATGAGAATAGAGAACCCAGAGTGGTGGCTGTCTCTGGAGAGGGAGATCGGGCTGTTAAGAGGGGCACCTGTGGAGCATTTGGGGCTGAGCAGCCAAGGAACACTCTGAGGCCACTGGAGGACTCCTAGACCCCATAACAGAGAGGCCATCCCACCTGTCCTTGAGAGGGACCTCATCCAGCCATTGCTGGATTGGGGTCCCTGGGGAAATGGTATTTCTAGGGCAAGGTTACTGATGGAAACTGAAGAACAGGTGGCCTCACAGGCCTCACAAAAAACATTCCTGGCCTGAGGGAATGTTTTTTGGCAAGAGTCAGCTGTGCTTCCAGGTTGACTGAGACTTCCTTTTCTTGCTGCATAGGAGCTGTACAGCCTGTATTCTGACTTTAATTTTTTTTCATTTGCTTATCAAGGCTGGAGTGTGATGAGGAGTGTTCAGCCTTGGAAAGGAAGAAGTAAGTAGTTGCAGCTGCTTTTTTAATCTCCTTGCCCTTGAGCTCTGTGAAATTAATGGGAGGGAGCAACCCTTCAAACATCAGACATTCACTCAGCACTGCACTGCGTCTTTTACTGTTATCAAAGAGCAAGAGAAATGCCATTACCAAAAATTGAATTGTCTTAAGGATAAACCACTCAGGTGATTTCAGCATATTGAGAAACAGGAGCTGCGTGGTTTTGGGCATGATATAAACATCACATAACACAGCATACTTATTCAGGGACTGGCCAACTTCCTGACTCAGAGATAAGAGGTTTAAAACAATGTTTAGTTAACTTTTCGTTGAAGTTTAGCATACATATTGAAGATTGAAAGTGTGCAGATCAGTGAATCGTCACTAAATGAATACAGTTGTGTAATCAAGCACTCAGGTGAAAAGATAATTACCAGAACTGTCTCCTATACTCTACATAAAGGTGAAACTCTATCCTAACTTCTCTTTAGATTAGTTTTTGAACTTTATGTAAGTGATGAAATCATGTAGTTTGTATTATTTTTGTCTGGCTTCTTTCGTTACATTTTTGTGACATTCACTCCTGTTGTTGCATGTAGCAATGCTTTATTCATTTTTATTCCTGCATGATTTTTTTTGTATTACTATTCATTTACCCATTATACTGTTAATGGATATCTTTGTATTAACCATTAGACTATTACAAATAAAGCTGTTAAGAATTCTTTTTTTTTTTTTTTTTTTTTTTTTTTGAGACGGAGTCTTGCTCTGTCTCCCAGGCGGGAGTGCAATGGCGCGATCTCGGCTCACTGCAAGCTCCGCCTCCCGGGTTCATGCCATTCTCCTGCCTCAGCCTCCCGAGTAGCTGGGACTACAGGCGCCTGCCAACACGTCCGGCTAATTTTTTGTATTTTTAGTAGAGATGGGGTTTCACTGTGTTAGCCAGGATGGTCTCGATCTCCTGACCTCGTGATCCGCCCACCTCGGCCTCCCAAAGTGCTGGGATTACAGGCTTGAGCCACCGCGCCCGGCCGAATTCTTTTTTTTTTTTTTGAGATGGAGTTTTGCTCTTGTTGCCTAGGCTGGAGTGCAATGGCATGATCTTGGCTCATTGCTACCTCTGCCTCCTGGGTTCAAGCGATTCTCTTGCCTTAGCCTCCAGAGTAGTTGGCATTACAGGCGCACACCACCACACCCAGCTGATTTTTGTATTTTTAGTAGAAATGGGGTTTCACCATGTTGGCCAGGCTCGTCTCGAACTCCTGACCTCAGGTGATCCACCTGCCTCGACCTCCCAAAGCATTGGGATTACAAGCGTGAGCTACCACGCCCAGCCCAGAACATTCTTAAACTTGCTTTGCTCTATATTTCTGTACATTTCTGTTGGATATAAGCCAGAAGTAGAATTGCTGATTAATAGGGTTTACGTATGTTCAGCATTAGTAGATTCTGCCAGTATCCAAAGTGATTGTACCAAATTACACTCCCACCAGCAAAGGATAATTCCCATTGCTGTACTTTTTTGCCAGCACTTGAAATTGTCAGTCTTTTTAATTTTAGCCATTTTGTAGATGTGTATAACAAGATGTCATTGAGCTTTTAATTTCTATTTTCCTGATGACTTAAGAGATTAAGCACCTTTCAGGCCGGGCGCGGTGGCTCACGCTTGTAATCCCAGCACTTTGGGAGGCCGAGGCGGGTGGATCACGAGGTCAGGAGATCGAGACCACGGTGAAACCCCGTCTCTACTAAAAATACAAAAAAATTAGCCGGGCGTGGTGGCGGGCGCCTGTAGTCCCAGCTACTCGGAGAGGCTGAGGCAGGAGAATGGCGTGAACCCGGGAGGCGGAGCTTGCAGTGAGCCGAGATTGCGCCACTGCACTCCAGCCTGGGCGACAGAGCAAGACTCCATCTCAAAAAAAAAAAAAAAAAAAAAAAAAAGAGATTAAGCACCTTTCTTGTAGTTACTGGCCATTGGATAGCCTCATTTTTGAAGTGCCTGTACAAGTCCTTTGCTTATTTTTTTGTGCTCTTTTTGTATTGATTAGTAGGAATTCTTTACGTATTCTGAATATGAGTCCTTTGTTGGCTTTATGTATACATTGTGAGTACTTTGTTGCACTCTGTACTTTCATTTTTTACTCTCTTGATGCCTTTTTTTAATCCCAGAAGCTAAAGAACTCTTGATGTCTTTTGATAAACAGAAATTTTTAATTGTAATATTATCCAGTTTATTTGAGTTTCTTAATAAGCACTTTTCATGTCCTATTTAGAAAAATTTGTCTATCCTGAGGCAATGACAATATTCTGTTACTATCTAGAAAGTGTATTATTTTACCTTTCACATTTTAAATCTACAGTTGACCTGTACTGATTTTTTTGAGTATGGATAAGGAGAGTTTACAATTCAGCTTTTTTCCATGCAAATATCCATTTAACCAGTACCAAGATTGTCCTTTTCCCAGCACTCTGCAGTGCCACCTCTGTCATAAATCACATATAAGCCTGGGCAACTTGGCAAAACCTCATCTCTACAAAAAATAAAATAAAATTAGCCAGGTGTGGTGGTGCACACCTATAGTCCCAGCTACTTGGGAAGCTTGAGGTGGGAGGATTGCTTGAACCTGCAAGGTTGAGGCTACAGTGAGCCGTGATCACCAGGCTGGACTACACTCTTGGTGACAGAGTGAAATCCTGTCTCAAAAAAAAAAAAAAAAAATAGACCGGGCATGGTGGCTCACACCTGTAATCCCAGCACTTTGGGAGGCTGAGGCAGGTGGATCACGAGGTCAGGAGATCGAGACCATCCTGGTAAAACCCCATCTCTACTAAGAATACAAAAAATTAGCCGGGCATGGTGGTGGGCACCTGTAGTCCCAGCTACTCGGGAGGCTGAGGCAGGAGAATGGCATGAACCCAGGAGGCAGAGCTTGCAGTGAGCCGAGATCGTGCCACTGCACTCCAGCCGGGACGACAGTGCAAGACTCTGCAACAAAAAAAAAAATAATAAATAAATTAAAGTATATCAAATATATATATATGTGAGTCTATTTCTGATCTCATCCTGTTCAACCGCACTAGTATCACACTGTCTTAATTACTGTGCCTTTATAACAAGTCTTAATATCTGATAGTATATATCCTCAACCATGACTCTTCTTCAATATTGTCTTTGATTATTCTTTATTCTTAGCCCTTTACATTTCCACTTAATGTCTTTTTCATTTATTTATTTATTTATTTATTTATTTATTTATTTATTTATTTATTTATTTATTGAGACCGGGTCTTGCTCTGTCACCCATGCTGGAATGTAGTGGCACAATCATAGTTCACTGCACCCTTGAACTCCTGGGCTCAAGAGATCCTCATGCCTCAGCCTCCAAAATAGGTAGGACTACAGGCACACACCACTACGCCCGGCTAAGTTTTTCTTTTTCTTTTTCTTTTTTTTTCTGTAAAGACAGGGTTTTACTATGTTGACCAGGGTGGTCTCAAACTTCTGGCTCAAGCGAACCTCCTGCCTTGGCCCCACAAAGTGCTGGGATTATAAGCATGAGCTACTGCACCCAGCCCATTTCCACTTATATTTCACAATTGGTTTGTTATTATAATATATGCCCAAGAAACCTGCTGGGATTTTGATTGAGTTGGTATTTAACTTGTAGATCAATTTGGAATCTTTACAATATTAAATTTTCTAATCCAAGAGGAAGGTGTATTCTTGCATTTCATGTCTTTGATTTCTCTCAATGATACTTTATGGTTTTCTATATATAGATTTTGTAGTCTTTCAGTAGATTTGTTTCTTGCTTTTTGATGCTGCTATAGATGGGTTTATTTTTCTTTTTTTTTTTTTTTTTTTTTTTGACATGGAGTCTCTCTGTCGCCCAGGCTGGAGTGCAGTGGCATGATCTCGGCTCACTGCAGGCTCCGCCCCCCGGGGTTCACGCCATTCTCCTGCCTCAGCCTCCTGAGTAGCTGGGACTACAGGTGCCCGCCACCTCACCCAGCTAATTTTTTTTGTGTGTTTTTAGTAGAGACGGGGTTTCACTACGTTAGCCAGGATGGTCTCGATCTCCTGACCTCGTGATCCACCCACCTCGGCCTCCCAAAGTGCTGGGATTACAGGCATGAGCCACCGCGCCCAGCTAGATGGGTTTATTTTTCTTGTATTACTTGTAATTTTTTATTTTTTTTTCGAGACGGAGTCTCGCTCTGTTGCCCAGGCTGGAGTGCAATGGCGCGATCTCGGCTCACTGCAAGCTCCGCCTCCCAGGTTCATGCCATTCTCCTGCCTCTGCCTCCCAAGTAGCTGGGACCAGAGGCGCCCACCACTACACCCAGCTAATTTTTTGTATTTTTAGTAGAGATGGGGTTTCACCATGTTAGCCAGGACGGTCTCAATCTCCTGACCTCATGATCTGCTCATCTCAGCCTCCCAAAGTGCTGGGATTACAGGCATGAGCCACTGCGCCTGGCCAACTTTTAATTTTTTAAAAATTATTATTATTATTTAATGTGACAAATGTTTTGTTTATTTTGCTTTTGACCAGGTTGACATCCTCAAGAAAAAATGCAAATTACAAGGCCTTCATTTTAAAGCAAATGCTCATTTTAGAAATGTGTTACAGAAGATATTTATATGCTTCAGCAGTCATAAAAATATATCACAGATTAAGGCAAAAAAATTCTATGAATGGCTTGATTTATTTATTTTTTTTTTTGATACAGAGTCTCACTCTGTCTCCCAGGCTGGAGTGCAATGGCACAATTACAGCTCACTGCAGCCTCTACCTCCTGGGTTCAAGTGATACTCCCGCCTCACCTCCCAAGTAGCTGGAACTGCAGGTGCATGCCACCACACCCAGCTAATTTTTACATTTTTTTGTGACACACCCAGCTAATTTTTTTGTTTTTTTGGTAGAGATGGCGTCTTGCTCTGTTGGCCAGGCTGGTCTCACATTCCTGGGCTCAAGCCATCCTCCTGCCTCAGCCTTCCAAAGTGCTGGGTTTATAGGTGTGAGCCACCACACCCGGCTTAAATTGGTATTTTCTAATTGCTTGTTGCTGGTATTTAGAGATACAATTGATATTTATTGACTTATTTAGAAACCTTGCTAAATTCACTTATTTCTGATATTATAGATTATTTTGGATTTTGCATATACACAGTCATGTCTTCCAATAATAGTAATTTTATTTATTTTCAATTCCTGTTTTTTCCTTTCTTTTTTCTTTTTTCCTTCTTTCCAATTCTTAACTTTCATTTCTTCTTCTTACCTCATTGTACTGGCTAGGGCCTTCAGTATATTGTTGAATGGAAGGTGGTAATAAAAGATATTCCTTGGCCGGGCACGGTGGGATGGCTCACACCTGTAATCCCAGCACTTTGGGAGACTGAGGCGGGCGGATCACTTGAGGTCAAGAGTTCGAGACCAGCCTGGCCAACATGGTGAAACCCTGTCTCTACTAAAAATACAAAAATTAGTTGGGCGTGGTGGTGGACACCTGTAGTCCCAGCTACTCAGGAGGCTGAGGCAAGAGAATTGCTTAAACCCAGGAGGCAGAGATTGCAGTGAGCCAAGATGGCGCCAACGCACTCCAGCCTAGGCGATAGAGCAAGACTCAGTCTCACAAAAAAAAAAAAAAAAAAAATAGATATTCCTGACTAATCCTCCATCTCATGGGGAAAAATTTAAGTATTTCACCATTAAATATGATGTCTGCAGTAAGTTACTTGAGGATACTCTATCAGATCAAGAGGCATTTATTCAATGACTGACAAACTTCCTGATTCTAGCAAAGATTGATTAAATTGAATAGCCCTGCAAAATGTTAATAATTGGAGAATTTAGGTGAAGGGTATATAGAAGTTTATTGTAATATTCTCATAACTTGTCTTTGAAATTTGTTTAAGATAAAAAGTTAGACAAATGCAGACAAAATATAGCCCTATTTTACCTTGAAGTTTGACTTTCAACAATTTTAATAGTACCTCTTTACATATTAAGTGTGTAGAAGGTAATGTGATGACTAGTAGTGCTGTCCAAATTTTCCTTGGTTTGACCCTTATGATAACTTTCTAGTGAGTGCCGTTCAAAACCCTTGCCCTTTAGGAACGGTCAGTCAGTATTCTCAGCTGCAGAATGTAAATTAGGAGTCCTAGGTATTCAGAAATGCTATAGTGAATACACAGAAGGTCTCCAAACATGGAAATGTACTTTTGGTGGTTGAAAGACATATTGTATACTAGTTAGAGCCAGAGCTCTGGAGTCAGATTGTCTGGATTTGAATCCTAGCTTCACAAATCACTTAGCTGTGAGACCTTGGGCAAGTCACATATTGTCTGTAAGCCTTAGGTTGCTTAAAAATCTAGAAATGATGATAATAACAGTATTTACCTTCCAGAGTTGTTATGAGGATTAATACATTAAAACTAAAAATGATACTCATAAAGCTCTTGGCACAAGAGCTTGGCTCATAGTAGGTACTCAGTAAATGTTATTGATTAAAACTAGCTATTTTTGAAAGCCTTTTGAATTTCTCGTCAATCTTGGTGATGACATAATGACCCTTACAGGTTAGAGTCTTTCATAAATACACACAAACCTAAGAGAAAAAAAATGCAAATTTAAAGAAAAGTCCATCTAAAGTTATATCTATATATACACACACATATATACACGCATACACCTGTGCGTATATGTATGTGTGTATGCATGTGTGTATATCTCTATTGTAGAAATAAAAAACTAGCAGGCCAAATTCAGCCCACAGACAGGTTTTATTGGTGTTTAAATTTGAATTAGTGGCCAAGTAATCAAAACATCAAAAGATCTTCCCCTCGAAATTCTCTTGAAAATTTGAGAAGTAAGCCTCTTTTGAAAAGTTGGAAATCTAGCAGTGTGAACCAGATTCTGTGGGCACTAAGCTTGTAAGTGACTCCTGGTGCAGTGTAAATGAAAATTGTACTAAGTGCTAAGCTGAAATCTAGCTTTAAAAAAATAAAATAACTTGAATGTTGGTGAGATGCCATGAGATTCAGACACTGATGGCTAGGGCACAAGGTGGCATTTCTGGAGACCACTTACTCCACGTTGATCAAGAGTCTTATGTCCGCTCCATGTGCCCCACAACTGGAAACATTTTCAAAGCTTTTTGCACAGAGATATTAGTTGTGTCTTAATTTTTCTCACAAAAAAAAAAAAATAGATATTCCTGACTAATCCTCCATCTCATGGGGAAAAATTTAAGTATTTCACCATTAAATATGATGTCTGCAGTAAGTTACTTGAGGGTACTCTATCAGATCAAGAGGCATTTATTCAATGACTGACAAACTTCCTGATTCTAGCAAAGATTGATTAAATTGAATAGCCCTGCAAAATGAGGAATATTGAGAAACTGAGGAACTGTTAAAGAAACCTAAATGGGAAATGATTAAAATATGGGAACATCATTAGAAGACTATGAGCCATGAAAACAGTTAAGTGTGAAAACAAAATAATAATATGAGAAATGCTAACAAGATAATGCTGGGGAGACGCAAAGAAACAAGGTTTTTTTAATTTTTTAAATTTTTTTATTAAATAAAAATGGTATATATTTATGGTAATACAGCATGATGTGTATGTATACATTGTGGAATGGCTAAATCAAGCTAATTTGCATATGCATTACCTCACATTCTTATTTTTGGGGGGTGAGACAATTTTGAATATAATAATGGCAGCTACTTAAAATTATAGAGAAAGGCCGGGCACAGTGGCTCACACCCGTAATCCCAGCACTTTGGGAGGTCGAGGCGGGTGGATCACCTGAGGTCAGGAGTTCAAGACCAGCCTGGCCAACATGGTGAAACCCCATCTCTGCTGAAGATACAAAAATTAGCTGGGCATGGTGGCGGGCACCTGTAATCCCAGCTACTCGGGAGGCTGAGGCAGGAGAATCACTTGAACCCAGGAGGCAGAGGTTGCAGTGAGCCGAGATCATGCCAGTGTACTCCAGCCTGGGCGACAAGAGCAAGACTCCATCTCCAAATATATATATATATATATATACACACATAGAGAGAGAGAAACGTTATAGTGAAGAAAGGGGCCCATTACAGCGGCTCATGCCCATAATCCCAGCATTTGGGTGGCTGAGGCCAGTGGATCGCTTGAGCTTAGGAGTTCAAGACCAGCCTGGGCGACATAGCAAAACCCTGTCTCTACAAAAAATACAAAAATTAGCCGGGCATGGTGGCACACTTGTAGTGCCAGCTACTGGAGAGGTTGAGGTAGGAGGATGGCTTAAGCCCAGGAGGTGGAAGTTACAGTGAGCTGAGATCATGCCACTGCACTCCAGCCTGGGCAACAAGAGCCAGACCTAGCCTCAAAAAAAAAAAAAAACAATGAGAAAAAAGGGAACACTTACACACTCTTGGTGGGATTGTAAATTAGTACAGCCACTATGGAAAACAGTATGGAATTTCCTCACATTAAAAATAGAACTACCATATGATCCAGCAATCCTATTGCTTGGTATCTCTACAGAGGAAATCAAATCTGTAGAGATACCTGTACTCTCACATTTGTTGCAGCACTATTTACAATAGCCAAGATATGAAATCAACTGAAGTGGCCAACATGGCTGAATGGATAAAGAAAATGTGGTATATATACAGAATGAAATACTATTCGGCCATAAAAAAAATGAAACCCTGTCATTTGCAACAACATGGATGGACCTGGAGGACATCATGTTACGTGAAATAAGCCAGACACAGAAAGACAGATACCACATGATCTCACTCATATGTAGAATATTTAAAAAATAATATAGAAGCAGAGAGTAGAACAGTGTTTATCTGACTGAGAAGAAGGACAGGGTGGAAAGGGGAGGATGAGGAGAGGTTGGTCAGTGGATAGAAAGTTACAAATAGATGGTAGTAATAAGTTCTGGTGGTTTTTTTTTTTTTTTTTTTTTTGAGAAGGAGTTTTGCTCTTGTTGCCCAGGCTGTAGTGCAATGCCGTTATCTCAGCTCACTGCAAGCTCTGCCTCCCAGGTTCAAGCGATTCTCCTGCCCCAGCCTCCTGAGTAGCTGGGATTACAGGCATGCACCACCACACCTGACTAATTTTTGTATTTTTCGTGGAAACAAGGTTTCTCCGTGTTGGTCAGGCTGGTCTCGAACTCCCGGCTTCAGGTGATCCGCCCGCCTCAGCCTCCCAAAGTGCTGGGATTACAGGCATGAGCCACCGTGCCCAGCCTAAGTTCTGGTGTTCTATGGCACACTGGGGTGATGATGGTTAACGGTAAGGTGTAGTTTACAAAATAACTAGAAAAGAGGCTTCTGTGTATTCTCACCACAGTGAAATAATAAGGGCATCAGGTGATGGATATGCCTAATACACTGATTTGGTTATTATACAACATAATATATATGTACCAAAACATCAAACTGTGCTTCATAAATATGAAGCAATGACAATGGGTCAATAAAAATAAAATAATAAAGTAATGTATTATTTTTTATTTTATTTTATTTTTTTAGAGTCTCACTGTGTCGCCCAGGCTGGAGTGCAGTGGCGCAATCTCGGCTCACTGCAACCTCTTTCTCCTGGGTTCAAGTGATTCTCATGCCTCAGCCTCCTAGCAGCTAGGATTACAGGCACACGCCACCACACCCGGCTAATTTTTGTATTTTTAATAGAGACAGGGTTTCACCATGTTGGCCAGGCTGATCTCGAACTCCTGGCCTCAAGTGATCCACCTACCTTGGCCTCCCGAAGTCCTAGGATTACAGGTGTGAGCCACCGCACCCAGCCAAGAAATGTATAAAAATGAAGTGTATATGTTAATGGAATTCTTTACTTTTCAGATTTCTATATTAATTTTAACATTTGTATGTCTATTTTATGTACCTTATCTTTAAACAAAGCCTCAGGGAAAGTCATCCCCCATTGACCATTCTCGGTGATCCCACACCCCCAAACTCCTCTTCCCCAAATAATCTAAGTCCCCAGTGTTCAGCCTATGACTTGCTCAGATCATTATAGATCTGTTTTATTTTCTTTTATGAAGACAATACCACCTCATGTACCAAGTTGTTGTTATTCTCTCCTTAATAATCCAGTTTACCAAAATAGAGATAAATAATGTGTAAAGAATTTAGGATATAGTAGGCACTCGGGGTGACTGTAAGATAGTTTCCCTCCCACTCCTTTTATTTGCATACCTCTCTCTCCCTTTCAGGAGATTAGCAGAGGCGTTTCATATCAGTGAGGATTCTGATCCTTTCAATATACGTTCTTCAGGGTCAAAATTCAGTGATAGTTTGAAAGAAGATGCCAGGTACGTAACTTGTTACCTGCTTTCTTAATTGTGGCTTGTCAGAGTGTTTGGTCTTTTGAGATGTCATAACTAATATGTACTCCTCCTGTGATTGAGCCAGTTCAGGTTTGTTTGTTTATCTATTGTGAAAGATTATGTGCTGTTTAATAAATACCCTTCTCTTGGTTTCTCAAAACTGTCCCCTTAAAGAACTGAGCTTGGGTAGGGTTGAGACAAGAGTTTGGGTGGGGCGGTAAGAGTTTGGGCCTCCCAAGGGCTGGACTAGACTAAATTGGAGGATCTCTGGGCTTCATTCCACCTCCGTCCACCCCAGTCTCACATTCACATGCGTTCCCACTTGGAGCTATAACAGCTCTTACTTTTCTCCTGGAGTCCCTGGCCCTCCAGTGGCTATTTCTCCTTTCATCTTCTCATTTCTTATATTTTTCTCTTTTGTTCTTTCTTCCGTCACAGTCATCCTTCTGTTTTCTGACAATTCCTGATCTCTGCAGTTTTTCTGCTAGCATTGTCTATTATCTCCGCTTTACAGGGAGAGGATGGGTGAAAGGGGTTCTCAGAAGGGCAGGGACAGACAAAATTAACTGGTGATTTCTCATTTCAGGAAGGACTTAAAGTTTGTCAGTGACATTGAGAAGGAAATGGAAACCCTCGTGGAGTCCGTGAATAAGGTTGAAGTTGAAACATCCCACTGGACATTTCTCTAAGGCCAGCTTGATGAAAAAAAAAAAGCAATCAAGTCCTGGAAACACTGTCAACCTAGAGTAGTTGTAGGAAAAAGTCACAACTTCTTTGAGGATCCTTATCTTTCTCAAAACACAGCCATTGTAACATCTGTGGAAGCCTGTCCTGGTTCAGGACAGTTGACTACAGAAAAGATCTACAGTCGGCCAGGCGCGGTGTCTCATGCCTGTAACCCCCGCACTTTGGGAGGCCAAGGCAGGCATATCACTTGAGGTCGGGAGTTCTAGATCAGCCTGGCCAACATGACGAAACCCCGTCTCTAATAAAAATATAAAAATTAGCTGGGTGTGGTGGCGGGCACCTGTTATTCCAGCTACTTGCAAGGCTGAGGCAGGAGAATTCCTTGAACCCGGGAGGTGGAGGTTGCTGTGAGCTGAGATTCTGCCACTGCACTCCAGCCTGGGCAACAAGAGTGAAGCTCCGTCTCAAAAAAAAGAAAGAAAGAAAGATCTGCAGTCAGCTGTAAGTAAATGCCAGGCACAGTGGCCCACACCTGTAATCCCAGCACTTTGGCAGGCTGAGGCAGCAGGCGGATCACTTGAGTCCAGGAGTTCGCGACCAGCCTGGGCAACATGGCAAAACCCTGTCTCTACAAAAAGTAAAAAATTAGCCAGGTGTGGTGGTGCACACCTGTAATCCCAGCTACTCAGGGTGCTGAGGCAGGAGGATTGCTTAAGCCCGGGAGGTCAAGCCTGCAGTAAGCTGAGGTTGAGTCACCGTACTCCAGCTTTGATCTCCAGCTTGAGATCCTGTCTCAAAAAAAAAAAAAAAGAAAAAGAAAATGCTGGCTAAGTGCCTAAGAATGGATGAAGAAACTCTGGGTGAGGGGGCTCAATAGTGATAGTTGAGTGACTGTGTGGGACACTTAGGAAGACACTCTAGCCCCTCAGATCTTTGAAGGGCTATTGTATGCCAGGAAAGCCCACTGTTCTTTATAATTCCAAAGGCAGGAATGTCCCCTTTGGGAAAGTTGTATGACTACAGCTGGAGAGCAGTGGGATAGACTCCTTCAGAGGAGGGAGACCCCTGTCCTGGAGGTGGCCAGGGATGTCACAGAGGTAGCTTTAAGTGAAAAGGACTTGAGTTTAGTCAGAAGCCCCCAGCACTGCATTGGCTCCCTCCCGCTTCCATCAGAGGGGACTGTGAGTAAGGACGAGATGGCTGCTTTAGCCCCTGTATCTAATGCTGGTGGTTTTCCTTCCCAGTCTCCTTACCCTCTTCCCATTCCCCTCCTTTCCTCCCTTCTGTTACCACTTCCCAGCAGAATATTAACATGAGGGAGAAAATGGAATGCATTGTTCCTCTCCTAATTAAGAAACCCAAACAGATGTGTTTCTCTGCTTGTGTGTCTGTATCTGAATACTCATGATTTTTAAAGTAGAATATACTTTTAAAGGAAATAATATTTTCTTGTTTTGTAAGTATTTAGTCATTTTTAGGGAATATCACCCACTCCCCAGTTATGGAACCCATCAGGAAGAACCATTATACTGTCTGCCTAAGTCGCAGTTCACGTACCCTTTGTCCCTAACCCTGTCCAGCTGCTACTGTTTTTTTTTTTTTTTTTTTTTTTTTTGAGACAGAGTCTCGCTCTGTCGCCCAGGCTGGAGTGCAGTGGCGCAATCTCGGCTCACTGCAAGCTCTGCCTCCCGGGTTCACGCCATTCTCCTGCCTCAGCCTCTCCGAGTAGCTGGGACTACAGGCGCCCGCCACCACGCGCGGCTAATTTTTTGTATTTTTCAGTAGAGACGGGGTTTCACCGTGGTCTCGATCTCCTGACCTCGTGATTCGCCCGCCTCGGCCTCCCAAAGTGCTGGGATTACAAGCGTGAGCCACCGCGCCCGGCCTAAGCTGCTACTGTTGTGGCTCACAGAGTAGGTGAAAGAAGTGCATCAATGCCCATCTTCCCAAACTCCTCCAGGCTTGCTTGGCAGTTAGTAAAATGCTCTGTGCTGTGGGCCTCTAAAATCACCTCTTATTGATCCATGCAATTCTTGTGTGGTAAGATTAGTTGTGAGCATTTTGTTTTCAGAGTGATATGATCAATCAGTCATCTTTTCCCTCAATACAGGGAAAGAATACTAAGAAAAGCCACAGCTTCCCTCCCATGAACAGAGACCACCGCCGGATCATCCATGACCTGGCCCAAGTTTATGGCCTGGAGAGCGTGAGCTATGACAGTGAACCGAAGCGCAATGTGGTGGTCACTGCCATCAGGTAGGTCAATCCTGCCATCAGAGGAAGAACTCCTAAGCAGGGCAAACTGGACCCAAGAAGCAGGGTCTGTCAATATTTGTCTTTCTTACTACCACTCTCCCTCTTGGAAAAGTAGAAGGAAAATCTGCTTCTCTGGCACTTCCCAGATAATCTAAAGGCCTGAGCCAAAGAGCAAAACCTATGCCTCGACCCACAGGGCAGATGCACTCAAAATGCACAAGTGTCACATCTGCCTACAGTCATAGCAGATGCTGGAAGCAGCATTTCTTCAGGCAAGGGGGCCTGCCCATCATATCTGCTCTTTTCTCCTTCTGTCTCCTGTTCCGCTGTCTGTCCTCTCCTTGGCTCTGTCCTCTTGGCATGGGGAAAACAGAAAGAATGCTGGACTCTGGTTTGAGGCACCACCTGTGAATGGTGTTTTTGCCATCAGAGGAAGCTGAAGGAATAATGTGGCCAGGAGGGGACAGGGAGGACCTAGGATCACTCTCAGAACCTGGGAATAGGAAGAACTTCCCAGTGAAGAAAACAAGTCTGACATGAAGCAAGCCACGGGCCTGGCATAGGTGGGTGGAAGGGACAGTGGGTTAAATGCAGGTGGCCATGCCTGAGAGCAGACAGTTAATACCAGAGAGTGCTCAGTAGTGTCACAGTGCCAAAATCAAGGGCTGAGTTTCTAGCTTTCTGTCCATCTCCACAAACGATTCTCACTTTTCAATGCTTGATGTTTTGACTTTTGTCAGGGGGAAGTCCATTTGTCCTCCTACCACGCTGACAGGTGTGCTTGAAAGGGAAATGCAGGCACGGCCTCCACCACCAATTCCTCATCACAGACATCAGTCAGACAAGTAAGATTCTCCAGCTGCTTTCCAAGGGGAACTGTCTGTCTAGAAAAGCCAGCAGGGGCTGAATTGTCCTGAGCTGCACCAGCCATTAGTGGCCTCTTCAGGCCTGGCCTTGGGGTACCATGTTCAAATATGTAATGTTTAGTTGGGGTATCAGACACATTTGTTCCCACCAGAGGGATCCTAAGTTTGTTTGTAGTGCTTGATTCTAGAGAGAGCAGTCACTGGACATAATTTCCATAGTGTGGATGGTGACACTGGGAAGTGGATTCAGTCTGTCATACCAGATGGTTTAAGACTGAAACATCGTGTAGTTAGGAATACTTACTCTGGGCCGGGCTCGGTGGCTCACGCCTGTAATCCCAGCACTTTGGGAGGCCAAGGAGGGTGGATCACTTGAGGTCAGGAGTTTGAGACCAGCCTGGCCAACAAGGTGGCTACTAAAAATACAAGAAAGTAGCCGTGTGTGGTGGCAGGCACCTGTAAACACAGCTACTTGGGAGACTGAGGCAAGAGAATCACTTGAACCTGGGAGGCAGAGGTTGCAGTGAGCTGAGATCACGCCACTGCACTTCACCCTGAGCAACAGAGAGACAGACTCCGTCTCAAAAAAAAAAAGAATAGTTACTCTGAAGATGGAAGTGGGTGTGGGGGTGAGAATTGCCGGTGACAGGGGCGGATGGTACTTTCTTGTTTTGCTCTGTCTACTTCTATATGGTTTGAATAATTTTTATAACATATTCATGATTTAAAGAGAAAAGAAAACCAGGTTGGCAAGGGGCAAGTCTGCCAGGTGTTTTCTCAGACAGGAGCAGGGAAGGAGCTCTGAGAGTTGGGGGACTGTTGGGCTTTATTTGGAGAAATCAGAATTGTGGCCTGAAACCAACTTTAGAGCACTAGCCCCAGTTGTCCAGTTGTTTGTCACTTGTCAGGGAGAGGAAGGGAAGGCAGGATGGTGCTCCTTCCCTGCTGCCCTACTGTAACTAAGGCAGTGTGTCTAAAAGTCACTTCAAAGCCCAGAAGGAGAGGGGTGCCTACTCCTGTTTTGGCTTTCCACAAACAAGTCCTAGCAATACCTCCTCTGTGATTCCTGCACAAAACCTCTGGAAGGGTGGTTAGGGCAGTTTACAAGGTCACCATGAAGGTCACAGCACTTAGTGTTCCTGTGGGACTGGACAAGAAGACAGCTAGGTGTTGTCCATTGAGCTCAGACTCAGCCAAGAGCGTCCTGGTCCCCAGGACCAGCCCTTCTCCACCCCTAGGAGCCAGGTGTCCTAGGTTCTGGTCAGCAGTCTGCAAATCCATATGGGTGGTCACTTTGGAAACATGAGGGGTTTTCTCAGAAACTGCCACAGTTGGGTCCAGTCCTGCTTAGACACAACGATGTGGAGTTATTGGCCCGTTTATCCCATGCTATCTTTTTTTTTTTTTTTGAGACGGAGTCTCGCTCTGCCGCCCAGGCTGGAGTGCAGTGGTGCGATCTTGGCTCACTGCTAGCTCCACCTCCCGGGTTCACACCATTCTCCTGCCTCAGCCTCCTGAGTAGCTGGGACTACAGGCGCCCGCCACCATGCCCGGCTAATTTTTTTATTTTTAGTAGAAACGAGGTTTCACCATGTGTTAGGATGGTCTCAATCTCCTGACCTCGTGATCTGCCCGCCTCGGCCTCCCAAAGTGCTGAGATTACAGGCGTGAGCCACCGCGCCCAGCCATCCCATGCTATCTTTTTAAAAACCCTTTGCTTGCTTTATTTTTGTATAAAACTCTATTATGGAAACTTTTTAGAGTAGAGAGAATAATATTACTATCATAAATGCCTATGTGCCCATTACCAAATTTCAAAATCACCAGCTCATGTTTGTCCCACTATCAAAACTTCACAAGTGAGATGCTCACTTGACTTAAGCTGTTAACTGAGCATTCGTTGAACTGTGAAGGCAGAGTAAAATAATCATCATGTATGAAATCCTGTAAATAGATTGTGAAAGGTTATCTCTAAACTGTAAAGTGTAAATAGAGAATTTGTTATCTCACAGAACAAAATTCCCCATGTAATATGTAAATCTAGAAAGAAACACAAAAGTTAAAAAAATTACTCACAAAGGGCAGAAGGAAAAAAGTAAGACTAAAATAAAAATAAAATAAAATAAACGTTTAAGCTTCACAAATGGTAAATCAGCTGATCCTTAACTTTCTGAAGTCCTGTGTCTGTTTCCCCTAAAGAAGAAAAGACTGATCATTCTTTGTTTTTCAGGAATCCTGGGAGCAGTAATTTACAAAAAATAACCAAGGAGCCAATAATTGACTATTTTGACGTCCAGGACTAAGAAGATCACGATGCACTTAGATAAAAGAATGATTAGGTGTAGTGGAGACTTATTTGCCAGCAGATAAATCATGCCTGTTCCCCTCTGCCTGGCATAATCAGTCTCACATACTGTCTTGTACTGACACATCCAAAGCATGAGTGTGTCAGAAATCCCTTGTCTATTCCTGTCTGTATAAAGTGTTTCATTATGACCAGATCTCTGATTGTATGGTCACTAGGTATGCAATCATGTATTCGAAGAGGCTCTTCACACCATCACTGTGATTGCTCTGAGAGTTGGGGGACTATTGGGCTTTATTTGGACAAATCAAACTTTTAGCCTGAAACCAACTTTATGTGACTAAGTCATAGCCTCAGTTGTCTCAGTTATTTGTCCTCCTGAAAATGCCTGAAACATCAGACAGACATTGCTTGCTTTACCCAAAATGAGCAAAATCTTTTGGAGCACAAATGAATTTCTTAGTCTGAAATACCAAATAATGAATTGGTGTACCATATCTGGAATCACACATGTTATCTTAAACCCAGCCATTATACCTAAGTCTTTTGCCAAAACCTCTCATAGGTATATCTAGCTGAACTTATTTTGGCATTTCCCAATGTGATCAGTTGTAGACCTAGAAGGGGATCAGGCTGCTTTACAGAACTCTATTTCCTTAAGTCCCTGGCACTTCTCATACCACATCACTGAACCTGTTCAGTAACAATCAGTTTGGCCGTCCCCCGTGATGGTAGGAAATATATAGAGCAAGTTCTTCTGCCAGGTTCACACTGTGGTCTCTGAACTGACCAGTATATCCCTAACTCCTCTTTGATAGAGAAAGAGTCTCAAATGGACAACTGTCCTGTGTTGCTTTTCCCTAGGCCTTCAGCAGCCATATTGGCTCTCCCTGCCTCTGAGCTCTGGACTCTGTTTGAATATTCCAAGTAGTATAGGGACAGTCCAGGGCATATGCCCAGCAGCCCACTGGAGGCATTCTTCAGGCTCCTTTAAGTCAGGTGCATTGATAGTTCCATTAGTATGACCCTTGCATTGGCACCCCTCCAGCCTGGAGACCAGGCTTCCAGCAACTTCCTTCTGCCCCAGAGCAAGCCACGAGTCCCAGAGCAGTAGCAGGAGACTTGAGAAGTAGAGTGACAAAAACAAGCAATTAAATTACAAAATTTAACTTTATAGGGCTGCCTTTTGGTGTTTTTATTTCTCTTCATTTTTTTCCTCAATCCTCCTCCTTCTGTAGCAGGGCTGTCCTTTGGTCCTTACCCAGTCTGCTTCGAAAGGGATCAGGTACAGCAGCAGGAACAGGCGACTGGAGGGAAGTGACACAAAACAAAACCACCTCTACCTGGACCCATGTAATGCAGGTCAGTGGCCCCACACACAACAGGAAGCCCATGAGCATCTGTTACCTCTTTCAAGCAGTGGGTTCAGTGGGTAAACAGTACGTGTGAGAGTATCTCAGAATCAGCAAAAGACAGGAGACCTGACTTCACATTCTAGCTCTGCCACATAACTTGCCGCTTGATGCAATGAAAGTTTCACTAACCTCATTAGGGTTGTGAAGATTAAAGGAGTAATATACCTGGAGGTACCTGATCCATCATAGATGCTCAAAGTTCATAAAAATGATACTTAGTATCTAGAAAATATGTACACATCTTCCTCCATAATACTAGCCAAGTAAAAGGTGTGGAATGCTAACCAGGCCTCTTCTGGTAAACATTTGCATGCCTACCCTGTGCCAGCCTTGTGCCAGGGCTGTGGGAAGCAGATGCAGCCTGGTTTCGTACATTTAGTAATCCAGGGAGGACACATGTGAACAGATGTTCTCAGTGGAATTGGCTGGTCTGCCACCAGTAGGTCATTAATCGGTTATTAAAAGCTGAAGAGTCCTAAGAGGAATATTTTGTGAAGTTGCGGTAGAAATGGGTTAGCTCTGGGGGTGGGGGCAGGACATGTGGGAAAGTGAAATGGGAGGAAGCCATTTGAGCTGAGGCTTGAGATGGTAGACTGCCATTTGGAGGAGGAAAGAGGCACATGCCGAGAGAAAGTAAACAGCAGGAGACAGGACTGGGGGAATGGTTAAGGAAGGGTTGTCCAGAGCAGGCAGACAACTAGGGGGACAGGTGATGAGGCTGGAGAGGTGGACAGGGGTCAGCTCATGGAGAGCCACAGGGAGTGACAAGAATTCTAAGCAGAGTGGCATGGCCAGATTTAGGATCTAGACCAGGATTCAGCAAATGTTTTGTGAAAAAAGATCAGATAGTAAATACTGCAGACTGTGAGACTTATAGTTTCTGTTGCAGCTATCCAACTCTGCCATCGTAGCGTGAAAGCAGCCGTAGACAATATGTAAATGAAAGAGTAAGGCTCTGTTCTAACGCTTTATTTGTGCACACTGAAATAATTTCATATGATTTTTATGTCACAAAATATTCTTTTGATTTTTTTTTTCCCAACCATTTATAAACATAAAAACCATTCTTAGCTCATGAGTTGTGCAAAAACAGGCAGCAGGCTAGATTTGACCAGGAACTTTATTTTACCTACCCTGTCCTGGAGCAGTCCCTCAGGCAGAAGAGTGTAGAAGGGATTGGAGGGCTACTTGGAGGCAAGAAGCTCAGCCGGGAAGCTGCAGAAGTGATCCGGGTGAGAGAAAATGAGGGTGATGGAGGTTGGCACTGCAAAGAGGGAAGAGATTCAGATCAGGGAGGTAGGATTGGATGCCAGAGGTTAGCGGGAGAACTAGCCCCCATCAGATCACCAAGGGGATCCCAGGTCTCCTCAGCAAGGGGAAGCTGCTTCTCGTAGCTTTGGTGGATTCCTCACTGAGCAGTGGCACTGGACAAGAGTGTACAGGAGCATGAGCTAGAGGGAAAGACCCCTCTGCCTCCACCACCCCATGCATGGAGGGAGGGCGCCAGGACACCAAGCTGTTGCTCCCTGAGAATCAGGTGGTAACTTCTCTCCCTGCTCCCACACTCTCTTTCAGCGGGAGAGTTTTTATGGGCCAGAGCTTTCCAGAGACCAAATTCTTCTCTCCGAAATTCCCTCTGGCTTGTTTGGCAGGGCCAGCTGCTCTCAATAGTGTTACCTGCCTGGCATGCAATAGTGGCTGTGTGCGGGACTGTGGAGATGAAAGCAGGCCCTCCTAATTGCAGGTCTGTTGGCCACAGCCCTAGATCCTGTCTTGGAGAGGCCAAAGAAGGTGGCAGGGGAGGAGGAGGAGGAGTGTCAGTCTTGAGGGAGGGGGAGGGGCAAAGACTCGCTCACTGAGTCCTATAGATTAAGGTTTGGGGAAGAATCCTTCCTGTGTAGTGCTGGCCATCTTTCTTTGTGCCTGAAAGCCTGGAGACCTTGTTCCCTAAGGAGAACCTGCTGATGTGCCTCCTCTTCTAAAATCGGTGAGGGACGGCCAGGCCAGCTCCTTCACCACAGCAGACCTGCCTTCCTCATTAGCCTTCCTCACACACAAACATTGGAAAGTTCGGCCTCCCTAACTTCCCATATGGCCTCAACACAGATGTCTCATACCATCTCCCATGGCTCAAGGATCCCCAGGGGCTTCTCTAGGCCATGTCAGTCCCTCAGCCTACAAAGGCCAAGCCCAGAAGGAACAGGTTCCCTGGGGTCACACCGTCACACTAGAAACATCCTGTACCAGGAGGGGGCTGAGTCCTCAGGACAAGGGGAGCTATTTTTCCTCCTGGCTTCCCCAAACACAGCTCAGTGGGAAGTCCTTCCCAGTATCCCAGGCTCCCTTCAGCCCAGGTTTTGCAAGGTCATTCTTCATAATGCACAGCCTTCTGGGAGAGCTGTCTGCAGAGAATCCAGCTGGACAGCTAGGATGTCTGTGTTGCTGCCTCAACTCACTCTGTCCCTGGGCAGTTTGGGCATCAGTTTCTGCATCTGTCGGGTGAGATAATGGCTCCTGCTCATGTGCTTCCCAGAGCCGTCCTGAGGGTGGTGGGTAGACAATGAAAGTCAGAGATCGGGAGAGTCTCCCAGTGCCACGTGGCATCTCAGTACAGTCAAACCTCTGGAGCCCATACCAGGTCCAGCTCTCAAAGAATAGCTCTTGGGGAAGAGGGAAAGGAACAGAGCCGTAGTCAAGCTGCTCAGACAAGGGCCAGGGTTTTGGTCACCCCCACTGACACTCCCCTCACTAGCTTCAAGCTTGACACATCAGTGAGGGAGTTGAAAGTCCTCATCTGCTCACATTTTCCCAAGAACCTTTTTTAACAGTAGGTAACAGCTATTGGCACTTAATGTGTGCTGAGCACCACAGCCATCTCTTACTCCTCAAAGCCCCATGAAACCAGCATGGTGGCACACATCTGAGCTACTCAAGAGGCTGAGGCAGGAGAATCACTTGAATCCAGAAGTTGTGCGAGCCCAGGAGGCTACAGTGAGCCACGTTTGCACCACTGCACTGCAACCTGGACGACAGAGCAAGACCCTGCCTCCAAAAAAACAAAGGCCAGGTGCAGTAGTTCAGGCCTGTAATCCCAACACTTTAGAAGGCTGAGGCAGGAGGGGATCATTGGAGCCCAGAAGTTCAAGACCAGCCTGGGCAGCAAAGTGAGACCCCGTCTCTACAAAAAATACAAAAATTAGCCAGGTATGGTGGCATGCACCTGTAGTCCCAACTACTCAGGAGGCTGAGGTGGGAGGGTTGCTTGAGCCCAGGAGTTTGAGGCTGCAGTGAGCCAAGGTCGTGTCACTGCACGCCAGCCTACACAACAGAGAGAGATGTCTCAAAAAAAAAAAAAAAAAATCCCCATGAAGTATGTATTCTTATTATCTCCATTTTACTAGAGGGGAAACTAAAGATCAGAGAAGTTAGGTCACTTGCCCAAGATCACTCAGCAAACAACCAGTGATCTGAAATTCCTCTCAGGTCTGTGTCTTTGACAAGAGCTGTGTGAATTGCCCCTGAAACTGTCTTAAAATTGCCTTGGAATTGGGGCATTTGTACAGCTCCTCTTGGAGTTCCTGGGGCAGAGTGGCCCAGGTCAGTCCAAGGGGGAGGGAAGTTTACACATGTCCCAAAGCAGAAAACACCCGTTAATCCCCAACTCTTGCACTAGAAGACAGGGCTTTTTCTCCAGTGGCCACTAGGGTGCAGTATGTATCCCTAAGCCCGGAGCCTGGGGGTGGGGTGGAGGAACGCTTACACTTTGCCTCGGGAAAACTCTCTTTATTTAAAACTCTTTAGTAGAGTTTATAACCAATATTTTCAAAATTTCCCACATTTTCATTTTTTTAATATTATTTTCTCTCCGCTAGTTGATATACACAGTATGGGCACCAGGGAAAAAAACAACGCACACAGATACTGAAAGTTCGGAAGGAAATTCAAGGCAGAGAGGGAAAGCAGCTGCAAAGTCTCTGAGGTGGCAGCGCGCTATACAACTTGAAGGAACAGCAAGGCCGTCAGGCTGTAGGGGAGTGATTGATGGGGGAAGTAGCAGGGCTCAGAACAGTAACAAAGGGAACCTGATAGGGTGGGACTTTGTAGGCCATGGGAAGGTTTAAGGTAAAGGAGTGAATGATAAAGCTAGCTTTTGTTGTTGTTGTTTTTGAGACTAGTCTCACTCTGTCCCCCAGACTGGAGTGCAATGGTGTGATCTCGGCTCACTGCAACCTCCGCCTCCTGGGTTCCAGCGATTCTCCTGTGTTCCAGCGATTCTCCTGTGTCAGCCTCCTGAGTAGCTGAGATTACAGGCGTGCACCACCACGCCCAGCTAGTTTTGTATTTTTAGTAGAGACAAGGTTTCACTATGTTGGCCATTCTGATCTCAACCTCATGACCTCAGGTGATCCGCCTGCCTTGTCTTCCCAAAGTGCTGGGATTACAGGTGTGAGCCACCGCACCCAGCCCCCTAGCTCATTTTTTTTTTTTTTTTTTTTTTGGCAGAGTCTCGCTGTCGCCCAGGCTGGAGTGCAGTGGCGCGATCTCAGCTCACTGCAAGCTCCGCCTCCCGGGTTCATGCCATTCTCCTGCCTCAGCCTCCCGAGTAGCTGGGACTACAGGCGCCCGCCACCTCGCCCGGCTAATTTTTTGTATTTTTAGTAGAGACGGGGTTTCGCTGTGTTAGCCAAGATGGTCTCGATCTCCTGACCTTGTGATCCGCCCACCTCGGCCTCCCAAAATGCTGGGATTACAGGCGTGAGCCACCGTGCCCGGCCCAACCCCCTAACATTTTTTACAGGGTAATGCCAGCTGCTGTACTGAGACTAGACCACAGGGCTGAGTGGGAACAAGGGAAGAGGCTGGAAGACCAGAAGTCCCCTGCTATAGTCTGAAAGAGGCAGCATTGGCTGGAACCAAGGTAACAGTGCTGTAGTGGTGAGAAGTGACTGGATTCTGGATATATTTTTCAGATTAACACCTACAGCTTTTGCCAACAGCTGGGATGTGGGGTGTGAGAGTGAGAGAAGAGTCAGGGATGACTTTAAAGTTTTTGGCCTGAGCAATTGGAAGACTGAGTTTGCTGTTTACTGAGATAGGAAAGCGTGTGGGAGGAGCAGGCTTGGGGATGCAAATCTGTCCAGTAGGCAGTTGTGCGTGGGAGTCTGAAGTCTGGAGAAAGGACTGGGCTGGAAATCTAATTTGGGGAGCTGTTAATGGCGCCTATAATGGTATTTAAAGGCTGGTGAAACCATGTAGGGAAGGAGGGTGAAAGAGAAGATGTCCAAAGACAACTGTGCCCTGGGCACATCCTCATCCTGAAGGCAGGAAGCTGAGAACAGGGAAAGAGTTAGAGATGTCCAAAGCCAGAAACAGGGGCTGAAGCTGCAGGACCCAGTGCTACAGGAAATCCTGTAGGGTGAGGGGCTCTAGGGTTTTCTTCCAGGTCGTCTAGGAGAGGATGAGTTTCTCTCACTTATCGTGACCTGTCTGAACCCCTTGAGAGAAGGGCCTGGCCCCAGGGCACATAGTCAGTTAAGGCCTCAGAGTGTTCAGGCTCCCAGGGCCAAAGGAGGCCATGAGCCTTGGCTAATTCCTCTCCTTTTCTTTTTTTTTTTTTTTTTTTTTTTTTTGAGATGGAGTCTGGAGTCTCGCTCTGTCGCCCAGGCTGGAGTGTAGTGGCGTGATCTCTGCTCACTGTAAGCTCCACCTCCCGGGTTCACGTCATTCTCCTGCCTCAGCCTCCCGAGTAGCTGGGACTACAGGCGCCCGCCACCACGCCCGGCTAATTTTTCGTATTTTTAGTAGAGACGGGGTTTCACCATGTTAGCCAGGATGGTCTCGATCTCCTGACCTCATGATCCGCCCGCCTCGGCCTCCCAAAGTGCTGGGATTACAGGCATGAGCCACTGCGCCCGGCCGACTTCCTCTCCTTTTCTTATCCCCCAGTATGGGTGCTCTAGAGGGCTCTGCAATCTCTCCCTGGGCTACCTCGTCCACCTGCAAGCCTTCAGCTGCCACTGCTGGGCTTCAGTGGTCTGTCTCCAACCCAGATTCCTGGCTTTCCCTAGATGTCCCACGAGCCTCTCCTACTCAGCATGTTCAATACCGCAGCCATCTTTCCCCCGCAAACTGTCTTCTGATGTCTCTACCACCTACCCAGTTCCTAGACAGAGCCCTGGACAACACCTTCCACCCTTCTCACAGCCGACTCAAGGTCCATAACTTCCCGCTTCTGAATTTCTTTTTTTTTTTTTTGAGACGGAGTCTTGCTTCGTCGCCCAGGCTGGAGTTCAGTGGCGCAATCTCAGCTCACTGCAAGCTCTGCCTCCCGAGTTCACGCCATTCTCCTGCCTCAGCCTCTCTGAGTAGCTGGGACTACAGGCGCCCTCCACCAAGCCCGGCTAATTTTTTTTTTTTTTTGTATTTTTAGTAGAGACAGAGTTCCATCGTGGTCTCGATCTCCTGACCTTGTGATCCGCCCGCCTCGGCCTCCCAAAGTGCTGGGATTACAAGTGTGAGCCACCGCGCCCAGCCTAGCTTCTGAATCTCTTATCTGGTCATCCTCTCTTCTCCCCACCCTTCACCAGCTGTGTCAATTCAGCTGCCTCTCCTTGCTCTCCTGCCTCCAGTGCCTCCCCTTCCAATTTAGCCTCCACACAGAGGCTAAAGGGCCCCTTCTCAGGCACAAATCTGGCTCTGCCATGACTTGGCTTAACACTCTTCTCTGACTTTCTAAGAGATGAAAGTCCCTGTTGTCCACCCTGGCCCTAAGCACCTCCAGCCACTCCCGACCTTGCCTGCTCCCTGTCACGTGCATCCGTGTGAAGAGAGTCCACCAACAGGCTTTGTGTGAGCAACAAGGCTGTTTATTTCACCTGGGTGCAGGCGGGCTCAGTCCGAAAAAGCAGTCAGCAAAGGGTGGTGGGATTATCATTAGTTCTTACAGGTTTTGCAATAGGTGGTGGAGTTAGGAGCAGTGTTTTGTTTCGGGCAAGGGGTGAATGTCATAAAGTACATTCTCGGGCCGGGCGCGGTGGCTCACGCTTGTAATCCCAGCACTTTGGGAGGCCGAGGCGGGCGGATCACGAGGTCAGGAGATCGAGACCTGTTGAAACCTCGTCTCTAATAAAAATACAAAAAAAATCGCCGGGCGCGGTGGCTCACGCTTGTAATCCCAGCACTTTGGGAGGCCGAGGCGGGCGGATCACGAGGTCAGGAGATCGAGACCACGGTGAAACCCCGTCTCTACTAAAAATACAAAAAATTAGCCGGGCGTGGTGGCGGGCGCCTGTAGTCCCAGCTACTCGGAGAGGCTGAGGCAGGAGAATGGCGTGAACCCGGGAGGCGGAGCTTGCAGTGAGCCGAGATTGCGCCACTGCACTCCAGCCTGGGCGACAGAGCGAGACTCCGTCTCAAAAAAAAAAAAAAAAAAAAAAAAAAATTAGCCGGGCGTGGTGGCGGGGGCCTGTAGTCCCAGCTACTCGGAGAGGCTGAGGCAGGCGAATGGCGTGAACCCGGGAGGCGGAGCTTGCAGTGAGCCGAGATCGCGCCACTGCACTCCAGCCTGGGCGACAGAGCAAGACTCCGTCTCAAAAAAAAAAAAAAAAAAAAAAATACATTCTCAAGGGTGGGGAGAATTACAAAGAACCTTCTTAAGGGTGGGGGAGATTACAAAGTACATTGATCAGTTAGGGTGTGGCAGAAACAAATCACAATGATGGAGTGTCATCAGTTAAGGCTATTTTCACTTCTTCTGTGGATCTTCAAGTGCTTCAGGCCATCTGGATGTATATGTGCAGGTCACAGGGGACATGATGGCTTAGCTTGGGCTCAGAGGCCTGACACTCCTGAGCAGCCTGGGCCTCCAATCTATGTGCCTTTGTTCCTGCCATTCCCTCTAGCTGAAGCCCCCCTAACCCCTGTCCCTGGTGAACAAGACTGCCTGGTACGGGTGAGAAGTGCCTTGAGAGCTGGGGTAGGCACTGGGTTGGGGGTCAGGGGTGGCGGGGAAAGAGGGAGTCCTTCCAGCGGGGCTCTGGAGGGCCTCTCAAATGAGGCATCCCCTTCCCGCATCAGAGACTCCTGCAGGGCCAAAGGGTTGGATGGGCCCAGGAGGGCACCTTCAACTGGCCTTCCTCCACCCAAAAACTGAGTCTCCCTTACCCTTAGAAGTTTTTCATCTCATATCCCCTGGCACAGGACCAGAGGCCAAGGCAAGGCTTGGGGAATGACGAGGGTTGGCGGGGGCAAGAACACAGTTTTGCTAGCCCTGACGGGGCTCTTCCAGGGGCCTGTTGCAACCCCCATCTAAGGACTCCTCATCATTGGCCAGTGAGGGTTTGGTTGGGTCTCTGGAGGACTCAAAGGATCAACCCAAAATTTGAGGCTCATCTGTGTGAGCTGTGTATGTCTTCTCCCTCAGCCCCTGGCCCAGCCTCGGAGCCTCCACCCTCCACTCACCAGGCCCTCCCACTAGGCCAAGAGCATCCTCTTCAGAACCCCCACCTTGGCTCCTGACCACAGAGACAAGGAGAGACCATGAGCTCTGGTAAACTCCACCCAGCCTTGCTCTGTCACAGGGGAATGCCAGTGTCAAGAATTAAACTTGAAGCATCTCAGTTCCTCTCAGCCCCATTATCCCGTTTTTGAGGTATGAAAACTGAGGCCCACAGAGGTTAAATCACTTACCCAAAGTTCAGGGTGCACGCTTGAGTGGTTTTTTTTTATTTGTAGTTTTGTTTTGTGTGTTTGTTATTTTAACTATACCTATATGTTATATATACTCATGTTTACAAAATATACTTAATACACAATTTAAAAACCAAACAAGGCTGGGTGTGGTAGCTCACGCCTATAATCTCAGCACTTTGGGAGGTAGAGGCAGGTGGATCACCTGAGATCAGGAGTTGAAGATCAGCCTGGCCAACATGGCGAAACCCCGTCTCTACTAAAAATACAAAAATTAACCAGGCATGGTAACACATGCCTGTAGTCCTAGCTACTCAGGAAGCTGAGGCAGAAGATTCACTTGAACCCAGAAGGCAGAGGTTTCAGTGAGCTGAGATCGCGCCACTGCACTCCAGTCTGGGCAACAGAGCAAGACTCCGTCTCAAAAAATTAAAAAATAAAATAAAATAAAATAAAATAAAAAACAAACAAAAACTAGCCAAGGTCACCTCCTTGGTTTCTGGGTGAAAGCACAGGCTTCACGGGCACATTGACAAGGGCTATAATTCCTGCTCTTTGCCCCTTACTGAGCCAATCTCCCCAGCCTCAGTTTCCCTGTATGTCAGATGTGCATGACGACGTGCAGCTCCCTTTAGAGGGTGCTTAGTGACAGCAGCACACACACTTCCATCTGCCAGACATCACCCGTGTCATCCTTCCAGTGGCACTGTGAAGTGGGAGCTATTATCTTACCTAAGGTCATACGGCTAGTGAGTGGCAGGGCCGGTATTTGGATCCAGGCGGGCTGGCTTCGTTGTCTGTGCTAAGTGCCACAGTATGAGCCCCTGCCACGTACAGGAGGGCCGGGGTCACCCTGAGTTTCACTGTTCCTACTGTAAGATCAGCACAGAGGTGGGTGTGGAGCAGCTGTGCTGTTCGGAGTGACTCCAGCCTCCTCACACTGAGGGTGCCAGCACCAGGCCAGGCCTGAGGTGGCTGCTCCCACCTCTTCCTAAGCTGCAGGACCCCATCTAAGGGAGGAAACCTAAGACAAGCCAGACCAGGGTGCTGCCAGTATCCCTTGGAATCCCTGGAGCTGAATGGGAGAGCAGGCCAGGCAAGGGTAAGGGGCTCCTCTCAAAACTGGGACTACCAGGCTGAGGACCATACATTCATCTGCAGAGCCCTGGATGGGCCTGGCCTGGGAATGGGGCCATGACGTGAGGCTTCAAAGTGCTGTAAGAAGAGCTGGGGGGCTCCCCAGATACCAAAAGATCCAAGCCTTCTGTACATATGGGGAAACTGAAGCCCAGAGAGGGGAGGGATCCTATCCAGGTCACACAACCAGTCCATGCTGGGACTGGGAGAATGGGAGAGGGTCCAGTGCTCCCATGGCTCATGTCTCAGCCTGGGTCCCACAGCTGCACAGATCCACCTACAGGAGGAACCATGCATATGCATGTGTGTGCGTGCATGCGCGTGTGTGCATGACAGCAAAACCAAGAGCAGGGACCCACAAGGTGCTATGATGCCCACCCCACCTTATCCTAATGCCTGCCTCCCTCCCTCCCTCCCTCCCTCCCTTTCCTTCTTCCCTCCCTCTTTCTTTCCTTCCTTCCTTCCTGGAGCAGGACCTGCCTTTCTCCTCCAGAGACTTACCTCTGCCCCAACCCTTGTTTTCATCTGTCCCCAGGGCCTGGCCTCAGTCCACCCACCATCCCCCTTACTTCTCTGACATCTTCTCCCCTTTCCTCTTTCCATTCCAGCACCATGGCCCCTGTGGCTCCCCCTCAGGGAACAGGCTGTTCCTTCAGCCTGGCATGTTCTTTTTTTTTTTTTTTTTTTTTTTTTTTTTTTTTTTTTTTTTTTTTTGAGACGGAGTCTTGCTGTGTCACCCAGGCTGGAGTGCAGTGGCGCGATCTCGGCTCACTGCAAGCTCCGCCTCCCGGGTTCAGGCCATTCTCCTGCCTCAGCCTCCCGAGGAGCTGGGACTACAGGCGCCCGCCAACACGCCCGGCTAATTTTTTGTATTTTTAGTAGAGACAGGGTTTCACCGTGTTAGCCAGGATGGTCTCGATCTCCTGACCTCGTGATCCGCCCGCCTCGGCCTCCCAAAGTGCTGGGATTACAGGCTTGAGCCACCGCGCCCGGCCAGCCTGGCATGTTCTTTCCCCAAGTGTCCACATGGCTCACTCCCTCACTCCTTCAGGTCTTTACTCAAAGTCACCTTCTCAATGAGGCCATCTGCTCTTCACACCTCCCCACACTTTCTAGACACTGTGCCTACTTTTTCTCCATAGCATCTATAACACGCCATATATTTTACATAGAACGCTAGCTCCATGAGGACAAAGACTTTTATCTTCCTTATGCCTGTGTCCTCAATGCTGGAATGGTGCCTGGCACGTTGGGGGCTCTCACCTGATATCTGCCAAGAGAATGGAAAGGATTGCTCTGCGACTGGTCAGGGCTCATCTGAGCCTGACTTTGGGACCAGAAACTGCAAGGTGTTAGGGGCAACGGGCCTAGTGCAAGCATGTGGCAAAGCAGTGGACAGCAGGTGGGGGCTCTGTATGAACTCATGGCTGTCCTGCCTCCAGGGCCCCTCCCAGGGACGGGAGGATGCCAGAGGGCTGAAGTGCTCAGGGAGGGACAGAGGAGGGTAGGAACCAGAACCCTGGGCCCCATATATGCCTCTCTAAGCTGTAACCGAGGCCTTGGGACCATGCTGCTCTGGAATGCCAACAATGAAAAAGGCTCACAGGGCCACTGAGGGTGAGAGAGGGAAAGGGGCTTGTAGAGGGTTACCAGAGAAGGCTACTGTACAGCTGGGGACTTCCAGCTGTGGGCCCTTCCCTGGGCACTCCCAGCCCTGGTTCCCCTGGCTCGGCTCCTCCCACCGTGGGACGTCAGATACAGTCGTCCTCCCTGGATTCCCTGTGTTCTCACCAGGCTCCCACCTGTTACCCTCCCCTCCCCTTGGTGCCCCCCCTCCCCACTCCACCATCCTCACACTACAGCTATTCCTTCTTTGTGTTTTTAAATGTATCTACATACTGGCTAGGCGGGGGAGCTCACGCCTGTAATCCTAACAATTTAGGAGGCGGAAGCGGGTGGATCACCGGAGGTCAAGAGTTTGAGACCAGCCTGGCCAACATGGCGAAACCCGGTCTCTACTAAAAATACAAAAATTAGCCAGGCATGGTGGTGCAGCCTGTAATCCCAGCTACTTGAAAGGCTGAGGAAGGAGAATTGCTTGAACCCGGGAGGCAGAGGTTTCAGTGAGCCGAGATCACACCATTGGCACTCCAGCCTGCGTGACAGGAGCGAGACTCCATCTAAAAAAGTATATATATATATATGTGTGTGTGTATATATATATACACATATACACATATATATCATACAAACAATATGTATCACATTTATATGTTATCAAGCACAATCATATAATGAATCCACAAATGTCCAACCCCAAAACTAGAAAATTATTAATAGCTTGTACTACTCCTGTGTTCCTCCCCATCTGCCTGTAGGAATTATTTCTTTTTCTAAAATAGTTTTCTTACATATATATATATAGCAAAGAATGTATTTTTGCTTATTTTTCAGCTACAAGACTGGTGTCACACTGTATATAGTCTACTGTATTACTTTTTTTTTTTTTTTTTTTTAGACGGAGTCTCACTGTCACCCCAGGCTGGAGTGCAGTGGCACAATCTCCATTCACTGCAACCTCCACCTCCCGGGTTCAAGGGATTCTCTCCTGCCTCAGCCTTTTGAGTAGCTGGGATTACAGGTGCCCAACTACAACAGGCTTTTTTTTTTTTTTTTTTTTTTTTGAGACTGAGTCGCTCTGTTGCCAGGCTGGAGTGCAGTGATGCGATCTTGGCTCACTGCAACCTCCGCCTCCCAGGTTCAAGCAGTTCTCCCGCCTCAGCCTCCTGAGTAGCTGGGACTACAGGTGTGTGCCACAACACCCAGCTAATTTTTGTATTTTTAGTAGAGACAGGGTTTCACCATGTTGGCCAGGATGGTCTCGATCTCTTGACCTCGTGATCCATCCACATTGGCCTCCCAAAGTCCTGGGATTACAGGCATGAACCACCACGCCCAGCTACTATATTACTTCTTATGCCTCCAGAATTTTTCTGTGTTGTTGCAGGTGTCTGTTGTGCCTTAATTTTTCCTATTGTAGAGGATTCTATTATGTGCAATTGCACAGCAGTGTATGTATCTGTTCCCCTGTGGATAGACATTTGGGTTGTGTCCAGTGTCTCTTGACCACCTACCTTGTGCCGTGCCCCTGACCCTCCTGTCATTACTCCACACTCTAGCTACATCCACAAAGCCATGACTTCACGAAACCCTGTCTTCCACTTCTGAGCTCCAGACCATATAAAAGGCATAACTGTGTTTATTGAGCACTTACTCTGAGCCAGAAACGATTCTCAACATTTTAAATGTGGTAGCACATTTAATATTCACAGCAACACAAATGGGAGGTAATATTCTTATCGTCATTTTCAAATGAGAAGACCAAGGCCCAGAAGGGTTGAATATCTTGCTCAAGATCAGACACCCTTTGCCACCCCCCATTCCGAGTCCCATAGGCAACTCAGACTCAGCACATCCATGATGTAACTTGTAATCTTCCTCTCCAAACCATTTCCTCACTTGTGCCCTACTGTCAGTGGGGACATCTCCAATCCCCAGGCCCAAGCTGGAAACTGGAAGCCATTTCTGACTCCTCCCTCTCCCTCACCCACTCCATCCAAATGGAGCCCAAGTCCTGTACATTGTACTTCTCGAGTATTGATCAATCCCGGCTCTCGTCTCCATGACCACGGTGCTGACCCATTATTAGGTGCCCGGCTGCTGCTCCTGGGTCATCACTTCCCAGCACTCTCTTCGCAGGCCCATCTCCACCATTTCCAGCATCCTACACACTGCGGCTCAGGTGTGCTGTCGAAACCTCACCTCACCGTGTCCCCACCTCCAGAACGAAGCCCAGCCTCCTCTGCCCATCTCCTCAAACTGTAAAGTGCAGCTCCCAGCCCCAAAAAGGACACCCCCCACCACCATACCCTGCTCTGTCTCCTCCTCTGGGAAGCCTCCTGGCCTTGGCCCAGAGGCTGGATGTGAGCTCCCCCACCCCGAGCCCCACAGCCTCCAGGCCTCCCACTCTGCACTCACCTTCTTCCTTATAATTACCTGTCCCCCATTAAACTGCCACCCTCAAAGGCAGAGCCCAGCGCATCCACTGCACATCCCCAGTGTCCAGGCAGGGCCTGCACACAGTAGGTGCACAATAATTGTTGAAAGGCAAAATGCATGAGCAATGACAGAAACCATGGGTGATGCTGCCTTCTGAGCCCCAGGCAACGGAGAGATTCCTGCCTGGCCCCAGGGTCAGCGGATCCTGGCCCCCCACCCCACCCAACCTCTGCACTTGCTTCCCTGGAGCCCTGGAGCCCTAGGAGGCCTCTTCCTGTGTCTTCATGTGTTCAAAGGATTTCCCTCTTTGCCTCTTCCTTTCCTACTCCTTCATGTGGGAGCACTCTGGCACCAGGAAGAAGAAAGAGGAGCCCAACCCTTACCAGCCTTCAATCTATAACAAGCATTCTCAAGGGAATTAAAACTGATTCTTAAAAGGGGAGGCGAAAAAAAAAATCTTACTCTTTTTTATGTATAAAGCACAGAACATATACAGAACATAAACAGATATATAGTATATCTGTGGTATTAAAATTTCATGTGATTAAGAAAAAAAATCCAGAAGAATACTAGGGAGGGCACTAATGAAAAAAAGGCTAAAAATTCTGATCTACATTCTTGGGCCTTGCCTTGTCTGGTCCAAGAACTGGCCAGAACTCGGGGAAGGGAAGAACCAGGGGAGAGTCTAGAGTCCAATCTCAGGATCCCCTCAAAGTATTTCCAAAGCCGGCCCCCCACCAGTCAGCTACGGTCCGTTCCCCAAAACCGCCCTTCCTTCCCCCGTGCCTGAAAATCCCTCATTCTGTTTCTGTCATTCTTTCATCTCACCCTGTTCCTACTGAGGGCACAGGTCAGCTCTTCCCCATTCTCCCCCAGGGGCACCCCAGTTCCCAGGGCATGAAAGACTTGAGGCGCCTCACCTCTACACCTTGGGCTAAGACATAGCCCTAGAGCTCCTGGAAGAACCCAGGAGGGAAGCCCAACCACAGGAGGCCCCCAGGAAGTGGGGGTACTGCTGTGGGACAAGCCTTGCTTTATTGGGGAAGGGATGGGATCACAAATAATCTCTAGGGGTGCTCTAGGGCCATGGATTCATGTAAGGGTGGGGCAGGGTGGACTGAAGATCTGTTGGCAGGGCTCACGGAGACAAGGGTGAGGGGAGAGATCGTGGGTTCATGAGATCCCGTCTTGCGCAATACGGTTATCCCGTGGTCTTCATACGCCACAGAGTCCTCCAGTTTCAGGGGCTCCCGTGGGATGGTGGAGCCAATGAAGACCAGGTAGATGATGCCACCTAGATAGGCACCCAGAAGTGGTGCCACCACTGGCACCCACCACCAGTTCTCCCCATCGCTGCAGGCAAGAGGCAGAGGCCTGCTGAGGGGGCTGATGCCCAGGACAGCACCCTCATCCACCTCGGGCCAAGACAGGTTGAGCAGAGGAGTCATCCCCAGGCTACCCCAGGAAACACCCTTAACCTGGGGCCCTGGTCAGCCTCAGCCCGATTCAGGGACAGGGTTGACACTCAGTGCAGGTGCAGGATCTGTATCTGTACTGGCCTGTGAAAATGTTGGGACTCACTCCTGCTCCCCAGGCCACCTGGGGGCTCTGCAGGACCCTCCTGTGCTGCCCCTCACATCACCCCCCACCCCTCAACACACAGGGGACCCACAGAAAAACTCAAAGGAATGGGCCTGGGCAGGGGCAGTACCTGAAGACCTGTTTGCCCCAACCAGCAATGAAGGTAAAGATGCGGGGGGGCAGGTCCCGGGACGGGTTGATGGCATATCCTGTGTTCATGCCGAGGGACACCCCGATGATGACCACGAGGATGCCTATCACCAGCGCCTGTGTTCCTGGCAGTGCTGGGTTGTTCTCCTGGTCCGTGATGGCGAAGAGACACAGCTGGAGCATCCCAGTCAGCCACGCCTGAGGAGCAGATGCTGTGGCAGCTCACCTGGGCCCCTCCCCAAGCCACAGGACCTCGGCAGTGCCCCAGATCCAAGCCCACCAGCAGAGACACGTCTCGGTACAGTCTCCATCCAGAGTTCTTGTCCTATCTATCCGGAGGGACTCCCTGCTGGCTCCATCCTGAGGGGTGGAGGGCAGGGGGAGGGGTACTCATCCTGGACCACTGACCTCATTCAGGAAGCCCCGCCACAATGTCATGTGATCAGGAAGGTAGGTGGCAAAAATGCCAGCTGTAGCGACGGGACCGGTCACCATCAGCTGTCCACCCGAAAAGTGGAGAATGGCCGCTGAGGAGACACAGACTGTCATGCGAACCTGCCCCCAACTAAGCCCCACCGGGGTCCCAGAAATGAGGTTATAGGTTAGAGGGTGGGGGAGCTCCAAGGCTTTTTTCTCCCAGCTATTTTTTACAAATCAGGACACTGAGGTCCAATCTGCCCATATTTCATAGGAGGCGGCTGAGGCCAGAGGCAGACACCAGGGCAGGACACTCACTGTAGAAGAGACTGTAGATGGTGGCAGCTGCCAGGAAGGAGCCCAGGAACTGCCCCAGCACATAGACCGGAAACTTCCTCCAGGGCACACGGCCCAGTGCACAGTTAGCGAAGGTCACAGCTGCGTTCATGTGGGCTCCTGTGGGCAGCAGGCAAGTGTGTCAGGGAGTGAGAGCAAAACAAACAACAGTGACAAACGGTATGAGAACAACGATGGCTAGTGTGTATGACAGCATGCTCCGTGACAGCTCTCTCCTGGAGCCCTCACAACCACTCCGTGAGGCAGGGGCCACCATCTTCGTTTCACTCTTAAGGAAACTGAGGAACACAGAAGGCGATGGCTTGCCTAAGATGACCCAGCCAGTGAAAATGGTAGGTCAGGGGGGCCCAGGAAGAATTTGGGGCAGACACGTCATAGGCGCGGGGTTCAGAGGAGACTTCCTCCCGCCCAGTGGTCAGGCTGAGGCACTGGCTGTGCTGGCAAAGGAGCTGGCTGAGGCGGGCAGGAAAGAGCCTGCTGGGGACACCTGGTCTTGCCCGGTCCGGCAGGGCCTGGGCTCACTCACCAGAGATGCGGCCTGCCACGTGCACTCCCATGGTGACTCCGAAGCCAAAACCCAAGTTGACACCAAGGTAGCTCCCGTATTTTTTATTTAGAACCATATGGGCCACGGAACCAAGGCCGAATACCTACAAGGGAGGGCCTCTAAGGGGGCTGCCTGCCTAGAAGCCCCAACCTCAGAGGAGGGCTTAGAGCTCAGTTCTAGCTCCTCACCCCCATGCCCTGGGCCTCCCTGGCATTGCCTCGAAGACCCTCTGCCACGCCCTCTTCCCCCAGAGCCTTCCCTCCTCACTGCCTCCTCTCCTTGCCTCTGCTGAGGCCTCTCAGACCTGAGCCACTGAGAGCCGGGTGGAGCGGCAGAGTTAGAAGCTCTTATGACAAACATCCAAGCACCTCAGCCCCAAGCCCACCTGAAGTTTGGGGGTGAGGCAGGGCTGCGAGGAGGGGATGGCTGGCATGCATTGCACCCCCTCAGAGTCCCTCACACTTCAGGCTGGCCTGAAGGAAGTTTCTTCAAGGGACCTCCAAATCCATCCATGCCTGACTGCCAGGAACCCCTCCCTGCACACATACACACATGCACGCGCACACACACACACACACTCCGCCGCAACCCCCACAATGCTGGAACAGTGGGGCCCTAACTGTCTTGCCCTCAGCTTCATTTCCACTGACCTCAGGCAGCATTCCCAAGCTGCTGCTTCTTGCCCATCCCTCATGGCTCCTCAGATAATGCCACCTTCACAGGGGAAGGGGCCTACCTTCAGGCCCATTAGCCTCAGTCTAGAGCCACTGTTCCCTTCAGCCCTGGCTCCTGTGCTATCCTCTCCCTCTGCAGAAGCTTCCGTCTCCCCTGTACCTCCCATCCTCCCATTGATCAGCTCCCACACACTGGAGTCTCATCCTTCCCAGCAAACTGTCCCACCCCTGCCCAGCGTCCTTCTCCAGCTGTGGGTTCCTGGTTGCCCCCTCCCTGTTTCAGTCAGGCTGCAGGAGAGAACACGCTGGCCAGCTGCTTCACCCCTTCCCTCGCACCCCATCCTCAATCTGGCTTCCACTTCCACATGTCACAGACACCAAAGCTCTCTCCAAGGGCTCCAGCAACCTCCTGATTTTCCAAAGGTCTTTTCAGGCATGGTTTTACCACGTAGACAGTTTCAGCTATGCCTGTAAAATTCCCATCATCTCCATGGGGGAGCCAGATCCCTATTTGCAAATCCCCACTGGAACTCTCCTGGTGTTCCACGGGCATCTCAGGCTCTGTTGAAGGTTCGCCATCTCACAGCACACCTGCTCCTCACTCTATGTTCCCCATCCCCATTGGCTGAGCCAGAAACTCAGATGTTGCAAATGAGAGCTTCCTCGCCATCCTCCCCAACACCCAATCAGCTCTGCTTACATTCTCCCCAAACCTCACCCAGCCTCCTCCTTGCAGCCAGAGTGATCTTCCTAACAAAAACCCCATCGCGTCTTCCCCGGACTCACTCACTGGCTCCCCTCCACTTCTAGGATAAAGTCCAAACTCAGTAGGCCACCATTTAAGACCCTGCATAATTTCATCCTTTCTGCCTGTTTCATATCTGTCCCAATACTCTTTGTATTCAGCAATAGTATTACTACTAAATAATAATAACCATTTATTGAGCACTGCCTACATGCCAACGAGTTATACTGATCACCTCCTTTAACCCTTACACCAATCTTACGAGTTAAGCACTATTTCTCCCCCACTTGACAAATGGGTAATCTGAAGCTTAGAGAACTTGAATGGCTTGTCCAAGGTCACACAGCCTGTACATGGTAAGCCAGGATTAAATCCAGGCAGTTACCTGTGCCAGATGGCCTCAAACCAAACAACTGCGCTGCTCCATGCATGCCTTGCTTTCTTGTGCCTCTGTTTTATTTGTTTGTTTGTTTGATGTTTGAGACAGGGTTTCGCTCTATCACCCAGGCTGGAGTGCAGTGCCATGATCAAGACTCATTGCAGCCTCCATCTCCTGGGCTCAAGTGATCCTCCCACCTCAGCCTCCCAAGTAGTTGGGACTATGGGCATGTGCCTCGGCACCCAGCCAATTTTTTTTTTTTTTTGAGACAGAGTCTTACTCTGTTGCCCAAGCTGGAGTGCAATGGTGCGATCTCGGCTCACTGCAACCTCCAACTCCCAGGTTCAAGTGATTCTCCTGCCTTAGCCTCCCGAGTAGTTGAGATTATAGGTGCACGCCACCATGCCCAACTACTTTTTTGTATTTTTAGTAGAGACAGCGTTTCACAATGTTGACCAGACTGGTCTCAAACACCCGACCTCAGATGATCCACCTGCCTTGGCCTCCCAAAGTGCTGGGATTACAGGCATGAGCCACTGCGCCCTGTCCCAGCTAATTTTTTCAATTTATTTTGTGTAGAGATGAGATTTCACTATGTTGCCCAGGCTGGTCTCGAGCTCCTGGCCTTAAGCAATCCTCTCACCTCAGCCTCCCAGAGTGCTGGGATTACAGGTGCGAGCCACCATGCCTGGCCAGAATATCCTAATAATTCTACATTGACTGCATCTTGAAACAGGATTTTGGATATATGGGTTAATTATTAAAAATTAATTTCACCTGTTGCTTTTTACCTTTTTAATGTGGATACTAGAAAATTTTAAATTATACAGATGGCTTGCATTTTATTTCCCCTGGAGAACTCTGTTCTAGAGTTGATAAAAGAGAAAACCTGGAGAATTGTAGACATGAGGGCTGAAGTCAAAGCCATCAGAGGAGAAGGCCCCAGGAGAGGGTACGGTGTAAGAAGGCAGACCAGGCCGGGTGCGGTGGCTCATGCCTGTAATCCCAGCACTTTGGGAGGCCCAGGTGGATGGATCACTTTAGGTCAGGAGTTCAAGACCAGCATGACAAAACCCCGTCTCTACTAATAATACAAAAATTAGCCAGGCGCAGTGGCGCTTGCCTGTAATCCCAGCTACTCAGGAAGCTGAGGCAGGAGAATTGCTTGAACCCAGGAGGCGGAGCTTGCAGTGAGCGGAGATCGCGCCAGTGCACTCCAGCCTGGGCGACAGAGCAAGACTCTGTCTCAAAAAAAAAAAAAGAAAGAAAAGAAAAAAAAAGAGTTGAAAGGCACCAGTGTAGACTCCTCTTCGAGAACTCGCCTGAGGAGCGGGGAGAGAGAACATGATCCGCGAAGGGGCCGACACGGTGAAGGGAGGGGTGTTTCATTTTGTGTTGTTTTCAGTGGAGAAACTTCAGTATGTTTATAGGCTGAGAGAGGGACGGGCTGAAGATAAAGGACAGAAAAAGGACAGAGTAAAGTACCTGAATAGGCTGGACAGCTGGATTGGTGCAGAAGTGGAGGGGTCCTCCAGGAAGGAGAGGACCCTGCCCCAGCCAAGGGGTGATATGTGGATACACGGGTGGTTAATGGGTCTGGTGGTGAGAGGGACAAGAGGGTGAGCTGAACACAGGAAGTGTTGATTATTTTACCTGTCAAGCAGCAGATCAAGCCATTTGCTGATTTAAAAAAAAAAAAAAAATGTCAGAGTACAGAGCAGCTTTGGGGAAGTCTGAGAAAATGTGAAATAGCCCAGATATGGTGGGGGAGAGGCAGCTGAGCAGGGCCCACTGGGTCCCTCAGAAGCCCCAGGACAGAAGCAGGGGAGCCCAGAGCTGGGCTGGCTTCGGATCCAGGATAAGATACAGCAGGAGAGCACAGGAACAGATGGGGGTGCAGGGAGGAGGGAGGCCAGGACAGGTTGACAGGCTGGCAGGGTCAAGAGGTAGAGGGACTGGAGCAGGCATGGAGGGTCTGAAAACAGAGGGGCCCCCATGGCCTTTCCCCCATTCCAATACCATGTGCTAAAAATACTGGATAAGCATAGGCCGGGCGTGGTGGCTCACACCTGTAATTCCAGTACCTTGGGAGGCCGAGGCAGGCCGATCATGAGGTCAGGAGTTCGAGACCTGCCTGGCCAACATGGTGAAACCCCATCTCTACTAAAGATACAAAAAATTAGCCAGGTGTGGTGGCACATGCCTGTAATCCCAGCTACTCGGGAGGCTGAGGCAGGAGAATCACTTGAACCTGGGAGGCAGAGCAGTGAGCTGAGATCACACCACTGCACTCCAGCCTGGGCAACAAGGTGAGACTCTGTCTCAAAATAAATAAATAAATAAAATAAAATACTGGGTGAGTGAATGAACCCCACATGATTCCCTGTGTCAGGGTTGCCAACTGGCAACTCATGCACCTAATTCATCCAGCGCACAGGTTTTGTTTAGATAACTTGGTTTTGAAGAACAGAAGTTTCTATCTCTCTTGAAAAATGAGCAGCTCAGGCAACACTGGCCTGCATTCCACCCTCCATGGCAACAGTCAGCTGGAGTGGCGGCAGCTACAGCCTTGCACAGATTGGCACTCTGCAGCCAGCCAAAGTCCCCACCGCCCTGAGTTGCCGCTCTCTTGGCCCCCGTAGCATGTGATCTACAACCCTTGCCCCGTGTCTCACGTGTATGGCTGGTTTTCCGGGGCCGGTTGGCTCCAGCCCCTCCTCTCCCTGATCAGTGAATGTGGCTCAGTTCATCCACCTCTCCCCCACAGCCAGAAGGCCAGCTCCAAGGGCAACACCCCTGGAAGCTGCAACATGGATCAGTCCACTTCCCTCGTCCTGGCTGCAATAAACGGGGCCGAGGTCACACTAGCTTTTTTGGCAAAACCTTCACCCTGGTGACTCACTGATATTCCTATATATATATTAAAAAAAAAAGCCCTCACTTCTTGGCACAGCCTGGCAACTAAAAATAACAACACAATGTCCGATATAGGCTTACACCTCACAAAGTTCTTTTACAAGTGCTACTGTCTTCAATCCTCACAGCAAATCTGCACAGCAAGAATTTTTCTCCCACTCTATAAATGGGGAAACTGAGGCCGAGAGAGGCACCTTGAACTACCTGAAAGTGAGGACCTTGCCCTGGCTGGGGGAGCATTAACAAGCCAGAGCCTTTAAAAGCTGGCAATATTTAAGCTAACGGACAGAGCATAGAGGTTAAGGGTCAAGACTGTGATATTGGGCCGGGCACAGTGACTCATGCCTGTAATCCCAGCACTTTGGGAGGCCGAGGTGGGAGGATCACTTGAAGTCAGGAGTTCAAGACCAGCCTTGACAACATGGTGAAACCTCGTCTCTCCTAAAAATACAAAAATTGGCTGGGCATGGTGGCATGCACGTGTAATTCCAGCTACTCTGGAGGCTGAAGCACAAGAATCGCTTGAACCCAGGAGGTGGAGGTTGCAGTGAGCCGAGATCGCGCCACTGCGACAAAGCAAGACTGAATCTCAAAAAAAAAGACTGTGATATTAGACTGCACTGGATTTAATCCTGACTTAAAGTGTGACCTTGGGCAAAAGGCTTAGTCTCAAGGAGACTCAGTTTTCCCATCTGTGAAACTGGGATAATAATAGTACCTACTTCATAGGGCTATTGCGAGGATTTGGGAAGATGCTGCACGTAAGGAGCTTGGCATCACAGAGCCCGGGATGCATTAGGTGCTCAATGAAAATCTCAATGAAAGGAAGAGAAACACAGATGTGGGCAGGTATCAAGCATGTGGGCGGTGCCTATTTCCCTAACAGCTCTCAGAGGACGCACCCTCCTGCCTCCGAGGTTCCAAGGGTTAACAGCCCTCATGGGGCTGGAATGTCTTGTGATAAGTGAATTACTTTGCCCTGGATTAAGGAGGGACAGGATCCAACTGCTGTCCTCACAGCTCAGGAGCCAAAGCAGGTGGGGAGGTAAAAGAGGAGCAGGGGAGGGCCAGAGGCAGAGAGGAGAGAGCAGCTAGAGCACCTCTCTCCTCTCTGTCCTAATAACAACGGACCAATACATGGGTATTGTTCTAATAACAAGGGACCAATACATGGGTACCACATGTGTACTGGGTGCTGAGACTTGGTCTTCTTGGCCTTCTTCACACAAGTCCTCCAGCTTGATGTTAGTGGTCCTGTTAACCAATAAGGAAGCTAAAGTTGTGGGCCGGGCGAGGTGACTCACGCCAGCAATCCCAGCACTTTGGGAGGCCGAGGCAGGCAGGTCACCTGAATTCGGGAGTTCGAGACCAGCCTGGCCAACATGGTGAAACCCCATCTCTACTAAAAATACAAAAATTAGTTGAGCACAGTGGGACGCGCCTGTAGTCCCAGCTACTCAGGAGGCCGAGGCAAGAGAGTCACTTGAATATGGGAGGTGGAGGCTGCAGTGAGCTGAGATCACACCACTGCACTCCATCCTAGGAGACAGAGTGAGACTGTCTCAAAAACAAGAAAGCTACATTTGTGAACAGTTAAGATACTTGTGGATAGTCGCTCAGCTAGAAGATAACAGAGCTAGGATTCAAACATAGCTCCAAAGCCCACGAAGGCCTAATTCTACACAATATAAGTGAGAAGTCAGGCTTTAAGCCAGGGAGAGACCTGCCCAAGGCCAACTGGTCACTCAGTGGCAGGGTCAGGCTAAGAACCCTGGTGTTCCGATTTCCTCTCTCCCTTGAGCTCCATGGGCCCCACCACACACACAAACAGCCTTTCTCACCCCACCTTCCTCTAGCATGCACCTGGCTGCCTTTGCCTCCCTTCCCAGAGGCTGCCCCTTCTTTTTCTAGACCCTGGACCCTGCATAAGATGCAATAAACATGGCTACAGTCATGTTAAGGGCAGAGGCTCACTGGGGTAAGTGGCAGGACTGAAGCAGGTGGAGAGGGAGCAACCTCACATCCCGCCTGCAGTCTGGATTCTGTCCCAATCACACACTAAAGAAGAGCCCTTGTCAAGGCTACCAGCAACCTCCATGCTGCCAAACCCTAAGGCCTCTTGCCAGTGCTCACCTCGCGTGGCCGATCTGCCACTACTCACGCTGCCGACGGCTTCTTCCTGGTGGAACCACTGCCCCCCTCTGTCACGCAGTCTGCTCTGGTTCTCCTCCCACCTCTCTGACCGTTCCTTCTCAGACTCCTTTGCGTGCACCTCTTCATTCCTCAGGGCTCTGTCCTCAAACCATCCTTTTCTCTTTCTGTAGACTCTCTCTGGACAGTATTGACAACCACCACCTGTGTTGTGATGAACTTCAACTTTTTCCTTCCAGACCAAGCCTCTCCTGAGCTCCAGCCCCTTGCCTGTGTTTAACTATCTCCTGGATTTCCCCACAGGCATCTCGCCTCTCACTCACTCTGTGCTGGGCCCCGTGCTCCAGAACAGCTCGTCAGCGCTTTGCCCACATCTTCTGCTAGCAGAATCTCGCCAATTCCATCTTCCACAGCCCTCTCAAACATGTGCTTTCTTCTCCAACCCCAGACCCTCTCTCTGTCCCAGATCAAAAACAGCCTCTTAACTGGTTCCCTCTTGCCAGCCTTGTCTGTCCTGCTTATGCTCCACACTGCACCCCAAATTACCTTTGAAATCCAAATCTGATCATGTCACTCCCCTGTTTGCCAGCCTTCAACATCGCCCATTGCCCTCTGGATTCATTATCATAGCCTGATCATCAAGCTTCTCTTCAATCTCTCTCTCTTTTTTTTTTCTTTTCTTTTTTTTTTTTTTTTTTTTTTGAGACAGAGTTTCGCTCCTGTCACCCAGGCTGGAGTGCAATGGTGTGATCTCAGCTCACTGCAACCTCCACCTCCTGGGTTCAAGTGATTCTCCTGCCTCAGCCTCCTGAATAACTGAGATTACAGGCGTCCGCCACCATGCCCAGCTAATTTTTGTATTTTTAGTAGAGACAGGGTTTCACCATGTTGGCCAGGCTGGTTTCAAACTCCTGACCTCAGGTGATCCACCTGCCTAAGCCTCCCAAAGTGCTGGAATTGCAGGCATGAGCCACCTCACCTGGGCCTCTTCAATCTCTTTACCCTGGGTTTCCCTTCTCCCCATTTCCAGCTGTGCCCCGGATACCCCAGTGCATGATTTCCTTTGACCCCCACTTATTATGAGCCCTTTCTGTCCAAAAAGATTTGAGAAAGGCCCCCCTCCTTACTTTCCTCTGCTGCTTCCCCAGGCTCCCAGCTCAGAGGCAAGGAATGGACAATATGACGCATGGGGTCAGCATGGGGAGGGGGCCATGGACGGCCCTGGCGGAGCCCCACCCACTTCGTGCTGCCCACCCACTCACCATCATGACATATGTGCTCATGAACTCGGCCAGGAACTCTCGCACCATCTTCCTCTGCAGTATTTCCTGGATCTTTGCTATCACGGACCAGGAGACCATTTTGGAGCCACGGGTGGACCTGAGACAGTGGCCCGAGCCCATGGACAGAAAGGAGACTCAAGTCTGCCTGCTGCCCATCGGCTCTTCAACTCGCAGCTGAGTTAATAGGTAACCCAGCAGCCTCGCCACACACACCTCTTGCCCAGGGCAGCTGGGACAGCTGGAATAGAAGACACTTGAGAGCCATGGGGACATGGAGAGGAGCTGGGGTAGATGGTCAGGCCATGCCTCTTCTAGTTGGGACTGGACCAGTAAAAATGGCACACCAATGAGGCCACTTTGCAGACGGGCAGGTGGGGAGCTGAAAGTGCAATCCATGATGCCAACAAGCCTCTGGGAAAAAGCAGGGTAGCAGAGAGCAGGCTGGAAAGTGGAGCTCAGTTGTCTATGTCTGTCCATCTGTCTGTCTGCCTATCTGCTAGAGCCAGAACTTTGGGGTCACAGGCCAGGGCCTGGCAACAGTGAGGCGCTCTACAAACAGCATGAGGGTGACAAAGTCTGCTGCCGAGCTCTATAAACAGCATGAGCGCTGAAACATGCGCCAGGTTCTGTCAGAAATGAAGGGGTCCGCAAAATGCACCAGGCTGTGCAACCAGGTCAGTGCAAACAGAGGTTTGTGGGAGAGTGAGTGAATGAATAAATGATCAAGAGAGAGGGAGGGAGAAAAGGAAGGACTGGATCTACTTCCTGGTGTATCTTCAGTGCCTAGCACAATGCCAGGCACATAGTGGATGTGCAATAAATATTTGTTGAATGAGTGAAAACTGGGGAATCTGTCTTACTCTTAACTAGATCCTCAGAGCTTCCCAAAGTGCCTGGCACTTGATTTATATTGAGTTAAGTGCACGGTTAGATGGAAAGGTAGATGAAACAGGTGAGCAACAGGTCCCAAATCTGCATATAGGGAGAGGTATAGGACTGGAGTTTGGGGAAGGTGGTGGGGTGGGTCTGGAGGAAAAAGAGGAATAAGAGGGGCTGGGCCCGGTGGCTCATGCCTATAATCCCAGCACTTTGGGAGGCCAAGGTGGGCAGATCACCTAAGGTCGGGAGTTCAAGACCAGCCTGACCAACATAGAGAAACCCCATCTCTACTAAAAAATACAAAATTAGCCAGGCATGGTGGCGCATGCCTGTAATCCCAGCTACTTCAGAGGCTGAGGCAGGAGAATCGCTTGAACATGGGAGATGGAGGTTGCGGTGAGCCGAGATCTTGCCACTGTACTCCAGCCTGGGCAACAAGACTGAGACTCCATCTCAAAAAAAAAAAAAAAAGAGGAAGAAGAGGGATACAGATACCTCTAAGTGTGGCCTTAGTGCTTGTTTACACTAGTCACTCTGCTATCTCACTGTGTGCATGCCCGGAAGCTGACACCAGCCCCTCAACTCCTCTGGCCAGCCCATCCTTGCACATCACGTACTGCCTTAGCTGCAGGCCTTTGCACATGCCAGTCCTATGCCCAGAATGGTCCCCTGCCTCCCCGGAGGCTCCTTTACCTACCAGCCTTCTTTTCTTGACCTAAATTTCCCTTTCTCTGGGAGAGCCTCCTACCCTCTCCTCTAGGCCATTCACTTCTTCCACATGCCCCACGGTGCCCACTCTTTTAGCTGGGGCAATGCTCATCACACTGCATAGTAATCGCTCAGTTAGGCCAAGCACATGGCTGATGCCTATAATCCCAGCACTTGCCCAGGCGAGCTGATCGCTTGAGCCCAGGAGTTCAAGACCAGCCTGGGCAGTATGGCAAAACCTCATCTCTACAAAAAAAAAAAAATACAAAAATTAGTCAGGTGTGGTGGTGCATGCCTGTGGTCCCAGCTAATGGGGAGGCTGAGGTGAGAGGATTGCTTGAGCCCAGAAGGCAGAGGTTGCAGTGAGCTGAGATCACACCACTGCACTCCAGCGTGGGTGACAGAGCAACACCCTGTCTCAAAAAAAAAAAAAAAAAGCTTGATTAATAATTAACGGTTTTTCTTCCTAAGGGCTGGGATCATACCAGTTTCTTTCGCTGCAGTATCTGAACATAGTAGGCATAGTAGATTCAATAAATCTTTGGTTTGTTGGCTGGTTGTTGCCTGCTGTGTGCTGATGAGAAAGGAGCCAGGCTTCCAGGATTCCCTTGGTGTTCTTGGCTTCCTGCTCTGTCTACCTCTCCCCTGCCTCTATGGTACCTTCCCAGGACTGTCTTTGGGCTGCTGCTTGCATTGGTAGGGTCTCTTCTTCAGGGCTGAGGAGGCTGGTCATGGGATAATGAGACCCTTATACGATGCTGCATGGGAGCTGGAGTTGGATGGGGGCCAGTGGATTATCCGCGCAACTCTGCATCCCCCTCCATCTACTCATCCCTGGTTTTGTTTCTCTGGGGTAAGGAATAGAGCAAGGACTGCGATGGGTGAGCGATGAACAGAGGGTCTCAGCTGAAAAGTGGAAGATGTTTTATTCCATGCCTGGACATCTCTCATTCCCTCTGCTCACTTTTTGCTGCTGTGAGGCCAGGGGAATTTAGGAGCCCTGAGGAATGCTGCTGCTCTCCCTAGCAGGGTGAGGTGACCCTCCACTGGCCCCCATCCAACCCCAGCTCCCATGCTGGAGGTAACCACAGAAGAGGAGAGAGAAGTGGACAGAGCAGAAAGCCAAGAACACCAAGAGAATCCTGGAAGCCTGGCTCCTTCCTCATCACCACACAGCAGGCAAGACACAGTAAGCAACAGATAACCACCAACCAGCCAATGAACTCAAGATTTCTTGAATCTACTATGCCTAGAATGTTCAGGCACTGCAGTAAAGGACACTGGTACGATCCAGCCCATGGGAAGAAAAGCAATAAACTGAGCAATTACTATGCAGTGTGATGCATAGTAATTTTTTACTGCCCCAGCTGAAAGAGTGGGCACCATGGGACATGTGGAGGAAGTGAATGGCCTAGAGGAGGGGGTAGGAGGCTCCCAGAGAAAGGGAAATTTAGGTCAAGAAAAGAAGGCTGGCGGGTAAAGGAGCCTCCAGGGAGGCAGGGATCATACTGGGCATAGGACTGGCACGTGCAAAGGCCTGCAGCTAAGGCAGTATCCAATGTGCAGGAATGGGCTGGCCACGGAGGAGTGGAGGTGGCATGAGATGAGCAGAGAGGGGCTAGGGCCAGGTGGCAGAAGGCCTCTTGGCCCACATTAGGGAGTCTGAACTCTACCAGAGGGCCGTGGGCCAAGTGGAGGATTTCAGCAGGAGAGCTGCCTCCCCTGTGGAGGCCAGGATGCAGGAAGTGGAGTGGAGGCAGGGTGAGCATCAGCTTCTCCACAGATGGGTGGAGAAGTGGTGGCAGCCTGAACCACAGAGATGGCAGTGCCAATGGCCACAAGAGCACAGTCAAGCTGACAGGCTTGGTGTGCGGTTAGAGAGGGAAGGGAGCGGGACAGCTCAGCGATGCCCTCAGGTCCTGGCTAGGGCAGCGGAATGATTAGTGTGGGGCGCAGCAGAGAAGCTGCGGGAGAACAGACAAGGAGGCCCTTTCTGGGCATGTTGAGTGTGAGGAGCCCGCTAGACACCTGGGTGGGATGGCCAGTGAGGAGGCAGCTGGTCATGTGGTCTCACTTACAGACACATTTGGAGGTCAGCACATCACAGATGGTCATCTGAGCCATGGGCATAAATGAGAGAGCTCAAGGAGAGGGTACAGACTAAGAAGAGGGGCCCAAGAAAGCCAGCCTACAAAGCAAGAAACTGACAGCCAACCAGATCCCCTAAGTAATCTGCTAACCAAGGAACTAAATAGCTAACAACTCACTAACGCTTGTTTCTTTACTTTTTCTTTTGCTTTTTTTTTTGAGACCGGGTCTCACTCTGTCACCCAGGCTGGAGTGCGGTGGCACAGTCACAGCTCACTGACTGCAGCCTAGACTTCCCAGGGTTCAAGTGATCCTCCCACCTCAGCCTCCCAAGTAGCTGAGCACGAGCATGCCACCACGCCCGGCTATTTTTTTCTATTTTTTGTAGAGATGGGGTTTTGCCATGTTGCCCAAGATGGTCCCAAACTCCTGGACTCAAGCAATCCTCCCACCTCAGCCTCCCAAGGTGCTGGGATTTCAGGCATGAGCCACCACGCCCGGTGGCTTACTAACCCTTTGACTAACCTATCAAAAACCAACTAACTGATTCTTCTGTTAACCAGCTATTAACTCATTTAATTATCTGATCAACCAATCAACCATAAACTATCCAACTAACCGCAAGCCAACAATTCAACCTGTTAACCAACATTTCTTCATTCAACAAACATTTGTTGGCCAGGCATGGTGGCTCATGCCTATAATCCCAACACTTTAGGAGGCCGAGGCAGGTGGATCACTTGAGGTCAGGAGTTCAAGACCAGTCTGGCCAACATGGCAAAACCCCGTTTCCACTAAAAATGAAAAAAAAAATTAGCTGGGCATGGTGGCAGGTGCTTGTAATCCCAGCTGAGGGGGGGCGCTGAGACATGAGAATCTCTTGAACCCAAGAAGCAGAAGTTGCAGTGAGCCGAGATCATGCCACTGCACTCCAGCATGGGCAACAAAGCAAGACTCTGTCTCAAAAAAAAAAAAAATTTTTGCCGGGCGCGGTGGCTCACGCTTGTAATCCCAGCACTTTGGGAGGCTGAGGCGGGCGGATCACGAGGTCAGGAGATCGAGACCACGGTGAAACCCCGTCTCTACTAAAAATACAAAAAAATTAGCCGGGCGTGGTGGCAGGCGCCTGTAGTCCCAGCTACTCGGAGAGGCTGAGGCAGAAGAATGGCGTGAACCCGGGAGGCGGAGCTTGCAGTGAGCCGAGATTGCGCCACTGCACTCCAGCCTGGGCGGCAGAGCGAGACTCCGTCTCAAAAAAAAAAAAAAAAAAAAAAAAAAAATTTTGTTGAGCACCTACTTATGAGTCAAGCACCAGGGATACAAAGTCAAAACCCGCTCTCCACCCTTGGGTCACTCTGTTTAATGGAAGAGATGGGTAACGGCAACACCACCAGAGAGAAGCAGCCTGGGACTGGGAGAGCTCAGGGGAGGCATGGGAGGTGAGGCCTGAAGGGGGTTTTGAAGAATGGGCAGGTGGTGGCCTGACATGGCCATGGGGGAGTAGCGTGGTAGTAGAAAGAATGGTGGAAGCTGTGCACATTCTAGATATTTTAGGAGATTGGTGACTGGATGTGAGACATGGGGGAGAGGGAAGTATCAAGGACATGACCTTGACTTCTGGCTTGAGCAACTGAGGAGAAGGGGACCCCTGACTGAGCCAAGAGCACAGGAGGAGTGGACTTGCAGGGGGCAGGGGAGGCTGTTTCCATCTAGGAGCTGAGTTGCCTGTGAGACACCAGTGGGTCTCTAGAAACAGGATCTAAAGCCCTGGAGAGAGACATAGGCTAGAGGCAATGATGTCAACAGAGGGGCACTATTCATTCTCTCCGTCCAAGTGTACAACAGGCAAATATCCCTGCTTGTGTGGAGCTGACAGCAATGAAATGTAATAAGCAAGTACATTTGTATAAGAGAAGGTACCAGCTCCTGTGGAAAAAAAACAGAGCAAGGAAAGGAGAATTGGGAGTGCAGGGGCTGGAGATGGGGTGTGATTTCAAATAGGGCAGCCAGAGTAATCCTTGTTGAGAAGGTGGCGTTGGAGCAAAGCCATGAAGGAGATGAGAGTGGGCTGTATGTTAACTGCAGGAAGCCTCTCAGGTGGAGGGAATAGTCACCAGAGGACTCTCAGCATGTTTGAAGAAAGCAAAGAAAGTCAGTGTGAGGCCAGGTGCAGTGGCTCACGCCTGTAATCCCAACCTTTTGGGAGGACGAGGCGGGTGGATCACCTGAGGTCAGGAGTTCAAGAACAGCCTGGCGAACATGGCGAAACCCCATTTCTACTAAAAATACAAAAAAAATAGTAATAATTAGCTGGGCGTGGTCGTGGTAGTGTGTGCCTGTAATCCTGTAATCCCAGCTACTCAGGAGGCTGAGGCAAGAGGATTGCTTGAACCCGGGAGGCGGAGGTTGCAGTGAGCCAAGATCGTGCCATTGCACTCCAGCCTGGGCGACAGAGCTGGATTCCATCTAAAAAAAAAAAAAAAAAAAAAAAAAACCAGAAAAGAAACTCCATGTGGCTAGAGGACGGAGAGCAGGGGGCGGGAGTGGGGAGGCCAGAAAGCTAACAAGGACTACATAGGCAGGGCCTTGGCCATTGCAAGGACTGGCTCTTGTTCACCCCAAAGACAGCTGAGCCTGAGAGGGTGAGAGGTGCTGAGTGCAGTTGAGCTGAAGGCCACCTGCATGCCTTGACCCTCATCCAAGTATTTCTGAGCCTCCCCTCACCCCAGGACCCAGCCCAGGCAACAGGTGGAAGATGTTCTTCTTCTGGGACCTCAGAGGCGCGTGGGTGGGTGGGGAGGAGGAGGTCGGGGGGCGACAGCTGCCCCAAGGGAGAGGCTGAGGATGGAGCAGGGAGGGCACTGAAGTGGGCTGGGTGGAGGACAGGGGGCTGGGGGGTGAGAAGAGGGTGGGGTACTTACCGCCTGTGCCTGGATGCTTGAACCATGTTTTGTCTTTCAGATTTGTAGATGCTGAGGAGCCAAAGAGAGGTCACTAGGGCTGGAGGACACAGAACTTGGCCCCACACTTCCATCAGACCTTGGTCCCCAGGGGAGAAGCCCTGGGGCAGCTCCTGCTAGTGCCACTCCCTTAACCAAGCCAAGCAACAGGGAGGGAGGAGCGGTACTCAGCCAATGAGGCGACGCCCTGGAGCCCCACCCCACCCATGCTGGCCCCAGTATCCCAACCCCAGGCCAGACCCTCCAGTGCTCCTCCTGACCTTCCCTGTCTGCAGCCCGGCTTTGGACTGTGGAGATGCCCTCAGCCTCTACTCAGTGGTTCCAGCCTCATATTTGCGTGCTATACCTTTAACCTCAAGCCCTCTTGCTGCTAACTTAAACTGTGACTGTCCAGGACCTGCACACACACATACATGCATGCATGCACACACACACACACAGAAGGAGAACACACAGGATGAGGCCCTGAAAACTCGTTTCACCCGTGTACCTCGCCCAAAAATTCCCCTTTGTACTCCTATCTTTATCTCTAACTGACAGCATGAAGGTAGCCCGAAGTCCCCTCACCCTGTCTGTCCTCCTGATTCTCTAGCCCAGTTCCCTGTAGCTCCAGCACAGACTCTTATCTCCAGCCCTGACTGCTGAAACCCTCCAGCCCCAGCTCCAGCCCCTCAGGAGGGACTCCGTGGGAGGAACGACTCCAGCAAGCCGGCAGCTGACCCGTCTCTGGCCTGCACACCTCCCGCTGTGGTCCACTGCCGGTGGGGTGGTCTTCAGCTCTCTCCTCGTCCCACCCCCATGGTCTGCTGACAGCCTAGCCTAGAGCATCCCTGCCATCTCTGCTCTACCACTGGTCCTCCCAACAACCAATTTACAGGTAAGGAAACTGAGGCCCAGAGAGAGGGTGTATGTGCCTGTGTCACACAGCAACGCAGGGCTGCACCATAACAAGAAAGCCAGGACTTCCACTCCCAGCCGGGGCTCCTTCCCCAAACTATCCCTCAGTCACCTCCTCCCTGTATGGTACCCAGGGAATGGCCCTTCCAGATCTGGGCACTGAGGAGGCCGCCCCATCCCCACCCTGCCTGGAGCCCCACTCACTTTGCTGAAATGTCTTGTGATTTTCAGCCTCTGCCTTGGGGGCTTCTCAGTTAAAGTGCATCTTGACCTTGTTCCTCCGTGACTGTCCCTGGCTCAGCTTCCACCCCCAGCTGGAGCTAAGCTATCCCTGTGTCCCCAGTCCAGAGTCTGCCTCTCAGCCCTCCCAGGGCGGCCTCGAGCGCTGCTCTTGCTTCTCCAGGGGAGAGGTCAGTAAGGTTTGGCTGGTGCAGCTTTAGCCAAGTCCAGATGCACTGCCCAAAATAACATCCCTCGTCCGGCCAGCAGTGCCATGGAGACCGAGTTCTGAAGCAGGCCTTTGTGAGGTCAGAGGTGGAGCTCTGGGTGGGCACTCTGGGCCTCACAGTCGCAGAGGAAAGGCCTGTCCTTCAAGCCAATGTGCAGCCTGACTCTGGGGCCAGCGCCTGAGGAAGCCCTCCCTGAGCCCCACCCCTGGGGAAGGTTGCAGAGGCCTCTGAGCCCCCAGCGTTGGGGAGAGCTGTGCAGAATACGACTGGAGGTGGAAGTGTTGGAGATTAACAGCTAGGTGGAGGGGACAGGGGGAGGCCCTGCGTCAGTCCTCAGGGAAGCCCCATTCTGAAGGGGGAAAGGGAAACTCAGGACCAGTCCTCAGGGGCCCCCAGTCTGAGAGGAAGGAGGACACATAAGCCATATTTGCAGAGAAACACCAGCCTGCGAGAGGAGGTAGAAGCCCAGGCCTGGCCCTCTGAGGGCCCCTAGTCTGAGGAGCAGTCCACCTGTCCTCGGGAAAACACCTCTCTTAGGAAAGGCCAGCAAGGCCCCCGTAAAGGAGCCAGAGCTGGATCGGGGCATGGGGCTCGGGGCTCAGCGGCGTGGGAGTTCTGGGACCGAGGTGCAGTCAGGAGAGACCCTGGGGGCCAGCGGCAGTCCAAGAGGACTTTTGGAGCCAGGGCCTGACTGGGTCTCAAACAATGGGGCAGGCAGTTTGGGGTTTCAGCAGGTGGCCCAGTGCTGAGACACAAGGGAGGTGTTTCTGGTCTGCAGACACTGAGGACACTTGCTACGTGGCGTGGTGGACAGTGGGTAAGTCCTGGGAACTTCTGGCACCAGGCTCCATGGATGGGAAGGGGCATAGGATTCAGTCGTCCAAAGCTCTGGTGTGGGAATGGAACTGTCCTGTAGAGGGTGCCAAAGACCAGGTCTGGAACTTGCATAGCCCCAGTCCCCACACCCCCCAACACCCCCTCCCACCCCTTCCAGCTTTTTCTGCAGATCTTTCTGTAGGGGTGAGGCAGAGAGAGGAAAGAGTTGGCCGCAGTCCCGGAGCTTCCTAGTCAGAAGCCGTCTGTAAGGCACTAACTTCCCTCTGCAGATTCTTTTTTTTTTTTTTTTTTTTTGGGACGGAGTCCCGCTCCGCCCAGGCTGGAGTGCAGTGGCACAATCTTGTCTCACCACAATTTCTGCCTCCCAGTTCAAGTGATTCTCCTGCCTCAGCCTCCTAAGTAGCTGGGATTACAGGCATGCACCACCAAGCCCAGCTAGTTTTTTTGGATTTTTAGTAAAGACGGGGTGTCACCATGTTGGTCAGGCTGGTCTCGAACTCCTGACCTCAGGTAATCCACCCGCCTTGGCCTCCCAAAGTGCTGGGATTATAGGTGTGAGCCACCACGCCCAGCCTCCCTCTGCAGATTCTACGTGGGCTCGAGACTCAGCCTCTCTTCCTCAGGAAGGGAGGGGTGCACGCCTGCAAATGGGAGAGCCCTGCCTTTATTCCTTTCCCACGTGTGCTCCCAGGGCTGGGATGAGGTCATGTTAGAAGTGGATCAGGGGTCTTGGATGAGGTCAGCACTTGGGCAGAGTTGGATTGAGCTGGTGTCAGGTTCGTGAGGGAGAGAATTGGGATCCATGCTGGGGTCAGAGATCAGGCTCTAAGCTGATTTACAGGGCTTGACCCTGGGGACTGAGAAGTGGAAAAGGGACAGTCCCACTGTGTCCGGAATTCGTGGGTTCTTGGTCTCACTGACTTCAAGAATGAAGCCGCGGACCCTCGCGGTAAGTGTTACAGCTCTTAAGGTGGCGCATCTGGAGTTTGTTCCTTCTGATGTTCGGATGTGTTCGGAGTTTCTTCCTTCTGGTGGGTTTGTGGTCTCGCTGGCTCAGGAGTGAAGCTGTAGACCTTCGCGGTGAGTGTTACAGCTCTTAAGGTAGCGTGTCTGGAGTTGTTCGTTCCTCCCGGTGGGCTTGTGGTCTCACTGGCTTCACTGCCAGGAGTGAAGCTGCAGACCTTCGCAGTGAGTGTTACAGCTCATAAAAGCAGCATGGACCCAAAGAGTGAGCGGTAGCAAGATTTATTGCAAAGAGCAAAAGAACAAAGCTACCACAGCATAGAAGGGGACCCGAGCAGATTGCCGCTGCTGGCTCCGGCAGCCTGCTTTTATTCTCTTATCTGGCCCCACCCACGTCCTGCTGATTGGTAGAGCCGAGTGGTCTGTTCTGACAGGGTGCTGATTGGTGTGTTTACCATCCCTGAGCTAGACATAAAAGTTCTCCTGTCCCCATCAGATCAGTTAGATACAGAGTATCGACACAAAGGTTCTCCAAGGCCCCACCAGAGCAGCTAGATAGAGTGTCGATTGGTGCACTCACAAACCCTGAGCTAGACACAGGGTGCTGATTGGTGTATTTACAATCCCTGAGCTAGACATAAAGGTTCTCCAAGGCCCCACCAGAGCAGCTAGATACAGTGTCGATTGGTGCACTCACAAACCCTGAGCTAGACACAGGGTGCTGATTGGTGTATTTACAATCCCTGAGCTAGACATAAAGGTTCTTCACATCTCCACCAGACTCAGAAGCCCAGCTGGCTTCACCCAGTGGATCCTGCACCCAGGCTGCAGGTAGAGCTGACCTGCCAGTCCCGCCCCGCGTGCTCGCACTCCTCAGCCCTTGGGTGGTCGATGGGACTGGGCACCGTAGAGCAGGGGGCGGCGCTCTTCGGGGAGGCTCGGGCTCCTAAGGGGGTGGGAGGCTCAGGCATGGCGGGCTGCAGGTCCCGAGCCCTGCCCCGCGGGAAGGCAGCCAAGGTCCGGTGAGAAATCGAGCGCAGCGCCGGTGGGTCGGCACTGCTGGGGGACCCAGCACACCCTCCGCAGCCGCAGGCCTGGGTGCTAAGCTCCTCATTGCTCGGGGCCGTCAGGGCGGGCCAGCTGCTCTGAGTGAGGGACCCGCCAAGGCCACGCCCACCCGGAACTCCAGCCGGCCCGCAAGCGCCGCGCGCAGCCCGGGTTCCCGCTCACGCCTCTCCCTCCACACTCCCTGCAAGCTGAGGGAGCCGGCTTCCGCCTTGGCCAGCCCAGAAAGGGGCTCCCACAGTGCAGCCGTGGGCTGAAGGGCTCCTCAAGTGCCACCAAAGTGGGAGCCCAGGCAGAGGAGGCGCCGAGAGCGAGTGAGGGCTGTGAGGACTGCCAGCACACTGTCACCTCTCACCATCTGGTAAGCAGCAGGTGACTTAGGACACACCAGATAAGCTGGAAGGAATACAGACGGGGCTAGCCCAAGCTCGAGGGGGACAAGGGTCTTCCGGAAGAGGTGAGTTTTCCAAAACGAGCAGGGGGAGGAAGGGCACCGTGGCATTTGAAGCTTGATGGGATTGTGAGAAAACCTGGGAACTGTGAGTGACTTGCAGAGGGCTGCGGAAGTGGGCAGGGATAGACCATGAAGGGCTTTGTCGGCCAGGCCCAGGAGTTCAGACTTTAACCCGAGGGCCTGAGGAGCCTGCGAAGGGTTCTAAGCAAAGAGAAGAGCAACAGGGTCAACCTGAGGTCCCTGAGGCCCCAGGGCATCCAGCAGGCAGAGGCGCAGTTGGGCCTAGGCTGGGGAGAGGGGTCTAGCTGGAGAAAGAGAAGAGGAGATATCAGCCCCTGGGCATTCACTAGAGTCGCTGGGGCTGCCAAAGAAACACAGGGAATGAGGCAAGGGCCAGGGCCAGGATTCTGGGGAACAAGGATGACGAAGAAGGAGTGGGTGGAGAAGGAGCTGGGAACCCAGACATGGGGCTGCCCAGAGGCTGACGGGAGCCAGTAGGGGGCTGTTGCCCCAGAGTTGGGTGCTGGGAGGGGCTGGCCAGGCAGGTGTTTGCAGAGAGCTGCCTGGATGAGCTGGTGGGGATAGAGGGTGGCAACAGTGCTGAAGAAGCAGAGACTGAGGAGGCAGAAAGTTCAACTGCAGAGAGAAGAGAGGCCCCTTTAGGGCCACCAAGGTGGGAGTTTGGGTCAGAGCTGTGAAGCATGTTAGTCTGCACAGAGCCTGCGGGTTTGGGTCAGAGCTGTGAAGCATGTTAGTCTGCACAGAGCCTGTGGGGGGGGTCTCTGGGTCTCTGAGCCAGTGGAGATAGTTGGAGGGCAGAGAGGGGACAGCCGGGGTCCTTTCTTCATAGGATGGGCTTGAGTAGAGTTACCAGATAAAATATAAGATGCCCAGTTAAATTTGAATTTCAAAGAAACAATATTTGACACAACCTTAAACCTGGTATACCTTTAGTCTAAACTCAGGCCCTCTTGATGCTTAAACTGTGACTGTCCAGGACACACACACACACACACACACGGTTTTTTTTTTAGCAAATAAAAATATAGCCGGGCGCATTGGCTCACTCCTGTAATCCCAACACTTTGGGAGGCTGAGGTTGGTGGATCACCTGAGATCAGGAGTTCAAGACCAGCCTGGCCAACATGGTGAAACCCCATCTCTACTAAGAATACAAAAATTAGCCAGGTATGGTGGCAGGTGCCTGTAATCCCAGCTACTCAGGAGGCTGAGACAGGAGAATTACTTGAACCCAGGAGGCAGAGGTTGCAATGAGCTGAGATGGTGCCATTGCACTCCAGCTTGGGTGACAGAGTGAGACTCTGTCTCAAAATAAATAAATATATAAAAATAAAATAAAATAGTTTTTTATTTTATTTTATCTTTTGAGACAGAGTTTTGCTGTTGTCACCCAGGCTGGAGTGCAGTGGTGCAATCTTGGCTCACTGCCACCTCCACCTCCCGGATTCAAGTGATTCTCTTGGCTCAGCCTCCTGAGTAGTTGGGACTACAGGCATGAGCCACTACACCCAGCTAATTTTTGTATTTTTAGTAGAGATGGGGTTTCACCATGTTGGCCAGGCTGGTCTCGAACTTCTGATCTCAGGTGATCCACCCCCCTCGGCCTCCCAGAGTGCTGGGATTACAGGCGTGAGCCACTGCGCTCGGTCTAAAATACTTTTTTCATTCAAACATTTGTTAAGAATGTCTTTCTATGGCAGTAGTTCCACGTCCACCTCATGCCTGTTGTACAGCATTCCACCTGATGGAGATTACATAATAAGGAATCCTTCTATTGATGAGCGTTTAGATTGTCTCCAATTTTAAACGGACCCAACTCTTCTCTATTATGAACAGCATGGGATAAACACAATTGGCTGAAACTCAATTAAGGATGAAAATGCAAATCGAAATTTTAAAATATCAGAATGAATAAACAAAAATGATTAAAGATGCTAAAAACTGTCCCTAAATGTCCCCCAGAGTGTTGACAAACCAAAAAAAACTAAACATTTTGATTATTTGTTTCAATCAACATGCCATTGGATTAACTTATCACAAAAACTGCTTTTCATCACGTTATTTTACACTTGTGGTTTTTCCGACTCTTTCGAGCCACGGAATCCTTTGCATAACTCAGGAGCCCATGGTATAAACAAGTAGGGAAGGAGTCGCTCTGGCTCCAGGCGCAGGGGTGGGGGTAGGAGGGCAGGGTAGGTCCCTCAAGGAGACCTGGTCTCTCTCGAATCATCTGAAGCCATGAAGGTTCTCAGAATGCCCCAAAAAGAAAAGACACTTAAGCCCCACCCAGGTAAGTGTCTCCTTCCAAACTTATTTTTCAGGTAGGAAAACAGATTCAGAGCAAGGTAACAACTTGCCCAAGATCACCTAGAACTAGAACATCCAGACCAGGGCTCTGGCTCACCCCAAGGAGACCAGGGTTTCCCTACTAGGCGGCGAGGCTGGGGAGGGGCAAGGGCACAGGCAGGACCCAGGAAGGTCTTTAACTCTCACACCCACCAATTACCAGAACTCCCCCTCACCCCTGCCCAGGCTCTCATCCTTCTCAGAATCATCCATGGGCCTTCAGCACAGAGCAGATGGAGACCAAGGCAGACAGGATCAGGCACAGCCACTTGTCCAAGGGCAAAGATCCCCTGAAGTCGAGAACCCAGAATTCCAACCTAGGCCTACTCCATCCTAAAAGAGCCTATATCGAGCTGCCTAACTTGGCATCTGAAACCAGGGACTGAGCTCAGGCTTGTCACTTTCTAGTATGAGCTGGAGCTATCAGGGAAGGCTTCCTGAAGGAAGAGGGGTCTTATTAACGGAAGCAGCCAGGGGGACAACACTGAAGAAATTTGCATGTGTGAGAAGCATTTGTGTCTTTGTATATACCTATATGTGAGCATGTGCCTGTGTGGATGGACAGGTGTGTGTGTGTGTGTGTGTACGCACACATGCATCTGCTTATTATGTGTCTGGTCTTGCACACGGAAGCCTCTCTGTAGTGAGACACACACACACACACACACACCCCAAGTTGTGCACACGTGAACATGCGATCATTCTTCCAGGTTAATATTTCCCTGCCTGCGTCAGCACGGTCCCAGTAAGTGGGCAGCTCGATGCAGGAACGTGCCCTATCTGATCTGGTCTGGGGCTGTGGGTCCGGAACAGGGGGATTAGGGTGGGCAGGGAGCCCATCTCAGTTTCCCCTAGGCAAGCTGCACTCTCTCCACTCTCCTGCTCAGCCAGAGAAAGGAGATAGCCCCAATGTAGTGTGACTGCCTGGTCTCCCCACTCACTCTGGGGACTCCCTGATGGGACAGCCTCCTTTCTTGCCTCCACATAGGCCAAGGCCAGCCGTTCCCTGAAAGACCCTCCCTACTCCCTCATCTCTGCCCAAATCCTGAGGCCTCTCTATGCATAGTTGTCCCCTTAAGGGCAAACAGGGAGCAAAGACGCTAGGAAATGCTCACAGTGAGCGCCTCCCTTCAGCAGGAAAGCAGCTTTGAAATGTCCAGGTGAGCCAGTGGGAAGGTGGGATTCAATTGGCAGCTTTCCAGGAGCACAGTGATTGCACCAAAGGCCTGTGCAGAGATCTGTGTGGTCAGGGTCTGGGGTACCGGCACCCACGGGCATTAAGCTTCAGCCAGGAAGGCTTGGTGGGACATGTGGACCCCAGGGAGAGTGGCAGCTCCCTAGTTGCTGGGCCTCTCTCTGGGTTGATGGAGAACCCTCCCACGCCTGCACTGGTCCCTGGGGTGCAGGCTGGGCCAGGCTGGGCTGGGTGAGCAGACACTGTCTCTTCTGCTTTTGGGACAGCCCAAGGGCTAGCGTGAGTCAAACCCAGGTGTCCTGGCTCCTAGCCCAGCTAGAGGATGCCCCAGTGCTTCCCTGAACAGGAGGAGAGAGAAGGCTGCAGCATGGACGGAGGGAGACGCTCACCGCTAAGGCTCTTCCCACAGTATAGCCCCTCTGCCTCCACCTCCCTCAGGCTCCATCTCTGGGCAGTCTCCTCTCCACCCTAGGGGCACATTAGGACTTTCATAGGCCCTCAGCGTTTTTTTTTTTTTCCTAGAGACAGGGTCTCGCTCTGTCACCCAGGCTGGAGTGCACTTGGCTCAGTGCAGCCTCAAACTCCCGGGCTTGAGCAATCCTCTCACCTCAGCTTCTTCTCACTGAGTAGCTGGGACTACAGGCACACACCACGATGCCAAACTATTTTTTGTATTCTTTTTGTAAAGACGAGGTCTCACTTTGTTGCCTAGGCTATTCTCAAACTCCTGGGCTCAAGCGATCCTTCCACCTTGGCTTCCTAGAGTGCTGGGATTACAGATGTGAGACACCACACCCAGCCTGGCATCTGTGTGTGTGTATGTGTGTGGTAAAAAATGCAACATAAACTTAGTGATCTTACACACTTGATCTTAGCCAAAAGGCCGAGAAGCGATAACTTAGTGATCTTAACTATTTTTTTTGGTTGGGGGACGGCAGGTCTTAACTTTTTTTTTTTTTTTTTTTTTTTTTTTTTTTTTTTTTTTTTTGGTGAGTCTTACCCTGTCATCCAGGCTGGAGTGCAGTGGTTCGATCTCGGCTCACTACAACCTCCACCTTCCAGGTTCAAGCAATTCTTCTGCCTCAGCCTCCCGAGTAGCTGGGGCTACAGGTGTGCCCCACCACGCCCAGCTAATTTTTGTATTTTTAGTAGAGACGGGGCTTCACCATGTTGGTCAGGCTGGTCTAAAACTCCTGACCTCATGATCTGCCCGCCTCAGCCTCCCAGAGTGCTGGGATTACAGGCATGAGCCACCACGCCCAGCCCAATCTTAACTATTTTTTAGTGTAGAGTTCAATAGTGGAAAGTATATTCACATTGTTGTACAATCTCCAGAACTTTGTCATCTTGCAAAACAAACTATACCCATTAAACCACTCCTCAATTCCCTTTCTCCTACTCCTGGCAACCACCATTCTACCTTCCATCTCTATGAGTTCGACTACTCTAGATGCTTTATATGAGTGAAACCATACACTGTGTGTCTACCTGTGCCTGGCTTACTTCACTTAGCATAATGTTCTCAAAGCTCCCTCCATGTAATGTGTCAGAATTTCCTTCCTTTTTTTTTTTTTTGAGATGGAGTTTTGCTCTTGTCCCTCGCTCAGGCTGGAGTGCAATGGCACAATCTTGGCTCACTGCAACCTCCGCCTCCTGGTTCAAGTGATTCTACTGCCTCAGCCTCTCGTAGCTGCGATTACAGGTGACTGCCACCATGCCCAGCTAATTTCCTTCTTCTTAAGTCTGAACAATATTCCATTGTATGAATGTACCACATTTTGTCTATCCATTCAGCTAGCCCTGGACTTGAGTTGCTCCCCTCTTTTGGCTGTTGTGAATAGTGCCGATATGAACATGGGTGTGCAATTATCTTTTTGAGATCCTGCTTTCAATTATTTTTAATTTTAGGTTTGAGGACACACATGAAGGTTTGACATATAGTAAACACATGTCATGGTGGTTTGTTGTACAGATTATTACATCACCCAGGTGTTAAGCCCAGTACCCAATAGTTATCTTTTCTGCTCCTCTCCCTCCTCCCACCCTCAAGAAGACCCCAGTGTCTGTAGTTTCCTTCTTTGTGTTCATAAGTTATCATTTAGCTCCCAGTGCTTTCCGTTCTTTTAGATATATGTGCCCTTGGCATTTTTGCCCTTTTGGGCCCCTTCTTCCAGCAAATAATAGTAATAATTAATTCTATTTTACAACTATTTGTATAAAGACAAATATGTTTTTTGTTTGTTCGTTTTTGTTTTTTTTGAGGCAGGGTTTCACTCCTGTCACCCAGACTGGAGTACAATGGCGCGATCTCAGCTCACTGCAACCTCTGCCTCCTGAGATCAAGCAATTCTTCTGCCTTGGCCTCCCAAGTAGCTGGGATGGCAGGCGCCCGCCACTACGCCTGGCTAATTTTCGTATTTTTTGTATAGGTGGAGTTTCTCCATGTTGCCCAGGCTAGTCTCAAACTCCTGAGCTCAAGCAAACCACCCGCCTCAGCCTCCCAAATAACTGGAATTACAGGTGTGAGCCACCATGCCGGCCCTGATGTATTAATATTAAAACATTTTCTTCAGCCTACAAGTTCTTCTTTTTCTTATTTTGATGCAAACTAAAACATTTTGTGGGCCCTTAGATTCAACATTCTCAAGGGTCCTGTGCCTCCTGTGCATCATGGAGAAGGCAGCCCTGCATGTCTCTCACATCCTCTTCTCCCATGCAAATGCTGCCACCTCCCCAGCCTCCATCTCCAGCCCAGAGCTCAAGAACAAGTGATCCAGCCTCCTCTCTTGTTATATCATATGTGTAACAAGCACATTACCTTCACCTGCCCCAACCCAACCTCACCTCCCCACAGTCTGACCCTTTCCCAAGGGCCCGGCCCAAGGAATGCTCCTCCCCACCACGTCTCTGAAGCTTTCCCTCCAGGAGTCACTCAACTGCTCCCCCTCTCGTGGCCTCCTCAGTCAGCCCCAAATCTAATCTCCAAGAGCCTCTTCACGGATCTCCCGGTCTGCATCCCCCTTGAAGTAGGAGGCGGGACTTGACTCCAGAGGTGGGGCTCGGACACTGGACCAGATTGAGGACTAGCTAAAACAGGGCTGGAAGCAGCTTTCTAATCAGACATGCCCCTCAATGTGCCATGTCAATTTATCATTACTATGTCAACACCTGGGAGTTATCACCCCTTTCCATGGCAATGACCCAATGGCCCAAAAGTTACCACCCCTTCCCCTAGAAATTTCTGCATAAATTGCCTCTTAATCTGCATACAATTAAAAGTGGGTATAAATATAACTGCAAAACTGCCCTGGGCTGCTGCTGTCTGCCTGTGTATAGCCCTGCTGTGCAGGAGCAGTCATGGAGCTGTAACACTGCCGCTTCAATAAAGCTGTTTTCTTCTACTTCTCTCTGCATTGCCCTTGAGAGGCAAAGCCGAGAACCCTCGCAGGCCAAGCCCCACTTTGGGGCTCACCTCTCCTGCATCACCCTCACCCATTCTCCATTTTACAGCAATTTTTTTTTCCTTTTTGAGACAGAGTCTCGCTCTGTCACCCAGGCTGGAGTGCAATGGAGCGATCTCAGCTCACTGCATCCTCCACCTCCCAGGTTCAAGAGATTCTTGTGCCTCAGCCTCCCAAGTAGCTGGAATTACAGGCACCCACCACCAGGCCCGGCTAATTTTTGTATTTTTAGTAGAGATGGCGTTTCACCATGTTGGCCAGGCTGGTCTCAAACTGCCTATTTTATTTTATTTTTATTCTTCTGAAATATGTTAAATTCCAGCTACTCTGTCATTTCATTCCTACATTCTTCAGTGTTCCCTCTAAAATATAGGAACATTTTCTTAAATAATCAGTGCCATACCTGACAAAATATACAATTCCGTAGAATGATCAAATACTTGCAATTGTTTCAAAGTGTCTTTTTGCATTGATTTGTTGGATTGTTTGCCTCAGGATCCAAACAAGGTCACACATTACGTTGGGTCAAATGTTCTCTTAAACAAGAGGAATTCCCCTTTCTCTATCATTATTTTTTCGTGTCATTGACTTGTTGAATAAATGTGGTCCTATAAGAGTCCCACATTCTAGATTTGTCTGTTTTTTCTTTGTAGTGTCATTTAGCTTTTCCGTCATCCCCTGTATTTCTTTGAGTAAGTGGCTGGGCATAGTGGCCCACACCTGTAATTCCAGCACTTTGGGAGGCCAAGGCAGGTGGATCTTTAGAGCCCAGGAGTTCAGTGCCAGCCTGGGCAACATGGAGAATCCCAATCTCTACAAAAAACACAAAAATTGCGAGGCACAGTGGCTCACGCCTGTAATCCCAGCACTTTGGGAGGCTGAGGTGGGCGGATCATGAGGTCAGGAGATTGACACCATCCTGGCTAACACAGTGAAACCCCGTCTCTACTAAAAATACAAAAAATTAGCTGGGCGTGGTGGTGGGCGCCTGTAGTCCCAGCTACTCAGGAGGCTGAGGCAGGAGAATGGCGTGAACCTGGGAGGCGGAGCTTGCAGTGAGCCAAGATCACACCACTGCACTCCACCCTGGGCAATAGAGCAAGACTCTGTCTCAAAAAAAAAAAAAAAAAAAAATTAGCCAGGCATGGTGGCATGCACCTGTAGTCCCAGCTACTCAGGAGCCTGAGGCAGCAGGATCACCGGAACCTGGGAAGTCAAGGCTGCAGTGAGCCATGTCTGTGCCATTGAGCAAGTCCCTATCTCAAAAAAAAGAAAAAAAAAAGAGAAGGAAATAAAAAATATATATATGAGAAGTTAGCTCTGGGCCGGGCACAGTGGCTCACACCTGTAATCCCAGCACTTTGGGAAACCAAGGCAGGTGGATCGTCTGAGGTCAGGAGTTTGAGACCAGCCTGGCTAACATGATGAAACTCTGTCTCTACTAAAAATACAAAAATTAACTGGGCGTGGTGGTGCACACCTGTAGTCCTAGCCACCGGGGAAGCTGAGGCAGGAGAATCACTTGAACCCAGGTGGCAGAGATTGCAGTGAGCAGAGATTGCACCACTGCACTCCAGCCTGGGCAACAGAGCAAGACTCTGCCTCAAAAACAAACAAAAAAAAGTGGCTGGGTGTGGTGGCTCACTCCTGTAATCCCAGCACTTTGGGAAGCTGAGGTGGGAGGATCACCTGAGGTCAGGAGTTTGAGACCAACCTGGCCAACACGGTGAAACCCCGTCTCTACTAAAAATACAAAAAAAATTAGTCAGGCCGGGTGATGGGTGCCTGTAGTCCCAGCTACTCAGAAGGCTGAGTCACAAGAGTTGCTTGAACCTGGGAGGCAGAAGTTGCAGTGAGCCAAGATTGTGCCACTGCACTCCAGCCTGGGTGGCAGAGCAAGACTCTTGTCTCAAAAAAAAAAAAAAAAAAAAAAAAAAAAACTCTAATGGTGTATGGTTTATTTATTTTTTATTAATTTTATTTATTTATTTATTTATTTTGAGACGGCTTCTCACTCTGTCCCCCAGGCTGGAGTGCAGTGGTGTGATCTCAGCTCACTGCAAGCTCTGCCTCCCGGGTTCACACCATTCTCCTGCCTCAGCCTCCCAAGTAGCTGGGACTACAGGCACCCACAACCACGCCTGGCTAATTATTTTGTATTTTTAGTAGAGACAGGGTTTCACCGTGTTAGCCAGGATGGTCTCGATCTCCTGACCTCATGATCCGCCCGTCTGGGCCTCCCAAAGTGCTGGGATTACAAGCGTGAGCCACCGCACCCGGCCCGGGTTTGTTTATTTTTTTGAGACAGTCTCGCTCTGTTGCCCAGGCTGGAATGCAGTGGCATGAATGTTGCTCACTGCAGCCTTGACTTCCCGGGTCCAAATGATTCTCTCAGCTGGGGCTACAGGCGCGTGCCACCATGCCATGCTAATTTTTGAATTTTTTGTAGAGATGGGGTCTGGCCATGTGCCCAGGCTTGTCTCGAATTCCTGGGCTCAAGCAACCCACCCACCTCGGCCATCCAAAGTGCTGGAACTACAGGCACGAGCCACCGCGCCCGGTCTGGTGTGATTTTATTTAGTTTCAGTCTTGCATGTGGGCTGGGTCAGAGGGTCCTCTGTGGAAGTGCTGCATGCTTCCTATTTCATCCCATCAGGAGACACATCATGTCTAGCTGCCCACGTTCAGTGATGCATGCCAACTGCTCAGTGGCTTCAGGGAGTGACAACCTGACCCCTCCATTGTCACATTCCCCCCTGCCCCCCCCATCAGTCCTTCGCCTTCTGCTTTTATTCTTTGATTTCTGCCTAAGCCCATTTCATAATCTTTCCACAATAAAGCATTTTAAAGGAAAAGCACCAAGCAGCAATTTCCTAACCCACAGGAAAGAAAGAGTCTAAAAATGGTAGAGTCTCAGGTACCAGGTTAATCAGAGCAGGGAGGAGGCTCAGGATAAGGGACGCATCATGAGAAGGAGGAAGGAGAGACTGAAGTGGTGGCCGGAAGGAGCAGTGGAAAAACCCAGAGACCTCCTGGCCAGGAGCCTGAGTTTGAGGCTGGTTTGAAGTTTCCGTACTCAGGGCCCCACCTGGGTGGTGAGTTGTTTATAGCTCAGGCTTTTTAGACAGACAGACCTGAACTTGAATCCAGCTCAGCTTCTTAATCAGCATTGGGTGACTTAAAGCAAGAAATTTAACTGGGCTTCTTCTGTAAAATGAAGATATGAATCCATACCTTGCAGGGTTGTTGGGAGAATGGACTGAGTGGGCAGGGGGCGTGGCAAGGGCCTGGGAGAGTAAACACTCTGGGTGGTGGGCAGGAAGCCCATTTGAGGGAGGGAAACTCTGTACTCCACACCTCCTGTCCTTCTCCTGCCCTAATACATTCTTGCCTGATGCCAGGGCCAAACTAGAAGTGCTGGGAGTAGAGTATAATATGCTCATTCCGCAGACAGCAAGAGCAATGCTCAGGGACGTCCACCTTCCTCTTTGGCTGCCCCAATGGTGTGTCTGGTCTCCTAGCCCTTGCCTTTGTAGCCTAGTGACTTAGCTTTCTGGACTTGAACCCTTGGTCACCCCCTCAGTCTAGGGGCCAGGCTGCCCCAGGCACCCTGCAATTGCCAGCCCAGTTAACAGGCAGCCGACTCACTGAGCAGCTGGGGGATCCAAGCATGACAGGGCCTTGGGCAGGCTGCCTCCTGGGGACAACTGGCTTGCTGAGCCCATGACGGGTGGGGCCATTTGATTCCCAGATGATTTCTCCTACACTGGGAACATAGCAGATGCACAATAAATGTTGAGAGAATGGAGCTTTCCCCCACTGAGTGGGAGAGAAATCGTTTGTCAGGTGACTCTGCCTGTGGGGGCGTCTTGGGCATCCCCAGGAATTCATGGCTCCAAGTCCTTGAGCCCTGGGCGAGCGGGTGCAGGGGCAGCACCTGGGGTGCGGCAGTGAGCCGGGAGCTCCTCCTTCCTCCTGTTCCAGCCCGTCTACTCCCGCCCTGCCCGCCCCTACCCACAGCCCTGGCCCCTAGTTGAGCCTCTCACTCCTTTCACAGCAGCTGAGGCAACCCAGCCAAGAGCCTCAGTGAGATAGGGTTGGGTAAGGTGGAACCTTAACCCCCAGACTCCCAACCTCATCCTGTTTTCAGCACCCATGAGACTGGCTCTAGCACCCCCTGCTGGCGGCCGAAGCTGACTCCTTTAGCCTGAGTCCACTGGAGGTGTCACCCGTGCGTGCGTCCCCAACTCCAGTCCCCTCAAGGGCTCCACCCAGCCCAGCCCACATGCCTTTGTTGTGGCTTCCAAGTTTTCTTTTCCACGTCACCTGTGCTGCTTGCTCTCTGGTTTTGTTGACTTTAGTGCTGTCTCTGTTTGCTCTGGCTGAGCCTACAGCCTCAGGATGAAACTCTGAGTCCAGGAAGTGTGAACCTGAGAGGCAGCAGGCTGGGGGGTGGGGATGGAGGCAAATGAGAGAGAGGGTAAGATCTGAGCTGGTTCCCAGCCTCAAGCTGGAGTTCATGGCGGTTCACTCCAGCAGCAGGGTCGGGGCCTAGGGGCAGGGATGGGTGGAAGGATTTTTCCAGCCTCACTGAGAGCAGGTCTTGGCCTGTCACATCACTGTTTTGAAGTTTATTTGGAAGCTCAGCCCCAGAACTCTAATGCTTCACATCTCCAGGAGGTCTGAACCCCTCTGTGGGGCAGTGCAAGTTCCCTGGAGGCTGCGATCTGATTTCAGCCCCTAGTCCTTCAACCGAGCAACACAGGGGATACCACCATCCCCCACAGGAAGCCTCCAGGACCCAGCTTTCCTGACTTTCCATGCACCTCCATGAGAATCTATTACCCAGCAGCCTGGTAAGGTGACCCCACAGGGATTATTGCCCCTCTACAAATTGAGCCCCAGACATGGTAAAGGGACATCTCCAAAGTCACCAAGTGAGAGCTTCCTGGAAGTCCAGACCCTTTGCCCCTCTTCAAGCATCTCTCAGATCATGGAGCGTGATGGGAAGGCAGCACCAGGCCCCAGGTGCCGGGGCAGGGGCCAACACACCAAGTTGTGGAGTGTGCATACAGTGCCACACAAACCAGGGGCATGCGAAACCTGGGGCTGACGTGCTCACCCCACAGCCCCCCAGACCAGATGCAGCCAGGACCCTCATGTCCCTCCTGCCTGCAGAGGGGGTAAGAGAAAGCAATGACTGAGTGCCCACCTGCCACTCACTGCTCCCAGCCTGCCTGTGTGGCCTGTGGGGTGTACATGCCGTCTCAGGGTTAGGACAGTGGAACCACCCTGGCCTGCAGCCGGGAGCTTAGGGATAAGGTTAGGGAAGCTGCTGCCATCACCACAGGCTTAGGGTGCCCAGCTCTGCCAGCTGATCCAGCCAAGTCCTTCTTGGGGAAGATGAGCTGTCATTAGAGAGCCCTTCCCACCTCTCAGACCTCCCCTTCTTATGGCTCAACAGGCTCTGAAGCTGCAATCCTTCTTTTCAGGAAGACACCTGTCACATGCGCGTGTGCTCTGGGAAGTGCTGTGTGTTCATCCACACCGCCTCCGCCCATGCCACGTGCCCCCTTCGCACCTGTGGCCCACAATCTAGGGGGCTGTGTGCCTAGGGACTCCCTATGTATGCTCAGTCAGACACGGGTACACATCTTGGACCCAGGTGTGTAACACAGCATTGCACCCATATAGATGAACACACAGGTGCTACATTCTGCATCCCCCCTACCCCTTTCAGAGCGAGGACCATTTGAGGGTGAGGGGTGAGTCACCTGCCAACCTGTGGGACCTGCTGAGCTAGCAGGATGGGAAGCCACAAGCTGACAGCTGTGGCCTCAAGGGACCAACACCCTGCGTGGGGCCCGCCCAACCACCAGCCTCCAGCGCCCCCCAACCCCTTACCTCCACCCTATTAACTCCTACCCACACCCTCAGCCAAGACTCATGCCAGAAAGGCACCTCTATTCCTTTACAATATATGTCTGCAGCTGAGCTGTCGCTGTACCTCATGGGCTACTACCAGACCTCTGCTTCTGTACAGATGCCTCAGGGAAAAACCAGGGTGGCAGCAGGACCCATCCCTCTCCTCTCCTCTGTCCAAACCCCAAGACTCCTAACTATGCCCCCCATGGAACCCCTTCTTGTTGATAATTCATACCTTTTGCGCCTCTTAGCTCACACACACTTGAGCATAGAGCCCCATTCTAGGCCCAGACGGGCTCTGTCCCCTCCTGCCCTCTCTCACCTCTGTATTCCTGCTCAGGAGTCTGTCCCCAAGTCTGGGAACTCCCTGAGGACAGAGGGGCAGTCTGCAAACATAGACAGAAAACCAGGAAGTCCGAGTAGCCCAGGTGAGTCGATTGTCCCCCAGATGAAGGAAGCTGGTTAAAAGCCCACCTGGCTCCTTCTGTGCTTTACCAGCACACCCAGTTAGTCACCAAGTCAAGTCTTGCTGGGTCTAAAGAATGTCCTCAACTCCTACTCTGTGCCAGACATATCTGTAAATACATGGTCAACTTTGTACATGCGTCACTCGGCTGGGCATGGTGGCTCACACCTGTAATCCCAGCAATTTGGGAGGCTGAGGCAGGCAGATCACTTGAGGTCAGGAGTTTGAGACCAGCCTGGCAAACATGGTAAAACCCCGTCTCTACTAAAAATACAAAAATTAGCCGGGCATGGTGGCGGGTGCCTGTAATCCCGGCTACTTGGGAGGCTGAGGCAGGAGAACCACTTGAACCCGGGAGGCAGAGGTTGCAGTCAGCCAAGATCGTGCCACTGCACTCCAGCCTGGGCAACAAGAACGAAACTCTGGCCGGGCGCGGTGGCTCACGCCTGTAATCCCAGCACTTTGAGAGGCCGGGGCGGATGGATCACGAGGTCAGGAGATCGGACCATCCTGGCTAACATGGTGAAACCCCGTCTCTACTAAAAATACAAAAAATTTTCCAGGCGTAGTGGCGGGCGCCTGTAGTCCCAGCTACTCGGGAGGCTGAGGCAGGAGAGTGGCGTGAACCTGGGAGGCGGAGCTTGCAGTGAGACAAGATTGAGCCATTGTACTCCAGCCTGGGCGACACAGCAAGACGGAAAACGAAACTCTCAGAAAAAAAAAAGAAAAGAAAAAGAAGAAAAGAAAGAAAAAAGATCAGTCTAACTCTTGCCATCTTTCTATCTTTCTAATCTGAATGTTTTTACATATAGTGGTTAAGCATGTGGGTTCTGTGCTGGGCATGGTGGCTCACGTCTGTAATCCCAGCACTTTGGGAGGCCGAGGCTGGGTGCAATGCATGAGCTCAGGAGTTTGAGACCAGCCCAGGCAACACAGTGAAACCTTGTCTCTATTAAAAAATAGAATAACAAATAAAGGATATGACCTCTGAAGCCAGACTGCCTGGGCTTAAATCTCTTTTTTTTTGTTTGTTTTTTTTTTTTTTTGAGACGGAGTCTTGCTCTGTCACCCAGGCTGGAGTGCAGTGGCGCAATCTCGGCTCACCGCAAGCTCGGCCTCCCGGGTTCCCGCCATTCTCCTGCCTCAGCCTCCCGAGTAGCTGGGACGACAGGCGCCCGCCACCACGCCCGGCTAATTTTTTTTTGTATTTTTAGTAGAAACGGGGTTTCACCGTGGTCTCAATCTCCTGACCTCGTGATACGCCCGCCTCAGCCTCCCAAAGTGCTGGGATTACAAGTGTGAGCCACCGCGCCCGGCCTATGGGCTTAAATCTCATCTCTGCTGCTCGCTAGTTACTTTATCTCTCTGTACCTCAGTTTCCTCATCTGTGAAAAGGAGAGAATATCCTCCACGTGAAGTTGTTGTGGACACCAAATGAGTTTATAACACATATGAAGTGCTTAGGAGAAGGCCCGCTCTATCATAAGAGCTGTTAAGAGTTTGCTACTATTATTCTCCCTCCCTCCACTAATTCATTCCCTTATAGTCTGTCCCCAGCTATCCAGTCTTCACACCGCAGTCAATGTGACCTTCTAACCACAGATGTGATGGGGTCATTCCTGCACTTGCAATCTGTCCATGGCTCCCCGTGGCCTTCAGGACGTTGTCTGGCTCCTTAGCCCTGCTCACAAGGCCCTTCACACCTGGCCCAGTGCCCCAACCTTCCATTGCCCCTCTCACATTGCCTTGCACACCCAGACTCCCCTCAGCCGTCTCTGCCTAGAACCCTCTGTACCCTGCTGTGCTAGAAAATGCTTAACAACTGGATGTCTGTAAAAACTGCATGCACAGATATGTCCCTCTATTTATTATAAGTTTTAAAAGTACAGAGCTGTAAAATAGCACATAATATACCAAATAAATCACACCAAAGTATACAGTGCTCTTTATTGTAAATTCTACAAAGTTAAATGCTCTAGAGAGTGCTTTTTTGACTTTTTGCCAACCCTTACATCTGCAGCCAACCTATGGTTGCAATTCATAGGATTTGACAAAGTCTCACTATGAACAAATGCTTGATTACTATCAAATTCAACAAGTAAGTCATTCATAGGCCAGACACGGTAGCTCAGGCCTGTAATTCCAGGGCTTTGGGAGGCTGAGGCAGGAGGACCCCTTGAGCCCAGGAGTTCAAGGCCAACCTGGGCAACATGGTGAGACCCTGTCTCTACAAAACAAAGAACAAAAAAAAATTAGCCAAGTATGGTGGCATGCACCTGTAGTCCCAGCTACTTAGAAGGCTGAGGCAGGAGAATCACTTGAGCCCAGGAGTTTAAGCCTACAGTGAGCCATGATCATGACACTGCACTCTAGCCTGGGTGACAGAGGAAAAGCCTGTCTCTAAAAAAAAAAAGAAAAGGAAAAAAAATACACACACACACAAACTATTCTTAGTTCATAGGCTGGATTTAGCCTGCGGGCTGCAGTTTGTCAACCCCTGGTCCATGCAATCAACAGAATAGTCAATTAAGCGCTGATTTGTAGTGTTTGTCAATTTCAGCAACACAAATACTCCCACAATGGCCTATTTCCAAATACCACTGTGTTGTCACTGAACAAAGAGGTGGGACGAGATGAGCAGAGCACATCATCATACAGACCCTCCACCTTAAAGATGCAATAGATGTAAACACCTTGAAGAGCATGTAACAATAAAACATAGTAATAGGAAGTGATGAGTTTTGATTATATATTACCTTTGTTTTTAAAATAATTTAGTTAGTTATATGTTTATATAATTTAATTTTCAGTGGTGGCAGTGTTTAACAAGCAGTCTGTAAAATTCCTGAAAATGGAACACTTGGCTCTCGCAAGCCTGTTGGAGTGGCTCCAGCACACCACCGCCTGTGCCTGTGCCATCTCCCACAACGCTCCCTGGCAAACGCCAAGTCACTCTTCAAGACTTAGTGTCATGCTCGCTTCAGCAGCACATGTACTAAAATTGGAATGACACAGAGAAGATTAGCAGGGTCCCTGCATAAGGATGACAGGCAAATGTGTGAAGCGTTAAGCATTCCATAGATATGTGTGTGTGTGTGTGTGTGTGTGTGTGTGTATATATATATATATATATATGTATTTTTTTTTTTTTCCGAGATGGAGTCTTGCTTTGTTGCCCAGGCTGGAGTGCAGTGGCATGATCTCGGCTCACTGCAACCTCTACCTCCCAGGTTCAGGCAATTCTCCTGCCTCAGCCTCCCGAGTAGCTGGGATTATAGGCGTGTGCCTCCATGCCCACCTAATTTTTGTATTTGTAGTACAGACAGGGTTTCACCGTGTTGGTCAGCCTGGTCTCGAACTCCTGATCTCATGATCCACCCACCTCGGCCCCCCAAAGTGCTGGGATTACAGGCATGAGCCACCACACCCAGCCTCCATATTTTTTTTTAAAGAAAGGAAAAAAAGAAACTTAGGGTCCACATTACCTGCTGCCTGGCTCCCCTAGACTGGATGTGGTGCCTTCGATGGGTTCTCACAGCCATATAGGCTTCTCTGTCTCACAGCCACTAAAGGCTAGGCTACTCCACTTATTTTCTTGCCTGTTTTCCCTTGGGAGGAAAAATGAGCATGAGGACCAACAATCTTGCTCACCACAGAATACCCAGGGCTTAGAAAATGCCTGGTAGATAGAAGGTGTGCCATTAAAAGGCGTGGAATGAAGTAGGAAGCGGCTGAGGGGCCTTGCAGAGGGATCCTGGGGCAAAAAGACAGGATTAGGGAAGTGGGGTCTGATGAGAGGGGCTTCATCCAGGGGCTCAGAATGTCTGGGAGGGCAGGGTCAGAATGCCCCCTATTTGTTGTGGGGGCCTTTGGGTGCAGATAGCTGATCTACTGGCATCCTAAAGCACCACCCTGCCCCCAGAAGGTCCAGGTTTCCCCTTTCCACTCCACTCAGCCTGCATCACAGCTATAGTTTCTCTCAGCTCTCCTGGATTTCAGAAGGAACTTACAAGGGAGCCTCCCTGGTCTTTGGTGATCAGGTCAGGAGACACTTTGTCTTCGGGCTCCCTTTGGTAGGCAGTGATCAAGGAGATTCTCCCCATTTCACAGAGGAACAACTGAGGCACAGAACCAGCCTCACCCAAGCCTCAGATATCCCAGGGCTTCCCCTTCAGCTGCGAATCCTCCGAACCATGGCTGCGGGCCTAGACTACCCTGTTTCCAAGGTCATCCCATCCATCTCCCTCCCCTGCCTTCTTTTTATCTTTTCCACACCCTTTTTTTTCTTTTCCTCCCCTGCCTTTTAACAAGACAGCCCCCTCTCCCTGTGTGGTATGGCTTTTCCCTTCCCTCCTCAGAGGCAGTCCAAATAGACACCTCATTCTCCCTAATTTGCCATCACCTGCCCTTCCTTTTTTTTTTCTTTTTTTTGAGATAGAGTCTTGCTCTGTCGCCCAGGCTAAAGTGCAGTGGTGAGATCCTGGCTCACTGCAACCTCTGCCTCCTGAGTTCAACCGATTCTCCTGCCTCAGCCTCCCGAGTAGCTGGGATTATAGGCGCATGCCACCACGCCTGGCTAATTTTGTATTTTTAGTAGAAACAGGGTTTCACCATGTTGGCCAGGATAGTCTCGAGCTCTTGACCTCGTGATCCACCAGTCTTGGCCTCCCAAAGTGCTGGGATTACAGGTGTGAGCCCCCACACCCGGCCTGCCCTTCCTATAGTCTAACCTGAATTGCTCCTGCTTTCATGACACTGTCTTTCCTTCCCAGACAGGGATCTGGGGTCCCACCCTACAAGTGACCTCACCAAGGGACTGTTCTCCACCCTCTAGCCCCTCCCCATCCCTACCGCAGAGCCAGGACCTAGCCTAGCCCAGCATCTGTCTCTGCAGTTCCTGGAGACAGTCACTAGGTAAGGGCAGCCGGCCTGCTGGAGCCACCTCGACCACCCCTGATCTTTGCCTAGGATCTGCCCCTGTTTCCTGGTTCTCCAGGACACACACCCCACCCTGGGGCGAGGCTCCACTATCCACCTGTCCAGACTTGCCTTCCATCTTGCGGGCTGACACGCCCAACCCAGCCAGTGCCCTGTGGTAGAATGTCTCACTCAGGTCAGAGAGTACAGCAGGAAGAGGGGGCTTGAGGGGGCACCTTCCACCCATCCCCATGGCTGACACCCCTTCCGCAACTCGGGAAGGTCCATGAAGGACCTCAGGACCCAGTTCACCAAACTCCTCAAGTTTTATAGGTAGGTGGAGTAAAGCCCTGAGGGCCAGACCAAGGCCTCAGGGTGGATTAGTGTCTGGGACAAGACTAGATCCCAGGCTAGATCCTATGCAAGGGAAGGCCATCCATCCCTACACAGGGAGACTTCTTCCCACAGACAGCCTCCAGGGAGGAGACTCAGAGGGCTCCCCTGAGAGAGTAGGGGGTGCTAGAGGAGTTACAGGGAGGTGGGTCCCAGTCCAGGAGAGACAATCTTGCCCTGCAGAGTTTTGGGAGGTTGGATACTTCCCAGCTCAGTGCTGAGGGATGGAAAACAGACCAGCTCACCCAGTAATTAGTGTTCCTTACAGGTGGCATACTTAAATGGGGGCGTGGGGGTGGGTGCTATCCTCCCCAAGGGCCAGCAATAGGGGGTGCATCATTGGCAATGAACTTAAAAACAATAAAACTGACTAAAAGTCAGTCTGCAGCCGGGCGCAGTGGCTCACGCCTGTAATCCCAGCACTTTGGGAGGCTGAGACGGGAGGATCACGAGACGGTGAAACCCTGTCTCTACTAAAAATACAAAAAAAAAAAATATATTAGCCGGGCATGGTGGTGGGCACCTGTAGTCCCAGCTACTCAGGAGGCTGAGGCAGGAGAATGGCATGAACCCGGCAGGCGGAGCTTGCAGTGAGCCAAGATTGCACCACTGCACTCCAGCCTGGGCAACAGAGCGAGACTCCGTCTCAAAAAAAAAAAAAAAGTCTGCTTCTTGTTGTCACCATCAGCAGCAATGTTAAACAATGTCAGTGGTAAAATACACAGATGGGGTGAACCAACTGCCCCCCTTTAGTACACCACAATTCCTATCTATATATTCACCCCCAAATTCCTGCCAATCAAATCTACATGATTTCTTAGATCCTAAGACAATTAAGCCTTCTTTGGAGAATGTATGGGTCCTTTTAGGACATTTTTTCCTGAATGTCTACAGAGCATCTTAAGAAGTGTTAATGTGCCAGGCGCAGTGGCTCAGGACTTTGCAAGGCTGAGGTGGGTGGATCACCTGCGGTCTGGCCAACATGGTGAAACCTCATCTGTACTATAAATACAAAAATTAGCTGGGCGTGGTGGCAGGCACCTGTAATCCCAGCTACTTGGGAGGCTGAGGCAAGAAAATCGCCTGAACCCAGGAGGCGGAGGTTGCAGTGAGCTGAGATTGGATCACTGCACTCCAGCCTGGGTGACAAGAGCGAAACTCTGTCTCAAAAAAAAAAAAAAAAAAGGAAGAAAAAATGTTAATCAGTTCCTACAAGAGTACTTCATTTATTCATTATTCATGTATTCAGCCATGGGAGCTCTCCCAAGTGCTAGGTGGTAGATGTGCACTGGAGAACAAGTCCCAGTCCCAGCCCTGGAGGACTTATAAGGCATGTAGGGAAGCTGGTGAGTAAACAAGAAGCTACAATGCAAGTTTAGATGTGATAAGCACACGGGTCTGTGGGAGTTGAGAGGACAGCACTGAACCAAGCTTGGGGCTTGGGAATATCAGGGAAGCCTTCCTGGAGGAAGGGACATCCACTTTAACAGCAGAGATGAGAAAGAGTTAGCCAGGCAAAAGGGTGAGGGACAGAAAGAATAAGTCAACTCATGCAAAGGCCCCGAGGGAGCCTGGGAAATGTGTGGCTGGAGCAGGATGGGAGCCCCTGACACTAGAGAGCTAAGCCCGGGCTGGACCATGAACGGTCTTGTACTTGCTCCAGGGAGTGATGGGGGTCACTGAAGGTCTGTAAACGGGAGTGGCAGGGAAAGATTAATATATTAGAAAGCTCTAAAGCATTGCTGTAGCTCAGAAGGCACGAATTTGGTGAGAAGAGCAGGAGTGGAGCAGAGAAACTGGTTAGGAGGCAGTTGCAGTAAGAACGGCAGGAGTTGGTGGTAACTGGAACAAAGGGAGTCACATCAGGATTGGAAAAAGGGGCTGGACTGGAGGATGGTGCCAGTGAATGATCGAGTCGGGGTGCAGGTGTGAGAAGTGTAGGGTAGCTCCAGGGTTTCTGGTGGGGTGGTGCCCCTCTCTGATGGGAACAAAGGAGGAGGAGCAGGCTTAGTGCATAATCGGGTCTTATTTTCATATTTCTGATAAGATTTTCTCAAGTCTACAGCACTTCCTAAATATGTCATCACATGTGTGAGGTATTTTGTTTTGTTTTGTTTTTTGTTTTTTTTTTTTTGGTTTTGTAGATCAAGGTGGCCCCCAAAACATTCTTTCTGTGTAAGGAGAAGTTACTCTGGAGAATTAAAGTAAAAGAGATGAGAGATGCAGCAAAAAAGTCCACTTATTTACTCCGCTGCACTTTCCCTATCCCTCTTTCATTCAACATCTACAAAGTCTGGTGCTTGGAAATAGAAAAGAATCCTGAGCCAGGCACAGTGACTCACACTTGTAATCCCAGCACTGTGGGAGGCCGAGGCAGATGGATTTCTTGAGGCCTCCTGGTTCGAGACCAGGCTGGCCAACATGGTTAAACCCTGTCTCTACTGAAAAATACAAAAATTAGCCAGGTGTGGTGGTGCACGCCTGCAATCCCAGCTACTCAGGAGGTTGAGGCACGAGAACCGCATGAACCCAGGAGGCGGAGGTTGCAGCGAGCCAAGACTGGGCCACTGCACTCTCCAGCTTGGGCAATAGAGCAAGAGACTGTCTAAGAATCCTGGCCTCATAAAACTTCCAATCTAGGTGTTGGCTTATATCTTTAATCCCAGCGCTGTGGGAGACCAAGGTAGGGGGATTGCTTGAAGCCAGGAGTTCAAGACCAGCCTGGGCAACCCAGCACAACCCCTATGTACAAAAAATTTAAAAATTGTCTGGGCATGGTAGCATGGGCATGTAATCCTAGCTACTTTCAAGGCTGAGGCAGGAGGCTGCAATGAGCCATGATCCAGCCACTGCACTCCAGCCTGGGTGACAAAACAAGACTCTGTATCTAAAAAAAAGAATTTACAATCTCATAAATCAGAAGTAATATAGGATTATAAAATACTGACATGGCCCGGTTAAGTGGCTCATGCCTGTCACCCCAGCACTTTGGGAGGCCAAGGCAGGCAGATCACCTGAGGTCAGGACTTCGAGACCAGCCTGGTCAACATGGTGAAACCCTGTCTTTACTAAAAATACAAAAATTAGCCGGGTGTGGTGGCACACACCTGTGATCCCAGTGACTTGGGAGGCTGAGGCAGGAGAATGGCTTGAGCCCAGGAGGGAGAGGTTGCATCAACCAAGATCGTGCCACTGCACTCCAGCCTGGGTGACAGAGCAAGATCTGTCTCAAAAAATAATAATAATAATGGTACTTTCACATAAAACATTTTTTTTTTTTTGAGATGGAGTTTCGCTCTTGTTGCCCAGGCTGGAGTGCAATGATGTGATCTCTGCTCACTGCAACCTCCACCTCCCAGATTCAAGCAATTCTGCCTCAGCCTCCCAAGTAACTGGGATCACAGCCGTGTGCCACCACTCCTGGCCAATTTTTTGTATTTAGTAGAGATGGGGTTTCACCACGTTGGTCAGGCTGGCCTCAAACCCCTGACCTCAGGTGATCCACCCACCTCGGCCTCTTAAAGTACTGGGATTACAGGCATGAGCTACCATGTCTAGCCCCTCGCTCTGTCGCCCAGGCTGGATGTGATCTCAGCTCACTTCAGCCTCCATCTCCTGGGTTCAAGCAACTTTTCTGCCTCAGCCTCCTGAGGAGCTGGAATTACAGGCACATGCCACCATGCCTGGCTAATTTTTGTAATTTTAGTAGAGACGAGGTTTCACCATCTTGGCCAGGCTGGTCTCAGACTTCTAACCTTAGGTGACCCACCCACCTTGGCCTCCTAAAGTGCTGGGATTACACGTGTGAGCCACCACACCTGGCCATTTTGCCTCTTTTTTTTTTTTTATGAATGCATAGCTTTTATTCTAAATGTAATAATACCCACCAAAGAAAACGTGAAAACTACAAGTAAAAACAAATGGCTCACAATTCAGAAATAACATAATGCCTATTGATGCTTTCACTTCTTTTCATCCATTAATCTTTCTAAATGCTCTACTGACATAATTGAAAATAATGTCGCATAAGCCTGTTTGTATAATGCCCTTTTTAGCTAATGTCATGATGATAGAATAATTATCAACTCCAGAAGTATTATTTTAATAACTAAGAGACAAACCATACTTTATTTAACTACCTCTGTCACTGTCACTGAGTATTTAGTTTCCAACTTTTAAATTTTTTATTTTTTATTCATAAATATACATTTGTATTTCAGTGTTTCAATATTATAAATAATATTGGAATGATCTTTGGGCAAAGGCTTTGTCTATCTCTGCAATTACTTTCCCAAGGATCATCCTCAGAAATGAAATAGCTGAGGAAGGAATATGAGAAATATCCAGGTTTGTTTTAATTTTTAATCCTTTATATATTTACCCTTCTTTTTTTTTTTGAGACAGGGTCTTTGTTGCCCAGGCTGGAGTGCAGTGGCACGATCTTGGCTCACTGCAACCTCCGCCTCCCTGATTCAAGCAATTCTCATACCTCAGCCTCCGGAGTAGTTGGGACTACAAGCATCCACCACCAAATCCGGCTAATTTTTTGTATTTTTAGTAGAGACGGGGTTTCACCGTGTTAGCCAAGATGATCTCAATCTCCTGACCTCATGATCCGCCCACCTCGGCCTCCCAAAGTGCTGGGATTACAGGCGTGAGCCACGGCGCCCGGCCTTCCCTCAGTTTCTTGAAACTCCCTTGGAGAAGAGAAGATGAAATACAGAGTTGACATGTCATGCCCAGATTCCCTTTGCCCTAATTACAAGAAAGTGTTTTCCCTGTTCCATGAGTAACTGCCTTTCTCTAAGTGGCCTCACTCTGATGAGTAACTGAAAATGCACTTCTCTGTTTGAACTTTGTCAGAAGTGTCCGTGCCAAAAAGCTTTGAAATGCTCAAAAGTACATAAAATAGAAAAGGACCGCAGAAATAAAACAGGAAACAAACAAGTTAATCAAGTGCTTAGCATAGTGCCCAGCCCATATTAAGGACTTGGTAAATGGTATTTATTAACTCAACAGACATTTATGGATTTCCTACTGGAAGTCAGGCACTATGGGGACCTGTCAGTGACCAAGACATAGTTACTGCCCTCCCACAGCGTCCTGCCTGGTGGGCAAGACAGCCTTAAACACATGATTACACGAATGGTGGTTAGTTATAAGTGTTAAGTGTCAAGGTACTGGGGGTCTATCACATCAGGACAAGGGGACACTGATGAATTATAAGGATACATTGGGGTGAGGCATGGTGGTTCACGCCTGTAATCCCAGCACTTTTGGAAGCCAAGGAGGGCAGATCACCTGAGGTCAGGAGTTTGAGACCAGCCTGGCCAACATGGTAGTACCCCGTCTCTACTAAAAATACAAAATTAGCCGGGCATGGTGGCACGTGCCTGTAATCCCAGCTACTCAGGAGGCTGAGGCAGGAGAATCACTTGAACCTGGGAGGCAGAGTTGCAGTCAGCTGAGATTGGGCCATTGCACTCCAGCCTGGTGACAGAGCGAGACTCCGTCTCAAAAAAAAAAAAAAAAAAAAAAAAAACAGTTGGGGTACGGTGGCTCACACCTGTAATCCCAGCACTTTGGGAGGCCAAGGCGGGCAGATCACCTGAGGTCAGGAGTTCGACACCAGCCTGGCTAACATGGTGAAACCCCGTCTCTACTAAAAATACAAAAAAATTGGCTGGGCATGGTGGTGCACACCTGTAATCCCAGCTACTTGGGAGGCTGAAGCAGGAGAATCGCTTGAACCCGGGAGGCGGAGGTTGCAGTGAGCCAAGATCTTGCCATTGCACTGCAGCCTGGGGGACAGAGTGAGGCTCTGTCTCAAAAAAAAAAAAAAAAAAAGGGATATATTGGGGAATTCTAAAAAGGGAAATAATTGTCATCTTAATAAATGGAGATTTTAGGGCCACGCTGGGCAGAGGCAACTGCCAGTTGTCATGAGTGCATGCAGAGAAGATTCAGGGCTTCCTGGAAAAGCCTTCTACCTGGTATTCCTTTAATACCCTGGGAGTAAGTGCCTAGGCCCAAGGCCTAGCCCACCTAGGGTTCAAAATGAAGCATTGCTGGCCAGGGCAGACGGCAAAGCTAAGTGTGGCAAATCCAGGTCAGGAAGCCCAGAGGAGGCCAGAGGCTGAAAAGGCAGGGGCAAAGTCTCAAATGTGGGCACATGTTGAGCATGTCAAAGGGAAAGACACCAAGGGGACCTAAGTGAGGGGCTTGAGATCAGAGGATGTGGATGATGATCGGGAGGAGGCAGAGGTAGGGCAGTAGTGGTTGACTAACAAAGGGGCAGGGGGAGGGTGGTGACAGTCCAGAGGACTTAGAGATCATGGGAACTGAGATAGGTGGTAAGAGCGGGAGACTATGTTGGGGCTGTGGCAGCAAAGGTGACAAGGTGACAGGGTCGGGTGGGGACAGTCAAGGTGACAGGAGAGATGGGAATGAACTAGCAAGTGACAGGTTGGGTTGGAGGTGGTTGACGAAGGGTTGGTCCACATAGCCACAGGCTTGGGCATGGGGCAGGGGCAGGGATGGTGGCAATGCTCGAGAAGGTAACATGATGATGGGAACTGGGTCAAGTGATAGCATGGGTAAGAAAGGGGCAGTGGTTGTGATGCAGGGATGATGGTGAGGGTGACAAATGAGTGACAGGGTCAGAGAGGAGTGATGACCATCAAGGTGACCCAGGGGTGACAGGAAGTGTGGGTGGCAATGATGTCTGCGCCAGTAGCAAGTCAGAGACACCCACCTGGCCCCCCTCCCCTGGGCCTGTTTCAACAGCGGAACTGTTTCCTAGGCCGCAGGTCTCATGACTCAGTACCATGTATCAGCCATGCCTTCGATAAGATCTCTAGGTGGAGCCACAGCCATGGGGGCAGGCTGGGTGCCTGTGTTGGCTGTGCCCAGGCCCATCGAGGGACCCAGGCATGGAACCTGAATGTCATCTCTGCCTCCTCTCTCCTGGGTCCACATCCACTCCAATCTGGGGTTGGCCACGAACACTTAGCCTCCTTCTCCTTACAGACTATGAAAATTCTAGCCAGAGCTTTGTCTATTCCAAAAGGCTTCTTCCACGCCTGACCCCGTTAGAAGTTTCCGGGCTCTAATTCTTTCTCATAACTATCGCCTGTGGGGAGAGAGAAAGGAAGGTGGACTTCAAGAGGGTTCTGAATAATCCCTTCCATTCATCCCACAGATATTTATTTATTTATTTATTTATTTATTTATTTATTTATTTTTATTTTTTTTTTTTTTTTTTTTGAGACGGAGTCTCGCTCTGTCGCCCAGGCTGGAGTGCAGTGGCGCAATCTCGGCTCACTGCAAGCTCCGCCTCCCGGGTTCACGCCATTCTCCTGCCTCAGCCTCTCCGAGTAGCTGGGACTACAGGCGCCCGCCACCACGCCCGGCTAATTTTTTTGTATTTTTAGTAGAGACGGGGTTTCACCGTGGTCTCGATCTCCTGACCTCGTGATCCGCCCGCCTCAGCCTCCCAAAGTGCTGGGATTACAAGCGTGAGCCACCGCGCCTGGCTCCACAGATATTTATTAAACTCCTTGCAAGGTACTAGGGGCTGACTTTCACAACCAGACCTGTTTGCCTGTCTCCATGAAGCTCAGTCTGGAAGAACAATGGCAGCGAATGGCAGCCACCATTGGGACAGTGCTATTTACTCGTAACAGACTGGGGCAACCTCCTTTTTTTTTTTTTTTTTTTGAGACAGGATCTCACTCTGTCACCCAGGCTGGAGTACAGGGGTGTGATCATGGCTCACTGCAGCCTTGACCTCCTGGACTCAAGTGATCCTCCTGCCTCAGCCTTCTGAATAGCTGAGGCTACAGGTGTGTGCCATGACACCCGGCTATTATTTTTTATTTTCTGTAGAGACAGGGTCTCACTATGTGGCCCAGACTGGTGCAAACTGCTTTTTAAACCCTGAAGAGACCAGACGCAGTGGCTCACGCCTGTAATCCCAGCACTTTGGTAGGCCGAGGAGGGCGGATCACCCTAGGTCGGGAGTTCGAGAGACCAGCCTGACCAACATGAAGAAACGCCATCTCTACTAAAAATACAAAATTAGCCGGGCGTGGTGGCTCATGCCTGTAATCCCAGCTACTCAGGAGGCTGAGGCAGGAGAATCACTTGAACCCGGGAGGCAGAGGTTGCAGTGAGCCGAGATCATGCCATTGCACTCCAGCCTGGGCAACAAGAGTAAAACTCCATCTCAAAAAAAACAAAAACAAAACAAAACAAAAAAACCCTGAAGAGAGTGGGTCCCATTAAAGGAAATCTTGGGGACTGTGCCAGTGACCCTTCGGCTCAGCTAAACACTTTATAAAAAGTAATTTAGAGTATAGTGAGCAATCAGGAGAGAGAAAGTAAGGAAGGGGGGATGGGAGGGTAGAGAAAACCAGCAGTGTGGCCAGAGGCTGGGACACTAAGTGGGGTGAAGGGGCCAGGGAGTAATAGCCTCTGGTGGAGGAGCCAAAATGATTTCAAAGAATAGAGATGTTTAATATTCAATTTGAACGTGTTGTACAAAGTAAATTCCCCACCAGGCACAGAAGTTCACGCCTGTATTCCGAGCACTTTGGTAGGCCGAGGCGGGCAGATCATTTGAGGTTGGGAGTTTGAGACCAGCCTGGGCAATATGGTGAAACCCCGTCTCTACTAAAAATACAAAAATTAGTCGGGCATAGTGGCACGCGCCTGTAATCCCAGATACTTGGGAGGCTGAGGCAGGAGAATTGCTTGAACTCGGGAGGTGGAGGTTGCAGTGAGCCAAGATCATGCCACTGCATTCCAGCCTGGGCAACAGAGCAAAACTCCGTCTCAAAAAAAACAAACAAAAACAAAACAAAACAAAACAATAAACCACCAAAGTAAATTCCCTCTGTCTCCCCAAACTTTCCACACAGTTTGTTACTAACAAAGAAGTTTGTTACTTCCAGGGCTTGGCACGGTGGCTCACGCCTGTAATCCCAGCACTTTGAGAGGCCGAGGCAGGCAGATCATGAGGAAAAGAAATCGAGACCATCTTGGCCAACATGGTGAAACCCCGTCTCTACTAAAAAATACAAAAATTAGTTGGGTGTGGTGGCGCACACCTGTAGTCCCAGCTACTCCGGAAGCTGAGGCAGAAGAATCGCTTGAACCCGGGAAGCAGAGGTTGCAGTGAGCCGAGATTGAGCCACTGCACTCCAGTCTGGCAACAGAACGAGACTCCGTCACAAAAAAAAAAAAAAAAGAAGTTTGTTACTTCCTTCTTATTGAGATATACTTCTTCACATGCCATAATATTTACCCTTCTAAATTGTACAATTTAATGGTTTTTTAGTGTATTCACAAAGTTATGCAACCTTTATCACTGTCTAATTCCAGAACATCTCATCACTCTAAAAAGACAACTCATCCCCAGTAGGAGTCAGTCCTCATCTGCCCCAGCCCCTGGCAACCACTAATCTACTTTCTGTCACTATAGATTTGCCTGTTCTGACATTTTATACAACATGTAGCCTTTTGTGACTGGCTTCTTTCACTCAGCATACTGTTTCCAAGGTTCATCTGTGTTGTAGCACGTAGAAGGTATAAGGAATTTCCTTTTCTTTTCTTTTTTTTTTTTTTGAGACAGAGTCTCGCTCTATTGCCCAGGCTGGAGTGCAGTTGCACAATCACAGCTCACTGCAGCCTTGACCTACTGGGATCAAGCAATCTTCCCACCCTAACCTCCTGAGTAGCTGGGACTACAAGCATGCACCACCATGCCCATATAATTTTTTTTTTTATTTTTTGTAGAGGTGAGGTTTCACCATGTTTCCCAAGCTGATCTCAAACTCCTGGACTCAAGTGATTCACCCACCTTGGCCTCCCAGAGTATTGGGATTGAGCCATCACACCCAGCCAGAGATTCCTTTTCTTCTTTTTCAAGTGGAATTCAGAGAAAAAAGAGCAAGATACGCATCTGAATTACCACGGTATGTTTCAGGGACCCAAGGGTCCAGGCCAAGATGGTGGCAAAAATGTCAGGACCTTAGCCTTTCCCCCTTTGACAGGATCCACTCAGGACAGAATTTTTACTATCTCTTGGCAGGCTTCCCACCTCCCCCAATCCTGCCCCCAGCAACTATCTTGACCCACCTTTGTTTGTTTGTTTGTTGTTTTTGAGACAGAGTCTCGCTGTATTGCCCAGGCTGGAGTGCAGTAGCGCAATCTTGGCTCACTGCAACCTCGGCCTCCCAGGTTCAAGCGATTCTCCTGCCTCAGCCTCCCGAGTAGTTGGTACTACAGGTGCCCGCCACCACACTTGGCTAATTTTTGTATTTTTAGTAGAGACAGGGTTTCGCCTTGTTGACCAGGCTGGTCTTGAACTCTTATTCTCAGGTGATCCACCCACCTTGGCCTCCCAAAGTGCTGGGATTACAGATGCATGAGCTACCGTGCCCAGCCTCTGTTTTTTGTTTGTTTGTTTTTTGTTTGTTTGTTTGTTTGTTGTGTATTTCTGCTGTTTAAATCCACCTTTCTTAAGTACCACTTTGGACACATTTTCCCACCCCTCTCACTTGCATCTTCTAATTCTTAAACTTGGCATTCCAGGTCCTCACAGCCAAGTCGCCTCCCATTGCTGCTGCCTTCTGCCTTCATGTGTGGCTTTCAGGATCTCTCTGCTTCAGCTGTGTCTCTGTCCCTTTTCTCACACCCTGCCCTCTGATGCAATGTCCCCCTGCCCTCTCTCATCTGAATCTAAGGCTGTTAGGACCCTAGAAAATAATCCAAGAATGCTAGGCCTGGGAAAGGAAATTAAGACTCAAATCATCTCATGCCATGTCCCTGTGGTACTGAGGGGGAAACTGAGGTAAAGAGTGGTAGTGGGAATTGCTCTGGGTCTCAGAATAACTTGGAGGTCCTGACACCCAGGCCCCTCCCTGCACTGTGTGCATTGGTCTCTATCCAAGGTGGCAACTGGTCCCAAGTTGACTCCTTCCTGACATCCTAGGTTGGTGATGGATGAGCTTATAGGGACCACTAAGCAAGAACGGTAGGAGGCTGTGGTTCCCCAGAACCTCCCCGACCTGGATCCTGCCTAACTTGGCCCCACACACCCTTCTAGTCTCATCTGGCATTCTAAGCTCCAGCAACACTGAATTCTGTCCAGCTCTTGCAGGGCACCCTCGTCTCCTGCCTTCAGGCTTTTGGACAAGCTGTTACCTCTCCCTGGATCAGCCCACAGGCTAATTCCTTCTCATCCTTCAGGTCTCAACATAAAGGTGGAGGGGCATGGGAAGGTGATGTGGGCCTTAAAAGGGCTCCACACTTGATTTAATGCTGTCCATATTGCCTCTGGTTGCTTGTATTTGCAGTATCCTCCACTAATTAGCCTTCAGATTCCATGAAGGCAGGAACAGTCCTCAGTTTCTATTTGGGAATCCATTTTTTTCTTTTTTTTTTTTTTTTTTTTTTTTTTTTTTTTTTTTTGAGACAGAGTCTCGCTCTGTCGCCCGGGCTGGAGTGCAGTGGCACGATCTCGGCTCACTGCAAGCTCCGCCTCCCAGGTTCACGCCATTCTCCTGCCTCAGCCTCTCCGAGTAGCTGGGACTACAGGCGCCCGCCACCACGCCCAGCTAATTTTTTTTTTTTGTATTTTTAGTAGAGACGGGGTTTCACCATGGTCTCGATCTCCTGACCTCGTGATCCGCCCGCCTCGGCCTCCCAAAGTGCTGGGATTACAAGCGTGAGCCACCGCGCCCGGCCGGGAATCCATTTTTTTCAGAGGAAGTTGACATCTCTCTTGGGACCAGAGGTGGGAAACTTGAGGGATGGGCCCATGACCAAGCTGATCTAATCAGAGTGCACCTTATGGTGTTTACTGGAATAGCTTATGACAAAGATGTTCCATCTTCCCTGCTGAACATTAACAAGGAAGCATGTGGCCCGAGAGCCACTGCCAGCTCTCTTGAAACCACAGAGAATCTAGCCTTAGGATGAAGCTGACAGCATGGAAGGAAGAAAGGAGAGACAGAAAGGACATGTATGCTGGATAAAGCCTCACCTGAAGTTTTCATCTAAATTTTTCAGTTATGCCAGCCATTTACCACTGTTGCCCAAGCCACATTGAGTCAGATTTCCTCTTACTGGCATCCAGATGCTTTTTACCTAATATTGTGGTATATCTTATCACAATATTATATAAGATATTGGTCATCATAGTATTTCTGGTGCTTACCATGGCCAACCTGGCATTGAAAAATAGGTGCTTGGGAGGTCGGGCGTGGAAGCTCACACCTGTAATCCCAGCACATTGGGAGGCCAAGGTTGGCGGATCACCTGAAGTCAGGAGTTCGAGACCAGCCTGGTCAACATGGTGAAACCCCATCTCTACTAATAATACAAAAATTAGCTGGGCGTGGTGGTGCACACCTATAATCCCAGCTATCAGGAGGCTGAGGCAGGAGAATCGCTTGAACCCGGGAGGCGGAGGTTGCAGTGAACCGAGATCACACTATTACACTCCAGCATGGGCAACAAGAGCGAAACTCCATCTCAAAAAAAAAAAAAAAAAGTGCCTGGTCGGGCGAGGTGATTCATGCCTATAATCCCAGCATTTTGGGAGGCCAAGGCAGAAGGCTCACTTCAAGAGTTAGAGACCCGTCTGAGTAACATAGCAGGACACCATATCTACAAAAAGTAAAAAAAAGTAATAAATTAGCTCAGTGTGGTGGTACACACCTGTAGTCCCAGCTACTCTGGGGGCTGAGGTGGGAGGATCACTTGACCCCAGGAGGTTGAGGTTGCAGTGAGCTGGGATCGCACCATTGCACTCCAGCCTGGGGAACAGATGGAACCCTGCCTCTAAAAAATAAAAATAAATTTAAAAAACTAAAAAAAGATGCTTAAATGTTTTTTGTTTTGTTTGAGACGGAGTCTCACTCTGTCACTCAGGCTGGAGTACAGTGGCATGATCTCAGCTCACTGCAACCTCCTCCTCCCAGGTTTAAGAGATTCTCTTGCCTCAGCCTCCCAAGTAGCTGGGATTACAGGTACGTGCCACCACACCCGGCTAATTTTTGCATTTTTAGTAGAGACAGGGTCTCACCTTGTTGGCCAGGCTGGTCTTGAACTCCTGGCCTCAGGTGATCCGCCAACCTCGGCCTCCCAAAGTGCTGGGATTACAGGCATGAGCCACCACGCCTGGCCAATAAATGTTTGATGAAATAATAAAGAAATACATGAGCCAGGTGCTGTGGCTCATGCCTCTAATTCTAACAGTTTGGAAGGCTGAGGTGGGAGGATCGCTTGAAGCTAGGAGTTCAAGACCAGCCTGAGGAACATGGCAAGACCCCATTTCTACAAAAAATTTGAAAAATTAGCCATGCATGGTGGTGCTTAGCTGTGGTGCCAGCTACTCAGAAGGCTGAGGTGAGAGGATCACTAATGGAGATGGAGGCTGCCATGAGCCGTGTTTGTGCCACTGCACTCCAGCCTGGGTGACAGAGCAAGACCTTGTCTCAAGAAAAAAAAAAAAAAATCAGTAATAAAATAAGGGCCGGGCACGGTAGCTCATGCCTGTAATCCCAGCACTTTGGGAGGCCGAGAAGGGCAGGTCTCTTGAGGTCAGGAGTTTGAGACCAGCCTGGCCAACATGGCGAAACCCTGTCTTTACTAAAAATACAAAACAAAATAAGCTGGGTGTGGTGGCAGGCACCTGTAGTCCCAGCTACTCGGGAGGCTGAGGTGGGAGAATTGCTTGAACTCAGGAAGGGGAGGTTGCAGTGAGCCAAGATCATGCCATTGCACTCCAGCCTGAGCAACAGAGCAAGACTCCATCTCAAAATAAATTAATAATAATTATAAAATAAACAAGCTCTCTAGCAGAAAGGCCGGGAGATACTCTTTTCCACGTGAGACTCTTCCAGGAGCCCTTCTGCAGATGTCTGCTGGGCTCTTCAACCCTGTGCCCCTCAAGGGATCCCCTACGGGTCCTCCTCTTTCCTAGCAGGAATCCAAATCCCTGGGACAGCACAGAGCATTGTCACTTTCTGTTCAGCCCCTGGCAGCTGGACCCGCCGAGGCTTCTCTCTACAGTCAGATGTCTCTGGGCTTAGAAGATGTACCCTGAGACTGTGGACCCAGGCCTGGACAGGCCACTGCCTTACCCAGTAGCTTTGTGCAAGTCACCTGTATTTGAGACTCAGCTACCTGCTCTGCAGAACTGCAGTAAGGGTGTGGATCCATTGACTTCAGAGGGTAAGACGGCCCTGACTCTCGTGCCTGAGTTTCTAAACTGTGAGACAGTGGCTGCTCTACCAGTTGGAAATCAGAAGTTTTAGTCTATCCTGCTGTTCGCTTATTCAGCAATATTTGTCAACAGCTATGGTGTGTGCCTACCCAGGCACTCAGACTCAGCCACAGTCTACAGACCTCCCGCTTCCCGACCACTTGCTCTGAAAATCTGGGTTGTGATCTGAAAACCTAAAGACTTCCTAACCCCACGTCCTGACCTCCGTGTCTTGTTTGGAGTATCACAACCCCTGACCCCGTACCCCCAGTCCTGTGCCCACCTCCACATACACTGCCGCTCTGTCCGACTCAGTACATAGATGTGTGGCTTCTGGCCCCCCAAGGTAGGAGTGTGGGTGAGTGTGTATTTGAGTGTGAGTGCCCCTGAGAGTGTAAGGCTGTGTGAATATAAGGATGTGGAGTGTGGGTGTATATCTGAGTGTGTTTGAGCGTGTGAGTGTGTAATGAGTGAGAGTCGCTGTCAGAGCTTGTTTGACTGTAGTTGGGTCGAGTATGGAGTAAGTGCGCCATGTGTGGGGGTGTGGATGAGCCAGTGTGGGTGTGCATGATTTTGTGTGAGGGTGTGCAAAGCCCCAGTCCCTCATCAGTCAAAGCAGACACACCCTCACGCGCATGTGGGCACATATGCATTCCAAGGGTCGAAGGTGGCTAAGCTGTAAGCCCATCTTCCAATAAGGGAAGACTTTGTCCACAGGCCAGGGATCACTCTCGCCTCCCCACCCCGACATGGAAGTGGGGATCCCCCAGCTAAAGGTCGCCTCTGTCAGGAACGAGCCACCTGAGACTGGGGCCCACAGCCCACCTCCCACCTCAAGCCAGGCTGCTTCCTCCTCTCTCTCAGCTGCTTTCCAGCCCAGCCCTGTCAGTGACCCTGGACCGAGAGGCGAAGGACGGGGTGGTGGCCAGACATTCCAGGTGCCTCCCCGGCTGTGGGGGGCATCTCCATGGAGACGAGCAGCTGACCATATCAAGATGATTATCGGGGCTCCCAGGGTCCCTTCCCCCAGCCTCTCCCAAACAGACCTCTTTAGCACTAAGCCGTGCCAGGAAGTGTGACAAGAACCCATTGCTCTTCACAGGAGCTTCTGAGAAAGGCAGAGACCACAGAGCCATGGGATTGTCCCTGAAACAGCTTCCCCGACGCAAGAGACCAAAGAAGTTGGCCAAGGCAATTGGATCTGGTTTAAGGCTTTATCCCCAGAGATCTCTAGAAGCAGGGGACGGTGCCACCCATTCCTTCTTCACTCATTGTATTTCACTCTGACCTGGAGGTATGACCAAGGCAATAGAGGGCGGGGGCCCCTAGAGGAGTCAGGGTGGCTGGTTTGCAGCCCACTCATCACCCCACCCCACTGTCAATCTCAGCTGTCCCTAAGACGTGCCGGTTAGTGTCCCCTAGTGTGCTTTGGCCATACACGGGGCTGGGAAGGGGCACCAACCCTTTTCTGGCTCCCAAAGCTGCTGGGACTCTCAGTGTGTTGGTGAGAGCTGGAAGAGGTCCCCAGAATCACTGCAATTGTCCTGGTTTCTGCCCTGTTCTTGAGGAGCTAAAGTGGGATGTCAATGAGACCTCAGAAAGAACTTCCTGATAGCAGGCTGTGAAACAAGATTAGTAAACACAGATTGGGATTTTTGCTTCTGCCCTCAACCTTCTGGGATTGACTCCCAGCCATGATCCCATATACACCACCCTGTGAACCCCTGTTTCATCACCATCACCACTCTCAACCCCTACCATATCCCCTGAGCCCCACGAGGGGATGGGATGCCCAGCCCTCCCTTTCCCAGGAGCCTGAATTTTCTGGAGAAGGCCCAGGGTGGGAAAGAGACTCTGGCTTCCATCTCCCCTAAGCCCAGGCTGCCTGGGGAAAGCTGACTCCACTGAAGCTGGAGGGACTGGGGCTTAACTCCCAGGCTGACTAAGGCCCCACAGAAGCTCCAAGCTCCCGGAACTAGAGCAGATGGCCTTGGGGAATCAGGCATCACTCCCAAGCCTGTCTTCATGCTTTCCTACCCCACAGTACACAGGGAGCTCAGGAGGAGTCATCGTTGCCATCATTATAGCCTCCACTTCAAAAGCCCTTACTGCCACATCTGGCATTGTTCTGATGCATGCGTTAATCCACTTACCCCACCTTGCACAACCTAATGAGGTAGATACTATTACCATCCGCATTTCACAGAGGAAGAAACTAATATTCAGAGAGGTGACATCAGTCAGGGATGACGCAGGAACAGATAGTGTCCTCTGAGGTTTCACCGAAGAGAGCCTGAGGAGGGACTATTTACAGAGGTTGCGGTAGAGTCAAGGGGACCAACCAGGGACGGCTTGGGGACTAACCAACAGCAGCCATTCCCCCTCAGCCAGAAGAGGCAAGAGGAGAGCAGTGTTCTAGAATGCAGGAAAAACCAGAGCCCTGGAAAAGGCATGAATACCCTGACCTTTATCCTCCCACCCTCCCTGCCCTCTGGTTTCCTAGCTGTGTCTCCCATTTGCAAACCTAGCTCGAAGCCTGAGGGCAAGAAGGCCCCAGGAATGCGGCCTGTAGAATTAGCCTCCTGAGACACAGAGCAGGATAGGGATTGGATCTGGGGCAGATGGAGACTCCCACCCACCCAAGATCCCGTGGCTGGGAAAGGCTCATTTGGAACCCAGGTAATCTGCATTCAGAGCCCTACTCCCTGAGATGTTGCAAAATGCTCTCTGAGGAAGGGGTTGAGAAGACTGGGGTCTAGTGCAGCCTCTGCTGCACTGCTCTGTGACTCTAGATGAGACTCTAGTTTTGCCTTTACGCAAAGAGGAGGTGTCCTCTCCTGGCACCCTCCACAGCCTAGGTGCCCAGACCAGACACAGCCTCTGTGTTTCCACTGCCACCCCCTCCCTTACCTCAGACAAACCTGGCACCAAAGGCCAAAGCCTGCGGCATGGAGATGCTGAGTCCCCGAGGAGCCCACCCCCAGCTGGGGGCAGACGCACCCATTCTCCTGCCCCCGTCAGACTCTGAGGTTCTACCCAGGAAGCCTCCTTCCAGTCTCCCTGGCGGCCCCAGGGTCTCCATCTCCATATCTCCTTTATTTGTACTACCACATTCCCAGGGCCCATAGCTCAGGGGTCCTACCCCCAAGACAGGCTTCCTCCTCCCAGCCAGGAGGTGCGGGGCCCTGCTTAGGCCAGCAACCTCACAAACCGTTCCTCGGGGATCCAGGCTGTCTCTGGCCCCTGGGGTCCCTGTACTGGGTGGAGTAGTCCCTCTTCTCCCCTTCCCACCCCACCCAACTCTACCCCACCCATGTTTCCCCAAGCCTAGAGGTGCCCCACCTAGCTTTTCAGAAAAACAAAATCAAGAGGAAAGAGGAAGGAGGGAGCTCATTACCGGGAATTAAGGAGGAGGCCTGCCCTAGGGGAACACAAGCGGGACTGGGCTGGCAGGCAGAGATACCCACTGAGTACACGGAGGTGTACTCAAAGTACACTGAGAGAGGGGCTCAGAGGAACATGCGGAGATGTGGTCTGAGGGTCACAGTCTAGGATGTTCACTCAGAGGTACACAAAGAAAGACCCAGACACAAGGCTGGGCACTGTGGTTCATGCCTGTAATCCCAGCACTTTGGGTGGCTAAGACAGGTGGATCACCTGAGGTCAGGAGTTCGAGACCAGCCTGGGCAACACAGTGAAACTCTGTCTCTACTAAAAATACAAAAATTAGCCGGGCATGGTGGCATATGCCTGTAATCCTGGCTACTCGGGAGGCTGAGGCAGGAGAATTGCTTCAACCCAGGAGGCAGAGGTTGCAGTGAGCTGAGATGACACCATTGCACTCAAGCCTGGATGACAAGAGTGAAACTCCATCTCAAAAAATAAAAAAAAATAATAATAATAAAAGAAAGACCCAGACACAAAGTCAGGCAGTAAGAGATACTCGGAAAGAGACAGAGACATGGTCTGCCAGAGGTTTGGACCCCGCAGAGACATAACCAGATACTTTGCAAGAAAGGCACAACCAGAAACACTGAGAAGTGCACACTTGCCTGTGTGCACACACACACTAAGGCAGGCACACTAAGAAACAGGAAACAAGCTCAAGTTTCACAGAGACTGATTTTAACCCAAGCAGATCCGAATTTTAAGGAAACATGGGCTCCTCCAGAGTGGGCTGTGGAGATGGCTCAGCACAGGAAGAAGGGACAGAGGTGAGATGGGGGATGCAATTCTCCCTCCATGTCCTCACCAGAAAATGGAGATGGATTACATGGAATGGGAGAAGATATCTTCTTTTTTTTTTTTTTTTTTTTTGAGATGGAGTCTCACTCTGTCACCCAGGCTGGAGTGCAATGGCATGGTCTCAGGTCACTGAAACCTCTGCCTCCTGGGTTCAAGCCTCCCAAGTAGCTGGGACTACAGGCGTGTGTCACCACACCCAGCTAATTTTTGTATTTTTAGTAGAGATGGGGTTTCGCTATGTTGGCCATGCTGATCTCGAACTCCTGACCTCGTGATCCGCCCGCCTCAGCCTCCGAAAGTGCTGGGATTACAAGCATAAGCCACTGCACCTGGCTTTTTTTTTTTTTTTTTTTTTTTTTGAGACAGAGTCTTGCTCTGTCGCCCAGGCTAGGGTGCAGTGGCGCAATTTCGGCTCACTGCAAGCTCCGCCTCCCAGGTTTACGCCATTTTCCTGCGTCAGCCTCCCGAGTAGCTGGGACTACAGGCACCTGCCGCCACACCCAACTAATTTTTTGTATTTTTTAGTAGAGACGGGTTTTCACCATGTTAGCCAGAATGGTCTCGATCTCCTGACCTCGTGATCCACCCGCCTCGGCCTCCCAAAGTGCTGGGATTACAGATGTGAGCCACCGTGCCTGGCCGGGAGAAGATACCTTCCTAAAGGAGATGAAGAGTTGTCTTGCTAGAACTTTCTGACAGCCAGAACTGCTGGTGGAAGGTACACCTGGAGGTGGGGTGAGGAGGTGGGGAGCTTCCCTCCTACCCCTGGAGGGGTCACACAGCTGCTGCCTGGCTCATGTCCCTATCAGCCCCTGCCCTGACCCACTGCTCCTGGTCCTGGCCGGGCCTTACCCTCTCTGACATGGCCTGACCCTCCAGGCAACACGTTCCCTTGGTTGCGACCACGTGCTTCTTTGCCCTGCCTCCTGTGTGTGAGCCCCTCTTGTCTCCCCTCCATCTCTCCCAAGAGCCTTCTGAAGTCAGGACACAGCACGCTATCGCCCTCACACTTCCTCCCTCCCCTTTCTCGGGAAATTCAGAATCCGTGGAAGGAATCTGAGGAGGAAGAGGATATTGAATTCAATGACCTTTAAAAAAAACAGCCTTTAGCATCCTCCCTCCACTGCCTCCCCACCCCCATCTCTGGTTCTGCAGGAAAAATCATGAGGTGACATTTATTGAGGATTTACCATCTGCTGGTCACTGTGTTAAGTCCTTTCCATGAATCATCTTCCATTATTTCCTCCTCTCAATATCTCCCAATTCACAGATAAGGGAGGTTCAGGAAAAGAACATGACTACCCCAAGGTCACCCAGCTAGAGAGAGACTCCTTGCTGGGCCAGGAACCCAGGTTTGCCTACCCATTAATTACTGCACCAAAAGTGCTGCCACCACCCCCTAGGCTGACTGGTCAGGGTCAGCAGCAGGATTTGAGAGAAATGGATGACAGAAGGACATGGGGCATGCTGGGAAGTACAGCAAGGTGAGGGCAGCCCAGGTGGGACTGGTGTGGCTGGAATGACCCTCTGCAGCCGTATTCCCCTCCCAAGGTTTGTCCTTTCTCCCCCCAGGGCCTGGGAAGGGGACACTCCCTCTGGCTCAGGTCCCTCCAACATTCCAGACACGCCTCTTGGGAGCTGGGGACAAAGAAGGGATAGAAACCTAAAATGGTATTGCCTTCTACTGCCTTCATCTCCCCAGGCAGATTCTTGGCTGTGTGACCCTGTGTTTGCCACCCGCCCTCTCTGGGCCATGGTCTCATCTGTGAAGGCTGGAGAGCAAAAGCTGGCTTAGCTTCTAAAAACCACAATTCGCCTGCCACACCCAGAGATCCTCTGCCTCCCATGGGGTTCGATCAGAGGAGGGATTGGGTAGGGGATGCCTTCCCTTGTATTGCATGAAGTTTCCCTTGATGAAACTTGAGGAGGGTATGGTAAGGAAGAAGCAAATGAGAAAAGCTTCCTGTTCTTAGGTGTGCTGAGCCCGTTGCTTTTCTGGGCAAGTCAGAGTGCCAGAGTCAATCTTCCAACCCCCTGCCTTACTGGGCACAGAGGTGCCTCTGTAGAAGTGAAGAAAAGACTGAAGAAATGAAGCAGAAGGGGAGATGAGCGTGAACGCAACTGCGGGTCTCGGCACTTAAGACAGCTGATTAGAAGATGCTGGAAGAGTGAGGCAGAGCAGGGATGGCTTCCCGGAGGAAGAGGCGTTAAAGCAGATCATGAGGACTTTAATGAGCAAAGATGTGAGTTGAGACTTTGGAGCAAAGTCTGAAGACACAAAAACATAGAAACACATAAAGTAGGCTGCGGGGGATGGAGCCGTGTGAGAGGAGGGGTAGGGTCAGGAGCCGGGTCCTGGAGGTCCTGAACGCCAGATGGAGGGTTGTGGATGGTCTCCAGATGGGCACTTGCAGCAGGGATTTTGAAGAGATCCCTCTGGTTGCTTTGTGGACTGACTGGGGCAGGCCTGGAGGCAAGGAGGCTGCCAAGGGGGCTGTGGCCAAGGTCTGGGTGGAGGTTATGGAGCCTGAATCGCTGCAGGTTGTGGAGGACAATACAGGTTCCCAGTCTGATGGGTCTCCTCCAGGAACAGGGAACTCACCACCTCCTGGGCAGCAGTTCTCCCCGCTGGGCAGCTCTGCAGCAAGATCTTCCCTGCATGGGGCTCAAGCCTTTCTGGGGTGATGTGTGGGTACAGGGATTGGGAAGAAGGTTCCATTCATTATGCTGGGGGTGCCCATGAGGATGGAAACTTGGGGAAAAGTTTGGGACCACTGAGTTCAAACTGAGAGGCTTGGTGAAGAGGCTCTCTAACCTCTCTGTATGACCCCCAGGGTAACCTGACCAGATCAGACACTCAGCCGGGCACCCTGGGTCAGTGTGGGCATGCTGAAGCTCCTTAACTGGCCCCAGAAAAGCAGCAGAGCAAGCAGAAAGATATTTGCACAACTGGAGGTTTTAGGCATATATTTATTTTTTTTAATATAAAAGATAAAAGAGTACATTGTTGAGTAGAGGATTAAAGGAGTGACGACCCTTTCTAAAGTGGGGTCTCCCATCCCCAATCCCTAAGACTGTAACATCTGCTACATACATTCAAAACAAAACAAAACAAAAGCAAACATGAAACTTATGACCTGGACTTCACCCCATCCTTCATGCCTGCATTATGACAGAAACGTGTCCCACTGCTCCTACTTATGTATATACATCCAGAGCTCCAAACCTGAGCTGTGGCCCTCTCTTCCCAGCCCTACCCACATCCACCCTGCCTCCCAAAAGCCCGTAGAAGCCCCCACTTAGAAAAAAAGGCAGACATACACATACACAGAAACACATATCTATCTGCAGCTCCTCCATGTGGAGCCCCTGAAACATACACACCCTGGAACTTTCCTCTCCCCATGCACAGATGGACAGGCTGCCTTCCCCTGTCTCTGGGCTCCCCCAACAGCCAGAATCCCTTCCGACTGCTCCCTTGCCCTGAGTATATGAAGCCACACACACACACACACGTGCACACACATGCACACACACACATACCTGCTGCCCATTCTCTTGCCTTGGGAGACAAAAGGATGTATTGGCCCAAATTCCGGTTCTACCCCAGCTTAGAGGCAGTGGCCTAAGGTGCTATATGGGCAAGGTCCAGTGGAAATCCTGAAGGGGCTGTCTCGTGGGGTGAGGGTAGATAGGGAGCTTCTTAGCCTGAAAGGGTGGATCGTGAAGGGGGCTTCTTGGGAGTGGCCCTTGGACAGTCAGTGGATGCTCAAGGCCAGGGCCGCAGAGTGGGGAGATGGCCCCTGCCCACTCAGATCTGCTCCTTGTGCTTCACATGGGCCAGCTTCACATTCTCTTGCTCCGTGGAGGGTGGGGGCTGCTCCAGGTGGCAGCCGATCATCAGCTGGTACACGAAGACACCCGCAATGGAGCCCAGGAGTGGGGACACGATGGGCACCCACCACCAATGCCGGCCGGTCCTGGGGGGACAGACACTCATAGTCAGGGACGTGGCGGGCAGGGCAGAGGAGAGGCAGGCTGGGGTGAGCTGGGTGGGGGCTGTACTCACGTGAAGACTTTAGAGCCCCAGCCCGCAAGGGCTGTAAAAAGCCGGGGGCCAAAGTCCCGGGCAGGGTTGACGGCATAGCCGGAGTTGAAGCCCATGGAGGTGCCAATGACCAGGACCACCAGGCCCACAGTGAAGGCCTCCAGGCCTCGGGGGACGGGGTTGTTGTAGGGGTCAACAATGGCCAGCACACACACGATGAGGGAGGCTGTGCCTATGAACTGGGGAGTGGGGAGAACAGGGTGAGCGGCAGCTCCCTCCCTTTCTCTGACCCCTCCTTCCGTCCCCTGTCTTCCCTCTAGCTCTTAAACTCTTGTCAGCGCCCACCCATGCTCTTCTCCTGAAAGCAATGGTGCTAGGATGTCTGCGTGACAAGAACCCGCTGGAGAGCCGCATGTTTTGTAAGTACCTGCCACCATATTCTGATGCGGTTACCCCACAGATTTGAGAAACCCTGCTACAGTCGAGGAGTCCTGTCCCCCAACCAGCCCATGAGCTACCAAGGCAACTTGGTTCCCTCTCTGCGTTCCCCTCACACGTCCCCAGCCCGTACCTGGTCAAAGAAGCCATTGATCGTATCCAAGTGTCCAGAGGGGTAGGTAGCAAAGATGCCAGCTGTGCCATTGGGGCCCGAAACAAAAAGCTGGTTGTCAGCAAAGCCCCAGATTGCATCTGGTGACAGATTAGACCCAGAGTGAGTTGGGGGAGAGGCCTGAGCCCAGCCTTCCCTCTCAGGTGTGCCCTCCCCACCCTCCCACGAGTTATGGGTAAGTAGCAATACTGCTATATTGCAGCAGGCAGAGGGGGTGACGTGGGGTGGGGTGGAGGGCCTGAGACTCTTGTTATCGCCCAACTTGTTTCTTTCCCCTCATGCCCCCCACCTTGGCCCTGTGCATGAATGAGTGAGTCATGAGCCCGGGGCCTAGCCGTCTGTCATCAAAAGGACTGGTGCCAGCAGGTCCTGAACAGAGGGAGGGGGGTAGTGGAGGAGGACAGGGTGGGGAATGCTTACCATAATACAGCCCAAAAACGATTCCAGCACCCAAGAAGGCTCCCAGCGTCTGTGCCAGGGTGTAGATGGGCAGCTTGATCCAGGGCTCACGAGCCAGGAAGCACATGGCAAAGGTCACGGCAGGGTTCAGGTGGGCCCCTGGGCAGAGGGGACGTGGGACCTATTAGCTGCAGCCTGCCACAGTCAGGAGGCTAGGGTACCCTGAGAAGGGGTGCAGAGAGGGGTTTCTTGCACAGGATGGCGGTTGGTCTATGTAACAGGTCAGCTGATAATCTCTGATTCCAAGGTGAGAGTCGAAGGTTCTAAGTGTCAAGTTTCTTCTCCACCCTCCTTTCCCAAGGGGCCAAAGCAGAGGTCACAGCTGTGACCTGCCCTTAGGAATGCCAGGACACCTAGTGGGAATGTTATTGAGGGCCAAGGGCTGGGGGCAGGGTTAAGGCCTTACCAGAGACCTGGCCAGCGATGAGGATGCCCAGAGTGACAGCAAAGCCAAAGGCCAGGTTGATGGTGAGGAAACCACCGTGGGTGCCCCGGCTGAGCACAACCTGGGCCACGGAGCCACAGCCAAACATCTGTCAGGAAGAAGAACAGGCAGGGAGGGTGAGGACCAGCAACTCTCACTCCAGAAGGAAGGGGTGAAGCCAGCAACCTGCCCACCCGCCACCACTGGGAGGACTAGAGGCCCTTCCTGGAACCCAACCCAAACCCCTTCTGCTGCAATTGCACTCTCCAGAAAAAGGACACATGCCTTCCCACCCACACTGTCCCAACTCTAATATGAGAGGGCCCTATGGAAAGGGCTGGAAGCAGGGTCTGCGACTGGGATCCTAGAAGATGACTGAACCATCTTCACTGATTTTCCTTGAATTCCAGCAGGCGTAGGTGTAGGGGAACAGCTTTCACCTTAGCACAAGTTTCTCCGCAGCCCTTCAGGCCTGGACCATAAAGGTGGGAAGCCTCTCACTCATCCCCCAGCTGCCCCAAAGAAAAGCCCATGTAGGCCGGGTGTAGTGGCTCACACTGTAATCCCAGCACTTTGGTAGGCCGAGGTGGGTGGATCACCTGAGGTCAGGAGTTTGAGACCAGCCTGGCCAACATAGCGAAACCCCATTTCTACTAAAAATACAAAAAGTAGCCAGGCGTGGTGGCCGGCGCCTGTAATCCCAGCTACTCGGGAGGCTGAGGCAGGAGAATCACTTGAACACGGGAGGCAGATGTTGCAGTGGGCCAACATTGCGCCACTGCACTCCAGCCTGGGTAACAGAGCAGGACCCCATCTCAAAAAAAAAAAAAAAAAAAGTTAAATTAAAAAAAAGAGTTAAAAAGAAAAGCTCATGTGGTGGTGGTAGTGGTGGCAATGGGCGGCACAAATAAATAGGGAGGAGACCAGAAGTGAGGTTGAATCCACTTCTCCTGAGTCCAGGATATCAGAGCCCCAGCCCTCACCATGTCCCCCTCAGCAACCTCCCCTTCCTTTACCTGTCCCTGTCCCAGCGTCTCCTCTCTCCACCCATGACCTCTCTGCTCTCAGGGGTCCAGATTCCCCACTCAGATTTGGAGGTCCTACAGACAGGGATCTGTGTGGCTCCTCTCACTATCCCCAGCCCGGGACCCAGGGCAGTAGAAATGGGGAGATCGGTTCTAAACTTTCTGCCAAAAATGGGGGAACTAAGAGACTAAGAGCCTGGTGTTCTACAAATATAGAACATACTAGAGCCAGCTGTGGTGGCTCACACCTGTAATCCCAGCACTTTGGAGGCTGAGATGGGAGGATCTTGAATCCAGGAGTTTGAGACCAGCCTGGGCAACATAGTGAGACCTTGTCCCTATTTAAAAAAGAAAAAGAATGTACTATGTCTGTTCCCCTTGTTCAAGCCTGAAAATACTTCTGCAGCAGCTGTAAAGAATTGTTGCCCTGAGCCCCCTGAGTGTCCCTCAAAGCTGCTCCAATGCCTTCCCCTGGTCTCCGCTCCCATCTGCCCATAACGAAAGGTTTTATGCCCACAGAGCAGGCAGTTTCCAGGACCTGTGCTACAGGCCCTGTTTATTCTGATGGGTCAGTGCCTGTTGCACTGGATGGTTAAGCATTTTGATTATCATCCCAGAAAGACCAAGAGATAACAGAGAAGCCAGCAGCAATGACATGGGGCAAAGGTGTGCAGGCAGGTGAGAGCAAAGATCAGAGACTGCAGGTGTATGTGTGAGGAGGGGTGGTGGGAGACAGGTACGTGAGGGTCTGAGGCACCCTGCCCTACTTAGGAGGCCCTGGCCGCAGCTCCTTGCCTGCCAAAGGCTGGGACCTGGCTCCACCCCAGGAGGCCTTGGAGGGAGGAGCTGTCAGAGCCAGTTCCACCACCTTGGGGCTAATCTTCCTCTTCCTCCCCCACCCCCTTCCCTGAGTTCTTGGCCAGCACCACCCCCTGCCCTCACACCAGGTATCTCAGAGAAAGGGGCTTTCCTCACCCCAAAGCCAACCCTGATTCTGCCACTGCAGGCCTAGGCTCCCAACACACAGGTATGCAGGCAGGCACTCACCCACTACAAAGGGACCCCCAGGCCTGCCCCTCCACTTCATGCAGTCCTTGAAGTTCTGCTTCTCACTGATATCCAATACCTCACATCCATCTGAGCCTGCAACCCTTCCCCCACAAATTTAACACTCTTCTTTTGTGGTCTGGGATAAGCCTGATGATCCTGGGGCTCAGTGGGAGGACTAACGGCTCCTTTGTGAGAGAGTGAACTGAGACTTGGGAGGGAATGAGGAGGCCCCTCTAGGAAAATAGAAGACATCATCCTCCCCTGGCCTGGCTGCTCTAAAACAGATAGCTGGACTCAGGACTCCGATAGGAGTGGGGGCTCCAAGGCAGGACAGTGATAAAGGCCACCTCCCATTGCCTTCTTGGCACAGGAGAGAGGGGCTAGGGCTGGCTGATAGGACGACTAATCTTACGGGAGGCTGTGGATAAAATGCCCCCTGTGGCTTCCCCACTTCCTATTCTTGGAAGCCAGAAGTGGATTTCAGCCCTCCTCTGCCCACAGATCCTGATCCTCAACCATTTGGGGATCCCTACTTGCCCTTAGTTAAGCTTCCTAGGCCACAGTGGGCCAGCTGGTCTGTACTACCTAGGGCTGGGGCAGGAACGGAGTAACCCACCCACTGCAATGTAGCAACTGAACCCAGAGGAAAACAGGTGTAACCACATGAGCGGCTGAAAATCAGAGAGTAACTGGGACAGGAAATAGAACCACAACTGGTGGGTCTGCCAGACCTAAGAAGCGCAAACAGAGTCACCCAGAACAAAACCAGGGTGAAACTGGCGTAACCAAGGAGTAACTAGGACTGAGGAGTAACTCAGGCAGGGAAATACTCAGAGAACCCACAGAGTAACCAAGAGACCCGAGAATAACCAGAATGCTTGTCGTCTTCTGCACAGACGCTGACAGCATCTGTCTGGATAACAGGGCCTGGGAGTCGCTCAGCACCAGGGGAGCAACTTTAGACACGCGTCCTCTGTGCCTGGGCCTAGCTTCCTCCCACCCTTCTACCGTCAGAATCTGCCTCCCTTCCCACTTCGCTGTTTGCAGCCCATGTGGCCTGCGCCCTCTGCCCCCGCTCGTGCAAACTGTCCTCACTCACTGCAACTTTTGGACTTTTTGAGGCTTAATTATTCATTAGAGGCCAGACACCCAGGACCCAAATAACCTAATAATGGCTCATTTGCCTCCGCCCCCTCCCCTACATCTGGGGGCTGGGATTCTGGGAAACTGGAGGGCTGTGGGAAGCAGGGGAAGTGGCTGGCGGTCCCAGACTGCAAGCGTGACCGCTGCCCCCAGCCTGTGGGCTGAGTCACTTGTGGGAGGGTAAACGATCGGCACTGTCACTGGGGAGTAACAGCTGTCATTCTGGCAAGAGTCGGAGCTGTCAGAGAGGGGGTTAGAACCGTGGGGAAGAGGACTTTGGAAGTCAGCTTGATCCTCCGCGGTTAAGCATGGGGGGTCAGAGCTGGGGAGGTGGGTCCAGGCTACCTTGGAAAACACAGCCCCTTCGGGGAAGTGAGAGTTTGAGGAGTGCAAGGGCTGGAGAGAGAAGGGCTTCCCCGGCTCCCTCCACTCACCACGAGGATGAGGGTCCCCAGGCACTCGGCCAGCGCCTGTCGGAGCAGCCGGTAGCGGATGTGGAGCATCTCCCCGCAGCGGGACACCAGCTCCTTCTGTCGACCCATGGCGGGGCAGGCGGCGGCGCTGTCGGGCGGGCAGGGGTGGCGGGAGGCGGCGGGCGCAGCGAGCAGCGGCCTCCAGCGCTGGTTGCTCCCTTTATAGGAGCGCGGGAGACACGGGCCCCGCCCGCCCTGCAGCCCCGCCCTGCAGTCCCGGAGCCGCCCCACCTCGGCTGGAGGGAGCTGCGGGCATGGAGTGTGAGGAACTTTGAGGGACGGGTGGCCTTTGGAGGGCGCTTAGGGGAGGGGAAGTCATGGGTGCTGAGAGGCTTAGGCAGATCTGAGAGCCAATGGTGGGATTACAGGCAGAGTTCAGGGCCATGGCTGGAGAGGATGCAGCTGTCATAGAGACCACCTGGGCCCTGTGATCACCCCACTTCCTTGGGGGCAGGAGGAGACCTGTCAGAAAGAAACTGGCCGCATCTCTCCAGGATGACTGGACCCAACAGGTCCTCAGTTCGAGGCAGCAGGAGGAGGCTGCAAGCCCCAAGTGAGAAGAAACACTGTTTCTTCTGTCAGGACAGATAGGCACGGACCCTTCAAGGGGACAGCTTGTGTCAGGGGGGCAGCAGCCCAGACCCAGGTGGGCACACAGACACATGTGCTGAGTTTCAACCAGACTTCATGGGCCCTTCTCCCTGTGCTGTGAGCACGTCGTGTGTCGCATGTCCTGGCCAGCTATGTCCACAGCTGTGTCTACACATGGCAGATGTCCTGTGTGCCTAATTGTACAGCTGGGCATTCCTCGTGGCTGTGCACATGCCTGTTGAACATGGTTGGGTGACCTAGCTTGTCACACGTGTACCTGCGTGCATTGCTCACATGGCTCCAGAGGCTGAGCTGCAGTTGCCCCAACATGCCACATGCCACATGTTTGCCAGCAGGCTGAGTCCCAGCTGTTTTTAACCCTCTCCTCTCCCATCTGACTTACCCCTGGCCAAGAAAGAGTTGTTTGTCTCTTTTTTTTATTTAGACGGAGTCTCTCTCTGTCGCCTAGGTGGAGTGCAATGGCGTGATCTCGGCTCCCTGCAACCTCCACCTCCCAGGTTCAAGTGATTCTCCTGCCTCAGCCTCCCGAGTAGCTGGGATTACAGGCACATGCCACCATGCCTAGCTAATTTTTGTTTTTTTAGTGGAGATGGGGTTTCGCCATGTTGACCAGGCTGATTTCGAACTCCTGACCACAAGTTATCCACCCGCCTCAGCCTCCCAAAGTGCTGGGATTACAGGCGTGAGCCACTGCGCCCGGCAAGTCTGTCTCTTTAAGCAAACTTAATTGTGGGGGAGTCAGCCCTATCTGAGGGGGATCATGGGACAACCTTGCTCTCTCTCTCTCTTTAAAGAGTAGGGTCTTGCTTCATCACCCAGGCTGTGGTGCAATCACAGATCACTGCAGCCTCGAACTCCTGGGCTCAAGTGATCCTCCCACCTCAGCCTCCAGAATGGATGGGACTATAGGGACTCTGTGCCCCCATGACACTCAGCTAATTTTTAAAAATCTGTCGTAAAAATGAGGTCTTGCTATGTTGCCCAGGTTAGTCTCAAACTCCTGGCTTTAAACGATCCTCCCACCTCGGCCTCCCAAAGTGCAACCTTGCCGTCTATGCTGCTTTTAATAACAAGGAAACATCTGGTGGCCTGGGAGCAAACAACATGCCATTATGCCGAGCTTCTATGGCAGCATTGCCAGAGGAGATCAAAGAAATCATTTTCCAGAGGGACTTAATCCAGGTGGGCTAATGACCCTGAGGACTTGTCCCTTGAGGGATGAAGATGAGAAATAAGGGCCCCCAGCTGGGCGAGGTGGCTCACACCTATAATCCTAGCATTTTGGGAGGCCAAGGCGGGCAGATCACCTGAGGTCAGGAGTTCAAGACTGTCTCTACTAAAAATACCAAAAATTAGCCAGGCGTGATGGCGGGTGCCTGTAATCTCAGCTGTCCGGGAGGCTGAGGCAGGAGAATCACTTGAACCCAGGAGGCGGAAGTTCAGTGACCTGAGATCGCGCCATTGCACTCCAGCCTGGGCAATAAGCGCCAAACTCCGTCTCAAAAAAAAAAAAAAATAGAAATAAGGGCTCCCACGGTTCAGTGAGAAGTGAGCAGGGCTAGTGCAGAGGTTCTTCTCCCAGAGGGGCCAAAAGAGAGGGCCGGGCGCGGTGGCTCACGCTTGTAATCCCAGCACTTTGGGAGGCCAAGGCGGGCGGATCGCGAGGTCAGGAGATCGAGACCATGGTGAAACCCCGTCTCTACTAAAAAAAAAAATACAAAAAATTAGCTGGGCGTGGTGGTGGGCGCCTGTAGTCCCAGATACTGGGAGAGGCTGAGGCAGGAGAATGGCGTGAACCCGGGAGGCGGAGCTTGCAGTGAGCCGAGATCGCGCCACTGCACTCCAGCCTGGGTGAGTGCGCGAGACTCCGTCTCAAAAAAAAAAAAAAAAAAAAGAGAGAAGGGTTAGCCCTGTCGTCCTTGATCAGAAATGTGATCAGCACCAAGAAAGCCCCAGGGGCCATTGGGACCTACAGTCAAACTGTGTTAGGTGACAGGACCATTGACATTTCAGGACAGATAGGCATGGACCCTTCAAGTGGACAGGTTGTGTTAGGAGAGGTAGCAGAAGAAGCTAAACAAGCTCTTAAAAACATGGATGATGACTCACTCCAGCCTCTAGCTCATGGGATCAAACAATCCTCCCACCTCAGCCTCTCAAATAGCTGGGACTACAGGCATGCATCACGACGCCCGGCTAATTTTTGTATTTTTTGTAGAGAAGGGGTTTCGCCATGTTGGCCAGGCTGGTCTGGAACTCCTGAGCTCAAGCAATTTGCCCACCTTGGCCTCCTAGAGTGCTGGGATTGTAGGGTTATGAGTATTGCTAAACCCGTCCCTTTGGGCATCAACCACGTCTGCCACACGCCTGTAATCCCAGCTACTCGGGAGGCTGAGACAGGAGGATCACCTGAACCCAGGAGGCAGAGATTGCAGTGAGCCGAGATCACCCCACCCGGGTTCAAGCGATTCTCCTGCTTCAGCTTCCTGAGTAGCTGGGATTACAGGCATGCACCACCATGCCCGGCCAATTTTTTTTTTTTTTTTTTTTTAGTAGAGACGGAGTTTCACCATGTTGGCCAGGCTGGTCTCGAACTCCTGGCCTCAGGTGATCCACCCGCCTCGGCCTCCCAAAGTGCTGGGATTACAGGCATGAGCCACCGTACCCGGCCTAGATAGGCATGTTAAAAAAGAAAAGAAAAGAAAGGAAATAAGGGCTCCCAGTCCCAGAGGTGGTTCATGCCCAAAGAGATGGGTTTAGCATACACATAAAGTAGATTCACATACATGCAGGCACTTGTGCATACACACACACAAACACACAGACACACACACACACCCTGTGGTTTGCAGTCACACACTTGCCTATAGACACTGAGCTCTGCTCCCATGATCAGGGATCCCATTCACATGAGAGCCTCGCCATGGGCTCACACATATATAGAACCCTCACACGAGGACTCTAATGACCCTTGACCCAGAAAGATGCACCCCACCCTCCAGGCCTCTGTAGGCTGGGAGGCCCCATGGTGAATCAGGGAGCCATCACTGAGTACCTGCCCTCTGGCCCCACTGCCAGCCTGTGACTCAAGACAGAACCATAGACTCCTGGTGCCAGGGCCCAGATCACAGGCTATGGGAGTGGTAGAGCACCCCTGCTATGCTGCCCCCTTTTCCTCCCACCCTATAATATGCGTCCAGCCCATCCCTGCCTCAAGTGGAGCTGCAAAGGCAGCACAGGGCAGAAACTGGCAAGGGACTCCTCAACACTGAAAGAAAATGGGGAACCCCAGCCCACAACACCCCATCCTCACCCTGTCCCATCCTGGGCCTGCTGGCATCCAAATCTAGCCTGGGAACCAGAGCAGGGGAAAAAAACAGGGGAAGCTCTTCCACCAGCAGACACTACACACACTTCTATTTTTATTTCTTTTCCTCTTCCCTTATAAAAGCAACCTGGAGGCTGGGCATGGTGGCTCATGCCTATAATCTCAGCTCTTTGGGAGGCTGAGGCAGGAGGATCATGAGGTCAGGAGATCGAGACCATCCTGGCCAACAAGGTGAAACCCCATCTCTACTAAAAACATAAAAAAAAAATTAGCTGGGTATGGTGGCGGGCACCTGTAGTCCCAGCTACTCGGGAGGCTGAGGCAGGAGAATGGCGTGAACCCGGGAGACAGAGCTTGCAGTGAGCCGAGATGGCGCCACTGCACTCTTGCCTGGGCAACAGAGAGAGACTCCATCACAAAAAAAAAAAAAAAAAAAAAAAGGCAACCTGGAGAGCCAGGCACAGTGGCTCATGCCTGTAATCCCAGCACTTTGGGAGGCCGAGCCAGGCAGATCATTTTAGGTTAGGAGTTCAAGACCAGCCTGGCCAACATGGTAAAACCCTGTCTCCACTAAAAATACAAAAATTAGGCCAGGTATGATGGCTTTCTCCTGTAATCCCAGCACTTTGGGAGGCCAAGGCAGATGGATCACCTGAGGTAAGGAGTTCAAGACCAGCCTGGCCAACATGGACAAATCCCATCTGTACTAAAAACACAAAAATTAGCCAGGCGTGGTGGCACGCGCCTGTAGTCCCAGCTACTGAGGCAGGAGAATCAAGGCTGAGGCAGGAGAATCGCTTGAACCCGGGAGGCAGAGCTTGCAGTGAGTCGAGATCACGCCATTGCACTCCAGCCTGGGCAACAAGAGCGAAATTCTATCCCCCCGCCAAAAAAAAATTAGCCGGGCATGGTGGCAGGCACCTGTAATCCCAGCTTTTCTGAAGGTTGAGGCCGGAGAATCGCTTGAGCCCAGGAGGCAGAGGTTGCAGTGAGCAGAGATCGCACCACTGCACTCCAGCCTGGGCGACAGAGACAGACTCCGTCTCAAAAAGCAAACAAACAAAAAAGCAACCTGCACACACATCTGTCTGCATTCAATTCACATGGGTTTTCTCGTGGGCTGCACCAGGAAGTAGCTAGTTACACACACAACTGTGGATTTGTCTGTCTTATATACGTTGAGCAGCATTTATTTACACATATGCAGCTACCTGTATGCACCCATATATGCATGCATGTATGTGTCTATCTATAATCCTGGACTGCAGCTCACCATAGAGCATCTTTGCAACCCCCTCCAGTCAATGCAGCTGCTGCATGCCAAGGCACATGGTTTAGCTAGCAGAACAAGGGCTGGGTCTCAATGCCCTTGTTCCCCACCCCCTCCATCAGGGCCCAACCTTCAGGACCATGACTCCGTGAACTCCCACCAAACTGATTCATGTCCATACCTCATGTGTACAAGCACGTTCATACATACACATACACATACACATTGGAGTGGCTAGAGTCGGAGCTGAGAAGATATGGGTAGATCTTCTTGCTTCTTCTTAGTGGATGTGAGAGGACTCTGGCTGGAGGAAGGGGAAGGATGCAGTACTTTCCATGGGCCCCTTATTCCTGTCAGCCCTCCTTGGGTCACCTGGGACAGAAAGGGGTCAGGATCTGAGGATGCCTGTGCAAAAGCACCGGGCTGGCCTGACTGTGGGGGGCAGAAGCCCACTGCTCCTTTGTGCGACCCCGGGAGCAGCATTCCCATTGTAGTCAATGTGGTTGGCGCCCCCTAGAGCCAAAGGCAGAAGAAAGCATGGCTCCACAGAGAAGAGAGACTGAGCTTGGTGAGGCCCCAGCCCTCTGAGTCACAGCTTGCCCAGGGTCCTCAGGGCTTCCGCTTGTGCTTTGGGAAGGAGAGCCAGGGCTGAGTGCAGGCTGGGAGCCAGCCCTCCTGGGTGCTCTGGGAGGAGGCCAACGAGGAGGTTCCCCCTCCTCCCAGGGCATCTTGAGTAAGGCCTGTGTCTCACCTGGGTGGGGGGAGCTGAGCCAGGGAAGGGGCCTGAACAGCCCCATCCACCCCGTGGGAGGCCATAACTTCTTTAAGGTCAGAGCTGGAGGAGTGGGTTCCCAGGCAAGGGAAGGGCTAAGGATGCAAGTCCCAGCCTGCTGGACCAGAGGGGCTGGCTGGGGCCCTTTCAAGGGGTGGGAGTGCCACACCTTTCATTTCCTGACCCCAAACTCTTTCTGCTTGAATGGGAGCAGCCCAAACCAGCAAAGAAAGAGACCTGGGCCTTCCTTGTTGTTAGTGAGTCAGAGGTGGGGGTGGAGACATAGAAAGCTACTCACTCTAGAGTACCCCCAAACCCCTAATCTCTTCCAGAGCATTGGAGTGGGGTGGGGGAGGGGCAGAGCAAAGCAGACATGCAGACCTATTCTAGTTTAGGAAGCACTTCCTCCCACTTTGCAAAACAGCTCCCAGAAATGAGTGTATTTTCCCCATTTCACAGATGACAAAACAGATTTAGAGAGAAGTCACCTGCTGAGGTCACTCAGCCACTGAGTGCTGATCCGGGATTCAAACCCCATAGGGATGGGGAGGACAGGTAAACAGGGCAGAAAGACTAGGGAGCCACAGTTCTGAGGCACAGGGAGAGCAGGGAGCCCGGGCACAGAACCCCATTGAGTCCCTCCATGCTCAACCCTGCTTTCCAGAGTGTGCCCCCACTCTTAGGCCACTGTTGAAAACTGTTCCTGCGTCTGGGCTTCAAGGCGGGGCTGGCTGTGGACTGGAATCAGGAGCGGAGAGCTGAGATGAATCGCCCTATTATGAGTGTCCCCAGACTCCTCCCCCTGTGCCAGTGCAGCTACTCCCATCTTTAAACGGGTGACCTGGGGGAGAGCCCATGAATACAAACTCCCCAGCCTTGGGCACCTTCAGCCAGATGTCCAGCTGGGCCTTGAGAAAAATCAACCTTTGACCCATATCCTGGGGACTCTGGGTTCACAGCCTGGTGTCCCTGACCTGCTCTCAGCAGCCTTTGAGGGCTTAGGACAGCTGTGGGTCATGTTGAGACAGCAGAGCCATAGGATGGAGGCTTAGACCTAGAGGCTGAGGAAGGGTGCAGTCCTAGATACTAGGCTGATGGGGACAAAACTCTCTTGCACACCCAGAATCTGAGCTCCAGGCTTGGCTTGGCCACTGAACAGTAAGGTCACCTAGATGGCTCTCTTCTCCCACCCCCACAGAGTCTCCCTCAGTGTCTTCATCTGTCGCCTAGAGGTTTCAGTTGAAGGGGGTCCCCACCTCCCGGTGGGGCCTTTGTAAGAATCAAAGAAGATTGTATATGTTTCCGGCTTTGAAAACTGTACTAGGCTGGGCGTGGTGGCTCACGCCTATAATCCCAGCACTTTGAGAGGCCAAGGCGGGCGGATCACGAGGTCAAGAGTTCAAGACCAGCCTGACCAACATAGTGAAACCCCGTCTCTACTAAAAATACAAAAATTAGCTGGGCGTAGTGGCACACGCCTGTAATCCCAGCTACTTGGGAGGCTAATGTGTGCATCTCCTTGTGTACACCTGTCTGGGCCAGGCTGTGGGTCTGGGTCACATGTTTATAAAAACCAGGGATAGGAGATGAGCATCTGTTGCGAGGTCTAGAGATAAACTGCTAGACATTTGGGCCTGCCCCATGCCAGCCTCAGGGGGAAAGGAGTTAGTGATATGGAGTTGACACAGACCAGTCATCACTGTGACAGGCCTATGGGGTCTGGAGGGCTCTGGTTCACACTTCAGGATGCCTGGAGCCCCTAGGTTTTCTGATTTCCCATCTCCATCCTCACTGGCAAGAAAGCTTCTGGAACCAGGAGAGGGTTGCTTAAGAGGATGAGGGGTCAGGACCAGAGATGGAAGAGGAAAAGAAAGCTCACAGGTGGCTGGGTGCAGTGGCTCACGCCTGTAATCCCAGCACTTTGGGAGGCTGAGGCGGGCAGATCATGAGGTCAAGAGATTGAGATGATCCTGGCCAACATGGTGAAACCCCTTCTCTACTAAAAACAACAACAAAAAAAATAGCTGGGCATGGTGGTGCATGCCTGTAGTCTCAGCTACTCAGGAGGCTGAGGCTGAGGCAGGAAAATCGCTTGAACCTGGGAGGCAGAGGTTGCAGTGAGCCGAGATTGCACCACTGCACTCCACCCAGACAACAGAGCAAGACTCCTTCTCGAAAAAAAAAGAAAGAAAAGGAAAAGAAAAAAGAAATTTCGGCTGGGCGCGGTGGCTCATGCCTGTAATTCCAGCACTTTGGGAGGCCGAGATGGGTGGATCACCTGAGGTTGGGAGTTCAAGACCAGCCTGACCAACATGGAGAAACCCCATCTCTACTAAAAATACAAAATTAGCCGGGTGTGGTAGTGCACACCTGTGTTCCCAGCTACACAGGAGGCTGAGGCCGGAGAGTTGCTTGAACCCGGGAGGTGGAAGTTGCGGTGAGCTGAGATTGCGCCGTTGCACTCCAGCCTGGGCAACAAGAGTGAAACTCCATCTCAGAAAAAAAAAAAAAAAAAAGAAAGAAAGAAAAAGAAGAGAAAAGAAACAAAGCTCACAGGCTTCCTAGGTGGCCTAAACTGGGGCCCAGCATTAGCTTGGCCCCTGCAGCCAGGAAGGGCACACGGAGCATCCTTTGGGCTGGGACAATCAGAGGGCTTACTAGAGGAAGAATCATTTGGCTGGGGATTTTATGGAGGGTTTTCCAGGTGAGAGACTGCAAGGCCAGACTCTAGCAGGGCTGACTGCCTGCCTAGGCAGGATGAGATCAGCAGCAAGGAGGCGAGGAAGGGACCCAGGTAGTGTGGGAAGGGCCTTGGGTTCCATACTGATGGCCAGGAGCTTACCCAGGGCCAAGATGTATTTGAACTTAGATATTCATTAAGCCCTGAGGTTCTAAGGAAGCCATTATAGGGACTGCTGCAGCTGGAGGTGGAGAGAAGGAAGCGGATAAGGCAGAGCCTTGGCCCCACCTCCTGCTTCAACCGAAGCATCTTAACCATTTTACATGACGGCTTTTTTTTTTTTTTTTTCTTTTTTGAGACTGAGTTTCGCTCTTGTTGCCCAGGCTGGAGTACAATGGCGCGATCTCAGTTCACTGCAACCTCCACCTCCCAGGTTTTCAAGTGATTCTCCTTTTCAAGTCGATTCTCCTGCCTCAGCCTCCCAAGTAGCTGGGATTACAGGCATGCGCCACCACACCTGGCCAATTTTGTATTTTTAGTAGAGATGGGGTTTCACCATGTTGGTCAGGCTGGTCTCAAACTCCTGACCTCAGGTGATCCACCTGCCGCAGCCTCCCCAAGTGCTGGGATTACAGGTGTGAGCCACCATGCCCAGCCTTACATCAGGGTTCTGAACGAGATTACAACTGACAAATGTGACACCACTAAGAACAGTGGCTAATGGTGGCCCTGAAGGTTTTAAGCAGGGAAGTGACATGGTTTCTATCTACCATTTAGAAGAACCCCTCCAGCTGCTGAGTGGAAGACGGGTTGGAAGGGAGAGACAGAGGCTGGAGGCCTGGGAGGAGGCCATGGAGGAGGAAGCCAGGCCAGATGGCCGGCAATGGCTGTGGGGAGGGAGAAGGGTTTAGGAGGCAGAGTGAGGAGGGCAAGCTGGCAAGCAGCTGAAGAAGTTGAAGGGGGCAGAACTGGGTGGACAGGAACCTCAGGTGGGGACCGAGAGGCCAGTAAGACAATGGTTCTCCAAAAGGCCTGTGGTCTAAGGGCAGGGGGTGCGGGTGAGGGGTGGGGAGGAGGTGGCAGGAGGCTATGCATTTGGCAATGCATTAGGTGATGGTTGTGCGTGAGCCCCAGTACACTCTACCCTCTGGCCAGCCCTGTCTGGTGGCTAATTATAGGGGAGCCACTAGCAACCCACCCCAGGCGAGAGGAGTCAGGGGAAGAATCCAAGGGAGGGAACAGGCTGCAGCAGGAGATTCCAAAGTCAGACTTCAAGAATGACTTCCTGGTCTCGAGACTGGGGGTCAGTGAGAACTAGGCTCCAGAGAGACCCCATAGGTTGGGAGATGAGGGTGGGGGCATTGTGGAGGTTGTGGAGGGAGACTGGGGAAACGGCAGGAAGCCATAATTATCTTTTTCTATTTTTTTTTTTCTTTTTTGAGATGGAGTCTTGCTCTGTCACCCAGGCTGGAGTACAGTGACGCAATCTCAGCTCACTGCAACCTCCGCCTCCCAGGTTCAAGCAATTCTCCTGCCTCAGCCTCCTGAGTAGCTGGGATTACAGGCACATGCCACCACACCCAGCTACTTTTTGTCTTTTTAGTAGAGACGGGGTTTCACCATATTGGCCAGGCTGGTCTCGAACTCCTGACCTCATGATCCACCCGCCTCGGCCTCCCAAAGTGCTGGGATTACAGGCGTGAGCCACCATGCCCGGCCATAACTATCTTTTTCATCTAAACTGTTGGTCGTCAAGTGGAACTGGGGCTCAGTCTGAGTGCTTCCTTGTCCCTTCAGACGAGGCCCAACCTTAGCCTCTTCAGTGCTTAGGAGACCCAAGCCCTGACCTGTGGAAGTTTCCAATCTGGGAGAATAGAGGAGAGCTGGGTCCTGCTTTTGAGCTCCCAGGCCAGGGAACAGAGGAGATTTAGGCTTGAGCTGAGGTTGACCAGAATGCTCATACTCCCTCTCTCCCTGCACAACCCCACTCTCCATATCCTTCACCCTGCTCCTCTGGGCTGCTGATAAAAGCTGCATTCAAAAGCCTTGGGCAGGCTGGGCGCAGTGGCTCACGCCTGTAATCCCAGCACTTTGGGAAGCTGAGGTGGGTGGATCACCTGAGGTCAGGAGTTCAAGACTGGCCTAGGCAACATGGTGAAACCGCCCCCCTCCGTCTCTACAAAACTACAAAAATTAGCCAGGCATGATGGTGAGTGTCTGTAATCCCAGCTACTTGGGAGACTGAGGCAGGGGAATCGCTTGAACGTGGGAGGCGGAGGTTGCAGTGAGCGGAGATCAGGCCACTGCACTCCAGCCTGGGCGTCTCAAAAAAAAAAAAAAAAAAAAAAAAAAAAGCCTTGGGAAGAAGGAGGGGGTTAGGCTGGCAAGTGGCCCAGAACAGGTGAGGCTCCTGGCCTTTGCCTACTCCCCTGCCCCACTAGAGAGGTCTGCAGCTCGGGCCTTTCTAGTCCTTTCTTCCTCCACACTCCACTCCTTGGCCCCAGGAAAGCCAGGTTCAAGCAGGTGGCTTGCCTGGAGCCAGGACACCTAGATTCGCAGTAGCTGTACCCCCCAAGTTCCTGTGTGATCCTAGACAAGTTCCTACACATCTTGGCCTGATATAAACCAGAAAATTATCCTCTCCACTCATTTCTGAAGTAGAAGAGGAAGTCTCCCTCTGGTTTGAAACACCGTTCTTCTTGGTCCTCCTTGGTTCCCTGGGGCAGTGTGAGATGCCTCCTTCTTCTCCCTCTCAGGGGTAGATGAGCAGATTGGCCTTTCCTGTGAAGGGTACGGGTGACTCACGTGCCCTAGGCTTCCCCTCGCCCTTATCACTCACCTGGATTAATCTGTGACTCATAAAGCAAGTACCGGATGTTGGAGGGGGTTACATATAAACTTGGGAGAGGGGGGCTGGCTAGCCTAAATCTGACTTAATAGGTCAGGGACTGAGCAGCCCTGAGGATTTCATTGATATAACATGCTATATGGACCCCTTAGGCTTGGGGGGCTTGCTTTTTTCCCCCAAAGTATGGAGCTGGGTAGAGGAAAATAGGGTCTTCAGCTAACAGGATTCTGGGGTAGAGGAGGTTGTCAGATACCATAGCCAGAAAGGAGGACCCTTGTTGAGTTCACTAAATGAGGCTTAGGTCAGTCAGAACACGGGGAAACTCTGTATCCTAGCACTGTGGGAGGCCAAGATGGGAGGATCATTTGAGCCCAGGAGTTTGAGACCAGCCTGGGCAACATAGTGAAACCCCCAATCTCTTAAAAAAAAAAAAAAAAAAAAAAAAACTGGGAAAAGTGAAACCCCAAGAAGAAAGCTTTATTTAAAGCCAGGGGAAGAAATCCAGCGTCCCTGCCTCCGACTTGAGAGCTTTTTCTAACCTGCCCTCTAAAAAACAGGGCAGAGTTCCCCTTTTGCAGCAAACCAGAGCTGGAGGTGAATACAGACACACACAGACTAGTGCATACAGACGCGTGCACGTGCACCACACACAGAACAGACAAATCATGCCATACTTAAAATCCACTCTGTCTCTGTCCACTTGTGAAGTTAAAGGCAGAGAACCACCAAGGCAAGCACATCCATGACGATGCTTAACCATTACCCTGTGTACACTTGCTCACACATAAGGCTTCCTGCTAGGCTTTTCTCCTTCCCTTCCCCTGGGGTTCCAGCTCCTGACTGCCCATCTCCACCCTCCCCTGCCCTGGCCCCTCAGCTAAAGCCTGAGCACCTCCCTACTCTGGAGCTGGGGCCTCTGTGGCTAGACAAGAGTCATGCTGGGCTGGGGCAAAGGAGCCTAGGGCAGTCATCTTGAACACTAGCTTGTTCAACTGTTTTCCAGAGAAAACCTGAGGAAAGCAGGTTGGAGCTGCAACTGTGAGGGATTGAAATTAGGGACGGGCACGGTGGTTCACGCCTGTAATTCCAACACTTTGGGAGGCTGAGGTGGGTGGATCACCTGAGGTCAGGAGTTCGGGACCAGCCTGGCCAACATGGCGAAACCCCATCTCTACTAAAAATACAAAAAATCAGCAGGACGTGGTGGCAGGCACCTATAATCACAGCTACTCGGGAGGCTGAGGCAGGAGAATCGCTTGAACCTGGGAGGCGGAGGTTGCAGTGAGCCAAGACCATGCCATTGCACTCCAGCCTGGGCAACAGTGAAACTCAGTCTCAAAAAAAAAAGAAAGAAAGAAATTGGACCCAGGACTTCCTGCCCACCCACCTCCCCAGTGGAACTGGAGCAGGGAGAACAGGAAGGCATGGTGCAGCACCTTAGGGTTCTAAATTCTCAGCTCTCTTTCCTTGCCACACTGGGCAATGGTCAACTGACAAAGCCATTACCATGCCTATTCTATGGGTTGGAAGACTGAGCCCAGCAAAGGTAAGTGATTTGCACAGGGCCACATGAGGTGGCAGGGCCAGGGCTCATTTCCCATTGGGACTGGTAACTGCACCTCTTGGAGCCACCTGCTATAGTCCTGCCTGGGGGCAGATTCCACCCCCTCCCCCATGGGGATAATCGAGAGCTGGGTTTGTGAAGGGCCTGAAGCTACAGGTAACTGACCTGGGGATGAAACAGGTGATCTGCCACACCCGCAAAGTTAAAGGCAGAGACCCCCCAAGGCAGGCACATCCAGGAGGATGCTTAACCATTATCCTGTGTACACTTGCTCACACATAAGGCTTCCTGCTAGGCTTCCAGCAACCCCTGGCCCTCCCAGGAGCCCATGGAGGGACTGTGGAGAAATAGTCCAAGGGACCAAGGGAGGCAAGAGGAAGAGCCAAGCGTCACCATGGACCACAGGGCTCCACAAGGGATGGGATTACATTTCACTCCCTGAAAATAAAGCCTGGCACATTGATGCTTGAAGCTCAAGAATGAATAGCAGCGGGAGAGATGTGGACTCCAGCTCACACAGCGAGCCAATTTATTCCCTCCCTATTCTAATTTCAACCTTGGGCTGAGCTGCTCCATGGCAGTGACAGTAGAAGCAAGCAGTGATTCACAAAGACCAACAGTTGAGACAGAATTGGAGGCCAGAGTTCTCACATGCAGCTTCTCATCTTGAGGATGGAGCTTGCTAGCCAGGCATCAAAGTTCCTCACACAACAGGCCCCTGCGCTGAGCCGTTCTCTCACTCAGAAAATGAAGGTAAATAAAAGTACCTACTCCATAAGGCTCGTATGACTGTACGACAAGTTTCCACACATAAGATCCGGACACCACCACCTAACCCCGCCTGGCACCTATTAGGCACTCAATAAACGTCAACTCTATAATCTCTTAGGCTTTCTCTTTCACCGTCACCACCCACTTGTTGCAGAGTTCACAAATGGATTCCCTTTACTCTATAATCTTCCAGTGGGCTTCTCTGCCCTCCATCTGCCTGTGCTGGATGGCCCACTGTAATAGGTGCTAGGAAGGACATGAAGAAGTCTATGTTCAAACGTGTTCCTTGCCCTCAAGGAGTTTACATACAGGAAACCAGGTTAAAATTATGTGAAAGGGGCAGACAGGCCAGGAATACGGGGGAAATTAAGCAATTTAACTTTTTATTTAAAAGAGATGGGGTCTTGCTGTTGCCCAGATTGGTCTAGAACTCCTGAGCTCAAGTGATTCTCCTGACTCCCTAAGTGTTGGGATTACAAGCATGAGCCACCACGCCCAGCTGCAATTTAATTTTAAATCAGAGTTCAAAACAATAGAATTTATGCCACTGTGTGTGCCTGCCAAGAAAACTGAACAGACAGTAACTGCTCTAATAGTTCAGAGGAGGGAAAGATCACCTCAGGCTGGGGGCGAGGGATGGGCTTAAGGAGGGGCACTATTTGAGCTGAGTCTGGAAAAATAGCCAGAATTACAGGAAGCGGAGAGGCTGCCAGAAAGGGGGTGTAGACCAGACTGAAAGGAGGCAGCATTCTCCTCCTTGGGCCCTGGGAGCTCCTGGGGAGCAAGACTTGAGTCTCCCCCATCTCTGCAACCCCACTGCAGGTACATAGTAGTGGCAGTTTGTGACATGAATGGGCAAACAGCCAGGGCAGATACAGCTAACGGGTAGCCCCCAGTGCTTTTTGCACCTCTCCAAGATTGGGTGACTACCAGTCCCCTGACTCCTTCACCTACCCAATCCTTTCCTGTCCTCGGTTCTTTTCCACTGTCTCCACCCTGGGAAGTGGCATCAACACAGGAAGGCATTGTGCTCCTTCAATGTGGTCTATTCATACACATATAGCCCCTTTCCACTGCTCAGTGTCGGTGATGTGACTCTTAGAAGGGCCACATTTTCTCTGGGTTCCATCTAAAGGCCTGACGCTGCAGTGAAGGGCATGCTAAGTCTAGGCACAGGTCCTGGCAGTAGGAAGGAGACAGAGCCTCTCCCAGGCACACATCCCCTTCTCTGTTTCTGGAAGAAGACTAAGAAAGGAGTGGGAAATCGCGGGGAGGTCCAGGCCCAGGGCTAATAGGTGGATGGATCTCCTGGGTTCAGTTCCTTCTCTGAGCCGGCTCCCACTCCTCTTCTGGGATGGTCAGGCCCAGGAGACTACACGGGCCACCATGCCCCTGCCCCAATGCTGGAGCATCAGAGAGAAAGTTGGGGCTGGGTTTTGTTGGAGATGATTCAGCGTGTTCAGCCAGCAGGCCCTCCATGGAGGATTCATGTCCAAGGAGGGTGGAGGTCATCCTACTGACATCTTGCTCGAGAGGTCCAATGTCCTGCTGTCCATCTACAGCTTGCTCCAGGGCTGGGATCACACAGTCCACCTCTCACTTCGGGCCTCCACAGTCTGCACCAGGCCTTCACCCAGCACAGCAAAGTCCTCCAGGATTGCTTCTACATTGGGCACCATTACCAGCTCCCCACCTCGAGACATCACCATGCACCCCTTTGTGCTGGAGGCCTGGGGAAATCAGAGAAGAGATGTGGGTTGAGTGTCACAACGGCACACCCAGAGACACCAAGCTGGGTACAGAGTGGGGGTGGTGGGGATAGAAGCACAAGCCCATATACTCCGCACCTGACACGGGTTTGCCCATAGGACAGACTACACACAGACATGCATGCCCACACGGAACCACATGCACACACTCAGGAACACAGCTGTCACCAGCCAGCACACCTTGAAGGGCTGGGGCTGGAAGCTGGTGGGCTTCCAGAGGACACCAATCACCTCTCCACCATGCTGGTCATAGAAGAAAAGGGCCAGATCCCCAAAGGCCTCCTAGAAAGGGACAGAACAGAGAAGATTATAGGCAGGCATTTAAGGGCTCCTCCACAGCCTCGGCTTCACCTGGAAGTCCCCTCCCCAGGGTCATTCAGCTGTTTAGGACCAACCCTGAGCTGCGTCAGATAGAGCTGAGGAGGATCATAGCCCAGCACGGGCATCAGGGACGAGGGCCCTGGCTGGCTGAGCAGGCCCCGGCAGAAGGAGGCAGCTGGCGAGTCCACAGCCTGGCGGTGCCGCGGGATATGGCGAGGAGACAGGCGAATCAGCACATCGTAAATGTCCAAGGGTGGCCGGAACACTGTCTAAGGAAGGGGAGAAGGAGGGGACCCCCTTGACTGAGGAACTGGACCACAAACCTCTCCACATGTCCACCTTGGTTTCCTCCTTCCCTTTCATCTGACCACCCACTATGGGCCCACCTGCCCATTTGAAGACTGAAACACTGAGACCCACAGAGGAAGCAGCTGTTGCACAGCCTGGCAGGAGGAGCACAGGCTAGAAACAGGAGACCCAGATGGAACCCAGGTTTCCCAGGCTCTGCCACCCCAGGCACCACAGCAGCTTCAACACCTCCTCCATTCAGTCTCACCTAACAAGGGGACCTGGTCTCCTGTGAGATCCCTGAACGCTGAACTTCCAAAGACAGAATCCCCAGAGGCCCTGGAGTCACTGCTGGTCAGAAGCTTACCCTGATGTCCCCAGGTCCCTGGGGATCCATGAGCTGCTTCTCTAACATGGGCAGGGCTTTAGCTGCCAGGACCACAAGCTGCTGCAGGATCTGCGGGGTACAGACACATCAGACTGGAACTGACAGTGGGTCTCTCCCAGGTCAGGCTGGGCCTGCTTTTTCCTTGGGAAGAAAACCACACATTACGGGGCAGGTATGGGGTTGAACCTGGGCTGAGGGTCCATCCTGTGTCCACACAGAGTTTTTGCGGTCTTGGGGGGTAACAATGACCATGACGGGGAGCTGTGCCCGAGCTGCCAGGAAGCCACTGCGGATCTCCACCTGCTCCTCCACTGGAGACAAGAGTCCTGGGTCAGCCTGCCCCTCCCTGTAAGACACCCTCTACTCCCCCAGGCCCTCCTACGGTGCCCCCAACAGCTGCTCATCACAGGCATTTTTCAACGCTCCCCCCCACCAAGTGGCAAAGGGGACGAAAGGGACATCGCATTTGCCTCAACTGGGTGGGGCATGAATCTCCCAACCTCAGCCCAGAGGCAGAATTTTCCACTGCTTGGCACCCCCAGTCTGGTTTCCGGGCCTGCACAAGCTGAGTCTTGCCCCTGGCCCCCTCCCACCATGGGCTTCCACACACCTGGGGAATTAGGAATCTGACACCCTGCTCTCTGCAGAGACCGAGCGCCTCATGTTACAACGAGAAATCACCATTCCCACCCCCCACCAAGAGGTCTGAGTATCTATTGCTACACTTCCTAGCTCCGTGCCCTAATACTTCTTACCTGGTATTCAGGATCCCCCTTCTATTCTCCTCTTCCTTCCACAGCCCCCCGCCAGGTAGCTTGCTTACCACCCTATCATTCTGTCTCTGACAATTAAGAGCAAACCATGTCATAATGGTCAGGCTGTTCACCTGGACCTCTTCTTCATGTCAGGCTTAGACATCTGGGGCTGGGGAGGCACAGAGAAAACCTAACACTGCCAGGGAAACCCTTGCCTACAATCCATAAAGGGCTGTTCTTCCAGCAGTCTGACCCGTTCTACCACTTACCAGTGAGCTCATTATTGAGGTTGACAATGAGGGGGTTGTTCTTCCAATCAAAAGTTGATACCAAGAAAAGGAATCGAAGGAAGCCAACCTGGGGGGAACTAAAGGGCTGGAGTAAGCAAAGAATCCAGGGCCCAGCCACATATCCCCAGGCTTCCCTCAGGCTATGGAGCTCAGACCCCCTGGTGTGGACTGGCAGGGCAGGGCATCTTAGAACCCCTTCTACCACTTGCTCAACCACCCATTCCCATGTAGACTTAGGGTGCAGCACGAAGGATGATAGCTGGCCGCAAGGGAACTTCTCAGCTAGGGAAAAAGTGGTGGGAATCACCTCGGAGGGGTGAAGGGCTCAGGGTGCAGGAAAAGGGCAGCGGCCACCAGATCCAGGCTCTCATCAGTGAAACCCTCACCAAGAAGCTGGGCACGCACCCACCGCTTGGCCAGCCGTGCCACACCAGAGAAGGCTGGGTGCTGCTGCTGCAGTCTGGGGAGAGAAGGGGAGTGTCAGTGAGACTCAGGGCCCCACCACCACTGTTCATCCAGCCCCTACCCAAGGCCAGCCTCAGTGATAATAGGTTACATATATAATCTCATATTCTCTTCACGAATGCACCAAGAAGTTGGCCCTAGTGTTATTTCCATTTTACAGATGAGAAATATAGGGACCAAGGAGGAAAATCTGACCATAGGGTCACAGTCAGTAAGTGGCAGAGCCAGGATTCCAGAACTTGCCTGACTCCAGAACTCATACCCCTAACTATGATACCATCTGGCCCCCAGAGAGACAGGTGGCTAGGCGAGGAGAATGGAGGCAGGAGGGGTCCTACAGACAGGGAGAAGCTGTGTCAGTGGCCTTACCCGTGCAGGGCACTGGTGAGCAGCGGCAACTGCTTTGTGTCTCTCTCAAGGCAGAGGGAGGCAGGTGTGTCCCTCAGCGAGATCATCCCCTCTGGGCTCTGCACCTCCTTCAGGATCTGGGGCTCCCGCTGATAGGCCACGCGAATCCGAAACACAAATCCATCCTGTTGGAAGAAGGTACGGAAAGAGAAGGATGTGCCAGCCCAGGACCCCAGGAGTACTCTGTGGCCTACAGCCCTATTCCCCAGCGAGGTACCCACAGGGGTGTCTTCTTCCACGCCCTGACATCCCTGGTGCCCCCCCTCCCTGGGGACATATCTGCCTGCACCAGCCTAACCTTAAGGACATCCGTGTGCATGGCAGTGGCACGGCACTGCAGACCATGCTGTTGTGTCAACAGCTCTGCCAGGCGCAGCTGGAAGGCAGCTCGGACCCGCTGCACGGCCTCAGCGTCCTGTGGCCACTGGCCACTGCCCTCCAGGTGACAAACCACTGAGGAAGAAGAAGAGTCAGAGGTCTCATACTGTGGCCTGGAGCTGGAACTATCCCTCCCACTCCCTCCCAAGGGCCCTCTTACCGGTCATGGGCTCCACGTAGGCCGGACAGGGCTTATCGAGCCGGGGCAGCAGTGAGGACCGCTCCCGCAGAGGCTCATAGAAGGAGGAGGCTGGATGGACTGGAGTTGGTGGGAACACCTGTGGAAGAAGAGGGGCTGAGGAAGGGGCCTGGGACTGGGAGGGAGTGCCCAGAGTCAGGAGTTGGAAGCAGGGAATACTGGGTGACTGGAGCAGAGGTGGGGCCGCTAAGCAGAAAGGTCACCTGCGCCGTTGCACCTCACCTCTGTGTAGCGCAGCACTGGGTGAGCTCCCTGAACAGCAGACACGGTCAGTGGGAGACCCTCCAGCCCCCACAGTAGGCGACTGAGGTCGTCGTAGCAACGTACCGCCACTGCCAGGGCCTCCTCGCCTGTGCTGGAGGTCTGAGAGGGAGAAGACGGTCAGGAGGCTGGACCCTACAGAAGGCCAGCTTCACCTGGATTTTGCCCCAGCTCAGGCTGCAGCAGAGCCAGCACCACCGCCTGCTGGACATGCCAGGAAGTGCAAGCTGGCTGAGGCGGAGAGGACTCTCTCCCCACAGATTGATTACTCTACTCTACAATCACTAGCCTTGACCCCAAGACACTTACCTCTTTCAGGCCTTGGATAAGTGCATCCAGGGGGCCCCCCACATAGTGGACACAGGTTTCTGGGATGTCAGCATGGCTGAAAAAGAGGCAGAGACACAGTGAGAAAATTTGGGGCTATGTTCTCGCTCAACTGCCTGGGCCAGACCCCTGTAAAGACTCCCCAGCCCACACTGCCTCCTGGAATCCAGATGCCAACACTCACAGTGCCAAGAGGTGGGTGACCACCTGGTGGGGAATAAGGCGCTTCTGGGACATAGAAGCTGCCTCCCAGACCACAGCTTCCCGAATGGCTCCGTCCTGGAAACGCCGAAGCTCCGAGCGGGATCCCCAGAACTGGCGGAATTTAGCAGCCTGAGGAGGCAAGGGTGGTAGTAGAGCTGGGGAAGGAAGGGCTCTGTGGACCCTCCCCGACAAGCTTCAGTCCAGGTGCCACGAGGATGAGCCGCCCCATTCCTTCCAGTGTGCATGCTGGGTTCCCTCACCTCAGGCTGGTCTGCCTCTGGACCCAGCTCAAGGACGCTGGTCAGTCCCTCAGGCCGGAGAAGGAGTCCCAGGGTCAGGGTCCCAGAGTCTTTGTGCTTTGGTGGATCTTGGCTGATGTCCCACTGCAGGATTTCAAAAGGCTGAGCTCAGTCCTCCAATCCTCCAGCCTGGCCTAGAAACCTACTTTCTAGCTAGCTAGAAACGCCTAGCTGGAGGAATGGTGTGTCCTTTGTGTCTCTTGGGACCCTGGATCCAGCCCAACTCAGACCCAAACTCCCCAAACACCTCACCTCTGGGACTGGGGGTCGAGAGTGAGCCAGCAGGTTTAGTCGAGTCCCCAGGCCCTGCTCCAGGATGGTGGTCAGGGGGCCCAAAGCAGCGGAGACATAGTCCCCACCATTGTCCTGCAGCTCTGGCCAGAGCTTCAGCCGGTGGCACGCTGCCTGCAGGCGACTCAGTGGACGGAGACTGGAGGGGTACAGAGGGCCAAAGAGGGGTAATCAGGTTGCTGGCCCCTAGTACCACCTCCTCCCTGAATGATCTGAGCACCTGTCTGAAGACCTTTGCCCCACAACTGTAGCCCCAAAGAGACAGGACCCGCCAACATACCCTGTCACCCCTAAACTCACTGCAGGACATGGTCGAAAGCCCGGATCATGGGTTTGGGAGTCATCAGCAGCAGCTGGAACCCGTCGTCAGCCCTGCTGTCCAGCAACGTCATAGATAGCCGTGCTTCATGCTGCACCTAGAGCCACAGAAAGGACCATCCCTGTGCCCTTCATTGATCCAAGGGCTTAGACCAGGAGACATGCCCTAAACTTAGCTCTTTGAAGAGGAGTTTCTGGGGTTCTGGTACTTGCAAAAGGGACAGAGTCTGGGCTGAGACGTCAGGGGAACACAGATTGGGGGCCCATTGGTACCTGGTGGTAAGTAGAGGCAGTGACATCAGCACAGAGGTTGAGACGGCCTGAGGAGTCCAGGAAGACAATGGAGAAGGCCTGCTGGAAGTCAGCCAGGGCCGGCTTGGGGGGTGTAGAGAGAAGCAGCAGGTCAGGATTGGCAGCTTACTTGCAGGCCTCCTGGCATAGACCTGGCCCTTCCCCAACTCACCAAAGAGGGATCTGAGCTGAGACATAAACTGATCCCGTTGACCGTCAGGTCTGTAGTGGCTGAAGTGAACCACGAGTGTATTAGAAGGTATCCTCTTCTGGGGACCCAGCCCTAATGACACCCTCCCTCAGCCGATTCAGTTTGCTCATCTGTCTGATGGCAAAACACCAAAAAACCCCTACTGGGATGAGAGGATTCCCAGGAGGAGTGGAGCCCCTGGCCTTTCCCCACCTAGTTGCCTCACCCAGAAACTGCAAGACGCTTCTCAGGACCTGGTAGCCACTCATGGTGGTATGGATCTTGCGTGTAGACACAAGGAAGACAACCAGCATGGAGACAATGAACCCAGTAAACCCACCCTGGCCCTGAAAGAGACAGGGAGAGGCCTGAGGTCAGAGCCTGCCCATCACACAGGCGCTCAGGTAGGGAGGCTGGGCCACCCCCAACTCACCTTGTCCAGCTCCCGCTGCCGCAGCCAGACCTTCAGAAGTGCCACGCCATCCTTCAGACCCTGGGCTGAACCCAGAATGGTTGACAGGAGCTGCAAATGGGACTCAAGAACTGTATCTTGCAGGATCCATGTGTTATAGTGGGGGGTAGGAGGCTCTGGGCTACCTGTGGGATGAAAAGGGAAGCCATGAGAGGAAAAGTCCCCACACCTCTTCCCTCCATCTCCACCTCAACACCAGGACCTGCTCACCATCCCCTGCAGGACTCTGCCCTCGGTACCAGGCAGAGCGCACATTGTTCTTGGTTGGCAGCAAGCGGCACGGGCGGAAGAAGTCAGGTGGAGGGCAAGGATGCAGACGTACAGTGACCAGGCGCTCATCCTTTCCTGGCAGAGACAGCAGGTGCCGAGACTCTGCAGGAGCCCTTGGAGCCAGAGGGCTCCCCATCCTGTCCCCCTATACTTGAGGCCTCTGTGCTTCTGTGCCTCCTCTTCCAGATTTACCACCCCATGCTATGCCCTCAGCCCAATGTGTGCCTCTCACCACGTGGCCGCAGCAACAGTGAGGGTTTCAGGTGGCAGCCATTTGTGTAGGAGAAGCAAACACTGCCAAAGAGGGGGTCCTGGGCCAGGTGGTGAGCCAAGTGCGCCAGGTAGAGGGCACGCTTGCGGAAGTAGCGCTGGTTCAGCCCGTCCTTGTCCTGTAGGATTTCCTGGAGGGGCCAGGGGAGAAGAGAAGGCCAGGCACATAAGTGGGCCAAGGTGAAGCCAAGGTGAGAGAGCCAGGGCTCCTCTGCTGACAGAAGTGCCTGAGCCACGGTTAGCAACACTATGCCCACTTCTCATATCAGGCGGGCAAAGCTCCAAAAGGATAGCAACTGGCCAGAGCGATCTAAGCTGCCTTCAGGATGCTTGCAATGGTCTGCTCTTCTGATTTAGAATTCTGACTTCAATCCCCTGGCAAGCGGCAGATAAGAAAGAGGGATCCAGGATTTGTAGGTAGTCAGGTCGTGGGCGTCTATCCCCTAAACCCTGGACCTTACCCTGGGCATGGTCAGTGCCACATCCACATTGATGTCTGGCCGGATGCAGGTGCCCAGAAGGTAGCTGCCCACAACAGTAACCTGGGCTGGGGGCAGGAAGCGGAAACAGCCCTTCACTGCATAGGGCACTTGGTGGAGGGGCACTCGAACCCCAGCTGGGAGCCATGCCTGGTCAGTGAGCTGTGGGAGCAGAGACAGGGACACATACTCATTCAACTGCCTTCCTCACATGTACCCTTTATGTCTAGAAGACATTTTAACACATCGATATGTTTGAAACCAAACTCCCAATCTTCCCATAACTATGTCTTCCTTGCTAAGACAACTCCATATGAGTTGCTCAAGCCAAAACCACTTAAATCACCTTAACTTAGCTCTGTTAAGAATATCCATTTTACGAGCCAGGCGCAGTGGCTCACGCCTGTAATCCCAGCACTTTGGTAGGCCGAGGTGGGCTGATTACGAGGTCAGGAGATCAAGACCATCCTGGCTAACACGGCGAAACCCCGTCTCTACTAAAAATACAAAAAAAAATTAGCCGGGCGTGGTGGCGGGCGCCTATAGTCCCAGCTGCTGGGGAGGCTGAGGCAGGAGAATGGCGTGAACCCGGGAGGTGGAGCGTGCAGTGAGCTGATATTGCGCCACTGCACTACAGCCTCGGTGACAGAGCAAGACTCCATCTCAAAAATACAAAAAATACAAAAAAAATTACCCATTTTACTACCAAAATGTATTCAGAAATGGATCACTTCTCTGAAAAGAAAACTTTTTTAAAACAGAGAGAGGAAAAAAATTAAAAAAAAAAAAAAAGAAATGGATCACTTCTCTACTTTCCTCCCTAGTTTGAGGAGCCACCATTTCTCAGTGCCTAGACTAGTTCCTAACTGGTCTCTCTAATCGCATCATTGTCCCTCTCCATTCTACTTTTGACACAACAGCCAGAGTAAATTTTTCTAAAACTAAACTTTTTAAGGCTGGAAAAGTGAACTTTTTAGGCTGGGCGTGGTGGCTCACACCTGTAATCCCAGCACTTTGAAAGGCTGAGGTGAGCAGATTACCTGACGTCAGGAGTTCAAGACTAGCCTAGCCAACATGGTGAAACCCCCTCTCTACTAAAAATACAAAAAAAAATTAGCCAGGTGTGGTAACCCCAGCTACTCGGGAGGCTGAGGCAGGAGAATCGCTTGAACCTGAGAGGTGGAGGCTGCAGTGAACTGAGATCGCGCCATTGCACTCCAGCGCCATTGTCCTCTAGTCTGGAGGACAAGAGCAAGACTTCGTCTCAAAAAAAAAAAAAAAAAAAAAAAAAAAGTGAACTTTTAAAAGTTAGATTGGGAGGCCGAGGCGGGCGGATCACGAGGTCAGGAGATCGAGACCATCCTGGCTAACACAGTGAAACCCCGTCTCTACTAAAAATACAAAAAATTAGCCGGGCGTGTTGGCGGGCGCCTGTAGTCCCAGCTACTCGGGAGGCTGAGGCAGGAGAATGGCGTGAACCCGGGAGGCGGAGCTTGCAGTGAGCCGAGATCGCGCTACTGCACTCCAGCCTGGGCCACAGAGCGAAACTTCTTCTCAAAATAAAAGTTAGAGGGCATCACTGCTCTGCAAAATAAAACCCAGCAGTGGCTCCCCATCTCACCCAGAGCAACAGCCAAAGTCCTTATTTCGGGACACAATGCCCTGCATGATATGCTACTTTTCCCCATCACCTTTCTGAACTCATCTCCTTCTATCTTCCTCATTCATTCCGAGGAATGTAACTGGAACATTCCTGCCTTTGTGCCTTTGTACTGGCTGTTCCCCCTTCCTGGAATGCTTTTATTCCCTTAGATATCTATATAGCTGACTCACCTACTTCAAGTCTTTACACAAATGTCACTTCAATAAGGCCTACTTTGTGAACACCCCCTTTAAACTTGTAAACCACTCCCATCCCCTAATACTCCCAATCCCTTTACATTGCTTGTCCTACTTTTTCCTTTTTCCAGTATTTAACACATTCTAACACTGCCATAGAGTTTACCTGTCATGCTTATCTATTAACTATAACCTCGACATTAGAGCATAGGCTATTGTTTACTGATATATCCTAAGAACACAAATACTGCAAGGCATGCAAGTACTTGCTGAATGAATACACAAATGACCACGCTCCCAGCTAAGCTTCCTTGCTGTGAGAATGAGCTCTCTGCACCCCAACGCTTAAAGAGAGTAACAGCAAAGCCCCTGTTTGATACACCCCCACTGGAGGTCTCTCTTGGGCTTCCCAGTTCCCCAGGCCACTTGCTTACTTCTGTCTCAGAGACTGAGGACACCCTCACGACCCGCTGGTTGACCTCCCGTAGGAAGGCATCAATCCGATCCTTCTTCTTCTCTGACAGCCTTACTTCCTTTAGTAGCTCCTCTACCTGTAAGAGAGGGTAGAAGACAGTCCATCAGCCTCAGGGTCCCAGGTACACCCCTCGAACAAAAGCCGCAGACACTCAACAGTACCTGTAAACGAAGCAAGCTGGAGTGGAACAAGATCTCAGTCTCCCGAAGGCAATTAAGTTCCTCATTGGTAGGCTCCTTGTACAATTCTGCCCTGCTGAGCTTCACTGGCTGCAGGAGGCCCTTCGCTGGAGGTTCAGCCAATGTACGCTTCCTGGAGGATGCCTTCTTCCCCTCTTTGCCTGTGCCTTCCAGGGCCGGTTCCATCACCTGTGGCCAGTGAGGGAGAAGCCATTGTGAGGTAATAGGTATCTAGTATCTGCCGCCTAAAGTGCCACCATGATAGGTTGTAGGTAAAAGCTTCACCTGCTCCACCCCTCTTTTGAATAGGAGTCAGATTTTGTAAAACTCAGGAGAATCATTACTTGGAGGAACATCACTGAGTGCTGAGCCGAAAATTCCTTGAGTTAAGAGTTCTCGTGTCTACCTGACACCACAAGCATGGAGCTCTGTTTGGAACTGGTAGGGATAGAAGCTGACTGGGCCCAGGCTGGACACGGTGGCTGACACCTGTAATCCCAGCAGTTTGGGAGGCGGAGCTGGGTGGATCAGCTGAAGTCAGGAGTTCGAAATCAGCCTGGCCAACATGGGGAAACCCTGTCTCTATTAAAAATACAAAAATTAGCCGGGTGTGGTGGCACATGCCTGTAATCTCAGCTACTTGGGAGACTGAGGCAGGAAAATCACTTGAACCCAGGAGGCAGAGGCTGAAGTGAGCCGAGATCGTGCCATTGCATTCTAGCCTGGGCAACAGAGCAAGACTGTTTCAAAAAAAAAAAGAAGAAGAAGCTGACTGAGCCCTGCCCTAAGTAATGCCCAGGCCCCTTGTATTTTCAGGAAGTTTCCTCTTCTGCTGATATAGGCCTGGGACTTCTCAAATGTCTTTTCCATTCTCGCTCCAACCAAATCCTGCCAGGTTCCACCTCCTTTAGGAAGCCCTGACTGCCTCAGTATATACTAAGTACTCACTGATGGAAGGAGCTAGAACCGACTGCACGCCAGAGGATACATTTAGCAAGTCATTAAATCCTCAAAATAATTCTTGAAGACACTTGAAGTCCCACTATTCACTCGAGGTTCCACAACTGGTACACCCGTACTATGAGCAGGCTTCAAAGGCAAGCGTGCAGGATCCCAAACCTTTTCCCCTACAGCCGTGGGCCCATCCCCTCCACGATCCCTCTCATCCCAGAGAGCCTTACTGGAGCGCTCCAGGAGAGGCACCGTATGCCCTCCGCTACAGTGGAGAGCACAGAACTGGACACAAATTCTGTGGAGGGAGGAAGACCCCGCTTATCGTCAAGGAGGACCAAGTAAAGGAAACGACCCAAGTGTGGGTCTCTTCAACTTTCAGGTGCAGAGCTCCAGAAGGGAGCAGAGGCTCTACTGGCTTCACTGCTTCTAACCAAATACTGCCAGGTTCCATTTCCCCTAGCAAGCCCTGTCTCAGTGCCACAGGCTGGAAACATCCTCCAGAATGGGCCGCCGGCATGGGTTTCACCGGCAAGCTGTCAGGCCACGCCATCTCGGGCCCTGCAGCCAAGGGAGCGCACATTGAGCCTCTGTTCCTCCCCGATGGCTCAACCCACCTCTGGCTCTCCAGTCGCTCCGCGAAGCTGCTCTCCAGCTGGCGCCGGCCCCATCACTCGGGGTCCAGCACTCTCCTGCACTTCATATTCTAGCCGGGTCTATACAGCATGGCTTCCCACGTGGGCGGAAATGCCTAACTCCAGGCCCAAGTCCAGCCCACCCCAATTCCTCAGGACTCCACCCACTCCAGAGCTATTGGATTATCCCTCAACTACTCGCTTGCTATTGGTCGGACCGTCTCAAGTCCCGCCCATTAGGGGAGGGGCCAAACGGGTTTCTCTGATTTACGGCCTCTTCGCGACGCTAGAACGGAAGCCTGCCGGTAGCTAGGCCGTTGCTTTCTTTTCCTCACTTCCTTCGCGTGGGTGCGTAACGGGAAGGGCGGAGCGAGTTTGGTCCTTTTGGTCAGGTTGTTTGTTTACAACAGTTATTCCTCCCTTTTTCTTTATTTGCTACACCTTATCAGTTAACAAACCTTGTCAGTTCTACCTCCAAAACATACCTTGAATTTATTCATTTTTTTGTGTCTTCACTGCCAGGTTTAGCCCGTCACATCATCTTGTTCCCGAATTATTGTTATGGCTTTTCTCCAGTTTTTACTTATTACTTAGCTTATTACGATTTCAAGTAATTTAGTTATTTTTATTTTTATTTATTTATTTATTTTTGGCGTAGTCTCGCTCTGTCGCCCAGGCTGGAGTGCAGTGGCACGATCTCAGCTCCCTGCAGCCTCCGTCTCCCAGGCTCAAGCGATTCTCATGCCTCAGCCTCCTGAGGAGCTGGGATTACAGGCAGGTGCCGTCACACCTGGCTAATTTTTGTATTTTCACTAGAGATGGGGTTTCCTCATGTTGCCTAGGCTGGTCTCAAACTCCTGACCTCCAGTGACCTGCCCACCTTGGCCTCCCGAAATGCTGGGATTACAGGCTTGAGCCACTGCGCCCGGCCTATTTTTAAAATATTAAAAATTTAAAACAAATGTTGCAAGAATAATATAATGAATGCCCATATACTCTTCACCTAGATTCACTTAGTGTTACTATTTTGCCAAGTTTATCTTTACCTGTGTATTTACATATTATTTTGCAAAACCATTTGAAAACCAATCACACATCTCCCTAAATACTTTGGTATGTATCTACTAAGATCAAGGACTACCTCTTATATAAGCACAGCCTAATTATGAAATTAAGGAAATTTAATCGTGATTCAATACTAGTATACAAATTCCATCTTTAAATTTTGTCACTTATTCCAGTAATAACCGTTACGTTTCATTTTATTTCCTAATGCAGGATCGTCTAAACTCAACTATTACTATATATATACATACATATGTATACATATATACACATATATATGTATATGTGTATATATGTATATATACACATATATGTATACATATGTATATATATATATTTTTTTTTAAGAGAGAGAGAGTGTCCCTCTGTTGCCCAGGCTAGAGTGCAGTGGGTCGATCTCAGCTTACTGCAACCTCCACCTCCTGGTTCAATTGATTCTTGTGCCTCGGCTTCCCAAGTAGCTGGGATTACAGGCATGCGCCAACACACCAGGCCAATTTTGGTATTTTTTTTTTTTTTTTTTTTTTTTTTTGAGACGGAGTCTTGCTCTGTCACCCAGGCTGGAGTGCAGTGGCGCGATCTCGGCTCACTGCAAGCTCCGCCTCCTGGGTTCACGCCATTCTCCTGCCTCAGCCTCTCTGAGTAGCTGGGACTACAGGCGCCCGCCACCACGCCCGGCTAATTTTTTTGTATTTTTGGTAGAGACGGGGTTTCACCGTGGTCTCGATCTCCTGACCTCGTGATCCGCCCGCCTCGGCCTCCCAAAGTGCTGGGATTACAAGCGTGAGCCACCGCGCCCGGCCCATAATTTTGGTATTTTTAGTAGAGACAGAGTTTCACCATGTTGGCCAGGCTGGTCTCGAACTCTGGCCTCAAGTGATCTGCCCTCCTCAGTCTCCCAAAATGCTGGGATTACGGGGTGAGCCACCGTGCCCAGTCTAAAAATTTGTATTGAAGTACAATATACATAAGGAAAAATTTACATATCCCAAGTGTAAAGCTTGAATACTAACAAACCAAACATACTCATATAGTCAGCTCCCAGAAAATAAGCAGAACATTTCCTGCACCTTCAGAATCTCCCCTCATGCTGCCCTCTCGTAACTCCCTGCCCCCAACATTAATCACTATTCTGACTTCAAACAGTGCAGGTCAGTTTATGCAATAGCTTTTTTTATTTTTTATTATTTATTTATTTTTTGGGACAGAGTCTCACTCTGTCGCGCAGGCCAGAGTGCAGTGGCACAATCTCGGCTCACTGCAAGCTCCGCCTCCCAGGTTCAAGTGATTCTCCTGCCTCAGCCTGCCAAATAGCTGGGACTACAGGCGCCCGCCACCACGCCCGGCTAATTTTTTGTATTTTTTAGTAGAGACGGAGTTTCACCGTGTTAGCCAGGATGGTCTTTTTTCTTTCTTTTTTTTTTTTTCTTTTTTTTTTTGAGACAGAGTCTCGCTCTGTCGCCCAGGCTGGAGTGCAGTGGCGCAATCTCGGCTCACTGCAAGCTCCGCCTCCCGGGTTCACGCCATTCTCCTGCCTCAGCCTCTCCGAGTAGCTGGGACTACAGGCGCCCGCCACCACGCCCGGCTAATTTTTTGTATTTTTAGTAGAGACGGGGTTTCACCGTGGTCTTGATCTCCTGACCTCGTGATCCGCCCGCCTCGGCCTCCCAAAGTGCTGGGATTACAAGCGTGAGCCACCGCGCCCGGCCAGCCAGGATGGTCTTGATCTCCTGACCTCATGATCCACCTGCCTCAGCCTCCCAAAGTGCTAGGATTACAGGCGTGAGCCACCGCACCCGGCTATGCAATAGCTTTTTAAGGAAGTTTCACAAGAGTGGTGTGCCCATTTTCAATTCATTTTCCTCACAGCTGCCAGAATTAGTTTTCTAAAATAGAAATTATATCATGTCACTTCCTTTTAAAAACTCATCAGTGTCTTCCAATTGTACTTAAAACTAAATACAAACTTCAACTTCCATAAAGTCATGATCAATATGGCCCTTCACTTGCTATTCCATCTTTCTTTTTTTTTTTTTTTTTTGAGACGGAGTCTTTCTCTGTCCCCCAGGCTGGAGTGCAGTGGCGCGATCTCGGCTCACCGCAACCTCCACCTCCTGGGTTCACGCCATTCTCCTGCCTCAGCCTCCCGAGTAGCTGGGACCACAGGCGCCCACCAACACGCCCGGCTAATTTTTTTGTATTTTTTAGTAGAGACGGGGTTTCACCGTGTTAGCCAGGATGGTCTTGATCTCCTGACCTCGTGATCCACCCGCCTCGGCCTCCCAAAGTGCTGGGATTACAGGCTTGAGCCACCGCGCCCGGCTGCTATTCCATCTTTCTTTTCTTTCTTTTTTTTTTTTTTTTTTAGACAGAGTCTTGTTCTGTCGCCCAGGCTGGAGTGCAGTGGTGCAATCTCAGATCACTGCAACCTCCGCCTCCCAGATTCAAGTGATTCTCTTGCCTCAGCCTCCCAAGTAAAGTAGCTGGGACTACAGGCGCGTGCCACCACACCCGGCTAATTTTTGTATTTTTAGTAAAGACAAGGTTTCACCATGTTGGCTAGGCTGGTCTCAAACTCCTGACCTCAAGTGATCAGCTCACCTCAGCCTCCAAAACTGCTGGGATTACAGGGATGAGCCACCTTGCCCGGCTATTCCGTCTTTTTTGTGGGAGAAGAGGGGCAAGTTCTCGCTCTGTCGCCTGGGGTGGAATACAGTGGTGGAATCACACCTCAGCCTCCTCAGTAATTGAGACTACACACGCGCACCACCATGCATGGCCAATTTCTGTATTTTTGTGTAGACTTTCGCCATGTTGCCCAGGCTGGTTTCAAACTCCTGAGCGCAAGGAATCTGCCGGCCACGGCCTTCGAAAGTGCTGGGATTGCCGGGCGCGGTGGCTCAAGCCTGTAATCCCAGCACTTTGGGAGGCCGAGGCGGGCGGATCACGAGGTCAGGAGATCGAGACCGTCCTGGCTAACACGGTGAAACCCCGCCTCTACTAAAAATACAAAAAATTAGCCGGGTGTGGTGGCAGGCGCCTGTAGTCCCAGCTACTCGGAGAGGCTGAGGCAGGAGAATGGCGTGAACCCGGGAGGCGGAGCTTGCAGTGAGCCGAGATCGCGCCACTGCACCCCAGCCTCGGGGACAGAGCAAGACTCCGTCTCAAAAAAAAAAAAAAAAAAAAAAGAAAGTGCTGGGATTACAGGCATCGGCCACTGCCTGGCCCCCATCATTTTTCTTACTACTCCACCCCTGGTTCCCTGAGCTCCAGCAACATCAGCCTTTTTTCGGTTCCTTGGTTGTATTAAGTTCTTTCCTAACTCTGGGACTTCACCCAAGCTGTTTGTTCCATTTGGAATGTGCTTTCTTGGCTTTTTCTCCTTTTCATCTTTCACCTCTCAGCATAAATATCACCTCTGGACTCAAACCATCCTCCCACCCCAGCTTCCTGGCTAGCTGGGATCACAGGCATGCACCACACACTCTAATTTTTTGTAGAGATGGGATTTCACCACGTTGCCCAGGCTGGTCTCAAATTCCTGGACTCAAGTGATCCTCCCACCTTGGCCTCCCAAAGTGCTAGGATTACAGGCTTGAGCCACTGCACCTGGCCAAGGTCTTCACTAAAGGCCTAAAATATGTTCTCTAAACATATTTAGATATGTTTTCTTTTCCTTTTTTTTTTTTTGAGATGGAGTCTTGCTCTGTCACCCAGGCTGGAGTGCAGTAGCAAGATCTCAGCTTACTGCAACTTCCACCTCCCAAGTTCAAGTGATTCTCCTGCCTCAGCCTCCGGAGTAGCTGGGATTATAGCCACACACCACCACACCTGGCTAATTTTTGCATTTTTAGTAGAGTAGGCCACCATGTTGGCCAGACTGGTCTTGAACCCCTGTCCTCAAGTGATCTGCCCTCCTCTGCCTTTCAAAGTGCTGGGATTACAGGCGTGAGCCACCGCGCCCAGGCCGTTATGTTTTCTCTTTCTTTCTCCTTCCCTCCCTCCCTCCCTTCCTTCCCTCCCACCCTCCCTCTTTTATTTTCTTTTCTCTTTTCCTTTCTTTTCTTTTTATTTTTTATTTTTTATTTGTTTTTTTTTTGAGACAGAGTCTTGCTCTGTCGTCCAGGCTAGAGTGCAGTGGCAAGATCTCAGCTTACTGCAACCTCCTCCACCTCCGGGGTTCAAGCAATTCTCATGCCTCAGCCTCCCGAGTAGCTGGGACTACAGGTGCACACCACCTCGCCTGGCTAATTTTTTGTTTTTTGTTTTTTGTTTTTTTTTTGAGACGGAGTCTCGCTCTGTCGCCCAGGCTGGAGTGCAGTGGCGCAATCTCGGCTCACTACAAGCTCCGCCTCCCAGGTTCACGCCATTCTCCCGCCTCAGCCTCCCGAGTAGCTGGGACTACAGGCGCCCGCCACTGCACCCAGCTAATTTTTTTTGTATTTTTAGTAGAGACGGGGTTTCACCATGGTCTCGATCTCCTGACCTCGTGATCCGCCCGCCTCGGCCTCCCAAAGTGCTGGGATTACAGGCGTGAGCCACCGCGCACTGCCAATTTTTTGTATTTTAGTAGAGACAGGGTTTCACCATGTTCCCCAGGCTGGTCTTGGATTCCGAACTCAGGCAATCAGCCCACCTTAGCCTCCCCAAGTGCTAGGATAACAGGCGTGACCCACCACGCCCGGCCTGGCTGATATGGTTTTTTTTTTTTTTCTGAGACGGAGTCTCGCTCTGTCGCCCAGGCTGGAGTGCAGTGGTGCAATCTCGGCTCACTGCAAGCTCCGCCTCCTGGGTTCACGCCATTCTCCTGCCTCAGCCTCTCCGAGTAGCTGGGACTACAGGCGCCTGCCACCACGCCCGGCTAATTTTTTGTATTTTTTAGTAGAGACGGGGTTTCACCGTGGTCTCGATCTCCTGACCTCGTGATCCGCCCGCCTCGGCCTCCCAAAGTGCTGGGATTACAAGCGTGAGCCACCACGCCCGGTCGATATGTTTTCTAAAAGGTTTCTTTTATATCATCCATTTTCCTTTTAGTGCTTTTTACAATTTCTGATTATCAGTTGTCTCTTCTTTTGTTTTACTTTTATTTTTAAATTTATTACTATTTTTTTAGAGACAGGATCTCACTGTCACCCAGGCTGCAGTGCAGTTGTAGCTCACTGCAGCTTGGGATACCTGGGCTCAAGTGATCCTTCCAAGTAGCTAGGACTACAGGTATATGCCACCATGTCCAGCTAATTTTTTAATATTTGGTAGTGGTCTTGACCTCAGAACCTCAAACAATCCTCCCATATCAGCCTCCCAAAGCACTGGGATTATAAGCATGAGCCACTTGCCCAGCCCAGTTGTCTCTTTTTGCCCTTGACTGTGAACACATGAAAACGAGGACCATGTGTACATGCCCAATACCTAGCACATTGTAGATACTTAATAAATGTTTACTGAATGATTGTGACCATAGTCAATCCTTTCCGTCTTTCCTTTAACCATTGTCTCCCTCAAATTTTATGCCCCAGTTGCACTGAACTACTTGAGAGTTTTCTTACTCTGATTTATTTCCTGGGCCTTTGATCTTGCTGCTCTCTTTGCTCAGAATGTTTTGATTGATAAGGTTTACTGGAGAAATGGAGCTTGTGCTAAGTGTTGAAGCATGGTTTGAATTTGAATTGACAGAGGGGAAGAAGCAGCATCATTGAAGTCTAAGAAAGACCAAAAAGCTGTGAAATGAATTGATTATTCATTCCATACTTAATGATCAAGCCCCGTGGTCAAGAATGGTCAAGAATTGACACATTGTAATCTCAGAACTTTGGAAGGTCGAGGTGGGAGTCCAGGAGTTTGAAACCAGCCTGGACAACATAGTGAAACTCCATCTCTATAAAAAAATACAAAAATTAGGCCGGGTGCGGTGGCTCACGCTTGTAATCCCAGCACTTTGGAAGGCCAAGGTGGGTGGATCACGAGGTCAGGAGTTCAAGATCAGCCTGACCAAGATGGTGAAACCCCATGTCTACTAAAAATACAAAATTAGCTGGGCACAGTGGCAGGTGTAATCCCAGCTACTCAGGAGGCTGAGGCAAGACAATCGCTTGAACCCAGGCGGCAGAGGTTGCAGTGAGCTGAGATTGTGCCACTGCACTCTAGGCTGGGCGACAAAGTAAGACTCCGTCTCAAAAAATATATATATAAAAATTAAGGCCGGGCATGGTGGCTCACACCTGTAATCCCAGCACTTTGGGAGGCCAAGGCGAGTGGATCATCTGAGGTCATGGTTTTGAGACCAGCCTGGCCAACATGGCGAAACCCCGTCTCTACTAAAAAAAATACAAACATCGACCGGGCCTGGTGGCACGTGCCTATAATCCCAGCTACTCGGGAGGCTGAGGCAGGACACTTGCTTGAACTTGGGAGGCGGAGGTTGCAGTGAGCTGAGATTGTGCCACTGCACTTCAGCCTCAGCAACAGAGTGAGACCCTGTCTCAAAAAAACAAAAACCAAAAAACAAAAATTAGCTGGGTGTGAGGCCGGGCGCGGTGGCTCACGCCTGTAATCCCAGCACTTTGGGAGGCCGAGGCGGGCGGATCACGAGGTCAGGAGATCGAGACCATCCTGGCTAACACAGTGAAACCCCGTCTCTACTAAAAATACAAAAAATTAGCCGAGCGTGGTGGCGGGCGCCTGTGGTCCCAGCTACGCGGGAGGCTGAGGCAAGGAGAATGGCGTGAACCCCGGGGGGCGGAGCCTGCAGTGAGCCGAGATTGCGCCACTGCACTCCAGCCTGGGTGAAAGAGCGAGACTCCGTCTCAAAAAAAAAAAAAAAAAGTTAGCTGGGTGTGGGCCGGGCACGGTGGCTCACGCCTGTAATCCCAGCACTTTGGGAGGCCGAGGCGGGTGGATCACGAGGTCAGGAGTTCAAGACCTGTAGTGCCAGCTACTTAGGAGGCTGAGGTGGGAGGTGGGATTGCTTGAGCCCGGGAGGTTGAGGCTGCAGTGAGCCATGATTGCACCACTGTACTCTAGCCTGGGTGACAGAGCAAGACCCTGACCCAAAAATAAACAAATATATAATTAAAATAAAATTGTATCCTGCCCTAACATTTTCAGTATTAGGCACCTTTTTAGTCACTTTCACTGGTACTCACCAAAACTTGTAACAATATTATCTACTAACTACTTGTTTTTATCTGTTTCTGTCTCAGAAAGAGACAGAATGTAAGCTCCACAAGGGCAAGGACCACTTATTTCTGTCTCATTTACTACTGTATCCCTGATATTAGCACAGGGCCTGTCACATAGGAGGCACTCAATAAATTTTTTGAATGAAAAAATGAATGAATGAATGAATGAATGAATGGCTCATTCTCAATGGCACTTCAGAGGCTGAGAGGAAATAGACACATAAATGCAGTGCAGCATGGGGGGTGCTATGATATGCACAGATTGCCATGGGCACATTAGAAAGATTACTGTGAGAAAAGGAAAACAGTTCAGAGCAGTCTGAGCTATGTGAGGTATGCAACATTCATCAGGCCCAAGGAGGTGAGGACAGGACTTCAGTTATGCACCCCTCACTCACATGTCCAAAGTCTATTTCATTTTATGTATTTTTGTTTTGTGTTATTTTGTTTATTTGAGACAGGGTCTCCCTCTATAGCCCAGGCTGGAATGCACCGGTGCAAACACAGTTACCTGCAACCTTGACTTCCTAGGCTCAAGCAATCCTTCTGCCTCAGCCTCCCGAGTAGCTGGGACTACAGTTACATGCCGCCACATCCAGCTAATTTAAAAAATAAGTTTTTCTGGCCAGGTGCAGTGGCCAAAGTGCAGTCCCAGCACTTTGAGAGGCCAAGGTGGGTGGATCACCTGAGGTCAGGAGTTTGAGACCAGCCTGGCCAACATGGTGAAACCCCATCTCTACTAAAAAATACAAAAATTGCCGGGCGCGGTGGCTCACGCTTGTAATCCCAGCACTTTGGGAGGCCGAGGCGGGCGGATCACGAGGTCAGGAGATCGAGACCGCAGTGAAACCCCGTCTCTACTAAAAATACAAAAAAAATTAGCCGGGCGTGGTGGCGGGCGCCTGTAGTCCCAGCTACTCGGAGAGGCTGAGGCAGGAGAATGGCGTGAACCCGGGAGGCGGAGCTTGCAGTGAGCCGAGATCGCACCACTGCACTCCAGCCTGGGCGACAGAGCGAGACTCCGTCTCAAAAAAAAAAAAAAAAAAAAAATACAAAAATTAGCCGGTCGTGGTGGCAGGCGCCTGTATCCCAGCTACTTGGGAGGCTGAGGCAGAAGAATCGCTTGAACTTGTGAACTGTCAAGAGACGGAGGCTGCAGTGAGCTGAGACCATGCCACTGCACTCCAGCCAGGGGGACAAGAGCGAGACTCCGTCTCAAAAAAAAAAAAATTTTTTTTTAAAGATGGGGTCTTGCCATGTTGCCCAGGCTGGTCTCAAACTCCTGTGCTCAAGTCATCATCCTGCCTCCACCTCCCAAAGTGCTGGGATTTCAGGCATGAGCCACCTCACCTGGCCCAAAGGCTATTGTTAAAGCAGGGGTCTCCATCCCCTGGGCCACAGACCGGTATGGTCTTGGTGCAGTCCATGCCCTGTTAGGAGCCAGCCACACAGTAGGAGGTGAGCGGCAGGGGCATATTACTGCCTGAGCTCTGCCTCCTGTGAGATCAGCAGGGCTTTAGATTCTCATAGGAGCACAAATCCTATTGTGAACTGCGCATGTGAGGGATCTATGTTGCACACTCCTTATGAGAATCTAACTAATGCCTGATGATCTGAAGTGAAACAGTTTCATCCTATTCCCCCCACCCTGTAAAAAAATTGTCTTCCACGAAACCCGATGCCAAAAAGGTTAGGGACCGCTGATTTTTTTTTTCTTTTTTTTTGAGACAGTCTTGCTCTGTCACCCAGGCTGGAGTCCAGTGGCGGGATCTCCGCTCACTGCAAGCTCCACCTCCTGGGTTCACGCCATTCTTTTTTTTTTTTTTTTGAGACGGAGTCTCGCTCTGTCGCCCAGGCTGGAGTGCAGTGGCACGATCTCCACTCACTGCAGGCTCCGCCTCCCGGGGTTCACGCCATTCTCCTGCCTCAGCCGCCGGAGTAGCTGGGACTACAGGGGCCCGCCACTACGCCCGGCTAATTTTTTGTATTTTTTAGTAGAGCGGGGTTTCACCGTGTTAGCCAGGATTGCCTGGATCTCCTGACCTCGTGATCCACCCGCCTCGGCCTCCCAAAGTGCTGGGATTACAAGCGTGAGCCACCGCGCCCGGCTGGGTTCACGCCATTCTTTCCTGCCTCAGCCTCTTGAGTAGATGGGACTACAGGCACCTGCCACCACACCCGGCTAATTTTTCGTATTTTTAGTAGAGACGGGGTTTCAGCGAGTTAGCCAGGAGTCTCGATCTCCTGACCTCGTGATCCGCCTACCTCGGCCTCCCAAAGTGCTGGGATTACAGGCATGAGCCATCGTGCCCGGCGGGGACCGCTGATTTAAAGGCATTTGGCCAGGTATAGTGGCTCACGCCTGTAATCTCCCCACTTTGGGAGGCTAAGGCAGGAGGATGGCTTGAGGTCAGGAGTTAAAGACCAGCCTGGGTAACATAGTGAGACCTTGTCTTTACAAAAAAATAAATAGGCTGGGCACGGTGGCTCATGCCTGTAATCCCAGCACTTTGGGAGGCCGAGGCGGGTGGATCACCTGAGGTCGGGAGTTCAAGACCAGCCCGACCAACATGGAGAAACCCTGTCTCTTCTAAAAATTCAAAATTAGCCGGGCGTGGTGGTGCATGCCTGTAATCCCAGCTACTGGGGAGGCTGAGGCAGGAGAATCACTTAAACCTGGGAGGCGGAGATTGTGGTGAGCCAAGATCGCTCCAGCCTGGGCAAGAAGAGCAAAACTCCGACACACACACACACAAAAATAAAAAATAAAAAATAAATTAAATAAATAATAAAATAAATAATTAGCTGGGCTTGGTGTTGCACAAGCCCAGCTAATTATTGGTCCTAGCTACTAGGGGTGCTGAGGTGGGAGGATTGTGAAAGCCCAGGAGGTTGAGGCTTCAGTGAGCCAAGATCGCACCACTACACTTAAGGGCAACAGAGTGAGACCCTGTCTCAAAAATAAATAAATAAATAAAAATAAAAGTATTTTAATCCTGACTAGCTGCCTCACCCATTATCTTCATGTTCCTGGAACTTGTGATACAAAACACAAGGTATAGGCCAGGCTCGATGGCTCATGCCTGTAATCCCAGCATTTTGGGAGGCTCAAGGTGGGTGGATCACTTGATCTCTGGAGTTCAAGACCATCCTGGCCAACATGGTGAAACCCCATCTCTACTAAAAATACAAAAAAAAAAAAAAAATTAGCTGGGGCTGGGCGCGGTGGCTCACACCTGTAATCCCAGCAATTTGGGAGGCCGAGTCAGGCGGATCACGAGGTCAGGAGATCGAGACCATCCTGGCTAACATGGTGAAACCCTGTCTCTACTAAAACTACAAAAAATTAGCCAGGCGTGGTGGTGGGTGCCTGTGGTCCCAGCTACTCGGGAGGCTGAGGCACGAGAATGGCGTGAACCTGGGAGGCAGAGCTTGCAGTGAGCCATGATCATGCCACTGCACTCCAGCCTGGGCAACGGCGAGACTCTGTCTCAATAAATAAATAAATAAATAAATAAATAAATAAATAAATAAAATAAAAATAAAAAAATTAACTGGGCATGGCGGCATGTGCCTGTAATCCCAGCTACTCGGGAGACTGAGGCAGGAGAATCACTTGAACCCGGGAGGTGGAGGTTGCAGTGAGCTAAGATTGCACCACGGTACTCTAGCCTGGGCGACAGAACAAGACTCCACCTCAAAAAAAAAAAAAAAAAAAAAAAAAAGGTAGGTATAGCCAATCTATAGTTTGTTATTTTAATGTAAACTTTTGGTAAACAACTTGGAAACTGCCTCTTTTTTTTTTTTTTTTTTTTGAGACGGAGTCTCGCTCTATTACCTAGGCTGGAGTGCAGTGGAGCGATCTCGGCTCACTGCAAGCTCTGCCTCCCGGGTTCACACCATTCTCCTGCCTCAGCCTCCCAAGTAGCTGGGACTACAGGCGCCCGCCACCACGCACGGCTAATTTTTTTTTTGTATTTTTAGTAGAGACGGGGTTTCTCCGTGGTCTCGATCTCCTGACCTCATGATCCACCCGCCTCGGCCTCCCAAAGTGCTGGGATTACAAGCGTGAGCCACCGTGCCCAGCCTGCCACTTCTTTTTTACTTTAAAAACTCACTTGTTGGCTGGGCATGGTGGCTCACACCTGTAATTCCAGCTGTTTGGAGGCGGAAGCAGGAGCTCAAAGAGTTCAAGACTAGCCTGGGCAACACAGCAAGACCACATAAATAAATAAGAAGTTCAAAAAAACCCCCAAAACATTTGTCATGTTGGGGGCAGCAGTGTGTGCCTGTAATCCCAGATACTCAGGATGCTGAGGCGGGAAGAATTTTTTTTTTTTTTTTTTTAGAGGTCTAACTATGTTGCTCAGACTCAGACTGTTTCTTTTGTTTTGTTTTTTTGAGACAGTCTCACTCTGTCACCCAGGCTGGAGTGCAGTGGCACGATCTTGGCTCACTGCAACCTCCGCCTCCCGGGTTCCAGCGATTCTTCTGCCTCAGCCTCCCGAGTAGCTGGGACTACAGGCACAAGCCACCATGCCCAGCTAATTTTTGTATTTTTTTTAGTAGAGACAGGGTTTCACCATGTTAGCCAGGCTGGTCTCGAACTTCTGCCCTCAGGTGATCTGCCCACCTCAGCCTCCCAAAGTGCTGGGATTACAGGCGTGAGCCACGGCATCTGGTGGCACTTCTTTTTTTTTTTTTTTTTTTTTGAGACGGAGTCTCGCTCTGTTGCCAGGCTGGAGTTCAGTGGTGTGATCTTGGCTTACTGCAACCTGTAACTCCACCTTTGACTCTGATTCAAGTGATTCTCCTGCCTCAGCCTGCCGAGTAGCTGGGATTGCAGGCACGCATCACTATGTCCAGATAATTTTTGTATTTTTGGTAGAGATGGGGTTTCATCATGTTGGTTAGGGTGCTCTTGATCTCCTGACCTTGTGATCCTCCCGCCTTGGCTTCCCAAAGTGCTGGGATTACAGGTGTGAGCCACCGCGCCCAGCCTGTGGCACTTCTTAAACTGGTTTTCTTTCTTTCAAAAGAAAAGATATGGAAATCTTGGTAAGATAAACAGGAGGGAACAATATTTGCTTTAGGAAGGTTAATTCTGACCTTATAAACAATGACTTTTATGGGGATCAACCTTTTTTTTTTTTTTGAGACAGTCTTATTCTGTTGCCCAGGCTGGAGTGCAGTGTTATGATCTCAGTGCAATGCAACCTCCACCTCCTGGGTTCAAGCGATTCTCCTGCCTCAGTCTCCTGAGTAGCTGGACTACAGGTGCCCCCCATGATGCCTGGCTAATTTTTGTATTTTCTTTTTTTTTTTTTGAGACGGAGTCTCGCTCTGTTGCCCAGGCCGGAGTGCAGTGGCACGATCTTGGCTCACTGCAAGCTCCGCCTCCCAGGTTCATGCCATTCTCCTGCCTCAGCCTCCGGAGTAGCTGGGACCACAGGCGCCCGCCACCACGCCTGGCTAACTTTTTTGTATTTTTTTAGTGGAGACAGGGTTTCACTGTGTTAGCCAGGATGATCTCGATCTCCTGACCTCATGATCTGCCCGCCTCAGCCTCCCAAAGTGCTGAGATTACAGGCGTGAGCCACCGTGCCCGGCTAATTTTTGTATTTTTAATACAGACGGGGTTTCACCATGTTTGCCAGGCTGATCTTGAACTCCTGACCTCAAATGATCTGCCTGCCTCAGCCTCTCAAAGTGCTGGGGTTACAGGCGTGAGCCACTGTGCCTGGCCAACTTTTTTTTTTTTATTAATTTTTTTTGCATACAAAAACAATAAACATTTTCTAAAAATACATACAAACAAAAAGATGCGTATCAAACATATTAGGAAGGTTGCACATGGGAAGTCGGGGAATAGAAATGGGGGGTGGGAGTTAAAATAAATGAGAGAGGGACTTTATATGGATCAGTGATAATAACTCAATCCTCTATTTGACAAAGAAGAGGGAGAAGGAAGAGGAAGAAAAAGAAAGTGGGATAAAGGATCAGAAAGGGAGGAAAATAGAAAAAATTAGAGTATGACTCCAGGGTAGACCTGTTTTGTTGTCACTGAGTTGGTTGGTTGGTTTGTCTGTTGTATTCTTCATGTTTCGCCAAGTTGGCCAGACTGGTCTTGAACTCCTAGCCCAAAGTGATCAACCCGCCTCGCCCCCCAGAGTGCCGGGACCACAGGCATGAGCCACCACGTCCAGCCCCCACATTGCTTCTGGCCTCCGTGGTAGACCTCCCAGACGGAGCGGCCAGGCAGAGGAGCTCCTCACTTCTACCCAGACACGGGGCGGCCGGGCAGAGGAGCTCCTCACTTCCCAGACGGGGCGGCCAGGTAGAGACGCTCCTCACTTCTTCCCAGACGATAGGTGGCCGGGCAGAGGCGCTCCTCACTTCCCAGACGATGGGTGGACCTGGCCAACATTTTTAAATGTTTTTTTTTTTTTTTTTTTTTTTTTTGAGACAGAGTCTTGCTCTTTCACCCAGGCTGGAGTGCAGTGGTGCGATCTCGGCTCACTGCAGGCTCCGCCCCCCGGGGTTCACGCCATTCTCCTGCCTCAGCCTCCCGCGTAGCTGGGACTACAGGCGCCTGCCACCTCGCCCGGCTAATTTTTTTTTTTGTATTTTTAGTAGAGACGGGGTTTCACCGTGTTAGCCAGGATGGTCTCGATCTCCTGACCTCGTGATCCGCCCACCTCGGCCTCCCAAAGTGCTGGGATTACAGGCGTGAGCCACCGCGCCCGGCAACATTTTTAAATTTAATATGTTAACATATATGTAAAATTTGTACACTACTCTTAAGGAGCCATAGTCTTCCTCTAAAATTAGTAGTGGGCCTGCCGTGGTGGCTCACGCCTGTAATCTCAGCATTTTGAGAGGCTGAGGTGGGCGGATTGCTTGAGCTCAGGAGTTCAAGACCAGCCTGGGCAACATCATGAAACCTTGTCTCTACTAAAAATACAAAAATTAGTCGGGCGTGGTGGCACTGTGCCTGTAGTCCCAGCTACTCCGGGGGCTGAGGTGGGAGGATTGCTGGAACCCAGGAGGCGGAGGTTGCAGTGAGCCAAGATCATGCTACTGCACTCCAGCCTGGGTGACAGAGCAAGACTCTGTCTCAGTTTAAAAAAAGAAGAAGAAGAAGAAAGAAGAAGAAAGAAGAAGAAGAAGGAGAAGGAGAAGGAGAAGGAGAAGAAGAAGAAGAAGAAGAAGAAGAAGAAGAAGAAGAAGAAGAAGGAGGAGAAGAAGAAGAAAGTACCCTGGTTGGAAAGTACCAGGTGATGCCTGACACTGAGCGTTAAGTGCTCTGTTTTCTTTTTTAAAAAAAATTATTATTATTATTATTATTATTTATTTTTTTTTTTTTTTGAGACGGAGTCTCGCTCTGTCGCCCAGGCTGGAGTGCAGTGGCACGATCTCAGCTCACTGCAAGCTCCGCCTCTTGGGTTCACGCCATTCTCCTGCCTCAGCCTCTCTGAGTAGCTGGGACTACAGGCGCCTGCCACCACGCCCGGCTAATTTTTTGTATTTTTAGTAGAGACGGGGTTTCACCGTGGTCTCGATCTCCTGACCTCGTGATCCGCCCGCCTCGGCCTCCCAAAGTGCTGGGATTACAAGCGTGAGCCACCGCGCCCGGCCAAAATTATTATTTTTTAAATTTTAATTTTGAGTGCTGTTTTTCTTTACCACCAGAGGGCACCAATCAGGCAAGTCAATCTACATGCCATTATGAAACAATATGAGAAAGCTCTAGGAAGCTGTTTCTAGCATTCATTCTTTTTAACAAATAGGTTTTGAGCACTTAATATGTGCCAAACATTGGAGTAGCTGGTATAGAGTTTTGGAATTTATAGTCTTGAGCACCTACTATGTACTTGAGAGAACAGCTAGGCATGAGGATAGAGGGTAGGGTTCAATTTGTGATTTTGTGATTACTCATTGTCTTCCTGTCCTTGGCCATGAGTCTCTTGAGAACAATTACTTAGTGTCTACTTTGTGTCAGATGGTGTGCCTGTTGCTGAGGATTCAGGCATGAATAAGACACAGTGGCAGTCTACTAATAAACAATGTCCTACTGGCTAGAATAAAAACACATGAGCTAGTTCTGTGGAATTCCAGTTCCTGTGACCTGAGAGTAAACAGCCTTGATTATAAAACTCATTAACACATTGAGCTTCCAACCTCCCAGCATAGAGGCATGCCCACAGTGGATGCTTAGTGAGTTTGTGAGTTGACATGAGCCCAGGGGGCCGCTTCTGGTCTGGGTGCCAGGTATACCTTCCAGTGGGTTAGACTAGGGCTTCATCATCCTCCAGGTCAGGGTGGGGCTGTGATGAGTTTTTGTGGGTGAAATGCTTTGAAGATGACCTTTCTACCTATTTATCTGCTCACTGCCTTGCTATTAAAGGTGTCAACATCATCTTTCACATTTCCGGGTCAGCAATCCTCTTGTCCCTAAATTGACTGGTACTGGAGGGAAAGACAGAATGGGACATAAACCATCATTTTGATAAGAGGGGCTGCATTCACTAGGATACTCCTTCTTCTCTGAGGGGAGCTCTAATTCCAGTGGAGTTCGGTCTCAAGACCTGGACAGTAGCGTTGGCGGCTAGAAAAGGATGTTTTAAAACACTGAGACCTTGTCTTTTAGGGGAAAAAAAAGGCCAAAAAAAAAGGAGGGGGGCTGCTTAAGTGTGGATTGTGTACAGTGACTCCATTCCAAAGAGTACAGTATAGAAAAGGGGGAGGAAGGGGCAGAGTAACTTTACAGTAGAAAGACTTGACACACTTCCTCAGCCAGACAATCAAGGTCAACATCAACATTGCTAAGTCATGTTGCTATTTGTGCCCTTAATATGATGTGATGAAATGGCATTTCACCTCTGTGATCTTACCCTCAAAAACTCACAATCCCAGTCTAATCATGAGAAAACCATCACAATCTCAATTGGGGGACAGTCTACAAAATACTTGACCAGTATTCTCCAAAACTGTTAAGGTCATCAGAACAAAGTCTAAGAAACTGCCACAGTCAAGAGGAATCTAAGGAAACAGGAAAACTGAATGTAGACTGGTATCCTGGATGAGATCCTGGAACAGCAAAAGGTCACTAGGTAAAAATTAGGGAAGTATGAGCTTCAGTTAATAGTGATGTATTAATATTAGCTCATTAATTGTAATACATGTACTCTACTAATGTAATATGTCAATAAAAGGGAGAACTGGGCACCAGGTGTAGGGGAACTCGACTATCTTTTCAATTTTTCTATAAATCTAAAACTGTCCTTGGCTGGGCACAGTGGCTCATGCCAGTAATCCCAGCACTTTGGGAGGCTGAGGTGGACGGATCACCTGAGGTCAAGGGTTGGAGACCAGCCTGGCCAACATGGTGAAATCCCGTCTCTACTAAAAATACAAAAATTAGCTGGGCATGGTGGTGCGCACCTGTGGTCCTGCTACTTGAGAGACTGAGGTTAGAGGATGGCTTAAGCCCAGGAGGTTACTGCTGGAGTGAGCTATAATCACTCTACTGTACTCCAGCCTGGGCAACAGAGTGAGACCCTGTCTCAATAAAAGGGGTGGGTAGTGGTGGTATCCAGAATACAGCTATGCCTTAAAGTTTTTTTCTTTCAAGTTCCTGTGAATCATTTACCATGTGCCAGTCACTACGCTAAATGCTGTACATACATTTAATCATTACAATTGCTTGTGTTGGGTATAATTAATCCCCTTTTACAGAAGCTGATTAAACAGCCAGGTGTGGAGGCATGCACCTGTAGTCCTAGCTACTTGGGAGGCTGAGGTGGGAGAATCGCTTGAACCTGGGAGGCGGAGGTTGCAGTGGGCCGTGATCGCGCCACTGTGCTACGGCCTGGGTGATAGAGCAAGACCCTGTCTCAAACAAAACAAAACCAAAAAACAAAAAAACAAAAAACTGATGATACAGGGAGAAGTAATGTGTGGAACTAGGGTTGGAACCAAGATCTGTCTCGTTCCGAAATTGTGTGTGTAGAACTCTCACAGTATTCTGGCTTTTCTAGGAAATTTTTAGGCAGTTATCCTAGGACATGCCTTCCTAAGAGAAAGGAGTACTGTATTCTGAACCACGGTGACCAAAGACAGTCTCCACATCTTACTTCGGTTATGATTATCTCGAAAGTCCCTCAGTTCCAGGGCGGGCATTCAAGCCAAAAGCACCTATACGGGGGTCAAAGTTACACCATAGTAGTTTATTTTACAAATGGCGAAGGCGAAGGGCAGCCTGAGCACTTGCTCCAAATCACAATGAGAAGGGCTAGAGACCCAGTTTGTTATTGTCTCTTTTTCCTCACAACTTCCTCTTTGTAGTTAAGAAGGGAAGCAGAAGCTGACCTTTCTGTCTCACCCCGTTTCTCACGTGGGACTGCCGCACCCAGGGTGGGTAACGTGCCAAAGGGCACACTTGCCTGTGGGCTGGCCTGCGGGAAGGTCTGTTCCCACCGAAAAGACCCACATTGTCAGCACATCCTAAGCAAGTAGCTACTAAGTGGAGGGACCGCAGACTGGGTGTCACAGGGAGGGGCCTGCAGGGACCAGGCCCGTCCCAGGATGGCTACGGAGGCCCCTGGATCCACAGTAGGGAGGGCCCCGAGAGCCGGGGGACCTGGGTTCCCTTCCGGGGCACGCCTTTGGAACTGCGGCGTCCAGCCACACAACCGTCACTCTGGCGCCACGGCAGTCCCTGCGCCCACCCTCGGTCCCCACTGCTTCTGGGATCTTTATGGGCGGGGGACACGCGCCGGCGTCACAAAGCGCCGCGACCGCGCGGGAGGCCGAGAAGAGGCGTGGAAGCGGGAGGAGGAGGTGGTAGTGGAGGAGAGCCAGGGACGGTGGGGGGAGGGGAGGGAGGGGCGCGCGCACGCGCGTCGGGCCGCCAGCCGCTGAGAGCCGCCCAGCACCCGGCGTGCGCCCCTCCTCCCTCTCTCCCTCCCTCCCTCCCTGCTTCTCGGCTCCGTCGCTCCCGCGGCGCGAGGCGCTCTCGCTCTCCTCCTCCTCCGCCGTCGCCCCTCCCCCCGCGCAGCCCCCGCCGCCACCGCCGCGAGACCCCCGCACGCCGCTCTCCCCCCACCCTCTCCAGCCCCGCGCGCCCTCCGGCCCTTGCGGCCCCCGAAGAGAACGAGAGGGCGAGCGAGCGCGGCGTTCCTGGGCTGGCCCGGCCCCCTCTCTTCACCATCGCCGGCCCTCCACCGCCTTCCTCCGCTTCCACCTCCTCTCCCCCCCCCCAAGTTGAGGCCCCCTCCGGGGGGGGGAGGCCCGGGACCGGGACCCGGAGCGAATTCCTCTAACTCCCTCGACCTCTCCTCTCGCCCGGCCCGAGTGTGAGGAGAAGGGCCCGGCCCGGCCTGCGTCGTGTGTGAGGAGGACCCCGGGCGGGCCCACGGGCCGTGTGGGGCCTGGTCCGGCCCGCCGGGTGTGTGAAGACCGGGGTCCGGTGCGGCCCGGCCGGAGGGCGAGCGGAGGGGAGGGGCCTGGTCCGGCCCGGCCGGTGCGTGAGGACTGGGGCCCGGGCCCGGCGCCGCCGCCGCCGCCGCGATGGCCCAGCAGCAGATGACCAGCTCACAGAAGGCCCTGATGCTCGAGCTGAAATCCCTGCAGGAGGAACCAGTGGAGGGCTTCCGGATCACCCTGGTGGACGAGTCCGACCTCTACAACTGGGAGGTGGCCATCTTCGGGCCCCCCAACACCCTCTACGAAGGCGGCTACTTCAAGGTACCCTCACCCTCCTCCCGGACCCTGCCTCCGCGGCCGAGGCCTCCGGCTCCCCGCCGCTTTCTGCAGTTCCTGGGACCAGGAGTATGAGCACGGGCGAGTGGAGGGGGCTTCTCACCCGTGCAGCCCCCTCCCCCATCCGTGGAGGCAGGAAGGCCTTGCTCGCCGATTGCCTTTTCTTTGTCATGGGGGCGGGGGCTCGGGCGGGGGCGGGAGGGCTGGCTGCACCGGGAAATCGGAGAGCCTCTCTGGTTAGGGTAGTGTCTACGGGCGGAGGAGGCCGTCTTTGTTTCCCCCGCTGAGGGTGGGTGGAAAGAGCGGTGGTCTATCTGTGCTTGCTTGTCCTCCCGTCGGAACCCCTCCCTGCGCAGGCTGGAACTGCCCCAGAGGGCAGGGTGACCTGCACCGACTGGATTGGACTTTTCTTTTTTGGGGGGGGGTGGGGTGGGGGAGGGGCACCAGCTTGTCATTTCAGAAGCTGCCGAGTGCCCTGACATTTTGAGGATTTGTTGGGTTTCTTAGGTACTCGTAGTGCCAACTTTGCATTCCAATGGGTGGTGGTGAAGAATGGGACCCTAGGGGTGGTAAAAAAAAAAAAAAGGGTGCCCGCGTCGTCTTGTCATTATCCATTTGGGAGAACTTTAACCCTCTTTCCGTTCACATTCTCTGCTTACCTCAGTCACTGGTTCTTTCAAAATGCCCTTTGTCCTCACCATGCCACCAAGTTTGCCAACCTTTTTTTCCGCAGGTAGAAATATCCACAAAGGGTGGAACGAGTCATGTAGGGAGATTGATAGCTTCCCACTTTCAGAGACAAAATTGAAACCTGCTCAAGTGGTTAACTCTAACTAAAGGGGTGGTCTCACAGATGACAAGTATCATCTGAGGCGAGATCGTTTCTCTGGGTGGGATGTATGGTTCCTTAGCGACCACAGACATTGTTTCTGTTGTTTTATATGGTTTTAGAACAGTAGTTATCATTCCAGAATCTAATGATTTTTTTTTTTAACTCCAAGGTAGTTAACTTGGAGATAATCAGTGTTTGTTTTGTTTTGTTTTTACTTGAGTGTTTTTTCAGGGAGGAATCATAGATTGAATGTTTGAATGTTTGAATGTTTTAAATGATGGGGGCTGAGAGAGGAAATGAGTGCTTAGGAATCCATTTAGTTTTATTTTTTTATTTTTAAAATTAAGTAAAATAGGCCAGTGAGTCAATTTTAGTTTTGAAGGGAGGGGTTATCTTGGCACAAGTTTTAAATGAGTATCTTAGTCATGTAGTTCTGATGTGTATTTTTAGGACTACCCAATTACTTAACTCTTGTTTTCTACCCTTCTAAAGGTGGAAACCTCAGTTTTATGCTTGAAATTAGGTCAACTTTGTAGGAAATGGGATTGATACAGGAATGTTTAATATTCACTACTGTATAGTCACTGAGTACCTAGGAAAAGCACGTTTTTAGAATATTATGTAAGTGTGGTACCCCTACCAACTGTTAGGCTTCATCTTTTGTGGTCAGCCTACCCTATACTTTTCAGATGGAGGTATTTAAAATTACTAAGAAAACATGCAAGTTATTAGTAACAAAGTGGAAAAGGTATTGCTGTGTTTATGTTGAAGCGTATTCTCTGTTGTCAAATATAAATTTTTATGCATACTGGAAAAATTAGTTTTACAAAATTGAATGTATGTGATGCCTTTTTTTTTTTTTTTTTGAGAGGGAGTCTCGCTCTGTCACCCTGGCTGGAGTGCAGTGGCGGGATCTCGCCTAACTGCAACCTCCGCCTCCCAGGTTCAATTGATTCTCCTGCCTCAGCCTCCCAAGCAGCTGGGACTACAGGCGCACGCCACCACGCCCAGCTAATTTTTGTATTTTTAGTAGAGATGGGGTTTCACCATATTGGCCAGGCTGGTCTCGAACTCCTGACCCTGTGATCAACCCGCCTCGGCCTCCCAAAGTGCTGGGATTACAGGCGTGAGCCACTGCGCCCGGCCATGATGCCTTTTCTGACAAAGCATTGTTTAGCAAAATCTGCTGGCTAATGTTAGTGGAATAAAGTTTGATTTCCAAAAAGTGTCATTGTTTGGTACAACCGATATTTAGTAAATGGGTACTAGTTAGAATAATCTCACTCCAATAAAGTTAAAAACAACAGCAAAAACAAAACAAAACTTGTACATGAGAGAAAATAATGGGTTGCAAATTTTAACATTTGTGCATAAGTCTGGGAAAGGAGTGTGGAGAACCCTTTCAGAAATAGGTAGTATGGAAGGATTCCTTATGTTAATACACTGATTTAAATTAAATGCTTCTGAACTTCAGTCCTTGTTTAAAAAGAATGATTTAATCTCCTGCTTTGTGATGTTAGATTTCTTAAGCTTTGAGTGTTTTTACCTTTAATTCTGACATGTATGAAAATTTGTAAACAGGTTTTATGGTTTAGTCTTGTGTGAGAAGTTTGTTCGATTTTATTTTCGACTACTTTTTCCCTTATATGGCCTTTTATCCCATTAGTCGTTCATTAGAAAAAGGCAAATTTATGGTCATGAGCAGTTAACACTGGGGATATGTTTAAAACTATTGTTTTTGTTTTACTGCTTTTGTCTTAAGACAAGGCTTTTAGTGTATTTCACTACAGCTGCATTTAAAAGTTGGCACAAAGCTTTCCCTACCATATCACTCTTCTCCCTTATTAAATGTTAATCCTTGAACATTTAGTATAATTTATTTTCAAGTTAAACTCTTTTCCCTTTTTGGCATAGTCATTCGTGAAGGCAGTGGGACTGCCAGTCATTCTTTACATTTTTCATACTGTAATTCCTTTAACTTTTATATATTAATAGGTTTCTAACTGATCTTTTTCACCCTGAAATAGTTGGCTCTTGTCTCTTAACAACAGGATCTCCATTGGAGATTTGTGAGACCTGTATTTCACAGAATTTTTTTATTCATCCTGCTTTTGCTTATTTTAATATCTCCAATCCGTGTGATTCTTAGTTTTGGGCCATATAGATGTAGGATGGGCAAAGATAGTTTCTTCTGTCCATTCTGAATACTATACAATTTTTTTTGGCCTTGCTATCTTTTTGTGTAGTTTCTTATTTTGCTACCGAAGCAAGTCGGAATTTTATTGTTACTAGAAAAATAAATTGTGGATCAAGTCAGTAGCTAATGACTTTTAACAAGTTCTCCCTCTTTCTTTTGAAAGGAACTTTTTCAAGGTCTTGCTCTGTCACTTAGTTGGGGGTACAGTGGTGTGATCATGGCTCACTGCAGCTTCCACATCCTAGGCTCAAGCAGTCCTCCCACCCCAGCCCCCTGAGTAGCTGGGACTACAGGCATGACTACGCTCGGCTAATTTTTTTTTCTTCAGTATTGTTAAGTGAGGTAGGGTCTCACTATTTTGTCCAGGTTGCTCTCAAACTCCTGAGTTCAAGGGATCCTCCCTTCTCAGCCACCCAAAGTGCTGGTTTTACAGGCGTGAGCCACCATGCCTGGCTGGAACTATCTTTTCAAATAACTCCTGCTAAGGATTGTAGCTTAGTGTGGGTGCTTTAGTACTGAACCTCCTTGGAACTTTTGCATTATTTATCTAAAGCATTATAGCAGCGAGTCTAGAGCCAGAAAGAGTGCCTCTTTTATGATATGCGTAACAAAAAAAAATTTTTTTTTTTTTTTTTTTTTTTTGAGATGGAGTCTCACTCTTGCCAGGCTGGAGTGCGGTGGCACTCTCTCGGCTCACTGCAACCTCTGCCTCCTAGGTTCAAGCGATTCTTCTGCCTCAGCCTCCTGTGCAGTTAACTTTTTATAGTTTTTTTTGTTTTTGTTTTTTGAGATGTGTCACTCTGTTGCCCAGGCTGGAGTACAGTGGCGCCATCTCAGCTCACCGCAACCTCTGCTTCCTGGGTTCAAGTGATTCTCCTGCCTCAGCCTCCTGAGTAGCTGAGATTACAGGTGTGTGCCGTGAAACATGGCTAATTCTTTTTGTATTTTTAGTAGAGACAGGGTTTCGCCATGTTGGCCAGGCTGGTCTTGAACCCCTGACCTTAAGTGATCTGCCCATCTCAGCCTCCCAAAATGTAATCCCAATTAGAGGCCCAAGCCACCACTCCTGGCCAGCCTTTTATAGTTTTGATTTTATTAAATAATTTGATTGAGATAATGAAATATAGGTGTGTTCCATTTTTAGAAAACTCCCATCTGATAATTTAGAAAGTATTTGTTGTATACTTAAAGTTTTCCTTATTAGGAACCTCTTTATTAGACTCAACACTGACATATAACACTGACATACATATATATATATATATATATATATATATATATATATATATATTTTTTTTTTTTTTTTTTTTTTTTTTGAGACAAGAGTTTTGCTCTTATTGCCCAGGCTGGAGTGCAGTGGAGCGATCTCGGCTCACTGCAACCTCCGCCTCCTGGGTTCAAGTGATTCTTCTGCCTCAGCCTCCTGAGTAGCTGGGATTACAGGCATGCACCACCATGCCCAGCTAATTTTGTATTTTTGGTAGAGACGAGGTTTCTCCATGTTGGTTAGGCTGGTCTCGAACTCCCAACCTCAGGTGATCCCGCCCACCTCAGCCTCCCAAAGTGCTGAGATTACAGGCCTGAGCCACCACACCCGGCCTACACTGACTTATATTAAAGAAACTCTTCAAAACTTTTTTTTTTTAAGAGATAGGGTCTCACTCTGTTGCCCAGGCTGGAGTTCAGTGGTGTGATCATAGCTCACTGCAGCCTGAAACACTTGGGCTCAAGGGATCCTCTTGCCTCACCCTCCTGAGTAGCTGGGACTGCAGGTGTGTACCACACTCGTTTTAATTAAAAAAAATTTTTTTGTGTGCAGAAAGGGTCTCATAGGCCAGGCTGGTCTCGAACTCCTGGCTTCTAACAGTCCTCCCACCTTAGCCTCCCAAAGTGCTGGTGTTACAGATGTGAGCTACCACACCCAGCCAAATATTTTTTTTTAATAAGAGAATATGCATTATTTCCTATGCTTCATTTGTTTTGCAATGAATGAATCTGTTTTCTGCCTTCCCTCTTCCCCCTAAAAAAACAAACCAGACTTAGCCTAGATCTGGCAATGTCACTTAGATATTTTATTTTTTTTCTTTTTCTTCTTCTTACTAATTTTTTTTTTTTTTTTTTTTTTTTTTTTTTTTTTAGCTGAGTCTTGCTCTTTTGCTCAGGCTGGAGTGCAGTGGCGTGATTTTGGCTCACTGCAACCTCTACCTCCTGTGTTCAAGCAATTCTCGTGCCTCAGCCTCCCCAGTAGCTGGGATTACAGGCGTGCGCCACCATGCCTGGCTAATTTTTGTAATTTTTAGTAGAGATGGGGTTTTGCCATGTTGGCCAGGCTGGTCTTGAACTCCTGGCCTCAAGTGATCTGCCCACCTTGGCCTCCCAAAGTGCAGGGATTACAGATGTGAGCCAGTGTGCCCAGCCTATTATTATTATTTTAGAGACAGTCTCGCTCTGTTGTCCAGGCTTGTCTTGAACTCCTGGGCTCAAGTAATCCTCCCGCCTCAGCCTCCCAAAGCACTGCGATTATAGGTCTGAGCCATTGCACCCAGCCTATTTTATGACTCTAATTGGTAAAATATAGTTGAAAAAAAATTGTTTTTTTCCTAGATGGAGTCTTGCTCTGTTGTGCAGGCTGAAGTGCAGTGGTGCGATCTTGGCTCACTGCAACCTCTGCCTCCCGGGTTCAAGCAGTTCTCCTGCCTTAGCCTCCCAAGTAGTTGGGATTACAGGTGCGTGCCAGCACGTCCGGTTAATTTTTGTATTTTTAGTGGAAACGGGGTTTTACCATGTTGTCCAGGCTGGTCTCAAACTCCTGACCTCAGGTGATCCACCTGCCTTGGCCTCCCAAAGTGCTGGGATTACAGGCGTGAGCCACTGCGCCTGGCTGAAAAAATTTTTTTAGGAAAATGATTGTTTGCGTTTGAGACAGGGATTCTTTTGAGAAATTGAATAATTTTCTCAGAGAAAGTGGGTACGCATAAACTAATTTTATATATCTTTTTCAGAGGGTTTACTGCCGATGAGCTAACAATCCTCTTGTAAGGTATTTGGATAGGCAACTTAAAGACAATTTTAAACAGCTCTTTTAAAATTATAAAATGAATGCTCTTTTATTCCCCCATTTCTCTCAGTTAACTTTGAAACTACCTCTTAGGGCATTTAGCTGTCTCTTTCTGAAAGATGAAGTTGTCTTGAGTACTAGGTGAACTAAGGCAACGTTATAAATGGAAACACAGTTAAGGTCTAAGGGTTTTGGAAACTAAATGAAGTTTCACTTTTTATTGTTTCTCAGAACATTTTTCAAACCAAATATACCTTAGTTTTTCATAGAATATGCTTTTATCCTGTTTAGTTGATTACAAGATGCATATTTTTCTACCTTTTAACTTCTTTTTGATTAGGAAATTTCTTAGATGGCCGGGTGTGGTGGCTCATGCCTGTAATCCCAGCACTTTGGGAGGCCGAGGCGGGTGGATCACCTAATGTCAGGAGTTCAAGACCAGCCTGGCCAACATGGTGAAACCCCGTCTCTACTAAAAATACACAAATTAGCTGGTGTGGGCCGGGCGCGGTGGCTCACGCCTGTAATCCTAGCTCTTTGGGAGGCCGAGGCAGGCGGATCACAAGGTCAGGAGATCAAGACCATCCTGGCTAACACGGTGAAACCCTATCTCTACTAAAAAAATACAAAAAAATTAGCCGGGCATGGTGGTGGGCACCTGTAGTCCCAGCTACTCGGAAGGCTGAGGCAGGAGAATGGTGTGAATCCAGGAGGCGGAGCTTGCAGTGAGCCGATATCGAGGCACTGCACTCTAGCCTGGGCGACAGTGAGGCTCCGTCTCAAAAAAAAAAAAAAAAAAATTAGCTGGTGTGATGGTCCGCACCTGCAGTCCCAGCTACTTGGGAGGCTAAGGCAGGAGAATCGCTTGAACCCAAGAGGTGGAGGCTGCAGTGAGCCTAGATCATGCCAGTGCACTCCAGCCTGGGCAACAGAGTGAAGCTCTGTCTCAAAAAAAAAAAAAAAAGAAAAATTCTTGGAATCCATGAAGTCTTGTAATTGCCATCAGCCAAGTGGTACTTTTAACCTAGTTGTGGAGACCATTTCATTGAAATCTTTTGGTAAATTTTTTTTTAAATACCAGTTTCAATGTCTTAGATTTGCTAAAATAAGGATTATTTCTTCCTGGAATGAAGGATTTAGGTCCTAATTAATACTCTGCATTGATTCTCCTTTTTTCACCTTTTGTGTCAAGAAAAGTTTTTATTGAGGACTCATTAAAGGAAAAGCAAATTGTAGGAAAAGTCACTTCCTTAAAGATAGTAAGTGAAAGTATTAGGGTAATGATGACCTTAGGGCTTTTAAGAATGATCAGCCAGGTGGACGCCTGTAATCCCAGCACTTCGGGAGGCAAACAACAAAAACAAAAAGAATGATCTTTATAAAAGCAAAGCTTTTTTTTTTTTTTTTTTTTTTGAGACGGAGTCTTTGTCACCCAAGCTGGAGTGCAGTGGTGCAATCTTAGCTCACTGCAACCTCCGTCTCCCGGGTTCAAGCGATTCTCCTCCTCAGCTTCCCGAGTAGCTGGGACTACAGGCACGTGCCACCACGCCCGGCTAATTTTTGTATTTTTAGTAGAGATAGCGTTTCACCGTGTTGGTCAGGCTGGTCTCAAACTTCTGACCTCAGGTAATCTACCCACTTTGGCCTCCCAAAGTGCTGGGATTACAGGCATGAGCCACCACGCCTGTCCAGAAGCAAAGCTTTTAAAGCTTTAAGGCTAGTTAGACCATTTTTCAACATAATGGTAAAATGTTCCATCTTTCCAACTCAGTGGTCAGTTGGAGACAGGTGAGAGAAAGGAGACCATCTGGCAAATTAGTCTACCTCTGATCATCTAGTTATGGAAAAATAACAGCAAGGAAAAGGTATAAATTCAGAGTTTAGGAGTACAGATTTCCATCTTGCTTAAAGATTATATTGAAAAGGTTTAATTCTTTTATGTTTCTGAACTTCTTTTGAACTGCTTCACATACGACTGCAGGGATATCTGAGCTGGTTGGGTGCAGTGGCTCACGCCTGCTCACGCCTGTAATTCCAGCACTTTTGGGAGGCTGAGATGGGCAGATCACTTGAGGTCAGGAGTTCAAGACCATCATAGCCAATGTGGTGAAACCCCGTCTCTACTAAAAATACAAAAAGTAGCCGGGCGTGGTGGCATGAGCCTGTAGTCCCAGCTACTTGGGAGGCTGAGGCAGGAGAATCGCTTGAACCTAGGAGGTGCAGGTTTGCAGTGAGCCAGAATCTTGTGCCACTGCACTCCAGCCTGAGCAACAGAACAGGACTCTGTCTCAAAAAAAAAAAAAAAAAAAATCCTACAGAGATGCCTGAGTAAAATTGAACCTCTTTGATTGTGTTAATATCAACTTTATTCAGCAAGAAATTGTTATTCAGAGATCATGCTTATATACCTCAAAATGAGTTGACTGAAGTGAATGGAATGATAGATACTAAGTTGAAGAGCTAAATTTAGTTCACATCACCAAGGTTTGATGTTACTTAAATGATCTTCCACATGATAATTGGAAAATTCAGGTGTTGGAATATGTATTTAAGATGCAAAGTGGCCAGGCGTGGTGGCTCACGCCGGTAATCCCAGCACTTTGGGAGGCCGAGGCAGGCGGATCACGAGGTCAGGAGATTGAGACCGTTCTGGCTAACACGGTCAAACCCCGTCTCTACTAAAACTACAAAAAATTAGCAGGGCATGGTGGCATGTGCCTGTAGTTCCAGCTACCCGGGAGGCTGAGGCAGGAGAATGGCTTGAATCCAGGAGGCGGAGGTTGCAGTGAGCTGAGATTACGCCATTGCACTCCAGTCTGGGCAACAGAGTGAGACTCTGTCCCCTGCCGCCCCCCCACAAAAAAAAAAAGAAAAGTGAATCGTCCACTTTAAACACCTTTATTTGATTTAGTAACAAATACATATGAAAATGTTTTGGTTATTGGGTGGGTGCAGTGGCTCACGATTATAATTTTTACCCAGCACTTTGGGAGGCAGAGGTGGGCAGATCACCTGAGCTCGGAAGTTCGAGACCAGCCTGGACAGCGTGGTGAAACCCCGTATCTACTAAAAATCCAAAAATTAGCCAGACGTGGTGTCGTGAACCTGTAGTCCCAGCTATCCAAGAGGCTGAGGCAGGGGAATCTCTTGAACCCAGGAGAATCGCTTGAACCCAGGAAGCTTTCGGAGGCTGCAGTGAGCCGAGATCGTGCCACTGCACTCCAGCCTGGGCGACAGTGAGACTCTGCCTCAAAAAAAAAAAATAAGTTTTGGTTATTGTCTTACTATTATTTTTTTTTGACGCCGTTCGAATAAAAAAATATTAGCCAAGCATGGTAGTTTGTGTCTTTGGTCCCAGCTACTTAGAAGGTTGAGTTGAGGTGGGAGGATCACTTGAGCCCGGGAGGTCGAGGCTGCAGTGAGCCATGAGCATGCCACTATACTCTAGCTGGGTGACAGAGCAAGACTCAGTCTCAAAAATAAATAAGTTAAATTAAAAATAAATAGGCTGGATGCTGTGGCTCACGCCTGTAATCCCAGCACTTTGGGAGGCCAAGGCGGGCGAATCACCTGAGATTAGGAGTTGGGCACCAGTCTGGTCAACATGGCGAAATGCTGTCTCAACTAAAAATACAAAAATTAGCCTGGTGTGGTGGTGCGCGCCTGAAATCCCAGCTACTTGGGAGGCTCAGGCAGGAGAATTGTTTGAATGCAGGAGGTGGAAGTTGCAGTGAGCTGAGATTGCGCCATTGCACTCTAGCCTGGGCAACAAGAGTGAAATTCCATCTAAAAAAAAATTAATAAAATTAAATTAAAAATTAAATCAGGCTCAGCATGGTGACCCATGCCTGTAATCCCAGCACTTTGGGAGGCTGAGGTGGGCAGATTACCTGAGATCAGGAATTCAAGACCAGCCTGACCAACATGGTGAAACCCCGTCTCTACTAAAAATACAAAAATTAGCTGGGCATGGTGGCACATGGCTGTAATCTCAGCTACTCAAGAGGCTGAGGTGGGTGAATCGCTTGAACCCGGGAGGCGGAGGTTGCAGTGAGCCCAGATCGTGCCACTGCAATCCAGCCTGGGCGACATAGCAAGACTCCCTCTCGGCCGGGCGCGGTGGCTCACGCTTGTAATCCCAGCACTTTGGGAGGCCGAGGCGGGCGGATCACGAGGTCAGGAGATCGAGACCATGGTGAAACCCCGTCTCTAATAAAAATACAAAAAATTAGCCAGGCGTGGTGGTGGGCGCCTGTAGTCCCAGCTACTCGGAGAGGCTGAGGCAGGAGAATGGCATGAACCCGGGAGGCGGAGCTTGCAGTGAGCCGAGAGCGCGCCACTGCAGTCCGGAGTGGGTGAAAGAGCGAGACTCCGTCTCAAAAAAAAAAAAGACTCCCTCTCAAAAAAAAAAAATACAAATAGATAAAATAAATTAATAAAATTAAAAATTAAATTAGGCTGGGCTCAGTGGCTCACTGTAGTCCCAGGACTTTGAGAGGCTGAGTCCGGCAGATCACCTGAGGTCAGGAGTTCAAGACCAGCCTGACCAACATGGTGAAACCCGATCTCTACTGAAAATACAAAATTAGCTGGTTGTGGTGGCATGCGCCTATAATCCCAGCTACTCGGGAGGCTGAGGCAGAAGAATCGCTTGAACCTGGGAGGTTGAGGTTGCAGTGAGCCGAGATCCCACCATTGCACACCAGCCTGGGCAACAGAGCAAGACTCTCTCAAAAAAAAAAAAAAAAAATCAGACTTACGGAGTGTTTTACAAAGAACTATTTTAAATTTTGATGACTTCAGTTTTTGTCTGTTAAAACTTTTTTTTTTTTGCAGACACAGTCTCACTGTCGTCCAGGCTGGAGTGCAGTGGAGTGATCTTGGCTCACTGCAACCTCCGCCTCCTGGGTTCAATCAGTTCTCCTGCCTCAGCCTCCAAGTAGCTGGGACTACAGGCATGTGCCACCACTGGGCTAATTTTTGTTATTTATTTATTTGTTTTTGAGATCAAGTCTTGCTCTGTTCCCCACCCTGGAGTGCAGTGGTGCGAGCTCGGCTCACTGCAACCTCCGCCTCCCTGGTTTAAGCAATTCTCCTGGCTCAGCCTCCCGAGTAGCTGGGATTACAGGCACGTGCCACCACGCCCAGCTAATTTTTGTATTTTTTTTTTTTTTTTTGAGATGGAGTTTTGCTCTTGTTGCCCTGACTGGAGTGCAATGGCACGATCTTGGCTCACTGCAGCCTCTGCCTCCTGGGTTCAAGTGATTATCCTGTCTCAGCCTCCTGAGTAGCTGGGATTACAGGCGCATGCTGCCATGCCTGGATAATTTTTTGTATTTTCAGTAGAGATGGGGTTTCACCCTGTTGGCCAGGCTCTTCTTGAATTCCTGACCTCAGGTGATCTGCCTGCCTCAGCCTCCCAAAGTTCTGGGATTACAGGCGTGAGCCACCATGCCCGGCCTGATTTTTGTATTTTTATTGGAGACAGGGTTTCACCGTGTTGGCCAGGCTGGGATTGAATTTACCTCAAGTGATCTGCCCACCTTGGCTTCCCACAGTGCTGGGATTATAGGTGTGAGCCACCGCACCTGGCCTTTTGTCTGTTGAATCCACAGGAAAAAAATAGGTTTTTAAAAACTTCTGGACTACTTGAATAAGAGAATGATAAATCATATTTCAGAAAGGCTTTTTATTAGCAAATTGATGTCTTTAATAGCAACTTTAACATTACTTTAAGGGGAGGGTGGGAATGGTGCCAATATTGAGAAAAATACAAGTGTAAGAATTTGGTTTTGGAGACATTGGATACTCAGAAAGGTGGAAGAATGGAGGCAGCTTAAGTGATGAGAAATTACCTAATGGGTACAATGTATACTCTTTGGATGGTGGGTACACTGAACGCCTAGACTTCACTTCTATGCAAAACATCCATGTAACAAAACTGCATGGGTACCCCCGAAATCTGTTTTTGTAAAAAGTTGGTTTGGGGATGAGAAATGATGATATATAGTACCTCTGAAAGTGAGAGATGATAGAGGAAGTTAAATTTCTCATTACAATATTGGTTTATGCTTTTAAAATAATAGTGCCTTGATATTTTCCAAGTATATTTAAGCATCATAGAGGAAACCTAAGCTTAGGGAAACATTCTTTGCAGTTTTTGCATTTGAGTCTAGTGAGTGGTAATTTTTGTTTTGTTTTTGTTTTTTTTTGAGACGGAGTCTTTCTCTGTCCCCCAGGCTAGAGTGCAGTGGTGCGGATCTCGGCTCACTGCAAGCTCCGCCTCCCGGGTTCACGCCATTCTCCTGCCTCAGCCTCCCGAGTAGCTGGGACTACAGGCGCCCGCCAACACGCCCGGCTAATTTTTTGTCTTTTTAGTAGAGACGGGGTTTCACCGTGTTAGCCAGGATGGTCTCGATCTCTCTCCTAACCTCGTGATCCGCCCGCCTCGGCCTCCCAAAGTGCTGGGATTACAGGCTTGAGCCACTGTGCCCGGCCATGAGTGGTATTTTTTAACCTCTATTACAGCATCTTTAGATTAGTGCAATAGTTTTTTGTTGTTTTTTTTTTTTTTGAAACAGTTTCACTCTAGTTGCCCAGGCTGGAGTGCAGTGGCACAATCTAGGCTCACCGCAACCTCCGCCTCCTGGGTTTTCAAGCGATTCTCCTGCCTCAGCCTCCCGAGTAGCGGGGACTATAGGCATGTGCCACCACACCCGGCTAATTTTGTATTTTTATTAGAGACAGGGTTTCTCCATGTTGGCCAAGCTGGTCTCGAACTCCCGACCTCTGGTGATCTGCCCGCCTCGGCCTCCCAAAGTGCTAGGATTACAGGCTCGAGCCACCGCACCCAGCCTAATCAGTGCAGTAGTTTTAATTGGTTAATTTATTCTGTATTTGGATTTCCAAGTTTCATAATTTTTTTTTTTTTTTTTTTTTTGAGACAGAGTCTTGCCCTGTCACCCATGCTGGAGTGCAGTCGTGTGACCTCAGCTCACTGCAACCTCCACCTCTTGGATTCAAACGATTCTCCTGCCTCAGCCTCCCAAGTAGCTGGGACTACAGGCGCATGCCACCATGCCCAGCTAATTTTTTTATTTTGCTAGAGACGGGGTTTCACCATGTTGGCCAGGCTGGTCTCGAACTGCTGACCTCAGGTGATCCACCTGCCTCGGCCTCCCAAAGTGCTGGGATTACAGGCATGAGTCACTGCGCCCGGCCTCATAATTCTTTAGATATCTGCTTTGCTGGTTGGACGCGTTGGCTCATGCCTGTAATCCCAGCACTTTGGGAGGCCGAGGTGGGCAGATCACCTGAGGTCAGGAGTTCGAGACCAGCCTGACCAACATCGTGAAACCCCTGTCTCTACTGAAAATACAAAAATTAGCCTGTTGTGGTGTTGTGCGCCTCTCATCCCAGCCACTTGGGAGGCTGAGGCAGGAGAATCTCTTGAACCCGGAAGGCAGAGGTTGCAGTGAGCAAAGATCAGCCACTGCAATCCAGCCTGGGGGACACAGCGAGAATCCCTCTCAAAGGAAAAAAAAAAAAAAAGATACCTGCTTTGTTTGTTGCATGGGCAGCTGTTATTTAATTTGAGGGATAAGTCCCATAAAATAATTCAGATTGTGTGGCTCATTTAGTAGCAAACATAGTAATTTGGGTTTTAAACATTGAATGATTTCTACCTTGTTGAAATAACTGTGGTTCCATTTATAAGATAATACTAAGAATTAGTGGAGTAGGCTGGTCCAAGTGCAGTGGTGTTTACAACCTATTGATCACAACCAGTTACAGATTGCTTAGTTCCTTCTTCATTCCCTCTGTTTCACTGAACTAGCAAAAAAAAAAAAATAGAATGGGCAAAGTTATACAAACTTGGAAAATATGTAGTAGTTCTTCACAGAAACAGACTGGTGGCTGGGTGTTGTGCCTCACACCTGTAATCCTAGCACTTTGGGAGGTTGAGGCTGGTGGAGCTCTTGAGCCCAGGAGTTCAAGACTGGCCGAGCAACATGGTGAGACCCCCATCTCTACAAAGAAAAAAGAAACAATGGCTTAAATCTTAAAAAACAGATTTAAGTTTACTTGTAATCATACCTGATATATATAATAAGGCAAAACAAAAAAAAAAAAACAGAGTTTTGTTATTCAAAAGAATATTTTCCTTCATATGACTTAATACTTTTTGTTTGTTTGAGATGGAGTCTTGCTCTGTCTCCCAGGCTGGAGTGCAGTGGCGCCATCTCGGCTCACTGCAACCTCTACCTCCCAAGTTCAAGCTGTTCTCTTGCCTCAGCCTCTGGAGTAGCTGGGATTACGGACATGCACCACCACACCTGGCTAATTTTTGTATTTTTAGTAGAGATGAGGTTTCACCATGTTGGCCAGGCAGGTCTCGAACTCTATTTTATTTTATTTTGTTTGTTTTTGAGACGGAGTCTCACTATGTCGCCCAGGCTGGAGTGCAGAGGTGCGATCTCGGCTCACTGCAAGTTTCGCCTCCCGGGTTCATGCCATTCTCTTGCCTCAGCCTCCCTAGTAGTTGGGACTACAGGTGCCTGTCAACACGCCCAGTTAATTTTTTGTATTTTTAGTAGAGACGGGGGTTTTTCCATGTTGGTCAGGCTGGTCTCGAACTCCCGAACTCAGGTGATCTGCCCACTTCAGCCTCCCAGAGTTCTGGGATTACTGGCGTGTGCCACCGTGCCCGACCTGCAACCCGGGTATTCTTAAGCTTGATTCATTGAATCAGTGATAGCAATCACTAATAAATTATTTAGGCCGGGTGCAGTGCCTCACGCCTGTAATCCCAGCACTTTGGGAGGCCGAGGTGGGCGGATCACCTGAGGTTGGGAGCTCGAGACCAGCCTGACCAATATGGAGAAACCCCGTCTCTACTAAAAATACGAAATTAGGCAGGCGTGGTGGTGCGTGCCTGTAATCCCAGCTACTTCGGAGGCTGAGGCAGGAGAATCGCTTGAACCCGGGAAGCAGAGGTTGCAGTGAGCTGAGATTGTGCCATTGCACTCCAGCCTGGGCAACAAGAGTGAAAATCTATCTCAAAAAAAAAAAAAAAAAATTATTTAATACCCTTTGGTTGAACTTTAATTAAATTTTTTCGGCTGGGCGCGGTGGCTCACACCTGTAATCCCAGCACTTTGGGAGGCCGAGGCGGGCGGATCACAAGGTCAGGAGATCGAGACCATCCTGGCTAACACGGTGAAACCCCGTCTCTACTAAAAATACAAAAAAATTAGCCGTGCTTGGTGGCCAGTACCTGTAGTTCCAGCTACTTGGGAGGCTGAGGCAGAAGAATGACGTCAACCTGGGTGGCAGAGATTGCGGTGAGAGCCGAGATCGTGCCACTGCGCTCCAGCCTGAGCAACAAGAGTGAGATTCCGTCTTAAAAAAAAAAAAAAAAAAAAAAAAAAAAAAAAAAAGAAAGAAATTATTTAATACTCTTTGGTTGAACTTTAATTAAATTTTTTCAAGGTTTTTTTTAATGCTCTTCAGAATCAAAACTTTAATTCTATTATAGTTTTAAGTAGTCAGGTTTATGAAGGTATAATTTATACATTAAAATTAATCTTTTTAGTTACATAGTTCTATGAATTTTGTTAAATGTATAGTCACATTCAGTTTTTTAAAGAAAAAGATGACGATAGCAGGGCAGGTTTTATATCATATTTGTCTGTGTGAGGACAAAATGAAGTTACTCTTTTTTCTTAAAATATGAGGAAAATGGCTCTGAGGACTAAGAGTTGTTATTTGTGTGGTACAATGAGTCCTCACTAATTTGGATTCTACTAATTTGAAAATTAGGTTTTTCTTTTTTTGAGACAGGATTTTGCTGTATTGCCCAGGCTGGAGTGCAGTGGCACGATCTCAGCTCAGTGAAACCTCCACCTCCTGGGTTCAAGTGATTCTCCTGCCTCAGCTTCCTGAGTAGCTGAGACTACAGGCATGCACCACCATACCCAGCTAATTTTTGTATTTTTAGTAGAGACGAGTTTCACCATGTTGGTCAGGCTGGTCTCGCACTCCTGACCTTAGGTGATCTGCCCACCTTGGCCTCCCAAAGTGTTGGGATTACAGGCCTGAGCCACATGCCCGGCCTTCCTGGAGCTCCTTAGTCCACCATCTTCCATGACCTTGTCACGATATTAGCTGTTAAATAGCTACTATTTAATTATATTTATAAAACCTATTCATTATATAAAAATTAGAAAATATAGACCTGGCACGTGGCTCACACTTGAAATCCGAGCACTTCGGGAGGCTGAAGCAGGTGGATCACCTGAGGTCAGGAGTTCGAGACCAGCCTGGCCAACGTGGAGAAACCCCATCTCTACTAAAAATACAAAATTAGCCAGGCGTGGTGATACATGCCTGTAATCCCAGCTACTTGGGACGCTGAAGGAGGAGAATCCCTTGTTCCCGGGAGGTGGAGGTTGCAGTGAGCCAAGATCGTGCCATTGCACTCCAGCCTGGGCAACAAGAGCAAAACTCTGTCTCAGGAAAAAAAAAAAAAAGAAAAGAAAATATTGATAAACAAATAGAAAAAGAGAAAAATTACCCATGATCACATTTCCTTTTTGTCTGTCCTTCCAGTTATGCATGTTGGGAACATATTACATAAACTTTTGTAATATGCTTTGAAACTTAATATGAATATGTTTTAGCTATCTTTCATGAGAGAACATGCATGTCTAAGTGTAGTTTTTTTTTTTTTTTTTTTTTTTGAGACCCAATCTCTCTCTGTTGCCTAGGCTGGAGTTCAATGGCACGATCTTGGCTCACTGCAACCTCTGCCTCCCAGGTTCAAGTGATTCTTCTGTCTCAGCCTCCAGAGTAGTTGGGACTACAGGCACCCACCACCATGCCTGGCTAATTTTTGTATTTTTAGTAGATACAGGGTTTCATCATATTGGTCAGGCTGGTCTTCAGCTGGTGACCTCAGGTGATCCACCCACCTCAGCCTCCCAAAGTGCTGAGATTATAGGCGTGAGCCACCGAGCCCGGCCTAAGTGTAGTTTTTTTTTTTTTTTTTTTTTTTTTGAGACGGAGTCTCACTCTGTCGCCCAGGCTGGAGTGCAGTGGTGCGATCTCGGCTCACTGCAAGCTCCGCCTCCCGGGTTCACGCCATTCTCCTGCCTCAGCCTCTCCGAGTAGCTGGGACTACAGGCGCCCGCCACCACGCCCGGCTAATTTTTTGTATTTTTAATAGAGACGGGGTTTCACCGTGGTCTCGATCTCCTGACCTCGTGATCCGCCTGCCTCGGCCTCCCAAAGTGCTGGGATTACAAGCGTGAGCCACCGCGCCCGGCCTCTAAGTGTAGTTTTTAAATGCCATGTAGTGTATATGCTGTACTTCATTCCTATTGCTAGACACTTAAGTTGTTTCAGCCTTTTCCTTAATACAAAAAATGTTGCAGGAAACTTTATATGTCCTTACAATTTTTGTTTGTTTTTGAGACAGAGTTGGCCAGGCACAGTGGCTTACACCTGTAATCTAAGCACTTTCGGAGGCTGAGGTGTGTGGATCACTTGAGCCCACGAGTTCAAGACCAGCCTGGGTGATATAGGGAGATCCTGTTTCTACAAAAAAAAAAAAAAAAACAGCCAGGCCCGGTGGCACGCACCTGTAGTCCCAACTACTCAGGAGGCTGAGGTGGGAGGATCATTTGAGCCTGGGAATTCAAGGTTACAGTGAGCTATGATTGCACTGCTGCACTCCAGCCTGGGCAACAGAGTGAGACCCTTTCTCTAAAAAAAGGCTTGTAGAAGAAAGTAAAGATATGAGTTATTTTTGTACAGCTGTATAGTGTGATTTTGTTTTAAGCTAAGAAGCTAAGTGTTGTTTCAAAGGTCAAAAAGTTTAAAAGTTTACATAGTATAAGAATTGTGGGCCGGGCACAGTGGCTTGTGCCTGTTAGCCCAGCACTTTTGGGAGGGTGAGGCAGGTGGATCACCTGAGGTCAGGAGTTTGAGACCAGCCGGGCCAACATGGTGAAACCCCGTCTCTACTAAAAATATAGAAGAATTAGCTGGGCGTGGTGGGAGTCGCCTATAATCCCAGCTACTAACCTACAATATTCAGTATAGTAACATGCTGTACAGGTTTGAAGCCTAGGAGCAATAGGCTATACCATATAGCCTAGATGTGTAGAAGCCTATACCATCTAGGTACAAGTATACCATTTTTGTGTAAGCATGCTGTATGATGTTCACACAATGATGAAATTGCCTAATGATGCATTTCTCAGAACATATTCCTGTCATTAGGCAACATATGACTGTAATTCAGTGGTTTTTAGTCAGAGTTGTGCAATCATCACCACAGTCAATTTTAGAATATTTTGCTGGGCTTGGTGGCTCATGCCTATGATCCTAGTACTTTGGGAGGCAGAGGCACGCAGATCATTTGAGGTCAGGAGTTTGAGAGCATCCTGGCCAACATGGCAAAGCCCCATCTCTACTAAAAATACAAAAAATTAGCCGGACATGGTGGCACGTGCCTGTAGTCCCAGCTACTCGGGAGGCGGAGGTAGGAGAATCACTTCAACCTGGGAGGCAGAGGATGCAGTGAGCCAAGATCATGCCACTGCACTCCAGCCTGGGCAACAGAGCAAGACTCTTGTCTCAAAAAAAAAAGGATATTCTTGAGGAAGTGTGCCTAGCAGGTAAATTTTTTTGATGCTTTATTCTAACTTTATACTTGAAATTACTTGGCTGGGTATAGAATTTTAGATTGGAAATCCTGTAGCTTTAGAATTTCGAGGACATTACTGTATTGGGTTCTTAGTTCCAAAGGTGATGTTTGAAATTCAAGAATGTTCTAAATCCTGTGCATGGTATGTGAAGAGTTTTTTCTTCTGGAAGTTTGCAGGACTCTCTTTGTGTCCCTGATTTCTTAAATTTCACATTGCTGTAGGTACTTTTTTTTTTTTTTTTTTTTTTTTTTGAGATGGAGTCTCGCTCTTTCACCCAGGCTGGAGTGCAGTGGCGCAATCTTGGCTCACTGCAGGCTCCGCCCCCCGGGGTTCGCGCCATTCTCCTGCCTCAGCCTCCGGCGTAGCTGGGACTACAGGCGCCCGCCACCTCGCCCGGCTAATTTTTTGTATTTTTAATAGAGACAGGGTTTCACCGTGTTAGCCAGGATGGTCTCGATCTCCTGACCTCGTGATCCGCCCGCCTCGGCCTCCCAAAGTGCTGGGATTACAGGCGTGAGCCACCGCGCCCGGCTGTAGGTACTTTTAAACTCATGTTTTTCAGCATTGGGAAATTTTCTTGAATTATTTCAAGATATTTCCTCCTCTATGTTTTTCCTCATCTTTTTTTGGGAGCACCCATTATCTGGATATAGAACAATCTGAATTAATTCTTCTAATTAACAAATCTTTTTCTCTTTTTTTTCCTTTATTTGTTTTTGAGACAGAATCTTGCTTCATTGCTTAGGCTGGAGTGCAGGGGTGCGATCAAGGATCACTGCAGCCTCAACCTCTTGGGCTCAAGTGATATTCTTACCTCAGCCCCCACCATGCACAGTGCTGTGATTACAGGTGTGAGCCACTGTGCCCAGCCTCTTATTTTCAGTTTTGGCGGCGGCTTCTTTTTTTTTCTTTTTTTTTTGAGACAGGGTCTGCTCTTGCTCTGCTGCCTAAGCTGGAGTGCAGTGGCGCGATCATAGCTTACTGCAACCTCTGCCTGCTACCACACCCAGCTAATTTTTATATTTTTAGTAGAGATGGGTTTTGCTGTGTTGCCCAGGCTGTTCTTGAACTCCTGAGCTCAATTGGTCTACCTGCCTTAGCCTCTCATTGTGCTAGGATTACAGAGCCACCACACCTGGCCTGTTCTTGTTTTTTAATAGAGACGGTGTCTCAATATGTTGCCCAGGCTGGTCTCAAACTCTGGGCCCGAGCATTCCTCCTACAGTGTTAAGATTGCAGGTATGATCCACTGGGCTTGGCCAACATTCTGTTTTTGATGTCTTGGTTTTGATGTCTTGATCATGGTTGTCGTTTCTCCAATTAACTCTCTGAAGACATCATGTATATACAGATATATAGGTAAATATATATAGCTTATATAGAAGTATACGTAGTTTTATGTATGTGTAATTATATGTCTCATATATAAGCCATTATTTACAGTTGTCCTTCAGTATCCATAGGGGGAGTTCCAGGGACCCCCACTGATACCAAAATCTTGAATGCTCAAGTCCCTTACATAAAATGGTGTAGTATTTGCATTTACCTGTGCACATTCTCCCATATGCTTTATTTTTTTAATTTATTTTTTTGAGATGGAGTTTTGCTTTGTTGCCCAGGCTGGAGTGCAGTGGCAGTCTAGCTGTATTTTTTGGTTTGTATTATTTTTCATTGCTTTTTGTACTGTTTTTTTTTTCCTTTTTTTTTCGCTTGAATATTTTTAATCCACTGTTGGTAGAACCCAGGGATATGGAGGGCCTACTGTGTATATGTATATAATGTTTATATATATGTATGTACATATATATACATTTTTAATACATTTTACTTTTCCTGCATGGACTGTTTTCTTCACGTTGAGTTGTTTTTTAAGTGTTTCGTGGTAAACTTTCCCGAGATGTTTGCTAATGTTAATCTGCTTAATAGTTTTTTTTTAAATTGAGGTGTATGTACATACAATAAAATGTGTATATCTCGGCTGGGCGTGGTGGCTCACACCTGTGATCCCAGAATTTTGGGAGGCTGAGACAGGTGGATTATGGATTCTTAATTTACTACAGTTTAGTTTATGTTAGTGGTTTTATTACTTCCCAGAAAATGCAAGAACCATACATTTAGCTTTTTACCTCCTTCTTGTCCTTTGCCCTATTGATGGTATATTTTCTTATAAACCTCTAAAGCAACAGTATTATTGTTTTACATAGTTCCTGTGGTCTGGCCAGTCGTGGTGGTTCAAGCCTGTAATCCCAGCACTTTGGGAGGCCGAGGCGGGTGAATCACCTGAGATGAAGAGTTCAAGACCAGCCTGGCCAACATGGAGAAACCTGGTCTATACTAAAAATACAAAAACTAGCCGAGCGTGGTGGAGTGCACCTGTAATCTCAGCTACTTGGGAGGATAAGGTAGGAGAATTGCTTGAACCTGGGAGATGGAGGTTGCAGTGAGCTGAGATGGAGGCACTGTACTCCAACCTAGGCAACAGAGCGAGCACTGTCTCAAAAAAAAAAAAAAAAGTTGCTGTGGTCTGAATGTGTATCCCCAAAAGACATATGTTGAAACATAGTTCCCAATGTGATAGTATAAGGAGGTCTGGCTTTTGGGAGGTGATTACGTTGTGAGGGCCCTGGCTTCATGAATGAAATTAGTGTTTATGTTTTTGTTTTTGTTTTGAGACAGAGTTTCACTCTTGTTGCCCAGACTGGACTGCAATGGCAGGGTCTCTGCTCACTGCACCTTCTGCCTCCCGGGTTTGAGCAATTCTCCTGCCTCAGCCTCCCAGGTAGCTGAGATAACAGGCTCCTGCCACCACACCTGGCTAATTTTTGTATTTTTAGTAGAGACGGAGTTTCGCCATGATGGCAGGCTGGTCTCAAACTCCTGACCTCAGATGATCCACCTGCCTCAGCCTTCCAAAGTGCTGGGATTACAGGTGTGAGCCACCGTGCTGGGCCTGAGATTAGTGTTCTTATGACAGAGGCCCCAGAGAGCTAGCTAGTCCTTTTCACTACTTGAGAATGCAGCAAGAAAGCATCGTATATGAAGAATGGGCCCTCACTAGACTCCAGATTTCTTGGTGTCTTGGTCTTCCAGTCTCCAGAACTGTGAGAAATAAATTACTGTTGTTTAAGCTAGGAGTGGTGGCTCATGCCTATAATCCTAGCACTTTGAGAGGCTGAGGTGGGAAGATTGCTTGAGATCAGGAGTTTAAGACCAGCCTGGGGAACATAGCAAGATTCCGTCTCTACAAAAAAATTTAGTAAGTTAGCCAAGTGTGGTTGTCCGCCTGTAATCTTAGCTACTTGGGAGTCTGAGTTTGGAGGATTGCTTGAGCACAGGAGTTTGAGGCTGCAGTGATCTATGATTGTGCCATTGTACTCCAATCTGGGTGACAGAGTGAGACCCTGACTCTTAAAAAAAAAAATTCTGTTGTTTATAAGCCACCCAGTTTATGACTTTTGGTATAGCAGCTTGAATGGACTAAGTAGGTATGTTTTCTAAGTTACTTTTAATATTTGTATGTGAAATTAGCAGAAAACGTCTCTTTTACAAACATAGAGATAGTGCTTTTTCCCCCTTTTTTCTTTTTTTAAGAAATGAGGCAAATATCCATATCCCCAGTTCAAGAAACAGAACTTTTCAGCCATCCAGGAGCCGTCCATGTGTTCCATTTCAGTTGTAACTCACCTCCCGAAAAAGAAAAATAACCACTATTTCACTCTCTCTGTCATTTCCTTTTCTTTTATAGTTTTATCACCAAGTGTACATTCTTAGACATTATATTTTATTTAGTGTTATGATGTCTTTTAAACCACAGTTTATGCCTCTATCCCTTTTTTCCTTAGTTTTTATGTTGAAGAACCCAGGGAGAGTTAACTAAGGTTTGAATTTTACTGATTGTACACTCATGTTGCATCTTTCTTCATTCCTTGTATATTTTGCAAATTGGTTACTGAACTCAGAGACTTGGTCAGACTCTGGTTCGGTCTCTTTGGCAATACTGTAGGCAGTGTTGTGTTCTTTCATGGGGAGGCAGAAGTCTGGTTTTCTCTTTTTTTTAATCATGTCAGCAGTTGTTGGGCTCAGTGCCCAGATCCATTAATTTATCAATGGTTTAAAAATAGTGACATTCTAATTGTGGGGGTTTTTTAAAAATTTTTTGTTGGAATACTTTTATTAAGAGATGCTTCTGCTTACCTACTGTTCAGTTATCCAGTGGCACAGTTATGTAGGAAAGGTAGGATATATACTTGATTCTTTGCCTTTATTTATTCTTTTTCAAAATAGTGACTTGGGTCCCTATTATTCTCTAAGAGAACCAACTATTTAATTTAATTTAATTAATTAATTTTTTTGAGATGGAGTTTCACTCTTTCGCCCAGGCTGAAGTGAAGTGGAGCCATCTCAGCTCACCGCAACCTCTGCCCCCCTGGGTTCAAGCAGTTCTCCTGCCTCAACCTCTCGAGTAGCTGGGATTATTATAGGCACCTGCCACCATGCCTAAAATTTTTTTTTTTTTTTTTTTGAAATGAAGTCTTGCTCCCAGGCTGGTGTGCAGGGGCGCGATCTCGGCTCCTTGCAACCTCCACCTCCCAGGTTCAAGCAGTTCTCTGCCCCAGCCTCCCGAGTAGCTGGAATTACAGGCACCCACCACCATGACTGGCTAGTTTTTGTATTTTTAGTAGAGACGGGGTTTCACCATTTGGCCAGGCTGGTCTTGAACTCCTGACCTCGTGATCCACCCGCCTCGGCCTCCCAAAGTGCTGGTATTACAGGCGTGAGCCACCGCGCCCAGCCACACCTGACTAATTTTTGTATTTTTAGTAGAGACAGGGTTTCACCATGTTGGCCAAGCTGGTCTCAAACTCCTGACCTCAGGTGATCCACCAGCTTAGACCTCCTGAAGTGTTAGGATTACAGGCGTGAGCTACCATGCCCGGCCAGAAACAGCTATTTAGAACAATCATTATCACACCTATAATCCTAGCACTTCGGGAGGCCGAGATGGGCAGATCACCTGACGTCAGTAGTTTGAGACCAGCCTGGCCAACATGGTGAAACTGCAACTCTACTCAAAATAAAAAAATTAGCCAGGCATGGTGGCACATGCCTGTAATCCCAGCTACTCAGGAAGCTGAGGCAGGAGAATCGCTGAACCTAGGATGTGGAGGTTGCAGTGAGCTGAGATCGCGCCAATGCACTCTAGCCTGGGTGACAGAGTGAAACTCCATCTCAAAAAAAAAAAAAAATCATTATAAGCTAGTGGATTTAATCATAAGAGTTGGGCTTTAATCAATGGCAGTTAATATTGTCGACTCTTTTTTAAAAATTTTGTTTTGGAGATGGAGTTTCACTCTTGTCACCCAGGCTGGAGTGCAATGGCACGATTTCGGCTCACTGCAACCTCTGCCTCCTGGGTTCAAGCTATTCTGATTCAGCCTCCCTAGTAGCTGGGATTACAGGCGTGTGCCACCATGCCTGGCTAATTTTTGTATTATTATCAGAGACAGAGTTTCACCATGTTGGCCAGGCTGGTCTCGAACTCCTGACCTCAGGTGATCCACCTGCCTTGGCCTCCCAAAGTGCTGGGATTATGGGCGTGAGCCACCACACCCAGCCTTATGTCTTTGGCCAGTTGGAGCTTCTTCAAGTTGACTCCTGAATGACTTGGTCTACTTCTTGTTGTTTTTGTAGCATCTTTGCTATCTGGTATGACCAGGTGTTGCAGGCTTATCTTTTACAGTTTCTACCCCAGATTTATAACCTATTATTTCTCCAAGAATCCCTGGTTTTAGTGGCAGACGTATTTAGGGAGCCTAATATGGACCTTAGAGATTATTGCTGCTGTGAGTTGTCATTGTTTCTAGGACAGAGTTATGGGTGATATATATGTATATGTGTATATCTGTACACATGCTTTTTTATAAAACTTAACCACTTCTGTATTATAATACATCAGTGTATATTTTTCCATGTTAAAAATTCTGGTTCTCAAGGATAGGGAATAATGAATTAGAATATCCTCATTATTAATTACTCGCTTGTTTTCTCCTACATTACACAGTAGTCTCAGAATAGCAATACTAATAATACCATAACCAATGTGATTGCTGAGAATAGTTGCATAAATTGTTTCATGTATGCTGTCCTCATCACCCCCCCACATCATCGTATCTGTATTATATCTATCTTGTCAGATTATTCATTACATACAATATTCTCTTTCAACCTTAATTTGTTTTTATTCTGTAAGTAATTATATAGTTCAGTGGCTGGCATGCTTTTTCTGTAAAAGGCCAGGTAGCAGATGTTTTAATTTTTGCAGGCCTGGAGGCAAAATTAAAGATACTATATTTAGGCTGGGCAAAGTGGCTCATACTTGTAATCCCAGCACTTTGGAAGGCCGAGGTCAGAGGATCACTTGAGCCCAGGAATTCTCCACCAGCCTGAGTGACATAGTGAGACCTTGTTTCCACAAAAATAAAAAAAAATTAGCTGGGCATGGTGGTGCACGCCTGTAGTCCCAGCTACGCGGAAGGCTGAGGTGGGAGGATCACCTGAGCCTGGGAGGTTGCAGCTGCAGTGAGCCTTATGGCACTGCACTCCAGCCTGGGTGACAGATTTATATTACAAGAGAGAAGATAAATTTCCACCAATTTGTATTGACAAAATTCAAAATGAAAATAATCGAATTTTTTTTTTGGTAATGCAGGTCTCATTAAGAATTGAATTAATTTTGGAGGGATGGATAATTGCATCACTTAATAACGTTATTGTTTTCATTAAAATGGATTGCTCATGTTGATCTCGAATGAGATTTCCTTTTTGAAAATGTCTTTTCATACAGATTGGTACTGCTAAATGCAGATACTAGTACATGGGCATATGATTTTCATTGTGATATTTATTGCTTGGGAGGCAGTATATAGAATTCTGTTAGATTCTTCTCTTGATATTTGCTTTTCAGCATGCCATTATAGTGTAGATTAATCACTTCCAATTAAAGAGTACGTGGAAGCGCTATAGTTGCACAGTTAACTGAATTTTGATGTATATAAATTTCCTTTTGTACTTGGCTGAAGGTCTGAAAAACACTGCTGAAGCTGCAATTTGAGCTCAGGAAATATATTCTAGCCACGTGCCATGACACATGCCTGTAGTTCCAGCTACTTGGAAGGCTGAGGTGGGAGGATGGCTTGAGCCCAGGCTGTGATCGTGCTACTGCATGGCAGCCTGAGTGACAGTTGTGAGACCGTGTTTACGAAAAAAAAAAAAAAAAAAAAAAAAAGCAGACCACTTTTTTTTTTTTTTTTTTTAAGACAGCATCTTGCTCTGTCGCCCAGGCTGGAGTGCAGTGGCACGATCATGGCTCACTGCAACCTCCACCTCCTGGGGGTGAAGCGATTCTTCTGCCTCAGCCTCCCGAATAGCTAGGATTAGAGACATGCGCCATCCCGCCCAGCTGATTTTTGTATTTTTAGTAGAGATGGGGTTTCACCATGTTGGCCAGGCTGGTCTCGAACTCCTAACCTCAGGTGGTTTGCCCACCTTGGCCTCGCGTGCTGGGATTACAGGTGTGAGCTACTGTGCCCAGGCAAGCAGACCTCTTTTTTAAAAAAGATCACTCAACTTACTTCAGTAGTAGTAATGCAGCAAGTAGAAAAAAAGGAAAATATGTTCATAGCAAATTTGTCTGGAAATGGAGGTTTTACTTCTTGTTTTAACTTTTTTGTTTTTTGTTTTTTGTTTTTTGAGATGGAGTCTGGCTCTGTCTCCCAGGCTAGAGGGCAGTGGCATGATCTCAGCTCACTGCAACCTCCGCCTCCTGGGTTCGAGTGATCCTCCTGGATTCGAGCAATCCTCTTGCCTCAGCCTCCCTAGTAGCTGGGATTATAGGCTCATGCCACCACAGCTGGCTAATTTTAGTATTTTTGGTAGAGATGGGGTTTCACTGTGTTGTCCAGGCTGATCTTGAACTCCTAACCTCAAATTATCTGCCTTGGCCTCCCAGAGTGCTGGGATTACAGGCGTGAGCCACTGCGCCCAGCCTACTTCTTGTTTTAACTTTTGTTTAAGACAGGAAGTTTATAGAGATGTTTGACATTACTTATAATTCAGACAACCTTTGTTTTCATCCAAATATTTTGGGTTTTACCACTGCATAAGTTTTGTACATAAGTGCTATTTGTCATATAATTTTAGTTTAAATATCTATTAAGAGGCATTATCAAGCTTGCAGTAAAAAAGCTGATTTCCAAGGCCATTTAGTATTCTTTTTTTTTTTTTTTGAGACGGAATCTCGCCCTGTCACCCAGGCTGGAGTGCAATGGTGCGATCTCGGCTCACTGCACGCTTTGCCTCCCGGGTTCACGCCATTCTCCTGCCTCAGCCTCTCTGAGTAGCTGGGACTACAGGCGTCCACCACCACGCCCGGCTAATTTTTTGTATTTTTAGTGGAGACGGGGTTTCACCGTGTTAGCCAGGATGGTCTCGATCTCCTGACCTCGTGATCCGCCCGCCTCGGCCTCCCAAAGTGCTGGGATTACAAGCGTGAGCCACTGCGCCCGGCCTAAGGCCATTTAGTATTCTATAATGATAGTTAAGTTACTTCTTCAGAAAAATTTATCTTGATCCCAAGCTCAAAAAATTGCAGTTAAAACATCACTGCCATCAGTACCTGCTGATGAATAATACAGTGAGTAACCATAAGCTTGAAACACTTTATTACGTTTTATATTTTCATAAGTTTTATTAATTTATCCAATTAATAAGCCTTTTTCTGTTCCACACACACATATGTATAAGTATTTTTGAGAGAGTTTCACTCTTGTCGCCTAGGCTGGAGTGTAGTGGCGCGATCTCCACTGACTGCAACCTTTGCCTCCTGGGTTCAAGCAATTCTTCTGCCTCAGCCTCCCCAGTAGCTAGGATTACAGGTGTGCGCCACCATGCCCGGCTGATTTTGTATTTTCAGTAGAGACAGGTCTTCACCATGTTGGTCAGGCTGGTCTCGAACTCCTGACTTCAGATGATCCGCCCGACTCGGCCTCCCAAAGTGCTGGGATTACAGGCGTGAGCCACCACGCCCGGCTGTCCCACACCTCCTATTTTTTTTTTTTTTTTACCATCAGTTGTAATGTTTCTTTAGCAGATTCCATTTCAGGTTGAACTGAATTAGTGTTTATTCAAGTTTGAAAATATCCTTGGTGGTGGTGTTCCAAACGTTCATTAGAGAGGCTAATTATTCAGTCGCTTCGAAGTCTGTATTGACTGCTCAAATAAACAACTGAGCAGTATCAGTAACATATGTTGACTCCTCTAGAGCCAAGGAAAACCACTCGAAATCATTTGCCTTTTTTTTTTTCTTTTTCTGAGACAGAGTCTTGCTCTGTGGCCCAGGCTGGAGTGTAGTGGTGTGATCTTGGCTCACTGCAGCTCCCACCTCCCGGGTTCAAGCAGTTCTCTTGCCTCACCCTCCTGAGTAGCTGGGATTACAGGCATGTGCCACCACGCCTGGATAATTTTTTTGTATTGTTAGTAGAGACGGGGTTTCACCATGTTGGTCAGGCTGGTCTTGAACTCCTGACCTCAAATGATCCACCTGCCTCGGCCTTCCAAAGTGCTGAGATTGTAGGTGTAAGCCACCAAGCCCTGCCTTCACTGCCTTGTTTTTTAATCAACTATTGATGTTGCTTACAGTATCCTCAGCTTGCTGAGCAACTGTTCTCACCAAAAAGCTAATAATCTTATTTCCTTTGGACACATTCCTTTTTTTCTTTTTTGTTTTTGAGACGGAGTTTCACTCTTGTCGCCCAGGCTGGAGTGCAGTGGCACAATCTTTTTTTTTTTTTTTTTAGTCGGAGTCTTGCTCTGTCACCCAGGCTGGAGTGCAGTGGCAGGATCTTGGCTCACTGCAAGCTCCGCCTCCCGGGTTCACGCCATTCTCCTGCCTCAGCCTCCCGAGTAGCTGTGACTACAGGCGCCCACCACCACACCCGGCTCATTTTTTCTATTTTTTTTTTAGTAGAGACGGGGTTTCACTGTGTTAGCCAGAATGATCTTGATCTCCTGACCTTGTGATCTGCCCACCTCAGCCTCCCAAAGTGCTGGGATTATAGGCGTGAGCCACCGCGCCTGGCCTGGCCTGGATACATTTCTTTGACTGGTATAATCAAACATGATTTAATGAACTAATCATTAGTAAGTAGTTCTTGACAGGCTAACAAATGAGCCATTCACCTAATTTAGTTGCTGTTTTATTTTCATTATTTTATGAAGAAATTCTACTGTGATAAGATAGTCCATTTAGAATTTTCTAGGCCAAGTACAGTGGCTCACGCCTGTAATCCCAGCACTTTGGGAGGCTGAGTCGGGCAGATCATCTGAGGTCAGGAGTTCGAGACCAGCCTGGCCAACACGGTGAAACTCTGTCTCTACTAAAAATACAAAAATTGGCCGGGTGCGGTGGCTCATGCCTGTAATTCCAGCACTTTGGGAGGCCGAGGTGGGCAGATCATGAGGTCAGGAGATCGATATACCATGGTGAAACCCTGTCTCTACTAAAAATACAAAAAATTAGCCAGGCGAGGTGGCGGGTACCTGTAGTTCCAGCTACTCGGGAGGCTGAGGCAGGAAAATGGCGTGAACTCATGAGGTGGAGCTTGCGGTGAGCCAAGATTGCACCACTGCACTCCAGCCTGGGCGACAGAGCAAGACTCCGTCTCAAAAAAATATATATAAAAATTAGCCAGGTGTGGTGGCACGAGCCTGTAATCCCACCTTCTCGGGAGGCTCAGGCAGGGGAATCACCTGAACCCAGGAAGCAGAGGTTGCAGTGAGCCGAGATTGCACCACTGCACTCTAGCCTAGGTAACAGTGAAACTCCATCTCAAAAATAAAATATTCTAATTTTTTGCTGCTATTTTCCCACGAGTTAGGTACTGTTGTGTGATGAGTGTAATTTGGTAATGTCTATGAATAGTGTATTTTTTTAGGATAGTTACATTGTCATTGCATAATAAAGACAATGCTTTGTCATCTAATTTGACAAAACATTCCTTGCGCCTAAAAGTATGACGTTTCAAGTCCACTTTTCTCCCTCTCTCTTTTTTGGTTTTGATATGATGGGTTAAGCAATGACAATAAAAAATAAAATATCCCAGTACAGCATTATGTGTGGCTCTCAAAACATTGTCAAATGTAGCTACTATATCACTGTAATTTTGTAGTATATCATGCAGCAGTGTGAAGTGATGAGAACACCACATATGGTCTCGCAACTGCTAAACTCTGCCATTGTAGCATTAAAGCAGCCACAGATAAGTTGTAAATGAGTAAGTATGGTTGTTTTCCAATAAAACTTCATTTATTGAGTTTTATATAGTTTTTATGTGTCACAAATATTATTCTTTTGATTTTAACCGCATATTTTCCTTAACAGTGTTTCTCATTTCTTCCTGAAGTGGTACTTTTATCTGAGAAATTTTCCTTCAGCTTAGTGAACTTTTAATAATTTTTATAGTGCAGATCTGTTGTCAACAACCCGTCTCAGTTTTTATTTGCCTGAAAACATCTTTATTTTGCTTTTTTTTTTGAAGATTTTTTTTTTTCCTGGATATAGAATTATAGGCTGGGTGTTTTTCCCCCTTTCAGTACTATGAAGTTTTCATTTTATTCTTTTCTGGCTTTATTTATTTATTTGAGACAGAGTATCACTCTGTTGCCCAGTCTGAAGTGCAGTGGCATGATCTTGGCTCACTGCAACCCCTGCCACCCGAGTTCAGGCGATTTTCCTTCTCTGCCTCCCGAGTAGCTGGGATTACAGGCATGTGCCACCACACTCGGCTAGTTTTTTTTTGTATTTTTAGTAGAGACAGGGTTTCACTATGTTGGTCAGGCTGTTCTCAAACTCCTGACCTCAGGTGATCCACCCGTCTCTGACTCCCAAAGTGCTGGGATTACATGCAGGAGCCACTGCGCCTGGCCCGTTGACCTGAATTTAAGTTAACTAATTCTGTTTTATACTGTCTATCCAATGAGTTACAGATTCTAGGTACTGTATTTCAGATTTAAATTTTTAAAATAGTTTCCAGTATTCTGTTAAAATTCATTCCAAAAAGTCATTTCACAAATTCATTTTGTGCAATTTTTCTTCTATTTCCTTTTAACATACTAATCATAGTCATTTTAAAGTCCACGTCTGCCAGCTCCAATATCTGAATCATCTGTGGATTTGTTTCTGTACTTTTTTCTCCTCTTATCAGTCATTCTCCCTCTTTCCATACTTCTTAATTGTTTAAATTGTTTACAGACTTTGCATACAAAAGAATCCTAGAGACAAAGATGATATCTTTCTCCCTCTTTCCTTTGCTAGGTAGATGGGATATGGGGCTGTTCACCTCAAATCAGTCAAGGATTGATTTAGGTTGGAGCTGGGTTACAGTTTTCAAAAGACTTAGTATATCACCTCAGTTTCAAAAGACTACAGAAGATTGAATTCTGTTCTTTAGCTCTGACACCATACAGCTATAAAATCTTTTTTTTTTTTTTTTTTGAGACGGAGTCTTGCTCTGTCACCCAGGCTGGAGTGCAGTGGCGCAATCTTGGCTCACTGCAAACTCCACCTCCTGGGTTCACGCCATTCTCCTGCCTCAGCCTCTCCGAGTAGCTGGGACTACAGGCGCCCGTCACCACGCCCGGCTAATTTTTTGCATTTTTGGTAGAGACAGGGTTTCACCGTGGTCTCGATCTCCTGACCTCGTGATCTGCCCGCCTCGGCCTCCCAAAGTGCTGGGATTACAAGCGTGAGCCACTGCGCCCGGCCTTTTTTTTTTTTTTTTTTTTTTTTATGAAGTCTTGCTGTTGTAGCCTGGGCTGGAGTGCAATGGTGTCATCTCGGCTCACTGCAACCTCCGCCTCCCAGGTTCTAGCAATTCTCCTGCCTCAGCCTCCCGAATAGCTGAGGTCGTTATAGGTGCCCGCCACCACGCCCGGCAAATTTTTGTATTTTAAGTAGAGACAAGTTTCACCAGGTTGACCAGGCTGGTCTCGAGCTCTTGACCTCAGGTGATCCAACCACCTTGGCCTCCCAAAGTGCTGGGATTACATGCATGAGCTACCACACCTGCCAAGTCTAATCTTAAAATGAGAAAGTTGTTTATCAGAGAACTACAAAGATAATAACTCCTGTTTAGGCCGGGTGCCATGGCTCCCGCCTGTAATCCCAGTACTTTGGGAGGCCAAGGAGGGCGGATCACCTGAGGTTGGGAGTTCGAGACCAGCCTGACCAACATGGAGAAACCTTGTCTCTACCAAAAATACAAAAATTATAATGCCGGGCGTGGTGGCGCATGCCTGTAATCCCAGCTACTCGGGAGTCTGAGACAGGAGAATCTCTTGAACCTGGGAGGCAGAGGTTGCAGTGAGCCGAGATCTCACCATTGCACTCCAGCCTGGGCAACAAGAGCAAAACTTCGTCTCAAAAATATAAATAAATAAACTCCTGTTTATTGAGTGATTAATATGTGCATTAATATGCACTGCTCTGTGCTGAGTAGGGAAATATCCTTATCTTTTTGTGTGTGTAGGTGTGTATATACACAAACATATCTATGTATACCGAATATATAAAGAAATCTGTTATATATAGGTATATATAAAGAGATATGTAAGTAATATCAAACAACCATTAGTTACTTAGCTGTGTGACCCTGTGTAAGTTTCTTAAGTTCTTTGTATTCATTTTCCTTATTTGTAATACAGGTTTGATGATGATAACTGCCTCATAGGGTTGTTTTAAGAATCAAGAGTATGAATGGATGCCTGTAATCCCAGCACTTTGGGAGGCTGAGTCAGGCAGGGTGCTTGAGCTCAGGAGTTCAAGACCAGCCTGGACAACATGGTGAAACCTCATCTCTACTTAAAAAAAAAAAAAAGCCGGGCGGTGTGGTGGCGTGTGCTGCTAGTTCCAGCTGCCTAGGAGGCTGACATGGGAGGGTGACTTGAGCCCAAGCGGTGGAGGTTGCAGTGAGCCGAGCCAAGATCTTACTACTGCGCTCCAGCCTGGGCAACAGAAACAGACCCCCTCTTTGTATTTCTTAGACCAACCCAATGAGACAAGTACCACTGACCCAATTCTATATGTATAGGAAACTAAGGTTCACAGAGAGTTGTCCAAGGTTTCAGTGATAAGTTTACATTCCTGGTTCTGCAGCCTATACAAGTTTGTCTGCCTATATCTATATTTTTTCCTGCCTCCAAAGCAGGTGACACTGGATATTTACACAGAAATTTGTCAGGCAGTTGTTTGCTAAGAGGACCAGAGAAACGCTTGCACTGGGCTGGAGTCTGTGACAGAGTACAGCCTTGAGAGAAGTACACAGGGCATGGCAAGCAGAAACTAAATATGCTGTCAGAACAAGAATTTTGGAATTAGAGCACACAGTGGTATTCATCTTGGCGTCCAGTAATTAGACCATTAAGGATTGGATTGAGGCTGAGGATCTAGAGCTCTAAAAATCAAGTCAGAATTTCTCTTAGGAGTTAGGGATGCCCAGATTCTGTGGATGTGTTTAAAATGGCAGTAACTGCAAAGAGGATTGCTGCAGAGACTGGGAATGAGGCTGCCATTAGTTGCTTCATTTCTCAGTCGCCTGTAACCGTTCTTCATTCCATGAAACTAGATCTACTATTCCCTGATAAAACAGCTGAACAGATGAGCCTACCAAACTCATGGTTTGATGCCCTCTGCAATACCAAGTTTCATCTGTGTCTTTATGGCTGATAACTGACCTGCATATCTAGCTTCCCGACTTCTGCCTTAATCTTAACCTCTTAAATTTGCCTGCCCCTACAAATCCTGCCAATCCCGATTCCTTTTCGCCTTCATATTACTGATTTCAAACTTGTTTTGTTCCTATTACATTTAATTGTTTATTTATAATAATAGTTCACATATATAGTTTTAAGAGTAACATGTGGTGTAAGACTTACAATAAGGAACAATCAGTTCCCTACTCTTCCCCATTATTCACTAGCAACCCCTTTCGGCTCTTATAAAAATGGAGAGAAAGTGAGTCTTTTGTTTACTTCCTATGGTCACCTCCAGCCTAAAGCCACACTTCAGGTGAGCCCTGCCCCCAGATTCAGTCACTTAGGCCAATATTTACTTAAACCAAATTTTTTGGTTATTGTTCTAGAGTTCAGTTCATAATCGTACTTCTCATTAATACTTCTTAAACATTTTGGCCTTCCAGGCCTTTTCTTGCTTGTTGGTATGCATATGTGTATTAATTTCTTTTTATTTCCATTCCCACTTCTATTCGCCTCTGAATCCTTAGGCTAACATTGTAGTATGTTTGTTCACATCCTTTGGTAGGCACTCTTTTTAAAAACAATTAAAATAAAAATTTTTAAACAACCACAAACTTACAGACAAGTTCAAAGAACTATTTTCCTGAACCATTTGAGGGTGAGTTGCCAACCTCTGATAGTTTCACCATTCCTCTGAATATTTTAAAGTGTATTTCCTACAGACAAGTGCATTCCACATCATTATAATTATTATCAACAATTATGAAGTTAATAATTCTCAGCCCCCATTTAGTTTTGTCAGTTATAATAATGTTCTTTGTAGCAGAAGGATCTGGTACAGAGCCATGTATTTGCTTTTAGTTATCCTGTTTCTGTAGTCTCTTTCCGCCTGTAATTGTTCCTTAGTCATGTCCTAGACTTTCATGACCTTTATAATTTTGGCAGTACAGGTCACTTACTTTGTGGAATCTCCTTCAATTTGGGTAAGTTTTCCCTATGTTCTTTATATTCTTTTCAGGTGGTACATGATTTTGATTTGTCTCATTTCTGGTGATGTCCACTTGGGTCACTTAGAAGTTGTTTGCCAGGCTTCTCCACTATCAAGTTACTTTTTCCTTGTAATTCATGAGTATTTTGTGAGGAGGTGCTTGGAAACTATGTAAACATCCTGTTGCTATTGAACTTCTAATTTATTCATTTATTTATATCTCAATGGACTTGTCTCCTATTTCATTAAATGCGTAATGGTATACATTCACATAAAGTGTGTTTTACATGCATGCATATGACATTGGCATAAATAGTATTATTTGAATATATAACTATATATATTAAAGTATGAAAATATTATCTACATCCAGAAAGTCATATTCTAGAAGGTTCAGGATAATTATCTGGTAGTAAGACTCCACCATAATGAGATAGGTGGGGTTCAACATATTTAATCAGGCCGGGTGCAGTGGCTTAGGCCTGTAATCCTATCACTTTGGGAGGGTGAGGGTGAGGACTGCTGAGACCAGGAGTTCGACATCAGCCTAGGCAACATAGTGAGACCCTGTCTCTCCAAAACATAAAAAACATTAGCCAGGTGGGGTGACATGTACCTGTAGTCCCAGCCACTTGGGAGGTTGAGGTAGGAGGATCGCTTGAGTCCATGAGGTTGAGGGTGCAGTGAGCTATGATTGCACCACTGCATTCCAGCCTGTGTGATAGAGCAGACCCCATCTCAAAAACAAAATTTGATCACACTAGTGTTATTTCTAGCTAGCCTGGAGTTACAGGAATCCAGCTGCATGATCCAAATCTGACCTGGTCCTAGCTGTGGTTTGCTGCCACCTGGTGACAGTTGTCCACTTGAGTATAAATATAAATGGGGACAAATCTGGCTAAGACTTCCACACATTGGCAGCAATTTCAGGTGTGGTTAGTTGATGCCAAGTTCTTTGGCACAATCCTGGGAGATTGGGCGAGGAGAATGCTGTGAATGAGAAAGACCCATTCTTTGCTTCCTTGCTTTCTAAGACAGGTGGCCTATTTTCTTCTTCTAGGCCTTGCCTTTGCCTCTGTGAGGGCCATACTGAATGGTAGGTAACTGCGTTTACTGTTCTGTTGATGATTTTAATTTTATCTGAAGTTTTCTTCAAATTAACAAGTATGGGGCCGGGTGCAGTGGCTCAGGCACTTTGGGAGGCCGAGGTAGGTGGATCACTTGAGGTCAGGAGTTAAATACCAGCCTGGCCAATATGGTGAAACCCTGTCTCTACTAAAAGTACAAGAATTAGCTGAATACAGTGGCGCACACCTGTAATCCCAGCTACTTGGGTGACTGAGGCATGAGAATTGCTTGAACCCAGGAGTTGGAGGTTGCAGTGAGCTGAAATTGCACTGCTGCACTCCAGCCTAGGCAACAGAGCAAGACTCTGTCTCAAAAAAAAAAAAATATATATATATGTATGAATGAAAATTATAATTAATTTTTTAACAAAGGAAAAAAAAAGCAGTTAAGATGGAAGGCCCAACTTTTTTAGCAGTAAGAGAAACCATGTGGATGATTTGTGTAGGAACTATTTTCCAGCACTTCAGAAATTTTTTCAAGTATTTATTTAAGGCCTACTATCTGTACTTGGTTCTGAGTATGTAAAAATATTCTCTCTCCTTCTGTCTCAAAAAAAAAAAAAAAAAAAAAAAATTCTCTCTTCTAAAGCAAGACTTACCTGGCTTTACCTTTTCTCTCTCTCTTTTTTTTTTTTGAGATGGAGTTTTGCTCTTGTTGCCTAGGCTGGAGTGCAGTGGTGCGACCTTGGCTGACTGCAACCTCCGCCTCCCGGGTTCAAGCAGTTCTGCCTCAGCCTCCCGAACAGCTGGGATTATGGCATGAACCACCATGCCCGGCTAATTTTGTAGTTTTAGTAGAGACGGGGTTTCTCCATGTTGGTCAGGCTGGTCTCGAACTCCCAACCTCAAGTGATCCGCCCGCCTTGGCCTCCCAAAGTGCTGAGATTACAGGTGTGAGCCACCGTGCCCGGCCTACCTTTTCTATTTTAATTCTATTACATATTCTCACCATTTTCAAATTTCTGCTGATTCATTTATCCACCCACAAACATCTTAATTCTAGATGTCAGGCACGGATGATTAATTTAATCATAGTCCTCAGTTTTATGGCCCATGTTGTCATTGGTCTGTACAAGCAACCTTATTTTTGTTACTTCCTCCCTATTTTTTTTTTTTTTTTTTGAGACAGGGTCTTTCTCTGTCACCCAGCTGGGAATATTGGCACGTGCCACCACACCTAACTAATTAAAAAAAAGTATTTTGTAGAGTCCAGATCTTGCTGTGTTTCTCAGGCTGGTCTCAAGATCTTGGGTTCAAGCCATCCTAGCACCTCGGCCTCCCAAAGTGCTGGGATTACAGGCTGTGAGCCACTGCACCCGTCCCCTAATGGTGTAACTTTTTTATGAATTGTTTTAACTGTGTCCCACAAAATGTAGTGTTTTGACAAAGTTTCTTAGTTTCCTTTATTTTTCTTTTTAACATGAGTCACTTAGTATGTTTTAGTTTCTAAATATATTGGTTTTTTTCAACAAAACTCTACTTTTGATATTAATATCTAATTTCATTATATCATAGTTAATGTGATCTCTGTGATACTGGTTATTTGCTTTATGGCTGTAAATGTGTGCTTGAAAAGACTTCCTTCTTTATCTTTGCTGTGTACAGAGTTCTATATATTGTCTAATTGTTGAGAATCTTTTTTTTTTTTTTTTTGAGACGGTGTTTCGCTCTTGTCGTCCAGGTTGGAGTGCAATGGTGCAGTCTTAGCTCACTGCAACTTCCACCTCCTGGATTCAAGTGATTCTCCTGCCTCAGCCCCTACAGGTGCCCGCCACCACGCCTGGCTAGTTTTTGTATTTTTTGTAGAGACGGGGTTTCACCATGTTGGCCAGTTTGGTCTTGAACTCGTGACTTTACGTGATCTGCCTGCCTTGGCCTCCCAAGGTGCTGGGATTACAGGTGTGAGCCACTGTGCCCAGCCCAGAATTGTTAATTATGTTGTTCAGATCTTCAGTACTTTTATTTTTTTCTACATGATTAGTTTCTGAGAAGGGAGTATTAAAATCTGCAAGTGCAATTTTTTTTTTTTTTTTTTTTCGAGACGGTCTCACTCTGTCACCCAGACTGGAGTGCAGTGGCATGATCACGGCCCACTGCAGCCTCGACCTCCCAGGCTCAGGTGATCCTCCCGCCTCAGCCTCCTTGGTAGCTGGGACTACAGGCAGGCGCCCACCTCCACATTTTCTTATTTCTTGTAGAAACAGTTTCACTATGTTGTCCAGGTTGGTCTTGAACTCCTGGGCTCAAGTGATCCACCCACCTTAGCCTCCCAAAGTGGTAGGATTATCACCGTCAATGATGGGCATAAGCCACCATTCCTGGCCACGATAGTTAATTCATATATGTTTCTCTGCATTCTCTCATTTGTTACTTGACATATTTTGTTACTATAATTTCTAGATCACAAACATGCAGGCTTGTTTGTTATGGTTGTATCTTCTTGTTTTATTATTCCTTTTAGCAGTACATACTGCCCCTCATGGCATTTTTTTGTCTTGAATTTCATTTTATCAGATTGTTTCTTCAGCTTTCCTTCAGTTTATTTTTTTCCTATGATATTTTTCTCTCCTTTTTTGTGTCTTGTAGATAACATTGTTGGATTTTGGAACAGATGGACCAAGAACTTAAAATAAGCATGATAATATATTTAAGAAACTCAGGAATTCAGAATGGTATATTTTATCTGGTTTTTGTCCATCTGTTGATACAGTTGTATGTACTCTTTGGGTGATTAATTATTTTGGTTCATGAGTTTCTTTTTCCTGGGGTTTTCAGCTACTATGTTTGGTTATGTATATTGGGGAAATAATGGAAATCCAAGTTCCATTCAAGTTCTTGTCTGCTTCCGAGAGGAGGATGATCCCCAGGCAACACAAAATCAGCATTGATCATTCCTGATTGCTGTCACTTTACCATGTAACAACACTGGACACAGTTGTACTTTGAAACTCCTAGACAGTAGTGGAAGGAGACCTTCTTTTAAAATTATAATCTACCAGCCAGGAAACTTGTAAGAGGAAAGGCTAGAACAGTGAATGCTGAGGATGGCCAGCGAGCCTGTATCTGTTTTCATTGAAACCTTACAGCTAGGCAAGGTGCCTCATGCCTGTAATCCCAGCACTTTGGGAGGCCAAGGTGGGCGGATCACTTGACCCCAGGAGTTCAAAATCAGCCTGGGCAACATGGCAAAACAAAAAATAGCTGGGAATGGTGGCGTGTGCCTGCAGTCCTAGCTACTTGGGAGGCTGAGGTGGGAGGATTGCTTGAGCCTGGGAGGTTGAAGCTGCTATGAGCTGAGATTGTGCCACTGTACTCCAGCCTGGGTGATAGAACCTGCCTCAAAAAAACAAACAAAACCTTATACTAGCAGGGCTCTTACCCTGTCCTGGTTTTACTGTGTACACACTTGGCAAGCAAGGGACAGGGAATGATTTTCCCAAAGCATAAATGGGTGAGAACCAAGGACAAAATGTAAATGCTTTTTTTTCACCCTTCCCCAGGTAGCCCTCCTACTTCCAGTCCTCAGCAAAGCATTATTTTCTGAAGTTTTTTGTTTACTTTTATCAATGTAATTATGTATATGTAATTTTAAAAATTAAAAAACTATTAATATTAAGCTTATGATGTGAAACAGTAGTTTCTTGTCTTACCTATTCCCTCCCACATTTCCTCTCTCTAGTCTTGTTTGTTTTCTGGTACATTACTTATCACTAGATTTCTAAATAGTGTGCTTATATTGCTAATTAATGATTTTTTAATTTTTAGCATTTTCTATTGATTTACTATTGTGGAACATGAATTTCGCTCTTTTATACCACTCAGCCTTACCTTTACCACCATTTTTCCTTCCTTTATCTTTCCCATTATAGTGATAGCAATATCAAGTGTTTACGTTATTTTAACTGTACATAAATACTATGTTGACTCTTCTCAGTTGTGTATGATTACATTACCTTTCTTGGAAAATCTTTTGTTTTTCCTGAAGTTTTCTTGTTTTTTATTTTATTTTATTTTTTTTCATTTTACGTTGTTTCCTTTGTCATTCTCATCTGTAATTCCAGATTTTCTATTAGAACTGTAAAACCCCTTTACTTCTGTCCTTCCGTCCTTCCATCCATCCATCCATCTGTCCATCTGTCCGTCCTTCCTTCCTTCTTTTCACTTTTTTTTTTTTTTTTGAGATAGAGTCTCGTTCTGTTGCCCAGGCTGGAGTGCAGTGGCTCAATCTCGGCTCACTGCACCCTCCACCTCCCGGGTTCAAGTGATTCTCCTGCCTTAGCCTCCCGAGTAGCTGGGATTACAGGCACGTGCCACCATGCCAGGCTAATTTTTGTATTGTTAGTAGAGACTGGATTTTGCTGTGTTGGCAGGCTGGTCTCTAACTCTTGACCTCAGGTGATCCGCCCATCTCAGCCTCCCAAAGTGCTGGGATTGCAGGCATGAGCCACCCTGCCTGGCCCCTTATGAGTTTATATGCTTTTTTTTTAAATTCCCCTTACTGTCACTTTAGTAGGGTTTCAGAAGATGGTAGAGATGAGTACTTATGTTCGTTCTAATGTGGTTAAACTGAAATTAGTGTTGACTTTTATTTATTTATTTATTTTGAGATGCAGTCTCACTCTGTTGCCCAGGCTGGAGTGTGGTGGTGCTATCTCGGCTTGCTACAACCTCCACTTCCCAGATTCAGGCTATTCTCCTGCCTCAACTTCCCAAGTAGCTGGAATTACAGGTGTATGCCACCACACCTAGCTAGTTTTGTATTTTTAGTTGATGGGGTTTCACCATGTTGGCCAGGCTGGTCTGGAACTTCTGACCTCAGGTGATCCACCCACCTTGGCCTTCCAAAGTGCTGGGATTACAGGCGTGAGCCACCGTGACCAAGTGTTGACTTTAAAATTTTAAATTAGAAAGTGTTACTTACTATGATAAACTGTACTTGAAAGTAATATTTAGTTATTTGTAGGGTAATAATGTTACTGTGGAATAATGTAGCTGTGTGTGTGTGAAAGAGTGGCTGATTAGACTGGCATGGTTAACCTTTATGCTTTTAAGTATATAGAAATTGACAAATTGTTGAGTGGCATGTGAACTGTTTTGCCTATAGTTCTTTGATAGTTTATTGTTCATTTGTCCTTTTCTCCCCCTATTTCTTTTTTCAGCTAAGCTTCTTAAGATGGAAGTTGTTCCTTAATAATGGCTAAAGCCCTATGGGAATATGTTCTTTCATTTATTACATATAAGTTAGAAAGTCCTTATTACTGTAAGGCCAAGATGCTAACTTTAGGCACCAGTTTCTCCTAATTGAGAGTTTTTTCCCCCACCTCACAGAATAATCGCATATAATAAAAGCTAATTTACCCACTCCTGAAGGTAAAATACTTACTCATTTTCACATATCTCTATGTAGTACATTACTGGATGATGTAAATAACAATTCTCTTTTGTTGTATCCTGAAGTACCCTAGAGTCTTCTCAGGAAGACTAAGTTAGATTCCGAAAGGTAGCTTGCGATTATCAAAAGATAGTACTCCATACTCTACTGTCTCAGGAGAGACAGGAGACACCTTCTGTCTCGTCCTTACATTCTAATCAGAAATGAAAGAAAATAGGAAGGTAGAGAACAAGTGAGAACAGTAAGTGTATTTTGTTAAGCACTTGGTTCTTTGAATATTTGTAATCTATAATAGAGTATAGATGTTAAATTTTTTTTTTCCTCAGACGGTGTCTCACTTTGTCAGCCAGGCTGGAATGCAGTGGCATGATCTTGGCTAGCCGCAGCCATGACCTCCCAGGCTCAAGCAGTCTTCCTGTCTCAACCCACGAAGTAGCTGAGATGCACCACCACACCTGGCTTTTTCTATTTTGCTAGAGATGGGGTTTCGCCATGTTGCCCAGGCTGGTCTTGAACTCCTGATAGAGCTCAAGCACTCCACCCACCCCAGCCTCCCAGAGTTCTGGGATTACAGGCACGAGTCACTGTTGCCAGGCCAATATTAAATGTTTTAATTAGAATCAGTGCTAAATCATTGCATTCTTCTCTAGGACTATGCCAGGTAATAGTGTATTCTCTTTACATTTCAGTTTATGGAGGAGTTTTTTTTTTTTTTGAGACGGAATCTTACTCTGTCGCCTGGGGTGGAGTGCAATGGCGCGATCTCAGCTCACTGCAACCTCCGCCCGCCTGGGTTCAAGCAATTCTCCTGTCTCAGCCTCCTGAGTAGATGGGATTACAGGTGCCTGCCACCACACTCGGCTATTTTTTGTATTTTTAGTAGAGACAGGGTTTCACCATGTTGGCCAGGCTGGTCTTGAACTCCTGACCTCGTGATCCACCCGCCTTGGCCACCCAAAGTGCTGGGATTACAGACATGAGCCACCACTTCCGGCCGGAAGAGTTCATTTTAATATTAAAAAATATATGCTATGAATTGTGGTTTCTGAGCAGTAATGCATATACTTTGAAATCATTAAACCTTTATAAAATTTTTGTTTTCAAAATGTAATTGCTACTATACTCTGTGTATTTTATCTTTGGTAGATTAAAAATACTCTGATATCTGCTCAAAGCTGACATATTCAGAAATTTATGAAAACTAAGCTAAGCTGGGAAGGATAGTTTATATTGAAATTTGCTTAGGCTCATTGTCCAAGTGTAGTTTGGAATCCCTAACCTGCCTGATAGTTTTAGATCCTTGAGAATACCCCTGTTTTAACATAGTAGGTCATATTTTCAAAATGCCCACAGGAATGGTTTATGTAGAGTATTAAAATCTTAAGACTGGGATGGACTCTGAGATACTATTTTTCCTTACATCTTTATTTTGGAAAACTTACTAGAACTAGTATTTCCCCCCTAAATAGCTGAAAATAAAATTTTACAGAAGCATTTTTGTGACATTAGGAGCCTTGAGACTTTAAATTTCTTTGTTTTGTTTTTCAGAATAATTTTGGATTCAAGAAAATATGATTTGGTTATTTAAATGTAGGTTTAATGTTTAACATACAATCCTTGTGGTTATCTAGGCCTTTTTTTTTTTTTTTTTTTTTTTTTTTTTGTGAGACAGGATCTCTATGACCAGGCTGGAGTGCAGTGGCAGTGGTACAATCAGGGCTTACTACAGCTTCAACCTCCTGGGCTCAGACAATCTTTCTACCTCACCTTCCCAAGTAGCTGAGACCACAGGCATGAACCACCGTGTCCAGCTAATTTTTAAAATTTTTATAGAGACGAGGTCTCCCTGTGTTGCCCAGATTGGTCTTGAACTCCTGGCCTCAAGCAGTCCTCCTGCCTTGGCCTCCCAATGTGCTAAAATTACAGGTGTGAGCCACCTTGCCTGCCCTTTTTTTTTTTTTTAAATAGCATTTTAGGAAGGCACGTTTCTCAAGTGATTATGTAAAAGGAGGTTCTTTTGATTGGGAAGAAAACCTTCCTGACAGGCAAAATATCGATACACAAGTCTCTTTTCCTCCTGACATTTTAGCCTTTTGTGTGTTTTTATTACCATCCCCTTTCCTCTGATTCCTAGTTGCTTTCCCCTGACATTTTCTGTCATTAATTAGGTTATAAGTGGCAGATACATTTTTGGAAGAGAATCCGGCATCCTGTGGTAGTGACCTGTTACTACGCCCTACCACTCTTTGGCTGTGTAAAAACATTGCTGTCAATACCTTTTCGTTTGTTCATTCTTTGAATTCTTGTGTGCTTGAAATCAGAATTTTCACAGATTCATGGTTGTATAACATCAGATTTTCATTTTTTATTTGTTTGACCTTATTTGTTCTATTTGTTTGGATTTTCTTCTTTCTAGGGGTGGTGTGGTAAAATAGAATATGAGTTAACTCAAGGCCTGGCATGTTGGTTCACACCTGTAATCCCACCAATTTTGGGAGGCTGAGTCAGGAAGATCACTTGAGTATAGGAGTTTGAAGCCAGCCTGGGCAACATAATGAGATCCCATCTCTACAGAAAAATTAAATAAATATTGTGGGTGTGGTGGCCTGCAGCCTTAGCTACTTGGAAGGCTGAGGTGGGATGATCTCTTGAGCCCAGGAGTTTAAGGCTGCAGTGAACTATGATCATGCCACTGTACTCCAGCCTGGGTGACAGACTGAGACACCCCACCCTCCCACACCCTCCCCACAATCATTAACCCTGTGTTAAGTTTTAAAAAGCAGGCTGGGGTTGGTGGCTCATGCCTCTAATCACAGCACTTTGGGAGGCTGAGGCAGGCGGATTTCCTGAGGTCAGGAGTTTGAGACTAGCCTGGCCGACATCTCTACAAACCCCATCTCTACAAAAAATAGAAAATACAAAAATACAAAAATTAGCCAGCCATAGCCTATAATCCCAGCTACTTAGGAGGCTGAGGCACACGAATCTCTTGAACCTGGGAGGTGGAGGTTGGTTGCAGTGAGCTGAGATCATGCCACTGCACTCCAGCCTAGGTGACAGAGTGAGACCCTGTCTCAAAAAAAAAGTTTGAACAAGCTAGTCTTCATTAATTAGATAATGGGAAACAACAGTATCTGACAGTCTTCTGCAATTTTAATTTTAAAGGGTTTATTTTTTGTACTTTTTCAAAAGCAATAATATATTTAAGGTAAACTTGAATGTTTTTTGATGGAGTAAAATATGGATTGATGAAAGGGTTTTAAATCTTTTCAGTCTGTTGTTTCTTTTCCAAATGACTGTCCCCAGAGATACCATTTGTTGATCCACTTTCTTTTTTTTTTTTTTTAAGACGGAGTCTCACACTGTCGCCCGGGCTGGAGTGCAGTGGCACAATCTTGGCTCAGTGCAACCTCCACCTTCCAGGTTCGAGCGATTCTCCTGCCTCAGTCTCCTATGTAGCTGGGATTATAGGTGCTTGCCACCACGCCTGGCTAATTTTTTGTATTTTTAGTAGAGACAGGGTTTCACTGCGTTGGCCAGGCTGGTCTCGAACGCCTGATCTCATGATCCACCTGCCTCGGCCTCCCAAAGTGCTGGTATTACAGGCATGAGCCACCGTGCCCGGCCTGTTGATCCACTTTCATAGTTGGTAATAAAACTTTATTGCTTCTCATTTGATATGATAAACAACCAAAAGTTAGTAATTTCAGTGTCTTCCTTATTCTCTTTTGCCTTTGCCATCATTATAACCTAGACTTTTGCTCCTTCATATCTGGTAGTTTAACCCCATTCGGTTGTCATGCACACCTCATATCCAGAACTTCTTTCGTTATGTTAGCCGCCTGCTGAAGAATTTGGGAGTGTCTTTTCCTGGTGGCTAAATTAGACAGAACTGCCGAAGATAGTATATAGGCAAACTGTTCATTTCTTTTCTTGTCAATAAGCTTGATGTTTTACATATATTTCTCTCGTTGGCTGAATTACATGCTGTGTGCTCTCATTTTTTCCCACTAGTATACAAAAAAAATGCTATCCTATATTTTTTAAAAGTTGCTGACACACTTTGCTTATAGGAGTGGTTTTCTAGCTAAGCTTCTCAGAATCCTCAAAAAATCTATGAATAGTCTGGTAAGTAGTAGAGTATGTTTCTTCTTTTTGGCTTGTGTCCTTTGCCTGTTTTACTGTAGAAGGGTTTGTCTTTATGTCTTGATTTAGAAACACTCATATAACCCTTTGAAAAAAGTTTTAAACATTTGCCCCATTTTGTAGTTTTGCCTTTAACATATAAACAGTATGTTTTGTTATATAGAATTGTTTAACTTTTATTTTATAAAATTCATCTATTACTTTCTTTAAGGTTTTTAATCTTTGATGTCGTGCCTAAAGAAAGTATACCAGCGTGGTGGCTCACACCTGCTTTGGGAGGCCTAGGTGGGCCGATCATGAGGTCAAGAGATCGAGACCATCCTGGCTAACATGGTGAAACCACATCTCTACTAAAAATACAAAAAATTATCCAGGCATGGTGGCGCGTGCCTGTAATCCCAGCTACTTGGGAGGCTGAGGCAGGAGAATCGCTTGAACCCGGGAGGCAGAGGTTACAGTGAGCCAAAATCGTGCCACTGCACTCCTGCAGCCTGTGCGACAGAGCGAGACTCCCTCAAAAAAAAAAAAAAAAAAGAAGAAGAAGAAAAGAAAGAAAGTACATGGTAAGCCAGGCGTGGTGGCTCACACCTGTGAGCCCAGGGCAGGTTCATCACCTGAGGTCCCAGCCTGGTCAACATGGTGAAACTCCGTCTCTACTAAAAATACAAAAATTAGCAGGGCATGGTGGTGCGTGCCTATAATCCCAGCTATTTGGGAAGCTCAGGCAGGAGAATCGCCTGAACCCGGGAGGCAGAGGTTGCAGTGAGCCGAGATCAAGATTGCATTGCCAATGTACTTTAGCCTGGGGGACAGAGAGAGACTCCATCTCCAAAAAAAAAAAAAGTACATGGTAGATTTAGTGTTTTTCGTGAAAAATTTAGAAAGAATATGATTGATGTTTATTTTGTACATTTTGGAATTGATTATTCATTATCATTTTAAACTTATATTAAGGACATTCTTCTAATATGGGGCAAAACTGATTACTAATTTTATTGGGTTTTGTTTTTTGAGACAGAGTCTCGTTGTGTCATTCACTCTGCTGGAGTGTAGTGGCATGATCTCGGTTCACTGCATCCTCCGCCTCTCGGGTTCAATGGATTCTCCTGCCTCAGCCTCCTGAGTAGCTGGAACTACTGGCATGTACCACCATGCCTGGCCAATTTTTGTATTTTTAGTAGAGATGGGATTTCATCATGGCTCACTGCAACCTCTGCCTCCTGGGTTCAAGCTATTCTCATGCCTCAGCCTGCTGAGTAGCTGGGATTACTGGCATGTAACACCATGGCCCTGCTTAATTTTTGTGTTTTTAGTAAAGATGGGGTTTCACCATGTTGGCCAGGCTGGCCTTGAACTCCTGGTCTCAAGCAATCCTCTTGCCTCAGCCTCCCAAAGTCCTGGGATTACAGGTATGAGCCACCATGTCTGGCCTGATTACTAATTTTATCCACTGATGTTCATATATGTAAGTATATGAGGTGTTAAAGATACTTCATCAATAAGGGCAGAAAAAAACGGAAAGGAAAAACTTCCTTAGCACTAGAATGTCTTTCCTTGTGGTGGAAAGCAGACAGGCCATTTGAGCTCCTGTGTTCAGGAGATCAGTTACCCAGGATGTCTTATCCTGGCTGTCAAGGATCCCGTTTCTTAGATTAGCCATAACAAACCATTCATAAGTTATGTGTATGTAACACATGGTAATAATAGAAACTCTGAGAGCCCAAAATGCTAAATAATTCTATTGTTATTAACAATTGAATCGACTATTTAAAAAGTTGTTATGAAAGTAATAACGTACTTTGAACCTTTTCAACTCTTCTGGAATTACTCCCACATTTCTAAATATTCTTAATTTACTTTTTAAGAGATGGTGTCTTGCATTGTTGCCCGGGCTGGAGTGTGGTGTTGCAGTCATAGTCCATTGCTGCCACGATTTCCTGGGCTCAAACTATTCTCCCGCTGAAGCCTACTGAGTAGCTGGGACTGCAGGCCTGCCACCAATCTCAGCTAACTTTTAATTTTTTTTTTTTTTTTTGAGACAGAGTTTCACTCTTGTTGCCCAGGCTGGAGTACAATGGCGTGATCTTGGCTCACTGCAACCTCCGCCTCCTGGGTTCAAGCAATTCTCCTGCATCAGCCTCCCAAGTAACGGATTACAGGCGTGTGCCACCACACCCGACTAATTTTTGTATTTTTAGTAGAGACAGGGTTTCGCTGTGTTGGCTGGCTGGTCTTGAACTCCTGACCTTAGATGATCTGCCCACCTCAGCCTCCCAAAGTGCTGGAATTACAGGCGTGAGCCACCGCGCCCAGCCAACTTTTAAAATGTTTTTGTAGAGACGGGGTCTTGACCTGTTGCCCAGGCTGGTCTTGAACTCCTGGGTTCAAATGATCCTCCCACCTTGACCTCCCAAAGTGCTGGGATTGCAGGTGTGAGCCACTGTGCCCAACTTACTATCTATCTATCTATCTATCTATCTATCTATCTATCTATCTATCTTTTAAGACAGAGTCTTGCTGTGTTGCCCAGGCTGGAGTGCAGTGGTGCGATCTTGGCTCACTCACTGCAACCTCCACCTCCTGGGTTCAGCGATTCTCCTGCCTCAGCCTCCCGAGTAGCTGGGAGTGCACCACCATGCCCGGCTAGTTTTTGTATTTTTTAGTAGAGATGGGGTTTCACCATATTGGCCAGGCTGGTCTTGAACTCCTGAGCTCAGTAGCTACCACCATGCCCAGCTAATTTTTGTATTTCTTAGTAGAGATGGGGTTTCACTATATTGGCCAGGCTAGTCTTGAACTCCTGACCTTGTGATCTGCCTGCCTTGGCCTCCCAAAGTGCTGGGATTACAGGCATGAGCCACCACGACTGGCCTTCTAAATATTTTTAATGCCGTTTTTCATTTTTAAAATTTCTAGTTTGTTGTTAACTATCATACTTCTACTGTGGAAGATGAGGATTTCACTCATTACTGTAACACCCCATCCCATAAACATACTCATTAGCTCCCCATATTTCTAGTAGTTATAGTTTTAATTTAGACTAATTTTCAGTGTTTACATTAATATGACTATGTAAATAATAGTTCCGGTTGAACCATGTTGTACACCATTATTAACCTTTTGTTTCACGTGTAGTGTAGTGTTTTGTTTTTTGTTTTTGCTGGAATTCCTCTTCATCCCTCCACATTTAGTTTTTTTGTTTGTGGGGTTTTTTTTTTTTTTTTTTTTTTTTTTTTTTTTTGAGATGGAGTCTCACTGTTGTTGCCCAGGCTAAAGTGCAATGGAGCGATGTCGGCTCACTGTAACTTTAACGTCCCAGGTTCTAGTGATTGTCCTGCCTCAGCCTCCCGAGTAGCTAGGATTATGGGTGCCCACCACCACACTCGGCTAATTTTTGTATTTTTAGTACAGATGGGGCTTCACCATGTTGGCCAGGCTAGTCTCGAACTCCTGACCTCAGGTGATCCGCCCATCTTAGCCTCCCAAAGTGCTGAGATTACAGGCGTGAATCACCGGTGCCTGGCTCACATTTAGTTTTCTAATGTGCTTATCAGTAATTCATTCCTGAACTCTGACAGAGTATAAAATCTCTTTAAATACACATGGTTATCATACTTAACTGAAATGTAATTACTTTTTTTTTTTTGAGACAGAGTCTTGCTCCCTCGCCCAGGCTGGAGTGCAGTGGCACGATCTCAGCTCACAGCAACCTCCATCTCCTGGGTTCAAGCAATTCTCCTGTCTCAGCCTCCCGAGTAGCTGGGACTACAGGTGCCTGCCACCACACCTGGCTAATTTTTGTATTTTTAGTAGAGACGGGGTTTCACCTTGTTGGTCAGGCTGATCTCGAACTCCTGACTTCAGGTGATCCACCCGCCTAGGCCTCCCAAAGTACTGGGATTACAGGCGTGAGTCACCGCACCCAGCCAACATTTTTTATTTGATCAAAACATGTGAAGGTAGAAAGGTGTATGTGTCATAAATATACCAATTGGTGGATTTTCACACACTGGGGCATCTGTATATACTAGTCCTCAGATCATGAAAAAAGAAAATTGCCAGTACTACTGTAAGAAGCCCTTTCTTGTGTTCTCTTACAGAACCATCTTCCCACCTCCTAGGATAATCCCTATCCTAATTTCTAACAGTATGAATTAATTTTGCTTATTCTTGAATTTCATAATAAATAGAGTCATACTGTATGAATCTCTTTTGTGTTGGGCTTCTTTGTCATATATGTTGATGTGATTTATCCACATTATGTGTAGTTGTAGATCATTTATTCTCATGCTAGGTAGTAATCTATAAATGACTCTTCCACTTCATCCATTCTCCTATTGAGGGTCATTTGGGTAGTTTCAGATTTTGTCTGTATGTATATTCCTATTTATGAACATTCCAGTTTTTGTATTTTGGTGAAAATATTTATTAAGGAGTAGACTTTTTGAACCTTAGGATACATATATGTACAGGTGTAGTAAGATTGCCAGTTTTCTAAGCTGGTTGTACCTGTTCTACATTCCTATAAGCACTATATGAGAGTTATGGTAGTTTTGCATCTGCCAGTCTTTTTCATTTTAGGTATTTTGCTTTTAATTTGCATTTCCTTGATGACTAATGACGTTGAACACCATATTAACTGAATTTATTTACTGGCATTTAGATAACCTCTTTTGTGAAATGCCTGTTCAAGTCTTTTGCTCATTTTTGTTTTTTTGTATTTTCTTTATTCATAGGAGTTCTTTATATACTGTGCATATTAAATCATTTGTTGGATTGTATATGTGAATCCACATACATGTATTGTGAATAACTTCTTCCACTCTGTGGCTTGCTTGTTCCCTGTTTTAATAATTTTTTTGATGAAACAAGTTCTTGGTTTTAATAAAATCAAAATTATCAATGTTTTCTTTTATGGATATTACTTTTTGTGTCCTATTTTAAAACTTTTGTCCCCTCCAGTGTCCTAAATATTCCTGTTTTTTTTTTTGGTGGTAAAATATATATAACATAAAATTCACCATTTCAGTTTTAAGTGTATAATTCTGTGATATTAAGTGCATTCACAGTGTTGTGCAGCCACCACCATCATTCATTCCCAGAAATTTTTTCATCTTCCCAAACTGAAGCTCTTTACGCTTTAAACAATAACTCCCTCTTCCCTCCTCTCTTCAGCCTCTGGTGGCCACTATTCTATTTTCTGTCTCTCTGAATTTCACTATTCTAAGTGCCTCTTATAAATGGAATCAGGCAATATTTGTCCTTTTGTTACTGGTGAATTTCAGTTAACACCGTGTTTTCAAAGTTCATTCATGTTGTAGCACGTGTCAAAATTTTCCTGCTTTTTAAGGCTGAATAACATTCCACTGTATATGTTGCCACATTTTGTTTATCCACTTATTCACTGATAGCTACCTGGGATGCTTCCATGTTTTTTTCCTTTTTTTTTTTTTCCCTCCCCGGTATTGTGGATAAGCTGCCCTGAATATAGGTGTGCAAATATCGATTTGAATCCTTGCTTTTCATCATTTTGGGCTATGTACCCAGAAGTGGAATTTCTGGATCATGTGATAATCCTGTTTAATTTTTTTTATTTTTATTTTTTTTATTAAAGAAATGAAGCCTTGGTATGTTGCCCAGGCTGGAGTACAGTGGCTATTCACAGGTCTGATAATAGTGCACTGTGACCTCAAATCGGGCACAAGCAATCCTCCTGCTTTAGCTTCCTGAGTAGCTGGGACTACAGGCTTGCACCTCTGTGTCCGGCTGGTGTCCAGTGTACAAGTCTTTTGCTTCCTTGGTAAAGTTTATTTCTAAATATCTTTTTCTTTCTGGTGGAGTTGTAGATGAAATTGCCTTAATTTCTTTTTTGGATTTGTTGTTAGAGTATAGAAATACAGCTGATTGTTTTGGGTAACTAATGTGGATGTTGATTTTGGATCCTGCCACTTTGCTGAATTTATCATTTCTAACAGTTTGTGTATGTGTGTGTATAATCATTAGGATTTTCTATGAAGAACATCATGTCATCTTCAAGCAGAGGTAATTTTACTTCTCTCCAATTCAAATGCCTTTTGTTTCTTTTTCTTGCCTCATTGCTCTGGCTAGGACTTCAAGCATGAAGATGATCTTTTGTTTTCTTCTAGAAACTTTGCAGTTTTAGTTTTGCAATTAAGTCTATGATCCATCTGAAATATGTGAGACAAGAGTCAAGGTTGTTTTTTCTATATAGAAAATATAGAATATAGATATCCAGTCAGTCCGGTGGCATTGAAAAGGCTATCTCCCACTGAATTGCAATGGTGCCTTTGTTGTAATGTTAATCTGTTTCTGGATGCTGTCTTCTATTCCATTTGATTGTTTGGCCTTGCACCAATAGCACAGTCTTTTTTTGAGACGGAGTTTCGCTCTCGTTGCCCAGGCTGGAGTACAATGGCATGATCTCGGCTCACTGCAACCTCTGCCTCCTGGGTTCAAGTGATTCTCCTGCCTCAGCCTCCCAAGTAGCTGGAATTACAGGCGCCCATCACCATGCCCAGCTAATTTCGTATTGTTAGTAGAGATGGGGTTTCACCATGTTGGTCAGGCTGGTCTCGAACTCCTAACTTCAGATGATCCGCCCTCCTCAGCCTCCTAAAGTGTTGGGATTATGGGCATGAGGCACCGTGCCCAGCCAGCACAGTCTTAATTGCTATAGCCTTATGATGTCTTGAAGTCTGGCAGTGTATGTTTGAATTTGTTGTTCTTTTTCAAGATTGTTTTGTTTTGGCTATTCTATGGACTTTTCATTTTCATGCAATAAATAAATACATATTTATAAATTTTAGTATCATCTTGTCAATTTCCACACAGAAAACCTGCTGGAATTTTATTGGAATTGCATTCAATTTGTAGATCTATTTGGGGACAATGGACATCTTAATAATATTGAGTCTTTCAGTCTACGAATGTGTTGTATATCTCTCTGTTTATTTGGGTCTTTAAAATTTTTCTTATTGGTGTTTTGTAGACATTACACACATATCCCTATAGATTTATTTCTAGGTATTTGTTACTGTACATGGTATTTAAATCTTTATTTTTTATTTTATTTTATTTGAAACGGAGTCTCGTGTCACCCAGGCTGGAATGCAGTGGCACAATCTCAGCTCACTGCAACCTCCGCCTTCTGGGTTCAAGCAATTCTCTTGCCTCAGCCTCTGGAGTAGCTGGGACTACAGGCATGTGCCACCATGCCCAGCTAATTTTTTTTTTTTTTCGGTAGAGATGGGGTTTCCGCATGTTGGCCAGGATGGTCTTGATCTGCTGACCTTGTGGTCTGCCCTCCTCGGCCTCCGAAAGTGCTGGGATTACAAGCGTGAACCACCATGCCCGGCCATAATTTTTTTTTTTATTTTTTATTTTTTTTTTGAAACTGGGTCTTGCTCTGTCGCCCAGGCAGGAGTGCAGTGGCGTGATCTCAGCTCACTGCAAGCTCTGCTTCCTGGGTACACACCATTCTCCTTCCTCAGCCTCCTGAATACAAAATTAGCTGGGCGTGATGGTATACGCCTGTACTCCCAGCTACTTGGGAGGCTGAGGCAGGAGAATTGCTTGAACCTGGGAGGTAGAGGCTACAGTGAGCTGAGATCGTGTCATGATACTCCAGCCTGGGTAACAGAGCAAGACAGGGCCTGCCAAGTGCCAGCCACTTCAGTGGAGGGTCAGTCAGGATGGTGGCCCCTGTTCTCTCGGCACCCTGTTCTTGTTCGGTGTCCATGAAGAATCAGCTCACATGAACTGTTTGAAAGGTGATGAATGCAGAAGACTTTATTGAGCAATGGGTGGCTCTCAGCGGAAAGGGAGGCTGGAAAGGGGATGGGAAGGTGATCTTTCCCTGAAGCTGGGCTTGTCTCTGGCAGGCCCCTCTCTGAAGCCACAGTGTCTGAAGATAGCCGAATTTTTCCTATGCTCAGCTGCTTGTATCCTTGACACTCAGCCGCTTGTGTTGCTCTGCCAGCTGAAGTCTTTTTATGGGCACAGGATCGCGGTGGGGCAGGCCAAAAAGGCAACATTTGGGCTGGAAAAATAGGGTCAGCTGTTTTCACTTAGGGCAAACTTAAGGGTGGGGCTTAGCCAGGATCCCAGCCCTTCTGTCAGTTTGACCTTAAAACCTGCAGCACATGATATAGCCTTACTAGGGGGGATGTGTGTGTGTACACACACTTTTTTTTCCCACATATTATTATTGAACAATTTAAAGATTTGTAGTTGGCAGACTTTTGACACTTTCAGCAAGTTAATAAGAAAGCATGTCTTAACCACCCTTTTCTTGGGGTTGCGCTACTGTCCAAGGAGTGCATAGCGAGGGCAGCACTGCTAATGCCTACACAACACTCCCACCTCAGCTAGAGCTTTGCTTTACCTTGGTGCAGTTTTTGGAAAAATGAAAACCTGCTCTACCTTCCTCCAAAAAAATATGTCTTGATTGCTTTTGCTGATGTTATGTTGGAAACATAGCCTATGGCAGATGTGAGCTGATGACATAGCAGAAAAACTCAGCAGTGGGAATATCCTCATTTCACACTAAATCCAGGCACAAATCCAAATACAACAGTAAACACTACATTTGCCATCAACTGAGCTATTACCAACTACAATTGTATTTAGGACTAGGAAGCTTTTTCACATATTTAATAGTATGTTAATAAATAGGTAGCAGGAATAATTGGGATATATTTCATTATTCATATGTAATTGTTTTTTGGCCAGGCACGGTGGCTCATGCCTATAATCTCAGCACTTTGGGAGACTGGGGTGGGTGAATTGCTTGAGCTTGGGAACTCAAGACCAGCCTGGGCAATATGGCAGAATCCTGTCTCTACTAAAAATGAAAAAAACTAGTTGGGTGTGATGGTGCAGGCCTCTAGTCCTAGCTGCTTGGGAGGCTGAGGTGGGAGGATTGCTTCAGCCCGGGAGGTCGAGGCTGCAGTGAGCCCAGATGGTGCCACTGTATTCCCGCCAGGGCAAGAGACCCTGTCTCAGAACAAACAAGAACGTAATTTTTTTTGTCATTGCTGAAATTCCATCTGAAAATAATTAGTAGGATAACAAAATTTATTTAATACTGCACATTGGAGGTTACCTAAATTTTGCTCCAAGTCAGTTTATACTTGGTTTTACATATTTACATACACAATGTTTTATTTATTTATTTTGAGACAGAGTTTCGCTCTTGTTGCCCAGGCTGGAGTGTAATGGTGCAGTCTCGGCTCATTGCAATCTCTGAGGCCTCCCGGGTTCAAGTGATTCTCCTGTTTCAGCCTCCCTAGTAGCTGGAATTACAGGCTCCCACCACCACACCCGGCTAATTTTGTATATTTAGTAGAGATGGGGTTTTCACCATGTTGGCCAGGCTCGTCTGGAACTCCTGACCTCAGGTGATCTGCCCACCTTGGCCTCCCAAAGTCCTGGGATTACAGGCGTGAGCCACCGTGCCTGGCCGGCACATCATGTTTTTTTTTTTTTTTTTTTTTTTGAGACAGAGTCTTGCTCTGTCGCCCAGGCTGGAGTGCAGTGGCGCAATCTCGGCTCACTGCAAGCTCCGCCTCCCGGGTTCACGCCATTCTCCTGCCTCAGCCTCTCCGAGTAGCTGGGACTACAGGCGCCCGCCACCACGCCCGGCTAATTTTTTGTATTTTTTAGTAGAGACGGGGTTTCACTGGTCTCGATCTCCTGACCTCGTGATCCACCGCGCCCGGCCCACATCATGTTTTTTAATGACTTTTTGCTTATGCATTTTAGGGTATATCTTTCTTTGCCTAGATATTTTTTATTTTTAAATTATTATTTTTGTTTTGTTTTGTTTTGAGATGGAGTTTCGCTCTTGTTGCCGAGGCCGGAGTGCAGTGGTGTGATCTCGGCTCACCGAAACCTCTGCCTCCTGGGTTCAAGCGATTCTCCTGCCTCAGTCTCCTGAGTAGCTGGGATTACAGGCACGTGCTACCACACCCAGCTAATTTTTGTATTTTTAGTAGAGACTAGGTTTCACCATATTGGTCAGGATGGTCTTGAAGTCCTGACCTCGTGATCTGCCCACCTTGGCCTTCCAAAGTGCTGAGATTACAGGCGTGAGCCACTGTGCCCAGCCTTATTTTTATTTTTTTGAGATTGAATCTCACTTTGTCACCTAGGCTGGAGTGCAGTGGCACAGTCTTGGCTCATTGCCACCTCTGCCTCCTGGGTTCAAGCGATTCTCCTGCCTCAGACTCCTCAGTAGCTGGAATTACAGGCTCATGCCACCATTCCCAGCTAATTTTTGTATTTTTAGTAGAGATGGGGTTTCACCAAGTTGGCCAGGCTGGTCTCGAACTCCTTACCTCAGGTGATCTGCCTACCTTGGCCTCCCAAAATGGTGAGATTACAGGCATGAGTTACCATGCCTGGCTTTTATTTTTATAATGTGCTACATTTGGGGAGAATAGGAAACCAAGGAAAGTTATGATGAGGGTACATTAAATTAAAAAGAGGATCTTGGGAGGAGCCAAGAAGTATGAGAAAGAGTGAGTAGAAAAGTTAGAGCATTAGGAGACAGTGAAATTGGAGAAGCCCAGGAAATAAAGTGGTTCAAGAAGACAAAATGATAAATGGGAAAATGCTTTTTGGTAGTCATAGATGACTAGAAAATTATCTGTTCCTCAATAAATAGGTCGTATGCATTTATGTCTATGTCTTCTTAACTGTTAATTTCACAACTGAGTGATGAAGTGATACAGTTAGCTCAATGGCTGACATATAGTAAGCACTTAATGAGTATTATTTATCACTACTTGTATCTGTCATTGTTCACTTATTCCCTCAATATAGAAAACTGAGAGTTGTCCTTGAATTTTTCTTTCTCCTCAATCCCAATATTAAACCAATTACTGAGTCTCATTGACTATACTTCCTATATGTCTCAAAAATATGTTTTCTTGTGTTTATTCCAACTGCCTCTGTCTTTGCTCACATGTGTAAGCCTTTCTGCATTATTTTTCCCATTGCCTGTAAGGTCCCTTTCACCTTGGCCTCAATACTTGGCTCAAGTAGCACCCCTTTGTAAATTTTACCTGAATGTCTCAGCCAGAATTAGGCATTTATTTCACAGTGCTCTTTTAGCAACCAGTAGAGATTTCATTTGAGGCACTTAATTTGTAATCATTTATTTGCATGCCTGTCTTTTAATTAAAACATAGCCATTCAGGCATAGTGTTCTAAATATGTTTATTTCCTACCTCCCATATTGGTACATGGTAACATGTTTGGTTTTCAGTTAACAGTATGTTGAGAAATTGAATAAGTGAAAATATTTACGTAAATAGTGTTTGTATAACTAAAAATAGGTGTCTGATGAGTTCATTGATTTCATTGAGGGTACACTTAGTCCATTGTCAGGGTGAGTTGAAACTTTAAAAATTAATTTAAATAGGACATGCTTGTGAGTGGTTCAAGCATTTTAGGGAGGACATATGTGGTAATGGTACAGAAATGTATTTTGGAGGTACTTGTTCTTTTTATTTATTTATTTTTAATTCTATTTGCGATGGACTAGGGAAGTACTTGTTCTTAGGAGTTTGCGTAGTAGTCAAAAAAGATGTAAGGAGTTGCCTGAAAAAGAGCCTCTCAAGATTGTAATTAACTTCTGTAACAATTGCTTCTATTGAGGTGTGACGTCTCAGATTCATTTCCGTATTTATTTTTTTTGAGACGGAGTCTTGCTGTGTCACCCAGGCTGGAGTACAGTGGCGTGATCTTGGCTCACTGCAACCTCCACCCCCCGGGTTCAAGCAATTCTCCAGCCTCAGCCTCCTGAGTAGCTGGGACTACAGGCGCGTGCCACCATGCGTGGCTAATTTTTTGTATTTTTTTAGTAGAGACGTGTTTTCACCATGTTAGCCAGGATGGTCTCGATTTCCTGACCCCGTGATCCGCCTGCCTCGGCCTCCCAAAGTACTGGCATTACAGGTATGAGCCACCGCGCCCGGCCTATTTCCTGTATTTCTTGAGACAGCTGATATATAGGTCAAATTCAAAACTTTACCTCATGAATAATTTTTTTAATTAAAGACAATTTTTTAGCTGGGCATGGTGGCTCAAGCTGGGATTACAAGCATGAGGGACCATGGGAGACTGAGGCAGGAGGATCTCTTGAGTCCAGGAGTTCGGGACCAGCCTGGGGAACATGGGGAACTATCTCTACCAAAAAAAAAAAAAGTTATCCAGGCATGGTGGTGTATACCTGTAGTTCCAGCTATTTGGGAGGCTGAGGCAGGAGGTTCACTTGAACCCAGAAGATTGAGGCTGCAGTGAGCTGTGATCATGCCATGGCACTTGTCTTGGTGACAGAGACCTTGTTTCAAAATCTTTCAGAGCAGTTTTTAGGTTAACAGCACAATTGAGAGGAAGTTACAGAGGATAATTTTTTTTTAATGGTAAACTTCAATATTTAAAAATTGAGGCGCCAGGCACAGTGGCTCACGCCTGTAATCCCAGCACTTTGGGAGGCCGAGGCAGGCAGATCACCTGAGGTCGGGAGGCCAAGACCAGCTTGACCAACATGGAGAAACCCCGTCTCTACTAAAAATACAAGATTAACAGGGCATGGTGGCACGTGCCTGTAATTCCAGATACTCAGGAGGCTGAGGCAGGAGAATCGCTTGAACCTGGGAGGTGGAGGTTGTAGTGAGTCAAGACCGTGCCATTGCACTCCAGCCTGGGCAACAAGAGCGAAACTCCATCTCAAAAAAAAAAAAAAAAAAAAAAAGATTTGGTGTGTGTATGAATTTGGTTAGCAGATACACTTTAGTACACTTGCTTAACAGTTTCAGAAATAAATGGTTAAGATTTCATATCAGGCCGGGCTCTGTGGCTCTCGCCTGTAATCCCAGCACTTTAGGAGGCTGAGGCAGGTTGATCACTTGGGGTCAGGAGTTTGAGACCAGCCTGGCCAACATGGTGAAACCTCATCTCTACTAAAAATACAAAAATTAGCCAGACGTGGTAGCAGGCACCTGTAATCCCAGCTACTTGGGAGGGTGAGACGGGAGAATTGCTTGAGCCTGGGAGGTGGAGGTTGCAGTCAGCGGAGATCGCGCCACTGCACTCCTGCCTGAGCGACAGAGCAATACTCCGTCTTAAAAAAAAAAAAAAAAGATTTAATATCATAGATACTACTTTAACTTAATTAAATGGACCTGTAGGTAAATGAAAGTAATTTTTCTCTTTAATTTTGTGCTGCTGTTTTTTTCCCCCACCCCTTAGCACAGCAATGGTAAAATTTCTCCTAGGTAATTTAGGGCTGGACAACCAACTGTGACTTCTAGATATAATGAACACTAAGTTATTGTTTTTACAGTTTAACAGCATGATTAAGCAAAAGTTTATTGATAACTTGAATAAAAGGTTACTGCAGAAAGAACCAATGCTTATGTATATGCACTGTATAGCTGCAAAGTAAAGATAATTCCACATGTGACCTAAACATAAGACTCCCTAAGGCTATCAAACTTCCTAAGGAAGTTCAGTTATAACTCATAGATTTCATATGTACACAATTTCGAATGAAAAATATCCTATAATTTATATTAAAACTTTTTTGGGGAGGGGCCAGGTCTCGCTCTGTCATGTAGGCTGGAGTGCAGTGCTACCATCACGGCTCACTGCATACTTGACCTCCCAGGCTCAAGTGGATACTCCCACCTGAGCATCCTGAGTGGCTGGGACTATAGGCTCAAGCCATCATGCCTGGCTAAGTTAAAAAAATTACGGTGTGTGTGGAGTCGGGGTTTCACCATGTTGTCCAGGCTGAACTTGAACTTCTGGGCTCAAGTGATCCGCCTGCCTTGGCCTCCCAAAGTGCTAGGGTTTCAGGCATGAGCCAGCCACTGTGTCTGGCCTAAATTTTTTTTTTTTTTTTGACAGAATTTTGTTCTGTCACCCAGGCTGGAGTGCAATGGCACAATCTCCACTCACTGTAACCTCCACTTCCTGGGTTCAAGCGATTCTCCTGTCTCAGCCTCCCAAGTAGCTGGGATTACAGGTGCCCGCTGCCATGCCTGGCTAATTTTTGTATTTTTAGTAGAGATGGGGTTTCACCATGTTGGCCAGGCTGGTGTTGAACTCCTGACTTCAAGTGATCTGCCTGCCTCGGCCTCCCAAAGTGCTGGGATTACAGGCATGAACCACCGCGCCCAGCCTTAACTTAGATTTTATATTTTCAAACTTAATTGAGTGTATCATTGCAGATGTCAATTTTCAGTGCAAAGTAGGTATAGACCATTGTATAGAAGATTCACAAGTGAAAAATCTTTTTTCAGTTTATAAAAATAATAACATGTTCATTGTATCAGTCATAAAGAAGTTACAAAGTTCTTTAAATGCCCCGTTCTTCTTCCCTTGCCCTCTGTTCCTGAGCTAATCATTGTTAATGGTTAGGAATGTGTCTTTTCAGTCTTTTAAAATATATACATAATGCATATGAAGAAATATATATGCACACATTGTTTTTATATATGTATATATATTATTATTATCTTTATCCTACCCGCCCCCCCATTTTATTTTGTAATTAATTTCTACTTTTCATTTCATTTGTGAAAATTTCAGAATAGTTTTTTGTTTGTTTGTTTGTTTGTTTTAAGACAGGGTCTCCACCTGTCTCCCAGGCTGGGGTGCAATGTGAGGATCATAGCTCACTGCAGCCTGGGTTCAAGTGATCTTCCCACCTCAGCCTCTTGAGTAGCCGGGACTACAAGTGCACACCACCATGGCTGGCTAATTTTAAAGAATTTTTTTGTAGAGTTGGGGGTCTCGCTATGTTGCTGAGGCTGGTCTTGAACTCCTGGGCTCAAGTTGATCCTCCCGCCTCAGCCTCTCAAAGTGCTGGGATTATAGGCATGAGCCACTGTACCCGGCCTCAAAATGTATTTTTAAAATATGTTTTGTTTTACCTTTTTTTTTTTAATTGGCCAGGCTGGTCTCAAACTCCTGACCTTGTGACCCACCTGCCTCAACCTCCCAAAGTGCTGGGATTACAGGTGTGAGCCACTGTGCCTGGACAAGTTTTGTTTTACTTTTTAAAAAACTTTAAATGAAAATTACTACAGCACCAACTAAATAACATGTATTTTTGAGACCTAACTGTAATACTATTATCACAACTAAAAAAGCTCGTAATTCCTTAATATCCAGTCAATGTTTACATTTCCCTTGTTCTCATAAATTTAGTTTGTTCAAATCATACCCTGAAATTATGAAGATCTATAATGGGTAAGAGCAAATTTTCTAATATATTGAATTTTATTTTCCCTTTTACTTCTTGTGGAAAATACTTCAGTATTTATTAATGCTCCTGAATACAATGATAATGATTTAACCTTTGATTTGATGATTTAAGATTATCTTGGAGCCAGGTGTGGTGCCATACCCCTGTAGTCCCAGCTACTCAGTAGGCTGAGGTGGGAAAATCACTTCAGGTCTTGAGTTTGGGCAACATAGTGAGACTCTGTCTCTAAAAAATAAAAAATAATTGTGTCTTGGGATCCATTTTTGAAGGTTCTCTTAAAATTTGTATATGATCCTCATGATAACTCCCTAGGGTCAGTGTTTTTCGCCATTTTATATAAAAAGGAACTTGAAATCTAGAGATTTAAATGAGTTGACCTAAGGTCAGAGGCCTAGCAAAGACAATGTTTAGAATTGTGCCTGACAAATAAAAGATAGAAAAATGTAAATTAAATAGTCAAGAATCATGCCAGGGCTACAACACAGGGCTACTGATTCTAGTACGTTCCCTTCTTCTTTTAAAATTGTTATGTTGTTCTGTGAATATAACTGAAATGGTATGAGATCTCATATTCATATGTTTACAGCAAGTTATATCTTATTTCATAAAATTTCAAAAAGGAAAGAAATTTCAGTGACAAGTTGGCTGAAGTAGGAGTATTAAATATGTGTATGAGGTAAGACATAGATAACTATAGGTCACCATATACATGTGAAATAGTATGTTTAAATTGTTAATAAGGACTGGGCATGGTGGCTCACACCTGTAATCCCAGCACTTTGGGAGGCCAAGGCAGGTGGATCACCTGAGGTCAGGAGTTGGAGACCAGCCTGACTAACATGGTGAAACCCTGTCTCTACTAAAAATACAAAAATTAGCCAGGTGTGGTGGCATGCGCCTGTAGCTACTCGGGAGACTGAAACAGGAGAATTGCTTGAACCCGGGAGGTGGAGGTTGCAGTGAGCCAAGATTGTGCCACTGCACTCTAGCCTGGGCGACAGAGCGAGACTCTGCCTCAAAAATAAGTAAATAAATAAACAGTTAATAAGGTTCTGAAAAATAAGTAAAATAATAGAGATAGAGATAAAATTGTATAATTGCTCAGGGAAGCATTACAGCAGGATATTCCCCCTGAATGTTAACTTCAGCTAAATAGTTGAGGATTATAAACTCCTCTGAAAGAGTTCTTAGTACAATTTAAATAGCCTTACCAGAAGCACACCAACCAATGTTACCTCTTCTAGTGGTAATGTAAGCATACTTTAGGCATGATGCTTTAAAAAAATCAATCATAAGGCCGGGGGCGGTGGCTCACGCCTGTAATCCCAGCACTTTGAGAGGCCGAGGCGGGCGGATCACGAGGTCAGGAGATCGAGACCATCGTGGCTAACATGGTGAAACCCCGTCTCTACTAAAAATACAAAAAATGTAGCCGGGCATGGTGGAGGGCGCCTGTAGTCCCAGCTACTCGGGAGGCTGAGGCAGGAGAATGACGTGAACTCGGGAGGTGGAGCTTGCAGCGAGCCGAGATCGTGCCACTGCACTCCAGCCTGGGCGATAGAGTGAGACTCCATCTCAAAAACAAATAAAATAAATAGTTCGAGACCAGCCTGGCCAACATGGTGCAACCCCAACTGTACTAAAAATACAAAAATTAGCCAGGCGTGTTGGCACATGCCTGTAATCCCAGCTACTCCAGAGGCTGAGGCAAGAGAACAGCTTGAATTTGGGAAGTGGAGGTTGCAGTGAGCTGGGTGACAGAGCGAAACTCCATCTTAAAAAAAAAAAAAATACTTCTAGAATAAAGTCAAAAGGGTCACATTAAAACTACTTATGATTGATTTTTTTTTTTTTTTTTTTTTTTTTTTTTTGAGACGGAGTCTCACTCTGTTGCCCAGGCTAGAGTGCAGTGGTGCGATCTCGGCTGACTGCAAGCTCCGCCTCCCAGGTTCATGCCATTCTCCTGCCTCAGCCTCCCGAGTAGCTGGGACTACTGGTGCCCGCCACCTATGCCCAGCTAATTTTTTGTGTTTTTAGTAGAGATGGGGTTACTCCATGTTAGCCAGGATGGCCTCGATCTCCTTACCTCGTGATCCGCCCGCCTCGACCTCCCAAAGTGCTGGGATTATAAGCGTGATGGAGGTAGTTTTAAAAAATTGTATAGTGGGCCGGGCGCGGTGGCTCACGCTTGTAATCCCAGCACTTTGGGAGGCTGAGGCGGGCGGATCACGAGGTCAGGAGATCAAGACCACAGTGAAACCCCGTCTCTACTAAAAATACAAAAAAAATTAGCTGGGTGTGGTGGCGGGCGCCTGTAGTCCCAGCTACTGGGAGAGGCTGAGGCAGGAGAATGGCGTGAACCCAGGAGGCGGAGCTTGCAGTGAGCCGAGATCGCGCCACTGCACTCCAGCCTGGGCGACAGAGCGAGACTCTGTCTCAAAAGAAAAAAATTATATAGTAGATAATGGTCAAAAAGCTGAAAGTTCAAGAATAATTCAAAATATTAGTAGATGCTTAGAGAAAATACAGAAACTCCATTAATACTACTAACCAATATTTATTAAGATTTAAGTAGAATATAATTAGGTTTGGTAAGGCTCTAGGAAAACTAATTCCATAATCATCAAAGTCTTAAGGTTGGTATTAATCTTTCCAGTTGTCTTATCTAAAGCTGATAGTATTATAATCTAAGGGCAAGTAGGTAAAAGAGATAAAACAGTGAAAATTAGCAATATATGAAACAGCCTTCATGATTTTTGCCTCTCTCTCTCTCTCTCTCTCTGCCCCCCTCCGTCTTTCCTCAGCCTCCTGAATAGCTGGGATTACAGGCAACTGCCATCACGCCCAGCTAATTTTTGTATTTTTAGTAAGTGATGGGGTTTCACCATGTTGGCCAGGCTGGTCTTGAACTCCTGACCTCAGGTGATCTGCCCACCTCAGCCTCCCAAAGTGCTGAGATTACAGGCGTGAGCCACTGCACCCATCCACCTATTTATATTTTTATAGCTTTTATTTGTCAGGCACAGTTCTAAACATTGTTCAAACATTACCTCATTTAATCCTCATACAAACGCATTAAATAAGTACTATTATCCCCTTTTTACTGGTGAGGAAACTGAGATATAAATTAAGTAATTGAGCAATACGCAGCGGCTCAGGGATCTGTCCAGGAGAACGATGGCTGTTTGGACCAGTGGCCCAGGTCCAAACTTACTAAAGTAATTTACTGAGGCAGTTGTAAGTAAAGGAAGGCAGGCCAGGTGCAGTGGCTCACGCCTGTAATCCCAGCATTTAGAGAGGCTGAGGCAGGAGGATCATTGAGCCCAGGAGTTCGAGACCAGTCTTGGAAACACGGCAAAACCCTGTCCCTACAAAAATTAATGAAAAATTAGCCAGACCTGGTGGTGCACATCTATAGTCCCAGTTACTCTGGAGACTGAGATGGGAGGATCACTTGAATCTCGGAGATGGAGGTTGCCATGAGCCAAGATTGCACCACTGCACTCCAGCCTGGTTGACAGAGTGAGACCCCGTTTCAAATTTACAAAAAAAAGGCAGGTTTATTAGAGAACATAGGAAAATACATTGCGAGCGAGGCAACCAGCAGCCTGCCAGAGGGAAGCCAACTGCAGAGAAACAAAAGCTTGCTAGAGATTTTATAGGATAGTGTTTATGCTGTATGCTGAAGAGGGCTTTGTGGAGTACTGAAAACGCCAAGGTTGCAGTGAGCTAACTTGCAGGTGTGTGGTGATAGTTGGGCACAGGAAGATTGTGAGTTATTTGCACAGGAAGACTTATGTGTCCTGGACGATGAAGAAAGGCTGACTTGTGGCTTACCTGCTTTCTTTTATTGCTTTTCCCTCGGTCCCACTAGCCTGACTCCTTTTCCCTAATTAGGACTATACAGAGTCCCAGCATTTTAGGAGGCCAAAGTGGGAGGATTGCTTGAGCCCAGAAGTTTGAGACCAGCCTGGGCAAAATGGTGAAATCTTTACAAAAAATCAAAAATTTAGCTGGGCATGGTGGCATGGCCTGTGGTCTCAGCTGCTCAGGAGGCTGGGGCAGGATCGCTTGAGCCTGTGAGGTCAAGGCTGGCAGTGGTCCATATTTGTGCCACTGTACTCTAGCCTGGGTGACAGCTTAACCCTGTCTTTTTTTTTTTTTTTTTTTTTGAGACGGAGTCTCGCTCTGTCGCCCAGGCTGGAGTGCAGTGGCGCAATCTCGGCTCACTGTAAGCTCCACCTCCCGGGTTCACGCCATTCTCCTGCCTCAGCCTCTCTGAGTAGCTGGGACTACAGGCGCCTGCCACCACGCCCGGCTAATTTTTTGTATTTTTTTTAGTAGAGACGGGGTTTCACCGTGGTCTCGATCTCCTGACCTCGTGATCCGCCCGCCTCGGCCTCCCAAAGTGCTGGGATTACAAGCGTGAGCCACCGCGCCCGGCCCAACCCTGTCTTAATCAGTCAATCAATCAGTTGATCAATATAAATTAAGTAAGGATTGCTTAAGATAACAGCTGAGTTGTAGAGTCAGGATTCAAACCCAGATAGTCCTGGCTTCTTGAGTCAGTGTTCTTTACTGCTATCCTGTGCTACCTTTTATTGTATTGGTGCATATCATCTATTCTACATAAATTTTCATGCATCACTGCAAAGATTTCTCTTAGTATCCTAAGTAATCTTAACAAGACTTTTTTTTGAGACAGGGTCTCTCTGTCACCCAGGCTGGAGTGCAGTGGCGTGATCACAGCTTACTGCAGACTCAACCTCCTGGGCTCAGGTGATTTTCCCACCTCAGCCTCCTGAGTAGCTGGGATTACAGGCACGTCCACCACGCCTGGCAAATTTTTGTATTTTTTGTAGAGATGGGGTTTTACCATGTTGCCCAGACTAGTCTTGAACTCAAGCAACCTGCCCACCTAGGCCTCCCAAAGTGCTGGAATTACAGGCACAAGCCATGGCGCCTGGTCACAAGACATTTTTTTTTTTTTTTGAGATGGTGTTTTGTTTAATTTAATTGATTTCTGCTTTTATGTCAGTTCTCTTTCTTCTGCTTGCTTTTAGTTTAATTTCATAGTTTGTCTTCTTTCCTCTTTTTTTAATTTTGTTTGTTTGTTTTGTTTTTTTTTTTGAGACAAGGTCTCACTGTGGCACCCAGGCTGGAGTGCAGTGGCAAGATTATGATTCACTGCAGCCTCAACCTCCCAAACTTAAGTGATCCTTCTACCTCAGCCTCCCAAGTAGCTGGGACCTCAGGGGTGCACCATCATTCCTGGCAACTTTTTGTATTTTTTGTAAAGATGAGGTCTTACCGTGTTGCTCGGGCTGCTTTCCAACTCCTGTGCTCAAGCAATCCACCCGCCTCGGCCTCCCTAAGTAAGTGCTGGGATTGTAGGTGTGAGCCACTGAAACTGGCCTAATTTTGTATTTTTCTCATTTCTTAAGTAGAAGCTTCTATTATTGAAATGAGACCTACATCTTTTCCAGTGTAAGCAATTCTAAAAATTTCCATTTGAGTATTGCTTTAGGTATATGTTACAGATTTTCATGTCATTTTTTTCATGTTCAATTAAACAATTTTCTAAGTAACATTGTGGCTTCCTCTTTATACTGTGATTTGTACAGTTATGTAATTTCCAAATATTTGGGGATTTACTAAATATCTTTGAATTTAGAAAATCAAAATTTCTAGCTTAATTCATTGTGGTCAAAGAATATGCTATGTATTATGTCATTTCTTTAAACTTTAGATGTTGTACGTTTAGATGTTGTAGATAGATGTTGTACGTTCCAGAATATGGTATGTCTTGGTGCGTGTTCTGTGTGTCCACAAAAATAATTTGTATGCTGCTGTTGTTTGGTGGCATGTTGTCTTCTGTATCCTTACTGAGTTTTTGTCTCCTTGTACTTTAAACCAGGGGTCCCTACCCGATACTGATCTGATACCACTTTGTGGCCTGTTAGGAAGTAGGCCGCACAGCAGGAGGTGAGCTCGGCCTCCAGTCAGATCAGCCCGGGCATTAGATTCTCAAGGAGTGCGAACCCTGTTGTGAACTGGGCATGTGAGGGATCTAGGTTGAGTGTTCCTTATGAGAATCTGACTAATGCCTGATGATTTGAGGTGGAACAGTTTCATCCCCAAACACCCACCTCACTACCCTTCCCACTCCTCCGTCCTCTTGTCCATGGAAAAATTGTTTCAATAAAATCAGTCCCTGGTGCCAAAAGGGTTGGGGACCACTGCTTTAGATTGTTGAGAGAGAAGTGATGATATCTTCAACTGTAATTGTGCATTTTTCTATTTTTCCATTTGGTGGATAAAAGTTTTTAGTTAATCATTTCGTGTTCTAAAGCTCTGTTGTTACTAGGTGCACACACAGTTAATATTATGTCTTTGTGAATTGATCCCCTTATGAAATTACCCTCTTTATCTGTGATAATATTTTTTGTTCTAAAGTATACTTTCTCTGTTATTCAGATAGCCACTCCAGCTTTATTAACTAACCTCGAGTTAGTTTAGTTTAGATTTCACCAGTTTCTGCACTAATGTATTAATTAAGGTATAATTCATATACCATAAAATTCACCCTTTTAAAGTATATAGTTCAGTGGTTTTTAGTATATTCAGATGGTTGTACAGCCATCACCACCATCTAACTCCAGAATATTTCATCATCTCAAAAAGAATCCCCATACTCATTAGCACCCACTCTGTATTCTCCTGTGCCTCCATATCATCATCTTATTTCAGAGTCCAGTTCAGGATATCACAGTATATTTAGTTGTCTCGTCTTTTTAGTCTCCTCCAGTCTTTGATGGTTACTCCGTCTTTCCTTATTTTTTGTGACCTTGACAATTTTTGAAGAGGATGGGTCAGATTTGGCAGAATATTCCTCCATTTGGGTTATCTGATGTTTTTCTCATGACTAGAATGGGGTTATAGATTTTGGGGGAAGAATACCACAAAGGTGAAGTATCTTTCTTACCACATCATATCAGGGAGGTCTTGATACCAATATGATTTACCGCTAGTGATGTTAACCTTGATCACTTGGTTAACATGTCTGCCAGATTTCTCTACGGTAGAGCTACTATTTCTTGCCATACTCTATTGTTAGAAAGCGAGTCATTAAATCCAGCCCACACTCTAGGAAAGGGGAATTCAACTTCACCACCTGAATATGGATTATGATTATTTGTAGTACTACTGTAAGGAAGATTTGACCCTTCTCCACCAGTATTTTTATATTCAGTAATACTTATCAGTATGTACTCATTTATATTTATTTCATATTTTGGGTAACAGTATTACATTATGTATTTTATAGCTTAGATTGTTCTAGTTTTGGCCATTAGGAGCTCTTGCAGGTTGGCTCCTATGCTGTTTTGAAATACTCCAATTTGTTTTCTTTAGCACTTACTTTTTGGCATTATAAGGTGCTCTAGGCTTGTCTTTTGTTTTTCCTGCCACAGATCTAGAATCAGGTGTTTCACCAAAGGGCCCTGGTTCCTTTTATTGAATAATGATATTTTATATTATTTTATTTATCTTTTGAGACGGAGTCTCATTCTATCGCCCAGGCTGGAGTGCAGTGGTGCAATCTTGGCTCACTGCAACCTCTCCTGCCTGGGTTCAAGCAATTCTACTGCCTCAGCCTCCCGAGTAGCTGGGATTACAGGCACCTGCCACTGCGCCTGGCTAATTTTTAGTTTTACTAGAGATGGGGTTTCACCATCTTGGCCAGGCTGGTCTTGAACTCCTGACCTCGTGATCCACCCGCCTAGGGCTCCAAAAGTGCTGGGATTACAGGCTTGAGCCACCATGCCGGCCAAATAATGATATTTTAGAAACCAAGGTCTCTGAGGGACCTGGGTGTTTGGGCTCCAGCCTTTTTTCCCCCTAATCAGCTTTACTGTGATTTTAATGCATATGTCATACAGTTCACCCATTTATTAAAGTATATAGTTTAGTGGTTTCTAGCATATTCACAAAGTCGTGTAACCATCACCAAAATCAATTTTAGAATACATTGTCATCTGAAAAAGAAACCTTGGGCCGAGGATAGTGGCTGATACCTGTAATCCTAGCACTTCGGGATTCTGAGGCGGACGGGTCACCTGAGGTCAAGAGTTTGAGACCATCCTGGCCAACATGGCGAAACCCCGTCTCTACTAAAAATACAAAAATTAGCCAGGAGTGGTGGCACATGCCTGTAATCCCAGCTACTCAAGAGGCTGAGGCAGGAGAATCGCTTGAACCCAGGAAGTGGAAGTTGCAGTGAGCTGAGATCATGCCACTGCACTTCAGCTTGGGCAACAGAGCAAGACTCTATCTCAAAAATAATAATAATTTTAATTGTGTCCCATTTCTTTTTACTTTTGTTCCTTGTGTTCTTGGTGTCACATCTACAAAACTTAGTGAATGCAAGGTTATGAAGATTTACACCTATGTTTTCTTTTAAGAATTTTATAGTTTCTCTCTTATCTTTTTTTTTTTTTTTTTTTTTTGAGACGGAGTTTTGCTCTTGTTGCCCAGGCTGGAGTGCAATGGCACGATCTCGGCTCACCACAACCTCCGCCTCCCGGGTTCAAGTGATTCTCCTGCCTCAGCCCCCCAAGAAGCTGGGATTACAGGCACGCACCACCACGCCCGGCTAATTTTGTATTTTTAGTAGAGATGAGGTTTCTCCATGTTAGTCAGGCTGGTCTCGAACTCCCAACCTCAGGTGATCCGCCCACCTCGGCCTCCCAAAGTGCTGGGATTACAGGCGTGAGCCACTGCGCCCGGCCGTTTCTCTCTTATCTTAGTCCTCCAATTCAATTCATTGTTGACGCTGTCTACCTGGAGATAGCATCAGATTCTATAGGTTAAGGACTCAGTCCCACAAGAAAGACTGCCTCCATTTCGGATGCCTGTGGCAGACCTATACTCCTGATGAATCAGCTATAAATTGGGATTTCCACTACTCCCCCTTAAAAGAATAAGATCAATAAGGCCAGGTGCGGTGGCTCATGTCTGTAATCCCAGCATTTTGGGAGGCCGAGGCAGGCAGATCACGAGGTCAAGAGATCGACACCATCCTGGCCAACATGGTGAAACCCCGTCTCTACTAAAAAATACAAAAAATTAGCTGGGCATGGTGGCATGCCCCTGTAGTCCCAGCTACTCAGGAGGCTGAGGCAGGAGGATCACTTGAACCTGGGAGGTGGAGGTTGCAGTGAGCCGAGATTGCACCACTGCACTCCAGCCTGGTGACAGAGCAAGACTCTGTCTCAAAAAAAAAAAAAAAAAAGAATAAGGTCAATAAATTGACCTATCTTCAAATTCACTATTTTTTCTACCTGCTCAAATCTGTTGCTCAGCACCTAATTTTTTTTTTAATTTCAGTTTTTGTACTTCCAATTCTCCTCTTCCCCATTCCTTCATCAAAAGGAATGAACAGGCCAGTTGTGGTTGCTCACATCTGTAAATCCCAGCACTTTGGGAGGCCGAGGCGTGGGGATTGCTTGAGCCCAGGAGTTCGAGACCCAGCCTGGGCAACATGATGAAACCTCCAGCCCCACAAAAAAATTAGCTGGGCTTAGAGGTGCATGCTTGTAGTCCCATCTACTCAGGTGGCTGAGGTGGGTGAATCACTTGAGCCCAGAATGTCAGGGTTGCAGTGAGCTGTAACCCAGTGCACTCTGTCTAGCCTGGGTGACAGAGCAAGACCCTGTCTCAAAGAATCAACAGTTTTTGTACTTAAACAACTTAAGAATCTCTCTCTGTCTCTTTCCCCTCCCACCCCCAACCCCCACCTCTTTTTTTTTTTTGAGACAGGCTCTTCCTCTGTTGCCCAGCCCTGAGTGCAGTGGTATGATCATAGCACACTGCAGCCCCACCTCCTGGGCTCAAGTGATCCTCCCACCTCAGCCTTCTATGTAGCTGGGACCACAGACACCACCGTACCCGACTGATTTTTAAATTTTTTGTAGAGATAGGGTCTCGCTACCTTGCCTAGGCTTGTCTGAAATTCTGGGCTCAAGGGATCCACCTGCCTCAGCCCTCCAAAGTGTTGGGATTACAGGCGTGAGCCACCACTTTTTGTGGATTTTTAAAAATAATTTATCTCATTACTGATATTCAGTATTTATGGGTGAGACATCATTCTCATGCTTTCCTTTAAGTTCTTTAGCCATGATTTTCTTTAGTCCTTTGAAATGTTTAAAGGTTTAAAGATAAGCTGACTTAAGTCTTTGCCTAGTAACTTTAATACTTAGGTTTCCAGTTTCTATTGATTCTTTTTTTTTCTCCTGTTGTATGGACCATACTTTGTTCATACCTTGTAATATTTTGCTGAAAACTAGAAATTTAAATAATATACAGTGGCACCTGCAGAAATCCAATTCTCCTCTTCCCCAGGGTTTTTGTTGTTGCCATTGCTGCTCCTGTTGTAATTACTGTTGACTTCTCTTACCTAATTATATAATGTCGATATTATTTGTTATGTGTGGCCAGTGAATTCTCCACTCAGCTTAGTGGTCAGGTAATGATTGAACAGAGATTTTCTTGGTTTTCTAGAACCAGTTAGTTACCTAGAATTTGTGGAGAGGCTCTGCATATGTGTCATTGCATGTCTTCAACTTAATTCAGACAGTCATTTGCAAACTCTTTACTTTCTTGTTGCATACATTCTCAAGTTAAGCCAGAGGTATAAAGTTAGGGCCTTCTTAGGGCTTTCCTGAGCATGCACATAGTGCTGGCATGTGCATAGCTCTACACATTGTCATGGTATTATAGACTCACAATAATTTGTCAGAGCTTTTCAGAACCATAATGGACAACTCTTAGCCCAGCCCAGCTTTTCCTTAACGTTTTTTGGTTAGTCTGTTTTGTATTTTCCACTGCCTCAGGTACCTTTAAGATTAAATAGTTGCCTGCCATTGTTTTCATCAAAGCTGCCAAGGAAAATGTTTTCATATTGGCCAAGCTCCAAATCCGATCACATGTAGACAGCCTTGCAAGTGGAGTTTTCTAGGGAACCATAAGAAAGGTAAACTAATGACAATTCTCTAGGAGTAAGGCTTTGGCGAAATGCCAGCCCATTCTGTCCTCTCCAGGGCCTGTCAGCTTCCTTGGTTTTTACTTTGAATGTGTTTTAAGGCTGCTGCACAGCTAGAGTATAGGAGATTGGATTAGGGTAAGTTAAAATCACATAGCTTGATGTTCTTACTGAATGTCAGCCATTTTCTTTAAATATCTACTCCTTGAATTGTTGCAAGCCTCTGGTTATTTTCTGGAATTCTGAAAATGTTGATGCTTATAATTTTTGGCAATTTTCTCATTGCTTTTATGGAAGACAGAACTTTTCAGGTTTTCTGGATTTCTTCATATAGAAAATACAGGGATACTGCAAAGGACCTTCACTGCAGCAGGATTTGTAACAGCAAAGGTGTGAGAAACAACCCAAATGCCCAAAATAAGGAAATAGTTTTATAAAATGGTTCATGTAGGTATACATTTGATGGAGTATAATGCAGATACTGTCAGTCACCCATGTAGAGAGAATATTTTATGGTGTAAAAAAATGTTTACAATGTGATATAGGTGAAAAAAGCAGAATACAAAATACGGTATGTTGAAGTTTTTAAAAATAAGTTTTGTAAAGGAAATCAGCAATGTCAGCATTTATTATTTCTGGGTGATAGAATGACAGTTAAATTATGTGAGTAAAAAGAAAAATACCGTTGTTCCATATTGTGTACCCTAAAATTAGATTATTTTGTTATAAAAATAAAATGTACAGAGTACTGTTTTTCACTCGTGAGCCAAGTTAAAATTATGTATGTTTGTGTATGTGAGTGAGTGTGTGAGTTTTGGTGACTTAAAATAGCCTTTTATAGGGGCAGGGCACAGTGGCTCACACCTGTAATCCCAGCACTTTGGGAGGCCGAGGCAGGTAGATCACAAGGTCAAGAGATTGAGACCATCCTGGCCAACATGGTGAAACCCCGTCTCTACTAAAAATGCAAAAATTAGCTGGACGTGGTGGCGTGCACCTGTAGTCCCAGCTACTCGGGAGGCTGAGGCAGGAGAATCGCTTGAACCTGGGAGGTGGAGATTGCAGTGAGCTGAGGTCACGTCACTGCACTCCAGCCTGCTGACAGAGTGAGACTCCGTCTTAAAAAAAAAAAAAAAAAAAGGCTTTTATAAATATTTGAAGGGATGCTGTAAGAACATACTAATGACCCTGGCACTGGGGATAACAAAATATGTCTGAGCTACTTTAATCTCAAGAGTTTACTCTATGAAAGGAGCCTTGTTTCTGTGGGGTGTAATAGGGTGAATTATTAGGCAGATGAATAAGTTATAGTCTCATTTATTAGCATTTCATTTTTTTTCTTTTCAGGCGCATATTAAATTTCCTATTGACTACCCCTATTCACCACCTACCTTCAGATTCTTGACCAAAATGTGGCACCCCAACATTTATGAGGTAAGAGACATCCATCATAAATTTCTCTGAAGATTTTTTTTTTTTAATCAGTACTTTAAAATAGCCTATCTCAGCACACTTTGATAGTTAGGCTTTTGTAGCCATAGAGAAATATTAATGATTTTGCACTTCAGTTAACAGTTTCTGGATTAATTATTTAACATTTGTGTAGTTTTATAATACCTTGTGTATATTCTACAGGGTAAAGGATAAAGTAAAGGATTTGGGCTTTAGACTTTTGCTGTTCATTGCTAGGGTTATAATACACATGTGTTTAACATGTGCATTTAAAAATTTAGTAGATAATGTAATATAAATTTATTTGTATGCCTATCCTCTAACTTCACAGCAAGGGTCACCTGTTCCTATGATGAGAGATTCAGATTTTGGTGGGGGGAGCGGGATTTATCGCATTACATTTGGACTGGCCTCTTTTTAGGAATTGCTGCTGAACATTTGAGAGGCTCTTTTGGAATAAATTCAAGGTGAGGTTCTTCTACTAGACAAGTGCACATGCCTCAGGGAAGGGGAAGCATTTCTAGCTTTGTTGATGGAACGTACTTAGCTTTGGGCTAATCCATAAGGATACTATAATAATGCATTCTGTTTCTCAGGATGATATATCAGGGCCCGCTAGTTTTTTTCTTTTGAGGCTACTCTTCACTATTCTATAAGTGTACTTTTTTATTTGTTTGTTTGTTTTTGAGACAGTCTCGCTCTGTAGCCCAGGCTGGAGTGCAGTGGCTCAATGTCGCTCACTGCTACCTCTGCCTCCCAGCTCCCAGTTCAAGCAGTTCTCCTGCTTCAGCCTCCCGTGTAGCTGGGATTACAGGCAGGCATGCGCCACCATGCCCAGCTAATTTTTGTATTTTTAGTAGAGATGGGGTTTCGCCATGTTGGCCAGGCTGTTCTTGAACTCCTGACCTTGTGATCCACCCACCTCGGCCTCCCAAAGTGCTGGGATTACAGGCGTGAGCCACCGCGCCTGGCCTACTATTCTAAAAGTGTGTTTTTAAATCTCCAAATGTTTTGGGGGTTTTGCGGGTATCTTTCTGTTAGGAACTTCCAGTTAAATTCCATTGTGATCTGAAAGCAGACATTGTATGATTTCTATTTTTAAAAATTTGTCAATATGTGCCTTATGGCCTAGAATGTGGTATATCTTCATGAGAAGTTCCATGTGAGCTCAAGAACAGTGTGTAATCTGCAGTTACTAGTGTAGTAGTCTACAATGCTCATTATATACGCCTGAAGAATGGTGTTGCTGAGTCCAGCTATGTCTTTACTTATTTTCTGCCTGCCAGCTCTGTCCATTTCAAAAAACAAAACAAAACAAAAAAAACCATTCTGTAATCTTTTTCATTGCAATATGGTTTTGCAGTGGTCTCATTTTTTCATAGCAGCATCCCAAGCATAGAAATTGCTTTAGATTGTTGCCATCTTAGTCATGCATCAGTTCTTTTTTTTGGCCCTGTGGATGTTGGAAGTACCTTTGCTCCAGAAACTGAGCTAACATCACCTTTAAATTGCTTTTATTTTATTTATTTATTTGTTATTTTGAGACAAAATCTCTGTCACCCACGCTGGAGTGCAGTGGTGCGATTTCAGCTAACTGAAACCTCCACCTCCTGGGTTCAAGCGATTCTCCTGTCTCAGCTTCTTGGGTAGCTGGGACTACAGGTGTGCACCACCACACCCGGCTAATTTTTATATTTTTAGCAGAGACAGTGTTTCACCGTGTTGGCCAGGGTGGCCTCGAACTTCTGACCCCAAGTGATCCACCTGCCTTGGCCTCCCAAAGTGCTGGGATTACAGGGTAAGCCGCCATGCCCGGCCACCTTTAAATTGCTTTTAGGCAAGAAATGGAGAACCCGCTCTAGGGTCTTGAATTTGGAGTTCATTCTGTATAAATGAGCACATTGGGGCAGCTGTGTCATTTTCCACAGTCTGTTTCTTATGTAAGACATCTTAATTTTTCTTTTTCAGACAGAACAGACTGGTACTGAAATGACATATAGTTTTCTTTTTAGAAATAAGCTTTCTAAATATTGTTTAATATTTGACATAATATAAATAAACAATAGTGAATACACTGTTTTGTGTAACAACGTTATCTTCCTTTTGTAGGAAAGAGTCTGTAGAAATAATTCATTGTTTCCTAAGTTCAAACTGAGGTCAGTACGCACAGCAGTATTTTGGTATCTGTCTTAGTACATTTGCCTAGACTGGATAATATATTAACAACAGAAATTATTGCTCACAATTCTGGAGGCTGGGAAGTCCAAGACCAAGCCACCAGCACATTTGGTCTGTTGAGGGCTTGTTTTTCATAGATGGCGCCTGTTTTGTTGCATCTTTATGGGAGAAGAGGCAAGGCAGTTCTCTCTTGCCTCTTTCTTTTTTTTTTCTTTTTTTTCTTTTTAGTAGAGACGAGGTTTCACCATGTTAGCCAGGATAGTCTTGATTGCCTGGCCTCGTGATCTGCCTGCCTTGGCCTCCCAAAGTGCTGGGATTACAGGCGTGAGCCACCGCGCCTGGCCCTCTCTTGCCTCTTTCGTAAGGGTGCTAATCCCATTCATGGGTGATGCCAAAATTCAGACCATAACAATGTCCCTGTCTAATAATTAAAGGTTTTTGCCTTTACAGTTATGTGGTGTATATATAGATTTTAGATAGCAAGAAAGAAGTGAGAAGGAGCAAACTTTTGTCTTGCAATTGAGAGGTAATTACTTTTGTTTTTTTGAGATGGAGTCTCATTCTGTCACCCAGGCTGGAGTGTGGTGGCATGATTTCGGCTCACTGCAACCTCTGCCTGCCTTCAAGGATTCTTCTGCCCCAGCCTCCTGAGTAGCTGGGACTACAGGTGCGCGCCACCACGCCCAGCTAAATTTTGTATTTTTAGTAGAGACGGGGTTTCACCATATTGGTCAGGCTGGTCTCTTAACTCCTGATTGTGATCCTCCCACCTCAGCCTCCCAAAGTGCTGGGGTTACAGGCGTGAGCCACTGCACCCAGTGGAGAGTTAATTGCTCTTAAAGCCATATACATACTGTTTTCCATCTCAGTTATCTAATTTCCAAACACCTCTCCAAAAAGAAACAGAAAAATAGGATAAAGGAGTCAAAGCTCTACAGGAACGAAGTGTAGGTAGGTAATTACACTCCCCTTTCCACTTTTTTTTCAGTACGTAGGCTTTTAGTTCTTTCATGAGATACCATTAGATCATGATATAAAATTTTTTCCATGTTCATAATGAATTTTTCTACAGTAAAATGCATGCATATCCCATAAATGTGTAGATATTTTTCACACACAAATGTTTTGTTTTTAAAGAAGTGATAGGCCGGGCGCAGTGGCTCACCCTGTAATCCCAGCACTTTGGGAGGCTGAGTTGAGGAGTTCGAGACCAGCCTGGTCAACATGGTGAAACCCCGTCTTTACTAAAAATACAAAAATCAGCCGGGTGTGGTGGCACACACGCCTGTAATCCCAGCTACTCAGCAGGATAAGGCAGGAGTATCGGCTTGAACCCGGGAGGCAGAGGTTGCAGTGAGCTGAGATCAAGCTAAGGCTGGGCTCGGTGGCTCACGCCTGTAATCCCAGAACTTTGGGAGGCCGAGGCAGGCAGATCATGAGGTCAGGAGTTTGAGACCAGCCTGGCCAACATGGTGGAACTCCGTCTCTACTAAAAATACAAAAATTAGCCAGGCGCGGTGGCAGGTGCCTGTAATCCCAGCTACTCAGGAGGCTGAGGCAAGAGAATTGCTTGAACCCAGGAGGCGGAGGTTGCAGTGAGCTGAGATCGTGCCACTGTACTCCAGCCTGGGCAACAGAGCAAGACTCCGTCTTGGCGGGGAGGGGGCGGGTGGGGGAAGAAGTGACAAATCATATTTAGGAATTAAATTTGATGTTGTCAAAGGAATCATAAGAAACTCTTCTCACGAGACTATTAACCTTCATAGCAGTATGGAAATGGTATCAGAATTGAAATTTTTGAGGGCCAGTGTTGGTATTTGTGGTAATAGAGATCTAGAGACCCCATCTGGCCAAAAATAGTTTTTTATGTCATGTTTTTTTTTTTTTTTTTTTTTTTAATTTTTTGAGATGGAGTCTTGCTCTGTCACCCAGGCTAGAGTGCAATGGCGTAATCTTGGCTCACTGCAACCGCCGTCTCCTGGGTTCAAGAGATTCTCCTGCCTCAGCCTTCTGAGTAGCTGGGATTACAGGTGCCTGCCCGGCTAATTTTTGTGTTTTTAGTAGAGACGTGGTTTTACATCTTGGCCAGGCTGGTCTCGAACTTTTGACTTCGTGATCCACCTGCCTCGGCCTCCCAAAGTGCTGGGATTACAGGAGTGAGCCACCACGCCTGGCTTTTATGATTTTAAAAAGACAGGTGTGGTCAGGTGTGGTGGCTCACGCCTGTAATCCTAGCACTTTGGGAGGCCGAGGTAGCCAGACCACTTGAGGCCAGGAGTTCAAGACTAGCCTGGCCAACACAGTGAAATCCCACCTCTACTAAAAATAGAAAAAATTAGCTGGGCATGGTGGCGCACACCTGTAATCCCAGTTGCTCGGGAGGCTGAGGTGTGAGAATCTCTTGAACCCAGGAGGCGGAGGTTGCAGTGAGCCAAGATTGCGCCACTGCACTCCAGCCTGGGCAACAGAGCGAGACTCCTGTCTCAAAAAATAAATAAATCAAAAGACAAGCGCTGTGGTCACAGTTTATTAAATAAATGTATAGATATATTACTGCAGCCCCCAAAAGTTGTAAATAACTGTTGTGTTACATGAGTGGATTTATTTTAAAATTGTCTTCTCCTTGAGTTAAAGCTGCAAAACTTTTTGTTGTTGTTGGCTGGGCACAGTGGCTTATGCCTATAATCCCAGCACTTTGGGAGGCTGAGGCAAGTTCACCAGGCATAGTGGCACATGCCTGTAGTCCCAGCTACTTGGAAGGCTGAGGTGGGAGGGTCACTTGAGCCTAGAAGGTTGAGGCTGCAGTGAACTGTGTATATGTATGTGTGTGTGTATATATATATATTTATATTTTCATCATTACCATATTTGTGAAATTCATTAGTATCAAGGGAAAACTAGGAAGACTAAGGAAATTTGATAGGAATTTGTCATCAGTGATTGTACTGCACAGTCTATTTCCTTTCTGCTTTGCACTGTGTTTAGTGAGCCTTAATATATATGTTACTGGTTACATTCTGGTCATATTGTTAAAAAGTAGACAACCAATGAGCACCATATTTTTCACAAACTGTATTACAATGAGAGTTCATATAACACTTTCTTTACTACAGACTTCACAGATATGGCAACACATAGAATTTCACTGTTCATTAGTACCTAAACATTTTTTATAATAGACATTAATTTTTAGAGCAGTTTTGGGTTCATTACAAAATTGAGGGGAAAGTTCAGAGAAAAAAATTGCTGATTATTTTATTAATAGTTACTAGTGTGTTGTAGAACACAGTATGGAGCTTTTTATAAGTTGCTCTATGGGGATATACATTATAGGTTTATCTATATGGTACATTAGCCATCATTTAGAATATGTTAATATTTAGGCCTCTAAATTTGTACTTTTCAGAGCTGAGCTCTGGTTTGTAAATAACTTGTCACAAGCAGGATTTTATGCATATTTATGTAATTCTTGGATTTACAGATCTTATCCATTTTCTCTTAACATTTTAAGGTATAGGGAAAATGTTTCCTAAGTATTGACATGCCCAGATTTGGCCATATATCAGAATCATGTGGAGAAGTTATTAAAAAGAATCCTGGAAATTTTTATTTAATTGGATTTGGATGGGGTGTAGGCTAGATAATTCTTCATTTTATCTTTTAGAATCCCCATTCTAGAGTCCAATAACTTCCTCATTAAAAAAAAAAGAATTTATTGAGATGAAATTCACATACATAAAATTAACCATTATTTAAAGTAAGCAATTTGCAGGGAGATCCTTTGAGCCCAAGAGTTTGAAGTTGCAGTGAGCTATAATCATGCTACTGCAGCAGCCTGGGTGACAGAGCAAGACTGTATCCTTCATTCATAAATAAATAAATAAATAATCAATTAATAGCATTCAGTACGTTCATAATGTTGTACAACTATTAATACCTCTATGTAGTGGTAAAGCGTTTCCATCACTCCAACTTAAAATACACTACATATGAAGTAATTTCTTGCCGTTCCCATGTTCCCTCAATCTCTGGCAACCACTCATCTGCTTTCTGTCTCTATAGATTTACATATTGCAGATATTTAGTATAAATAGCATCATATAGTATGTGACATTTTGTGTGTGGCTTGTTTCACTCAGCACAATATTTTGGAGGTTCATCCACGTTGTAGTATGTATCAGTACTTCATTCCTCTTCATGGCTGAAGAATATTGCATTATATAGATATACCACAATTTGTTTCTGCATTCATCTTTTGATGGACACATTTGGATTGTTTCTCCCTTTTGTATATGTGAATAGTACTGCTCTGAACATGCATGTAGTTTTTGAGTACCTGTTTTTAGTTCTTTGGGTTACATACTTAGGAGTGGAATTGTGGGGTTAAATGGGAATTCTATGTTTAACTTTTTATTTATTTATTTTTTGAGACAGAGTCTCGCTCTGTTGCCCAGGCTGGGATGCAGTGTCAGTTCACTGCAACCTCTGCTCCTGGCCCCAAGCTATTCTCATGCCTCAACCACCCAAATAGCTGGGATTACAGGTGTGCACCACCACGCCCAGCTATTTTTTGTATTTTTAGTAGAGACGGGATTTTGCCATATTGGCCAGGCTGATCTAGAACTCCTGGCATCAAGTGATTCACATGCCTTGGCCTCCCAAAGTGCTGGGATTACAGGTGTGAGCCACTGCACCCAGCTGACTTTTTCTTCCTTCTTTTTTCTTTTTTTTTTAAACCTATTTTCCCGTTAGTGCTGGGATTACAGGCATGTGAGCCACTGTGCCCAGCCATCTTTTAAATGGACTGCCAAATTTTTTCCCATAGCAGCTGAACTGTTTACATTCCCACCAGCAGTGTGTGTGTGTTCCAGTTTCTTTACATCCTTACCAACACTTGTTATTTTCCTTTTTTAAAAAAAAGGCTAGGTGCAGTGGCTCACATCTGTAATTTCAGCACTTTTAAAGGCCAAGGCAGGAGGATTGCTTGAGGCTAGGAGTTTGAGACCAGCCTAGGCAACACAGCAAGATCACCATCTCTGTATTTTAAAAAAATAGGACAAAATATGGCTATCCTAAGTGGGTGTGAAGTGGTAGCTCATTGTGGTTTTGCTTTGCATTACCCACATGGTTTATGTTGAGCATCTTTTCATGTGCTTATTGGCCATTTGTATATCTTCTTTGGAGAAAGGTCTGTCCTAGCTCATTTTTTATTTTTCATTTATTTTTGGGGAATGGGGTCTTGCTGTGTTGCCCAGGCTGGAGTGGCCCAATCATGGCTAACTGCAGCCTCAAACTCCTGGGCCCAAGCAGTCCTCCCACGTCCGCCTCCCAAGTAGCTGGGACTACAAGTGTGTGCCACCACACCTGACTAGTAAAATTTTGGGGGGGTGGCGGGGGCAGGTGTGGTGGCTCACACCTGTAATCTCAGCAGTTTGTGTGTCCAAGGTGGAAGGATTGCTTGAGCTCAGGAGTCAGGACAATCCTGAGTAACAGTGCAACTCCATCACTATAAAAAAAATTAAAAAATTATCCAGGTTTGCTGGCTGTCATCTGTGGTCCCAGCTACTTGGGAAGCTGAAGTGGAAGAATCACTTGAGCCTGGGAGGTAGTGGCTGCAGTAAGCTGAGATTGCACCACTGCACTCCAGCCTGAGAGACAAAGTGAGACCTTGTCTTTTTATGTCACCCAGGCTGGTCTTGAACTCCTGCCCTCAAGCAGTCCTCCCCATTCAGCCTCCCACAGTGGTGGAATTATAGGCATGAGCCACTGCACCTGGCCTTCCCTATTATTGAAATGGATATCTTTTTGTTACTGAGTTTTAGGAATTCCTTATATATTATACATATTAAACCCTTATCAGATATATGATTTGCAGATGTTTTCTCCCATTCTATAGGTTGCCTTTTCACTTTCTTGATAATGTCCTTTAGATGCATAAAAGTTTTCCATTTTAATGAAGTGCAGTTATTTCCAAGTCTTTGATCTATTTTCAGTTAATTTTTGTATATGACATGAGGCAGGAGTTCAGTTGCATTTTTTTGTTTGTAGAAATCCAGTTGTCCCACCACCATTTATTGAAGAGTCTGTTTTTTCCCCATTGAATGGACTTGGCATCCTTGTCAAAATCAATTGGCCATCAATGTATTGGATTATTTCTGGACTCTCAATTCTAAATTATGTTCCATTGGTTTATATGTCTGTCATTATGCCAGTACTGAACAACATTGTTGTCTTTGTAGTAATTTTTAAAATTAGGAAGTGTGAATCCTCCAACTTTTTCTTTTTCCAAATTCTTTTGGCTCTTTGGGTCCCTTAAATTGCTATATAAATTTTAGGATTACCCTGTCAATAACTGTAAAATGGGAAGGTAGGATTTGATAAGGATTGTGTTGAATGAATCTGTAGATCAAACTGGGGAATAGAACCATCTTAACATCATAACCCTACATTTTTTCAGGTCTTTTAAAATTTCTTTGAGCACCGTTTTGTAGTTTTCAACGTACAAGTCTTTTCCTTTCCATGACTAGATTTATTCTCTCTCTCTCTCTTTTTTTTTTTTTTTTTTTTTTTGAGATGCAGTCTCACTTTATCGCCCAGGCTGGAGTGCAGTGGCTTGTACTCAGCTCACTGTAACCTCTGCCTCCCGGGTTCAAGCGATTCTCCTGCCTCAGCCTGCTGACCAGCTGGGATTACAGGCATGAGCCACCATGTCTGGCGAATTTTTTGTATTTTTGTGGAGACGGGGTTTCACCATGTTGGCCAGGATGGTCTCGAACTCCTGGCCTCAAGTGATCTGCCAGCCCCGGCCCCCCAAAGTGCTGGGATTACAGGTGTGAGTCACCCCACCTGGCCAGATCTATTCTTTTAAATGACAATTATCAATGGAGTTGTTTTCATAATATCCTATTAGGTTATTTTTGCTAGTTTATAAAAATAAAAGTGACTGAGTTTTGATTATGTATCCTATAACTTTCCTGAATTTATTAGCTTTTGTAGCTTTCTTATATAGGATCATGTCATCTGTGTATAAAGATGCTTTTCTCCCCTTCAACTCAGTTTCCTTTTTTTCTTTTCCTGTCTAAATACTCTGGTTAGAAATTTCCAGTACAGTGTTAAATAGCAGTGGTGAAAGCAGGCATCCTTGTCAAGCTCCTGATCTTGGGAGTAAAGCTTTTAGTCTTTCACCATTGTCACCACTGAGTATGATGTTAGCTGTGGGTTTTTTTGGTTTTTTTTTTAGACAGAGTCTTACTCTGTTGCCCAGGCTGGAGTGCAGTAGTACGATCTTGGCTCACTGCAACCTCTGCCTCCTGGGTTCAAGCGATTCTCCTGCCTCAGCCTTCTGAGTATCTGGGACTACCGGCGCCGTGCCATGCCTGGCTATTTTTTTTTTTTTGTATTTTTAGTAGAGACGGGGTTTCACCATGTTAGCCAGGATGGTCTTGATCTCCTGACCTGGTGATCTGCCCGCCTTGGCCTTCCAAAGTCCTGGGGGTTACAGGCGTGAGCCACCGTGCCTGGCAACTGTGGGTTTTTAATAAATGCCCTTTATGATGTTAAGATAATTCCCATCTATTCATAGCTTTCTGATTGTTTTTATCATGAAAGAGTGTTAGATTTTGTCAAATCCATTGTCTGTGTCAATTTGGATGCCTATTTTCTAATATGTCATTTTGAAATGCAAATCTGTTCAGTTCATTCCACTACTAAGAAGGTTGTGTTTTTTTTGTTTGTTTGTTTTTTAAATATATATTACGCTCTGAACCAAGTAGCACACTTCTGTGGCCTAATTTTTTTTTTTTTTTTGAGACAGAGTCTCGCTCTGTCGCCCAGGCTGTGGCGCGATCTCAGCTCACTGCAAGCTCCGCCTCCTGGGTTCACACCATTCTCTTGCCTCAGCCTCCTGAGTAGCTGGGACTACAGGCGCCCTCCACAACGCCTGGCTAATTTTTTTTGTATTTTTAGTAGAGACGGGGTTTCACCATGTTAGCCAGGATGGTCTCGATCTCCTGACCTCATGATCCACCCACCTTGGCCTCCCAAAGTGCTGGGATTACAGGCGTGAGCCACCGTGTCCAACTGCGTGGCCTAATTTTTATGCTCTATTCTTCATCAAAACGAGGCTGTTTACTACTGAGGTAGGTAGAATAATGGTTCCCCCAAAATGTTCACATGCTAATCCCTGGAACCTGTGAATGTTAGGTTATATTTCAGAGAGAAGTTAAAGTTGTTAATCAGGTGACCTTAAAATAGGGAGATTATTCTGGATAATCCAGGGGAGCCGAATGTAATCACAAGGGTCCTTAATAGTGGAAGAGGGAGGCATAAAATTAGTTAGAATAGATATGACTTTGGAAGAAAGACCCAGAAAAATGAAACATTGACATTTTTTTAAAAATAGAAGAAGTCCAAGGGAAAAGATTGGCCTTTAGTAGCTAGAAAGGGCAAGGAAAGGGGCTTTTCCTTAGAGCCTCTAGAAGGGAATGCAGTGCTGTCAACACATTGATTTTAGTCCTGTGAGAGACATGATAGACTTTGACTTACAGAAATGTAAAATTGTAAGTTTGTGGTGTTTACACCAAGTTTATGGTATTTTATTACCGTAGCAATAGAAAACAAATACAAGTACCCAAGCATATTTTATTCTACTATTTATAGTGTTGGCTTATTTCTCCTGAAAAACTCCTTTTTTTTTTTTCGAGGCAGAGTCTCACTCTGTCGCCCAGGCTGGAGTGCAGTGGCGCGATCTCGGTTCACTCCAAGTTCCGCCTCCCAGGTTCACGCTATTCTCCTGCCTCAGCCTCCCGAGTAGCTGGGACTACAGGCGCCCACCATCACGCCCAGCTAATATTTTGTATTTTAGTAGAGACGGGGTTTCACTGTATTAATCAGGATGGTCTCGATCTCCTGACCTCATGATCTGCCAGCCTCGGCCTCCCAAAGTCCTGGGATTCAGAAAAACTCTTTTTTTTTGAGACAGAGTTTCGCTTTTGTTGCCCAGGCTACAGTACAGTGGCGTGATCTTGGCTCACCGCAACCTCCGCCCTCCCGGGTTCAAGCGATTGATTCTCCTGTCTCAGCCTCCTGAGTAGCTGGGATTACAGGTGTGTGCCACCACGCCCAGCTAATTTTTGTGTTTTTAGTAGAGATGGGATTTCATCATATTGGTCAGGCTGGTCTCGAACTCCTGACCTTAAGTGATCTGCTCGCCTCGGCCTCCCAAAGTGCTGGGTTTACAGGCGTGAGCCACTGCACCTGGCCAGAAAAACTCATTTCTACATTTCCCATAGGTTGTTTAAATTGTTATTATTAAAGGAAAGCTCATCTCAAAGCTTCCTCAACGACAAAGCCTTTTATCCTCCACCCCACCTCCCATGCATTCACTGCCCAAATATACCAAGTTTCTCTTTTCTTTTCTTTTCTTTTTTTTTTTGAGATGGAGTTTTGGTCTTGTTGCCCAAGCTGGAGTACAATGGAGCAGTCTCGGTTCACCACAACCTCCACCTCCCAGGTTCAAGTGATTCTCCTGCCTCAGCCTCCCGAGTAGCTAGGATTACAGGCATGCACCACCACGCCTGGCTAATTTTGTATTTTTAGTAGAGATGGGGTTTCTCCATGTTGGTCAGGCGGGTCTTGAACTCCTGACCTCAGGTGATCTGCCCGCCTTGGCTTCCCAAAGTGCTGAGATTACAGGTGTGAGCCACCACGCCTGGCTCTCTTGTTTTTGTTTTTGTTTTTTGAGATGGAGTCTCGCTCTGCGGCCCAGGCTGGAGTGCAGTGGCGTGATCTCAGCTCACTGCAACCTCTGCCTCCTGGGTTCAAGGGATTCTCCTGCCTCAGCCTCCTGAGTAGCTGGGATTACAGGTGTCACCACACCCAGCTAGTTTTTGTATTTTTAGTAGAGATGGGGTTTCATCATATTGGCCAGGCTGGTCTCGAACTCCTGACCTTGTGATCTGCCTGCCTCAGCCTCCCAAAGTGCCGGGATTACAGGTGTGAGCCACCATGCCTGGCCTCTCCTTTTTTCTGTAGTAACTTTTTACATGCCTTATGGTATCTAACCATAAGGCAGTGTTTTAGAATATAATATTTTGTATTTTATTTTAAAAATATTTTATATTGATAATGGTTACATATATATTCATATAGTTTCTGTTTGTCTAAATTTGGGTTGTATATGTAAGATTTTTGTACTTTATATAGTTATACCTCCAGTTTTTTTTAAAATATAAATCTTAAGTCGTGTGTAGTAGCACACCGTAGAGTCCCAGCTATGGGACTACTGAGGTGTGAGGATCACTTGAGGCCAGGAGTTAGTGGCTGCAGTGCACCATGGTTGTCTTATGCATAATCACTGCGCTACAGCCTAGGTAACATAGTGAGACTCTCATCTCTAAAGTCAGAAAGAAATTAAATAAATAAATAAATCTTACCTTCCATGTTAGGCTAAGTCCCAAGAGATAAGTCACTGTATTTTACCTAACTTTATCTTTTCTATTGAATTGTGTTCTGTATTGCATATGGTAGGCAATCCATATGTGTATGAATTAATCTAAATGTACTTGTGGATTAAGTTGTGTAAGTTTATGAAGCAAAATATAATAGCCATAGTGGGAAGTCATTCTAACTATATCTTGAGGATGTTAACATTTGCTGCGAGGCATATTTTTGGTTTATATAAGCCATGGTTATTGACGTAGCATCTATCTGAGTAGATACTAAGCAAGGTTAGATATTTTTTCTTCCTTTTTATGTACTCTAGGTACACAGATATATCTGAAAACAAAGGGATATATATTTGGCTGCTTCTAAGGCAATTGAATCTTGATTTATTATGTTTGTCTTTTTTTTTTTAAGGTGGAGTCTCATTGTGTTGCCCAGGCTGGAGCACTATCCTGGCTCACTGCAACCTCCGCCTCCCGGGTTCAAGCGATTCTCCTGCCTCAGCCTCCTGAGTAGCTGGGATTACAGGCGCACGCCACCACGCCCGGCTAATTTTTGTCTTTTGTTTTTGTTTTTTTGAGACGGAGTCTCCCTCTGTTGCCCAGGATGGAGTGCATTGGCACAATCTTGGCTCCCTGCAATCCCCACCTCCCAGGTTCAAGCGATTCTCTTGCCCCAGCCTCCTGAGTAGCTGGGATTACAGGGGCCTGCTACCATGCCTGGCTAATTTTTGTATTTTTTAGTAGAGGCGGGGTTTCACCATGTTGCTCAGGCTGGTCTCGAACTCCTGACCTTGTGATCTGCCCACCTTGGTCTCCCAAAGTGCTGGGATTACAGGCGTGAGCCACCGCGCCCAGCCAATTTTTGTATTTTTAGTAGAGATGGGGTTTCGCCATGCTGGTCTCAAACTCCTGACCTCAGGTGATCCACCCGCCTTGGCTTCCCAAAGTGCAAGGATTACAGGCGTGAGACACCGCGCCCAGCCTCAGTCAATTTTTTATCAGGATCGTACTATAGGAATAGTAAGTCTTCTCACTAGAAAATATACCTTGGAGATTGGTCAAAATAAATATTGTATTTTTAAAATGCTTAATTATTATTTATCTTTGATGTTGAACATAAAAAGCAGAATTGTTTTCTCCTTTGATGAAAAAACAGTTTCTAGGAATAAAGGAAACTTTAGAACCGATGTCCCTTTTTGTACATCACTTTTTGAGTATTTAATGAATGTAATGTTTGTGTCTCATAGAATGGAGATGTATGCATTTCAATTCTTCATCCGCCTGTAGATGACCCACAGAGTGGAGAACTGCCTTCTGAAAGGTGGAATCCAACTCAGAATGTGAGGTAAGGAGGAATCTGTTTTGGAGTTATTCTTAATCTCCTTATTGTCTTTGCCCCTAGTAAAATAAAATTACGTATTGTCTTTTAACATGTAAAAAATCATCTTTCTTATATTCAGTTGCTTTGTCTTCAGCTACAGCTTTAAGAAATATGTATGCATCATTTTGAAGAGCTGTATTTACTAAACAATAATGTATATGATTCTCATTTCCCTATGTTTACTTAGGAATAGATTTTCAAGCCTGAATCCCTACTTTTACCTTATCCTAGTTCTACTCTGGTTCTTTATTACCATCTAACATTAGTGTCATTCATTGGTTACAGTTAATAAACAATGTTAATTCATTATAACTAACTGAAGTCCATACGCTTTCACATTTCCTTTGTTTTTACCTGTCGTCATTTTGCTCCAAAATATTTCATATATATAAATATATATCTATATCTATATGTGTGTGTATACGTATATGTATTTAAATTTTTTGTAGAGATGGGGTCTCACTAAGCTGCCCAGCTGGTCTCAAACTCCTGGCCTCAAGCAGTCCTCCCCACTTGGCCTCCCAAAGCGCTGGGATTATAGGCATGAGCCACTGCGCTCTGCTCATCACATTATATTTAATAGTCATGTCTTCATGGGCAACTCCTCTCTCTCTCTGTCTCTCTCTCTCTCTCTCTCTCTGTCTCCGTCTGTCTCTCTGTCTCTCGTCTTTGAGACAGTGTCTTCCCGTCACCCAGACTGGTGTGCAGCGGTATGATCACAGGTCACTGCACCCTTGACCTCCTGGGCTCAAGTGAGCCTTTCACCTCAGCCTCCCAAGTAGCTGTGACTATAGGTATACGCTACCATACCTAGCTATTAAGCAACTCTTGATTATAAATTTTCTTGTTGTTGATGACAATTTTGGGGGGTACTGATCAGGTATTTTGTACAATGTCCCCCAGCTGAGATTTTTCTTATGTGTTTTCTCATGATTAGTCTAGGGTTATAGGTTTGGGGAAGAAAGACCAGAGAAGTAATGTGCCATTTTCATTATGTCATATCTGAAGTATTTACTATCGGTGTGGCTTATCTCTGTTGATGGGAAACCTTTCATCACCTGCCTGAGATAATATTTTTAGCTTTTCTCCACTGTAAAGTTGCTCTTTCCCGAACTTTTCATTCTGTACTCCTTGGAAGGAATATGCATAGCCCACAACTAAGGAGAGGGTGGCTATACCTCCTTGAAGCCAGGGTATCTATATAAATTATTTTGAATTCTTCGCATGGATTGATCTATTCTTCCTCCTTTATTTGTTTATTCAATCATTTGTTAAACATTTTTACCGATACAAAACTAGTAACTTGATTAGAATCTCCAGGTTTATCAAAAGTGAAGAATTGGAAGCTTCCTGATTTGTAATAGAAGCTCTTCAAGATGTATCAAATGACTGTTGATTATGTTTGTTACTCATTCCTTTGGGTACCTTGTTCCATCCAATTTATTTAGAAAGAGTTGAGAAAATAGATATATTAAAGATTTCAGCATATCTTACCAATATATTTTTTAAGACAGAAAAAAATGTTACTTTCTTTTTAAATTCAAATAAATGTGTTTTTACACCTCACCTTGAAAACCATCATCCCTCTGAATGTTTTTTTCTTATATTTCTTTCTTTTTTTTTAAAGACAGGATCTTGCTCTGTCGCCCAGGCTGGAATGAAGCGGCGCAGTCACGGCTCAGCGCAGCCTCAACCTCCTGGGCTTGAGCAGTCCTTCCACCTTAGTCTCTCAGGTAGCTGGGACCACAGGCGTGCATCACGGTGTCTGGTCAAGAGTTTGTATTTTTTTTATAGAGAGATGGGGTTTTGCTTTGTTTCTCAGGCTGGTTTCGAACTACCGAGCTCAAGCGATCCACTTGGCCTCCCAAAATGCTCATTATAGGTGTGCCCCAAAGCACTTGGACTAATTTTTAAATTTTTTGTAAAGATGGGGTCTCACCATGTTGGCCAGGCCGGTCTCAAACTCATGGGCTCAAGTGATGCCCCTGCCTCGGCGTCCCAAAGTGTTGGGATTACAGGTGCTCACACTACACCCGCCTTCTGAATCTCTTATCTATACAAGAATAATACCTACCTCAGTAGGTTGTTGATAGAATTTAAGTGAATAATGCATGTAAACCTACCAGAATGGTGGATATTACCTGGCTGGCTTGGGTTGCAGCTATTATTTTCAAGGAATTTTTTGGGTCTAATGTGAAGCAGTCATTTGCTATCTATTAGAAGAGAAACACATTTCTTAGTTCCTCATATTTATTTCATCTTGCTACAGGGAGACATAATTGTTAGATGCCTGTATCGTAACCAATTCAAGTAGTACATAATTTATCTTGGGTTCTAAATACATGAAAATAACTAAAATAATTGTTTTGAGCTGTTTTTGAGATACTCTATAATTGAGAATACGCTTTCTTTTTTTGAGGGGAAAAGTATCCTACGTAGCAAATTATGTATACATGAATTATCTTGATAGACTCAATTTTAAATTAGTATTAAAAATTCTGACTTTTAGGCCGGGTGCCGTGGCTCACGCCTGTAATCCCAGCATTTTGGGAGGCCAAAGTGGGTGGATCACCTGAGGTTGGGAGTTCAAGACTAGCCTGACCAACATGAAGAAACCCTGTCTCTACTAAAAATACAAATTAGCTGGGCATGGTGGCACATGCCTGTAATCCCAGCTACTCGGGAGGCTGAGGCAGGAGAATGGCTTGAACCTGGGAGGTGGAGGTTGCGGTGAGCCAGGATCGTGCCACTGCACTCCAGCCTGGGCAACAAGAGTGAAACGCTGTCTCAAAAAAAAAAAAAAAAGTCTGAGTTTTATGTATTCTGTATTAAGAGTATGTTTGAGGGTGCTATGTCTTCAGAAGTAATTGTAGCACATGATTTTGACATTATAATTAGACAATGTGTATAAAAGGTTTTTTAAAATATTTTGGATGATTTGTTGAAAAAATTGCATCCGAAAAAATCCCCAGTTGTCCTTTAATAATGATTCTGGTGCATAGATTTTCAGGACGAGTAGTAGAGGAAGTGGTAGCTAAGATACTGGTGATTCTTGGTTTTGATGGTTGAATGTTGAATCAAATGCTTGCACCCCCTCCCTATTTGAGAAAATAAGCTTCCCCTTTCCTCAAATACAAAGCCCCAAACAAGATTTTCCTCATTGCATTTTTATGCTGCCTGGCTGGATAATGTATTGCCACCACCCACGGGAATTCAGGCTTTTTATCCTTTACTTCTCTTGCATTTACACGCAAATATGTCATTTTTGAAAATGATGTCATTTGCCTTATCTCAGCTTAAAATATTATGAACATTTTTTCTTTTAAAATAGGCCTACTTCTCATGTAATCCAGTCTTTTGGAGGCAGAGGATTCCTTTTATACTTATCTGCCCATCTGAAACTGCCTTTGTTACTTTGGGTACTAGCCTCATTTTGTTTCCTCACACTTGAGTCCCCAGGCCACCTGAGCCACAATTTAGGGACATTCCCCAAACTCAAATCAAGATGTTTTCCCTGCTTTTATGCTGCTTTGTTTAGAAGCTTCCCAACTACAACTAGTTATTTGGAGTTACACCTAACATCTTCACACAGCTCTACAAGGTTATTTGCGTTGGAAATTGTTTACCTTCTTAGACTTTTTATGACTTAGTTCTATGTAATCATTGGGTAGTCCTTCAACATTTTCATCTTATTGGTGTTTTCGGGGGCTGTGGGATGTTTTGTACACGTTTTGGAACCTCACCTGTCTGGAATACCTGGTGGTGCTCAGAACTCTGAGCGGAAGTCAGGAAAGCACTACCTGATGAGCAGATGTGGAATACTTTCCCTTATCCCTTTTGTTTCTGTGTTCACTTGGTTGTGAGACAAGGGAGGTTTTAAAGTAGTAAACTGTTGTATTTTCTGACAGGTCATTTATGGCACTGAAATATTAAGAGGGAAGATACAAGATGTAGTGAAAATGCGCAACTATTTTCCTTCTTGTACCTCTCTGCTGCTAAATTATCTAGGGCCAGCAACTGTCTAAGGGTTCTGGGCTCCATGTCCAGTTTATGGGTGGCTGTAGTAAGACAGCAGTGGAGATGGCATAGGGTTCATCTCATCCTGTTTTGGAGTCTTGTCTGCCGCCTCTCACTGGCATCTGAAAGTGATTCCATATTCACGTATTTGGTTTTCTTCTCCATAACCACGTGTACTCGAGACTATTGTTCAGCACCTCAGGGGACATATTTATAACTTAAAGTGGCAAATGGAGCACTTCTGTAACTTGAAGAAGAATAAGGGACTCCAGTTACCTTCAAGAGTCTAAGTCAGTCTGTATTATCAGATCTGGTGAGTAGTGAGAGTTAGCCAACCTGAAAAGGAAGAATTTTAGGGATGCAGAGAATCAGCCAACTGGTGTTCACTAAAGGCTCAGTAGCTTGCTACCTCTTGGGAAAGCCAGCATACTTCTTTTGAAAGAAAACATTCACAGGCCTCCTCCTCCCAGAGTCCCAGGATTAAATTGGTGGGGCTGGAGGTGGTGGGGAGGGTTTCTTCCTCAATTGGAAAGTTTTAAGGAGTAGGCATTTGTCAGCAAGAATGGAGTTGGGAGTTGCCGCATGTCTTTGATTAGAAGTTCACAGCATCATGCCTCTTCCTGATGGAGGAAACAAAATGTACCTTAATACATGATTTGTCTAGAATGATGTGGGAGCTTTGGGGATAGGGTAGGGTGGGAGTGGGAGTAGCAAAGCCCTCAGACTTTGCTATAGAGTTCACAGCTGCTTTCTGTGAGACACCATCCCCAGAACTACTATCTGCTATAGGCTCTGGGATAGTGAAGTGGTCTTGGTGTGGATTTGCTTTATGTTGAAGGAGGCATACATGATGTTTTCTTTTTCAATTTCAGAAATAAAGCGTGAAACCAAATTTATTAACCCAATCAAGAGAGGCTGTTGTTTGATATAAAAGAGTCTGTCTCAGAAGTGGGGTAGGATATTTTTCTGTCTAGTCTTAAGAACAGAGAGCCAGAGACATCACCCCTAGCATTGGGTGCCAAAGTAAGCAGGGTCAGGGGAAACAGGCATAACCATGCTGTTCCTAAAGCTCTTTTAAACCCAATTCTGGAGCAATGTGGTTTTATTTATTTGCTTCCTTGGTTTTTGCACGTGTCAACCTGCCAATTCCATTCTCTGCAAATGATACATAATTTGGACATTTAAAAAGTGTACTTGAATTCCTACCTTGCATTCTCAGGGATACATCAGTCAGCAGCAGATCCAGCACTGCACAGAAGGAGGTATTATATTTGTTGGTTGTTTTAGCAGCCTAAAGAGAAACTTTATAATAATGTAAACCCATTAAGCTACTATATTTTACCATCAGTTGCCCTGTTTTCCCTGTCATAACAGGCTTCTTTGTTCTTTGTCATGATGTCCTCTTTAAATCCCTCCCCCACACTGAAACATGTAATGAGGACTGAGCTTTAGTCATCTGCAGTTACTGGCCCATCCTTTGATAGAGCGGAAATGAGAGATTTTAAGGACCCAGGACAACTAGAAAGGTCAGGGTAGAACCCAGAGTCAGTAAGGGTGGTAGTAACAGTATGCAGGATTTAGGTTTGGCTCCAGAGAACTGGACTTCACACATCAACTGTCATCACATTACGCTGGGTCTATAAAACTCAATATCTAAATCAATCTGCGTGTGTGTTTTTGTGTGTGCAGTGCATACATGCATGCTTGCGCATGATTATGGAGTGAAGTAAGTTCAGGTTTGTTTTTTGTTGTTGTTTTTTGTTTTTTGTTTTTTTTTGAGATGGAGTTTTGCTCTTGTTGCCCAGGCTGGAGTGCAATGGTGTGATCTCAGCTCACTGCAAACTCCGTCTCCTGGGTTCAAGCAATTCCCCTGCCTCAGCCTCCCAAGTAGCTGGGATTACAGGCATGCGCCACCATGCCCAGCTAATTTTGTATTTTTAGTAGAGACAGGGTTTTTCCGTGTTAGTCGGGCTAATCTTGAACTCCCAACCTCAGGTGATCTGCCCACCTCGGCCTCCCAAAGTGCTGGGATTACATTTGTGAGCCACTGCACCTGGCATAAACTTAGATTTTTTGGTTTTTAGGAATAAGCCCTTTCTACTTCTCCCATCCTGTCTGGAGGGATATATACATGGGAGGTGCGGGCAGGGGAAGGTGCCAGTCTGTAATCCTTCAAAATTCTGAGCTTTTCTTGCTTGGTTTCCAGGTAGACCCTTGAGCCAGGTCTTATTTGTGATGCTAGGGCTATCACAACCCTGTTAAAGTTGTGCTTATGGTGACATGGTAGCTAACAGAGAAAGGGTTATCGACATGTTGAAAATGGGCAAATGGAGTATTACCCACTGGGTCATACAATCCTAATTTCCAATTTCCCTTAAATACTTCTTTAGGCCAGGCGCAGTGGCTCATGTCCTTAATCCTAGCAACTTGGGAGGCCAAGGCGGGTGGATTGCTTGAGCCCAGGAGTTAAAAACCAGCCTGGGCAGCATGATGAGATTCCATCTCTACCAAAAAAATTAGCCGGGCATGGTGGTGGGCACCTGTAGTCCCAGCTACTCAGGAGGCTGAGGTGCAAAGATCACTTGAGCCCAAGTGGTCAAGGCTTCAGTGAGCTGTAATTCTGCCACTGCACTGGAGCCTGGGGGCCGGGTGAGACCCAAGTTTGCTTTATCTTTTAAACACATATGAGCTCTGCAGAACTTCACAGCTTGATTTGCTGTTGGCTAGTCTGTAATATATATTATATATGATGTGTTGGTCTTCATTTTCTTTGAGGGTTTTTATTGTTTGTTTGTTTGTTTTTTTTGTTTGTTTTTTTTGAGACGGAGTGTCGCTCTGTCGCCCAGGCTAGAGTGCAGTGGCGCGATCTCGGCTCACTGCAAGCTCCGCCTCCTGGGTTCATGCCATTCTCCTGCCTCAGCCTCCCAAGTAGCTGGGACTACAGGCGCCCGCCACCACGTCCAGCTACTTTTTTGTATTTTTTAGTAGAGACAGGGTTTCACCATGTTAGCCAGGATGGTCTCGATCTCCTGACCTCGTGATCCGCTGGCCTCGGCCTCCCAAAGTGCTGGGATTACAGGTGTGAGCCACAGCGCCTGGCCTGAGGGTTTTTATTGTTTACAAAATTTTTTTTTATTCAAAACAAGATAGCTAAATAACCTCTGACCAAAGATACTGAAGCAGGCAAAAGGATCTGAAATATGAACCTGAAGACTGTAAAGTGAGGTGCTTTTGCCTGTCCTTTTTTTCTGTGTTTCCTTTCTCTTCTTAGCATTTTTCTCTTTTGGCCTAGATCCTCTATCTTGAAAAGACCTACCTTATTCCCTGGCTGTGGCATAAGGGGCAGAAGGAGCACATTTATTTCTGGGAGTATCCCTAACTCCTTGAATGGTGGCGGTGGGAATTGTGTAATGAACCACAGAGACTAAGAACTCTCTGGCCCTCATTCTTACCCCAAATTCCCTCTAGGTCTATTCTTTGTTGTAATAAATGTTAAACATGGATTCTGCTGGATTGAGATAGATCAGATCTGTTCCTCCAGATGTGGAGAAGGGTGGTGCACCAGTGTGTTCTTGTGGAGGGGCGGGGAAAGCAAAGGGTAGTAGTTATTCTTTATAGGAACTGAGAGTCTGGGGATGATGGGCCCTCAGGGTCTATTTTGCTAGTCCAACCTCTTGTTTCTCAAACAAAAAAATGAGCTAGCAGTTGAAATAGTTTTTTGTTTTGTTTTGTTGTTTTTTTTTTGAGACAGAGTTTCACTCTTGTTGCCCAGGCTGGAGTGCAATGGCACGATCTCGGCTCACTGCAACCTCCACCTCCCGGGTTCAAGCGATTCTCCTGCCTCAGCCTCCCGAGTAGCTGGGATTGTAGGCATGTGCCACCACACCTGGCTAATTTTTAGTAGAGATGGGGTTTCACCATGTTGGTTGGTCAGGCTGGTCTTGAACTCCCGACCTCAGGCCTCCCAAAGTACTGGGGTTACAGGTGTCAGCCACTGCGCCCGGCCTGAAATAGTTCTTAAATTCAAATTCAATTTTGTGTATTCCAACAGTATTGTTTTTCCAGTTCACATCCATCCATCTGCCGGAGGAGACCAATTCTCTCAGCTTTCCTTATTCTCACAGTTGTCCATCTAATCAAGAGTAGTTCCCACCAGGCTTCTGATTGGCCCAGGTTAGGTCACATGCATATCCTCAAATGCATCGCCATAACAAGAGGGATGGAATCCTTTCAGCACTTGCTAGGTCTTACGTCTACTACTGTGAGTAGGTAGGTCGTTTGTATAGGAGGTGTGGTACAATGGTAGGAGAAGGAGATTATTCCCCATACAAAAAAGAAAAAGAAAGATTCTGCTCTTCAGACAGAAGAAAACTTACTGGGTTGACGGTTACCACTATATTAATCTGCTGTATTACTCAGTGCCTCTTAAAACATCCTGGATTTTTAACTTAGGAGGACATGGAATTAGAATTTCTCATTTTGTTAGATATGGATGATTTACCATTTAAAAATTTGTTTCCCAATATACACATCATCTTAATACACAAGATGTAAGGAAACCAACTTGGTGAAACTACTTGTGGGAATTTTTTCTTAATTCAAGTAATAGGATTCATCTAGATCTGTGTAGTCCAATGTGGTAGCCTCTAACTACATGAGGCTTTTTACATTTGAATTAAAATTAAATACTAGCCTGGCACAGTGGCATGCACCTGTAGTCCCAGATACTTGGGAGGCTGAGGCAGCAGTATCACTTCAGCCCGGGAGTTTGAGGCTATAGTGTGCTATGATCATACCTATAAATAGCCTCTGTATTCCAGCCGGGGCAACATAGTAAGACCCTATCTTTAAATAAATAAATAAATATTAGAATTCACTTCCTCATTTGTGCAGGATACATTTCAAAGTGCTCATTAGCTGCATGTGGCTAATGGTTACTGTATTGCACAGCATAGGTTATACATTATCATCATCATCATCGTCGAAAGTTGTTAGTACACAGTACTGATCTAGACAGTTAAAGTAGACAGTTAAACCTATTTTTCTGGCCGGGCAAGGTGGCTCATGCCTGTAGTCCCACAATTTGGGAGGCTGAGGCAGGTGAATAACCTAAGGTCAGGAGTTTGAGACCACCCTGGCCAACATGGTGAAACCCCATTTCTACTAAAGATACAAAAAATTAGCCGACTGTGGTGGCGTGCGCCTGTAATCCTAGCTACTTGGGAGGCTGAGGCAGGGGAATTGCTTGAACCCCGGAGGCGGAGGTTGCAGTGAGCCAAGATCACACCATTGCACTCCAGCCTGGGCGACGAGTGAAACCCCGTCTCAACAATAAATAAATAAAAATTTAAAAACACTATTTTTCCAGCTAGGAGCAGTGGCTCACACCTGAAATCCCAGTACTTAAGGAGTCCAAGGCAGGAATATTGCTTGAGCCCAGGAGTAGCCCACAAGTAGTTTCACCAAGTTGGTTTCCTTACATCTCGTGTATTAAGATGATGTGTATATTGAGAAACAAATTTTTAAATGGTAAATCATCCATATCTAACAAAATGAGAAATTCTAATTCCATGTCCTCCTAAGTTAACATGGGGTTTCACCATGTTAGCCAGGATGGTCTCGATCTGCTTATCTTGTGATCTGCCCGCCTCGGCCTCCCAAAGCACTGGCATTACAGGCATGAGCCACTGCGCCCAGCCTTCTTTGATTCTTTCTAATGTAATTACTGAAGAAATCCAGAAAGCTCTTGAGGGAGGAAGGCCAAGGAGTTATCCCTAACCTAATAGGAGCATGTGTGATCAATGGATTTTAACTAGATAGAAATGTTTTCTTTGAAAATGCCTTTGTCATAATCTTGTATAAATCATGTAACAGAAATTCTTCACCTTTTTAAAGAAAAGTTTTCATCAAATCAGACATCTAATTGCCTGGTTTCCTCCCTTTATTTTTGGCTTGGGGCCTGGAGCAAAAGGGTATTTTGCAACAGCACAATCTCTAACCTTTAATCAATGAGAAAAGATAGAGAAATTTCATTTTTCCTCCCATTTTCTCCTAATGCACGTAATTTTTAGAGGGAAAAAGCCTAGGAGTAATTTGGAACAGTTTTGGAGCCTATTACACTTTTATTTATTTATTTATTTATTTATTTTTGAGATGGAGTCTTGCTCTGTTGCCCATGCTGGAGTACAGTGGCATGATCTTGGCTCACTGCAGCCTCCACCTCCCGTGTCCAAGGGATTCTCTTGCCTGTCCAAGCAATTCTCTTGCCTGTCTCAGCCACTCAAGTAGCTGGGATTACAGGCACCTGCCACCACGCCTGGCTAATTTTTGTATTTTTAGTAGAGACGGCGGTTTCACCATGTTGGCCAGGATGGTCTCGAACTCCTGACCTCATGATCTGCCTGTCTCAGCCTCCCAAAGTGCTGGGATTACAGGTGTGAGCCACTGCACCCGGCCCCTATTATGCTTTCTAACATAAACTTTATTCCCTGATTATTTGGAATGTCTAATTTTTATCTGTGGATGAAAATTGGCCGTTTGTAATACCCACTAGATTGGTAAGCCATGGGAGACCAGGGATGGCATCTAACTTGCTCACCATTGTACATCCAGCATCTCACTTGGTGCCTCTGGCACACAGTAGGTACATAGTAAATACTTTTGAATAAAGATTTCTGTTATTCAGAGACTCTAGTTCTTCTGTTTGAAGGATTTTGCTTTTCCTCCATTCTCCTGCATTACTCTGTCTTCCTTCAAAGTATGGAAAAAATACATTTGTATGTAGCACTGTTTTTCAGGTTAAGAGGCCACAATAAAAACTGGTTATATAGGGCCAGGTGCGGTGGCTCACGCCTGTAATCCCAGCACTTTGGGAGGCCAAGGCGGGCAGTTCACTTAAGGCCAGGAGTTCGTGACCAGCCTGGCCAACATGGCGAAACCCTGTCCCTACTAAAAATACAAAAATTAGCCAGGCATGGTAGTACAATGCCTGTAATCCCAGCTACTCAGGAGGCTGAGACAGGCAAATCACTCGAATCCAGGAGGCAGAGGTTACAGTGAGCTGAGATGGCACCACTGCACTCCAGCCTGGGTGACAGAGCGAGACCCTGTCAAAAAAAAAAACAAAAAAAACACGGCCAGGCGTGGTGGATCATGCCTGTAATTGTAGCACTTTGGGAGGCCGAGGAGGGCGGATCACCGGAGGTCAGGAGTTCAAGACCAGTCTGACCAACAGGGAGAAACCCCATCTCTACTAAAAATACAAAATTAGCAGGGCGTGGTGGCAGGCGCCTGTAATCCCAGCTACTCGGGAGGCTGAGGCAGGCAGGAGAATCGCTTGAACCTGGGATGCGGAGGTTGCAGTGAGCCAAGATCACACTATTGTGTTCCAGCCTGGGGAACAAGAGTGAAACTCCATCTCAAAAAAAAAAACCTGGTTATATAGAATAGCATCATTTTTACCCTCTCCCACATCAAGATTGCCTTGAAACTAAATATTTTAAGCTTTTTCCCCCATGCCATTTAATTTGTAATTTTTAAAATAAACAGTATTTGAAAGCTTCCAAGACATCTGCTTTCTGTAGGTTGGAACATGTGACCAGTTGAAACAGGGCATTCTATCAAGTTCATTTTTATGCTTTGTGCATTACCCTTATACTAGAATCACAGATTTCTTCTGCTTTGCCTACCAGTTAGCAGCTTGTTTCTTAGTACTGAAAAAAAATTTTTTTTTATTTTTCTTAAATGCCTTTTATAAAAACTATCAGTAAAAAATTTATATCTCTATTCCCCCAAGGTCTTAAATTTAATTGTATCAGAAAAATTTTAAGGGAGGGAGAATTTGAAATCTGATTGTACTATCTTAAAAAGCAGAATACTTTTAAATACTGTCAATATGGGTATTCATAGCTGATCCTTTTTTCCTGTTTCTAGGACTATCCTATTAAGTGTAATCTCACTGCTTAATGAGCCCAACACCTTCTCCCCAGCCAATGTCGATGCTTCAGTTATGTTCAGGAAATGGAGAGACAGTAAAGGAAAAGACAAAGAATATGCTGAAATTATTAGGTAAGGTTGTTTTTTTTTTTATTACCTCAAGTTATACAAAACCAAAATATATTCTGGAACCAAGGGTTTAAATCAAACTTAAATATCCTGTCCATTCCAGGATAATTTTCCTCTATTAGCCTAAAGAACTTTGCTATTTACCGAGAAAACGGCCACTAGAAGATAAGGCAGTAGCAGACCTGATTTTCTAGGAACCAGAACTTCTAGGTTCTGGCTGGACATGGTGGCTCATGCCTGTAATCCCAGCACTTTGGAAGGCTGAGGCAGGCGAATCACCTGAGGTCAGGAGTTCGAGACCAGCCTGGGCAACATGGTGAAACCCCGTCTCTACTAAAAATACAAAAATTAGCCAGGTGTGGTGGTGCACACCTGTCATCCCAGCTACTCAGGAGGCTGAGGCAGGAGAATCGCTGGAACCCGGGAGTTGAATGTTGCAGTGAGCTGAGATCACACCACTGCACTCCAGCCTGGGCAACAGTGCGAGACTCCGTCTCAAAAAAAAAAAAAAAATTGAATAAATAAAGCCTTCCAGTTTATTGGCATTCCTGACCATAGCAGCAGGATCTTTTGGAAATCCTCATTATCAGCAACACTAATGTATGGTATAACAGAGCCCTAGAATAAGATTCAGGGGATTGGAATCTACTCATGGGACCATTTATCAGATAATTTTTGGGGTCTTTTACTTTCTCCTCTGTATAAAATGGAAAAAAGCTTAACTTTAATCCCTTAGGACATCAGGTTCTTATAATAGTACCCAAGAAATTTGCAATAAATACAAACCCTACACTTCCCCTACCTCTTTTTTGTTTCTAATTAAATTTTTTTTTTCTTTTTGAGATGGAGTCTTACTCTGTCATCCAGGCCAGAGTGCAGTGGCGTGATCTCGGCTTACTGCAACCTCCACCTCCTGGGTTCAAGCAGTTCTCCTGCCTCAGCCTCCCGAGTAGCTGGGATTATAGGTGCCCACCACCATGCCCAGCTAATTTTTGTATTTTTAGTAGCGAGAGGGTTTCACCATGTTGGCCAGGCTAGTCTCGAACTCCTGACCTCATGATCCACCCGCCTTGGCCTCCCAAAGTGCTGGAATTACAGGCGTGAGCCACTGTGCTCAGCCTCCTCCACCTCTTTTTAAAGAGACAGACATGGTCTTACTCTCTTGCCCGGGCTGGAGTGCAATGGTGTGATTACATGGTAACTTCAAATTCCTGGGCTCAGGCAGTCCTCCCACCTGAGCCTCCCAAGTAACTAAGACTATACACATTCACCACCACACCCAGCTAATTTCTATTATTTTTGTAGAGATGAGGTCTTGCTGTGTTGCCCAACCTGGTCTCGAACTCTTGGCCTCAAGTGATCCTCCTGCTTCAGCCTCCCAAAGCTCTGGGATTATAGGTGTGAGCCACCGTGCCTGGCCTCAACCCCCCTTGATATTACATTTTTATTTCTTAAAATAGAGACCCCAAATACAGTTACAGCTTCCTCTGTGCATAGGAGTTTACTAAGCATTGGCATTTATACAAATAATAAAATCTAGTTGGCTTGAGACCATGTGATATGAAAAAAGTTAAAACAATGCTGGGAAAGCACATGAGGTGACTGCTGAGTAATATAAAATCAGCAGTTCTAAGTTTTCTGCCCATTGGGATCACTTTTAAACTGTCCCTAAACAATAGCTGTCTTTTATGGGATTACAAGGACAGAGTTTGGGCATCTGTGTGTGTATATATCTCTCACCTAGGTGACTGATGTGTACCAAACATTGAAGATAATTAGTAGAAATAGTAAGATTCCTACAGAAATTTAGAGGAGTGGGAGTGTACTAAGGATTGAAAGATCGGAAGGCTTAGGTATACATATTCCCAAGGTACTTCTATATATTTCTTAATTTGTTTAAGGGTCTGTTTATCTCATTCTATCTATTCCTTAATGACCTAGTACAGTACCTGACACTAAGCAACAGCTTTGTGTCAGGTACTCATTAAGGCATAGCCTGTCTCCTTAGGGAGCTCACTTTATTAGCATTTGAAAACAAATGACCATGTAATATTATACCTGTAGAAGCCTAAACAAGATACACTGGGAGAAATATATAATGTAATAGATTTCCTAGCAGAGATAATTCCTTATAACCCATACTTTTTCAGGTGAAAAAAGGGAAAACGCCCATGTTTGCTAAAATACAGGAGTATAATAGCATGACACGTTAAGGGAATTACAAATGCTTGAGTGTAAATTCTGATGTGGGAAATATTAGAAAATTAAGCAAGAGAGGCACCAGGGTCTTCAAAGACATTGAAGTCATGATAAGAGTATGGTTCTTAATCTAAGAAGTGATGGGGTACCACTTAAGTATTTTTGGGAGGGAAGAGGTGATGCTATTTGAGTTCTGATAAAAGAATTGGCTGCCTGGTGTGGTAGCTCACACCTGTAATCCCAACACTTTGAGGCAGGTGGATCACCTGAGGTCAAGAGTTCGAGACCAACCTGGCCAACATGGTGAAACCCCGTCTCTCCCAAAAAATACAAAAGTTAGTCGGGCATAGTGGCACACACCTGTAATCCCAGCTACTCGGGAGGCTGAAGGCAAGAGAATCGCTTGAACCTGGGAGGCAGAGGTTGCAGTGAGCTGAGATCGCACCACTGCACTCCAGCCTGGGGAACAGAGCAAGACACCATCTCAAAAAAAAAAAAAAAAAGAAGACAGCTGGGCACAGTGGCTCACGCCTGTAATCCCAGGACTTTGGGAGGCCGAGGCGGGCAGATCGCTTGAGCCCAGGAGTTCGAGACAAGCCCAGGTAACATGGCAAAATCCCATCTCTACAAAAAAATTAGCCAGGAGAGGTGGCTTATACCTGTAATCCCAACTACTTGGGACTCTGAGGTGGGAGGATTGCTTGAGCCCTGGAGCCAGAGGTTGCAATGAGCTGAAATTGCGTCACTGTACTCTAGCCTGGGTGACAGTGGGAGACCTTGTCTCAAAAAAAAAAAAAAAAAAAAAAAATCAGTTGGCCAGGGGACCAACATGGACTAAACTGAGGTAGTACTAACAGGGATGAGGGGACAGATATAAAAATATTTAAGCTGTGAAGCAATAGGTCTTTGTAGTGAGATTTGTTATTTTAAGAAGCAATGCTTATTTATTCAGAGAAGTAAAATGGGAGAAACTGGCCATAGAGGTAGAAAATGCATATGCAGTCTACCTCTGCATACGGAACATCAGGACAGAGGCTTCCAAAAGGCATTTGTTTATATAAGCCAGGAGCTGTCAGCATAAAGGGAGTGGTGGTTAAAATTATGGGAACAGAGATGATGTCCCAGGGAGAGTGCTGAAGAGTGTGGAGATTGAAGCCCAGAAGCCTCAGGACCATCAATATGCAAAGCAAGGCAACAGAAGAAAAGCTTCAAGCACAACTAAGAGATTGACATTAGGAAGATCAGGAAGAGGGTCTAGTCTTCATGACTCAAATTTTTATAATTGTTGAAGGAAACAATTTATTGTTCTATTCATTCATACAATCAGTATTTATTGCACACCTCTTATGTGCCAGGCTATGTGCTAGGCACTGACTGGGGAAATGGGACTAAGAAAGACATTTACGCTCACATTCAAATATGTGGAGACAGAAGAGTGAGCAAGCAAAAAATACTAGATAGTGCTAAGTAGGATAATGTGAAAGAATGACTAGATGGCTGCTTTAAATTGGGTTGTCAGGCCAGGCCTTCTCTAAGATGATATTTAAGCCTTCATATCTGAGGCTTTGATTCTGAGTGACAAGAAGGAGCCAGGCATGTGTGGGGCAGGGGAAGAGCAACTGGTCTAGACAGAAAAATCAACAAGGTGTGTCCGAGATACCAAAAAAAGACCAGGGTGAATGTGTTGAAGGGCTGGAGAAAATATAAGAGTGGGTCGTGTGGCCGGGTGCGGTGGCTCACGCCTGTAATCCCAGTACTTTGGGAAGCCGAGGTGGGCAGATCATGAGGGTCAGGAGTTCGAAACCAGCCTGGCCAACATGGTAAAACCCCATCTCTACTAAAAACACAAAATTTAGCCAGGTGGGGTGGCGGGAGTCTGTAATCTCAGTTACTTGGGAGGCTGAGGCAGGAGAATTGCTTGAACCTGGGAGATCGAGGTTGCAGTGAGCCGAGATCGCGCCACTGCACTCCAGTCTGGGTGACAGAGTAAGACTCCATCTTAGGTGGGGAAGAGTGGGTCGTGCAAGACACTGGAATCTGGCATAGGCATTTGAATTTTACTATCAGTGAAAATTAAGAGGATAATTAAATTAAGAATTGTTGGGGCACTTGAGTTTGGTGGTGAGGTGACTAGGTCAAAACTCTTACACCCTAGCCAATCCCCTAAGCACCCCACCCCACATTAAACCAGAGTGGCACTTTTTATTCACATATGCAATCTTATGATCTAGCCCCAAGAAACCAGGAGGCGTATTAGCCCTTCTATTATCTATTCTTATTCTGGCAGTCATCCCTGTGCTTCACACATGCAAACAACAAAGCATGACATTCCGCCCACTAAGTCAATACCTGTTCTGATTTTTAAGTCGCCAACCTATTGGCCCTTACATGAATCGGAGGACAGCCAGTTGTCGAGGTGATTCTGGCTATAACTGATCCACTGCTTTAAACTCCCTTGATATTAACGGTGTATTTCCCCCCCTAAAAAGTCAAAGTTTACTTCAAAATTGTACCCAATGGGTTGAAAGCATTTAGTGTTGTACAGGGTATCTGTCAGATGCTTTCAGGCAGGTACTGAAGTTTGGAGAGCTGAGTCATAAGTAATATTATTTAAGGCCAATTATAAATCTGTCTTAAAACAAGACTTATCATAAACCATTTCTGTGTCACCCTCCCTTCAGGAAACAAGTTTCAGCCACTAAGGCCGAAGCAGAAAAGGATGGAGTGAAGGTCCCCACAACCCTGGCGGAATACTGCATCAAAACTAAAGTGCCTTCCAATGACAACAGCTCAGATTTGCTTTACGACGACTTGTATGATGACGACATTGATGATGAAGATGAGGAGGAGGAAGATGCCGACTGTTATGATGATGATGATTCTGGGAATGAGGAGTCGTGACGTGCTCCTTCAGTGCCCCTGTACTGCCCTGCCGTCTCAGGCCAAAGGGAGGGGAGCAAGTGGGGACCTGGCCATGGCCCCTCAGCAAAAACCTATTCACAGCAGGTGGGGAAACACACACAGCTCCTGCTGACTCCCCTTATGGATCTGTTTGCTCCTTTTTATGGACCTTTAATGGAGAGAGAGTAACCCTCCACAGAATGTCTGAATTCTTGCATTCTTTACCCTTCCATCACTGTATTGATTCTTTTTTTAAAAAACATCAACCCAAACTCCCGCCTCACTTCGTCTCTACAGAATGTTCACAGCAAAACACGTTTGGTCTGTTTTTAGATTCTTGAAGAATTCAATAGTCTTTCAAGATGTTTAATGTGTTTAAAGCTGGGAACCTGTTGGGAGTTCACAAGTGCTCCATATACTGGGTAGCAAAAGAAAATGGGAAAAAACCCACAAAACAAACTTTAAAAAAAAAAAAAAGCAAATTTGCCAAGGTTTAGCTGCTCATTTACATTAGTGTGTGTGCGTTCATTCAGCCCCATGGTGGTGAATTCTGTTTCTTTCCCTTCCTAAGGCTGGGACATGGTGGGCGTCAGGGACTTTGTGCTAAGCCTGATGAAATGTGCTCCTTCAATCTCCATGAAACCATCATAACATGGAGGCCTCAACTGCTCTGAGGAGAGAAATCAGACTTTGTTTTTTGAAATCGATTGGGATCGAAAGCCTGAAATAAATATTCATACTTTACATAGAACTGAGCACTTGGTTGCTATTTATTTTAAAGGCAGGGTTATTTTTCCCCCCAGGGAGTGGGGCAAGTCGGGAATTTGGGATGAGTATGTGTGGGTGCAAAGAGTTAAAAATCACTATGCTAAGTTTGGTTGATGCTACTGGGAGGAAAAAGTTGAAACTACTGGTGACCACTGTTGGGAGAGGAAACATCTGTTTTATAGATTTAGCATGGCCTTCCCATCAAAAATACACTCTTACCATGACGTTTTGTTTTTAAGTAGCCACTTTTAATTACTCAGCATTAATCCTAGATGCATGTGTTAAGATTTCGGTTTTCATCGAGCTGCTTATACTGATAGTGAAAAACTTGAATGTGTGTGAAACGCTTTCTTCATTGGATGTGATCTGGACTTTTTTCTCCTTTCAACATACTTAGGCTGTGGAGCGCAAGCAGAATTGTGCATAGAAATTGTGGCAAGGCTGAGGGAGTTGACTGCAGGCAGTTTTTAGGCCAGATAAGGCTAGATCTTCCTGCGATGCACTCGCTGCAGCTTTTGATTTTCCAGATCTCAATCGTGTTGCTTCAATCAATAATTGAGATCCAGCATCCTTCACCATCCAGGGGACTTCAGAACTTGAAGGTAATTTTTGGTTGTTACGGGGGTGCACCAGATCATAGGAGGGCATTATTTGGAGGAAACCGCTATAACGTAAAATCAGATTTCAGAAGGAAAATGCAGCAAGGACTAACTGTAGTCCTATTTCAGGCCCCTGGGCACTAGTGTCAACTCCTTTGGCTCATAACTCAGAACCAAAGGGCAGATTAGGGACGGGCAGGAGGGATCCTAGGATGGCCAGAGTAGGTGACACTTCCTTAGCTCCTCCTTCCATTCTGATCTCAGGGTTTTCACTCTTCAAACTCCCAAACACATGACTTCTTCCCAGCAGCCCTTCCTGGCCTCTAAAGTTTGGTCTGGTATGAGATGGGACTGTTTAACAAGCGAGGCTCTTAGGGGACACTGTTGAGCCTGGTTCCAGAATCTCTGTGATCTCCACAGGGCCAGGGTTGCTACTTGGCCCAGAATCTAGTGATTTTAGTGAGATTTGTGGAACAGAGCAGCTTTGTAATACATTGTCAAGTTACCTGATTACAAACTCATAGGAAGATGTTGGAACTACCTTTTTACTCCCCATACTTTGTAAGTAATGCTTCCAGATTAACCTGCAAATCTTGTGGAGCCAAAGCCTCTCACAGTGCTCTGATTTACCTCCCCAAAAATGCCCCCAAACCCCCATGCAAGTTTACAGCCAGTAGCTTGGTCTTACTCTCTTGGAGCCCTAAAATTAAGCCTTTCATTCCCCTTACTGCTAAAGCATCTCACTCCCAGGGCAGCCCCAGCACCCTGGCATTGCGTGAGGTGCTCTGCTGCACAGCTCTGTTCCATCAGGCCCTATTGGCCTCTGTTACACATTGACTCAGGAAGCCAGAGCGCCAAGTGGAGGTTGTACCTTTCAGCCCTTTGGGGTGTTAAATGTCAAGGGCTGGGTTTGCCTCTGATGAGTACAATCAATCAGTTCCAGAAGACTGGGTAAGTCTCTTGCTAGCAGGTGGACATTCTGGTATTTTAGACTGACTTAACGAAACCCAGAGGCTGGTTCCAGAGCTGTGTCCCTGAGAACACATCTCTGTGGAAAATACTTGAGTTTGTAATTTTTTTTCCCTTTCTGGGAGTGGAGGTCTCAGGCTCAATCCGGAACCATGTACGTACAGTTTTGCTTATTATTTGGTGTGACATGAACTCAAAATCCTGCATTTTTAGATTCCTTTTAATTCTAATTGAGGCCTCACTAGATGCTCTTCAGTTCTGTGTATTTTGAGGCTGGGTGGATAAAGTATATGATTCCGCTGTTGCTTCTTTCAGTCTTCCCCCCTTCTCCTTTTATCATTCCAGAGTTAGTCATTTTCTATTAGTCAAACTTTTTTGTAGAACCTTCTTTCCTTTACCCTGGCAAATTGCTTCTTTACTTGCTGGTTTCCTTACGTTTGGGGCACATATTGTAAGAAACTGATTGGAAGGGGAAATGTGCAGCTCTCCACTGAAAAGAAACTCTCCACCCCTCCCATCCTGATAAACAAGGTTTACATTTACAATTAAAAGGATTCAGAGATGCAATTTTCAACTATTCTGAAACCAGCAGGACACACCTGACTTTAATAGTTTTAGCTGAAATTGTAGATGTTTTTCTTCAGTTTAACTTATGAGAAAAGATTATCTGATGCATTTTGTGTTGACTTCCCCTTTAGTGGTTTATTTTGTCTTTTTCTGCCCATCTGTCTACTAATAAAATGTGAAATAAAATATCTGTATTGCTACTTCCCCATGAAATGACCCTCTTCTTTTTTTACCTTATGTTAAAGAAAACTAAAAGGTGGTCTCAATATCACTGTTAAGCTTGCAGATTACGCTAGGGCTCAGCTGAAAAATTAGACAAAAACCAAAACTGGGGAATCTGCCTTTCTAACTAACTCACCTCCCTGGTGTATCCCCAATCCCTTCAAGCTCCTTACAGACGTGGCCATTTGTTAAACTTGATTCTGAAAATGGGAGCTGATAGGAGTAGGTCAGTGAGGGATTGCGGGGTGCTCTGCTGCTTTCCTTAGGCAAACATTTTCACTGTCATTTGTTTTCCTAACTAACTTACTGCTGCTAATAGCAGGGATCAGGCAGAGCACCCTATTTAATAAAAGTCCTAATTTTACTTGTAGACACTTACCTTTTTTCTAGATAAGGTCCTAAGCTGTGAGTTAATAGGAGTATTGGTCCCATCTGATGACAGGACCATTGCTCTCAACTGTAGAGGCCAAAAGCAGACAAAGAAGTAGATTGTGACCCTAGGCTGGTTCTGACATTATTTAACCTGATCTGAAGCAGTGATTTCGGAGTGAAAAGAGAGGCTGTAGCACCTTGGGCAACACTTCTAGGCCCTGAGCTTCCTGCCTGCTGGATTGGAGCACAGTTGTGGTTGGCCAACAGATCTGCCTCCTTCCTATGGCCCTTGGCTACTCCCTGGCTTCTGACCTGACACAAGGTGAATGAATGGTTGGTTGGGCTTTTCTGGAGCAGATATGTAGCCCCGGATCCACCAGCCTACCTCGTGACACCCCAAAACTCACTAGTCACGTGTTCTACCATAGCTTTTGACTGCCAATCAAGATTATGTTCAGTTGATGACAAGCAAAAGACAGGTATACCTGTTCATACTTACTTACTCTCCCTTAAGGCCTAGAACCCTGCTCTCAGTTCTTGGCTTTGCTTCAGATTGTAAAAGTCCACTGAGGTTTGGAAAAGAAATTACCCTGCCTTGGTGTTCCAGTGGACAGGGCTCTGTGGGACACTGCCCTATCCCTAAGTCAAGTCTCTTAAGGAGCTATAAGAAAAGCCAGGTTAACTTTGATCAACATGGCCTGGGCCCTGTAAGGAGGTTTAGCTGTCCTTACAGCCATTGTGATTTGGGCCAAGAGGGTCCAGTAAAAAGGAAAACCATTTCAAGCCTTTGTAGCCTGTGTCAGAAGACTATGACCATGTGGGGTTTCCTTTAGCCCTGTGAAGTCCAGGGCTTCTGCCCTGAGCTGCCCTTCAGTCACACCACACAGAGACCGTGCATGCTCTCAGAACTTTATTAGGTGGGGATTGGGCAAGAGAAAACCCCTGAAACAGTTGCCCACCTGGTTCAAGACAACTAGAATGGAAATGTGTTGCTTGGAGATACCTTTGATTTTTAAAGGGGAGCTGACTGGCTGAACAACTCAGATTATTATTTTTTTTTTCATGGTCAGCCAGTCTCTAGTAAGTCTCTAGGGACATGACCAGACCAGAAGCCCCTGTTCTATATGAAGACAAACAGGTGCCCGTATTTGTGTTAAGTGGAGGGATATTGCTGCTATTCCCAGATCAAGATTTGGTGGAAGGAGACCATGACAGATGACAAAAGGAACAGTTTCTCAAAAACAGAGGTATAAAGTAATTACACAGGAAAGAAAACAATTTCTAAAGGAGTGAGACAAGTCGTGATTCTTCATTGGTACCTGACCCCTATACCCGAACAGCCTTGAACCAGCCCTTCCAGAGACTTCCCCTAGTGGCCCACTGGGCAGTGCAGGCTGTGAAGACCTGAAGGCAGATGGGGTGGGGGTGCTTATTTTGCTACAGTGGAGAAGGGGCTTGAATGGGGAGAGCAGACCTGGCTAACATCTGCCGCTGTCCCCCAACTCCCCCCCAACTTCTATCACATTTACAAATACATACATAAATACATTACATACAATAGCCAGTCTGGGAGGCAGACTCCCCACAGAGGCATGGCTGACACATGTCTCGGGAATTCTAGGAAAGGGCACTGGCCTCCCAAATATGTGCTCGTGTGTTCTCTCCTGCCCAGGATAAGCCTTGCCCCAGCCCACCCCTCTCTTCCGGGTTTAGTTTGTCCAGTATGGAGAGTTGCCGTAGGCAGGTTTGGAGGCTTGAGACTTGGGCTGCAGGGAGCTGGGCTGGCTGCGCTGACCCGAGCCACTCTGAGGAAGAGGAGAAGGGAAGGCTGTCAAGGCTGGAGCAGAACCCCTGGCCCACAGCAGGGTGGCTGCCTCCATCACTGTGCTCACCTGGGCATCCTGCGGAAGGTGGTGGTGCAGCAGCTGTGAGTGGGGCTGCTGGTGGGCTGGCAAGATGTGCAGGAATGGTGGGGGCGCATAGCCAGGGGCCGCTCCCGGGGCCAGGGGCCCAGTGGAGCCCAAGGCCGAGGGCAGGCTGAAAGGTGGAGGGGTCCCTGCATGAAATCCCTGCTTGTCAAAAGTCTGCAGGGCAAAGAAGACAATGGTGAAGGTCAGGTTGGACTGTAACCTCCCAAAAACCTATACACCCAACCCACCTTTGTCCCTCACCTGTGTCTTACTGTAGACAGAACCAGTCATATCAGGTAGACCGGTGGTGCTTGAAGACACTGATACTCCTAGGAGGAAAAGCAGTTGTTCCCCACAGCAGTTGTTCCCAGCTCCAGGCTCCCCACCTCCAGGGTCACTCAGGGGTTGCCCTGCGTGAGAGGGGATCAGGCAGGAGCCTACCACTCCAGGCCTTATCCTGGAAAGGAGAGGTAAACACTACCTTTGCCAGGCCCAGAACCTGCAGACTTGTTTGGTGCCTGCGATGACCCAGCATAGCCACCTTTGGAGTAGTCTCCTGCTGCTGTCCCCTGGGTCAGGTCGTCATAACCTAGCGTGGCAGGGTACAAGAGGCAAGTGTGAGCCAGGCAAGCCTCTCTGACCCCGTGTGTCTCTGTCTGGGGAGTACCCCTCACCTGTACTGTAGCCATGCTGGCCATAACCACTGGCCTGCTGGAAGGGAGGTGTGGGAGTGCTGAGGTTCACCCCGTGTTGCTTGGCTGAGGCTGGAGGGACCTAGGGGGGGCAAGCAGATGAGGTATTAGTGTAGGAAGAGGCAAGCTGAGGCTGGTCAGGTACCCCTGCCAGAGCCTAAGGCAGCAGGTGACATACCCACAACCACAGGGGACCTGTGTTTTCATTAGTGCAACACATACTGGATCTAAACACAGCAGGGGAAAAGTGACCTTGTCCCCAGCCTGAACAGTTCCTGAAGATCAGATAAGAGGGAGTGGAATCACGACCCTCCCTCCCTGCTGGAAGATAGGTCCCAGGTTTCCACCTGCCAGCAACTCAAGGCCAGGAGACACAGTCACACCCGCTGAAATACTCACAAACATGGTGGGGCCATACTGGAAGGCACTGGGCACGCCTGTGTAGTAGGGAAGACCAGTGTAGCTATAGCCAGGTGGCAGTGCAGGGTTCAGGAAGGGCTGCTGGGCTGTGTGGTGGGTCTGTGATTGGCTCTGCTGTGGCTGAGCTGGTGTGGTAGGGGGTGCAGGGGATGCAGAGTCCCCACGGCCAAACTTTGTGACATCACCTAGGAAAGAGCACTGACTCCAGCCACTGCCCTTCCTCCAACCAGAGAAAGGCCCAGCTGGCTTCTGCAAACAGGAACAGGTCTGGCTGCCAGCTCAGCACAGGCTGCCAAGAGGCCTCTCTCAGCTTTGCTGTTGCTGCTTCCCAGCTCCTGGAGTTCGCGCTAGGCCAGCCGTGGGCCACTCCTCATCCATTGAGCAAAACTCACCTGGATATGGATTATTAGCCAGGCTCCCATCTCGGCTGGCAAGCGCTGTGGGTGCAGCAAAAGGAATTCCATAGTAGTCCTAGGAGAGACCAGGGAGGCTCAATCAGCGACTGGCCCTGCTTGACTCCCAGGGCAGCAGAACCAGCACATGGAAGTGGTGACGCCACACTCCTGAAATAGACTGCATGCCTGAACGCCAGCAGTCCCAGGGAACGCCAAGTAAATGGTGCCCCTCGGAAGAGTGTGCAACTAGGCGGCCTGCCTAACACATGAGCGCACAGACCGGCCAACCCTGCAGCTTCACCAGGCAGAGCTGCTGGAGACCAAGCCTCACACATCCATTTGACACCACAGGCAGATGCTTGTGTGAATGCCTCGGGCTGAACCAACTTCGCTGGCTTTTCTGTGTGAGAGACTACAGAGCAGCTAGGAAAGCTGACTAAACAGAGCAGACCCGAAAAAGGAGGCAACGGAAGTACAGGGGCCTGAAAGGTTTAAGGGGGGACAGGGAGTAGTGCCAGGTAGGCACAGGAATAAGCAGGACCCCAGGTGAAGCCCGGAACTGGCCTGTCACCACCTACACTGCTCTCGAAACACTGACATGGCCTAGGACAAGCTTGTCCAACCCGCGGCCCACGACAGCTTTGAATGTGGCCCAACACAAATTCGTCTTTCTTAAAACATGAAATTTGTTTGCAATTTTTTTAAGCTCATCAGCTATCTTTAATGTTAGTGTATTTTATGTGTGGCCCAAGACAATTCTTCTTTCAATGTGGCCCAAGGAAGCCAAAACATTGGACACCCCTGGCCTAGGACTTGGGGGAAGTATGGCAGATACAACAAAGCGTGGAGACAGAGACGGCAAAACAGTGGAGCTTCGTGGAGGAGGGGAGGTCTGACCTGACCCTCACTCACCATCCAGGGCCTCGCACTCCTGGACACACCTGGCCCCTGAGGAAAGGCAAAGCCCTTGGGCTGTGCCCGATCCCAGAAAGGAGCCATCCTGGCTGGGAATGGCACTCACACCCTCCAGGAAACCTCCTGGAAACCCACAGCAGCCTAGAACCCCGGGGGGAGGCAGAGCTGGGAACACACAGAGCTGCACAACTGAGGACCGGAGCAGAGAAAGCCCAGAAGGGGGGGCACTTTCACAGAACACAAGAAATCTCCAGGCGGGAACTAGGCTCACAAGCAGCATAGGTGAACAAACAACCCGAGGGATAGAAAGAGCAACGTATCTCAAAAGATGGGCTCCAGAGGGTCTTTTCTCTAAGGCACCAAGTGATAAAAGCCAAAAGAGTGCTGTGAATAAGTGTGGAGACCACGGAGAGCCCCTGAAGCAGAATGAATCCCGGGGCTCAGCACCACCTCCCGCACTTTGGGCCTTTGGCCGGCAGATTAAAGGGCTGCTGGTTTGCACAGTGGGGAGAAGCCGCTCGGCTCCCAGGCTAGGCCTCTGCTTCTGGAAATACGGCCAGCCAGTGGAAAGGGCTACTCTTCTGAAACAAGAGTAGCTCCGTCAGCTCTTTGTGGTGCGGCAGAGAAGGGGGCAACACCAATGGGGAAGAAGGCATCACTGCACAAGGGAGAAAGCCTCTTCCTCCAGGAACAGGAAAGACTGTATCTAGCAGAGGTGGTGTCCAAACTGCTTGCAACTCTCTGACAAGTGCCCTGGGAAATGGCAGAGCAAGAAGACAGTGGCTCCCAGGAGAAAGTCCTGCCCATGGGCAGGGCAAGGAGCGGGCCTATTCCCCTCTGTCCCCACGGTTCTGTTCATGTGGCTATCCCAGGAAAGGCCCACACTGCATTCTGGCACCAACGGTCAGAAGAAAGAGGCAACCCTGGTCTCAGAGTAAGGCTGTAACCACAAGGGACGTCCCAGGGCAGGCATTCTCACAAATCTAGATGGGAGGCCAGACCCAGAAGAGACCTTAAAGACCATCAGCTCAAGCCACTCACTCAGCTGATTGCAGAAGAGCAGTCACTGGCCACCTCAGACCAAAGACACTATATGGTACTCTGAGGAAGAGGAAGACAGTATAAAACTCCAGGGCCAAGTAAGCAACGTCCATGTCTTGTGTCATATGGTTTTTCTTTTTAAAAAAGAGAGAAAACAAGATGGAGGAGGAAAGATAAGGACCAACATTTAACAGGGGGCATGGCCTACCAGGGCCCCAGGTCCCAAAGGCCTTCATGTTTCCCAGGGATAAGCACTGGACACTCTGTGCCAAAGCCATGGTCACGCCTGGCACAATCGCCAGATGAAAACAGCTTTCTCAGTAGTGGTGCTGAGAGGTTCCTCAGGCAGAGGATCCTAAGGGCCACACAGTGTGGCAGCCAAGACCGTAAGAGGGGGGACATGTAAAAGATTCTGAACCCTCTGCTCCGACCAGTCCATACCCTACTTACCACTGGCAGCCGTGACTGCAGCATCTGGAGCTCGTCATAGCCATAGATCTGTGTGAGAACCAGAAAGTATATTTTAGGAACCACATACCACCCCCTGGGAAGCCCAGGTCCATCTAGGAGTCAAAACAAGGTTAGGGGGCTGTAACACACCCAGGAATGGGATCTGGATCAGCTGTTATGGGAACAGATCCTGCCTTCACAGAGTCTAGATGGAAGAAGACCACCAGGGCTCAGAAGGGCAGAGACGGGGGGGCTCAGGGATGGAAGGGCAGCTCGAGGTGGGCAACCTGGGCCCAATGCCAGGTTCCTGCCAGGTGCCAGCCCCTGAGGCCAGGGGAGCAGGGCAGGCCAAGAGTTCCGCCATACACTCACCGGGTAGGCAGGAAGCAGTCCTCCGGGACCTACGAGGTACTGGTTGTGCAGCAGGGGAGGCACCCCCTGAGGCAAGTTTGGGGGTGCTTTGCCTGTATAAAGGGAAAAATCAAATGGAGTGAAGTGGTCACCACAAAGAGAGAGAGTCCTCAGCTGCTTCAGGAGGAGGCACAGTCACTGAGCTACCCCAGATGGGTTCAAAGAAGGGCAGTGGCCAAACGCGGCAGAGGGTCATTCTACAAATCAGTGAAGGGGAGACAGAAAGCCCGGCCACCACACTGAGGTTGTTTCAACGTCAGAGAGTTCTGGGCCCAGACAAAAGCAGCCCCTTTCCCCCAATCCCTAAGGTCCCACTGCACTGAGCAAAGAGAAATATAAAAAGAATCTGCCTCCTCCAAAGAGGGCAAGGAAGCCATGCAGTGCCAGGAGAGGGACAGGCTGAGTTCAAAGTCGGTTTTAGCAGCGACCATCAAATCATAGTCTGCTGGGCCTACAGACAGCCTAGGTCTGCAGTCGTGGAGCCCACAATAAGTCATCCCTGGCCCCCCCAAGTCACAATGTCAACTCGGCTCCAGGAAAGAACAAAGAGGAAAGATTGAAAAGCTAGAAGCATGAAGAATTCATCCCCATCAGGGGTGGGGAGATCGGGCCTCAAGGTCAATGGAACACACAGCACACTCGGCGGGCCTGAGACTCTCCTGACACCTGCACTGCCTTCCTGGGACACCAAGGAGGCAACTTTGAGGGGCTCAGGGGTGGGCAGGAAAGGCCTCTGGAGCACATACCTGAGGTCACCAAGGGCGCAGCCCTGCTACTGCTGCTGGATGCACTCGCGGGGGTCCCACCCAGACAGAGGCTGTTCGCGGTGTTCATGCTACTGGACAGGCTGACGCCTGAGGATGCGGAACTTGAGACGGAGGTCGCTGCCGTGGAGAAGGTGGCTGAGGACTGGTGGGAAGAGGCGCTCTCCACACTGGCATGCTGGCAAAAGAAAAGCCAGGACACATGGATCTGGAGGCAGAGGAGGAGGGTGCTGGGGAGAGCCTGGCCTGGCGCTTGGGCACACAGTCTCAAGGCTGAGCAGGCAGGCGATGATGTAACCACCCAGGCTCCCTTAAGGTGAGAGGCTCTGTGCTCAGTGCTCACCGCGGCCCCTCACATAGCAGCTGGTTCCAGCCATCAGGATACAATACATAAACTGAACATCAAAACTATTAACATTAAGCTTTAATGACCACGACTCTCTGTAAAAATCCTTCAAGTTGTTCATGCATTGGCATCCAAAATGAGGGCATAGAAATCCCAAGATAACTTCGGATCATAAATGAACACAGACTATCTGAATATGGGACGAGTACCTACCTCAAAGCAAAGCAAACAGTCTGAGAAGAGGCGAGCACAGGCCACAGGAAGCCCAGCGCAAGTCTCAATCTTTTGGAGATTTCCCTTCTATTGGGATTCTCAGCCACTGTCGTCTGGAAACAACAGGAGGCTGAGAGAGGCCTTTGCTCCAAAACCTGGTGACACCTTTCAGTCCACCAATGCCTCACCAGTGCCCACCTAAAAGGGCATGGCCTGCCACTATGCCTGTTTGACAAGGTACCCCTGGGAAGAAAGAGTGAACCAGCGGATGTTCCATCAGCCCCAAGTCCCAGAAGCCCAACCCTAGCAACAGGGTCCTATGAAGAACTTCAATCTCCGAGCAGGAAGGTGGGAGAGGCACACCTAGGTGGACAAAGCAAGTCCCAAAAAGGGAGGAGAAGCTCTGTAAGAGGGAGACCAGTCTCCAAACCAGGGCACAGAAAGCAGCATATAAACTCATAGAATAAAAGCCAAAGAACAGGAAGGGCCCAGGAGAAGGACCCAACCTGCCTCCACAGACTAACTCTCCGCCGCCATCCCATGCCCATAGGTCACTACCCGCCTGGGCACTGGCTTTAAGGAGCTAACATCCAGAACAGATTCACCAAGGTAAAGACAGTCAGAAACATGGTTTCCTGGGGCTCCAAGGCATCTTGTTCCTTCAGCACAGATGGGCAGGACAAGGCTGGAGAGAGCCCCACCAGGAGCAGGGCAAAGGATGCACTGGCCTGCCCACCATCTAGGTTCTCGCTAAGGAGCCAGACTCCCCACCAACCACCACAGAAATCTGGAACAGCTCTGACCAATGCTCGCAAGTGTACTTGGATATATACAACCTTTTAATCTCGGAAGGAAAAATAAACATTCCCCATCGCTAAGAGATGCTCACTAGGGAACTAGGTCCTGACTTGCTAAAAGGGACTCAAGAGTCATCTGGCAAGTCTCTTCTCCCTTAGCTGCCTGACGGGGTTCCTGTCTCTGGCCCTCATCTTCCAAAACTGGGAGGACATCAACCTGCTAGATTAAAAGGTCAATACTAATTTTCAAGGTCTCGCTCAGTCCATCCAATGGGGCCTATGCAGTCAACTCCCCAGGACGGGCCCAGAGAAGTAAAGGCAGGAGAAGATGCTGAGATTTCCTTTACGTATTGATGGAGAGTGGTAAAGATCTAACTACAAGAAAATGCAAGAAAATACAGATCTATGTAAAAAAAAATCATAAACAGCAAACTTAGGGAAAAATACCTGTACTTCCCATCACAAAGGGCTCCCTAATATAGAAATAGAGACCAAAGACCTGAAAAAAAAAGGAACCAAGAATATAAATAGCTCACATAGGCCGGGCACGGTGGCTCACGCCTGTAATCCCAGCACTTTGGGAGGCCGAGGCAGGTGGATCACCTGAGGTCAGGAGTTTGAGACCAGCCTGGTCAACATGGTGAAACCCTGCCTCTATTAAAATAATATTAGCCGGGCCTGGTGGCGTGTGCCTGTAATCCCAGCTACTAGGGAGGCTGAGGCAGGAGAATTGCTTGAACTCGGGAGGTGGAGGTTGCGCTAAGCCGAGATTGTGCCATTGCACTCCAGCCTGGGCCACAAGAGTAAAACTCCGTCTCAGAAAAATAATAAATAAATAAATAAAATAAAAATAAAAAACTCACATAAAGGAAATCAAATGGTTTTCAAATATATATAAAAAAAGGATGTACAACCTCATTAAAAACGAGACTGATGGGCCATTTTTCTGCGAACATATTAAGAAAATACAAATGTTTAATAACACCATTTTGAGGACACAATGGTGTAACAGGATATTTCATTCACTGCCAGTGGGAGGTAAACAGGGTCGAATCACTATGCGGGGCAATCTGGAAATGTGTATAAAATCACAAATGCCTTGCTGTTCCATATCACAGACTGACCCGCTACATATAGCTATACACATCAAACAATGTATGTAGGTTATCAAATGCAACATTCTCTGTGGTATCAAAACTGAAAACAACCCTAAATGGACAGCTGCTTAAATAACCTTAAATAACATCATAAAGCAGAACTGTGGGGAAAAAACAACAACAACAACAAAAAAACCCTCAAGTTTCAACATGGAAACATCAAGATACACTTGTGGGGATACACAAGTGGGGAAAAAAAAGTTGAAGGACACTGTACATAAAATACTCTCATTTATGTAACAAGAGAAAAAGAATAAAAAGGGCAGATGATGGCCGGGCATGGTGGCTCACGCCTATAATCCCACCACTTTGGGAGGCCGAGGCGGGTGGATTACAAGTCAGGAGTTTGAGACCAGCCTGACCAACATAGTGAAATCCCGTCTCTACTAAAAATACAAAAATTATCCAGGCGTGGTGGTATGCGCCTGTAACCCCAGCTACTCAGGAGACTGAGGCAGGAGGATCGCTTGAACCCAGGAAGTGGAGGTTGCAGTGAGCTGAGATTGCACCACTGCACTCCAGCCTGGTGACAGAGTGAGACTGCATCTCAAAAAAAAAAAAAAAAAAAAAGCAGATGATAATGGGGAAATGACTATGTATGCACTGCGTGTTTTGACTTTTATTTATTAAAAGGATGGAGAAAATGGAAGGGTAGAGCCAAGTAGACGAGAGACAGAAAAACTTTTCATTGTCTATCTTTCCGTAACTTTTCAGATGAAATATTATGAACAAACAGTTGACCCCTGAACAACACAGGCTTGAAGTGCATGGGTCCACCTACAGGCAGATTTTTCACCCCGATGCACTCATGCGTAATTTGAAAACACCCATATTTGGAAGGCTGACTTTTCCTATAGGTGGGTTCCACAGGGGCAACTGTGGGACTTGAGAATGTGCAGATTTTGGTGTATGCAGTGGTCCTGGAATGAATCCCCTGCATATATGGAGGGACAATTGTATTAGCAATGTCACAGTTCTGTCATGCTGACAAAGTATGGGACCCACTGGATGAGATGATTCTGGCTGTGGCAGGTTGGAATACATGATCTGGAGTTTTTTTTGAGGAGATGGAGAGTGCAGCTCCCCATGAGTGCAGGAGCACTGGGCTTCCAGGCAGCAGTGGCACGGTCACAGAGGACAGCTCCATGGCACTCCTGCTGAGGTCAGCTCACCGCTCCCATGAGCCACAGAGGGCAGGGGCAGGGGGACAGGCAGAGGTGTCCACACTATGCTCTACTTTGAAAGTGGCAGTTTGTGTGTTTTATGATAAAAGATTCTGTGTAAGGTTTGACTTGGAACACTAGAGTGTGAAAGCCACAGCATTAGCCGGATCCAGAGGAAAGGACAGGACATCCCTTTTCCACCACCTCACGCTGCTGGTGAGCTGCTGCCTTCTTCAGAGGACACGAAGTTCATCAGTTTCCTGCCTCCTCCATTCGTCTGCACCCTAATCCTTCCTCCAAGCTTGTGGACCTGCCTACTCCAACCTCACCCAACACCTCCTGTTGTCCAGGAGCATGTACATTTTGTTAATCCAGGCACCTTTCTATCCTCCAGCCTCTCCTAAGTTTTCATTGCATGCCCTCTACAATCCGCCTCCTCCTCTCCATCTCACTACCATTCACTCAGCAACCCACCACAATCTGGCTGACTCCTACCACTTAAAACCATGCTCACAGCTCCACGACCCACTGAGCCACACCTCAATAACCATAACCAAGGGCTACTCTTTGGCATATAAGGACACTTCCCAGCTGGCGCGCCCACTCCAGCCCTCCTGCCTGGCTTCTCGGCAGTGCATGTTTGCTTCCACTCCTGCCCTCCACCCTCTAGACTCCCTTCTCCAACATCGACCTTCTCACAATCTCTGCCTCTGAGTTAGGAAAGAAGGCACGAGGAAAGATCAAACAGCAAATTCCTGGGAGCAAGGTCACCACCTGACACTCCTGCCAATGACAGATAAGGTTCTGGAGCAACGATTCTTCCCAGGCGCTACAAACTTAGAAAGCAAGATGTCCCCAGATGGTGCCCAGGAAATCAGAAGCTCGAACCAGATCACGCCATCAAGACATTTCAGCCAAGCAACTCTGGATTATCGGATACTAAAAATCAGACTGAAGCCCCAGCTGCATGTGACTAAGCTCCAGGCTCCCCAAGCATGGCGGAGTTAGAGGAAGCCGCGCAGACACTTACTGTGTGTGACGTGCTCGAGGAGAGGGCTGCATGTGCAGAGGAGAGGCTGCTCTGGTGGCTGGAGAGCGAACTAGAAGAAAAAACAGAGCGCCGTATGTCCACCTGAACAAGTGACTCCAGATGAACAAGACCCACGTGGGTCAGTGAGCTAGATTCAAACTTGTCCCTAGTCCCTAGCAAAGGACCAGCTTCAGACCCATCCTCATTCCTTATCCTCACAGAGCCCAGTGATGGGGTCCTGGTGGACGGGAATGACTTGCCATGAGGTCTGGAAAACTCCAGAGCCAGCTTCCCTCAACACCCATTTGCTCCTCAGATGCGAAAAGTGAAGACAGAGTTGCACTAAGAACACGGTCACCCTTGACAACCCCATTCAATCTGTGAATGAGGGATCAAAGTTCCTATGCTCAACTCCACATGCCAATTCCCATCAAATCCACTTTTGCTCCTAGCTAAAGAGTGACGGAGAACACTCCTCAGAAGACACAGGTAGCAACGCCACCCATTTTCCTACACCTTGTTCTAGTAACATCGTTTCTTCAGCCATGGAAAGTTCAAGTCAGACATCTGCTCAGAAATCCATCATTCTCATTCCACCTCAGTGACATGGGCCCAGCGGTGCCCAGAGAGGCTAGGCTCAGGCACCCTCTGGAGGGTGAAGACAGGTAGGAGGGAGCTGCTGGCCTCACCCTACTCCCAGGGGACCCAGTGCTCTGTGCCAGCAGAGGCGGTACAAGCAGGCAAGGTTTCCATATCTGGTGGTTTTAAGGCACAACCTGGCCAAAACCTAAGCTACAGTCGTAATGCAAAAGCCCAGGACATCACGTCAGAGACAACAAGTGTGCTCTGTTCATGGAAGCAACCTTCTACATGAGCTCTAGGACTTTGCCCCAAGGTACTTCTCACTTTGGGCCCACACCTTCCCCATACCTGCTAAGCTGAGAGAGAGGGCTGCTGGTCAGGTCGCCTGTGTGCTGGGATGTGGACGGCAAAAGTGCAGTGCAGGAGGTGGTGCTGGGCAGGGAGCTCACAGACGGGAGGGCAGAGGGAGGGCCTGTTGTCTTTGGAGCTGGAACAGATGAAGTAGCTTTAAGAAGCAGATCTGTTTATTTCTAAAACCAATCCTAAGTACCTGAAAACATGCTCAATATCTTGTGACACGTCAGCCTCAGTTGAGACGTCCATAAAGTTACATTGCCCAGGAAAATGCCAAGCATGTCGCCAGATAGCCCCTTGTCTGTCAAACAACACTATCAAAGGACACACCATGGTCAGCTGTTCAAGATGCAGCAAAGAATAGGAAATGACACCTTTATAACCCAATCTATCCTATATGGGGACATACTTTTCCCACCTAAAGGAACCTAAGCTGTAGATGCATCCAGAAAGAAAAACAGGTGCTGAGCCTAATATGTAAAATTATAATGTGAGGCAAACTCCTCAAAGGGCACAGCAAGGGGGAGTAATAAGCTGACAGGCAAGACCACCTACACGTGCTTCCGCCAAGTCAGGCTGACTCTACCAATGCTCACGGCCAACGTAAGGTAGATTGGGGTTGATGCATATGTTGTGGAGAGACACGGACACCTAACATCTGCAGTCCAACTGTCTAACACCTACTTCCAAATGCACAGTGAGCATTTCCTTGGTATGTGCTTGAATAGATGAATCTCAGAGCACAAAAATGAGCTTTGTAGGCTTCAGAAAGGACATGGAGACACTCAGTCCTAGCTGTGGAAAGACTCAGTCTCAGTGCTGTCCACACACACAACTCAGATATGTGCTTGGAAATAAAACATCATTGTCTTTTCCAGTTAGGAAAGAGGAGCAACCTTGACCCTTCGAAACCCAGGGAAAGCACTTGAGTGTCTAAAGGAAGGGCAGGTCAAAACCAAACACAAGCAATGAAAGGGCCAACTTATACCTAGGTCAGTTCTTACAGAGGCCTTCTTTTTATTGGCAGTCTATTCCATATATAAACCTTGTTCATAGATAAACTGTATAAAGACACCACAGATATACCTCACCTAAAACTAAGACCCCAAAATGTACCGCCCTGGGCCTTGTATTATGATGCTAACAGCTTCACAGGAAGCCTCTCTCAAACAAACAAACAAACAAAATGGGGAGGGAAGGGGAGGAGGAAGTGAGGGAGAAGAGAGTATGGGAAATGAAAAGTAGGTTAATGTACACTGCCTCCCAGATACTTTAGTTCTCGACCCATGCCTAGACAAAAGAAACCCGCCATTACCACTGCTAGAGTAAAAAGTTCCTCTGTCATTCAACAAGCTCAGAACGACCAACGAATCTCCAAACAGCCTTGGCAGCCCAACAATACCAATGTCAAACCAAAATCCTGGGGCTCCAAATCTGTCATTACAGTTTCAACTGAGGATCATCTCGGTCTGCTTAAGTTCAATATCCGCACTCCCAAGAAATCCTATTTAAAGAGAGTCTTTCTGGCTTCCCCACCCATTTGCCTTCCTGAATAAAGAAAGCAAACTACTATAAACAATCACAGACAAGCTGGCCAACTACAGAAAAGAAGCAATTAACGGATTTGCCTGCACTATCTTTGGTAATCACTGAGCTGTTGGAAGGGGGGTCTCATTTTCTCCCAAATGTCCACAGTGAACATTTATCTCTCTAGGCAACAGTCCTTCAGGTCCTAAAGACAATGAGCCTATCTTTCCTGAGCAAGAACAGTAAATTTTTGCTTTAGAAGTAGATTTTTTTTTTTTTTTTTTGAGACGGAGTCTCACTTTGTAGCCCAAGCTGGCTCAAGCAATTCTTGTGCCTCAGCCTCCCAAGTAGAGAGGATTACAGGCACGCACCACCACACCCGGCTAATTTTTCGTATTTTAGTAGAGACAGAGTTTCACCATGTTGCCCAGGGTGGTCTCAAACTCCTGAGCTTGGGCAATCTGCCCGCCTTGGCCCCCCAAAGCACTGGGATTATGGGCATAAGCCACCCCCGCCTGGCCCAAGCATCTTTAAAATGCATACTGTATGCTGCACTTGTGGTGCAGTCTGATTAGGGCAGAAGTATATGAGACCATTATCTCCTTCTTGCTGTGGCTAAGACATTTCTAATAACACCATAGCCAATACCTGGTCCAAAAAAAAAGCAAAAGGGCTGCTTTTTAACGAACGAGCCATTGACCAACTGGTGTTTTCCACATCATGTGAGCTATCCTCTTCCTCTGTTTGGTTGGCACCAGCCATGACAAGAGTAGCTTGCTGCTATACTTACTGTCTAGTGTCTGCTGACTTCGACCACCACCATGTCCATTCTGTAAAGAAGAGAAGAGAACATAACCTTACAAAATGAAATCATTACCTGAGTGGCTTTTTATACTTTCTATAACATGTAGCTTAATCAAAAAACAATGATCTTTTATTCTATTTTTTAATAAAGGGAAGGTAAACAACAAACTCTCATGCAAGAACAAAAATGTTTAAAAAAATTTTTTTTCACCTCCCCAGGTTCAGGTGATCCTTCCCCTTAGCCTGCCTAGGGGCTGAGGCTACAGGTGCATCCTACCATGCCTAGCTAATTCTTGTATTTTTTGTAGAGATGGGGTTTTGCCATGTTGACCAGGATGGTCTCCAACTCCTGCGCTCAAGCAATACTCCTGCCTTGGCCTCCAAAAGCACAGGATTACAGGCATGAGCTACCACACCCAGACCCAAATAATTTTTTTTTTAAAGGTAACTTTTTGAGATGGTGTCTTGCTCTGTCACCCAGGCTGGAGTGCAATGGCGCATCTTAGATCACTGCAAACTCCATCTCCCAGGTTCAAGTGATTCTCCTGCCTCAGCCTCCCAAGTAGCTGGGATTACAGGCGCGCACCACTACACCAGGCTAATTTTTGTATTTTTAGTAGAGATGGGATTTCACCATGTTGGCCAGGCTGGTCTCAAACTCCTGACTTCAAGTGATCTGCCCACCTCAGCCTCCCAAAATATTGGGATTACAGGTGTGAGCCACCATGTGAGCTGAGATTGCGCCACTGTACTCCAGCATGGGCAACAGAGTGACACTCCATCTCAAAAAACAAAACAAAACAAACAAACAAATAAATAAAGGAGACAATACCACTATAGATCTCAGAAACATTAAAAGGACAGGAAAGAAATACGTTGAAGTTTTATACCAGTAAATTAACAACTTAGATGAAATGGACAATTCCTTGACATACACAAATAACAAAAGAAACTGAAGCATAGTGGTTCACACCTGTAATCCCAGCTACTCAGAACACTGAAACAGGAGAAGTGCTTGAGCCCAGGAGTTCATGACTACCCTGGGCACTGTAGCAAAACTCCAGCTCAAAAAAAAAAAAAAAAAAAAAAAAGTCTGTGAATAGCCCTGTATCAATTGAATGAATTGAATTTACAATTACAAAACTCCTTGCAAAGAAAACTTCTGGCCCACACAGCTATACTGGTGAATGCTACTAAAAATTTAAGGTAGGAAAGAGAACAATCCAACACAAACTCTTTCTAAAAAATAAAGTGAGACTGGTGGTGATTAAAAAAAAAAAAAGTGAAAATTATATTGCATGGTAACACATCAAGAACTAATATCTAAAACCAGGATGAAAAATCAACAAGTAGCAATATACAGAGGGAAAAGTCTAACAAAGGTTCAATTTAACTGTGTCTGGGGTGTAAATAAGTAAAATTATCTCGCCTGCAGTTGAGAATACATAGTATCAAGTTGACAGCGGATGCAGTGGCTCACACCTGTAGTCCCAGCACTTTGGGAGGCCAAGGCGGACGTTATCACTTGAGGTCAGGAAATTGAGACCAGCCTAGCCAACATCGTGAAACCCCACCTATACTAAAAATACAAAAATTAGCTATGTGGGGTGATACACACCTGTAGTTCTAGCTACTCGGGAGGCTGAGGAAAGAGAATCATTTGAACCTGGGAGGAAGAGGTAGCAGTGAGCCAAGATCGCACCACTGCACTGGGCGACAGAGCCAGACTCTGTCTCAAAAAAAAAAAAAAAAAAAAAATTAAGCTGGGCACAATGGCTCATGCCTGTAATCCTGCCACATTGGGCAGCTGTGGTGGGTTGATCACCTGAGGTCAGGAGTTCAAGACCAGCCTGGCAAACATGGTGAAACCCCGTTTTCTACTAAAAAAAATACACACAAAAAAAAATTTAGTCAGGTATGGTGGTGGGCGGCTGTAATCCCAGCTACTCAGGAGGCTGAGGCAGGAGAATCACGTGAACCCAGGAGGCAGAGGTTGCAGTGAGCCAGGACCATGGCACTCCAGCCTGGGCAACAACAGCAAACCTCCCTCTCAAAAAATATATACATGTATTTACACACACTACATTGGCAGGTGTACAGTTGTTTTGGGGTTTTTTTTTGTTTTGTTTTGAGACAGTGTCTGGCTCTGTCACCCAGGCAGGTGTGCAGTGGCATGATCTCAGCTCACTACAACCTCCGCTTCCTGGTTCAAGCCATCCTCCCACCTCAGCCTCCCGAGTAGCTGGGACTACAGGTGTGTACCATCACACCTAATTATTATTATTATTTTTTGTAGAGGCAGGGTCTCATCATGTTGTCCAGTCTGGTTGTGAAATCCTGGGCTCAAGTGATCCACCTGCCTCAGTCTCCCAAATTGCCAGGACCACAGGCTCGCACCACCACGCCCAGCCACTTTTTGTATTTTTTGTAGAGACAGTTTTTTGTCATGTTGCTTAGGCTGGTCTTGAACTCCTGACCTCAAGCAATCCACCTGCCTCCACCTCTCAAAGTGCTGGGATTCCAGGCATAAGTCACCATGCCCAGCCCAACATGGTTGTTTAGATTATGTAAGAAATGTTATATGATGAGCTTCTCAAAAACTTATGTTGAAACAAAAACAGCTTGTCATTGGCCAGGCGTGGTGGCTCACGCCTGTAATCCCAGCACTTTGGGAGGCCAAGGCAGGCAGATCACCTGAGGTCAGAAGTTCAAGACCAGCCTGGGCAACATGGTGAAACCCTGTCTCTACTAAAAATACAAAAATTAGCCAGCATGGTGATGGGTGCCTGTAATCCCAGCTACTCGGGAGGCTGAGGCAGGAGAATTGCTTGAACCCAGGAGGCGGAGGTTGGAGTGAGCCAAGATCACGCCATTGCACTCCAGCCTGGGCAACAGAGCAAGACTCCATCTCAAAAAAAAAAAAAAAAAAAAAAAAAGCTTGTCATTGAAATTTCCATAGTTCACATGGTTTTTCTTGTTTTAGTGCCCATCTGTCAGGATATAGACTCTAACTTATTTCTGTCAAAGTGTCTCTGGGAAGGTAATTTTAATCTGTGGATATTCCAGGCTGTGGAAGGGGAAGAGAAGAAGGAAGGGAGGATGATCCATCCAAGACAGACAAGGCACACAAATATTTTTCTAAATGTTTAGTTGAAGGGAATGATGAAAAAGACAAAACATGGAAAGCTCCATTTTACTCAGCTAATATGTTCCAAGATTCTATTCCTGTTTGTGATTTTATGTCTCATTAGAGGTAGAGTGGCATAATCTCAGAAAACATAGCTTAAAAACATTATCTGATTTCCTATGTCTTTTTTTTTTTTTTTTTTTTTTGAGATGGAGTCTTGCTCTGTCACCCAGGCTGGAGTGCAACAGTGTGATCTCCGCTCACTGCAACCTCCTCCACCTCCCGGGTTCAAGCGATTCTCCCACTTCAGCCTCCCAAGTAGTAGCTGGGACTACAGGCACGCACTACCACATCAGGCTAATTTTTGTATTTTGGTAGAGACAGGGTTTCACCATGTTGCCCAGGCTGGTCTCGAACTCCTCATCTCAGGTGATCTGCCCACCTCAGCCTCCAAAAGTGCTGGGTTTACAGGAGTGAGCCACTGTGCCCAGATTCCTATGTGTTTTTAATGCTCTCAGCCATTTGTGTGCTTTATAACACAAGATTCCTTGAGACTAGCCTGGGTAACATGATGAAACCCCCTCTCTACAAAAAAATTAGCCGGGTATGGTGGCATGTGTCTGCAGTCCCCACTACTCGGGAGGCTGAGGGTGCAGGCAGTTGTCATTGCGCCACTGCACTTCAGTGGGTGACAGAGCCAGACCCTGTATCAAAATGAAGAAGCGAAGGAGAGGGAGGGAGAAAGGGGGGGAGGGGGAGGAGGATGGGGAGGAAGAGAAGAAGAGGAGGAGGAAGAAGAGGAAAGGAAAAAGAAGAAGAAAAAAGAAGGTAGGAGGGAGGAGGGTGAGGAGGAGGGGAAGGAGGAGGGGAAGGAGGAGAGGGGGAGGGAGAGGGAAGAAAGGGAGAGGGAGAGGGGAAAGAAGAAGAAGAAAAGAAAAAGAAGAAAAGGAGGAGGAGGAAGAAGGCCATGACAACAAGATTCCTTAATTCAAATGCAGTTAAGACATCGGATGCATGCAGGCAGATTTAATATAGGAACAACCACAGTGTAGTTGTTTCTTTGGCTCTAGAAAGGCTTCTTCCTAAACTGGAAGCATATCTATACTTTTCTCAGCTGCCTACACCAAGTAAGATGCTGCAAATGTGTGTGTAAGGGCGTATACATCGTAGGAGGGGTTCTTGTGGGGCAAGGGCTTGGATTTACTCATAGGATTATCAAGTTGCAGCACTGTTAATAAAAATTGTTGGCTTAAAAATTTACTCAGAAACCTTGGATATATAGAGTTGCTGAGCTGAAATCCTAAGCTATCATGTCATATTTACAAAATAATGTCAAGTGATAAAAGGAACAAAGAGCCCAGTGTAGTGGCTCACCCTACAATCCCAGCACTTTGGAAGAAGGCCAAGACAGGTGGATTGCGTGAACCCGGCAGTTCAAGATCAGACTGGGCAACATGGTGATACCCTGTCTCTAAACAAAATACAAAAGTCAGCCAGACATGGCAATGCATGTCTGTAGTCCCAGCTCTTTGGGATGCTAGGGTGGGAGGATTGACTGAGCCCAGGAGGTCAAGGCTGTGGTGTGTTGTGATCGTGCCACTGGACTCTAACCTGGGTGACAAAGCAAGAACCTGTACTCCCCCAAAAAACAAACCCACAGAATTGGTCACACTGAATGCTCACATATTAATTTTTAGCATTTATCAATAAAGTATCTTTAATTAAGATATCCACATTGTAACTTTTATATGCAATAGGAAACCAAAAAATTAGCGCAACTTTCTTTATTGCAGTGGTGTAAAACAACCTGCAGTATCTCCAAGGTATGCCTGTAGTGTCTTCCATATTATTTTAATTTCCTGGGAGAGAATGATGTTCAAGTATTACTAGTGTGACATGAAATGTGTATACTTCCTTGTTCTTTTTTAAGTTTCTTTCTAAGATTCTCAGGAGTTATTGGTACATCTCAACTTAACAGAAAGCAATACAACTGGCAATGACCATCAGATATGCAGCTAGCAAGAATCTAGAAGGGTAAAACTTTAAAACTATATCAAAAATAGATCTGGTTCCTTTATCTATAGTCCAATATTATTAACAAAAACTAGGTAGAAAATACACAATTTTAACACAAAAATACCTAACAGTGAAGAAGCAAATACATTCAAAGCAAATGGGGCAATCAGAGAGAAAGCGGTACATGAAATATTCAGATATTTCAGACAATGTAGAAGTACCCAGTACTACAGCCAAAGTGCTCATACTACATGCATGCTTGATTTTCTCCACAATGTGTATGAACCTGCGGATCTATCCACACACTCAAGAGCATGGGTGCTAGAGATGCCCACTGTAAACAAACTCAATGAACTATAAGGATTCTTCTCAAAAGGTTAGTCAATTTGTAAAATAAAATCATATCCAAGAAGCGTAATTAAACCAAACATTAATTTCCAAATAAGACAGACATCTTATGAGAAAAAAACTAAAATACCACTTACCATGATGGTTCCTGGAGCTGACTCTGATGAACTCACAGGGCTTTGGTATGGGATCCTGTTATGCACAGAACTCTGGTCGTAAGAGGAAGACATTGCTACTGGACTAGCAGAACTCAGTGATGAGCTTGTCAGACTGCAGGAGGTAATGACGGAAGTTGTGTATGTGGAGTTCTGTACTGCACTGGTCATTGGTAAAGATGTATTCAAAGGCTCACTGAAAAGAGTCAAAGATATTCAACATAATTTTGTTACTTTAAATAGCTTCATAAAAAAAACATAAACAGCTTCACGAGATGCAACTACTGCATCAATTTATTATCCCAAATGAGACCCACCTAATTTAACTGAGAGATGGGGGACATCTTTAAGAATACTTAGGCTGCGTGCGGTGGCTCACGCCTGTAATCCCAGCACTTTGGGGGGCAGAGGTGGGCGGATCCGGAGGTCAGGAGATCGAGACCATCCTTGCCAACATGGTGAAAACCCGTCTCTACTAAAAATACAAAAATTAGCGGGACGTGGCAACGGGCGTCTGTAATCCCAGCCACTCTGGAGGCTGAGAAAGGAGAATCACTTGAACTCGGGAGGCAGAGGTTGCAGTGAACCAAGATCGCGCCACTGCACTCCAGCCTGGTGACAGAACAAGACTCTGTCTAGAAAAAAAGAAAAAAAATAAGAAGATTCTTTAAGGAATCCAGGTGTTTGAGACTATCTTTAAAAAGGAAACTTAAACAAATATCAGGTTTTGCCTCTGGAATGTGGAAAAACTAAAACAACAACAACAAAGTCAGCCAGGCACGGTGGCTCATGCCTGTAATCCCAGCACTTTGGGAGGCTGATACAGGCAGATTCATTGAGCTCCAGAGTTTGAGGCCGGTCTGGGCAACATGAGGAAACCCTGTCTCTACAAAACATATTAAAAAATTAGCTGGGCATGGCGGTGCATGCCTGTAATCCCAGATACTCAGGAGTCTGAGGCAGGAGGATCATTTGAGCCTGGGAGGCAGAGGTTGCAGCGAGCCAAGCATGCTGCTGCACTCCAGCCTGGACAACAGAGCAAGATCCCATCTCAAAAAAAAAAAAAGAAAAGAAAAGAAAAGAAAACTAAAATCTGAGATTTTGTATTTATAAAATATTCCACTGAAGGAAAATTACTGCTGCAAAGATGTGGAGAAATTAGACCGCTCATAGACTACTGGTAGGAATGTAAAATGCTACAGCCACAGTGGAAACAGTATGGGAGTTTCCTAAATGGTTAAGCTACCATATGACCCAGCAATTCTACTCCTGGGATATACATCCCAAATAACTGAAAGCATGCAAAACTTGAAACCAAATGTCCATAGCAGCATGATTCACTATAGTCAAAAAGAGCAAACAACCCAAATGTCCACCAACTAATGAATGAATAAAATGTGGTATATCAACACAATGAAATGTGGCAATAAAAATGATACATTAAACATGGGTGTACCTTGAAAACTTATACTAAGTGAAAGACCAGACATAAAAGGCCACACATTCCAAGATTCCAGTTATATGAAATGTCCAGGTAGGCAAATCCAGAGACAGATTATTGGTTGCTAAGGGGCAGGGCAATGAAGAAACTGAGACTGTCTGCTACAGGTATGGGGTTTCTCATGGAGATGATGGAAGGTCTGGATAAACACTGAGGATAGCTGCACAATGCTATTACCACAGGATGTATTCTTTCCACCAGGTGATCTCTTAGGATCTATTTTGCTTCATAACAAAGGACTAAATTCAGTACCTTAAAGACTTCGAATACAAGCTGATGGGAATCTGATTACTATTTTCACTGCTTGGAGCTGATCCAAATTCAGAGAGAGAAGGTTCTGACCCAAATTCCAGAGCCCCAAACTGCACATTTAATCCTGTGACATCTGCTGAACCAGGCATTTCCACTGCAGAAGCTGGGATCTGAAAAAGCAAAGCTGTCGTGTCAGGAACAGAGGTCACAGATTCCAGGTCACAAAGGCCTATAACAGAGCCAAACAAGCATTTAGGTTCCCAGGCAATACTGGCAAGAAAGAGGAGTGAGAAACAAGGAGAAAAAAGGAATAAGACTTTTCTAAAAAGGGAAAGAAAAGAAACAAGCTGAGAAAAATTAAAAGTTGGCTGGGCGTGGTGGCTCACGCCTGTAATCCCAGGACTTTGGGAGGCCAAGACAGGAGGATCATTTGCACTCAGGAGTTCAAGACCAGCCTGGACAACACAGCGAGACCCTGTCTCTTTTTTTTAAAAAAGGAGAAATTAAAAGCTAAACAGGAATGGTTGGCATTAATATCACCACCTGCATCTAAGAGCAATGCGGGGGAGCTGTGATGGTGGGTGGGGAGTGAACACTGAGCTGACTAATTTTGGGGACTCACCAATGATGAAAGTATCACCTGGTCAAGGAACCATGCATCCTCCAACTATGGGATACAGCAAAACCCTCAAGAACAACAGTTCTCCGAGCCAGATCTTCAAATCTGTACTTGAAATAAGGATCTGTGGCTCTCAGCACAAACCCATTCCCTCTAATACTAGTCTGGTCACTCAGAAATGGCCATATCCTTATTATGCAATCAATAAGCTATGTGCATGAAAAACAATGTACCCCAGTTTCCAAAACTTAGTATCCCACTACTTGAGCTGAATGTAAAAATAATTCCACCTTTAGGACGGTGACTTCATGATGAAATGCCCACCTTAGAAGCTGGGGGTATCCGCCGCTTAGCAAGTTTGATGTGTTTGGGCTGTGGCTGGTGGGCAGACACAGAGATATTTTCAGTGGTCATGCTGGGAAGCTGCAAAAGCTTGTTCATAGCAGAGGGACTGTCTCCAGGCGCTGATTCTCGAAGTTTTGCCTGGGAAGGAAAGGACTCCAAACCAGGAGGAGGAACAGTGACTGCCTGGCTCTGGTGCTGCTGTCGCTGGCTCAACTGGCTAAGAACTGGGGATGGCTCAGGTTGAGATTTGAAGTCTAAAAAAAGTAAGCAGAAATTAATGAGGCACAATGGCTTCACAATGTTCTTCAATAGAACATGAAGTGTTCTATTACCACCAATTTCTCCAAATCATTTCCAGCTGAATTTCTTAGGTTTTACACACACTATGTGTAACACTTCATTTATGATAAACGGGAAAAGTTCCCAAATGGGTACACACCTTGTTTCCTATCCAGAGAGATTTGGTTTATTTGTTTAAGCATAGGGGGTGATGAACTCGTGAGAACAATATTATGGTGCTATACACACCTGACCATTAGCTAACGGAGAATCATACTTTTATTATTTTATGGATTTTCTACATAACTGTTAAAAATTTAAGCCAGGCACAGTCACTCATGCCTATAATGCCAGCACTTTGGGAGGCTGAGGTGGGAGGATTGCTTTAGCCCAGGAGTACAAGGCTGCAGTGAGCTATGATTGTACCACTGCATTCCACCCTGGGTGACAAAACAAGACCCTGTCTCATCCAAAAATTAAAAAAAAAATTATTAAGTTTTTGGACTAATTGATATATATATATGATGTTACAAAATCCAAAAGATGGCCGGGCACAGTGGCTCACGCCTGTAATCCCAACACTTTGGGAGGCCGAGGCAGGCAGATCACGAAGTCAGGAGATCAAGACCATCCTGGCTAACACGGTGAAACCCCATCTCTACTAAACATACAAAAAAATTAGCCAGGTGTGGTGGCGGGCACCTGTACTCCCAGCTACTCTGGAGGTTGAGGCAGGCCGTATGACATGAGCCCGGGAGGCAGAGCTTGCAGTGAGCTGAGATGGCGCCACTGCACTCCAGCCTGGGTGACAGAGTGAGACTCCATCTCAAAAACAAACAAAAAACAAAATCCAAAAGATACAAGAATATGTATGATGAATATTAAGTTTCTCTTCCATACCACCCTCCCATACTTGCTCCACAAAGGCAAACACTGTACCCGGTTTTCCTCAATGTCTCTTTCAGAGATACTATATCACAATATATATAGACAGACAGACAATGTATATATACACACACTATATACCTTACTGTCTCACAAATCATTTAATTTCCATTGAGTGTCTCACATTAATGTTCAAAGAGCTACTTCATACTCATTTTGGTGACTACACAGAAATCTAGCATACATAGGTATCATTTTATAAAACCAGTACTATTATTAATGGACTTTTAGGTCAAATCTTATGCTATTAAAAGCAATGCACTAATGAATATATTTGTATGTAAGATATTTTGTGCAAGTACAAGTATACCTGTAGGATCAACTGCTAGGATAAAGTTGCTCCTTCACAGGGTAAATATATTTTGAATTTTGATAAATATTATAAAATCACTGTCCACAGATAGGACACATCCTTTTTAACACACTAATATCAAACACTTTTGAATTTCCTGGTTTAATTGGTGGAAAATGGTATTAAAAAATACAAACTAAAATGATACAAATGTGCTTAGTATCATTTCATATACTTAAGTGTTCTTTACTTATAGACTCTGTTCTTATCTCTTTAGCCAGTTTTTTAACCTGTTTGTTGATCTGCTTTATTTTTACTTACTCTTTTTATATTAAGGAAATTAACTCTTTTTGTCTATGATACAAATTTTGAGTATTTTTTTCATTGTATGTCTGCCTAATTTGGTGTTTTCTGCCTTACCCAGAAAGGTCTCCCTCACACAGAACAACAAAAAAATTCTCCTGTGTTTTCTCTATTATAGTTCTAGATTCACTATTTATGTTTAACTATTTGACCCACTGGCATTTTGGTATAGAGATCCAACTTCATTTTTCAACCAGATATCCAGTTTTAATAAACCGTTTTTTCACTACTGATTTGAAAAGCCAGTTCTACCATATGGGACAAAGGTTGGCCATCTTTTTCTCTATGGGGCCAGATAGTACAACAACCTAATATTTTAGCCTTTGTGTCTCATCACGTTGCCCAGGCTGGTCTCAAACTCCTGCTCATGCAATCCTCCTCCTTCTGCCTCCCCAAGTGCTGGGATTACATGAGCCACTGTGCCCAGCTGGCTGAGTGTCAATAGAATTTAAGTTTAAAAAAACAAATAGCAGATCTGGTTTAGATGCATTCATTTTTGAACTTGGTATTACAGGCATGCACCAAACACATAGGCTTTATAAAGAATATGGGAATAGCATGGTTCTATCTAAAAAGTCCTATCACTCACTAGTTATGTGTGCAGAAAAAGTTAACATAGGGACCTACAATTCCTCTCAAAAAGGCCTGCTTGATGACTGGACCTTGGCTAATGTCTGAGAATTTGGACTGCTGGTATGTACTTGGCAAAGGGTGCCAACACACTAACCTATTAGAGTGGCTCACTGTGCTAAGAATGTCTGTATAAACAATGTGGCTTATGCTCAACATCTGCTTTCCTTCTAGGAATCTGTAATTTTGCTATGTGCTATAGCAAAAAATGTAGGCACAGGGCACCTACATTTCTTGCCCCAACAAAAACTTTGGGCACTGAGTCTCTAATGATTTCCCTTGGTAGACATCGCTTCAAACCCAGGAGTGGTCTCAGGTACTTCTAACACAGTAAGTCATTTCACAGAACAGAGGAATATGCTTCCCATGCCCTAACCATAAACCAGCCCACATGGCCAGCTCCATAATGAATGAAATCTCCTGCTATTCCTTAATACAGTGTGGCATGTGAGTGCTGGTGGGGAATGGTGGCTTAATGTCACAATTTCTATGGGAGTTTAGTTTAGAAAACATCCAGTCTATACATGGGACCTTTACAATACAAACCACGGAATGTAAAGGTTGATGAAATCATAGTTGATACTTCAAAATGTTAGAATGAGAAAGCGTAAGAGTGTGATGGTTAAAATACTGTCCAGGCTGGGTGTGGTGATCACAGCTGTGATCTCAGCACTTTTGGAGGCCGAGGTGGGCAGATCGCCTGAGTCCAGGAGTTCCAGACCAGCCTGGGCAACAAACATGGCAAAACCCTGTCACATAAAAAAAATTACAAAAACATCAGCCAGGTGGCCGGGCGCGGTGGCTCACGCTTGTAATCCCAGCACTTTGGGAGGCCGAGGCAGGCGGATCACGAGGTCAGGAGATCGAGACCACGGTGAAACCCCGTCTCTACTAAAAATACAAAAAAAAAAAATTAGCCGGGCGTGGTGGCGGGCGCCTGTAGTCCCAGCTACTCGGAGAGGCTGAGGCAGGAGAATGGCGTGAACCCAGGAAGCGGAGCTCGCAGTGAGCCGAGATCGCGCCACTGCACTCCAGCCTGGGCGACAGAGCAAGACTCCGTCTCAAAAAAAACATCAGCCAGGAGTGATGGCATGTGCCTATAGTCCCACCTACTAGAGAGGCTGAGGTGGGAGGATCGACTGAGCCTGGGAGGGCAAGATGGCAGTGACGCATTACTGTACCAATGTACTCCAGCCTGTGCAACAGAGCAAGATCCTGACTCAAAATAATAAAGTAAAATATTGTCTAGGCTGGATACAGTGGTGCACATCTATAATCCCAGTTACTCAGAAGGCTGAGATGAAAAGACTGCTTGAGGCCAGGAGGTGAAGATTAGCCTGGGCAGCACAGGAAGACCCCATCTCAAAAAAAAAAAAAAAAGTCAAAATGTTTTCCACATTCTATGTTCTATCACCACCCTCTTCTAATGGAGCTCAGAAAATTCTGTCCATGCATTTACACAAAGTGTTAGATGTTCATATTTGCATGCTTTTACCATACTTTTCAAGGCATGTACTACCACCACTCCTACTACCAACAATAATGAAACTATCAAGAACAACAACAAAAACAAATAAATGCAGGTATTGTACAACAAAGGAAGACTGATTTAACTGAGAAACTGCAAGAGTTCTACTAAAAAGAAACATCTCTGGACAAATTCCACATTAGCGTTCACAAGTCAACACACTCTGCCAAAGCTTGAAACGTCCTCAGTAGGGGCAAACCCACAAACAATGTATACCTACCAAAATGACTGAGGACTGAGGACTGGGATGTTGGCGGCTTGAGGTCCCAAGAAGTAGTAGTTGTAGGGTGACTTGTACTATTCTGCTGTATACTTGGGGTGGTGGTAAACTGGCCCAAACTCGGAGCTTTCAACTGGTCCAAAATCTGGGAGCTGGGGATGTTTGCCATTTTTGGTGGTGCAAGCTCTCCAAATCCTGAGCCAAGGACGGATGACTTTAAAAGGGGGATAAAAGAACAAATCCTCAGCAATACAGAATTTCTACCCAAGGCTTTAAAACACATCAAGTATTTTCACAAGTATGTTAAAACCTATAATCTAAGACATATGAATTACTAAAATATAACTTAGAAAATACTACATGAAAATATTACTATGCAATAAAAACTGACTAAATAAATACAGCTATCCTTCCTCATTCTGACATAAGAAGTTAAAGGGAAGGGAAATATTTGCCATGAATTTGAAGAAATCGATTTTTAAAAACGTGATGTTGGCCGGGCACGGTGGCTCACGCCTGTAATCCCAACACTTTGGGAGGCCAAGGTGGGCGGATTACAAGGTCAGCCGGATCACAAGGTCAGGAGATCAAGACCATTCTGGCTAACACAGTGAAACCCCATCTCTACTAAAAATACAAAAAAATTAGCCGGGAGTTTTGACAGGCGCTTGTAGTCCCAGCTACTCGGAAGGCTGAGGCAGGAGAATGGCATGAACCCAGGAGGTGGAGCTTGCAGTGAGCAGAGATCACGCCACTGCACTCCAGCCTGGGTGACAGAGCAAGACTCCGTCTCAAAATAAATAAATAAATAAATAAATAAATAAATAAATAAATAAATAAATAAAAAGTAATAAAAAGTGATGTCATAAGTTCACAATTAAATATCACTATCTAAAAAAAACTAAAGAGGAATGCCATGAAATACATGACAAAGATATATGCTTGACCAACAAAAACACATTATTTTCCTAATCTGTGAACCACAGTCTTCATCTTTAATGATTACAAGATGTACAGTCAAAGAAGAGATCAGTGTGAGATGACCCTGCAAGATCAAATACAGGTCAGGCTGGGCACAGTGGCTCACACCTGTAACCTCAGCACTTTGGGAAGCCGAGGTGGGTGGATCACCTGAGGTCAGGAGTTAGAGACCAGCCTGGCCAACATGGTGAAACTCCGTCTCTACTAAAAATACAAAAATTAGCCAGGGATGGTGGTGCACGCCTGTAATCCCAGCTACTCGGGAGGCTGAGACAGGAGAATCGCTTGAACCTGGGAGGTGGAGGTTGCAGTAAGGTGAGATCGCACCACTGCACTCCAGCCTGAGTGACAGAGCTAGACTCGTCACTCACGCGCGCACACACACACAAGATCAAATACAGGTCAAAGAACTGAACTTAAGTGGTTAATATTCCAAAATGAGACACTGCAATACACAGGTATTTGAAGTTGAGCAAATACCATAGACTCTGCTATTTTCATTTCAAGTTGTTTAGATGACTAAGAACACCAAATATGTTCCATAAATAAGTACAGGAAAAACAATGTTACTCCTCTCCCATCTGTCCTGTCAGGTTGAGATCCAAAGAGAATGAAAGCCTATGACTAGAAAAGACAATGGAAGCTCAACTACATTTTTACATATCAAGATCATTCTGAAATATAAGTTCTTCATCAAAAATAACATTTCTTTTCTTTTCTTTTTTCTTTTTTGAGACAGTCTCACTCTGTCACCCAGGCTGGAGTGCAGTGGCGCGATCTCGGCTCACTGCAATCTCCGCCTCCCAGGTTCACTCCATTCTCCTGCCACAGCCTCCCGAGTAGCTGGGACTACAGGAGCCCACCACCACGCCCGGTTTTTTTTGGTTTTTTTTTGTATTTTTAGTACAGAAGGGGTTTCACCATGTTAGCCAGGATGGTCTCGATCTCCTGACCTTGTGATCCGCCTGCCTCGGCCTCCCAAAGTGCTGGGATTACAGGCATGAGCCACCGCGCCTGGCACAAAAATAACATTTCATATCCATTTATGGTCAAAAACAAATACTTTGCCTTCCCTCAAGTAAGTTGAAACAATTACTCTATTATCAGCATTCAAAGGCAAGGAATGTCCCACTTGTATGGAAATCCTAACTTCTCTGCTTTGAGTAAAACATTAGGTTATGGACAGCTGTGACACAGAATCTGCTCATACTAAAACAGTTGTGCTAACATTACTTACCACTGCTCCAGATTCTTTTTTCAGGTTGCCCAATACACTGGTCTGAGGTTGCTACCAATTTGCAAAAATCCAGCTCAAGCCCACTGATTTAATGAAGGCTTCCCTGGTGATGACTCTCTTCATCCTGTTATCCTACATAATCCCTAACACGCATCAGCTAGTTTTATCAAATGCACTATGTGCTTTGCTTTACAACACAGCGAAATCACTGAATCAATGACTACTGCCATGCCCTAGGTAATACACAGCATAGGCCTCTTAAGTCCACCTACACACTTAAATCAAAGGAGAGACTTTTAAAATGTATACAATACACACATGTGCATACATGCACATACACACAAACACACACAGTGCCCAAATCCCAATCCCAAAGATGAGGACACGTTTTTAGAGACTCAGGAAATATCATTATCACTTCTGTTGCTGCTGTTATTTACTAGGTTCTCCAGCAATTTTATTTTATTATTAATTATTATTTGGAGACAAGGTCTTGCTGTCAACCCAGGCTGGAGGGCCACAGAACAACCTCCTGGGCTCAAGTGATCCTCCCATGCCAGCCTCTCAAGTAGCTGGGATTACAGTAGCTATGATTACAGGGCAGGTGCCACGACAACCAGCTTATTTTATTTTAGCAAGATGAGGCCTCGCTATGTTGCCAGGCTGGTCTCAAATTCCTGGCATCTCACAATCTTCCAGCCTCAGCCTCCCAAAGTTCTGGGATTTACAGGGATGAGCCACCATGCCATGCCTGGCCTCCCCAGTGATTTTTTTTTTTTTTCTTTTTTTTTTTTTTGAGAGTTTCTCTCGTTGCCCAGGCTGGAGTGCAATGGCGTGATCACGGCTCACTGCAACCTCCACCTCCCAGGTTCAAATGATCCTCTTGCCTCAGCCTCCCAAGAAGCTGGGATTATAGGCGCCCACCACCAAGCCCGGCTAATTTTTGTATTTTTAGTAGAGATGGGGTTTTACCACATTGGCCAGGCTGGTCTCGAACTCCTGACCGCAAGTGATCCACCCACCTCGGCCTCCCAAAGTGCTGGAATAACAGGTGTGTGCCGCCGCGCCCAGCCCCCAGCCCCCAGTTATTTTTAAAGTTTAGAGTAGGGTTGAGAACCACTGCTCTAATACAACGCCACACAAACAATTCTTATTCTGCTTTCTCATGTTGGTCATTCTCATGCTGGTCACTACATAAAGCAACATATCTGAAGATCGCTGTAAAAACTCAAGTCCTTCTTATCAATTCAGTGGACACACATAGATTTCAGCAAGGGCATTACATAATTATACCAGTAGCAGAGGGAAAGGCGGAGGAGGAAAAGACTCTGGTGCTTCAATTAAAAATCAGGGTTTTTATTAGGCCTTCTCAAAATAGAGAAGCCTTGGGCTGTCCTACACTTCAAGCACTGACACCACCTCATATACCAATGATACGAAAAACACCAAGTCCCCAAGCCCAACACATGATATGGCTACACAGAGTAGAAAATACTAAGGAAAAGTTTAAATATTCAATTCTCAATTTTATCACGGTAAAACAAGTGATTTGACTCAGGGGAATTCTGTTTCTCAGCAATAAATTTCAGGAAAAACGCAGCAACAAACTAAAATAATTATCCCTAGTAAGAGCTGTAGTTCTGCATCCATAGACCTTTCCAACTTCCCCTTGCCAGCTCAGAACTTCCTGTAGTTGGGTAGGAACTTCAGTTCACCATTCTAAAGCAACATTCTTGTATAAGCTATGATCTAAGCTTATACTTCCATAAGCCTATCTTCACAGCCTTCACTAACAGTTCCTGAAGTTCCTTCTGGATGGGAGCTTAACTCACATTGGAAGTCAGTCATACAGTACTAAACGACACTGTTTCAATAAAAACACATCCAAACTATAAGGGCCTCTGTTAATCATTTGGCATTTTAAGAAAATGTAGCTTATTTTACGGTCTTAGGGGGAAAAAAAGCAAAAAACATAAGTACCTAGGCAGACTTAGACTGTTTTTACATTATTTTATAGCAAGTCAATTCTGATAAACTTTTGCATTTAATTGGAAAACAAGTAAGAAATTGAATATACTACTTATAGAGACACAATGTGAAACAAAATACAAGGAAAACATCATTCAGAAGAAAGGGGTGCTTTCAATCTCAAGAGTGATCATCAGTTCAAAGAATTCGACAAACCATAAAAAAATTTTTATCTTTGTCCAGGAAACTCAGGTAGTTAAATTCCACATGGAATCATCAGATATGTGCTTGGAAATTACCACATCATTGTTTTCTGGACTGAGATCTACTGTAGAATTTTTTGATGTTTTGTTTTAGAGACAGGGTCTCGCTCTGTCACCCAGCCTGGAGTACAGAGGCATGATCATGGCTCACTGCAACCTCAAACTCCTGGGCACAAGTGATCCTCCAATCTCAGCCTCCCAAGTAACTGAGACTACAGGCACACAACATCACACTCAGCTAATTTTTGTTAGTTTGCTTTTTTTGTAGAGACAGAGTTTTGCCCAGGCTGGCTTCAAACTCCTGGGTTCAAGTAATCCTCATGCCTCAGCTCCCAAAGTGCTGGGATTACAGGCATGAGCCATCATGCCCGGCCTTACTGTAGATATTTTTATATTTAGAAAGTAATTATAAGGCATGTATCATATTCTAGAATACATTTGCTAATGGGTATATTTCTTAAAATCCCACACTGAAATAGAAGTGAGTTACCAGGCTCTGAGGAGAATAGGAGTTGACAGCACTGGAGCTGCCAGTCCCTGGTGCCATCTGATTGTTGTGTTGCGAATTTGTGAAGACAAGGGCTTGGCCAAAGCCCTGCTGTTGGGAAGTTTCAAAGGAGTTGGCTTCTGAGGCTTGACTGTGAGGAACAGGCTTCTGGAGCAAGGCTACCAGATCAATGCTAAGCAGACAAAAAGCAATGAGGAACCAGTCATAAGCAAATCTTACCAACAAATGAATTTGAGAAGTCAATCAATATATAGTGAATTTACATTAAAAATCAAATGAGGAGAACCTCTGGAAAATGGGGTTTAAGGGGGCAAAAGGAGGGCATCATCCACACAAAAGAGCATACCAAGCCACAGAGACTGAAGCAGGGCTTTGCAGAGAAGAGAATCAAAAGGTATATTGAGAAATTTTCAAAGTAATGACTAACACATTATAAACTGATTTGAAAACCTGGAGCAATAAAATAAAATTAAACAATTTTCTCAAGTTTGGTTCATTTTACCTAGAATATTTTACCCATTTATTACCTAAAACCAGAATTCCTAATAAATCCATATTTCTAGGGAATGAAGACCTCACCTGCAGTAAGCAATTCAATAAGTTTCACCTTTTTTTTTTTCTAAGACAGTGTCTCACTCTGTTACCAAGGCTGGAATGCAGTGGTGTGACCCTGGCTCACTGCAACCTCCGCCTCCCAGGCTTAAGCGATTCTCGTGCCTCAGCCTCCCAAGTAGCTGGGATTACAGGCATGTGCTACCATGCCCGGCTAATTTTTCTTTTTTTTTTTTTTTTTTTTTGAGACGGAGTCTGGCTCTGTCGCCCAGGCTGGAGTGCAGTGGCACAATCTCGGCTCACTGCAAGCTCCGCCTCCTGGGTTCACGCCATTCTCCTGCCTCAGCCTCTCCGAGTAGCTGGGACTACAGGCGCCCGCCACCACGCCCGGCTAATTTTTTTGTATTTTTAGTAGAGACGGGGTTTCACCGTGGTCTCGATCTCCTGACCTCGTGATCCGCCCGCCTCGGCCTCCCAAAGTGCTGGGATTACAAGCGTGAGCCACCGCGCCTGGCTAATTTTTCTATTTTTAGTAGAGACAGGGTTTCACCATGTTGGACAGGCTGGTCTCACTCCTGATCTCAAGTGAGCCGCCTGCTTGGCCTCCCAAAGTGCTGGGATTACAAGCATGAGCCACCCTACCTGACCAAGTTTCACATTTATCTTAAATTTTTACATTCTATCCCATAATACATTTAAGTGTGTGTATACACACACACACACACATGCCCACATAATTTTATCTTTAAAATATTCAGGAATAAATGCACAGTATAATAACAAATATACTGTTAACCAGAACTTTTAAAACACCCCCAGACAGATATTCCAATTTGGACTACCTGACAAGAATGAGCTACAAACTTCCTGTACCAACTCTTTTCTAAACTTACCTAGTGTAGTAGGACCTGCCAGATGCACCGTATTACCTAACCTTGTAATGAATGCCATTCAATCCTTTCAAAGGCCAGTTCCCATCAGTTCTCCTAACTGACATTCTCACTATGCCAATGAGACAGGCAGATTGTAGGACAATTCAAGACTCATTCCTGACACATGGCAAAAGTTCCTAGCCTGAGTTCCTCTCCCTTATAGACTATAGCCAAGTTGAATTTCATGACAATGATCCCAGTAAATTCACTGAATCATAAATACAATAGAGAATATGTGCATTTAACAAGAAACTCTAAACAATCTCAAAACAATATAAGACATAATCATTAATCATTTTTATTTCCCTACAATGAAATCTCATCACCATCTCATCTGGCATGAGATTGATCCTGTTAAGTTCAAAACTGCCTTCATTTATAAGGTATCATATGTAACCAGTCTTTTATCTTTCCAGATCACTACACTTTGAAACCACTTTCAAAGGTGTTTAGTGTGAAAACTAAAATGTAAATAAATGCTCTTCTCATTTGGTTCAGTGTACATTCTAAGAATGTTGTTGTTATCCTGTAAGTTCCTTCCTTTTCTGTAATCTAGTAGAGTAAAACTAGTAGAACTCAAATAAGAGATCTGTATTAGTTTCAGAAGATCTAAATAGATGGTACATGAAGAAACCAAAGAATACAATGTATTAAGTTCATTCTGTCAAAAAAAAAATATGTCTACAAAAGTGAAAATAGCAACCATTTAAAAAGTTTAGGCCAGGCATGGTGGCTCATGCCTGTAATCCCAGCACTTTAGGAGGCCGAGGCTGGCGGATCACGAGGTCAGGAGTTCGAGACCAGCCTAGCCAATATGGTGAAACCCCGTCTCTACTAAAAATACAAAAATTAGCCGGGCGTGGTGGCGGGCGCCTGTAATCCCAGCTACTTGGGAGGCTGAGGCAGAAGAATCACTTAACTTGGGAGGGGGACGTTGCAGTGAGCCGAGATCACACCACTGCATTCCAGCCTAGGCGACAGAGTGAGACTCCGTCTCAAAAAAAAAAAAAAAAAAAAAAAAAAGAAAAACGGCCAGGTGTGGTGGCTCACATCTGTAATCCCAGCACTTTGGGAGGCTGAGGTGGGCGGATCACCTGAGGTTGGGAGTTCGAGACCAGCCTGACCAACATGGAAAAACTGTCTCTACTAAAAATACAAAATTAGCTGAGCGTGGGGGCGCATGCCCGTAATCCCAGCTACTTGGGAGGCTGAGGCAGGAGAATCACTTGAACCCAGGAGGCGGAGGTTGCAGTGAGCAGAGATAGTGCTATTGCACTCTAGCCTGGGCAACAAGAGCAAAACTACGTCTCAAAAAAGAAAAGAAAAAAGTTTAACATGATGTCTGCAACAACTGCTAACAAATTCATCAGTGGATACATCAATTAGAAAATGACTGAAGCTCTGTCAGATTACCAAGTAGTGGTAAAATAAAGGTTAGCCTTGGATAAAAAGGGATAAAATAGAAAGAGACCCAAAAATGAAAATACTTTTCCTGAGGCAAAAGATTTCAGTAATGCTTTGAATAACAAATATAAGATGGCAAAAAGGATTTACCTTTGCCCAGGTGAGATGTGATTCTCCGCTGGAGCAGATGAGGCAGTGAAGACCTTTGTTTCAGAAAGCTGTATGGAAAGTTGAAAAATTTAATCTTATTCTACATACTATTAAACCCAAAACACTGACTTCCTGATCATTTGTAGTCATCAGTAGTCTCTTACACTTCACATAACAGTTATTCTAAAGAAAATGAAACATGCAAGTGACCATGACAAGTAATTTTCAAGTGAATGCATTTTTTTTTTTTTTTTTTTTTTTTTTGAGACAGGGTCTGGCCCTGTTGCTCAGGAAGGAGTGCAGTGACGTGATCTCGGCTCACTGCAATCTGTGCCTCCTAGGTTCAAGCAATAATCTCACCTCAGCCTCCTGAGTAGCTGGGCCTCCAGGCACGCACCAGCATGCGCCACCACACCGAGCTAATTTTTGTATTTTTAGTAGAAACGGGGTTTTGCCATGTTGCCCAGGATAATCTCCAATCCCTGGCCTCAAGTGATGCACCCACCTCGGCCTCCCAAAGTGTTGGGATTACAAGTATAAGCCATGGCGCCCGGCTGCAAGTGAAGGTAATTTTAGATTGAAAGGCCTAGAAGAATGATTTCAAATCAGGAAAATGATGAGACTAATGGTAAACAACACAGTGAAACACTCAAAGCAGGGCTCAACCGCAGACTCACTTCTCTATTTGTCATTACACAAAATGAGAATACCAGTAAACCCACCAACAATGCTAACAGAAATGCCAAAAAGAAGTTGAGAAGGTGGCCAGGAATGGTGGCTCACACCTGAAGGCCCAACACTCTGGGCAGCCGAGGCAGGAGGATTGCTTGAGGCCAGGAGTAAGACTTCATCTCTAGGGAAAAAAAAAAAAAAAAAATTTGCTGATCGTGGTGGTGTGCACCTGTCCCAGCTACATGGGAGGCTGAGGCAGGAGAATCGCTTCAGTCCAGAGATAGAGGTTGAGGCTGCCGTGAGCCATGATCACACCACTGCACTCCAGTCTAGGGGACAAAGTGAGATCCTGTCTCAAAAAAAAAAAAAAAAGAAGTCATTAAGAAGTTTGTAAAGGTGAAATAATCGATGTTTTCTCCCCCAAAGACAGATGTCTTTAGTACTTAATTGATGAGTAATTTTACATTTCATTTTTATTAAACCATGGTTTTCTATTATTTTTAAAAAATTGATTTTATCGCATTCTAACACATCCAATAAACCGCAAATATTCAAACCGAGTAACTGAGTAAGTCTGGCATACATAGGCTCCCATGAAACCATCACCACAATCAGGACAGTGAACATATTCTTTACTCCCCCACAATTTCCACCTGTCCCTGTGGAATCACTCATTCCCACAACTTGTCTGCATCCCCAGGCAACCACTCACATGCTTTCTGACACTACAGATTAGGCTGCATTTTCTAGAATTTTAAATGAAATCATAAAAGTATCCAAACCTTTATTCCTGGCTTCTTTCACTCAGCATAATTATTTTGGGATATATGCACATTGTTTTAACTCACTTTTAGGGCACTCAGGATAAATTTTTTGAAACCTCAACTGACATTAATAAAAGATACATATTCTTTTTATGTTTTCAATGTGGGGACTTGGCTTTGAAAGGCTGGAAAATGTTGATCTAATGAGGTAATACGGAAAACATAAAAATGCTACTCAAAAGGTTCTCATAATTCTTATCAACTCTAAATATCTCAGAAACACTGTATAAAACCAGACTTCCTGCATGAGACAGTATGTGTAAGCAGGAGGTAGAGCAGACAGTAGGTGTTCATTTTCTTCAACAATATAAAAATGCTAAATTGTTTACCGGTTCAACAAGTCAACAAGAAAGGCATAAGTTGCATCCTATTCCAAAACAGGGTGTGTGGGAAGGGTTTTTTTTTCTTTTTTTCTTTTTTGGGAGACAGACCTTACTCTGTCACCCAGGCAAGAATGCAGTGACATGATCACTGAGGCTCACTGCAGCTACAAACTCAACCTCCCAGGCTCAAGCATTCCTCCCACCTCCACTTCCTAAGTAGCTGGGACTACAGGCACCTGCCATCACACACAGCTATTTTAAAAATTTTTTGTAGAGATAGGGCCTCCCTATCTTGCCCAGGCTGCTCTTGATCTCTTGGGCTCAAGCGATCCTCCTGCCTCAGCCTCCCAAAGTGCTAGGGTTACAGGCATGAGCCACTGTGCCTGCCCCAAGGTAGTAGTATTTTAATATTCCGAGTGAATCCATTTTTGCCTGAAAGAAACTTACAAATTAAATCTATTTAAGAAAAAGAGAAAAAGAAGTAAATGAGAACTACTACAAACATTGACATATCTAAACATGATAATAAAACACTGAATGGTTCCCCCCACCCTTTTTTTTTTTTTTTTTTTTTGAGATGGAGTTTCATTCTTGCTGCCCAGGCTGGAGTGCAATGGTGTGATCTCGTCTCACTGCAAGTGCCTCCCGGGTTCAAGTGATTCTCCTGCCTCAGTCTCCCAAGTAATTGGAATTACAGGTGCCCACCATCACACCTGGCTAATTTTTGTATTTTTAGTAGAGACAGGGTTTCACCACGTTGGCCAGGCTTGTCTTGAACTACTGACCTCAGGTGATCCGCCCACCGCAGCCTCCCAAAATGCTGGGATTACAGGCATGAGCCACTGTGCCCGGCCTTTTTTTTTTTTTTTTTTTTTTTTTTTTTTTTAAGGAAGGGCCAGGCATGATGGCATGCACCTGCAATCTCAACTACTTAGAGGCTGAGGCAAGAGGATCGCTTGAGCACAGGAGTTTGGGGTTGGAGTGAGCTGGCCAACAGTGCAAGACCTAGTCTCTAAAATTAAAAAAAGGCCGGGCGCAGTGGCTCATGCCTGTAATCCCAGACCTTTGGGAAGCCAAGTCAGACAGATCACTTGAGGTTAGGAATTCGAGACCAGCCTGGCCAACATGGTGAAACCCCGTCTCTACCAAAAATACAAAAATTGGCCAGGCATGGTGGCGCGCATCTATAATTCCAGCTACTCAGGTGGCTGGGGCAGGAGAATCACTTGAACCCCGAGGCGGAGGTTGCAGTGAGCCAAGATCGTGCCACTGCACTCCAGCCTGCACAACAGGGAGAGACTACATCTCAAAAAATAAAAAATAGATTAATTAAATTTTTTATAAAAGGAGAAAAGACGGCCGGGCGCGGTGGCTCACGCTTGTAATCCCAGCACTTTGGGAGGCCGAGGCGGGCGGATCACGAGGTCAGGAGATCGAGACCATGGTGAAACCCCGTCTCTACTAAAAATGCAAAAAGTTAGCCGGGCGTGGTGGCAGGCGCCTGTAGTCCCAGCTACTCGGAGAGGCTGAGGCAGGAGAATGGCGTGAACCCGGGAGGCGGAGCTTGCAGTGAGCCGAGATTGCGCCACTGCACTCCAGCCTGGGTGACAGAGCGAGACTCCGTCTCAAAAAAAAAAAAAAAAGGAGAAAAGAGGTGACTAGTTATTGTTCTAAAATCTAGAAGGAATCTAGGATTCACATTTTAGATTATTCCCCTACCGATCAGCATTACTTTGTATCACCTCAGAGAAATTTACAATTTTTATGATTCCAAAGAAAAAATACCCAAATTCTGTTAACTCTTTTCAGGAATTACATATTTTGATACAGCAGAATGTTAATGTCTCTCTGGAGGCCGGGCGCGGTGGCTCACGCTTGTAATCCCAGCACTTTGGGAGGCCGAGGGGGGCGGATCACGAGGTCAGGAGATCGAGACCACGGTGAAACCCCGTCTCTACTAAAAAAATACAAAAAATTAGCCGGGCGTGGTGGCGGGCGCCTGTAGTCCCAGCTACTCGGAGAGGCTGAGGCAGGAGAATGGCGTGAACCCGGGAGGCGGAGCTTGCAGTGAGCCAAGACTGCGCCACTGCACTCCAGCCTGGGCGACAGAGCGAGACTCCGTCTCAAAAAAAAAAAAAAAAAAAAAAAAAAGTCTCTCTGGAGTACATGTATACTGCCTGATACTAGATGTTCATCAAAAGACTTCATGTGACCCACAGAAAACTCCAATAATTTAGGCAGGACAGCTATTATGATATTCATTATACAGATGAAAAATAGGAGGCTCAGACTGGAAAGATGCCTTGTTGAAGGTCAACAGCTAGAATTTACATAGAATTTTGTCTTCTGGGCCGGGCGCGGTGGCTCACGCTTGTAATCCCAGCACTTTGGGAGGCCGAGGCGGGCGGATCACGAGGTCAGGAGATCGAGACCACAAAAATACAAAAAATTAGCCGGGCGTGGTGGTGGGCGCCTGTGGTCCCAGCTACTCGGAGAGGCTGAGGCAGGAGAATGGCGTGAACCTGGGAGGCGGAGCTTGCAGTGAGCCGAGATCGCGCCACTGCACTCCAGCCTGGGTGACAGAGCAAGACTCCGTCTCAAAAAAAAAAAAAAAAAAAAAAAAGAATTTTGTCTTCTGATCCCTTGCTGATTTTCTAACATGCCTGCTGATCCTGAGAGGCAACCAGATGTAAAGCTTTTAGCCTTGCAACCTTCTCCTATCCCACCTTGCAACAAAACTTTAGCAAAAATTCTAACAATAAAAAACATTTATACGTGGGATGGTTCTGTTCAAAATAAGGTAAGATGTCCACAGACTATTCACTTTGACCTCCCTTTAACACTAGTGCCCAACCCTCCACTGGTTTAAATAACCACTTATCAAGTCCAGCCTCTGATATTAAAGGTATCAAACGTCGTACCAGTATGATGCACAGCCAAGGATAACTAGAGAGCCAGGTGGCATCATAACACTAAGGACTTTCAATTAGTATGCAGCAGCAGTAAAAATATCCCCCAAATCCCAACTAAAGGAGCATATCTACTCTCATCTTTGTCACACTCTACCCAGCTCACTCCTAACAAGCCAGATTTAATCCTGCTAAAAAAAGAAAGGAAGCAAAAGTACAAAGTTTAAAAAAAAAAAAAATGCTTGTCCAAAATTGCTTAATTTTGGCCAGGCATGGTGGCTTATGCCTGTAATCCTGGAACTTTGGGAAGCCAAGGCAAGAGAACTGCTTGAGCCTGGGGGGTTGAGGCTGCAGTGAGCTATGATCGCACCACTGCACTCCAGCCTGAGCGACAGAGCAAGAGCAAGGCCCTGTCTCAAAAAAAAGAAAAAAAAAATTAAAGTGTTTATTTTTTACAAGGTAAAATGAATCTATCTATGGTAGTGGGTTGTTCAAACACCACTTAAAACCCAAATAATACTGCGTGTGAAGGAGTAGTAAGACCCAAGGAACAATGCCCTGCCTAAGGTCATCAAACAAGTCAAGTAGAAATCATGTTTCTTGTTTCTCATTCCAAGCAGGTCCTGTTAGCATAAATGGAAACACATATGGAGACAGAGAAAAAGAATCTCAAACTCTGCGTCATTGTATATAGTTTTGAGGATCTGTATTTGTAACCCATTTATTCTTTCCCTCTCAATGTCTGCTCAAATTCTGTGTCAGGTAGATACCAAACTCAAGAGTTCTAGAATTTGACAGTCAAACAGAAAAGAGGTATAAAATTTTATGGTATTGGGTTATTTATCCCTTTTTTCTCTTTATTATTTAACTTATTTTTTTTTCCAAAAAAATACTATGCTGAAAGCAGAACTTAATAGACTGACGGTACCCAGAAGCTAGTGTAACATGCTCAAAAATATCTCTGGAATAAAGGAATTTAAAAAAAAAAAAAAAAAAAGCGTTCTTCTAGTCAAAAGGGGAAGAGGTTGGGCATGGAACCAGAGCAAACTTATTCAGGTTAATTTCAACTGTGATCCAAAATATAGACTCTCCTTTAATGAAAATATTCTAAATAATAGTTCACAAATCTGGGCAACAGTGTCAGCTGGCTATCAGGTCAAACAAAACACAGATAAGCTTAAAAAAAAAATCAATCCTACTTAACACCTGGTAAATTTTGTTTGTTTGCTTTAAGATGGATTCTTGCTCTGTCACCCAGGCTAGAGGGCGGTGAAACGATAATGCAGCCTTGAACTCCTGGGCTCAAGAGATCCTCCTGCCTTAGCCTCCTGAGTAGCTGAGACTACAGATGCACAACCCCACATCCACGTAATTTTATTATTATTATTATTTTGTAGAGACAGGGGTCTCACTTTGTTACTCAGGCAGGTCTCATATTCCTGGCTTCAAGTGATCCTCCTACCTTAGCTTCTCAGAGTGCTGGGATTATAGTTGTGAGCCACTACGCCCAGCCTAACACCTCAACCTTTTTTCTTGTTTGTTTTTTCCAATTTCCCAATCGTCTTGACACTTGGTCATTTTTAAGCACGAAAACAAATATTCTTAAAAATCTGAAAATCTAAGTTCCTTTTAAGAAGCATCTGTTAAAAAAGCCAACTCTCGAAAACCCTGGCTACGACACATGCCAGAAAAGAAGCCAAGATAAGATGTCTCAGGCTCTTTCTTCCAAGCACCGAAGTTCCCACCAAACACTGAAAGAAAGACAGGTATCGGCCAGGCGCAGTGTCTCATGCCTATAATCCCAGCACTTTGGAGGTTTAGGCAAGTGTATCACCTGAGGTCAGGAGTTTGAGACCACCCTGACCAAAATGGTGAAACATCATCTCTACTAAAAAAAAAATACAAAATTAGCCAGGCGTCGTGGCACACACCTGTAATCCCAGCTATTTGGGAGGCTGAGGCAGAACTGCTTGAATCCGGGAGGCGGAGGTTGCAATGAGCCGAGATCACACCATTGCATTCCAGCCTGGGCAACAAACGTGAAATTCCATTTCAAAAAAAAAAAAGAAAGGTCTCATCTGACAGCGAACACTTACATCTTCAGTCCAGTCTTCTGTTGTCCACTCTTCCACAGAATTCTTCCAAGCCCCTGTTGGGAAACAACAGCAATCAAAGTTTACACCACAAAGTCAAATACAGTCCGAGTCCAAATGATTCCTTTTTGTGTACTATGCAGGAAAAAAGATACATACACCTCACTAGCAATTTAGTTTACAACCCAAGAAACATGACATTCTTAATCTATTCCCGGTAAAATCAGTAATATTTCTTTTCTCTCCTTCTCTTTGAAGTAATGTTTACAAATGCAACTTGACTAGTAGTCACTATCTACATAACCTCAAATCAGTGTTTCAAATGGATTTTGCTTCAATATAGGTCAAATCCAAGCAATTCTGCCATGAGTAAGAAAGTATGGATGTAGCACAAATATAGACATTTAACAATGGTTTGATTTCTTACAATATAGTCTTCAAAACAACAAATTTCATTTTAAGGCAAATCTGTCTTGGACCCTATTTCAGGTGGATTACTGAATTATCAAATTTAGAGAAGCATCCTTTTTATAAAATATTAGCTCTACTACGTGGTTTCCTAATAGGTCTCCAGCAAAGTTTAACACTACTCTTGCTCACACCAAGTCTGCTGCTTTAAGTTCTGGAGTCAGTACGCAGGATGCACTCAAACAGTTCTTACAGAATACTCATCCATAACCCATCTAAATACTTTCAAAAGTGTTGCTACTCAAAAAATACTTACTTACAGATCTTATATAAGTAGAGGGCCATTGTTTATAGCATGTATAAAAAAAAATGCCCATAGATAATGGTTTTTAAAGGAAATACACTAAGAAATTAACGACAACCCCAGAAAGCGGGATTATGGATGTTTTCAGTTCCTTTATAGGAAGAAAGGAGTTAATCATCTGACATACAAAATTCCATTTCTCTCCAAAAGTTGTGTATGGAGAGGGAAAAGGAGGAGGGGCACGCTTGTGAGACAAAAGAAGTCAGGTAACCATGTCTACCTTCCTTAGAATCATGTAAACAGCCAAATAACTGACCTCCTCATAAGTAAAATGATGACTGTTTCCTAGAAAGAGAGTCCTTATTTATGGAATGTTTTTCACAGGATGTACCTGATTTCAGATTGGGATGACTCTCTGTAAAATGTGATGTAAACTGTGCCAATATTTGGATGTAAAATACAGATGTTTCAAAACCGAAAACATTTAATTCTGTCTGAGAAACCACTAATACACTGGAAATTTGGAGGATGAAGTTAATGAAAGCCAGAATGGTAAGAGAAAGCTTGATGGCGAAGATGAAACACACACACACAAGAATATGAAGGAAAATTTCCAGGAGAAAAACAATGATGAAACATTACAAAAACCTACATAAAAAATATTAAAAGTACTCTAAAGCTTAAAATATACATTATTTTTTCTAATTTTTAAAATTGTGATAAAATACATATAAATTTGAGCAGCTCAGCCACCATATGTACAGTTAATGTAGTAAGTTAAAACAGACTTTTATACATGATATGTAGTAAGAATGGCCTACCATGGCAATTCAGGAGATGTATTAAAAGTTTAAAAAAGGCTGGGCATGATGGCTCATGCCTGTAATCCCAGCACTTTGGGAGGAAGAGGTGGGTGGATCACGAGGTCAGGAGTTCAAGACCAGCCTGGTCAATATGGTGAAACCCCGTCTCTACTAAAACTACAAAAATTAGCCGGGCATGGTGGCGTGTGCCTGTAATCCCAGCTACTGGGGAGGCTGAGGCAGGAGAATCGTTTGAACCCGGGAGGTGGAGGTTGCAGTGAGCTCAGATCATGTCACTGCTCCAGTCTGGGCGACAGAGCGAGACTCTATCTCAAAAACAAATAAATAAATAAATAAATAAATAAATAAATAATAAAAAATAGGGCCTGGAGCAGTGGCTCATGCCTGTAATTGCAGCACTTCGGGAGGCAGAGGTGAGTGGATCACCTGAGGTCAGGAGTTTCAGATCAGCCTGGCCAACATGGTGAAACCCCATCTCTACTAAAAATATAAAGAATGAGCCAGGGGTGGTGGCTCACACCTGTAAATCCCAGCTACTTGGGAGGCTGAGGCAGGAGAATTGCTTGAACCCAGGAGGTAGAGGTTGCAGTGAGTCGAGATCACGCCATTGCACTCCAGCCTGGGCAACAAGAGCAAAACTCCATCTCAAAAAATAAAAATAAAAAAACATAAAAATAATATAATAAAAAAATAAAAAAAGACTGGCCTACCACTTTGAGAGCAGTATTTTGAAAATAATTAAACACAACTTTGGACTTGCATAATAGGGTGAGAATCTGAGTACATTTAAAAGCAAGTACAAGGCACTATGTATGTAGCCTGAAGGAAAAACAGGGAAACAGATAGTTATAAGCAGAGATGCAACATGATAGAGTGGTAAGTCAGGAAATTACAGGGGAAACTCCCATGTCAGAAGCAAGTGCCACGTTGTTGCAGGAACTAGCCATACCTACACAGACTATAAAAAATTCCAGACATTAAATACAGAAGGCAGAGGCTCAGGTCTTAATCATATTTTGGAATATTAAAATTTTAATTTGGTCCACATTAGACCTACACCCCAAAACATAAGGGAAAAACTTCAACAATTCTTATTTTCAGCTTAAAACAATATATTTGAGATGAATGCTTTAGGTTCAATTTAGCTTGGTGTTAGTCCTCTAACGAATGTATGTTAAGGCCACTTAGGAACAAGGAAAACGATGAAAATTCTGTGGCACCTTGAAAGTCAATCAACAAAACATTTCCATTAGCAAACTGCAAATATGATTACCAAATAAATAGGTATAGTTTACAAACATTTATCTGATAAATTTTTATTAGCTAGCTTTGATAAAAAATGACAGGTATTGCAAGCAATTTATAAGATTCTTAATTTAAAAAATTAAAAAATTATTCATACCTTTGAGTCCATAAGAACTTTTGTTTGACAGATCCTGAGCTATGTTGTGAGTATTTGATGCCAGTTCTGTGGACCAATGTAAAATTGAGGGTTTAAACATATCAAAAGAATGAAAGTATTCATCACAGAGAAGATGGTCACTGTCAAAGCTATGTATATGCTGCGTTACTGCCCAAGGATAGTGAAATGTAATTGAAATCCATACTCTTACAGGTCACTGCAAATCAAGTTATGAATCTTATCCTTGATGGCTCTTGGACACTCAAATTACTTCAATTATTCTCATTCTCATGCCCATGTTTACCAAGCTCCCTTCTCACTCATCAAAGAGAGTATTCTAATCTGTTCAACAGGTACCAGTTTTTAGAAAATTTATAAATTAGCCTTCTGAGTATACACAAGTCTTTCTAGTTTGGTTAATTTGAGTGCTCCTCACATCGGGAATAGATTTGTGGTTATTATACTGTCAACAGTTGGGTTTCTGAGCCTATAAGGCTGAGTCCTGGACTCAGAACTCTCTTATCAACAAGCCAATACCATTCTGTGAGGCCTCTGGAAAAACAGCCAGCACCATCAGCTGATGACATCCTTTAACTGTATTCTACAACAAACTGGTTTTGCTTATCTAAATGCTTTTCAGCAAGAAATCTGCTACTTTAAATAATAAGTGGGAGGAGATGAAAGAAAAGAGAGAGGAGGAAAGAGAAAATTAAAAAAAAGTAACTAATTGACTAATTCAACATTCTGCTTCAACACTTGCACAACATTCGGCTTCAAAGCCATGGAAACGGGCACAGCTTCCACACACAGTTCTTCCACACTGTGTGGAAGCTGTGCACAGTGGTACAGGGCTGTAGTCCCAGCTACACAGGAAGGTGATGCAGGAGGATCACTTGAGCCCAGGAGTTTGAGGTTGTAGTGCACTAAGATTATGCCTGTGAATACCAACTACACTCCAGCCTGGACAACAAATTGAGACCCCCATTTCTTAAAAAAAAAGAAGCAAGAAAAAAAACCATCAGTGGAGGTATTAATAAAGGCACTATAATATCACATACAGTTTTTTGTTTGGATGTGTTTTCATTCCACTTTTATAAAAACCTGAGAATGGGATTGTCAGATTGTACAATAAAGGTATGCTTTCCCACCAGGCATGTATATGAGTACCTGTTATTCCACAATCCTCACCAGCACTTGGAATTTTTCATTTCCTTTAAAGCCATTTTAATAGGTGAATGGGAGTAACTCAATGTGGCTTTACTTTGTATTTCCCCAGTGACTAATAATGATGAGCGCACTCAAAGATTTGTTTGCTATCCATTTATCATCTTCCCTTATAAATGCAAATATTTTGCTTTTAATTAACTTATGTTAAAATAATTACAGATTCACAGGAAATTATCCTTCACCAGTCTCCGTGTTGAAACAGACATTACACAAAATTTACCATTTCTGACCCTCTCCAAGTGTACAATTTAGTGGCACAGAGTGTATTCACAATGTTGTACAATCATTACTATCCATTTCTAGAACTTCTTCCATTTTTTCCCCCATTTTTAATTGCTCATTTGTTTTAGGTGGTTGTTTTCTTATTACTGAATTGTGAGAGTTCTTTATTTATTTTGTATATAAGTCCTTATCAAATATGGATTTTATATAAACATTTTCTCCAAGACTACGTCTCATCCTATCATTTCATTTTTCTCTTCAGAAGAATTTCATAATTTTTGATAAAATGTACTTTGTCAATTTTCTCTTTTATGACTCAAGCCTATTGGATTCTATGTAAGAAATCTTTGCCTAACCTAAAGTCACTAAGATTTGCCACTACATCTTTTTTGTAAGTTGTACTTTTAGGTTTCATGTTTAAGTGTAAACTTGGAGGGTAATTTTTGTATACAGTATAATGTATGGCATTGAATTGCCTCATAATCTTTGACAAAAAACAATTAGCCATATGTATATGTGTTTATTTCTAAACTACTATGCTATTGATTTATGTGTTTTGCTTACTGTAGCATTAGAGCAGTTCTTAAAATCAGGGAGTGTGGGCCGGGTGCAGTGGCTCACACCTGTAATCCCAGCACTCTGAGAGGCTGAGGCGGGTAGATCACAAGGTTAGGAGATGGAGACCATCCTGGCTAACACAGTGAAGCCCCGTCTCTACTAAAACTACAAAAAAATTAGCCAGGTGTGGTGGCGGGCGCCTGCAGTCCCAGCTACTTGGGGGCTGAGGCAGGAGAATGGCGTGAACCCAGGAGGCAGAACTTGCAGTGAGCAGAGATCGTGCCACTGCACTCCAGCCTGAGTGACGAAGCGAGACTCCATCTCAAAAAAACAAAAGAAATCAGGGAGTGCGGGTCTTAGAACTTTTTTTTCTTTTCAAAATTGTTTAGGCTACTTTAGTCCCTTTAATATTATATAAAAATTTTAGAGTCAAGTTGTCAAGGCCAGGCACAATAGCTCACACCTGTAATCTCACCACTTTGGGAGGCTGAGGTGGGCAGATCACTTGAGGTCAGAGTTCAACACTTACCTGCCCAACATGAAACCCTGTCTCTACTAAAAATAAAAAATAAAATAAAAATAAAAAAATAAAAATTAGCTGGGCATGGTGGCGCACACCTGTAATCCTAGCTACTCAGGAGGCTGAGGTAGGAAATCACTCATCCGGGAGGTGGAGGTTGCAGTGAGTTGAGATTGCAACACTGCACTCCAGCCTGGGTGACAGAGTGAGACTCCATCTCGAAAAAAATAAAAATAAAAAAAAGAATCAAGTTGTCAAAAATCTGCTAAGATTTTGATTGGAATTGTGCTGAAGCTATCGATCAATTTGGAGAGAAATGACATTTCAAAGATATTGAGTCTTCCAATTCATGAACACTGAATATGTTCCCTTTTATGAGGGTCTTCTTTGATCTTTCCCAACATGTTGCATAATATTAACATACAAATCTTGCATATACGTAGTCAGAAATAACTATTTCTTGTTTTTTTTGGTGCTACTAAAAAAAGTACTGTTTTTCTTATTCTTTGTTTGCAATTGTTCACTGCTAGTAAAGAAGTACCATAATTATATTTTAATTATGGTTATAATTCTATATGCATTTGTTAGAATTCATCCTCTGTACGTCTAAAAAGGGGAGAATATATGTGTATTTATACAAAAACTACAACAAATCTGATTTTTTAAAAAAATCAGTGGGGAAAATTTACATGAGACGAACTACCGTGGATTAATAAATTCAAAGACTGAGTCAGTAAAAACTAAATGTCACAACAGTGAGACTAAAATATTAAAGTGGTATATCCCTCTATTTATTGTCTTCTTTATTTTCTCTCAATATTGTTTTATATTTTTTCTAATCTTACATATCTTACATATCATTAGACTTATTCCTAGGCATCTGGTGTTTTCTGAAGCTACTAGCAATTTTTTTCCATTTTCTGTTTGTTGATGATTTATAAAAATACATGCCTTCATGAAACTTGTGTCTTGCATCTTGTGCTTGTGAAACTCTCCAATAATTTGTCTATAGATTCTTTCACACAATCACAAAAAACAATGGCTTATTCTCCCTTTCCAATCCTTATGACTTACTTATTTTTTCTTTATTGCACTGGCTAGGACCTCCAGTACAGTGTGAATGGAAGCAGGGACCGCATGTGTTTTTATCTTGTTCCAGAGGAAAACCATTCAATATATCACCATTGACTGTAATATCTGCTGTAAGTTTACAGATATTCCTTATCTGATTAAGGAAATTCCTTGTATTCCTAACTGCCAGGGTTTTGTTTTTAATTAGAAAAATTATTTATTTCTGCTCCTTTCATAGATCTTATTGTTCAGGAAACAGTCACACATAGATATCTGAAATAATGTATTATCACACTCCCTGTTAAAAGGCAAAGCACCACAGGTAAAGCTGATCAGCCATCTAGAATTCTCAACTTATGGAATCTTGCTTCCAGATTTTATATTAATTTCTGAAAATCAGAAATGTCATCTCCAAAAAAAGTTAAAGGGGCTGTAAAAAATAATCACTTTATTCGATATTATATTTGTAAACTGGAGTATATTTTCTTTAAAAAATGAAAAACTAAGAAAATGTCACTCAACATCATTGATGTCAATAGGTCAGCAGGAAAAAAAATACTGTGATAAACTTGTCTCTTTGATACCAAGAAGAAATTTTACTCCAAGCTACACTTCCAGTGTTTTCACTACATACTTCTTTACTGCTGCTCTTCATTCTTTTCCACGTTTCGCAACAGCGGATTGGTATAGCCTTTAAAACTTCATTGACAGGAACAAATCCAGTATCCATTGATTTCTTCTCAAAAGGCACTCCAACCTATCAGATTGCCTGGCAGTTACATTCTCATGAATACTCTAGCCATAAAAAAAACTCAATAGGACACAGACAAATCCACGGAATAGAAGAAGAAATCTACTGGGTTTTGGGATATTTGGTGCATTCGACTGGTACGGGATTATGAAACCTAAACCTTCCATTGTGAACAGGAAGCTGGATGCAAGTCCTTCCATAATATACTGTCCATTTACTCTGTACACCAAGAAAGCTACTGGCCACTGATGCCCATGTTCATCGGTCACAGAGCCAACACTTTGAGGTTCAACAATAACATCATAAATTATTCCTCTGGTGATGAGGAAGCAAGACACCACCACCAGAGCATACATAGCCATGGCCGAGGGCATGTGCAGCCTGGTCGGCTTCTTCAGCTTCAGGTTGGGACATTTGAGCACTAATGGGACGCGGTACAAAGTCTCTATGTTGGTGGAATCAAGGGCCATTATCAGGCTCAAATCCCACATGCCACTCAGAAACAGTTTGTTTTAATCATGAACGAATATTGAATGCTTTTCCTTACTGAAATAATCATATGGATTTTTCTCCTTAATTTTGTTAAATGGATAATACTAATTTCTATATTTTTATATATAATACAAACATGAAATCTATCCTTTTACAACAGTTGAATAATTTTTAGTATATTCACAATTTGTGCAACCATCACCTCTAATTCTAGAACATTTTCAACACTCCAAAAACAAACTCCATACTCATTTGTAGTTACTCACCACTTTTCCCAAATAGTTCTAGCCCTAGGCAACCACCAAGCTAATTTCTGTCCCTATAAATTTGCCTTAGACATTTCAGATAAATAAAATCATAAAATACGATATATGTGGTCTTTCTGTGACTCTGCATACTATTTTCAAGGTTCATCCATGTTGTAGTATGTACCTTAATTCCTTTTTATGGCTGAACATTATTCCATTCTGTGTATATTCTATATTTTGCTTATACATTCATCCATTGATAAACATTTGAGGTTTTTTCCGCCTAGACAGACCTGTTCAATAGGAAGTATGGGTTGTTTCTACTTTTTTATAATTATGAATTATGTTGCTATCAATCTTTTTGTACAAGATTTTATGTGAACCTATATTTTCCTTTCTTTTGGGTATGCATCTAAGAGTTGATTTGACTTGTTTTTTAAAAGTTAAACAAACTAAGCTGGGCATGGTGGCTCATGTCAGTAATCCTCGCACTGGCTGGGTAGGAGGATCTTTGAAGCCAGGAGTTCAAGACTAGCCTCCGCAACAATGCAAAATCTTACCTCTACAAAAAACTTTAAAATTCACCCAGTGCAGTGGTGTGTGCCATAGTTCCGGCAGTAAGTACTAGGGAGGTTAAGGTGGGATGGCTTGAACCCAGTGGTTCAAGGCTACAGTGAGCTATGATCACACCACTGCACTCCAGCCTGGACAACAGAGTGAGATGTTCTCTCTTTTAAAAAAAAAAAAAAAAAGAAAGAAAGAAAGAAAGAAAGAAAGAAAAGAAGGTAGGGCACAGTGGCTTATGCCTATAATCCCATCACTTTGGGAGGCCAAGGTGAGTGGATCATTTGAGGTCAGGACTTCAAGACCAGTCTGGCCAACATGGTGAAACCCTGCCTACTAAAAATACAAAAAAGCCAGGCATGGTGCCGGACACCTGTAATTCCAGCTACTCAGGACACTGAGGCAGGAGAATCGCTTGAACCTGGGAGGTGGAGGTTGCAGTGAGCCAAGATCGTGCCATTGCACTCCAGCCTGGGTGACAGAGACTCCACCTCAAACACCCCCCACCCCCCCCCCAAAAAAAAACAGTTAAGCAAACTTAAATACCACGCATAATTTTTTTTTTTTTTTTTTTTTTGAGACAGAGTCCCACTCTGTCACCCAGGCTAAAGTGCAGTGGCACAATCTCAGCTCACTGCAACCTACGCCTCCTAGGTTCAAGTGATCCTCCCACCTCAGCATCCCAAGTAGCTGAGACCACAGGCATATGCTACTATGCCCAGCTAATTTTTTTATTTTTTTTTTTTGCAGAGACGGGGTTTTACCATGTTGCCCAGGCTGGTCTCAAACTCCTGAGCTCTAGCTGAGTTATCTTATAATCTCCTAATATCTATATGATCCATATCAATATTCCTTTTCTCCTTCCTGGAACCAATTATTCATGTTCTTCACCTTCCCTTGATGATCTCATAAGAAGCTTAACAATTTTACTAGTGTTTTCAAATAACAACTTATAAATTTTGTTGACCCTCTTTACAGTTTCTCTATTTACAGTTGATTAGTTGTGCTTCTGGTGGTACTCTCTTACTTTTTGGCTAGGGTTGATGTTATATGGATGTTTGTGTGCATTATTTATTTATTTTTTTTCCAGACACAGCCTTGCTCTGTTGCCTAGGTTGGAGTGCAGTGGCACAATCATAGCTCACTGCATCCTCAACCTGCCAGGCTCAAGTGACGCTCCCCACTTCAGCCTCCCAAGCAGCTGGGAACACAGGTGCACACCACCATGTCATGCTAATTTTTTAAGTTTTCTTAGTATAGATGAGGTCTTACTACGTTAACCAGGCTCGTCTCAAACTCTGGCTCAAGTGATCCTCCTACCTCCGCCACCTAAATGCTGAGATTACAGGCATGAACCACTGCACCTGGCCTTGATAATTTATTGAGCTATATTCTAAGTCTAGGTTATATTTCATTGTGTTAAATTATGTTTTTGTTTTTTTTTGTTGTTGTTGTTGAAGTCTCGCTCTGTTGCCCAGGCTGGAGTGCAATGGCACGATCTCGGCTCATTGCAACCTCCACCTCCTGGGTTCAAGCGATTCTCCTGTCTCAGCCTCCTGAGTAGCTGGGATTACAGGCATGTGCCACCATGCCCGGCCAATTTTTTGTATTTTTATAGATACAGGGTTTCACCATGTTGGCCAGGCTAGTCTCGAACTCCTGACCTCAAGTGATCCATCTGCCTCAGCCTCCCAAAGTGCTGGGATTACAGGTGTGAGCCACTGTGCCCAGCCAAATTATGTTTCTATAAGTATAATCTCAATAATTACTGTACAGCCGGGTGCGGTGGCTCACACTTGTAATCCCAGCACTTTGGGAGGCCGAGGCGGGCGGATCACGAGGTCAGGAGATCGAGACCACGGTGAAACCCCGTCTCTACTAAAAATACAAAAAAATTAGCCAGGCGTGGTGGCGGGCACCTGTAGTCCCAGCTACTCGGAGAGGCTGAGGCAGGAGAATGGCGTGAACCCGGGAGGCGGAGCTTGCAGTGAGCCGAGATTGCGCCACTGCACTCCAGCCTGGGCAACAGAGCAAGACTCTGTCTCAAAAAAAAAAAAAAAAAAAAAAAATTACTGTACAAAGAACTCTATATAAATAAACAACCAATATTTACCCCAAGAATTTCAGAAAATAAATAATCCAGAAACAGCATGATACAGAAAAACCTGCAGAGGCAACGTTGCTACAAACCCATCTATCATCTACCACCTTATCATACATTATCTGGCCAAAGAATCCACCATTAGAAATGGGAAGTACTTCCAGTAAAACATCTTCTCCTCAGAAATTCTATATATCTGTGACACACTTTGATCGGAGTGTGGGTTTGTGCCGATTTATGCCAATTACCTTATATAGCCTCTTTCTTAGCTTGCAGAAAGGAAAATCAAATTCCTTATCACGAGATTTGTATGTGACAGACTTTGGTGGTAAGAACCAACTAAGAATAGTTTCAGAGGTAGGACAGTAGCCTGTTTTTCATTCTTTTCCATCAGCACATTTAGACTTCATCTTTGTATGAGAACATAAAACTCTTAATAGCTCAAACATTTAAAACTCATCTCTGGCAAAAACAGAACACTTACCAGTTCCCTCATCTGCACCATTCTGAGCAGCTTCCCAAACTACTAGCTTTGTCCCACACACATCTGTAGATGTAGAATCTGAATAGTCCGCAGGATTAAATGTCCTGGGGTTTGAAATAAAGAAATAATAAAGGCAAAAGAAGCAAGCACCTAAGCCAAAATATTAACCGTACATGATCTTCCACCAAACAAGCCCAGTGCCTTCTCACAGCCACTGTAAAAGACGTCACCTCTCCTTCCCCTATTTTAAATATAACTAATTCTGCCAGCCATGGAGATGCAGATGTGAAAACCAGAAGTTCCACACATTCTGGTATAATAGCCTTATTTTCCTAAAACACAGTCCTCAGCATCCTAAAGCAGACAAGGAGATGTATAATCTTTCAAGGCAGAATAAGAGCTCTTATGAGAGTCCTGCTGAAAAATAAGGCTTAAATAGGCAACAGGTATTTTCTTCCCAAGTCAGAATCCAAGTTTGGCTTTGAATCTTTTACAGCTTAGATTTATATGCTCCTTTACAGAAACATTAGATAAAGAAGAAAACATTTTGTTCAGCACCTCTATTTCTTTTCAATAAAATCCTAAACTGAACACCCAGTTTAATTGAATCATGGTTCAGAGGTCTAACATGAGCCAAAACAAATATTACCTTTAAAATTTTCACAAAGGAATGTGAAGTAAACAGAAAAATCCACAAAACAATTTAAAGCTAATGAGCAGGGCTATGTCTTAAAGTGCTCCTGAGAGTTTGCTCCCTGTGTGTTCATCCCTCCTTTTCCTCAAAGGGGCTTAGGCAGAAGGCAGACTGCACGAGGCATCACCACTTTTAGAAGGCACTAACACCAAGAGTGCTGCCTGAAGTTAGAGAGAGACAAAGGGCTTTTCTTGGAGCCAATTCCTTTCCTTGACTGCATCTACGCATGGCTTCCACAGGATGTTTTAAAACTTTTTCTAAAAATCCAATGGGAGCTAACGTTTGAGAAGCAACAAAAAGTAAAAAAAACACCCAGAAACAAGAAATAAACCTCTGATTTTAGTGCCTTTGAGTCTGTTCAATGTTCACTATTACAATTCAGGAAAAAGGTATCACTCATACATAAATAAGCATTACATTTACTTAGCATTCAAAGACAATGGCTGAATTAACTAAAATGGCTCTTAGGCAGTGCCATTTAGGTACGTCTATAGGTATTTTGTCACAACTTCAGGCGAGGTGCTACTGACATTTATTAATAGTACACAGAGATGTTGCTAAACATCTACAATATACAGGAGATCCTACCACCCCATGGAAGAATTATCCAACACACAATCTCAATAGTGCCAAGGCTAGAAACCCTGCTCTAATACCTATTTAAAAGATCAATTTTATTCATATTATTTTTCTTATTTGTAAATCTCTTTAAGTATAGAAAATACTAGATTCATCATGATGACTAAATTAGATGCAGGGTATCAGAAGCAACTGCAGAATAAAAACTAGGGAAATAAATAATTATAAAAATAGGATGGCTATCACTTACCCCATGCCTTGGGTTGAGAACCTTCCTGCCCCTCTCCCTCTGCCACGTCCAAATCCTTTAAAAAAACACACAATTATAGTATAAAATAATACTTATGTCCTACACAATTACACTTCCTTCTTCATCCTATACTCACTACCCAGACAATATTATCATTGTTCCTAATGGCACCTACATTCCAAGCCTGGGCACCCAATTTACTGATCCCTGCTGATGGTATACCCAGTTACTGATCCCTGCTACCTATACCCAGTTAGTGACTTCTAAGGCTAGAAAAGAATTAAACTCTCCTTGTATATTTGTGGTATTTGACAGCTAAGCACAGGGAGGTTGTATTATAAAAGTCTGCATCTTTTAAAATCAGAAAGGGCTAACACTATGGAATTATAAGCCACTACTATAAAATGAAATGAGAACCATAAAGAGGAAAATGCAAAGTAAGCTGAAGGCACTGTTAAATATCATTTTAAATACTAGGTCTTTGATCCAAAGACCAAAATGGCAGCAAGCATGAGAACAAGCAAGCAAGAAGAGAAAATTATGACTAGCACCTTTCCACATTCTCTTCATTAAAATCCTAAACTGAAGAGCAAAGGCCTAAATTTAAGAGCTAAAACTATAAAACTCTCAGAGAAAAACACAAAGCAAAAGCTTTACAACGCTGGATTTAGCAATGATTTCTTGAGTATGACACTAAAACTACAGGCAAAAAAAGAAAAAACAGACAAAATGGACTTTATGAAAACTAAAAACTTTTCTGGGACAGGCATGGTGGCTCACACCTATAATCTCAACAATTTGGGAGGGTGAGGTGGAAGGGTGGCTTGAGCCAGGAGTTCAAGACCAGCCTGGGCAACATAGGGAGACTCCCTCTCTGCAAAACTATTTTTATGGGCATGGTGGCGTGCGCCTCTAACTTAGCTACCTGACAGGCTGAGGCAGGAGGATCCATGAGCCCAGGAGTTGGAGATTGCAGTGAGGTATGATCAAACCACTGTATGCAAGCCTGGGTGACATAGCAAGACTCTGTCTCAATAACAACAACAAAATCTGTAACAAAACACATATTGGCTAGGCATGTGGCTCATGCCTGGAATCCCAGCACTTTGGAACACCGAGGCAGGTGGACTGCTTCAGCTCAGGAGTTCAAGACCAGCTTGGGCAAATGGCAAAACCTTGTCTCTACAAAAAATACAAATATTAATGGGGCATAGTGGTACATGCCTGTAGTCCCATCTACTCGGAAGCCTGAAGTCGGAGGATTGCTTCAGCCTGCGAAGTTGAGGCTGCAGTAAGCTGAGATTGCACCACTGTACTCTAGTCAGTGTGACAGCGTGAGACCATTTCTCAAAACCAAACAAAAAAACACCACAGTATAAACAGAGTAAAAAGGCAACCCACAGAATAGAAGAAAATATTTATAAATTATATATCTGATCAGAGAGTAACATCCGGAACATACAAAGAACTCCTAAAACTTGACAACAAAATACTCAATTCAAAATGGGCAACGGCCAGGCCCGGTGGCTCATGCCTGTAATCCCAGCACTTTCAGAGGCCAAGGCAGGCGGATCACCTGAGGTCAGGAGTTCAAAACCAACCTGGACAACGTGGCGAAACCCCATCTCTAATAAAAATACAAGAATTAGGCGCATGCCTGTAGTCCCAGCTGCTCAGGAGACTGAGGCAGGAGAATTGCTTGAACCCAGGGGGCAGAGGCTACAGTTCCTAAGTTGCGCCACTGTTCTCCAGCCTGGTTAACAGCGTGAGACTAAAAAAAAAGGGGGGAGGGTGGTGGCGGGCAATGGACTTGAATACGGATTTCTCCTAAGAAGATATACAAATGACCAATAAACACACTAAAAGATACTCAGTATTGCTGATCATTAGGGAAATCCAAATCAAAACCACAATAAAATACAATCCCACATTCATTTGGATGACTACTACCAAAATTAAAGTAAAAAACCAGAAAATAACAAGTGTTGGCAAAGATGTGGAGCACACCATTGTGCACTGCTGGTAAAAACGTAAAATGGGGCCGGGTGCAGTGGCTCACGCCTGTAATCCTAGCACTTTGGGAGGCCGAGACAGACGGATCACAAGGTCAGGAGATCGAGACCATCCTGGCTAACACGGTGAAACCCCATCTCTACTAAAAATACAAAAAAAAAGAAAAATTAGCCGGGTGTAGTGGCAGGCACCTGTAGTCCCAGCTACTCGGGAGGCTGAGGCAGGAGAATGGTGTGAACCCGGGAGGCAGAGCTTGCAGTGAGCTGAGATCACAACACTGCACTCCAGCCTGGACAACTGAGCAAGACTCTGTCTCAAAAAAAAAAAAAAAGTAAAATGGTGCAGCTGCTATGGGTAACAGTATGGCAGTTCCTCAAAAAATACAATGATTGACCATATGATCATGAAATTGCACTTGTGGGTATATGTTTATAAAACAAATTGAGGCCTGACACAGTGGCTCACACCTGTAATCCAGCACTTTTGGAGGCCAAGGCAGGAGAATCGCTTGAGGCCAGGAATTCAAAACCAGCCTGGGCAACAAAGCGAGGCGCCACCTCTACAATAAATTTTTTAAATAATTTTTTGTTTTAAGAAGGCAAAAGTGGCCGGGCACGGTGGCTCACGCTTGTAATCCCAGCACTTTGGGAGGCCGAGGCGGGCAGATCACGAGGTCAGGAGATCGAGACCACGGTGAAACCCCGTCTCTACTAAAAATACAAAAAATTAGCTGGGTGTGGTGGCGGGCGCCTGTAGTCCCAGCTACTCAGAGAGGCTGAGGCAGGAGAATGGCGTGAACCCAGGAGGCGGAGTTTGCAGTGAGCCGAGATCGCGCCACTGCACTCCAGCCTGGGTGACAGAGTGAGACTCTGTCTCAAAAAAAAAAAAAAGAAGGCAAAAGTAAGACTTCACACAGAGGTATTACTGTGACTTACAAGAATGTAAGAAATTCACCTAATTAGCTCTAAGAAGAAAACTTTCAGTCTACAGCTTTTGGCAAGAATACAGGCCAAAATTAAACAAGCTACAAAACAAGGAAACTATTCTCAGGACTTAAAACCTTGAACCGAAAAAAAAAAAATGCAGTATATTCATACAACATTATATTATATTGCCATAAAAAGGAATGAAGTACTGATACATACTACAACATGGATGAATGTTTAAAACGTTAAGTTAATCCCTTCAGGGTAAAGGTGACGGGGAACCCAAAACATTATCTAAGAGAAAGAAGCAGTCACAAAAGACCACGTATTATACAATTCCATTTACAGGAAATGTCCAGAACACAAAAACCTACAGAAATAGGCGATTACTGGTGCTCAGGGTTGAGGTGGAAGAATGAAAGAATTGGCGAAATGATAGTTAAAGGATAAGGTATACTTCTGAGGTGTGGAAAATGTTCTAAAATTGATTGTGGTGATGACTGCACAACTTGGTGAATATACTAAAAACCATTCAATTGTACATTAAATGGATGAAATGTATGGTATGTAAATTTTATAAAGAATATTTTCTTTCTTAGGCTGGAAGCAGTGGCTCGTGGCTGTAATCCTAGCACTTTGGGAGGCTGAGGCGGGTGGATTACTTGAGGTCATCAGTTCAAGACCAGCCTGGCCAACATGGTGAAATCCCATCTGTACTAAAAAAAAAAAAAAAAAAAAAATATATATATATATATATAAATTAGCCAGGCATGGTGGCACATGCCTGTAATGCCAGCTATTAGCGGAGGCTGAGGCAGGAGAATTGCTTGAACCTGGGAGGCAGAGGTTGCAGTGAGCCGAGATGGCGCCACTGCACTCCAGCCTGGGTGACAAAGTAAGACTCAGTCTTGGAAAAAATAAAAACAACTTTTTTTTTTTGAGACAGTCTCGCCCTGTCGCCCAGGCTGGAGTGCAGTGGCGCCACCTCGGCTCATTGCAACCTCCACCTCCCGGGTTCAGGCAATTCTCCCGCCTCAGCCTCCTGAGTAGCTGGGATTACAGGTGCCTGACACCACGCCCGGCTGATTTTTGTATTTTTATTAGAGACGGGGTTTCACCATTTTGGCCAGGCTGGTCTCAAACTCCTGACCTCGTGATCCGCCCGCCTTAGCCTCCCAAAGTGCTGGGATTACAGGCGTGAGCCACCGCGCCCAGCCAAACAAAAAATTTTTAAAAATTAAAAAATCTAATCCATCGTCCCCATAAATTCTAGCAAGATAATAGAATTATCATTTCCTACTCACCTAGTAGTAATGCTACTAGTAACATTGGTTTCTGTGTATATACCATTTCCCTGCATTGTTATCTGGAACAAACAGATTAATCTAGCAGCTCAGAATAAAGATCCAGAGTCTTTTAATCACAAAAACCAAGTCCAATGTTTCCAAAGATTATCAAAGCGAATAAACCATATTATGGTAAATGCTGTACCTTTCCTCCTCAAGCTCTGGGACTCGTTACTACATCTCTGCTGAATGACTGTTCAAGGGTTTTTTATTTTTTGAGACAGAGTTTTGCTCTGTCACCCAGGCTGGAGTGCAGTGGCGTAATCTTGGTTCACAACAACCTCAGCCTCCCAGGTTTGAGTGATTCTTGTGCCTCAGTCTCCCGAGCAGCTGGGATTACAGGTGTGCATCACCACGCCTGGATAATTTTTTTGTATTTTTAGTAGAGACGGGGTTTCACTGTGTTAGCCAGGATGGGCTCAATCTCTGTAGCCCCAGCTTCTCGGGAGGCTGAGGCAGGAGAATCCCTTAAACCCGGGAGGTGGAGGTTGCAGTGAGCCAGGATCGCACCACTGCACTCCAGCCTGGGCGACAGAGCGAGACTCTGTCTTTAAAAAAAAAAAAAAAGACTGATCTGTAATCCCAACTTCATAAATATGGAGTCTTTCATGGATTAAACTCTCATATACAGAGGCACAATAATGGCATTATATCATTACAGGAAATAAGCTATCTGTTCAGTAACTGATTTGAGAATCAGATTTTGTTAAACGCTATGTGGAACAAGGACTCAGCGAGACTCCAAAGAAGGTACTACAAAGGATTCGAAATTTAAAAGTAAGCTGGGTTTGGTGGCTCATGTCTGTGATCCCAGCACCTTGGTAGGTCAAGGTGGGAGGATCACTTGAGCCACAGTAGTTTGGGATCACCCTGGGCAACAGAGCAAGAGCCCCTTCTCTACCTTAAAAAAATTTTTTTAAGTAGAATGTTAAAACATAGTAGGTGCTCAAAATTACTTTGCACTTGTACTATATAGACCATATTCACATAATAATTCGTTTTAAAAGTGGAGGAACTAGGCCAGGCGCGGTGGCTCACACCTGTAATCCCAGCACTTTTGGAGGCCAAGGCAGGAGGATCACGAGGTCAGGAGATCAAGATCATCCTGGCTAACATGGTGAAACCCCAACTCTACTAAAAATACAAAAAATTAGCCAGATGTGCTGGCGGGTGCCTACAGTCGCAACTACTCGGGAGGCTGAGGCGGGAGAATGGCGTGAACCCAGGAGGGGGAGCTTGCAACGAGCCAAGATTGCACCACTGCATTCCAGCCTAGGCAACAGGGCAAGACAACGTCAGAAAGGAAAGAAAGGGAAGGGAAGGGAGGGGAGGGGAGGGGAGGGGAGGGGAGGGGATGGGGAGCGGAGGGGAGGGGGAGGAGGAGGGGGAGGAGGAGGGGGAGGGGGAGGGGAGGGGGAGGAGGAGGGGGAGGAGGAGGGGGAAGGGGAGGGGGAAGGGAGGGGGAGGGGGAGGGGAGGGGGAGGGGGAGGGGAGGGGTGAGGGGAGGGGTGAGGGGGAGGGGAGGGGTGAGGGGGAGGGGGGAAGGGGGAGGGGAGGGAAGAAAGAAAGAGAGAAAGAAAGGAAAGAAAGAAAGAGAGAAAGAAAGGAAAGAAAGAAAGAGAAAAAGAAAGAAAGGAAAGAAAGGAAAGAAAGGAAAGAAAGGAAAGAAAGAAAGAAAGAAAGAAAGAAAGAAAGAAAGAAAGAAAGAAAGAAAGAAAGAAAGAGAAAGAGTAGAGGAGCTAATCTGAGTTACTAAATACAAAACAGTAAGGTAAAGCAGTGAGAAAGGTTAGGGAGTAAACTATTGTTGCCTTTTTTGCATTATTTTTCTTCCATCCAGAAGGAAACCAACCCCTGTAACTTCAAGTGTAATTCATTACCAGCCAAAGCAGTGGCTCGTGCCTGTAATCCCTCTGCTTTAGGAGGCCAAGGGAGGAGGACTGCTTGGAGCCAGGAGTTCAAGACCAGCCTGGGCAACACACAGAGACCTGTTTCTACAAAAATGCTTTTAAAAATTAGCTGCGCATTATGATGTGCACCGGCAGTCCTATCTACTCAGGAAGCTAAGGCAGGAGTATTGCTTGAGCGTAAGAGTTGGAGGTTGCAGTGAGCTATGATCATGCCACGGTACTCCAGGATGGGTAACAGAGTGAGACCCTGTCTCTAAAAAAAGAAACAATAGTTCACTACCTTACTTGACTCAATCTCACCAGAAGACCAAAATAATACATATAAGCTGATAAACCATTTATGAACGCACAAGATAAAGAAACATACAAAAGAAGAAGAGTAATTTAAATACACATTTAAGCCTGACCTACATGGAGAAATCCCGTCTCTACTGAAAATACAAAATTAGCTGGGCGTGGTGGCGCATGCCTGTTATCCCAGGTACTCAGGAGGCTGAGGCAGGAGAATTGCTCGAACCCGGGAGGCGGAGGTTGCGGTGAGCCAAGATCCCACCATCACACTCCAGCCAGGGCAACAAGAGCGAAACTCTCGTCTCAAAAAAAAATAAATAAATAAATAACTGGCCAGGCGCGGTGGCTCATGCCTGTAATCCCAGTACTTTGGCAGGCCGAGGTGGGCGGATCATGAGGTCAAGAAATCGAGACCATTCTGGCCAACATGATGAAACCCCGTCTCTACTAAAAAATACAAAAATTAGCTGAGCCTGTAGTCCCAGCTACATGGGAGGCTGAGGCAGGAGAATTGCTTGAACCCCGGAGTGAGTTCAAGCCGAGACTGCACCACTGCACTCCAGCCTGGAGACACAGCGAGACTCTGTCTCTAAATAAATAAATAAGTGTAACCGGTGAAACTCCATCTCTACTAAAAATACAAAAAATTAGCCGGGCATGGTGGCACACTCCTGTAGTCCCAGCTACTCAGGAGGCTGAGGCAGGCAAATTGTTTGAACCTGGGAGGTGGAGGTTGCAGTGAGCCGAGATCACACCACTGCTCTCCAGCCTGGGCGACAGAGAAAGACTCTGTCTCAAAAACAAAACAAACAAAAAACAAAAACAAAACAAAACTGTATCATGGAATCAAATCTTCAAGCAAAGCTGGCAAACACATACTTAGCTGACATTCTAATAATTCCGCTTTAATCCAAATCCTGACATTCTAATAATTCTGCTTTAATCCAAATCCTGAGTGTCATTTCTTTTTTTTTCTGTTTTCTTTTTTTTTTTGAGACAGAGTCTCGCTTTGTTGCCCAGGCTGGAGTGCAGTGGTGTGATCTCGGGTCACTACGAGCTCTGCCTCCCAGGTTCATGCCATTCTCCTGCCTCAACCTCCTGAGTAGCTGGGACTACAGGCGCCCACCACCACGCCAGCTCATCTTTTTTTTGTATTTATTATTTTTTTTTTTAGTAGAGACGGAGTTTCACCATGTTAGCCAGGGTGGTCTCAATCTCCTGACCTCGTGATCTGCCCGCCTTGGCCTCCGAAAGTGCTGGGATTACAGGCGTGAGCCACCGCACCCGGCGAGCATCATTTCTAATATATAAACATACTCAACTACAGCAAAGAAAAAAAGATGGATATATGTCAAGTCCATTAAGTATATTAATATCTTTTTCTGCATAAAGCACATTCAAAACAAAGTTAAATGAAATAGCAGGCCAGACGCTGTGGCTCATGCCTGTAATCCAAGCACTTTGGGAGTTCGAGGTGGGCGGGTTGTTTGAGCTCAAGAGTTTGAGACCAGCCTGGGCAACATGGCAAAACCCTCTCTCTACAAAAATTAGCTGGGCATAGTAGTGTGCACCTGTAGTCCCAGCTACTAGGGACGCTGAGGTGGGAAGATGGCTTGAGCCTGGGAGGTGGAGAGTGCACTGAGCCAAGATCACACCACTGCACACAAGCCTGGGTGACAATGCAAGACCCTGTCTCAAAAATAAATAAATAAACATACAATAAATAAAAGTGGTGAGCCACACTAAATTTTATATTGCTTTGGAACTCCTAAATTATGTCAAGACCAAAAAAATAATATGGGCTTATTTACTTCATTCATATATATATATATATACACACACAAATAAATAAAAGATGGGGAAAGATACGATAGTAAATAAAGGCCTAACGTCTGAAAAGTTTAAAATATCTGAAGGCTGGAGTGTAGTGGCACAATCACAGCTCACAGCAGCCTCGACTTCCCAGACTCAAGCCATCCTACCACCTCAGCCTCCTGAGTTTCTGGGACTACAGATACACACCATCATGCCTGGATAATTTTTTTTTTTTTTTTTTTACACAAAAAAAGCCTGCTACATTGTCCAGTCTGATCTTGAACTCCTGAGCTCAAGTGATCCTCTCACCTCAGCCTCCCAAAGTGCTAGGATTACAGGCATAAGCCACTGTACTTGGCCTGAAATTATTTTTTAAATGCACTGATACAGAACTGCTTGAGTTCATGAGTTTGATACTAGCCAAGGCAACACAGACTCCTGCAAGGAGAGATGGAAGGAAGGTAGGAAGGTAGGAAGGTAGGAAGGTAGGAAGGAAGGAAGGAAGGAAGGAAGGAAGGAAGGAAGGAAGGGGGAAGTGGTGAAGGGGGATGGGGGGAAGGAAGGAAGGAAGGAAGGAAGGGGAGAGAAAGAAATACACTGAGGTACACTACAAAAAATAATGTCAGAATCATAGCAATTTTCACATTATCTCTATGAAATGGAAAACTTCTCTCTGCTTTTCTCTTTCCTCTCTTCAGGATACTGGTGAGAAGAACAGAATTGTTAAGATATAAGACAGTTGCTCCTTCCCCTATGATCATCACATACCTGGCAGATCCCAAGACAGGCCCCACTCCTTGCAGTTGCTTTTTACAACTCTGAAGCTAAGCTTCAGGAAAGTCCTAAAAAAAAAATCTCAGCAGAACTGCCAGCAGCCAGCAGCCCCTCTTTCAACCAAGCTGTCAAAGGGCCTGCTGGTAAACATACTTACCTGACATTCTAATAATTCCGCTTCGACCCAAATCCTTTGCAAAAATCCTCAATTACACTCCACTAGCAAAAAAGCCTATGAAAGATATACTCTATAGGAATGATTTTTCAAGTGGCTTCAGCTTGAATGCAAACTCTGCTCCACACTTACGACAACTTACTATCCAGCAAGGCCAACTGATCAAGCTAAGAACAAAAACCAAAACAAATAAAAAATAGGTAGGTAGTTTGCCTACATAGCTGCTTTTATATAAAGCGAATATAACAGATTTTGACAGTAAAATTAAGTGCCCATTTTGTCGCCCAGATAGTTTAAATGGACTACATTTTTGATTGTTTGCATTCTGTTCCTATTCACTGGTATATATACCGATGAGAAAATTATATGAACAGCCACCATACAGTCCCAGTAAGAACAGCAAGAACAGGTCAAATAAAACACCACACCCCCTGCAGAATTTATCTGGCATACTTGTGATTAAGAAAAACTATGGTGATTTTACATGGTCTGTTAACTTTTATTTATTTGGGTTTATTAGCCTAAATAGAACCAAGGTAAACATATCAACTTTTTCCTCAAAGTAATAACAGTCCCCATCCTAACAGATACTCAATCTCCAATTCACTGGTTATCCCCTACAATGTGTGGTGTTTTTTTGTTTTGTTTTGTTTTGTTGTTTTGGAGACAGAGTCTCACTCTGTCACCCAGGGCAGAGTGCAATGGCATGATCTCAGTATTTAGGATATCCGTCACCATGAGCATTTATCATTTCTATGTGTTGGGAACTTTTCAAGTCCTCACTTCTGGCTATTTTGAAGTGAAGCACTATTCACAATATTCACAAATATAGAGAATCAACCTAAGTGTTCACCAACAGATGAATGGATTTTAAAAAGTGATATATTTACACGTTGGAATACTACTCAGCCATAAAAGAATGAAATCATGTCCTTTGGAGCAACATGAATGGACTTGGAAGACATTGTGTTAAATAAAATAAACCAGACACAGAAAGATAAATATCACACGTACTCACTTATGTGGGAGCTAAAAAGGTTATCTCATGCAGGTAGAGTGTGGAATGATAGTTACCAGAGGCAGAGAAGGTGAAGGGTATAGAGGGTGGGGAATAAAGAGAGATTGGTGGATAGGTTAAAACACAGAGAGAAGGAATAAATTCTAGGCCGGGCTCGGTGGCTCATGCCTGTAATTATGCCACTTTGGGAGGATTAGGCAGGTGGATCACTTGAGGCCAGGAGTTTGAGACCAACCTGGCCAACATGGTAAAATCCCATGTCTACCAAAAATACAAAAATTAGCTGGGCATGGTGGCGTGCACCTGTAGTCCCAGCTACTCAGGAGGGTAAGTGAGAGGATTGTTTGAGCCCAGGAGGTGGAGGTTGCAGTTAGCTGAGATGGCGCCACTGCACTCCAGCCTGAGTGACAAAGTAAGACCCTGCATTTAATTATGCCTGGATAATTTTTGGTTTTTTTTTTTTGTAGTTTGTATGTTGTATTTTTTCTGAGACAGAGTCTTGCTCACTTGCCCAGGCTGGAGTGCAGTGAGGAGATCTCAGCTCACTGCAACCTCCGCCTCTTGGGTCCAAGCAATTCTCCTGCCTGAGCCTCTCGAGTAGCTGGGACTATAGGTGCGTGCCATCACACTTGGCTAATTTTTATATTTTTTGATAGAGACAGGGTTTCCTTGTGTTAGCTAGGCAGGGTCTCAAAAAAAGGGAATAAGTTCTAATGCTCAACAGTAGAGTAAGATGACTACTTAATGATTACATATTATACGCTTCAAAATAGCTAGAAGTGAGGACTACAGCAAAAAGACTACAACTCACTGAAAGCTCAAATGATCATAGCCTTTTTTTAGCAATAAAGTATTTTTAAAATAAGGTTTAAAAAACCCTATTGCATTGTATTCCAAACGTAATACAATTATAATTTGTCAGTGCTTTTGGTTAGAGCTTTAAGTTTTAAATTATTCAAGAAAGGGCTTTCTCAGCTCATCCAAAAACAACCCTTTGGTTTCTTCAAAACTACATAACCCAAAATAGTTCATTTATAGGCATCAGTAAACAAATTATCAGATTTTAGATGACCTGCTATTCTTTCAGAACACACTGCCATCCCTAGTCACAGTCCAGCAAAGCAACTGCCTGCTTCTTCCCCCTAATTGAAAGCATTTTCTTCTCTCTTACTCTAGCTTACCTCTACCTCGGGCTCGCTTGCCACGATCTGAAGATTTGTCCACTTGATTGCAATCAATTCCATTTTCTTCACCTCTAACTAGGGGAAAAAGAGCAGAAAAATCAAATTTCCATTTCCAAACCTCTTGTACATAACCTTATCATGCACCTATTAAAGGCAAAGAAGGAATGACAAACAGGCTACAATTTAAACAACAGGTTCAGAAACAGGAAAAACAAAAACAAAAGTAACTTAAAAACTGAATAAGGTCAGGCACAGTGGCTTACACTTGTAATTCCAGCACTTGTAATTTCCAGCTGACGGGGGCAGATCTCTTGAGCCCAAGAGCTTGAGACCAGCCTGGGCAACATACAAAAAAAATACAAAAATTGGCCGGGCACAGTGGCTCACAACTATAATCCCAGCACTTCGGGAGGCTGAGACGGGTGGATCACTTGAGGCCAGGAGTTCAAGACCAGCCTGGCTAACACAAGGAAACCCTGTCTCTATCAAAAAATATAAAAATTAGCCAAGTGTGGTGGCGTGCACCTACAGTCCCAGCTACTCGAGAGGCTAAGGCAGGAGAATTGCTTGGACCCAAGAGGCGGAGGTTGCAGTGAGCCGAGATCTCCTCACTGCATTCCAGCCTGGGCAAGTGAGCAAGACTCTGTCTCAGAAAAAATACAACATACAAAATACAAAAAAATACAAAAATTATCCAGGCATGGTTGTGATGGCATACAGCTAGTAGTCCCAGCTACTCAGGAGGCTGAGGTGGGAGGATCACCTGAGCCCAGGGAGGTCAAGGCTGCAGTGAGCTGTGATCACACCACTGTACTTCAGCCTGGGTAAAAGAGTAAGACCTTGTCTCAAAAAAAGTGAAAAAAAAAAAAAATATACATATATATATATATATATATATATATATATATGAAATCACATCTTCCTTAATACACATGAAAATTCTGAAAATAAATTAAAATAACATACTGATTTTTCTTTCTTCTTTGTGGACTTGCTGTGAAGTTTTTGCTTCAAAAAAACTACTTCCATTATGCAACTACATTAATATATCACAGAATTTGCTCATTAGTTTCAAAGCCTGGAAAGGCACAGAATAGTAAAATAGCAATACCAAGGAAACACTGAGTTCTTAGAAAAACTAAAGTGCTAGAGTTGGATTTTTCTAGGATACTAACGGGAAGAAGCCAACACACAGTCTTTTCTTTTTCTCATCCCTATATTGGCATTAATAGCTCTATATAATACAGAAATTTTATGAAGGATATTGGCATGGCTTGCTCCCTTCACCTCTTTCAGAGGCTGACTCACATGAATTCCAGTGAGGCTTTCCTTGGCAACCCACTTAAATTTGCCAGACTTCTTCCTATAATTTGCATCTCTGTTTTTCCCTATAACATAATTTCTACATAACACCATTAAAATATATTAATATAAAATATTTTGCCGGGCGCGGTGGCTCACGCTTGTAATCCCAGCACTTTGGGAGGCCGAGGCGGGCGGATCACAAGGTCAGGAGATCGAGACCACAGTGAAACCCCGTCTCTACTAAAAATACAAAAACATTAGCCGGGCGTGGTGGCGGGCGCCTGTAGTCCCAGCTACTTGGAGAGGCTGAGGCAGGAGAATGGCGTGAACCCGGGAGGCGGAGCTTGCAGTGAGCCGAGATTGCGCCACTGCACTCCAGCCTGGGCGACAGAGCGAGACTCCGTCTCAAAAAAAAAAAAAAAAAAAAAAAAAAAAAATTTATGTTCTTTATTGTTACATCCCATTTGACCTTCATTAAAAGCTTTACAAGGGCAAAGATTTTACCTATTTTATTCATTGCTGTAGGCCTATAAAAGTATCCACTACATAGTAGATACTCAATAAATATCGGTGGAATATATAAGACAGCAAGAGTCTCAGGGTGATATGTTAAATATTTACATTTTATTCTTTCATAACTTAGCTACACTGACACACTGCCAGAGCAGACAAGGTTGTTTTGCATAAACAGTGACAAAACCTACAAAACCTAGGTCTAATGGAAATGAGACCTGCCTATGAGAAATCCTGCCTATTCAGCAACTTTCCTCTTAATCTAACCCTTGTCTATACCATGAGTGTCTACAAATGGAGAATAAAAAACGGCTTTATCTACCTGTAAGTAAATGACCCCTGGCCCCTTCTTCGCCACACACACACCATTCTAAAATTAACAAATGTGTCTGACTCATAACAGAAGGGAGTCATAAGACACACTACACAACCACCTACCTACAGCCCAGGTCAATGCTGATATGAAACCACATGGGAGGCTCTTATGAAACTACTCAGGTGCCACTCATTTCTAGTGTTAAGTATTAGAACAAATCTGCATTGAGGAAACCAATTTATGAGCATGCTATGGACTAATCTTTCAGTTGTTCAGAATGTATGAAAACTAAGAAAAAATTTGAGAAAGCTGAGCGCAGTGGCTCATGCCTGTAATCCCAACACTTTGGGAGGCTGAGGCGGGAAGGTCACTTGAGATGAAAGAAGAGAAGAGAAAAAATTGAGGAGAAAGTCTGTACTTACATTCTCTGCCACGACTGCCGCCTCTTCCTTTCCGGTTGTTGTTTCCACGTCCATGACTCGATTCTTTCTCGCTTTTCTTCTCTCTATTCTCTTTGTTTTCTGAATTTTCTTTTGCAAAATTCTTTTTCTTCCCCCCTACAGTCTCCCATGAAGTCTATCAGAGAGAACGGCTGTTAATCATTTATCATTCAAAGTGTGTACAATTATCAAGGGCACATGCATGTATCCTTCTTTTTTTTTTTTTTTTGAGACGGAGTCTCGCTCTGTCGCCCAGGCTGGAGTGCATGGTGCCATCTCGGCTCACTGCAAGCTCCGCCTCCCAGGTTCGTGCCATTCTCCTGCCTCAGCCTCCTGAGTAGCTGAGACTACAAGCGCCTGCCACCACGTCCAGCTAATTTTTTGTATTTTTAGTGGAGATGGGGTTTCACCGTGTTAGCCATGATGGTCTCGAACTCCTGACCTCGTGATCTGCCCACCCAGGCCTCCCAAAGTGCTGGGATTACAGGCGTGAGCCGCAGTGCCCAGCCAGTCTTACTTTCTAATACATAGCCCAGAACCAGCTCCTTCAGGTTCGGTCCCAAATGAGGAGGTGGTGTTAAAACTCAAAACAGAAAGAGAAAACTGGACATTTAAGACTTAAAAATTCACCAAACTACCAGAGAAAAGGAATTAAATCTGCTGGAGCTAATGGAAAGGCAACAAAAAATAGTGTCTGGACTTATCTCTACCATAAAAAGATCCAAAAAGATCCTCTCCAGTGAACAATTTGGATTATTTTGTTTATTCCCAAAGATTTTTCTTTTCTTTTTTTTTTTTCCCTAAACAAAGAGAGCAGTTAGGCCCTTCAGTTCACTTTGAAAATAACTGAAAGCCACTCTCTGCTGTACCCATTAGCAATAAGGTAAACAGATCCTCCATATTTGGCAAAACCTAGGATACTTATTCCCAGGTCAGTAAACAAAAACTATTCAAAATTTAATTTATCATTTAATATGGTTTTCCCAAACAAAAATCACAAATTTGGTGGTTTGTCTTGTGTACCAGTGTTCTCTTACATGGGATTTTACCAACAATTACTGCTACACTCAAACAGTGAAATCTTTTCCACATTAGTTAATTTTTACTCTAAAAGAATTCATTCTCTTTGTTTCACATCAACTAAAAAGATAGTCATTTTAGCTTTCAGTTTCTCAGAGTTCATTTTTGTATTTCTTGTACCTAATGCAGCATGACCCTAAAATGAGACTTCAATTAAATCTGAGCACTGACACGGTCAGTTTGTTTGTTTTAAATTTTCCAAGGAAAGGCAGTTATTGATGTGTTCATCTTTGTATCCTCTTTTAGGTGAGTCATTTTTAATCTACTCTAAAATAGTTTCCTCAATTTAAGAAACATAAACACAGGCCAGGTGTGCTGGCTCACACTTGTAATCCCAACACTTTGGGAGGCCGAGACAGGTGGATCACCTGAGGTCAGGAGTTTGAGACCAGTCTGGCCAACATGGCGAAACCCCGTCTCTACTAAAAATACAAAAATTAGCTGGGCATGGTGGCACATGCCTGTAGTACTAGCTACTTGGGAGGCTGAGGCAAAAGAATCACTTGAACCCAGGAGACGGAGGTTGCAGTGAGTCAAGATCGCACTACTGCACTCCAGCCTGGGTGGCAGAGTGAGGCTCCGTCTCAAAAAAATAAATATATATATATTAAATATATATTTATATATTATTAAACAAATATTATAAATACATATTATTAAATATTATAAATATATTTATATATTAAATATAAATATACTTATATATTAAATACATATTATGAATATATTTATATATTAAATATATTAAATAATTTAATTATTTAAAATTAAAGTTATTAAAATTTAAAAGTATTAAATATTAAATATATATTTATTTATAAATATATATACATATGTATAAAAACTATATATATATAAATATAAATATATACACACAGCAAAATTTTAGGGCTGACAAGTGCCTGGTGTAGCTTTAGCTGTATCCTTCTTAAAATCCAAGGCCTGAGCTCATGAGCCTGCAAGCTCACCTAACTTAACCCAATATTTAAAAAAAAAAAAAGTAAACTTAATATTCCACATAAGCAAATACATATACCAGCAAATCCTGGTTTTCTGTTATAATAGAGATGTAAGAAGTAATCAGAGGTGAGGACTGAGATGAAGAAACGTAAGCAACAGAGCCAAGAGATGCTTTTCAGGTGGGGGTGGTGAAAATATACACAGGCACAGAGATTTTTGGAAACTGTAAGGCTGGAGTAGATCACCAAGTTCTCTTTCAAGTCATCAGATTCTACGACTTCATGAAGAAACCATACGTAACAAAAACAGTCTTTTCAGGTAATCGTTCTTTCTGGAACTTAAAACAAATATGGAATGGCACCATAATCCATTCCCTCCCCACCCCGACCAAGGTGAAGTTGAAAATGTGCTACGGAATTGGAGACAAATGTAAACAATGCAAATCAATTAATAATACTTACTGTGTCTGAATTCCCTTCCAGCAATATATTGATAGCTTTGTTCACATCTCCGTTACAATCATGTAGGGCCACTATGCATTCATCCTGATTTTTCCCTGTCACTTCCATAAGCTAGTGAACATATCAGAAAATAGTTAGAGGCAACCAAAAACTGGCACTTGATATTAAGATTCTTCTATACAAATACAGAATTACATAATCCTTCTACATGAAGATGGCCTCTTCTAGACTCTGAGTTTACGATGAGGACATGTTTACTTATTTTTTTGTGGCCATTCCATGCATGTCTTTTCACTAACACTGGTAGAATCTAACTACAAATCAATCTTCCTCCAAGTTGACCAAGGAGCAGATCATTAATCAGCAGCACATACATACGTACCAACACTCTCAGAATACCCAAGATCAGGTATCTGAAGAATCAAATTTAATTCAAGCACACAGGATTCCTAAACTTAAATATGAGGTGGAACTATATGAGTACACAGTCATCATTCATGGAAAATCTAATACAAATTTTTTGTCAGGGACAATATTCCATATGCTGGCTTTCACCATTTGGATTAGAACACTTCAAAGGCCAGCCGCAGTGGCTCACGACTATAATCAACACTTTGGGAGGTAGAGACGAGAGGATCGCTTCAGCCCAGGAGTTCGAGACTGGACAATATAGTGAGACCTCACCTTTACAAAAAATTAACCAAGCGTGGTGGTAGGATTGCTTCAGCCCTGGAGGTGAAGGTTGCAATAAGCCATGATTGTGCCACTGCACTCTAGCACAGGAGACAGAGCGAGACCCTGTCTCCCCCGCCAAAAAAAGAAGAAAAAATAGCATTCCATATACATACTAAGTTATATAACACCCTAAAGTCTTACAAGTGGAATTCTGCTACTATCACAAAACACACTCCTAGACATATTTTCTCAAGGATCTTCAACATGGTGCTGTGCTTGAAGTAATGATGAAAGAAACTCTTCAGTTTATTCTCATTAGCAAGGGATACTTGTTACTTAGCATTTTCATCACTAGAACGATCACAGACTAGGCAAAATGCAGGTTTCTCAAGTATCAGTGAATAAACCTATGATTTAATATTTATTGCATTTTAACTACATTTAACTATTTTAATATGTACTAGTTGAAGTTCAAAACAGCTTGATCCCAACATATCAAGTGATTTGTCTATGGTCACAAAGGTAATTAATAGCAAAGCCCATCTAGAACCCAGGCCTCCTGATCTCACAATCACAGCTCTCTGCACTATACTATTTGGCCTCCCTGCTTTCATCTTTTCATTTTATCAAGCAGCAAAAGTTCTGCATACTCTATAGCTTTCTGATGCTTCAGTCTTTGGATAGCTACTAATAAATGTCTCATTTTTATCAATGATCTGTACTAAGTGAATGCCTGCAACATACAATTTTTAAGACACACAGTCAGCATCAAAATTTCCCCAGTGATCAGATTACTGACAGACAGAACTAAAATTAGAACTTAAACCTCTGAACTCCTGGGCCAGTGTTCTATCTATACTATTCAGATAAAAGGCAACGTAATATATAGAAGTATATCTCAAACTGTATGAAGATCTCATTCCAGAGAAAGAAATCTATGATTTCTTGTGAGACAAAACAAGATTTCATTGTGAGACCTTTACTCCAAAGAACAATTATTAGACAACATCTACCAAGAGTTGGAATATCTGGCACTGAGGTAGGGGTTACAGTTTGGTTTCTAGAATCTTGATGAGAAAGGGTCAGCAAAGAAGAATTGGAAATTAAGATTAAGTTATCAAAAATATCTCTTATTAAAGTTCGAAATGAAGACATTGCCCTAAAATTTAATTTTATACTTTTCCAACGAAAACACAACCATGTTCGAAATGGCAATTCAGGCCAGTAATCCTGTAATCCCAGCACTCTGGGAGGCCAAGGCAGATTGCTTGAGCCCAGGAGTTCAAGACTAGCCTAGGCAACATTGCAGGACACTGTCTCTACAGATATTTTTAAAATTAGCTGGGCATGGTTATGAACATCTGTCGTCATAGCTACTCAGGAGACTGAGGCAGCAGGATAGCGTGAGCCTAGGAGTTTGAGGCTGCCGTGAACTATGACAGCACCACTGCACTCCAGCCTGGGTAGCAGAGTGAGACCATGTCTCTATGAAAAAAATTTTTTTAAAGGTAATTCAGTTCATCTCTAACATTAAACAAAATTCCCAGAGACTGTGCCAAATGTTAGATATACTTTCTATGCACAGGTATCAGAAAATCTCAGTGTGCTTACAGAAATGTCTGGTTCAATGTTCACATGTAAATACATGTAAGGTAGGTGAACGTATTCAATTCCTTCACTTGCCCACCAATAAAGGTATTTTTAATCACAAGTCCAAAATCCAATACACAGATTTCAGGTGAGACTAGAAGCTAGAAGTAATACTTTAAAATAAAAATCTTTACTGAAATTATCTTTTTAAGCACAATCAAAATAGATTATAAAAACGATGATATCCTTTGCCAGAAACATACCTGCTTAACTTTAGCTTCAAAATCTGAATCATTCTTATCAAAGATCACTTGAGCAAGACGCATCTGTTCAGCTGTTGCCTGGAAAGTACATACAATTGTTAAGGATTCAAACACCAAAAGCGTAAGTTAGATTCCAAAATCTGGGTCAAATAGATAAGGCTCTCAAGCACTAGAAATACTAAGTAACAACAAATAAAAGACCCTGAATTTAGGCCTCTCAACCATATATAACCTGTTCCCATAGGAAAAATAAGCATCAAATTAAGTAACATAAAGGACCCATTCCTTTGACCAAATGACCTAAAGCTATTGTTCATCTTAACTGGCCAACGACTTATTTGAATTTTCTTTCCCTTGGTAGAGTGGGGGAAATCAGCTCAAGAGAAAGCAGAAGAACAAAAAATAATGAAATCTTGGTGGGGCATGGTGGCTCATGCTTTTGGGAAGCCAAGGTAGAACTGCTTGAGCCCAGGAGTTCGAAATTAGCCTGGGCAACATAGAGAGACCCTGTCTCTATTTAATTTTTTAAAAGATTAAAAAAAAAGGCTTAAAAAGTAATGAAATCTTTAGAGGTAGTTGGTAGGCAAAAAATAATAAAAGAAAAAATAAAAGGTAATGCAAACAACTGCCCAGACACAGGCTTAGAACTCTGTGTCAAAAAAGCTCTGTTGTCAGGTCTAAAAAGGTATGCTGGTCAGTTCTGAAGAAAAAAAGCTGTATTTAGCTAAATTAAAAATATTCTTAAAGTTACTTTATCTTTTTTATACACAATAATTTTGTTTTTCTAAGAGACAGGGTTTCACTATGTTGCCCAGGCTGGTCTTGAACTCCTGGGCTCAAGTGATCCTCCCACCTCAGCCTCCCAAAGTGCTGGGATTACAGGCCTGAGCCACTGCATCTGACAAAAATTACCCTCTTCACGATTTTTTTCTTTTTTTGAGATGGAGTCTCGTGCTGTTACCCTAGCTGGAGTGCAGTGCCGTGATCTTGACTCTGCAACCTCCGCCTCCCAGGTTCAACCAATGCTCCTGCCTCAGCACTCCAGAGTAGCTGGGATTACAGGCATGCACTACCACGACCAGCTAGTTTTTGTATTACAGGCATGCACTACCACGACCGGCCAATTTTTTGTATTTTTAGTAGAGATGGAGTTTCACCATGTTGGCCACAATGGTCTCAAACTCCTGACCTCAGGTGATCCACCTGCCTCGGCCTCCCAAAGGGCTGGGATTACAGGCGTTGAGCCACCACACCCGGCCTAAATCACAATTTCATTAAGTTTGTATGTATGTATGTATTTATTTATTTATTTTGAGATGGAGTCTCACTCTGTCGCCCAGGCTGGAGTATGTATGTATGTATGTATGTATTTATTTATTTTGAGATGGAGTCTCACTCTGTCACCCAGGCTGGAGTACACTGGCACGATCTTGGCTCACTGCAACCTCTGCCGCCCAGGTTCAAGCAATTCTCCTGCCTCAGCCTCCTGAGTTGCTGGGACTACAGGCGCCTGTCACTGCGCCCAGCCATATTTACTTAATTTTTTAAAGGTAGGGTCTCACTCTGTCCCCTCAGACTGCAGTGTAGTGATGCCATCATAGCTCACTGCAGCCTCCAACTCCTGAGTTCAAGAGATCCTGCCACCTCAGCCTCCCATGTAGCTTGGACTACAAGTGCGCACCACCGTATCTGGCTATTTGCAGAAAAACTTCCAGTTACTTTTGTCACTCAAAATATTTTTTCAATCATATTATTGACTGAAGTTTCGTTTTCTGATGTTTATACCAACAAAAAATCAGAAAAGTTCTAAAGAAAGTTATTCTTCTGTGGAGTGACTTTGTAATGTGCCAGTCTGGTTTCTTAGTTTTAACGAAGGTACCGTAATTATTACAACAGGGAAATTAGGTGAGGAATATACAGGAACAATCTGTATCATCTCTGTACAACGGCCTATTAAATCTAAAATTACTCCAAAATAATTGAAGTTGCCTCGTTAACCAAGTCTATACTAACTCACAACACAAATATTTAAAAAGCTGAACAGTTTACAAAAAGATCTTAGAGGAAGAAAAGCCATAAGGAACTAATAAACAGCTTTTATTCTCAGTTTTTTATATATACTCATTTCAAATAATCTTGACTAAAGTGGGATACGGGGGGAGTTGCTGACATTTTTTGCATTTTAAAGCACTTTTCAAAAGGCCTTTCCAGGCCATGTGGGTGGGTGATTATACAAACCCCAGGTGCTTTGGCCTGTTCATCCCAACCTATGCCTGCTGAGACATCAGTTTAACTGCTGCAGTATTGCTACATTATACCCAAAAAGACACTGGTAGTGTCTACACTTACTGAAAATCTTACCTCAATTGTTCTCTGTAAATGTAAGGACCTTACATATATTCTCACTATCCCTAAATCAGACAATCATTTTCCTGAATCATAACCAACCAAGAAGTCCCAGTGCCACAGCCAAGAGCACCACTGTCATGATAACTAGATGAAGTAAAAGGGAAAGGCAAAGGCAGAGATGGGTTTTTAAAAGATGGCATTTCCACATCATACATTTGGGTTTGGAGTAATGACAACTTGTTATGAACTGTTAAAGTCAAAAATATAGAGAGAAACAAATCTCTAAGTAAAAAAGGTTTTATTTGGGAAGAATATATAAGTAGGACTGCAATCCAGGACATACATACCTACACATACTAGGGTAGCCTCCAGTGTGTCCAAAGAACACAAAGAAGGTTGGGAGTTTAAGAAACGTGACTTACTGTTTTGAAAGAAAACTCACTGGAACTACTAAAGCTTTTGGGAGCTGGTAAGCTCTGATTGGTAAGTGAACACAGTTGGTAAAACTAGACTTAGAGTCACAAGAGTTCATCTCAACAGCTAGTAGGTAAAACTGGATTTAAGGTTACAGCACGTCATTGTGGCAGCTGCTTGCAATATAATCCCTGGGCAAGCGCTTTGTGCCCCAAGCACTTTTTCACCGTAACCCTTGGTCCATTGACTCTAAATTTAGTTGAGTGTGACAAGATAACTCCAATTCATATCATCAATTTTCACAAAATGAAAGTAGACTGTTGGTGACCCTGTTGCAAGAAGCCTGTATGAAGAGTTTGCCCGTTTTCCCTAATACTATTATTTTCTGCTCCCTGTGTTTCAAACCTAAAAAATATACCATACTCATTATCCAGCAGATTCAGGTAGCCTTGTTCCAATCCAAGCACCACTGATGCTCATCCCTTCCCATCATTACAGTTTCTTAAATTATAAGCTTTACGTGTCAAACACAAGAAAAACTGAAAAATCCATAAGGTGACCATCTAACACCAAAACTATTTATGTATTTGGTATTTATATTTTTTCATTAAAAAAAAAAAAACAAAAAAACAGGGTTTCACTCTGTGTTGGAATGCAGTGGCACAATCACAGCTCACCAAGGCCTCGACCTCCCAGGCTCAAGCACTCCTCTAACCTCAGCCTCCTAAGTAGCAACCATGGCAGCCACCATGCCTGGCTAATTTGTTGTTGTTGTTGTTTTGGTAAAGACAAGGTCTCACTGTGTTGCCCATGCTGGTCTCAAACTCCTGAACTCAAGCAATCCTTCTACTTTTGCCTCCCAAAGAGCTGGAATTATAGGCATGAGCCACCACACCTGGCTATTTTCCTCTTTTATCAAAAACATACTACCATGTAGAATCACTCACATACACAATTTATTATGAATATCTATATCATGTTTAATGCTACATGACAATCCACTGCATAGGTGCTACTTTTTTTTTTTTTTGAGACAGAGTCTCACTCTGTCGCCCAGGCTGGAGTGCAGTGGCGTGATCTTGGCTCACTGCAACCTCCACCTCCCAGGTTCAAGTGATTCTCCTGCCTCAGCCTCCTGAATAGCTAGGATTACAGGCACACGCCACCACGCCTGGTTAATTTTTGTATTTTTGGTGGACAGCGGGTTTCACAATGTTGGTCAGGCTGGTCTCGAACTCCTGACCTCATGATCCGCCCACCTTGGCCTCCCAAAGTGCTGGGATTACAGGCGTGAGCCACCCGCCCGGCCTTACATTTTTTTTTTTAAGCTAGGGTTTCACTGTGTCGGCCAGGCTGGAGTGCAGTGGCACAATCAGTGCTCACTACAGCTGCCTCCCAGGCTCAAGCAATCCTCCCACCTCACACACTCCACTCCCCACAATTTCCCCCAATAGCAGGGAATACAGGCGCACAACACGATACCTGGTTAATGTTTTGTTTTTAGTATAAACAAGGTTCCACCATGTTGCCCAGATTAATATTGAACTCCCGAGTTTAAGCAATTCCTCTGCCTCAGCCTCCCGAAGCGCTAGGATTACAGGCGTAAACCACAGTGCCCAGCCTATATTTCTTACTCTGCAAATTTTTATTACTACTAAAACACTGCCAGAGATCCATTCTTTTCTTTCTTTTTTTTTTGAGACGAAGTCTCCCTCTGTTGCCTTGCAGTAGCGTGCTCTCGGGTTGCGGCAACCTCCGCCTCTTAGGTTCAAACAATTCTCATGCGTGGGACTACAGGCATGCCACCACGTCCTGCTACTTTTTGGTTTTGGTAGAAACGGGGTTTCACCATGTTGGTCAGGCTGGTCTTGAACTTCTGACCTCGAGTGATCTGCCCACCTTGGCCACCCAAAGTGCTGGGATTACAGGTATGCACCACTGCGGCAGGCCGAGGTGCATTCTTATACCCAAATCTGTACATACATCAAAGATAGCTTTTTTTTTTTTTTTTTTTGAGACAGTCTTGCTCTGCTGCTCCGGCTGGAGTGCAGTGGCATGATCTTGGATCACTGCAACCTCCGCCTCCCAGGTTCAAGGGATTCTCTGCAACCTCCGCTTCCCAGGTTCAAGCGATTCTCTGGCCTCAGCCTCCCCAGTAGCTGAGATTACAGGTGTTCGCCATCACACCCGGCTAATTTTTACGATTTTTAGTACAGATGCGGTTTCACCATGTTATTCAGGTTGGTCTTGAACTCCTGACCTTAAATAACCCTCCTGCCTTGCCCTCCCAACGTGCTGGGATTACAGGCGTGAGCCACCACAAACGGCCAAAGATAGATTTCTTTCTTTTGTTTTTTTGAGACAGAGTTTCACTCTTGTTGCCCAGGCTGGAGTGCAGTGGTGCAATCTTGGCTCACTGCAACCTTCACCTCCCGAGTTCAAGCAATTCTAGTGTCTCAGCCTCTCGAGTAGCTGGGATTACAGGCACATGCCACAATGCGCAGCTAATTTTTGTATTTTTAGTAGAGACAGGGTTTCATCATGTTGGTCAGGCTGGTCTCAAACTCCTGATCTCAGGTGATCCGCCCACCTTGGCCTCCCAAAGTGCTGGAATTACAGGTATGAGCCACTGCGCCCAGCCCCAAATATAGCTTTCTATTAATGAATACAAAGAAGTAAAACTATAGGGTCAAAGAAATGTCTACCAGTGTTAAAAGGAGTTTAAAACCATCTCCACAAAAATGCTCTGCACAAAGACTGTAAAGATATATACTCAACGAGCAGTAAATAAGAGAACCTGCCTCCTCAAAACCTTTCCCAAAATGGGCATAATGAACTTTTTAAAAAAGATTTTAAAACTTTTTAATTACAGGCCGGGTGCGGTGGCTCAAGCCTGTAATCCCAGCACTTTGGGAGGCCGAGGCGGGCGGATCACAAGGTCAGGAGATCGACACCATCCTGGCTAACACGGTGAAACCCCGTCTCTACTAAAAAAATACAGAAAATTAGCCGGGTGTGGTGGCGGGTGCCTGTAGTCCCAGCTACTCGGGAGGCTGAGGCAGGAGAATGGCGTGAACCCGGGAAGCGGAGCTTGCAGTGAGCCGAGATCGCGCCACTGCACTCCAGCCTGGAGCAGAGAGCAAGACTCCGTCTCAAAAAAAAAAAAAAAAAAAACTTTTTAATTACTTAAAATGGCCTATATTTGGTGTAATTTTTATTTCTTAGCTCACTATTAAGACTGCAAAACCTCATTTCTACAAAAAAAAAAACAGAAAAACTAGCCAAGGTGGTGGTAAGTGCTGTAGTCCCAGCTACCCTAGAGGCCAAGGTGGGAGGATCACCTTAGCCTGAGGAGGTCAAGGTTGCAGTGAGCCAAGATGGCGCCATTGCACTCCAGCCTGTGTGACAGAACAACCTGGTCACAAAAAAAAGGAAAAAAAAAGGCCGGGCGCGGTGGCTCACGTCTGTAATCCCAGCACTTTGGGAGGCCAAGGCAGGCGGATCACGAGGTCAGGAGATCGAGACCATCCTGGCTAACACGATGAAACTCCGTCTCTACTTAAAAAATACAAAAAATTAGCTGGGTGCGGTCGTGGGCGCCTGTAGTCCCAGCTATGAGAGGCATGAACCTGGGAGGCGGAGCTTGCAGTGAGCCGAGATAGCTAGCGCCACTGCACTCTGGCCTGGGCAAAAGAGCGAGATTCTGTCTCAAAAAATAAAAGAAAAAAAAGTAAATTTTAAGGCTGGGCACGGTGACTCACGCCTGTAATCCCAGCACTTTGGGAAGCTGAGTCAGGAGGAGAAAAGCCTGGGCAACATAGTGAGACCCCCATCTCTATAAAACATTTAAAAATCAGACACTTCTTGCATCACCTTTTTCTTAAATCCCATTGAAAACAACAGCCAGGCATGGTAGCTCAGGCCTGTAATCCCAGCACTTTGGGAAGCAGAGGCAGGCAGATCACTTGAGGTCAGGAGTTCAAGACCAGCCTGGCCAACATGGTGAAACCCCGTCTACACTAAAAATACAAAAATTAGCAGCGCATGGTGGCACGAGCCTGAAATCCCAGCTACTCAGGAGGTTGAGGCACAAGAATCATTTGAACCCGAGAGGTGGAGGTTGCAGTGAGCTGAGATCGCGCCACTGTACTCCAGCCTGGGCAGCAGAGTGAAACTGTGTCTCAAAAAAAAGAAAAATATTAGCCAGGCATGGTGGCGCATACCTGTAGTCTCAGCTACCTGGAAGGCTGAGGTGCGAGAATTGCTTGAACCTGGGAGGCAGAGGGTGCAGTGAGCCTAGATCGTGCCATTGCACTCCAGCCTGGAAGCCAGGGCAAGACCCTGTCTCAAAAAAAAAAAAAAAAAAAAAAAATCTGATAAAAGAATAATATATCTCTAAGTTTTTCTATTTCTTCTTTAAATTACAGAATTCAAGAAATAATTATTTAAAGAAAGTCCTATCACATATGAAAATGGAGTCTAAACTACAAGGAATATAAAACTTAACAATTAATGCCTCAAGAATAACAGAGAATAAAACGGGAAATTTTTTTCCTGTAAAAAGGAAATAAAAGGAAAGAGAAATGAAGAGATAAACAGGAATGGGAGAAAAGAAAGCAAAGTGTCAAACACTGAAGATAGGCAAAAGACAACCCAACTTAAAGCTATGGACAATAAGCCTCCAAAGAATAAAAATACAGTATAGATCCTTAAAACTAAAATTTAAGAAAAATGTCTGGAAAACAAACCGAAAAATGTATAAATATGTCAATGAAAATACACTGTACTTGAGAATATCGATCCCTAAATAATCAGTCCACACTAAGACATTCTTTAGTTTAAGAAATGGACTCTGGCCGGGCGTGGTGGCTCATGCCTATAATCCCAGCACTTTGGGAGGCTGAGGCGGGCAGATCACTTGAGGTCAGGAGTTCAAGACCAGCCTGGCCACCACAGTGAAACCCTATCTCTACTAAAAATAAAAAAAAATTAGCCGGGCATGGTGGCATACACCTGTAACCCCAGCTACTTAGAAAGCCGAAGCAGGAGAATTGCTTGAACACTTGGGAGGCCAGAGGTTGCAGTGAGCCAAGATCGCACCATTGCACTCCAGCCTGGGAGACGGTGAGACTCACCTCAAAAAGAAAAAAAAAAAAAAAAAAAAAAAAAAGAAGAACTGGACTCTAAAAGAACAAACATCCACTGGACAACTAGGCAGAAATGTCAAGAGACCTAGAAGAGAATGAAATTAGAATATCAACAAACTTGTCAAGAGCAATGCTTTGTGTAAGAAAAAATTAATATTTAAGATAGTCAGGTACAGCAGCTCACATCTGTAATTCCAGCACTTCAGAAGGCTGCAGGCAGATTGCTTGAGCTCAGGCATTTGAGACCAGCCTGTGCAACACAACAAAACCCTTTACAAAAAAATACAAAAATTAACCAGTGTGGTGGCATGCACCTGTGCTCCCAGCTACTCAAGAGGCTGAGGTAGGAGGATTATCTGAGCCCAGGAGGTCAAGGGAGAAGGGAGCAGTGAGCGTGACCATGCCACTGCACTCTAGTCTGGGTGACAAAGTGCGACCTTGTCTCAAAAAAAAAAAAAAAAGATAACGTAAAGAAAATGTGGGCCTAGCACTTAGAGCCAACAAAACTGATGTTCTACTAAAGTATAAAAGGTATAAATTGTGAACAACACCAAACACAAGGAATATTGTTCTCATAATCCTTTCCAGAGGAATCAACAAAACCAATGGGTTCAGACAATCAAAACGACTACAGAAACTGACTTAAGTATTGACAGTGACTACTAAACATATTATTTACTAAATGGCTAAAGGGGAAGCATATACTATATAATGAGTACCTAAACAATGTAGACAGAATACAACTGTTTTGCTGTTGATATATATAAAGGCTAATTTTTGTTGTTGATTTTGTATCCTGCAACTTCACTGAACTCATTTCTCAGTTCTAACAGTTGTTTGGTGGAGTTTTTAGGTTTTTCTAAATACAATATGTCATCTATAAATAAGAATATAACATGACTTCTTCCTTTGCAATCTAGACCCCTTTATTTCCTTCTCTTGCCTATTTGCTCTGGCTAGAACTTCTAGTACTCTGCTGAAGTGAGGCCAGGTGCAGTGACTCACAACTGTAATCCCAAAACTTTGGGAGGCTAAGGAAGGCGGATCCCTCGAGCCTAAGAGTTTGAAACCAGCCTTGTGGGTAACTTGGTGAGACGCTCTCTCTACAAAAAATAAAACATTAGCAAGGTATGGAAGTGCACACCAGTAGTCCCAGCTACCCGAGAGGCTGAGGCAAAAGGATCTCTTGAGCCTAGGGCGTCAAGGCTACAGTGAGCCATGTTCGCATCATATTCTAGCCTGGGTGACCCTGTCTCAAAAAAAAAAAATAGCCTTTATTATTTTGAGTTATGTTCCTTCCACACTCAGGTTGTTGATAATCTTTACCACAAAGGGATGTTGAATTTTTTCACATACATTTTTCAGCGTTTATTAAAATGATCATATGTTTTTTGTCCTTGTTTTTTTTTTTTTTTTTTTTTTGAGACTGAGTCTTGCTCTGTGGCCCAGACTGGAGTGCAGTGGAGTGATCTTGGCTCACTGCAAGCTCTGCCTCCCTGATTCACGCCATTCTCCTGCCTCAGACTCCCGAGTAGCTGGGACTACAGGCACCCACCACCACGCCCGGCTAATTTTTTTATTTATAGTACAGTCAGGGTTTCACCTTGTTAGCCAAGATGGCCTCTACCTCCTGACCTCGTGATCTGCCCGCCTCGGCCTCCCAAAGTGCTGCAATTACAGGAATAAGCCATCACGCTGGCCTGTCCTTGTTTTTCTTAACGAGATGTATCCTGTTCATTGATTTGCATATGCTGAACCATCCTAGTGACACAATTATTTTTAAAAAGAGGGCCAGAGGCTGAGGCAGGAGAATCGCTTGAACCTGGAAGGCGAAGGTTGTAGTGAATCAAAATCGCGCCACTGCACTCCAGCATGGCAACAGAGCAAGACTCGTCTCAAAAAACAAAAATACACATACAAACACAAAATTAGCCGGGCTGGGCATGGTGGCGCATGCCTGTAATCCCAGTTACTTGGGAGGCTGGGACAGGAAAACTGTTTGAACCCAAGAGGCGAAGGCTGCGGTGAGCTAAGATCGTGCCATTGCACTGCAGCGTGGGCAACAAGAGCGAAACTCCGTCTCAAAAAAAAAAAAAAAAGTGGGACACAGAAAATGACTAATTTTGGGATAATCTAATTCTACCACCTTCTGGTTCCCTTTGAACCAGGATGGTGTGTGGAAGCAATAAGACATAACACAAAAGAAGTTAAAAACCCTGTCATCAGCTGGGTGCAGTAGCTCAGGCCTGTAATGTAAGCACTTTGGGAGGCTGAGGCAGACGGATCACCTGAGGTCAGGAGTTCCAGACCAGCCTGGCCAACATGAGACCCCGTCTCAAAAATGTAATAAAATAAAAATGCAACAGAGATTGTGTCTGGACTGCAAAGTGTAAGATAGTTACTATCTAACACTTTACAGAAAAGGTTAGGCAATCCTTTATGTAAAAAGGTGACCAGGCGCAGTGGCTCCTGCCTGTAAACCCAGCACTTTGGGAGGCTGAGGCAGGCGGATCACAAGGTCAAGAAATCAAGACCATCCTGGCCAACATGGTGAAACCCCGTCTCTACTAAAAAAACAAAAATTAGCTGAGCAGAGTGGTGTGCGCCTGTAGTCCCAACTACTTGGGAGGCTGAGGCAGGAGAATGGCTTGAACCCAGAAGGCAGAGGTTGCAATGAGCCAAGGTCACGCCACTGCACTCCAGCCTGGTGACACAGCGAGACTGTCTCAAAAAAAAAAAAAAGTTAACATTTAGGATAGCTGGGTGAATATATCAATATCTCTATCATTCTTTGCAACTTTTTTACAACTCTTAAAATTATTCCAAAATAATTTTTCCCTAAAAAATTGGTGGTTTTTTTTTTTTGAGACAGAGTCTTGCTCTGTCGCCCACGCTGGAGCACAGTGGCACAATCTCGGCTCACTGCAACCTCTGCCTCCTGGGTTCAAGTGATTCTTGTGCCTCACCCTTCAAGTAGCTGGGATTACAGGTGCGCACCACCACGGCCAGCTAATTTTTCTATTTTTAGCAGAGATGGGGTTTTGTAATGTTGGCCAGGCTGGTCTCGAACCCTGGCCTCAGGTGATCCACCCGCCTCAGCCTCCCAAAGTGCTGGGATTACAGATGCAAGCCACCTCACCTGGCCAAAAAGGTTTTTTTCTTATATATTTTTTTAAAAATATTTTTTATGGAGACAGGGTCTCGCTACTTGGCCCAGGATGGTCTTGAACTCCCGAGCTCAAACAATCCTCCCACCTCAGCCTCCCAAAGTGTTGAGATTACAGGTGTGAGCCACCATGTCCCGGTTCAAAATGTTTTTTTATTAATTGGTAAGCCAACAGATTCAAGCACTTGTCCTACCATACAGTATAAGTAGTTTGTAATTTTTGTAGAGACAGGTCTCACTATGTTACTCAGGCTGGTCTCGAACTCCTGGACTCAAGCAATCCTCCCACCTCTGCTGGGACTACTGGAGTGAGCCACCATGCCCAGCAGGGAACAATCTATGTAAATATTCCATGTAACAAATGAAAAATAAGTGACTTTTATATATATATATATTTTTTTTTTTTTGAGACAAGAGTTTCACTCTTGTTGTGCAGGCTGGAGTACAATGGTGGGATCTCTGTGCATCGCAACTCCGCCTCCTGGGTTCAAGAGATTCTCCTGCTTCTGCCTCCCAAGTAGCTGGGATTACAGGCATGTGCCACCACGCTTGGCTAATTCTGTATGTTTAGTAGAGACTGAGTTTCTCCATCTTGGTCAGGCTGGTCTCAAACTCCTGACCTCAGGTGATCCGCCCACCTTGGCCTCCCAAAGCGCTGGGACTACACACATGAGCCACCGCGCCCAGCAGGAAATGACATATCTTTTCTAACAAGTTTTGTATTGGCATGTTATTGTGATTTTAATACGGATTTCTCTAAGCCTAATGAAGTAAAGGATCTTTTCACGTACTTATTTGCAACACATATACCTTCCTGAGTGAAATCTCATTCAAATCTTTTGTCCTTTTTTGAGATAGGGGTCTTACTCTGTCACTCAGGCTGGAGTGCAGTGGCATAATCATAGCTCACTGAAGCCTCAACCTCCTGGGGTCAAGCAATTGTCCAACCTCAGCCTCCCAAGCAACTGGGACTAAAGATTCCTACTATCCCGTTCGCCAATTTTTTTTTTTTTTTATTTCTAGTAGAGACAAGGTCTCCCTATGTTTATGTTGCCTATGCTGGTCCTGAACTCCTGGGTGCAAGTAATCCTCCTGCCTCAGCCTCCCAAAGTGCTGGGATTACAGGCATGAGCCACCATGCTCCACTTTTTGTCCATTTTGTTAAATGTGTTATTTCCTTATTTTTGTTTCAAAAGTTTGTGACAAGTCCTTCATCAGATGCAAAGATTTTCTCCCGATCTGTGGCTTGTCTTTCCATTCTCTGAACAATCTTTTGAAACTGTAAGTTTTCAGTTTTCCTAAAGTCCAGTTTATCCATTTGTTCTTTTATGGATCATGCCTTTGTTGCTACATCTAGGAAACCTCTGACTAAACCAATAGCATGGAGATTTTCTCCCGTATTTTCTTGTATAAACTTTAAGCTTGGGGTTTTCAGTCTATGACCCATTTTTTTGTTTTTATGAGTGATTTGCATATTGATATACAATAGTTGCCCTACTATTTACTGAAAAGGCCATGCTTTCCCCTCTACATTGCCTCTGACTCTCAAAAATTGGTTGTCGACATATAAGTGAGTTTATTTCTGGACTCTCCATTTTATTTCACTGTCTACCTTTACACCAATCCAAAACACTAGGCATGGCAACCAAGTGTTGGTGAGGATTTTACGCCAGCAGAACTGGAACTCTGCTGGCAGAAAAGCAAAAAGCAAATGGTACAACCACTTTGGAGAACAGTTTAGCAATTCTTTTTTTTTTTTTTTTTTTGAGACGGGGTCTTATTCTGTCACCTAGGCTGAAGTGGACTGGCGCAATCTCTGCTCACTGCAACCTCCACCTCCCAGGGCTCAAGCAATCCTCCCATCTCAGCCTCCTGAGTGGCTGGGACTACAGGCACAGGCCACCACGTCTGGGGGATTTTTGTATAGACAAGGTTTCGCTGTGTTGTCTAGGCTTGTCTCAAATTCCTGGGCTCAAGGGATCTCCCCGCCCGCTTCGGCCTTCCAAAGTGCTAGGATTACAGGTGTGAGCCACCATGCCCCTACATCTGGCAATTTCTTTTTTCTTTTTTTTTTTTGAGATGGAGTCTCGCTCTGTTGCCCAGGCTGGAGTGCAATGGCATGATCTCCACTCACTGCAACGTCCGCCTCCCAGGTTCAAGCGATTCTCCTGCCTCAGCCTCCCAAGTAGCTGGGATTACAGGTGCCCACCAGCACGCCTGGCTAATTTTTTGTATTTTTAGTAGAAATAGGGTTTCATCATGTTAGCCAGGCTGGTCTCAAACTCCTGACCTCAAGTGATCTACCTGCCTTGGCCTCTCAAAGTGCTGGGATTACAGGCATGAGCCACCACACCCGGCCCGAAGTCCTGTCTATTAAAAAAAAAAAAAAAAAAAAAACCAGACAGGCACAGTGGCTCATGCCTGTAATCCCAGCACTTTGGGAGGTCGAGGCAGGCAGATCACCTGAGGTCAGGAGTTTGAGACCATCCTGGCCAACACGGTGAAACCCCGTCTCAACTAAAAATAGAAAAATTAGCCGGTCATGATGGCGGGTGCCTGTAATCCCAGCTACTCAGGAGGCTGAGGTGGGAAAATCACTTGAACCTGGGAGATGGAGGTTGCAGTGAGCCCAGATTGCGCCACTGCACTCCAGCCTGGGCAACAAGGGCAGAAACTCTGCCTTAAAAAAAAAAAAAAAAAAAAAAGACAATAAACAAATAATACACTCTAGTCAATGATATCCATTCGGAAGTGATTAAGAGTACCACTAATCATTCAATTCACTTTGAAAAGCATTAAAAAGTTAGATAAAATAATGGCTGGCTAAACAGATGTGATAAAACAAATAGAGCAACAAGGTAATAGAACATATGGATATTGACTGTACAACTCTCAACTTTTCTTCATGTGTGACCATTTTCATAATAAAGTATTGTGGGGAGGGATTTTGGCAGACAGAAAAGGAGTGGAGGCGGCGGCTTGGGGTGGTAGATGTGTTAAACAGGAGCTACAACAAAGATTTTTTTTAAAAAGTAAAATTATGGACTACTTGTGACTATCCACTCACTGCACAGTAAGTATTATTACAAGAACATCCCTGGTTTAAAGACATTTCAGACAGAAACTACTTCATGCAGAAATGTCAGAGTAGAAGATAAACCAAAGTCAGGGAGTATGGCTGAAATCTTTGTGGAAAAAGTATGAAAAAGTAATGGCGGAGTGGGGGAACCAGGAACAAATGACTCAAAAGGCAAGAATATTTAAACTTGAAAACTGCCTGAGAATAGCCAGTGCTTTGTAAACGTGCACAATTTACAAAACCAAAGAAACACTTACCAACCCGATAAAAATATTAACAAACAAGAACTTGATGGGTGAAAGAATCTCACCAAATATTTCAAGCAGAATAGTTATTAATAATCGCATTTTGCTGTAGGGGGCAGTCTGGGGCTTATATATGTTTCTACATTATCATTCTGATACTGTTTCACCCATACATTTCTAACTATAAAGTCACTATTCATTGCCATATGTAAGGTAAATGCCAATGACTGATTTATTCAGACTTAGCTTTTTCAGCTTAAGTATTATATGACACAAATACTCTGTATTTCTCTTCAGTAATATCTTTTTTATTCCTAAAAGGGATAGACAGACTACTTCTGAAAGCATAGCCAATACACATAATAGCCATTTAACAATAACAATATAGTAACACTAGTGCTAGCATATTTATGAAAATAAATTTTAATGAGAACTTTAAGTATTTTTTTTACCTTTATAAAATACCCTGAGTCAAGAAAAAAAATAATTTTCTTTGATAAACAATTCAATAAATATTTGATAAACAAAGCACCAAACATAAGAGTATAATAGGGAAGTTACCAGGCTGAGCTCTAGGAAGTGTCAAGAGGTCGGTACAGCTTGGGAAAAAAGAGGAAAAATCAAGATCAACTGGTAATTCTTAAGTTAAACAAGGTCAGTGCACCCTCCCCTGCAATAAACATTAGTGACATACACTAGGTCACATCTCAAGTTGAAAAATATCTTGCCAAGAAAAGTAGCATCACTACAGCTCTTCCTCTGGATCTCTTATCCATTCACATGGCTTATTACGAACTTAGCTGCTTTCACAGTGGAAAATGTGAAATTTTTCAAATGAATCCAAATTTTTTTTAATTAGAGCTGTCACCCAGAAAAAAATCGGAAATAATAATAAAGTAGGATTATTTATGCCCACCACCAAAGATAAACATTATTAACAGTCTACTAAGCCTGTTCTCATTAATGTTCAACAGTTTTGCTTTAATTTTACATATTTTTTGAGTTGATCAGGAAGCATACCTTTTCTAAGACATTTTATATCACAATTTTCAAATATTCTTATAATCACTTCATAATTGTGGAATGTTCACATAATTTTGTGGAATTTTCACATAAATTCACAAGAGAGTTGACATCTGAATACAATGTATATTCCACAATCTAATTAGCTAAAAGGGACATTACAGCTGGGCCCAGTGGCTCATGATTGTATTCCCAGCACTTTGGGAGGTCAAGGCAGGCGGATCACCTAAGGTCAGGAGTCCGAGACCAGCCTGGCCAACATGGCGAAACCTCGTTTCTACTGAAAATATAAAAATTTGCCAGGCATGGTGGCGCATGCCTATAATCCCAGCTACTTGGGAGGCTGAGGCAGGAGAATCACTTGAACCCAGGAGGCGGAGGTTGCAGTGAGCTGAGATCGCACCACTGCACTACAGCCTGGGCATCACAGTGAAACTGTCTCTCAAACAAAAAAAAAAAAAAAAAAAAAGGCATTATGAGGACCATTGAAAAAATATAAGTATAGTCTGTAGATGTTCTGATTTTTTATAATTGTACTGTAATTATGTAAAAAGATCCTTGTTTTTTAAAAAACACTGAGGTATTCAGTGAAGAAGAACCTTATTCACAACTACTTGTCAAACGTTTCTGGGAATAAACTGTAGGGAAAGGAAGAGAACAGGATAAAGTAGATGTGACAGAAATGTTAACGTCTAGGGAATCTGAAAGAAGGGTATTCAGTAATTATTCATATTCCTGTTGCAACTTTTCTGTAAGTCTCACAATGTACTTTTTTTTTTTTTAAATTGAGGTTCACTGTCAGGCCCAATGGCTCACACCTATAATCCAGGCAGTTTGGGAAGCTGAGGTGGGCAGATCACTTGAGGTCAGGAATTCAAAACTGACTAACCTGGCCAACATAGTGAAACCCCTCTCTACTAAAAATACTAAAATTATCCGGGTGTGGTGATGTACAAGTGTAGTCCCAGCTACTCTGGAGGCTGAGGCAGGAGAATCACTTGAACCCAGGAGGCACAGGTTGCAGTGAGCTGAGATCAAGCCACTGCACTGCAGCCTGGGCAACAGAGTGAGACTCCATCTCCAAAAAAAAAAAAAAAATTGCCGGGAGCGGTGGCTCACGCCTGTAATCCCAGCACTTTGGGAGGCCGAGGCGGGCGGATCACGAGGTCAGGAGATCAAGACCATCCTGGCTAACACGGTGAAACGCCGTCTCTACTAAAAATACAAAAAATTAGCCGGGCGAGGTAGCGGGCGCCTGTAGTCCCAGCTACGCGGGAGGCTGAGGCAGGAGAACGGCGTGAACCCCGGGGGGCGGAGCCTGCAGTGCGCCGAGATTGCGCCACTGCACTCCAGCCTGGGTGAAAGAGCGAAACTCCGTCTCAAAAAAAAAAAAAAAAAAATTGAGGTTAAAGGAGATTTAAGTAACTCATCTAATTAGTAAGTGCTAGACCCAGGACAAAAATCCTGGTTTATACGGATTCAAAAGAATTCTCACCACCTGGTGCAGTGGCTCACGCCTGTAAACCCAGCACTTTGGGAGGCGGAGCCGGGTGGATCACCTGAAGTCAGGAATTCAAGACCAGCCTGACCAACATGATGAAACCCCGTCTCTACTAAACATACAAAAAATTAGCCAGGCGAGGTGGAGGCAGAAGTTGCAGTGAGCCGACATCACAGCATTGCACTCCAGCCTGGACAACAAGAGCAAAACTCCGTCTCAAAAAATAAAAAAAATAAAAAATAAAAAACTCTCTTTCATCATGCAACCTGAATAGGTTATCTCAGAACACCTCTAACATAACACTGGACATTTAAAATTGAGTAATTAACATCTTACCGGCAGGGCGTAGTAACTCATGCCTGTAATCCCAGCACTTTGGGAGGCCAAGGTGGGCGGATCACCTGAGGTCAGAAGTTTGAAACCAGCCTGGCCAACACGGCGAAACCCTGTCTCTACCAAAAATATAAAAATTAGCCAGGCGTGGTGATACGTGCCTGCAATCCCAGCTACTCCGGAGGCTGAGGCAGGAGAATCGCTTGGACCCGGGAGGCAGAGGTTGCAATGAGCTGAGAATGCGCCACTGCACTCCAGCCTGGGCGACAGAGCAAGGCTCCATCTCAAAAAAAAAGAAAGAAAAAAAATTACCAAATAAAGCCACTTTTTATGACCCCAATTTAAGATTAGTTTCTTAGCAACTACTTCCCAGAATAGGATTAATGAATAAATAAACATGAATAATTTTCCTAATGCATACTAGTGTTTAAAAGAAAAAAATTTAAAAGGGCCAGGTGCAGTGGCTCACGCCTGTAATCCCAACACCTTGGGAGGCCAAGGGGGGACAGATCACTTGAGGTCAGGAGTTTGAGACCAGCCTGGCCAACATGGTGAAACTTCATCTCTACTAAAAACACAAAAAACTTAGCCGGGCATGGTGTCTCACGCCTGTAATCCCAGCTACTGGGGAGGATAAGACAGGAGAATTGCTTGAACCCCAGAGGCAGAGGTTACAATGAGCCAAGATAGAGTAACTGCACTCTAGACTGGGCTACAGAGCAAGACTGTCTCAAAAAAAAAAAAAAAAAAAAAAAAAAAAAGGGTCAGGTGCGGTGGCTCACGCCTATAATCACAGCACCTTTGAAGGCTAAGGGGGCAGTCACTTGGGGTCAGGTGTTGGAGACCAGGCTGGGCAACATGGTGAACCGTGCCTCTATTAAAAATACAAAAATTAACTGGGGGTGGAGGCAGGCGCCTGTAATCCCAGCTACTTGAGAGGCTGAGGCAGGAGAATCGCTTTAACCCAGGAGGCAGAGGTTGCAGTGAGCTGAGATGGCACCATTGCACTCCAGCCTGGGCGACAGAAGGAGACTCCATCTCAAAGAAACAAAAAAAATTAGGCAGGCATGATGTTGCCTGCCTGTAGTCCCAGCTACTTGGAAGGCTGAGGCAAAAGAATCAGTTGAACCCGAGAAGTGGAGGTCGGAGTGAGCCGAGATTGGCCACTGCACTCCAGTCTGGGCGACAGAGTCCGTCTCAAAAAAAAAAAAAAAAAAAAAAGACCATTCATTAAGCAAACTTTTTCCTAAGTAAATTCAACTATAAAGGAGGACCTAGCCTAAAACTTCCAAATTTTTCCATCACTGGCCTAGATCAGTTTGTGAATAAATTCCTATCAGAGTAAGTGTATTTAGGACCAAGCACTGAGTAGCAGAGATATCTGTCTGTTAATACCAGCAGAATACTACACTAACTTCATACTGAAAAATGTAACGCAACACTTAAATCTCCTCACTATGTCCCTTAACAGGGCACTTGGGTATAAATGAGTGATTATAAGAAGCACTTTTAATTAACTATCATAGTCAAATCAATCTGCAAGTAAGACAAATTGGATATAGTTTACTTACTTGCATATTGCCTGTGAAAAAGGGTTTGCCAATCTAGTCAATAACATGTATATAATGCTTAATTTTGCACCAGGTACTGTGCTTAGCACTTGACTTATCTCACTTCACTTAAAATAATAATATAACCAAATTGAGGAGGGAGTATTTAACATTAAAAATTTTATTCAAATGGGTCTTTGTTTTTTTGAGACAGAGTCTCGCTCTGTCGCCCAGGCTTGAATGCAGTGGTATGATCTTGGCTCACTGCAACCTCTGCCTCCCAGGTTCAAGCAATTCTCCCTGCCTCAGCCTCCCGAGTAGCTGGCATTACAGGCACCCACTACCACGCCTGGCTAATTTTTGCATTTTTTTTTTTTTTTTTAGTAGAGACAGGGTTTCACCATGTTGGGCAGCCTGGTCTCGAACTCCTGATCTCAGGTGATCTGTCCACCTCGGCCTCCCAAAGTGCTGGAATTACAGGCATGAGCCACTGCGCCCAGCCTCAAGTGGATCCTGATCATTAAAAGCCATTCTAAGATTCAAGCACTCTTCCTTGTGCTTTGAAGAAAAGGCAGGTTTTTGTTTTCTTGTTGAGCCAAGGTCTTACTCTGTCACCCAGGCTGGAGTGCAGTAGCACCATCATAAGTGATCCTCCCACCTCAGCCGCCCAAGTACCTGGGACTACAAATGGAAGCCATCATGCCCAGCTACTTTTTAAACTTTTTGTAAAGACAAGGTCCTCACTATGTCGCCCAGGCTGCTCTTAATTCCTGGGCTCAAGCAATCTCTTGCCTCAGCCTCCCAAAGTGTTGAGATTACAGACATGAGCCACTATGCCCAGCAAAGGCAGCTTTTTAAAGTCTATTGTTAAATTCAGGTATTTTACTACTTCAGACTATTAGTTCTCCATCTACCTTGGATTTTCATATTTCATTCTAAGGACACACTTAAATTAACAGAAGGGAGAAGGGAGAGGAGATGATGATGAAGCAGCAGGGAAGGAGGATGAGGGGAAGCAGAGGAAGGTGAAAGGGGAGAGGAGGAGGAGGAGTAGGAGGAAGAGGAGGAGGAGGAAGAGGAGGAAGAGGAAGAGGAGGAGGAGGAGGCAGCGGCAGCAGCAGAGGTGGCGGTGGCGGTGGTGGTGGTGGTGGTGGCAGTGGCAGCCTAATAGCTAAGAGGTACCTGGAAAAGGTTAGCATTAAAGAGTTCTCATGGAACAACATCCAATTGTACCTGAATCAAGTACAATACTTCTTCCTATTCTTCATTACCTACTTTTTATTTTTTATTTATTTATTTATTTATTTTTTAGGAAGGAGTCTCGCTTTGTCGCCCAGGCTGGAGGGCAGTGGCGTGATCTGGGCTCACTGCAACCTCTGCCTTCTGAGTTCAAGCGATTCTCCTGCCTTAGCCTCCCGAGAAGCTAGGATTACAGGCGCACGCCACCACGCCCAGCTAATTTTTGTATTTTCTTAGTAGAGGTGGGGTTTCACAATGTTGGCCAGGCTGGTCTCAAACTCCTGAACTCAAGTGATCCACCCACCTCGGCCTCCCAAAGTGCTGGGATTACAGGCGTGAGCCACCGCACCTGGCCATCACCTACTGTTTAAACACAGGGTCCAAAATCCTAAAGTTTCCTACAAAGGAAAATATTAAATCATATGCTCTCCCTTAATTTCCTTAATTCTAAACAAGGCAAACAAGAGCTCCACAAAAACTTACCTGTACCACTTGTTTCTGTGGTTGCGTTGATTGTGCTGCTGAAATCTGTGGTTTTTCCCGAGCACCTCGACAATGGTCACTGCTCACTGAAGTCATCATATACAGTATATACAAAATAATGTATGTACAAAATAGAAAATCTGCAAGAAAGGAAGGATGGTAAGCAAAACAATTATAGTAAAAGACAAGCATGTACTTCAGAGAAAACAAGGACATTTACAATAAAAGATAAAAGCTCTCTGGAATACAAATTCTCAAGAAGTAGCCCTTGAGGATTTTACATTTTGCTGGTATGTTAAACCAATTCGACTACTGCAATCTAAGTGTATGGTTTACGAGCTTAGCAATTCTAAACCAAAATCTCAAGTACCACCAATTTTAACCAGCAACCATTTTATCACTACATGTAGTCACTGTACATGAAGTGCTATCTGCCTCTTACTACTTGCAGTTGGTATTTGAACCCCAAAACAACATTGCATCCAGCCAAGATTTTACCTGCCAATAACCCAATTTAAAATGTGTCAAGAAACAAGCTATGCCTAAAAGCAAAAGTCACCTGTAAATAATAAATCTTAAACAATTGTGTGGCCGGGCGCGGTGGCTCACGCTTGTAATCCCAGCAATTCACGAGGCTGAGGCAGGCGGATCATGAGGTCAGGAGATCGAGACCATCCTGGCTAACACAATGAAACCCCGTCTCTCCTAAAAATACAAAAAAGTTAGCCAGGCGTGGTGGCGGGCATCTGTAGTCCCAGCTACTCAGGAGGCTGAGGCAGGAGAATGGCGTGAACCTGGGAGGCAGACGTTGCAGTCAGCCGAGATCGCGCCACTGCACTCTGGCCTTGGCGACAGAGCGAGACTCCATCTCAAAAAAAAAAAAAAAAAAATTGTGCATATAATTTTCTTTGATTTGTTGAACAAATATTTATTGACTAGCCACTAAGTGTCAAGCACATAATTATGTCATCAAAACATGATTCTAAGCTGGGCACGGTGGCATGCACCTGCAATCCCAGCTGTTTTGAGGCTAAGATGGGAAGACTGCTTGAGCCCAAGAGTTTGAGACCAGCCTAGACAACATTGTTAGAACAACTCCACCTCAATTAAAAAAAAAAAAAATTATAACAATAAGATTCCTACTTCCTACCCTTTAGGGATAGCGATTACAATTTTTTTTTTTTGGACAGAAGAGCCGGGAATTTTCCGATAAAGACCAGAAAACCTGCTAGACAAATTCTAAAAGAGCTGTAACACTATAATTGTTTTTTTGTTTAATTTTAAAGAACACAGAAAGCATCGGTGAGGATGTACAAAAACTAGAACCCTTGTGCACTACTGATGGGAATTTAAAGTGGTACAACCATCATTAAAAGAATGGTGGTTCCTTAAAAAACAAATCAAAAACTCAATTACCATATGATCCAGCAATTCCAATTCTGGGTAGGCACCAAAAACAAATCTCAAAGCAGAGTCTCAAAACAGATGCTTGTACTTCCATGTTAAAAGTGCCACTATTGGCCTGGCATGGTCGCTCACGCCTGTAATCCCAGCACTTTGGGAGGCCAAGGCGGGAGGATCACAAGGTCAGAAGATCAAGACCATCCTGGTTAACACGGTAAAACCCCGTCTCTACTAAAAATACAAAAAATTAGCCAGGCGTAGTGGCAGGCGACTGTAGTCCCAGCTACTCAGGAGGCTGAGGCAGGAGAATGGCGTGAACCCGGGAAGTGGAGCTTGCAGTGAGCCAAGATCGTGCCACTGCACTCCAGCCTGGGCGACAAGAGCAAGACTCCATCTCAAAAAAAAAAAATAAATAAATAAATAAATAAAAAATAAAAAAGCGCCATTATTCATAATAGCCAAAAAGTAGAAGATACCCAAGTGTCCATCAACAGATGAATGGATAAGCAAAATGTGACATATATATACAATGGAAAATTATTCAGCCTTAAGAAGGGAAGATATTCTAACACATGCTACCACATGGATGCACCTCAAAGACATTATGCTAAGTGAAATAAGCCAGTCAAAAAAGGACAAGGCTGGGGTGCAGTGGCTCACACCTGTAATCCCAGCACTTTGGGAGGAGGAGGCAGAGGTAGACTGATTACAAGGTCAGGAGTTCAAGACCAGCCTGGCCAACATGGTGAAACCCCGTCTCTACTAAAAATACAAAAATTAGCCAGGCATGGTGGCGCACACCTGTAATCCCAGCAACTCAGGAAGCTGAAGCAGGAGAATTGCTTGAACCCAGGAGGCAGAGGTTGCAGTGAGCCAAGGTAGTGCCACTGCACTCCAGCCTGGGCGACAGAGCAAAACTCTCGGGGCAAGGGGTAAAAAAAAAAATGGACAAATAGTATATGACTCTACTTATACAAGTTACTTAGAAAAGTCAAATTCATAGAAACAAGCAGAATGGTAGTTACCAGAGGCTGGGGGTAGGGGAAGAACGGGGAGTTACTGTATCACAGGTATGGAGTTTCTGTTTGGGAGGATAAAAAGGTTTGGAAGATGGATGGCAGTGGTGGTTGCACGATAATGTAAATGTACTTAATGTCAGAGAACTGTATATGTAACAATGATTACAATAAACTTTATGTTATGTACATTTTACTACACACACACACACACACACACACACACGCACAGAAAAACATGTAGCAATGCCTTAAAAGTTAAATTTCCAAAATGGAATTCTCCACAGAGGAAATATACCCATCAATCAGAAACAAACTGTTTATGCAAACAATTCCACTCTTACGAAGCTCCTAGAACAAACAAAACAAAAACAAATGTGCAGCCGCTCGCGGTGGCTCATATCTGTAATACTAACACTTTGGGAGGCCAAGGCAGGCAGATCACGAGGTCAGGAGTTTGAGACCAGCCTGACCAACATGGTGAAACCCCGTCTCTACTAAAAATACAAAAATTAGCCAGGCATGGTGGCAGACGCCTGTAATCCCAGCTACTAGGGAGGCTGAGGCAGGATAATTGCCTGAACCTGCGAGGCGGAGGTTGCAGTGAGCCCACTGCACTCCAGCTTGGGTGACAGAGGGAGACTCCATTATAAAACAAACAAACAAACAAACAAACAAAAACGCTAAGAGATAAACATACACATTAGTCTAGGCCTACACAGGGTCAGGATCATCAATATTACTGTCTTCCATCTCCACATCTGTCCCACTGGAAGGTCTTCAGTGCCATAACACACATAGAGCTACCATCTCCAATGACAACAATGCAGAGCCAATGAATTTTTTTTTTTTTTTTTTTGAAACAGAGTCTCACTCCATCACCCAGGCTGGAGTTCAATGAATAGTGCGATTTCCGCTCACTGCAACCTCCGCCTTCTGGGTTCAAGCAATCCTCCTGTCTCAGCCTCCCGAATAGCTGGGACCAGAGGCACGCACCACCATGCCCGGCTAATTTTTGGTATTTTTAGTAGAGATGGGGTTTGGCCATGTTGGTCAGGGTGGTCTCAAATTCGTGGCCTCAGGTGACCCACCAGCCTCGGCCTCCCAAATTGCTGAGATTACAGGCGTGTGCCACCGAGCCGGCCCAGAGCCAATGATTTTAACAATACATGGAACTCTGTTCTTCATTTTTTTTTTTTTTTTTTTTTGAGACAGAGTCTTGCTCAGTCGCACCAAGCTGGAGTGCAGTGGCTTGACCTCTGCTCACAGCAAGCTCCGCCTCCTGGGTTCATGCCATTCTCCTGCCTCAGCCTCCCAAGTAGCTGGGACTACAGGCACCTGCCACCAAGCCCAGATAATTTTTTTGTATTTTTTTAGTAGAGACGGAGTTTCACCGTGCTAGCCAGGATGGTCGCGATCTCCTGACCTCGTGATCCACCTGCCTCAGCCTCCCAAAGTGCTGGGATTACAGGCGTGAACCACCACACCCGGCCAGAATTCTGTTTTCTAGAATAGTCAGTTTTAGACACCGAAAAGCAAGCATTCCCATGATGTGGAAAGATATTCCACTATTTGTATATCTTATACATTTCAGATTAATAAAATGACATTATAACATTTCTACATATTTTTGATCTGTGTATCATAAAATAAAATAGAGGAGACTAACCATAATTCATCATACTAATTCAGGTACCAAAGAAAATTGTGTCCCTGAAACCTATTTTAGCCAGAAAAGGTCTGACAAGCATTTTTCTGTGTTAGCTGCACTAACACTAACTTATTTTTTCAACAGCTTCATTAACTGGCTTGCTAAAGGCCACAGACATATTATTGTACTGCCTTTTACATTATAGTAACAACCAATTAACTAGAATTTCTCACAGGCTCAATACACTGGTTTAAAACTTTTTACTGCATTTGAATCTGCCTCTCCAGTCAGTATGAATATACATTTTGCATCCTTTTTCAGTTTAACAACTTTATAATTTTGTTGGTTTGCGTTTATCATTTTGGTTGTATTATAGAGAACAAGGTTAATTATTTTGCCATGATTCCATTTATTTTTAAAGCATTCTCTCAGATATGAATAAATGCATACGAACACACTGTTTTAAAACTGTGATGCATTTAAACAAATGTAAGGCATATCTGTATTTGAGAAAGAATCAATTTGATTTTTTTTTTTTGAGACGGAGGCTCGCTCCATCACCCAGGCTGGAGTGCAGTGGTGCGATCTCAGCTCACTGCAACCTCCGTCTCCTGGGTTCAGGCGATTCTCCTGTCTCAGCCTCCCGAGCAACTGGGACTACAGACGCCTGCCACCATGCCCAAGTAATATTTGTATTTTTAGTAGAGATGGGGTCTCAACTTGTTGGTCAGGCTGGTTTCGAACTCTGGACCTCAGGTGGTTCACCCGCCTCAACCTCCCAAAGTGCTGCGATTACAGACATGAGCCACCGCGCCCGGCCCCATTTGATTATTTTTAAAATCACCTTCAGGCCAGGCACGGTGGCTCACGCCTGTAATCCCAACACTTTGGGAAGCCAAGGCAGACAGATCACCTGATGACAGGAGTTCAAGACCAGCCTGGCCAACATGGTGAAACCCTACCTGTACTAAAAATTCAAAAATTGGCTGGGCAAGGTGGCGCACCTCTGTAATCCCAACTACTTAGGAGGCTGAGGCAGGAGAATCGCTTGAAGCCAGGAGGAGGAGGTTGCAGTGAGCTGAGATTGCACCACTGCACTCCAACCTGGGCAAGAGCGAGACACCATCTAAAAAAATAAAAATGAAAAAGTCACCTTCAGCACTAATACTCTGCAATTCCATCTTAAGTATCTAAAGTGAAGCATCCAAGCTGGGCAAGGTGGCATGCACCTGTAGTCCCAGCTATTCAGGAGGCTGAGGCAGGAAGATCACTTAACCCACAGTTCAAGTCCAGGCTAGGCAACACAGCGAGACCCTTTTTTTTTTTTTTTTTTTAAAGACACAGTCTCGCTCTGTTGCCCAGGCTGGAGTGCAGTGGCACGATCTCAGCCCAGCAACTTCTGCCTCCCAGGTTCAAGTGATTCTCCCGCCTGAGCCTCCCAAGTAGCTGGGACTATAGGTGTGCACCACCGCGCCCAGCCGATTTTTTTGTATTTTTAGTAGAGATGGGGTTTCACCATGTTGGCCAGGCTGGTCTTGAACTCCTGACTTCAAGTGATCCACCAGCCTCAGCCTCCAAAGTGCTGGGATTACAGGTGTGAGCCATCATGCCCAGCCACCTATCTCGTTAAATAAATACATTTTAAGAAAAGAATAAAACAGAATTAAGCATCTAATCAAAAGCTAACTGGTTGAGTGGTGTTCCTACCATAAAACCTTTTTAAGAAGTGAGTAGTTTACTCATAGATTTCCAGTTCTGTTGATTGGATGATCTGATCTTTTTCTCACTGTTTATTCTCAGTGACTCCATTTATGAAAATAATCGGGCGCAGTGGCTCACGCCTGTAATCCCAGCACTTTGGGAGGCCGAGGCGGGCGGATCACGAGGTCAGGAGATGGTGACCATCCTGGCTAATACAGTGAAACCCTGTCTGTACCAAAAATACAAAAAATTAGCTGGGCATGGTGGCACGCGCCTGTAGTCCCAGCTACCCAGGAGGCTGAGGCAGGAGAATCGCTTGAACCTGGGAGGCGGAGTTTGCAGGGAGCTGAGATGGCGCCACTACACTCCAGTCTGGATGACAGAGCAAGACTCCGTCTCAAAAAAAAAAATAAAAATAAAAATAGCAAATACAAGGGTGAGTGCAGTGGCACAAGCCTGTAATCCCAGCATTTTGGGAGGCCGAGCCGGCTGGATCACCTGAGGTCAGGAGTTCAAGACCAGCCTGACAATCTCTACTAAAAATACAAAATTAGCCAGGTGTGGGGGCACATGCCCCTAATCCCAGCTACTCAGGAGATTGAGGCAGGAGAATCACTTGAACCCGGGAGGCGGAGGGTGCGGTGAGCCGAAATTGCCCCATTGCACTCCAGCCTGGGAAACAACAGCAAAACTCCGTCTCAAAAAAAGAAAAAAGAAATAGCAAATACATTCTTTGAAAAATAAAAATAATTATAAGGGCCTCAGGACATCCAAGAATGCATGCTTAAATAAATTCAGATTAACTTGTCTTCTGTCAATTGTGCCTCTCCACACTATCACTGAAATGTTATAATAGCTAATTCCCTATTCATAAAAGTCTTAATATTAAAGATGTCCAACAAAAAAATTTCCAGAGATGAAACAGTTTTCGCAGAACAATCACAGGGGATGGGGAATGTGACTGAAATCTGGAAAAACAGGGGTCAGGAAATAACTTTAACAGGATGCATGATTCAACAGACAAATTTTCCCTTATTAATTTTACATAAAACTTCTGATAAGGTCAGGCGCAACGCCTGTCATCTCAGCACTTTGGGAGGCTGAGGCGGGTGGATCGCTTGAGATCAGGAGTTCCAGACCAGCCTGGCAAACATGGCAAAACCCTGTCTCTACTAAAACTACAAAAATTAGCTGGGTGTGGTGGCGTGAGCCTGTAATCCCAGCTACTTGGGAGGCTAAGGCAGGAGAATCACTTGAACCCGAGAGGCGGAGGTTGCAGTGAACCGAGATCATGCCACTACACTCGTTTGGGCGACAGAGCAAGACTCTGTCTCCCAAAAAAAAAAAAAAAAAAAAAAAAAAAAAACTAAATTTCTGATAATTGTGAATCCATTAAATCAAGGTAAAAACATAAGTTACCAAAATATTCTTCAAGACCCTTAAAAATTGTTATCACCACTGAACTGTAAAAATGACTAAGACATGGAAACTAAACCGTAAATATCAACACCTTCAACTAACATACTGTTATGAGGAAATTCTATGTCCTCCTTTTCTGGGAAACGGAGCGGTGTGTAATAAACAGGAATGCTTCTACAACAAGTACCCAGTTGCCAGACCATAGGAATTCAGTGTACGCTTGTGTTCCATCATCTATCACTTTCCACTCCCAAGAGTTCTACTACACTGGAACAGGTTCCAAGAGAATTCTCAGAATAGAAACAGACAAGAGCAAAAGATTCTAAAAATAATTCAGTAGAAACTCAAACATACATATCTCAAGTTCTTGAGGGGCAGGAAGCACCAGGTTTACTTCAATCTATCCAACCAAATTTTGAAACCCGTATTTATCTCACCTCAAAGTGAATTAAAGATGTGACAGATTTTGCCGGGCGCGGTGGCTCATGCTTGTAATCCCAGCACTTTGGGAGGCCGAGGCGGGTGGATCACGAGGTCAGGAGATCGAGACCACAGTGAAACCCCGTCTCTACTAAAAATACAAAAAAAATTAGCCGGGTGTGGTGGCGGGCGCCTGTAGTCCCAGCTACTCGGAGAGGCTGAGGCAGGAGAATGGCGTGAACCCGGGAGGCGGAGCTTGCAGTGAGCCGAGATCGGGCCACTGCACTCCAGCCTGGGTGATAGAGCAAGACTCCGTCTCAAAAAAAAAAAAGATGTGACAGATTTTAACACAGGTAAAGAACTGCTGCTACATTTTTAACTTCTTCAGAAACAAAATCAGCAAAATATAAAGTTTCCTATTAACTATTAAAGTGAAAAAATTGGCCGGGCGCGGTGGCTCACGCTTGTAATCCCAGCACTTTGGGAGGCCGAGGCGGGCGGATCACGAGGTCAGGAGATCGAGACCACGGTGAAACCCCGTCTCTACTAAAAATACAAAAAAATTAGCCGGGCGTAGTGGCGGGCGCCTGTAGTCCCAGCTACTCGGAGAAGCTGAGGCAGGAGAATGGCGTGAACCCGGGAGGCGGAGCTTGCAGTGAGCCGAGAGGGCGCCACTGCACTCCAGCCTGGGCGACAGAGCGAGACTCCGTCTCAAAAAAAAAAAAAAAATAAAAAAATAAAGTGAAAAAATTGTCTAAATGTAATGAGGAAAGAAAGTCTCTGGCCGAATAAACCAACCTGATTAAACTACAAAGATATTCTCTATAGAAGAAATAGTTTTGGAAAAAAGTTTTAACTGCCTAAAAAGTTTTGTTTCCATTTTTGTTTTGTTCTGCATAGACATAAGGTCTTCCCATATTTGCCTAGGCTGGTCTCAAACTCCTGGGCTCAGGTGATCCTCCCACCTTGGCCTCCCAAAGTACTAGGATTACAGGCCTGAGCTACCATGCCCCGCTTAACTGCTGTTTTTTTCAAGGACCGTTCTGAAGATAAGATACCTCAGTGAAACAGCCGCATTTTCAAGTGATCTCAGTTTAGACTTAACTGAAAATGGCTGACTTAACAACCACCAACATTTCTGTTAAAGCTTACATAAGCACAAATTCATCTAACTTAATTCAAAAAACACGGTCGGGTAAAAATTTTCTAAAAACCCTAAACGAAAAGCAAGGACACACTTTATCATTCTGAAAAGTTACAGAACACTTGCTGACAACATACTGAGAACAGGGAAGATTTCAACAGCCATTTAATAAAATTTTGAACAGTTAATTAAATCCCAAACTACATACATACACTGCATGTATTCAAGACAGCATCACAAAGCGTTGATTGAAAGATAGTTCTAAAACCAGGATGTTGACACACTTGTGCAAAAGTATCTCAGCTACTACATCAAATAAATTTACGTTTCAGGAACAGAAAAATTAATGTTTTTTTCAAATCAAATATAATTCAGATGACATGAATTACATAATGGGCTAAGGGTTCAACTACTAAAAACAGGATACACAATTTATGTTGAAGAAGCAAGTCTTCATCAAGAATGTCCAGAGATGCTGTTCACTGGGTCATGAGACCAGTGGTGCCAGGGTCTATCTTAGACTGGCAAGGATGGGTCTCAGGTCCTTCATCTATATATGTCCACTCATTCCCAAAATCTAAAAGCAATGGTAATGGCAATACTAGCAGAAAGCACATACAATTCACTATGTGCCAGACACCATTCTAAGCACTTTATAGGTACAGTATTAAGTCACTAATCTTTCCAACACTCTAGAGTACACATTACTTTACTCCCATTTTACAGAGAGGAAAGTAAGATACACAGAGAATCACAGCTAGTAAGTGGTGAAGGCAGTATTCAAACCCAGGACATTTGGCTCTACAGTGTGTGCACTTAACTATTATGCTACGTTGTAAGGCTAACTCTTCAGTCACAGATAACTAATAGTTCCCAATTGAGCTTCCTCTTCTATACAACAGCATAACTATTGTTGGCATCACCTGCAAAGCTTGTGCCTGATGACAAAGATCTGGTCTAGACCAGATCTCACCTAGCTTCTCAGCCTTTCAGATACCCATATGTTCTATATTGGTATATTTCTGTGACCATTACTATTATTTTTGTTTAATTTCTAATCTGTGTTCCTGCATTTTCTACTAAGAAAATAGTCAATATTCTCAACCTTTTCTGCAGAGGAAATTCATTTATTCATACCTGCAGAAGACAAAATTAGCTCAGATTAAGAATCTGGGGCCGGGCGTGGTGGCTCACGCTTGTAATCCCAGCACTTTGGGAGGCCGAGGCGGGCAGATGACGAGGTCAGGAGATCGAGACCATGGTGAAACCCCATCTCTACTAAAAATACAAAAAATTAGCCGGGCGTGGTGGCGGGCGCCTGTAGTCCCAGCTACTTAGAGAGGCTGAGGCAGGAGAATGGCGTGAACCTGGGAGGCGGAGCTTGCAGTGAGCCAAGATTGCGCCACTGCACTCCAGCCTGAGCGACAGAGCGAGACTCCGTCTCAAAAAAAAAAAAAAGGCCGGGCGCGGTGGCTCAAGCCTGTAATCCTAGCACTTTGGGAGGCCGAGGTGGGCGGATCACGAGGTCAGGAGTTCGAGACCATCCTGGACAACATAGTGAAACCCTGTCTCTACTAAAAATACAAAAAAAAATTAGCCGGGCGTGGTGGCAGGCGCCTGTAGTCCCAGCTACTTGGGAGGCTGAGGCAGGAGAATGGCGTGAACCCGGGAGGCGGAGCTTGCAGTGAGCCGAGATGGTGCCACTGCACTCCAGCCTGGGGGACAGAGCCAGACTCTGTCTCAAAAAAAAAAAAAAAAAAAAAAAAAAAGAATCTGAGGCCAAGGCCAGGTACGGTGGCTCACACCTGTAATCCTGGCACTTTGGGAGGCTGAGGCAGGAGGATTACTTGAGGTCAGGAGTTTGAGATGAGCCTGGCCAACATGGTGAAACCCTACCCTACTAAAAATACAAAAATAAGCCGGGTGTGGTGGCACATGCCTGTAATCCCAGCTAATTGGGAGGCTGAGGCAGGAAAATCCACTTGAATTTATTTATTAAAAAATAAACAAAAGAATCTGGCCTGGCATAGTGGCTCATGCCTGTAACCCCAACACTCTGGGAGGCCAAGAAGGGGAGGATCGCCTGAGCCCAGGAGTTCAAAACCAGCCTGGGCAACACAGTGAGACCCCATTTCTATTATTTAAAAAAGAAAAAAATAGGCCAGGCACGGTGGCTCACGCCTGTAATCCCAGCACTCTGGGAAGCCAAGGCGGGCGGTTCATGAGGTCAAGAGATCGAGACCATCCTGGCTAACATGGTGAAACCCCGTCTCTACTAAAAATACAAAAAAAAAAAATTAGCCGGGCGTGGTGGCGGGTACCTGTAGCCCCAGCTACTCGGGAGACTGAGGCAGGACAATGGCGTGAACCTGGGAGGCAAGAGCTTGCAGTGAGCCGAGATTGCACCACTGCACTCCAGGCTGGGCGACAGAGCAAGACTCCGTCTCAAAAAAAAAAAAAAAAGCCTGCCTTCCTTCCTTCCTTCCTTCCTCCCTCCCTCCCTCCCTCCCTCCCTTCCTTCCTTCCTTCCTTCCTTCTTCCCTCCTCTCTCTCTCTCTCTCTCTCTTTCCCTCTCTGGCCCAGGCTACAATCTACTTGGCTTGCTGCTGCCCGCGCCGCGGACTGCCTGGGACTGCCGGCGCGCGCCACCGCTGCCTGCCTTTTCTCCTTCGGATGCAGGCACGCGTTCGCCATCTTGGCCACGCTGGTCGCCAGCTCCTGACGCCGAGTGCTCTGCCCGCCTCAGCCTCCCGAGGTACTGGGACTACAGACGGAGTCTCGCTCACCCAGTGCTCGGTGTTGCCCGGGCTGGAGTGCGGTGGTGTGGTCTGGCCTCGCGGCAGCCTCTACCCCCCGGCCACCTGCCTTGGCCTACCAGGGTGCTGGGATTGCAGCCCCTGCCTGGCTGCCGCCCCATCTGGAAGGTGGGGAGCGCCTCTGCCCGGCCGCCCCGTCTGGGAGGTGAGGAGCACCTCTGCCTGGCCGCCCCGTCTGGGAAGTGAGGAGCGCCTCTGCCCGGCCACCCACCATCTGGGAAGTGAGGAGCGCCTCTGCCCGGCCACCCACCGTCTGGGAAGTGAGGAGCGACTCTGCCCGGCCACCCACCGTCTGGGAAGTGAGGAGCGCCTCTGCCCGGCCACCCACCGTCTGGGAAGTGAGGAGCGCCTCTGCCCGGCCACCCACCGTCTGGGAAGTGAGGAGCGCCTCTGCCCGGCCACCCACCGTCTGGGAAGTGAGGAGCGCCTCTGCCCGGCCACCCACCGTCTGGGAAGTGAGGAGCGCCTCTGCCCGGACACCCATCGTTTGGGAAGTGAGGAGCGCCTCTGCCCGGACACCCATCGTCTGGGAAGTGAGGAGCGCCTCTGCCCGGCCACCCTGTCTGGGAAGTGAGGAGCGCCTCTGCCCGGCCGCCCCGTCTGGGAAGTGAGGAGCGCCTCTGCCCGGCCACCCATCGTCTGGGAAGTGAGGAGCGCCTCTGCCCGGCCTCCCATCGTCTGGGAAGTGAGGAGCGCCTCTGCCCGGCCGCCCCGTCCGGGAGGAAGTGAGGAGCGCCTCTGCCCGGCCGCCCCGTCCGGGAAGAAGTGAGGAGCGCCTCTGCCCGGCCGCCCCGTCTGGGAAGTGAGGAGCGCCTCTGCCCGGCCGCCCCGTCCAGGAAGAAATGAGGAGCGCCTCTGCCCGGGCGCCCCATCCGGGAAGAAGTGAGGAGCGCCTCTGCCCGGCCGCCCCATCCGGGAAGAAGTGAGGAGCGCCTCTGCCCGGCCACCCATCGTCTGGGAAGTGAGGAGCGCCTCTGCCCGGCCACCCACCGTCTGGGAAGTGAGGAGTGCCTCTGCCCGGCCGCCCCATCCGGGAAGAAGTGAGGAGCGCCTCTGCCCGGCCGCCCCATCCGGGAAGAAGTGAGGAGCGCCTCTGCCCGGCCGCCCCGTCCGGGAAGAAGTGAGGAGCGCCTCTGCCCGGCCGCCCCGTCTGGGAGGTGAGGAGCGCCTCTGCCCGGCCACCCATCGTCTGGGAGGTGAGGAGCGCCTCTGCCCGGCCACCCATCGTCTGGGAGGTGAGGAGCGCCTCTGCCCAGCCACCCATCGTCTGGGAGGTGAGGAGCGCCTCTGCCCGGCCACCCATCGTCTGGAAAGTGAGGAGCGCCTCTGCCCGGCTGCCCCATCTGGGAAGTGAGGAGTGCCTCTGCTTGGCCACCCATCGTCTGGGAGGTGAGGAGCGCCTCTGCCCGGCCGCCCATCGTCTGGGAAGTGAGGAGCGCCTCTGCCCGGCCACCCATCGTCTGGGAAGTGGGGAGCGCCTCTGCCCGACCACCCATCGTCTGGGAAGTGAGGAGCGCCTCTGCCCGGCCACCTATCGTCTGGGAAGAAGTGAGGAGCGTCTCTGCCTGGCCGCCCCGTCTGGGAAGTGAGGAGCCCCTCTGCGCGGCCGCCCCGTGTCTGGGTAGAAGTGAGGAGCTCCTCTGCCTGGCCGCTCCGTCTGGGAGGTCTACCACGGAGGCCAGAAGCAATGTGGGGGCTGGACGTGGTGGCTCACGCCTGTGGTCCTGGCACTCTGGGGGGCGAGGCGGGTTGATCACTTCGGGCTAGGAGTTCGAGACTAGTCTGGCCAACTTGGCGAAACATGAAGAATACAACAGACAAACCAACCAACCAACTCAATGACAACAAAACAGGTCTACCCTGGAGTCATACTCTAATTTTTTCTATTTTCCTCCCTTTCTGATCCTTTATCCCACTTTCTTTTTCTTCCTCTTCCTTCTCCCTCTTCTTTGTCAAATAGAGGATTGAGTTATTATCACTGATCCATATAAAGTCCCTCTCTCATTTATTTTAACTCCCACCCTCATTTCTATTCCCCGACTTCCCATGTGCAACCTTCCTAATATGTTTGATACGCATCTTTTTGTTTGTATGTATTTTTAGAAAATGTTTATTGTTTTTGTATGCAAAAAAAAATTAATAAAAAAATAAAAAATAAAATAAAATAAAAAAAAAAAAAAAAAAAAAAAAAAAAAGAATCTCAACTAAATTAGGAGGCCCAGAACAGCCACCGAGACAAAGTCTACACCCGTAATCAAGGAGAGAATAAGGTATCTAGGGTGCCAAGAAACTCAACTATGAGATCCAATTCCATGCAGCTCAACTGCTTGTACCCTGCATGCCAGGAGCTGAACAAGCTGATACTTTTATTCTCTGCAGCTGTTAAGGGCAGGGTCAGGCCTCTAGCAGCTGATGGATAAGAGTGAACTCTCTCCTACACCCACACTTGGCTGACAGAAGAATCACAAAGTTATCTGCTGTTCCATGGATATAACCTGCCCATGGAAAGGATGAGTGCTGGTGAACTCAAACACTATAGGACATCAAAATTTATTTGATACCGTCACAATTCTCTTTCAGGTTACCTAAGGCCATGAAGGGAATTAATTGCCCATAGCTGTTTGCACACATCTGTCCTGTTCCTATCCTGCTAATTCAGCTGTAAACCCTGTCTTATTTATTTATTTATTTATTTATTTATTTATTTATTTATTTATTCTGAGACGGAGTTTCGCTGTTGTCACCCAGGCTAACATGGTGAAACCCCGTCTCTACTAAAAATACAAAAAAAAAAATTAGCCGGGCTGGAGTGCAGTGTCGCGATATCGGCTCACTGCAACCTCTGCCTCTTGGGTTCAAGCGATTATCCTGCCTCAGCCTCCCAAGTAGCTGGGATTACAGGCGCCCGCCACCATGCCCGGCTAATTTTTTGTATTTTTGGTAGAGATGGGGTTCACCATGTTGGCCAGGCTGATCTCAAACTCCTGACTTTAAGTGATCCGCCTGCCTCAGGCTCTTAACGCGCTGCAATTACAGACGTGAGCCACTGCGACCAGCCTTCAACCTTGTCTTTTGCCCAGCAGGTAACTAGGATTCTTCACCCTGGAATCTCTTGAAAAGCATGTAATTATTCATAACCAGTCTTCACCACTACTTCTAACAGTTCTCTCTCTCCTACAAAAAGGAAAAAAAAAAAAAGTCTATACTATAAAGCAGGGATCCCCAATCCCCAACTCCCAGGCTGCAGACCGGGGTTATTAGGAACTGGGCCGCACAGCAGGAGGTGAGCAAACCTGGGCAGCGTGGCAAGTCCTCGTCTATACAATAAAATTTTTTTTTAATTAGCCACGCTTGGTGGCACACACCTGGAGTCCCACTCATTCACGAGGTTGAGGTGGGAGGAATCCTTGAGCTTAGGAGATCAAGGCTGCAGTGTGCTATGATCATGTCACCACACTCCAGACTAGGCAACAGAGTAAGACCACATCTCCTAAAAAATAAAAAAAATTTAAAAAATTCCTAACAGTTCCTAAAGAAGTTAAACAGTTACGATAAAGACCAAGCAATCCTACTCCTAGGTATGCACCCAAGAGAACTGAAAACACGTTCACCTAAAAATGTGTACATAGGGCCGGGCGTAGTGGCTCACACCTGTAATCCCAGCACTTTGGGAGGCCAAGGTGGGTGGATCACCAGAAGGTCAGGAGTTTGAGACCAGCCTAGCCAACATGGTGAAACCTCATCTCTACTAAAAATATAAAAAATTAGCTGGATGTGGTGGCAGGTACCTATAATCCCAGCTGCTCGGGAGGCTGAGGCAGGAGAATTGCTTGAACCCAGGAGGCAGAGGTTGCAATGGGCCGAGATTATGCCACTGCACTCCAGCCTGGACAACAAAAGCGAAACTTCTCAAAAAAAAAAAAAAAGAAAATGCATACATAGGCCAGGCCCAGTGGCTCACACCTGTAATCCCAATACTTTGGGAGGCCATGGTGGGAGGACCACTTGAGCTCAGGAGTTTGAGACCAGCCTGGGCAGCATAGCAAGACCTTGTCTCTATTTAAAAAAATAAGAAGAAGAAGAAAGAAATGCAGCCAGGCACGGTGGCTCACACCTGTAAACCCAGCACTTTGGGAGGCCAAGGCAGGTGGATCATGAGATCAGGAGTTCGAGACCAGCCTGGCCAACATGGTGAAACCCTATCTCGACTAAAAATACGAAAATTAGGCCGCTGTGGTGGGGGCACCTGTAATCCCAGCTACTTGGGAGGCTGAGGCAAGAGAACTGCTTGAACCCGAGAGGCAGAGGTTGCAGTGAGCTGAGATTGCGCCACTGCACTCCAGCCTGGGTGACAGAGCAAGATTCCATCTCGAAAAAAAAAAAAAGAAAAGAAAAGAAAAGAAAAAAATGCATACATAGGCCAGGCACGGTGGCTCACGCTTGTAATCCCAGCACTTTGAGAGGCTGTGGCAGGAGAGTAGTGTGAGGCCAGGAGTTCAAGACCAGCCTGGGCAACATAGAGAGACCCCGTCTCTACAAAAAATTTTAAAAATTAGCCAGGTGAGCTAGGCGCGGTGGCTCACACCTGTAATCTCAGCACTTTGGGAGGCCGAGGCGGGCAGATCACGGGGTCAGGAGATCAAGACCACCCTGGCTAACACGGTGATACTCCATCTCTACTAAAAATACAAAAACAAAATTAGCCGGGCATGGTGACGGGCGCCTGTAGTCCCAGCTACTTAGGAGGCTGAGGCAGGAGAATGGCATGAACCCGGAAGGCGGAGCTTGCAGTGAGCCAAGATCGCACCACTGCATTCCAGCCTGGGCGACAGAGCCAGACCCGTCTCAAAACAGACAAACAAACAAACAAAAAAATTAGCCAGGTATGATAGAGCACACCTGTGGTCCCAGCTACTCAGAAGGCTGAAGTGGGAGGATCACTTGAGCCCGGGAGATCAAGGCTGCAGTATGCCATGATCATGCCAGTGCACTCCTAGTACAATGCCCAGGAGATGAGTGAGACCCTGTTTCAAAAATAAAATAAGGGGCCAGGCACGGTGGCTCACGCCTGTAATCCTAGCACTTTGGGAGGCCCAGGGGCATGGATCACGAGGTCAGGAGATCGAGACCATCCTGACTAACATGGTGAAACCCCGTCTCTACTAAAAATATTTTTTAAAAATTAGCTGGGCATAGTGGCAGGCGCCTGTAGTCCCAACAACCCAGGAGGCTGAGGCAGGAGAATGGCATGAACCCAGGAGGCGGAGCTTGCAGTGAGCCGAGATCGCACCACTGCACTCCAACCTGGGTGACAGTGCAAGACTCCATCTCAAAAAAATTAAAATTAAAATTAAATAAGAGCCAGGCACTGTAGCTCATGCCTATAATCCCAGCATTTTGGAAGGCCGAGGCAGGCAATCACCTGAGGTCAGGGTTTCAAGACTAGCCTGGCAGGGTGGGAGTCAGGAGTTTGAGACCAGCTTGGCCAAATGGTAAAACCCTCTCTCTACTAAAAATACAAAACTTAGCCGGGCGTGGTGGTACGGACCTGTAATCCCACTACTCGGGAGGCTGAGGCAGAGGAATTGCTTGAACCCAGGAAGCGGAGGTTGCAGTGAGTTGAGATCGCACTACTGCGCTCCAGCCTGTGCTACAAGAGCAAAAGTCAGTCTCAAAAAAAAAAGGCCAGCTTGGCCAACATGGTAAAACCCCGTCTCTACTAAAAATACAAAAATTAGCCAGGCGTGGTGGCATGTGTCTGTAATTTTGGCTCACTGCAACCTCTGCTCCCAGGTTCAAGCTATTCTCCTGCCTCAGCCTCCTGAGTAGCGGGGATTACAGATGCCCACCACCACGCCTGGCTAATTTTTGTATTTTCAGTAGAGACAGGTTTCACCATGTTGGCCAGGCTGGTCTCGAACTCCTGACCTCAGGTGATCCACCCGCCTCAGCCTCCCAAAGTGCTGGGATTACAGGTATGAGCCACAGCGCCCGGCCTTAACTTGCTTTCCTAAGTAAATTCAAGCGATTATCCTGCCTCAGCCTCCCGAGTAGCTGGGATCACAGGTACGTGCCACCATGCCCGGCTAATTTTTGAATGTATGAGGCTGAGGCTTCACTGAGCTGAGATCATACCACTGCACTCTGGCCTGGGCAACACAGCAAGACCCTGTCCCAAACAAACAAAAAAAAAAAAAAAAAAAAGAAAAGAAAAGAAAAAAAGAGTATCTATTTCCTGTGTATTAACAAAAAGTGCTAACAGGCCAGGTGTGGTGGTTCATGCCCGTAATCTCAATACCTTGGGAAGCCAAGGAGGGAGGACTTCTTAAGCCCAGGAGTTTGAGACCAGCCTGGGTAACATAGCAAGACCTCATCTCTACTAAAAAATACATTTAAAAATTAGCCAGGTATGGTGGCGCATGCCTGTGGTCCCACCTCCTTGGGAGGCTGAGGCGGGAGGATTGCTTGATCCCAGGATTTCGAGGCTATAGTGAGCTATGATCAGCCTGGGCAACAGAGCATGACCCTATAGCACCAAAAAATTTAAAAAGTGCTAATAAGTTGCCAACGGAACATCCTCATCCATGTCAAATTCTACTCCTAAACCTAGCTAAACACAGCTCTCTCGCCAACCATGTTCAGCTGCAGGAATCCCCATCTATCCTCTCTTGAAAGGATGAAAGTAAAGGCAAATTAAGTCATAGATTTAATGCCAACAACACAATAACCTTAGTCTGTGGTAAAGACTCAGGCATATTTCTGTCTTTATACACTCACACTCCCTCTGCCCTGAGTCTCCAGCTCTGCATCCACCAAAGTAAGATTAACTTCCCACTAGTTACTCTGTCCCAAGGCTTCACAGGAAAGGGGATAAGGAGGGAAACCATCTTCCCCCTTTGGCCAGTCAGAAGGAAGGAAGATATCAAAATATAGGCTAATCTACCTCAGCTTTCTTAGGGATACAAGTTCAATAAAGCAATTTTTCTTCTAGTACAGTCATGATGACCACAACCAGTCACAGAGATTAAGAATCTTTGTTTTGGCCGGGCGCGATGGCTCATGCCTGTAATCCCAGCACTTTGGGAGGCCGAGGCGGGCGGATCACAAGGTCAGGAGATCGAGACCATCTTGGCTAACATGGTGAAACCCCGTCTCTACTAAAAATACAAAAAATTAGCCGGGCGTGGTGGCAGGCGCCTGTAATCCCAGCTACTCAGGAGGCTGAGGCAGGAGAATGGTGTGAACCCAGGAGGTGGAGCTTGCAGTAAGCCAAGATCGCGCCACTGCACTCCAGCCTGGGCGACAGAGCAAGACTCCATCTCAAAAAAAAATAAAAATAAAAATAAATAAATAAATAAATAAATAAAAGAATCTTTGTTTCTTAGGCCAGGTGTGGTGGCTCATGCCTGTAATTCCAGCACTTTGGGAGGCCGAGGCAGGCGGATCACTTGAGGTCTGGAGTTTGATCAGCCTGGCCAACATGTCAAAACCCTGTTTTTACAAACAATACAAAAATTAGCTGGGCGTGGTTGCGCGCATCTGTAATCTCAGCTAGTCCAGAGGCTGGGGCACGAGAATCACTTGAACCTGGGAGGCAGAGGTTGCAGTTAGCCGCCACTGTACTCCGGCCTGGGAAACAGATCAAGACCCTGTCTTCAAAAAAAAAAAAAAAAAAAACAACATCTTTGCTTCTTGATACTCTAAGCCACAATGTTTAACTCTTGCTTATTTTCAAGAACAGAAAAACCGTGACAGTACTCAACACACAGTATAACTACTATGGAAAACAGTTTGGAGGTTCTGGAAAAAACTAAAAATTAAGCTACCATATGATCCAGCAATCTCACTGCTGGGTATATACCCAAAATAAGGGAAATCAGTATATTGAAGAAATATCTGCATTCCTGTTTGTTGCAGCACTGTTTACAATAGCTAAGATTTGGAAGTAACCTAAGTGTCTATCAACAGATGAACAGATAAAACATGGTACTTATACACAATGGAGTACTATTCAGCCATAAAAAAGAATGAGATCCTGTCATTTGAAACAACATGGATAGAACCGGAGATCATTATGTTAAGTGAAATAACCCAGGAACAGAAAGACAAACATCACATGTTCTCACTTAGTTGTGGGAACTAAAAATCAAAACAATTGAACTCGTAATCACAGACAGTAGAAGGACGGACTACCAGAGGCTAGGAAGGGTAGTGGGGGACTTGGGGGAGGTAGGGATGGTTATTCAGTACAAAAATAATAACAATAAGACCCACTATTTGATAGCACAATAGGGTAACTATAGTCAATAACTTAATTGTATAATTTTTTTTTTTCTCCTGAGACAGGGTCTGATTCTTCCGCCCAGGCTGGAGTGCAGTTGTGCAATCTCGGCTCCCTGCAACCTCTGCCTCCTGCGCTCAAGAGATTCTCCCACCTCAGCCTCCCAAGTAGCTGCGACTACAGTCAAGCATCAAATCAATTCCTTTTTTTTTTTGAAACAGAGTTTCACTCTGTTGCCCAGGCTGGAGTGCAATGGCATGATCTCAGCTCACTGCAACCTCTGCCTCCCAGGTTCAAGCAATTCTCCTGTCTCAGCCTCCCAAGCAGCTGAGATTACAGGCACCAGCCACCATGCCTGGCCAATTTTTGCATTTTTAGTGGAGACGGGGTTTCATCATGTTGGCCAAGCTGTTCTTTTTTTTTTTTTTTTTTTTGAGACAGAGTCTCGCTCTGTCGCCCAGGCTGGAGTGCAGTGGCGCAGTCTCGGCTCACTGCAAGCTCCGCCTCCCGGGTTCACGCCATTCTCCCGTCTCAGCCTCTCCGAGTAGCTGGGACTACAGGCGCCCGCCACCACGCCCGGCTAATTTTTTTGTAGTTTTAGTAGAGACGGGGTTTCACCGTGGTCTCGATCTCCTGACCTCGTGATCCGCCCGCCTCGGCCTCCCAAAGTGCTGGGATTACAAGCGTGAGCCACCGCGCCCGGCCGGCCAAGCTGTTCTTGAACTCCTGACCTCAGGTGATCCACCTGCCTCAGCCTCCCAAAGTCCTAGGATTATAGGCATGACCCACCACGCCCGGCTTCAAATCAATTCTTAATGAAGACCAGATGACCTAAAATAATAATTCTCATTATTCACATCTCTGCATGAACCATTTCAACATTTGGCACTCAATTGCCACAAATTCACAAATTATTTCACAAGTGATTTATAAAATTATTTCACAAGTGATTAATAACATACCTATACGTCATTTTGAGACAGTTACATCATCTCTAGGTTTTATTATAAGCCTAAAATATAAATACTGATTTAATACTTCAGACAGTTTTTCATTATAGTTCTTCAACTTTCCTCATGAATCCAGGATATCAAGTCCTGGTTTTTCTTTTTTTAGTAAAAGTATATTGGTTTTATTTTACTGACATCCTTATTACTTAATCACTCATGCCAAAAGCAACTTTCTTAAAAATGTCTGTTACCTAAAGAATGTATCTATCAAAACAAAGTCATGCCATCCATTTAAACATTAACACACTTGCCACATAAGTATCTGGCCCAGTTTTCATCCAAATACAAAATACAAAATTCCTTAATAAAGAAAGCACTATGGCCGGGCGCAGTGGCTCACGCTTGTAATCCCAGCACTTTGGGAGGCCGAGGCAGGCGGATCACGAGGTCAGGAGATCGAGACCACGGTGAAACCCTGTCTCTACTAAAAATATAAAAAAAATCAGCCGGGCGTGGTGGCGGGCGCCTGTAGTCCCAGCTACTCGGAGAGGCTGAGGCAGGAGAATGGCGTGAACCCGGGAGGCGGAGCTTGCAGTGAGTCGAGATCGCGCCACTGCACTCCAGCCTGGGCGGCAGAGCGAGACTCCGCCTCAAAAAAAAAAAAAAAAAAAAAAAAAGAAAGCACTATACTAATGAGAAATATCCCACATCCTTATATGTCTAAAGAACCGCTCAACTGGCTGGGCACAGTGGCTCGAGCCTGTAATCCCAGCACTTTGGGAGGCAGAGGTGGGCGGATCACGAGGTCAGGAGATCAAGACCATCCTGGCTAACATGGTGAAACCCTGTTTCTACTAAAAATACAAAAATTAGCCAGGTGTAGTGGCATGAGCCTATAGTCCCAGCTACTGGAGAGGCTGAGGGAGGAGAATTGCTTCAACCTGGGAGGCGGAGGTTGCAGTAAGTCAAGATGACGCCACTGCACTCCAGCCTGGGAAACAGAGCGAGACTCCATCTCAAAAAAAAAAAAAAAAAAGAATTGCTCAACTGTTCTCTACATCCGGATTATTCTCGAAAACAAAGGCTCAGAAAAATTACCTTCCAAGCACTCCTGAAACTTCACGTTCTATCTTGTAAGCAACAACTACATAAACCGTATTTCACAAAATGAATACATTCATTGCCTCCATTTCCTCACTAAACATCTCCTTAACCTTCTTTATTCTGGTTTCCATCACCCTATCACTCTAACAGTAGGAAAAATGCTACTCCCTAGGTCACGACTGGTCTCCTAATTGTCAAATCTTTCTTCTGTTCTCATTCTTTCATCTGTCTCTGTCATTCAAAACATTTCATACAGCTAGGCGCGGTGGCTCACACCTGTAATCCCAGCACTTTGGGAGGCCAAGGCGGGCAGATCACCTGAGGTCAGGAGTTCAAGACCAGTCTGGCCAACATGGTGAAACCCCATCTCTACAAAAATACAAAATTACAAAAATTAGCCGGGCGTGACAGCGGATGCCTGTAATCCCAGCTACTTGGGAGGCTGAGGTGGGAAAACAGCTTGAACCTGGGAGGTAGAGGTTGCAGTGAGCCGAGATCGCGCCACTGCACTCCAGTCTGGGTGAGAGAGCAAGACTCCATCTAAAAAAAAAAAAAAAAAAAAAAAAAAAAAAAAATATATATATATATATATATATATATATATATATAAATAAAGATTAGCCAGGTGTAGTGGCACGTGCCTGTAATCCCAACTACTCAGAGGAGGCCGAGGCACGAGAATCACTTGAACCTGGGAGGCAGAAGTTGCAGTGAGTCGAGATCGTGCCTCTGTACTCCAGCCTGGGATATAAAGCGAGACTCCATCTCAAAAATAAAGAAACAAACACTGTCAACAAAAACTGTCAACTTCTCTTCACAAACCATCAACTCCTCAATAAAATGCAAAGTGTTTATTCCTTCCAATCCCTACACTTTGGTCAAACCAGCCTTGGTATTCTCCTAAATTGTCCCTGCCTTTTTGCCTTCAGGTTCCACAGGCATGTTTACTCAAGGACATACTGCACATGCCCATTTTCTCTTTTTTTTAAGGGGGGGAAATTGCTTGAGCCCAGGTAGGTTAAGGCTGTAGTGAGCCTGATCGCATCACTGCACTCCTGAGTGACAGAGTAAGACCCTGTCTCAAACAAAACAGAACAAAGCAAAATAACAGCAAATTCTAATAAAACTAAACTCTGAATACAACATTTAAAGTGTTTTAACAATTTAATTGTAACTTCAGGAATTTGATACTTCTTTTTTCTTTTTTTTGAGACGGAGTTTCACTCTTGTTGCCCAGGCTGAAGTACAATGGCGTGATCTCAGCTCACTACAACCTCCGCCTCCCAGGTTCAAACGATTCTCCTGCCTCAGCCTCCCAAGTAGCTGGGATTACAGGCACCCGCCACCATGCCCGGCTATTTTTTTATATTTTTAGTAGAGATGGGGTTTCTCCATGTTGGTCAGGATGATCTCAAACTCCCAACCTCAGGTGATCCATCTGCCTCGGCCTCCCAAAGTGCTGGGATTACAGGCATGAGCCACCGTGCCCAGCCTTGATACTTGATTCTATAGGAAGAATCTAAGAAAACTAAGGCTCAGCCTCCCCAGCTCAAGGAATCCTTGCCAAATACTCAAGCTCAATTCAATAATGCTTTTCTTTGTCACAGCCAGCAGTACCCTGGAATCCTATACACACATTTAAACTGTGTCTGTCTGCTCACCAACATGTAAGCAACTGAAGACCAGGAACCTACATTATTCATCTGTATTCTAGCATCTAACATTGTTGACAACTGGCAGCAATAAATATTCGTTCAAGTGAACACCTATAGAGTAGCATATGCCATTTGTGCAGGAAGAACCATCATTCAGGCCTAATCTGTAGTAACATAAACTGAGCATTTACAGAAATAACAGAGAATATACTACCTTAAGTTTTTCTCCTTTTTTTTTTTTTTTTTTTTTGAGACAAGGTCTCATTCTGTCTGCCCAGGCTGGAGCGCAGTGGTGCGATCTCACCTCACTGACCTCTGCCTCCCCTCCAGGGTTCCAGCAATTCTCCCACCTCAGCCTCCCAAGTAAGTGGGACTATAGGCATGTGCCACCACATCCAGCTAATTTTTTTTTTTTTTTTTTTGAGACAGAGTCTCGCTCTATCACCCAGGCTGGAGTGCAGTGGCACAATCTCGGCTCACTGCAACCTCCGCCTTCTGGGATCAAGCGATTCTCCTGCCTCAGCCTCCCAATTAGCTGAGATTACAGACGCGTGCCACCATGCCTGGCTAATTTTTTGTATTTTTAATAGAGACGGGGTTTCACCGTGTTAGCCAGGATGGTCTCAATCTCCTGACCTCGTGATCCGCCTGCCTCGGCCTCCCAAAGTGCTGGGATTACAAGCGTGAGCCACCGCGCCCAGCCCACACCCAGCTAATTTTTGTATTTTTTGGTAGAGGTACGGTTTCACCATGTTGGCCAGGCTGGTCTCAAACTCCTGACCTCAAGTGATCCACTTGCCTTGGTCTCCCAAAGAGCTGGGATTACAGGAGAGAGCCACTGCACCCAGCACATATACTACCTTAAGTTTTTACTAACGTAATTGTTGCCTCATTCCCACAAATCAAAGGAAACTTTCATCAGTGTTTCAAAACTTAGGGTTGGCATAGCAAAGAATACATATTTTTAGACTTTCCAAAACCCCCAAAAAGTTACATTTTATCCTACAATAAATTAGCAATTTACTTAGCATTGATGAAAATTACCTGAACTAAGTAACAGCAGTAGTTATTTCTTGCTTATCAGATGACCTGACTGGCAATTATATCTGATAAGTAATTGAGAAAATAACCATCTGAGAAAAGGATTATCATTCAGTAGTGTACTTCAGTCACAATATGTAAATACACAAACCCTGACTGGATGGGAAAAGAGGCTATAAAAATACTTCAGTGACAATATGTAAATACAGAAACCCCGACTGGATGGGAAAGAGGCTATAAAAATACTTCAGTGACAATATGTAAATACAGAAACCCCGACTGGATGGGAAAGAGGCTATAAAAATACATTTTGTGGACCTAGAGCAGCAGCTCACGCCTGTAATCCCAACACTTTGGGAGGCTGAGGTGAGCACTTGAACCCAGCAGTTGAAGACCAGCCTGTGCAATATGATGAAACCCTGTCTCTACAAAAAAAAAAAAAAATTAGCTAGGCATGGTGGCACAAATCTGTAGTCCCAGGTACCCAAGAGGCTAAGGTGGATCATCTGAGTACGGAGAGTTCAAGGCTGCAGTGAGCTAAGACTGCACCACTGCACTCCAGCCTGGGTGACAGAGAGAGACCTTATCTCAAAAAAAAAAAAAAAAAAAAAAAAAAAAAAAAAGTCCGCGTGTGGTGGCTCATGCCTGTAATCCCAGCACTTTGGGAGGCTGAGGTGGGCAGATCATGAGGTCAGAAGTTCAAGACCAGCCTGGCCAACATAGTGAAACTCTGTCTCTATTAAAAATACAAGCCGCACACGGTGGCTCACGCCTGTAATCCCAGCACTTTGGAAGGCTGGGGCGGGCGATCACCTGAGGTTGGGAGTTCAAGACCAGCCTGATGAAAACGGAGAAACCCCGCCTCTACTAAAAGTACAAAATTAGCCGGGCATGGTGGCACATGCCTGTAATCCCAGCTACTTGGGAGGCTGAGGCAGGAGAATCGCTTGAACCCAGGAGGCGGAGGTTGCGTTGAGCCAAGATCACACCATTGCACACTAGCCTGGGCGACAAGAGCTAGACTCCGTCTCACAAAAAAAAAAAAAAAAAATTAGCCAGGTGTGGTGGCATGCGCCTGTAGTCCCAGCTACTCAGGAGGCTGAGGCAGAAGAATCCCTTGAACTCGGGAGGCAGAGGCTGCAGTGAGCCGAGACCACGCCATTGCACTCCAGCCTGGGTGACACACAGGCCAGCCAACTAGAAGACTAAATATAATGGTAGAAATATATCCAAAATATCTGTAATTACAACAGATATGAATGGTCTCCATGCTCTAGTTAAAGAGGTTAGCTGATGGCTCACTCCTGCAATCCCAGCACTTTGTGAGGCTGAGGTGGGAAGATCACTTGAGCCGAGGAGTTCACAATCAGCCCAGCCAACATAGCGATACATTCTAATTAAAAAGAAGTTAGCAAGTTGCTAACTTAACAAAGCAAAATCCAGCTATGTGGCGTTCATAAAAGATATATCTAAAACATCCCACTACAATTGACTAAAACTAAAAAGGCAACATAAAATGTTGACAAGGATGTAGAACTCTTAAACCACTCAGTCTTTGAGAATGAATTCCCAATTCTTAGGGCATCCACTGTGTGTAGAAGCTGAACTTTTTCCAGACACTTAGAATGAAATTCATTATGTACCATCCTTGATAGATTTGAGAAAACAGTCACTCAACTTTCTGTGTTCTGTGGTTCAGCTGACAAGCCTGAGAACAACTGTGTAACATGTGGAAAACACTTTAGCATTACTTAGTAAAGTTACACATACCCTACACACAAACCAAAAATTCCACTCTCAGTTATGTAGTCTTGAGAAAATGGACTTTGTTTACTGTGGGCAGGGTGGCAAATGTCCACATGAGGACAAGTACAATTGGTAATCTCAAAAAACTGGAAATGAGACAAATATCCATCAACAATGAAACAGACAAATAACATATGGCACATCCTTACAATGCAACATCATACTACTATGAGAAATCAATGGGCCGGGCGCGATGGCTAACACCTGTAATCCCGGCACTTTGGGAGGCTGAGGTGGGCGGATCGCTGGAGGTCAGGAGTTCAAGACCAGCCTGCCCAACATAGTGAAACCACATCTCTACTAAAAATGCAAAAAAAAAAAAAAAAAAAATTAGCCAGGCATGGTGGTGCCTGCCTATAATCCCAGCTACTTGGGAGGCTGAGGCAGGAGAATTGCTTGAACCCAGGAGGCAGAGGTTGCAGTGAGCCAAGATCGCACCATTGCACTCTAGCCTGGGCAACAAGAGCAAACTCTGTCTCAAAAAAAAAAAAAAAAAAAAAAAAAAAAAGCAAAAACAAGAGTCCGTGACCAGCCTGGCCAACATGGTGAAACCCCGTCTCCACTAAGAATACAAATATTAGCTGAGCATGGTGGCAGGTGTCTGTAATCCCAGCTACTCCGGAGGCCGAGGCAGGAGAATTGCTTGAACCCAGGAGGCAGAGGCTGCAGTGAGCTGAGAAGCCGAGATTGTGCCACTGGCATTCCAGCCTGGGCAAAACAGCAAGACTCCGTCTTACAAAACAAAAAAATGAAAAAAGAAATCTACATGGGGGCTGGGTGCAGTGACTCATGCCTGTAATACCAGAACTTTGGGAGGCCGAAGCAGGCAGATCACCTGAGGTCAAGAGTTCGAGACCAGCCTGGCTAACACAAGGAAACCCCGTCTCTACCAAAAAATACAAAAATTAGCCAGGCATGGTGGCGGACACCTGTAGTCTCAGCTATTCGGGAGGCTGAGGAAGGAGAATCACTTGAACCCGGGAGGTGAATGTTGCAGTGAGCCAAGATTGAGCCACTGCACTCCAGCCTGAGCAACAGAGTGAGACCCCATCTCAAAAAAAAGAAATCAACATGGATAAATCTCAAGCATGTAAGAGTGAAAGAATCAAGCATCAGAAGAATCATACAACTCTTACACTGAGAATAAGACTGAAAATGGGCACTATTAAACCATATGTTGCTTATGGATATACACATAAGGTAAAATTACTGTAAAAAAGGAACAGTAGGCGGGGGTGGTGGCTCATGCCTGTAATCCCAGCACTTTGGGAGCTCAGGTGGGCGGATCATGAGGTCAGGAGTTTGAGACCAGCCTGGCCAACACAGTGAAACCCCGTCTCTACCAAAAATACAAAAAATTAGCCAGGCGTGGTGGCGGGCACCTATAATCTGAGCTACTCGGGAGGCGGAGGCTGGAGATTAGCTTGAACCTGAGAGGTGGAGGTTGCAGTGAGCGGAGATTGGGCTACTACACTTCAGCCCAGGTGACAGTGCAAGACTCCGTCTCAAAAAAAAAAAAAAAGGAATAGTAGAACCTGTAGAGTGACTCATACCTATAATCCCAGGACTCTGGGAGGCCAAGCAGGAGGATCACTTGAGTCCAGGAGTTCAAGACCACCCTGGGCAACATAGCTAGACCTTGTCTCTATTTTAAAACAACACCACAAAGGAACAGTAAACCTAAAATGTAGGGTAATGGTTACCTCTAGGAAAGCGAAAAGAAATGCCTTGGGAGCTGGCATACACAGGGGACTTCCAGGTAGCAGTAATGTCCTATTTCTTGGTTGTTCATTTTACTTTTAATTTTACATATGGGGCCAGGCGTTAAGATCGCACCTGTAATCTCAGCACTTTAGTAGGCCAAGGCAGGAGGATCACTTTAGCCTAAGAAACCAGCCTGGGCAACATAGCAAGACTCCCTCTCTACAAAAAGAAAAATTAGCTGAGCATGGTGATGCATCCCTGTGGTCCAAGCTACTCAGGAGGCTGAGGTGGGAGGATGGCTTAATCCTGGGAGATAAAGGCTGAAGTGAGCCATGATCATGCCATGACACTCCAGCCTGGGCGACAAAGCAAGATCCTGTCTCCAAAAAAAAACAACTCTACATATGTTTTTACCCCCAACCACCTTCTACATTATACATTGACAGCTCTACATGTTTTTATGCCTCATATACCATTTACGGTATGTACGCTATTTTTTGGGTTTTTCTTCTGAGACAGGGTCTGTCACCCAGGCTGAAGTGCAGTGGCACAATCACAGCCCACTGCAGTCTCAACTACCCAGGCTTAAGCAATCCTCCAACCTCAGCCTCCTGAGTAGCTAGAACTACAAGCACACCGCGCCCACCTAATTTTTGTATTTTTAGTAAAGACAGGGTTTTGCCACGTTGTCTAAGCTGGTCTCCAACTCCTGGGCTCAAGAGATTCACCACCCTCGGCCTCCCAAAGTGCTGGGATTATAGGCATGAGCCACCACACCCAGACTATGCTGTATTTTTCAATAAAAATCAGCAAGTATGCAAAGTATGATCCTATTTATTTATTTATTGAGATAGGGTCTCACTCTGTCACCCAGGCTGGAGTACAATGACACAATCATAGCTCACTGCGGCCTCAACCTCCTGGACTCAAGCGATCCTCCCACCTCAGCCTCACAAGTAGATGGGACTCTGGGTACATGCAATCATGCCCAGCTAATTTTTACATTTTTTTATAGAGACAGGGTCTCACTATATTGCCCACGCTGGTCTCGAACTCCTACTCAAGAAATCCTTCCACCTCAGCCTCCCAAAGCGTTGGAATGACACGCAGGAGCCATGAAGCCAGGCTCCAACTTTTTTTTTTTTTAAACATATACTCTATTTTTTTTTTTTTTTTTTTTGAGACGGAGTCTTGCTCTGTCACCCAGGCTGGAGTGCAGTGGCGCAATCTCGGCTCACTGCAAGCTCCGCCTCCCGGGTTCACGCCATTCTCCTGCCTCAGCCTCTCCGAGTAGCTGGGACTACAGGCGCCCGCCACCACGCCCGGCTAATTTTTTTGTATTTTTAGTAGAGACGGGGTTTCACCGTGGTCTCGATCTCCTGACCTCGTGATCCACCCGCCTCAGCCTCCCAAAGTGCTGGGATTACAGGCGTGAGCCACCGCGCCCGGCTTACTCTATGTTTTAGGGGGGAAAAAAAAAGGCCAGGCACAGTGGTCCACACCTGTAATCCCAGCACTTTGGGAGGCCAAAGCAGGTGGATCACCTGAGGTCAGGAGTTCAAAACCAGCGTGGCCAAAATGACAAAATCCTGTCTCTACAAAAAATACAAAAATTATCAGAGCACGGTGGCAGGCTAATCGCTTGAACCCAGGAGGCGGAGGTTGCAGTGAACTGAGATCACACCACTGCACTCTGGCCTGGGTGACAGAATGAAACTCCATCTCAAAAAAAAAAAATTAGCCAGGCGCGATGGCTCACGCCTGTAATCCCAGCACTTTGGGAGGCCGAGGCGGGAGGATCACGCACGAGGTCAGGAGATCGAGACCATCCTGGCTAACACGGTGAAACCCCGTCTCTACTAAAAATACAAAACATTAGGCAGGCTTGACAGCACACGCCTATAGTCCCAGCTACTCCAGAGGCAGGAGAATGGCGTGAACCTGGGAGGCAGAGCTTGCAGTGAGCCGAGATAGGACCACTGCACTCCAGCCTGGGCAACACAGCAAGACTCCGTCTCGAAAAAAAAAAATTAGCCGGGCGTGCTGATGTATGCCTGTAGTCCCAGCTGCTTGGGAAGTTGAGGCACAATAATCACTTAAGCCAGGAAGGTAGAGGTTACAGTGAGCCAAGGCACCACAGCACTCCAGCCTGGGTGACAGAGCAAGACTGTCTCAAGAAAATAAAAACAAAAGAAGAAGCCAGGTGTAGTGGCTCACATCTGTAATCCCAGCACTTTGGGAGGCCAAGGCAGGCAGATCACCTGAGGTCATGAGTTCGAGACCAATGTGGCCAACATGATGCAACCTCTTCTCTACTAAAAATACAAAAATTAGGCAGGTGTGATGGCTGATTTTTGTAATCCCAGCACTTTGGGAGGCCAAGGCAGGCGGATCACCTGAGGTCAGGAGTTCCAAGACCAACATGGCCAACATGGTGAAATCCCATCTCTTCTAAAAATACAAAAATTAGCCAAGTGTGTTGGCAGGCACCTGTAACCCCAGCTACTCAGGAGGCTGAGGCAGGAGAATCGCTTGAACCCGTATGCAGAGGTTGCAGTGGGCGAGGATCGCACCACTGCACTCCAACCTGGGTGACAGAGCGAGACTCCATATCTAAATAAATAAATAAATGAAGAGTATTACCTAGTCTTAAATAAAACACCTACTCTACTCCTTAATGTGAGCCCTATTTCATACTTCAAATCCAAATAGTTAACTGGATTCCAATTCAATTATGCTATGTCCAGCATGAAAATGAGTTATCAAAAAATGGAAACTTACCAAACATTGTTTACAAACGGGTAAAAAAAGGCCGGGCGCCGTGGCTCACCCCTGTAATCCCAGCACTTTGGGAGGCCGAGGCGGGCGGATCACGAGGTTAGGAGATCGAGACCATCCTGGCTAACACTGTGAAACCCCGTCTCTAATAAAAATACAAAAAATTAGCCGGGCGTGGCGGGCCGCCAGTAGTCTCAGCTACTAGGAAGGCTGAGACAGGAGAATGGCGTGAACCCGGGAGGCGGAGCTTGCAGTGAGCCAAGATCACGCCACTGCACTCCAGCCTGGGCGACAGAACGAGACTCCGTCTCAAAAAAAAAAAAAAAAAAAAAAAAGGAAAGGCTTCAATTCAGACCACTCCAAACCTTCAAGAAAGGTTTGTCCTTTCTACACATATTTTATACTTAAGAGGGTAGATACAGGGACCAGTTCCCATCACAATACAAGTGCATATTGAAATAAACCTATTAGTCTCCATGTTCTCACACCATTTCTCCCTACACAATAAAAGTCACTCAGGCTAATACTAAGAGAGACACTCTTGGTGATCACTACATAGACTGCACTAGTAACCAGGAAAGGGAAGCAGAGGTGTTACTGTTGTTCCAATATAGTTCTAAACGCAACTCCAGGTGACTACTGCTGATCCAGCCCACATTCAAAGGGAGGACAGAGGAAACCAGAGCAGCAGGAAACAGGCAGGAGAGGCAATTACCATAGCCCTTTCCCATGGCCTCATTCTCTCCCATGCCACCACTCTCGGGCATATTTCAATTACAACAAAAACCTTCCTTCTCTGAAAAGTTTCATAATTATCGAGGGTGAGGCAACAGGGAAGCAAATGGGGGAAATCAGCGCTGTGGGAAAATCTCTCGTCACATGTATCAACTAGCCATAAGTAGGAAAATCAGGAGTACGCTGACAGCAAGCAAAAGGGCAGTTTGGGAAACTAATCACTTCTGCCTAATGATAAGAAAAGCCTTCAAAGCAATGGAAGGACAACCCTAGCGAAGGGGCTCCACAGGTGAGTGTACTGAAAGAAACTATCATCTCCAGGGAGTGGAATACATTCCCTTTCCTGAGGTAAAAGGGGAACACACCAATGTAGGATACCAGAGAACTTAGGTATCATGTTCAACTTCCTCCTACCTTTCACAAACTGGCACTAAAATGGATACACAATTCACAGTGAAAAGTGAGGAATGCAATAACTAGTCGCATACCCCTTGGTGAAAAAAGTGCTGTCACAACGGGAGAGGAATAAAGAACTGGGTTCACCCAAGAAATTATATGCCCTTCAAATAAAAGATAATCTTTGGATACCTTATGGAGACCTGAAAAAACCCTCAACTAGCTGGGCACCGTAGTGCACACCTGTAATCCCAGCTACTCAGGAGGCTGAGGTGGAAGAATCGCTTAAGCCCAGGAGCTGGAGGCCAGCCTGGGCAACATATGGAGACCATATCTCTAAAATTAATAGTAATTTTTTAAAATCTCTCAACTGTTAGGATACACCGGTGCTGTAGAAAGATAATAAGCCTAAATACTGGCAAACCATATACCTTCCTTGAATGTGAGGTAAAAACAATATGCAATAGAAGTGGTAGTAAATGACTGGATTACATCAAACAGGAAATAACAGTAATAATGATGGGATCAACCCCTAAAGCGAGCAAGGATTAGAGACCAGCGTGGTGACAGTTGAGATGCGTGGGCAACTAATTAGACTAAAAACTCAGGGGAAAATGTGGAAAAGCCGAGTGGGAAAGTGATTCAGAGGCAAACAGAACTGAGCTGTAATGTACCAATGAAAGAATAACATTTTGAGTATGTATTATTAACAGAGAGAGCTTTGCGGTTTACAAAGCGCTCAAAAACCTACATTAAAGAATGAACTGTGATATAACCAGACTACAGGAACAGGGGGTGAGGAGGAAAACTGAGTCCCAATTGACACCAATGCCCTACACAATTGAAAAGAAGTAGAATTGAACTGTGACTCCGGGTAAGCCAGGAAAGGTTAGAGAGCGCCTATGTTGGGGCTATAAGAGGGCCAGTCCCAAGACTAGCTACCGGCGTGAAAGCGGAAAGGTGATGAGATGGGACCGACAGCGTGGCGGAGAAGCTCCAGTCTACCGGCAGGCACCGAGGTGGGAGAGAAAACCACACCCTCCAGGGCAGAAACCCGAAGGGGGGAGGGGAGGCGCCCCTGGGGCTGGGTGGGGCCCGGCCGACCCAGACGGGGGAAAGCAGGAAGAAGCACAGGGCAACGTGAGGGGAAGAGGAAGGAGAGAGCCCGGGCCTGTACATAGAGGGACCGTGGACCTGGCGAGTGAAGCTCGGCCCGGTCCTCACGGGTGGGCGCTGGGGCAGTCTGCAGGCGGTGGGGGTTCAGACCAGCTGAACCCAGAACTCTACAGAAAGCACACGCTGCAGCGCTCAGGGCCCTGGAACAGGGAAGGAGAGGGAGAGAATGGCAATTACCGCTGCTGCTCTCGGAGGACTCAAGACCCGCTGCCGCCGCCGCCGCTCGTTACCTGCCAATGTGCCTCTTACAAAGCGGCGGCGGCGGCACAGGCTGCCCAACCCGTCACGTGACCTCGCGTCACGGGCGAAGGAGGAGCCACAACACGTCGCTCGTATGCAGCTTCAGAGCCAGCCCAGGCGGCGCGCGGCCTCTTCTAGCCACCACCTCCACCCCAACCCCGCGAGGCCGACCGCGTGGAGGTGGGGAACGACAGAAAGGAACAAATAAGGGAGAGCTGATAATATGTATTGTACTCGGAGTCATCAGGAGAGTATTACCCACCGCATCCAGGGTATCCACAACTGCATCTTGTCGTCGCGCCGTGATGACCTCACAAAGCACCGCAGATTGCTCCCCTGTGGTCGCCCTGTGCGCATCACGTGATGTGGTCCAACCACTCAGGGCAAGTTTGGCCTCCCAAATGTTGCACGAGGGGACCACGACTCCCAACATGCTGCACAGCCAAGGCGACCCCTACCGCAGCCTTTCTCCCGCGGGCTTCTAGATGAACCCCCTAGTGCCGAGGGAAGGCCGGGACGGAAAGCGGACTAAGCTGGCTTGAAGGACTAATACCATTGGATGCCGCCCGCCAGGTGGCGGAGCGTGGTGCCTGCTGGGAGGTGTAGTCCTGGCGGGGGGTGGGGTTCCGCTCCCACGTTCCTGGGCTCGGTCTGCGCCCTGCCCCCTGCGCGGGAAACGTCAACGGCTAGCAGCGAGAGCCTCCGCAAGGCGGAAGGTGCGCCCACTTTTAGTCTTGTTCAGTGCGGTTTTACTTTTGCCCTCCAAGCCCCTTCTGGGTGAAAAAGACTAGAATCTATTGAACGCCTACTCCAAGTCAGCCGTGTATTTCTGTTATATCATATAATCAACCCCTTGAGTCCAGGATTTCCCCTATTTAAGGATAAGAAAAAAGCTTAGAGTTGTCTGTTGACCGAAGAGACAGACCCAGGTTTTCTGTCTTAGAAAATTAATGACCTCCTCTCAATAGGATCTGACCTGTTGTCAACTCCAAGAATTACGAATAAATAAGATGATGGTTTATAATTGTAGCATGGTGTTTTAAAGTATTTTCCATTTACTGGCCTGTTTGGATGTGAGGGCGATCTGGCTGAGATATCTGTCACCCCATTGATCGCCAGGGCTGATTCGGCTGATCTGGCTGCCTAGGCGGGTGGCCCCTTCCTCCTGCACCTCTCCATGTGCGTCCCTCCCGAAGCTGCACATTCGGTCGAAAAGGAGGAGCATCCCCCATAGAGGAGGACAAGTCAAGGATATAGGAGTAGCTGCACGCCCGTTAACAAGCTCTCAAGGTCCTCCAAACGAGCTCTCAAGGTCCGCTTACTGGCCTGTTTTATCCCAAGCTAGTTACATACAAGGACTTTGCAGTCCCGTCATGCCTTACCTCAATTGGAGCTTTCCTCTGTAATAACACCACTTCACCGGCTTGTGAAAATTAAATGAGATTATGTAAAATGCCTGCTTGGCACATAATAAACCCTCAATAAGTATCAGTAATCATTTTCACACTCTACCCATTGGGCCCAACAGATCTAAGTAAGGTAGAAAGGAGAAATTAGCTTATACTGAACTTTGTACAGGGCACTATGCTAATTACTAGTTTGCTAGTTATTAAGTAAAACAATTGACATCTTAAACAGTCCTGTCTAGTTCAAATAAAGCCTTTGTTATTCATCTGAATTAAAGAATGCTGCCGGGCGTGGTGGCTCACACCTGTAATCTCAGCAATTTGGGAGCCCGAGGAGGGCGGATCACAAGATCACGAGTTTGAGACCAGCTTGACCAACATGGTGAAACCTCCGTCTCTGTTAAAAATACAAAAAAATGTCCGGGCGCGGTGGCTCACGCCTGTAATCCCAACACTTTGGGAGGCCGAGGCGGGCCGATCACGAGGTCAGGAGATCGAGACCATCCTGGCTAAAACGGTGAAAACCCGTCTCTACTACAAAATACAAAAAATTAGCTGGGCGCGGTGGTGGGCGCCTGTAGTCCCAGCTACTCGGGAGGCTGAGGCAGGAGAATGGCGTGAACCCAGGAGGCGGAGTTTGCAGTGAGCCGAGATCGTGCCACTGCACTCCAGCCTGGGCGACGAAGCAAGACTCCGTCTCAAAAAAAAAAAAAAAAATTGGCTGGGCGTGGTGGCACATGCCTGTAATCCCAGCTACTCAGGAGGCTGAGGTAGGAGAATCACTTGAACCCAGGAGGTGGAGGTTACAGTGAGCCAAGATAGCACCACTGCACTCCGGAGTTTGTCTCAAACAAAAACAAAACAAAAGAATGCTTAGACTGTGCCTTTAACAAACAGAACTGGGCCGGGCGTGATGGCTCACGCATGTAATCCCAGCACTTTGGGAGGCCGAGGTGGGTGGATCACCTGAGGTCAGGAGTTTGTGACCAGCCTGGCCAACACGGTGAAACCCCATCTTTACTAAAAAAATACAAAAAATTAGCCGGGCGTGGTGGCAGGCGCCTGTAATCTCAGCTACTTGGGAGGCTGAGGCAGGAGAATCACTTGAACCCAGGAGGCGGAGGTTGTCGTGATCCAAAATTGTGCCACTGCACTCCAGCCTGGGAGGCAGAGTGAGACTCCATCTCAAAAAAAAAACAACTTATCATCATCACCATTCATGTGTAGGTGTATCTTATCTCACCTCTTTTGACAATGAGCTAGGATTGTGTCTTGTCTGTTCGTCTTCCTCCTCTTTGTCCTGCTGCTTTATAGAAATGTGTGGGAGCATCAAAGATAAAAACCACCCTTGAGCCGGGCGCGGTGGCTCACGCTTGTAATCCCAGCACTTTGGGAGGCCGAGGCGGGCGGATCACGAGGTCAGGAGATCGAGACCACGGTGAAACCCCGTCTCTACTAAAAATACAAAAAATTAGCCGGGCGTGGTGGCGGGCGCCTGTAGTCCCAGCTACTCGGGAGGCTGAGGCAGGAGAATGGCGTGAACCCAGGATGCGGAGCTTCCAGTGAGCCAAGATCACGCCACTGTACTCCAGCCTGGGCAACAGAGCAAGACTCCGTCTCCAAAAAAAAAAAAAAAAGAATGTGATAACAGAGAGGAAATAGGCTTCCTAGAGTCTTAAAAAAAAAAGTGAACCTTAATAAGCAAAAGTGTATGCCTTGCAAGAAACCGGGTGGCCTAACCAGCACTTAGAACATTCTGACCCCTTAGCAGATTTCTGCCTTTAACAGATGAAGATGGGTGTTCCATGCCTATTAACCATAAGGTTCCCTGACCTGTGTTCCATGTTTTCAAGCAACCTACTGATTAGAATTTGGCTGCTATTTAATACTTTCCTCCAGAGAAGTGAATGTGCTGTTGACCAGAGAACCATATGTTATTTGGCTTGACTGAAAAGTAGTGTACTGGCCAGGCACAGTGGCTCACGCCTGTAATCCCAGCACTTTGGGAGGCCGAGGTGGGTGGATCACCTGAAGTCAGGAGTTTGAGACCAGCCTGACTAATGTAGTGAAACCCCATCTCTACTAAAAATACCAAAAAATTAGCATGGCATGGTGGCACATGCCTGTAATCCCAGCTACTAGGGAGGCTGAGGCAGGAGAATTGCTTGAATCCAAGAGGCAGAGGTTGCAGTGAGATCACGCCATTGCACTCCAGCCTGGGCGACAGAGCGAGACTCCTTCGAAAAAAAAAAAAAGAGAGAGAGAAAGAGAAAGGAAAGGAAAAGAAAATGAAAATTAGTGTACTGGAAGCCAGGCACAATAGCTCATGCCTGTAATCCCAGAACTTTGGGAGGCCAAAGTGGGAGGATCCCTTGAGCCCAGGAGTTCGAGACCAGCCTGGGCAACATACTGAGACCCCATCTCTTTTTTTTTTTTTTTTTGAGGCGGAGTTTCACTCTTGTTGCCCAGGCTGGAGTGCAGTGGCACGATCTCGGCTCACTGCAACCTCCAAAAATCCCAAAGTGCTGGGATTACAGACGTGAGCCACCGCACCAAGCAACCCCACCTCTATTTTTAAGCAAAGGAAAAACAACTGGCTGGGCAGGTTCAAGTGATTCTCCTGCCTCAGCCTCCTGAGTAGCTGGGATTATAGGTGCATGCCACCACGCCCGGCTAATTTTTGTATTTTTAGTAGAGATGGGGTTTCACCATGTTGGCCAGGCTGGTCTCGAACTTCTGACCTCAGATGATCCGCCCACCTTGGCCTCCCAAGGTGCTGGGATTACAGGGGTGAGCCACTGTGCCCCGCCTGAGATGCTGAACTTTAAATGCAGTGACCAAAAGAAGTAATCATAATGTCACTGTGTGAGGCCTTTTGGGCATGGTGACTTACACCTGTAATCCCAGCACTTTTGGAGGCCTAGGAGGGAGGATTTCGAATTGCTCTAGTATTGACTTTGGAAACAAAAGACATCGTTCTATTTATAGCATTCTGTTTTTGGTAGTGGTATTTCCATTTACAAAATGTTGTAATTCTCAATCGCTGATAATGTCAAATCCTAGAAAACACAGCATTCCTACATGTGATTTTAACATCATTCTCAAAGAGTTGTTGGCCGAAGACTCATTTCACGAATCCAATTTTTCCAAAATAGACAATTCTGATGATTCAGATGATCCTGATGTTAGCTCTGTTTAGAAATAACTCCAAGAACAGTTTGTTAAATTTTATGTTCACACTGAAAACCAGTCAGATTTGCTTCAGCCTCAATGAGCGTGTTTATGTGAAATTAAATGAGCACTGGCAGCAAGCTGCACTTTTTTTTTCTAAACCAGGAAAGGGTTAAAAACCTTTGCTTAGGCCAGACACAGTGGTTCATGCCTGTAACCCCAGCACTTTGGGAGGCCAAGAGGGGATAATCCCTTGAGCCCAGGATTTCAAGACCAGAATGGCCAACATGGCAAAACCCCATCTCTACTAAAAAATACAAAAATTAGCCAGGAGTGATGGTACACACCTGTAGTCCCAGCTACTCAGGTGACTGAGGCACAAGAATCACTGGAACCTGAGAGGTAGAGGTTGCAGCGAGCCGAGCTCATACCACTGCACTCCAGCCTGGGCAACAGAGCAAGACTCTTGTCAAAAAAAAAAAAAAAAAAAAAAAAAAAAAAACAAAGAAAGCAAGCCTGGCTGGGCACAGTGGCTTATGCCTGTAATCTCAGCACTTTGGGAGGCCGAGAAGGGCAGATCACAAGGTCAGGATTTCGAGACCAGGCTGGCCAACATGGTGAAACCCTGTGTCTACTAAAAAAAAATTTAAAAATTAGCTGGGCATGGTGGTGTGCGCCCGTAATCCCAGCTACTCGGGAGGCTGAGGTGGGAGAATTGCTTGAACACGGGAGGCAGAGGTTGCAGGGAGCCGAGATCGCACTGCTGCACCCCAGCCTGGGCGACAGAGCAAGACTCTGTCTCAAAAATATATATATATTACAAAAATTAGCTGGGTGTGGTGGTACATGCCTGTAGTCCCAGCTACTTGGGAGGCTGAAGCACAATAATTTGAACCCAGGAGGCGGAGGTTGCAGTGAGCCAGATTGCACCACTGCACTCCAGCTTGGGCAACATAGCAAGACTCCATCTCAAAGAAACAAAACCAAAAAAAAAATCCCTTTGCTTATGGCCAGGCACGGTGGCTGATGCCTATAATCCCAGGATTTGGGGAGGCCATCGCCAGCAGATTGCTTGAAGCCAGGAGTTCGAGAACAGCCTGGGCTACATGGCAAAATATCATCTCTATAAAAAAAATGCAAATATTAGCTGGCGCTGGTGGTGCACACCTGTAGTACCAACTACTAAGGAGGCTGAGGTGGGAGAATCAATTGAGCCTTGGAGGTCAAGGATGTAGTGAGCCATGATCACATCACTGCACTTCAGCCTGGGCAACACAGCAAGACACTGTTTCAATAAAAACAAAATCTTGGCCGGGCGCAGTGGCTCACTCTTGTAATCCCAGCACTTTGGGAGGCCGAGGTGGGCGGATCACGAGGTCAGGAGATCGAGACCACGGTGAAACCCCATCTCTACTAAAAAAAAATACAAAAAAATTAGCTGGGCGTGGTGGCGGGCGCCTGTAGTCCCAGCTACTTGGAGAGGCTGAGGCAGGAGAATGGCGTGAACCCGGGAGGGGGGGCTTGCAGTGAGCCGAGATTGAGCCACTGCACTCCAGCCTGGGCGACAGAGCAAGACTCTGTCTCAAAAAAAAAAAAAAAAAAATCTTTCCTTATAAGCCATTCAGGAGGTCACTTTTTTTTGTTTTTTTTTTGTTCTTGTTGTTGTTTGTTTTGTTTTGTTTTTTTTTTATTTTTATTATTTTTTTTATTTTTTGATGCGTATCAAATATATTAGGAAGGTTGCACATGGGAAGTCGGGGAATAAAAATGGGGGGTGGGAGTTAAAATAAATGAGAGAGGGACTTTTTGTGGATCAGTGATAATAACTCAATCCCCTATTTGACAAGAGGGAGAAGGAAGAGGAAGAAAAAGAAAGTGGGATAAAGGATCAGAAAGGGAGGAAAATAGAAAAAATTAGAGTATGACTCCAGGGTAGACCTGTTTTGTTGTCACTGAGTTGGTTGGTTGGTTGGTTTGTCTGTTGTATTTTTCATGTTTCGCCAAGTTGGCCAGACTGGTCTCGAACTCCTAGCCCAAAGTGATCAACCCGCCTCGCCCCCCAGAGTGCCGGGACCACAGGCGTGAGCCACCACAACCAGCCCCCACATTGCTTCTGGTCTCCGTGGTAGACCTCCCAGATGGGGCGGCCAGGCAGAGATGCTCCTAACTTCTTCCCAGACGATAGGTGGCCAGGCAGAGGCGCTCCTCACTTTCCAGACAATGGGTGGCCGGGCAGAGGCGCTCCTCACTTCCCAGATGGGGCGGCCGGGCAGAGGCGCTCCTCACTTCTTCCCGGACGGGGCGGCCGGGCAGAGGCGCTCCTCACTTCTTCCTGGACAGGGCGGCCGGGCAGAGGCGCTCCTCACTTCTTCCCGTATGGGGCGGCCGGGCAGAGGCGCTCCTCACTTCTTCCCGGACGGGGAGGCCGGGCAGAGGCACTCCTCACTTCTTCCCGGACGGGGCGGCCGGGCAGAGGCGCTCCTCACTTCCCAGACGGGGCGGCCGGGCAGAGGCGCTCCTCACTTCCTCCCGGACGGGGCGGCCGGGCAGAGGCGCTCCTCACTTCCTCCCGGACGGGGCGGCCGGGCAGAGGCGCTCCTCACTTCCTCCCGGACGGGACGGCCGGGCAGAGGCGCTCCTCACTTCCTCCCGGACGGGGCGGCCGGGCAGAGGCGCTCCTCACTTCTTCCCGGACGGGGAGGCCGGGCAGAGGCGCTCCTCACTTCTTCCCGGACGGGGTGGCCGGGCAGAGGCGCTCCTCACTTCTTCCCGGACGGGGCGGCCGGGCAGAGGCGCTCCTCACTTCTTCCCGGACGGGGCGGCCGGGCAGAGGCGCTCCTCACTTCCCAGACGGTGGGTGGCCGGGCAGAGGCGCTCCTCACTTCCCAGACGGGTCGGCCAGGCAGAGGCGCTCCTCACTTCCCAGACGGGGCGGCCGGGCAGAGGCGCTCCTCACCTCCCAGACGATGGGTGGCCGGGCAGAGGCGCTCCTCACCTCCCAGACGATGGGTGGCCGGGCAGAGGCACTCCTCACCTCCCAGACGATGGGTGGCCGGGCAGAGGTGCTCCTCACTTCTTCCCGGATGGGGCGGCCGGGCAGAGGCACTCCTCACTTCCCAGACGGGGCGGCCAGGCAGAGGCGCTCCTCACTTCCCAGACGATGGGTGGTCGGGCAGAGGCGCTCCTCACTTCCCAGATGGTGGGTGGCCGGGCAGAGGGGCTCCTCACTTCCCAGACGGGGCGGCCGGGCAGAGGTGCTCCTCACTTCTTCCCGGACGGGGTGGCCGGGCAGAGGCGCTCCTCACTTCCTCCCGGACGGGGAGGCCGGGCAGAGGCGCTCCTCGCTTCCTCCCGGACGGGGCGGCCGGGCAGAGGCGCTCCTCGCTTCCTCCCGGACGGGGCGGCCGGGCAGAGGCGCTCCTCACTTCCTCCCGGTCGGGGCGGCCGGGCAGAGGCGCTCCTCACTTCCTCCCGGACGGGGCGGCCAGGCAGAGGCGCTCCTCACTTCCCAGACGATGGGTGGCCGGGCAGAGGCGCTCCTCACTTCTTCCCGGACGGGGAGGCCGGGCAGAGGCGCTCCTCACTTCTTCCCGGACGGGGTGGCCGGGCAGAGGCGCTCCTCACTTCTTCCCGGATGGGGCGGCCGGGCAGAGGCGCTCCTCACTTCCCAGACGGTGGGTGGTCGGGCAGAGGCGCTCCTCACTTCCCAGACGGTGGATGGCCGGGCAGAGGGCCTCCTCACTTTCCAGACGGGGCGGCCGGGCAGAGGCGCTCCTCACTTCCCAGACAGGGCGGCCGGGCCGAGGCACTCCTCACCTCCCAGACGATGGGTGGCCGGGCAGAGGCGCTCCTCACCTCCCAGACGATGGGTAGCCGGGCAGAGGTGCTCCTCACTTCCCAGACGGGGCGGCCGGGCAGAGGCGCTCCTCACTTCTTCCCGGACGGGGCGGCCGGGCAGAGGCGCTCCTCACTTCTTCCCGGACGGGGCGGCCAGGCAGAGGCGCTATTCACTTCTTCCCGGACGGGGCGGCCGGGCAGAGGCGCTCCTCACTTCTTCCCGGACGGGGCGGCCGGGCAGAGGCGCTCCTCACTTCCCAGACGGGGCGGCCGGGCAGAGGCGCTCCTCACCTCCCAGACGGGGCGGCCCGGCAGAGGCGCTCCTCACCTCCCAGACGGGGCGGCCCGGCAGAGGCGCTCCTCACCTCCCAGACGATGGGTGGCCGGGCAGAGGCGCTCCTCACCTCCCAGACGATGGGTGGCCGGGCAGAGGCGCTCCTCACCTCCCAGACGATGGGTGGCCGGGCAGAGGCACTCCTCACTTCTTCCCAGATGGGGCGGCCGGGCAGAGGCGCTCCTCACTTCCCAGACGGGGCGGCCGGGCAGAGGCGCTCCTCACTTCCCAGACGATGGGTGGCCGGGCCGAGGCGCTCCTCACTTCCCAGACGATGGGTGGCCGGGCAGAGGCGCTCCTCACTTCCCAGATGGGGCGGCCGGGCAGAGGCGCTCCTCACTTCCTCCCGGACGGGGCGGCCGGGCAGAGGCGCTCCTCACTTCCTCCCGGACGGGGCGGCCGGGCAGAGGCGCTCCTCACTTCTTCCCGGACGGGGCGGCCGGGCAGAGGCGCTCCTCACTTCCTCCCGGACGGGGTGGCCGGGCAGAGGCGCTCCTCACTTCCCAGACGATGGGTGGCCGGGCAGAGGCGTTCCTCACTTCCCAGACGGGGCGGCTGGGCAGAGGCGCTCCTCACTTCCCAGACGATGGGTGGCCGGGCAGAGTCGCTCCTCACTTCCCAGACGATGGGTGGCCGGGCAGAGGCGCTCCTCACTTCCCAGACGGGGTGGCCGGGCAGAGGCGCTCCTCACTTCCCAGACGATGGGTGGCCGGGCAGAGGCGCTCCTCACCTCCCAGACAGGGTGGCCGGGCAGAGGCGCTCCTCACTTCCCAGACAGGGTGGCCAGGCAGAGACGCTCCCCACCTCCCAGACGGGGCGGCGGCCGGGCAGGGGCTGCAATCCCAGCACTCTGGTAGGCCAAGGCAGGCGGCTGGGAGGCGGAGGCTGCCGCGAGGCCAGACCACGCCACCGCACTCCAGCCCGGGTAACACCGAGCACCGGGTGAGCGAGACTCCGTCTGCAGTCCCAGTACCTCGGGAGGCCGAGGCGGGCAGAGCACCCGGCGCCAGGAGCCGGCGACCAGCGCGGCCAAGATGGCGAACGCGTGCCTGCAGCCAAAGGAGAAAAAGCAGGCAGCGGTGGCGTGCGCCGGCAGTCACAGGTAGTCCGGGGCGTGGGCAGCAGGGAGCCGAGTAGATTGCAGCCGGGGCCACAGAGGGAAAGAAAGAAAGGAAGGAGAGGGGAGGGGAGGGGAGGGGAGGGGAGGGGAGGGGAGGGGGAAGGAAGGAAGGAAGCTAGCTAGCTTGTTTTGTTTTTGAGACGCAGTCTCGCTCTGTCGCCCAGGTTGGAGTGCAGTGGCACAATCTCGGCTCGCTGCAAGCTCCGCCTCCCAGGTTCACGCCATTCTCCTGCCTCAGCCTCCCAAGTAGCTGGGACTACAGGCGCCTGCCACCACGCCCGGCTAATTTTGTTTTCATATTTTTAGTAGAGACGGGGTTTCACCATGTTAGCTAGGATGGTCTCGAGCTCCTGACCTTGTGATCCACCTGCCTCGGCCTCCCAAAGTGCTGGGATTACAGGCGTGAGCCACTGCACCCGGCCAGGAAGTCACGTTTTATTTATTTATTTATTTTTTTATTTTTTTTTTTTTTGAGACGGAGTCTCGCTCTGTTGCCCAGGCTGGAGTGCAGTGGCGCAATCTCGGCTCACTGCAAGCTCCACCTCCCGGGTTCACGCCATTCTCCTGCCTCAGCCTCTCCGAGTAGCTGGGACTACAGGCGCCCGCCACCACGCCCGGCTAATTTTTTGTATTTTTAGTAGAGACGGGGTTTCACCGTGGTCTCGATCTCCTGACCTCGTGATCCGCCCGCCTCGGCCTCCCAAAGTGCTGGGATTACAAGCGTGAGCCACCGCGCCCGGCCCCAGAAGTCACGTTTTAAGCATGAGCTGCCTGATTCTTCTTGCTTGGTGCCCTGAAAATAAATGCCCTCCTTTCTCCCACTACAAAACCTCAATATACATGTTTGGTTTACTGCACCAGGCAAATGGACCCTAGTTCAATTCACTAACAAGTTCAGCCTTGGAAACATAGCAAGACCTCATCTCTAAATAAAAATAAAAATAGACCAAGCATAGAGGCTCACACCTGTAATCCCAGCACGTTGGGTTGCCAAGGTAGGAGGATCACTTGAGCCCAGGATTTCAAGACCAGCTTGGGCAACATAGGGAGATCTCATGTCTACAAAAAGTCAAAAAATTGGCCAGGGGCAGTGACTTACACCTGTAATCCCAGCACTTTGGGAGGCTGAGGCGGGTGGATCACCTGAGGTAAGGAGTTGGAGACCAGTCTGACCAACATGGAGAAACCCCATCTCTACTAAAAATACAAAATTAGCCGGCGTGGTGGTGCATGCCTGTAATTCCAGCTACTTGGGAGGCTGAGGCAGGAGAATCACTTGAACCCGGGAGACAGAGGTTGCGGTGAGCCGAGATTGTGCCATTGCACTCCAGCCTGAGCAACAAAAGAGTGAAACTCTGGCCAGGTGTGGTGGCTCACGCCTGTAATCCCAGCACTTCGGGAAGCAGAGGCAGGCAGATCACAAGGTAAGAAGTGTGAGACTAGCCTGGCCAACGTGGCGAAACCCTGTCTCTACTAAAAATACAAAAATTAGTCGGGCATGATGGCGCGCGCCTGTAGTCCCAGCTACTCTGGAGGCTTGAACCCGCGAGGCAGAGGTTTCAGTGAGCCGAGATCCTGCCATAGCACTCCAGCTTGGGTGACAGAGCGAGACTCCATCTTGGAAAAAAAAAAAAAAAAACAGACTCTTCCCCTAATAGGAATAGCTAAAAGTAAGTAAGGAGACAATTTGTTAGCAATCTAGGGAAAAAGATTTAGAACCACACTGCACTCCATATACCTGTTAACCTAAATATCAGAGAGAGGCTCTCTAAAGAAAATTATATTTATTCAGGAATAAGGCATTGGAATGGGAATTCACATACCATAGTAAACTATGTGTGTATTTAGGAAAATAAAGGAGGACAAAGATTTTCAAAGGGAAGATAGGAATTGCACAATTGTTTTGAGATAATTATCCTTGGCTATGAATCCAAGGATTAATAACAAGGATCATGCTAGTTTGAGGTTGGGCAGGCAGTTGGGCAAATGTCCTTTGCAGAAGTATTTTTTGTATAAGATTGTGGGCCATTGTCCAAGGTTGCAGTTTGGCAGTCTTCTGTGACAGTTTCTGTTATCAGGCATTTATGTATGAGAATCCTCTCTTCATGGTCTTCCTCAGCACTATTTGTCAGAGGTTTTTTCTAGTTGTTTTTTTTTTGTTTTTTTTTTTTTGAGACGGAGTCTCGCTCTTTCACCCAGGCTGGAGTGCAGTGGCGCGATCTCGGCTCATTGCAGGCTCCGCCCCCCGGGGTTCACGCCATTCTCCTGCCTCAGCCTCCCGCGTAGCTGGGACTACAGGCGCCCGCCACCACGCCTGGCTAATTTTTTTGTATTTTTAGTAGAGACGGGGTTTCACCGTGTTAGCCAGGATGGTCTCGATCTCCTGACCTCGTGATCCGCCTGCCTCGGCCTCCCAAAGTGCTGGGATTACAGGCGTGAGCCACCGCACCCAGCCCAAGAAATCTGTTCTGATGAGGATGAGTATAATTCCCAGCCCAGCCAGAAAAGAAAACATGCCGCCCACAGCACACTAGGGAGAGAAGGAGGGGGCCTGACAACCTGTTTGGCCCAGACCTTCCCCAACATTCCCCCAGTCAAATGATAATCTCCTAGCGGCTTGGGCCTTGTTTCAGGCCAAAGATAGTTCAGTATGGCCTTCTGCAAGGACAGAATGGCTACACCTGTGGGCTCCTTAAAAGTAAGACCAGGCCAGGCAGTGGCTCGTGTCTGTAATCTCAGCACTTTGGGACGAAGGAGGATAGCTTGAACCCAGGATTTCTCTCTTTTTTTTTTGAGACGGAGTCTTGCTCTGTTGCCAGGCTGGAGTGCAGTGGTGCAATCTCAGCTCACTGGAACCTCCAACTCCCTGGTTCAAGCGATTCTCTTGCCTCAGCCTCCCGAGTAGCTGGGATTACAGGCACGTGCCGCCATGCCCAGCTAATTTTTGTATTTTTAGTAGAGACAGGGTTTCACCACGTTGGCCAGGAGGGTCTCCATCTCTTGACCTCGTGATCCACCCGCCTCGGCCTCCCAAAGTGCTGAGATTACAGGCGTGAGCCACCACGCCCAGCCAAGCCCAGGATTTCAAGACCAACCTGGGCAACATAGTGAGACCCTGTTTCTAAAAAAAAAACAAAAACAAAAACAAACAAAAGCCTTTTGGCTGAAAAACCACAATACTTCTCAACATTTCTGATACTGAGCTCTACTCTTGGGAAAACTGTAACAGTCATATATCTTGGAAATGACTCCTGAGCCCAAATCCATCTTCCTGGCAGTGAAGGAAATATTATCCTTATTTTAAAGAGGAAGATTTGAGGCCCAGAGAGATTAACTGCTGTTCTTTCCTCTCCCTAGGATGCCTCTTTGACAAGTAATTATTGTTGTCCACTAAATAAATGCCTGAGACTGTATTAGGCAGTGGGAGACAATATATCAGATTTTGTCTTAAGGGTCTTCATAATCTAACAGGTAAACGGATATGCAAATCCTTTAAGTGTGTGGAAATAGAGAATTGTACCAGAAGGGGCAGGGCACCAGGTAAGGCCTCAGAGAAGAGAAACTAAGTGTGCAGGATATGAAAAGATTGAGATTTCTCCAGTTAGGTTTGGTTGCTTCTTATCAAGTACAAATTCCTGAAAGAAATCTTAAAGAGCTCAACTTTTCAGGCTGGGCATGATGGCTCACGTCTGTAATCCCAGCACTTTGGGAAGCTGAGGTGGGCAGATCACAAGGTCAGGAGTTTGAGACCAGCTTGGCCAATATGATGAAATCCTGTCTCTACTAAAAATACAAAAAGTAGCCAGGCATGGTGGCGCCTGCCTGTAGTCTCAGCTACTGGGGAGGCTGAGGCAGGATAATCACTTGAACCTGGAACGCAGAGGTTGCAGTGAGCTGAGATTGTACCACTGCACTCCAGCCTGGGCGACAGAGTGAGACTCCGTCTCAAAAAAAAAAAAAAAAAAGGGCTTGGCGTGGTGGCTCAAGCCTGTAATCCCAGCACTTTGCGGGGCCGAGGAGGGCGGATCACGAGGTCAGGAGATGGAGACCATCCTGGCTAACACAGCGAAACCCCGTCTCTACTACAAAAATACAAAAAAATTAGCCGGGGGTGATGTCAGGCACCTGTAGTCCCAGCTACTTGGGAAGCTAAGGCAGGAGAATGGCATCAACCCGGAAGGCAGAGCTTGCAGTGAGCCGAGATTGTGCCAATGCACTCCAGCCTGGGTAAAACAGGGAGACTCCGTCTCAAAAAAAAAAAAAAAAAAAAGAGCTTAGCTCAATTTTTCAAGCCAGATAATACTATGGGTCAATGGTCACTCTAGGATATGGAGATTTTCACCCTGGTCCAGTTAGCTGAGGTTGGTGGTCGTAGCAGGTCATGTGACCTGCCCAGGGCTGCACCTTCAGTAGGGGCCATCAGTGACCATGGCAGGTATCAGGGGAAGACTTTCCTGGTTTCTGAAGTATGAGTAAGAAGAGAGTTCCTGGCTGGGAGTGGTGGCTCACACCTGTAATCCCAGCACTTTGGGAGGTTGAGGCAGATGGATCACCTGAGGTCAGGAGTTTGAGACTAGCCTGGCCAACATGGGGAAACCTTATCTCTACTAAAAAAATACAAAAAATTAGCTGGGCACAGTGGCAGATGCCTATAATCCCAGCTACTCGGGAGGCTAAGGCAGGAGTATCGCTTGAACCCAGGAGGCAGAGGTTGCGGTGAGCCAAGATTGCACCATTGCACTCCAGCCTAGGAGAGAGCAAGACTCCATCTAAAAAAAAAATAAATAAGTAAATAAAAAAAAAGTCAGTTCCTAAACAGCCTAGAGACGCATTCAGCCAAGGTCCCCAGGCTTAGGTGGAATGTACCTCCAACAGGTGCTGGGGCCTTAAAAGCTCACACTGGGTGCGGTGGCTCACTTCTGTAATCCCAACACTTTGGGAGGCTGAGGCAGGCAGATCCTTTGAGGCCAGGAGTTCGAGACCAGCCTGTGCAACATGGCAAAACCCTGTCTCCACTAAAAATACAAAAATTAGCAACATGGTGAGACCCTGTCTCTACAAGAAATTTAAAAATTAACCAGGTGTGGTGGCACATGCCTATAGTCCCAGCAGAGGACTGCCTGAACCCAGGAGTTTGAGCGTAGCCTGGGCAACATGGGGAAACCCTATCTATAAAAAATTATATATATATATATACAGAAAAATTAGCTGGACATGGTGGTGCACACCTGTAGTTCCAACTACTCAGGAGACTGACGTGGGAGGACCACCTCAACCTGGGGAGGTCAAGGCTGCAGTGAGCCATGATTGTGCCAGTGCACTCCAGCCTGGGTGACAGAGCAAAACCCTGTCTCAAAACAAACAAAACAAAACAGGAACAAAAAACACCACACAATAAAAAACTCAACAATCAACAAAACAAGCCCTAATGTGTAGCATGTGCTGATTTCTGTGGCATAAATATCCCTACCATAGCCTATTTAAAGTTACAGGATATGGCTAGGCGTGGTGGCTCACACCTACAATCCCAGCATTTTGGGAGGCCAAGGCTGTTGGATCACTTGAGATCAGGAGTTCAAGACCTGCCTGGCCAACATGTCAAAACCCTGCCTCTACTAAAAATACAAAAATTAGTTGGTCATGGTGATGTGGACCTGTAATCCCAGCTACTTGGAAGGCTGAGGCAGGAGAATTGCTTGAACCCAGGAGGCAGAGGTTGTAGTGAGCAAACATTGCACCACTGCACTCCAGCCTGGGTGACAGAGAGAAACCTGTCTCAAAAAAAAAAACAAAAAATAAATTAAATAAAGTTACAGGATATATCAAGCTACATCAACCTACAATATAATCCTGGAAGTGGAGAGTGAAGTAGTGGAGAACCCTGACTCTGGTGCAGGCAAGTTACTTATCTCTCTGGGCCTCAGTTTCTTCATCTGTAAAATGATGATACTAATGCTTCCTCCGTGGAGTCATTAAGGGGATTAAATGTGAATATATGAAAATCACGCCGGGCGCGGTGGCTCACGCCTGTAATCCCAGCACTTTGGAAGGCCGAGGCGGGCGGATCACAAGGTCAGGAGATCGAGACCATCCTGGCTAACACGGTGAAACCCCGTCTCTACTAAAAATACAAAAAATTAGCCGGGCGAGGTGGCAGGCGCCTGTAGTCCCAGCTACGTGGGAGGCTGAGGCAGGAGAATGGCGTGAACCCCGGGGGGCGGAGCCTGCAGTGAGCCGAGATCGCACCACTGCACTCCAGCCTGGGTGAAAGAGCGAGACTCCGTCTCAAAAAAAAAAAAAAAAAAAAGAAAATCACGTATGGCAGAGCCTAACATTCCGTACCTTTTAGCTATTGTTAGCCTATACTATTAATTTACTGTGTGACCTTGGGCAAGACTCTATCTCTGCATCTTAGTTCCTTCACTTTGTAAAACAAAGAGGTTTTTTTTTTTTTTTGAGACAGAGTCTCGCTCTGTCACCCAGGCTGGAGTGCAGTGGCACGATCTCCGCTCACTGCAACCTCCGCCTCCCGGGTTCACGCCATCCTCCTGCCTCAGCCTCTCCGAGTAGCTGGGACTACAGGCGCCTGCCACCACGCCCGGCTAATTTTTTGTATTTTTAGTACAGACGGGGTTTCACCGTGGTCTCGATCTCCTGACCTCGTGATCCGCCCACCTCAGCCTCCCAAAGTGCTGGGATTACAAGCGTGAGCCACCGCGCCCGGCCCTATTGTAAATAATCTTTGACATCCTTCCAGCTCTAAAAATCCTAGGGCCATCTCTGACTCCAGTAAAAGAGAAACCTCAGCCTCCCTCTCTGGTTTATAAGCACTTTCCCTGAAATCACAGGTATAAGTCACCCGGGTGATGCAAGAAACATCCAGGTGGATTCTGTTCCAAAGTTGATTCATTCTAAAATGTAAAGTTAAAAGGCCAGGTGTGGTGGCTCACTCCTGTAATCCCAGCACTTTTGAAGGCCAAGGCAGAGGGATCACTTGAGGTCGAGAGTTCGAGATGAGCCTGGCCAACATGGTGAAACCCCCCCAAAAAATTAGCCGGACGTGGTGGTGCACACCTGTAACCCCAGCTACTCAGGAGGCTGAGGTAGGAGAATGGCTTGAACCCAGGAGGCAGAGGTTGCAGTGAGCTGAGATCACACCACTGCAAGACTCTGTCTCAAAAAAAAAAGAGTAAAGTTAAAAGTAATTGTCAGGCCGGGCGGTGGCTCACACCTGTAATCCCAGCACTTTGGGAGGCTGAGGTGGGCAGATCACCTGAGGTCAGGAGTTTGAGACCAACCTAGCCAACATGGTAAAACCCCATCCCTACTAAAAATACAAAAATTAGCTGGGCATGGTGGTGCACATCTGTAATCCCAGCTACTCAGGAGGCTGAGACAGGAGAATCGCTTGAACCCAGGAGGGAGAGGTCGCAGTGAGCTGAGATCGTGCCACTGCACTCCAGCTTGGGTGACAGAGCAAGACTCCATCTCAAAAAAATTAAAAAAAAAAAAAAAAAAAAGAATTGTCAGCCTTTGCCTTACTCAGTCTGGGAAAACTTCTCTGGGGCCAAAGCTTCCCAGCATCTGGGACTCTTTTCCTCTAACTGGCAGGCCCAGGTGCTGGTCAGTTCTGGCTGCGTCATTTGTAAACCTGCTAGGTGCCTGGTTTAGGAACTTTCTGATTCTTCCCTGTTGGGAAGGTCCTAGGGGAAAATGCCTTTTTCTTTTTTTCTTTGTTTCATGGAGAGAAACAAAAACAGAAAGAAACAGAAATACAGAGAGAAACCTAGAGGCACTATTAATAGAAAGAGACTGAGAAAAAAACACCAGGAGAAAGATTTTTCTGACATTTTTTTTTCTAACAAGAGAAGACAAATACAAACAGCTGGAGATAAAATAAAAGCTGATTCCCACCACAACTCTGCAGAATTTCTTGGAAAGAATCACGTTTCAAATAAATACATATGCAGTACAGATGGCGAACTCTGGGATATTTTGAGCATGCACCTTCCTCCAGCCCAAATGCCCAGTGGAATAATCTTACCTATGTTTCCATTCAGGCCCAGTCCTCCTGGTTGAATTCCATAGGAGCTAGAATTATTATCACCTTAGAACCAAATATTCTAAGAGCAAAAAATGACTTTAGAGCACACCTCCTCTTCCTGCAATATTTTACGTATGAGAAAACCAAAGCTCAGAGAGGTTAGGTAACTTACAGAGATCCTACAGACAAATGACAGAGCCAGGTTAGATGGCAATCTGTAGTAAGATACATGTCCTTATTTATCAGGTCCCCAGCAAGAAATAGATGGATAATTGAGGAGAGTTTAATAAAGACGAGAGATGTTACAGTGCCCGAGGGCCAGTGACAGTGTGGAAACCTGATCACTATTGGGCTTCAGGGGACAACAGGAAGGGAGCAGCGAACAAATGAGAAGGGTCACCTGACAGGGGTCTGCAGTGACCCCACTTTAAGGAAGGTGGGGTGTCAGTGGAAAATAAATAACCTCTTTTTTGAGACGGAGTCTCGCTCTGTTGCCCAGGCTGGAGTGCAGTGGCGCAATCTCGGCTCACTGCAAGCTCCGCCTCCCAGGTTCACGCCATTCTCCGGTCTCAGCCTCTCCGAGTAGCTGGGACTACAGGCGCCCGCCACCACGCCCGGCTAATTTTTTGTATTTTTAGTAGAGACGGGGTTTCATCGTGGTCTCGATCTCCTGACCTCGTGGTCCGCCCGCCTCGGCCTCCCAAAGTGCTGGGATTACAAGCGTGAGCCACCGCGCCCGGCCCTCCTTTTTTTTTTTTTGAGACGGAGTCTCACCCTGTCATCCAGGCTGGAGTCCAGTGGAACGATCTTGGCTTACTGCAGCCTCCGCCTCCCAGGTTCAAGCAATTCTGCCTCAGTCTCCCAAGTACCTGAGACTAAAGGCACGCGCTGCCATGCCCAGCTAATTTTTGTATTTTTAGTAGAGACGGGGTTTCGCCATGTTGGCCAGGTTGGTCTCGAACACCTGACCTCAGGCAATCCCACCTCAGCCTCCCAAAGTGCTGGGATTACAGGCATGAGCCACCGCGCCCGGCCATAAATAACCTCTTGTCCCAATCCTCTCTCCTCCTAATCTCCATTGGGAGAATTTAACCGGAAGGCAAAGGACAAGAAGGGCTACTGATAGAGACCACGAGTACCCAGTAGGGCAAAGAGTAGATCTGGAGGGGTACATGGAAGCACGCCTATCATCACTTTGTTTATTATTGTTATTATTATTGTTTTTTTTTTTTTTTTTTTTTTTTTGAGACGGAGTCTCGGTCTGTCGCCCAGGCTGGAGTGCAGTGGCGCAATCTCGGCTCACTGCAAGCTCCGCCTCCCGAGTTCACGCCATTCTCCTGCCTCAGCCTCTCCGAGTACCTGGGACTACAGGCGCCCGCCACCACGCCCGGCTAATTTTTTGTCTTTTTTTAGTAGAGACGGGGTTTCACCGTGGTCTCGATCTCCTGACCTCGTGATCCGCCCGCCTCGGCCTCCCAAAGTGCTGGGATTACAAGCGTGAGCCACCGCGCCCGGCCTATTATTATTGTTATTTGAGATGGAGCCTAACTTTGTCACCCAGGCTGGAGTAAAGTGGCGAGATTGCACCACTGCACTCCAGCCTGGGTGGCAGAGCGAGACTCTGCCTCAAAAAATTTAAAAAAAAAAAAAAACAACAGAGAAGCTGGAGTCTTGGGATCTGTGAGCAGATAGTTTAGTGGAAGCCTGGGAGGCCCTTTCCTCCTTCTGTAGAGCAGTCATCTCTCCAGGGACCTCTTTGACTTGACAGATCCCTTTGGCTGTATCCTGTCTCCTGCTCTCCCTACCTCTAGAATCACCTCCCTACCCTAAAGCCAAAGGAGTCTGAGGCAGAGTCAAGACTCTCAGAAGCAAGTTAAACCAGTTCCTGCAGGCCCTGACATGCCCTGCTGAATAGCCCCTGCAGAAAATTCCTGTCCTCAGCTGTAGCCACAGCTGGCTACTGATGGTAAGAAAGAGACCTGGGGAGGGGAGAGATCTCAAGGAAAACACAAGTTGACACCTTCCTCCAAATACAGATAGAGCCAAACTGGACTTTTAGGAGCTGAGACCGTGCCTGTGGGGCAAAGCTAACACTCAAGTCACCTCTTTCTTGGTCAGCATAGTGGCTACTTCTGCCTGAAAGGACGTCTCCAAAGAGCACCAATGCCTGTTTCATGGGGCCTCTATCCAATTGTGTCAGCTCAGATCCTAGCAGAGCTCCCGGTGTTCTCTGAGAAGCCGCCTCCTAGCAATATCTGAGAGCCCAGCTTTCAGTTTCTTCCTCCAGGTTGCTCAGGTCCCGAGTCCTGGGGAAAGGCCACACATGGCTTATTCCTCATGCAGGAAATGTGGCTGGGTGTCTTGCCTCGCTGTGGTTATATAGGGTAGGCTACAACCAGGAGGAGTACAGAGGTTAATGGTTCAGGATTGGGTAAAGGCCTGGCTGGAGGCTTGAGGGCTTGGAGCTTGGTGTAAAAGTTACCTCCCCCTGTTTCTGGAACTTCAGAGTCAAAATTATTTGGCCTGACTTTAAGTGAGGGAGTTCTGCCATCTCTCCAGGACTGTGAGAGCTCAGCCGATGACTCAGGGAGCCCTAAGAATGCTTTACACCTGTGCTCTGTAAACATCGTCACATTTCATGTTGCAGAAGTTCACAGTCAGCCAAGAGATTTAGTTACCTGCCTACAGTCAAAAGCTGGTTAATGATTAGAAACAGGATTTAACTGGGAGCATCAACCTCAGATCCAGTGCTCTTTCTCTAAGCTGCCTCCTACCTAACTCCTCCAATGCTCTATTTATTTATTTCAGATAGGGTCTGGCTCTGTCATCCAGGCTGAAGTGCAGTGGTGCAATCATAGCTAACTACAGCCCCAAACTGCTTGTGCTCAAGCGATCCTCCCATCTCAGCCTCCTAAGTAGCTGGGACTACAGATACGTGCCACTTGTAGTGATTTTTAAATTTTTTTTTTTTTATAGAGATGAGGTCTTGGTATGTTGACTAGGCTGGCCTCGAGCTCCTGGCCTCAAGCAATCCTCCTACCTCAATCTCCCAAAGCGCTGAGGTTAGGTATGAGCCACCGCACCCCACCTCAATTTATTGCATCTGGTGATCCAGTGATCCAGTGGCAACATTCCATTCCTTCCACAATAAGATCTATTTGGCTTTAAACAAAACACACACACTTCTGAGAAGCTGTATGCTTACATCTTTGTAAATCAAGTCTGCAGATAAATGCAGAGGGAAACTTGATTCAAGGATTGCTACTCTGAAAACCTCATTAAAGTGAAATAAAACCCCAGGAAACTCCGAGTTTGAGACCAGCCTGAGCAATAGAGCAAATCCCGCCTCTAAAAAAAAAAAAAAAAAATTAGCTATTCAGGGTAGTGCATGCCTATAGTTCCAGCTACTCAGGAGGCTGATGGGAGGATTGCTTGAGTGACCAGGCGGTTGAGGCTACAGTGAGCCAAGATGGGGCCACTCCACTCCAGCCTGGGCAACACAGCAAGACCCTGTCTCAAAACAAAAACAAAAAACTCTTTCACACTACAGCTACCTTCCTCTCTCCGCAGTCCCCTTAAAAGACATGTTTTGTGCATATCTTTGTTTTCTCCACACTCCATGTGGAGTTATGCAGGAGAGGGATCTCCAGAGGCGAGGAGCTAAGCTCTGGCTCCCCCTACTGGGTATATGATGGATTCATTGGCCCCAAATCTCCCATAAGACTCTGGGGCTCTCCAATCTTGTACCTGCCTGTGCCTGGAAAGCCTCCAGAAGGCAGGGCTCCCTAAGGAGAGATGTGACCATGGAAGGCTTTCTAGAAGAGTTGGAACCTAAACTACATCTTGAAAGATTTTGACAGGGGAAGTTGGTAAGCTGGTTTGTAATTATTTCATCATTTAACAATAAATCTTAACAATCATTCTATGTTAGTACCTATAGATTTACTTTTTTTTTTTTTTGAGACGGAGTCTTGCTCTGTTGCCCAGGCTGGAGTGCAGTGGCGTGATCTCAGCTCACTGCAAGCTCTGCCTCCCGGGTTCACGCCATTCTCCTGCCTCAGCCTCCCAAGTAGCTGGGACTACAGGCGCCCGCCACCACGCTCGGCTAAATTTTTGTATTTTTTAGTACAGACGGGGTTTCACTGTGTCAGGCAGGATGGTCTCGATCTCCTGACCTCGTGATCCGCCCGCCTCGGCCTCCCAAAGTGCTGGGATTACAGGCGTGAGCCACCGTGCCCAGCCTCATTCTTTCTTTGATTATTATTGTTTTTTTTTGAGATGGAGTCTTGCTCTGTCGTCCAGGCTGGAGTGCAGTGGCGCGATCTCGACTCACTGCAAGCCCCGCCTCCCGGGTTCACGCCATTCTCCTGCCTCAGCTTCCGGAGTAGCTGGGACTACAGGCGCCCGCCACTGCACCTGGCTAACTTTTTGTATTTTTAGTAGAGATGGGGTTTCACGTGTTAGCCAGGATGGTCTTGATCTCCTGACCTTGTGATCTGCCCGTCTCAGCCTCCCAAAGTGCTGGGATTACAGGCGTAAGCCACCGCACCCAGCCCTATTATTTTTATTTTTTTGAGACGGAGTCTTGCTCTGTCACCCAGGCTGGAGTGCAGTGGTGCGATCTCAGCTCACTGCAAGCTCCGCCTCCCGGGTTCATGCCATTCTTCTGCCTCGGCCTCCTGAGTAGCTGGTACTATAGGCGCCCACCACCACGGCCAGCTAATTTTTTGTATTTTTAGTAGAGACAGGGTTTCACTGTGTTAGCTAGGACGGTCTCGATCTCCTGACTTCGTGATCCACCCGCCTCAGCCTCCCAAAGTGTTGGGATTACAGGCGTGAGCCACTGCGCCCGGCCCCTTTCTTTTTTTTAAAATAATCCAGCCCAAAATGTCAAAAGGACAAGTATGTTTTTATTTATTTTTATTTTTTGAGACAGATTCTTGCTCTGTCACCCAGGCTGGAGTGCAATGGTGCAATCTTGGCTCACTTGTACCCTTGACCTCACAGGCTCAAGTGATCCTCCCATCTCAGCCTCCCAAATAGCTGGGGCCACAGGTGTGCACTACCATGCCTGGCTAATTTTTTTTTTTTTTTTTATTAGACAGTCTCACTCTGTTGCACAGGCTGGAATGCAGTAGTGTGATCTCGGCTCACTGCAACCTCCGCCTCCTGGGTTCAAGCCATTCTCCTGCCTCAGCCTCCCAAGTAGCTGGGACTACAGGTGTACACCACCACGCCCGGCTAATTTTTGTATTTTTAGTAGAGATGGGGTTTCGTTATGTTGGCCAGGTTGGTCTAGTACTCCTGACCTTAGGTGATCTGCCCACCTTGTCCTCCCAAAGTGCTGGAATTATAGGCGTGAGCCACTGCACCTGGCCATGCCTGGCTAATTTTTTAAATTTTAGAAATGGGATCTCCCTGTGTTGCCCAGGCTGGTCTTGAACTCCTGAGCTCAAGTGATCCTGGCACCTTGGCCTTCCAAAGTGTTGGGATTACAGGGATGAGCCACCATGCCCAGCTACCTCATTCTTTCAAAGGTGGACTATATATGTACATTTAAAAAACTTTTTATGGCTGGGCGCAGTGGCTCACGCCTGTAATCCCAGCACTCTGGGAGGCCAAGGCAGGTGGATCACCTGAGGTCAGGAGTTCAAGACCAGCCTGACCAACATGGTTAAACCTCATCTCTAATAAAAATACAAAATTAGCCAGGCTTGGTGGCGGTTGCCTATAATCCCAGCTACTCGGGAGGCTGAGGCAGGAGAATTGCTTGAACTCGGGAGGTGGAGGTTGCAGTGAGCTGAGATCAAATCCATTGCACTCCAGCCTGGGCAACAAGAGCAAAACTCCATCTCAACAACAGCAACATTTTATTATTAAATAAACCTGGCCAATATTATTTCTACTAAAAATTGTTTAAAAAATTAGCCAGGGGTTGGCTGGGCACGGTGGCTCACGCCTGTAATCCCAGCACTTTGGGAGGCCAAGGTGGGTGGATCACGGTCAGAAGATCGAGACCATCCTGGCTAACATGGTGAAACCCCATATCTACTAAAAAACACAAAAAATTAGCCAGGTGAGGTGGCAGGCACCTGTAGTCCCAGCTACTTGGGAGGCTGAGGCAGGAGGATGGCTTGGGCCCAGAAGTTTGAGACTGCAATGAACTATGATTGAGCCACTCCACCCCAACCTTGGTGACTGAATGAGATCCTGTCTCAACAAAATAATAAAATAAAATTTGTGCTAGGCATGGTGACTCAGGCCTGTAATCCCACCACTTTGGGAGGCCCAGCCAGGAGGATGGCTTGCATCCAGGAGTTTAAGAATAGCCTGGGCAAAAAGCAAGACCCCATGGCTGCAAAAAAAGTTTCAAAAATTAGCCAGACATAGCAGTGCATGCCTGTAGTCCTACTTGAAAGGCTGAAGAGGGAGGATCGCTTGAGCCCAGAAGTTCCAGATTGAAGTCAGCTGTGAAGTGAGCTATGATCCTGCCACTGCACTCCAGCCTGGGTGACAGAGCAAGAGACCCCGAGTAAAAAAAATTTTTTTTTTTTTTTGAGATGGAGTCTCGCTCTGTTGCCCAGGTTGGAGTGCAGTGGTGCGATCTCATCTCAATGCAAGCTCTGCCTCCTGGGTTCATGCCATTCTCCTGCCTCAGCCTCCCGAATAGCTGAGATTACAGGCGCCCGTCACCACGCCTGGCTAATTTTTTTGTATTTTTAGTAGAGACAGAGTTTCACCGTGTTAGCCAGGATGGTCTTGATCTCCTCACCTCATGATCTGCCTGCCTTGGCCTCCCAAAGTGCTGGGATTACAGGCGTGAGCCACCATGCCCGGGCCCCAATTTTTTTTTTTAATAAATATAGGCCAGGCACAGTGGCTCACACCTGTAACCCCAGCACTTTGGGAGGCTGAGGTGGACAGATCACCTAAGTTCAGGAGTTTGAACCAGCCTGGCCAACATGGTAAAACCCCATCTCTACTAAAAATACAAAAATTAGCCAGACGCGGTGGCACACGCCTATAATCCCAGCTACTCGGGAGGCTGAGGCACGAGAATTGCTTGAACTCGGGAGGTGGAGGTTGCAGTGAGCCAAGATTGCACCATGGCACTCCAGCCTGGGTGATGGAAATCTAAAAAAAAAAATTTTTTTTTAATATCTATAAATTAAAAAGTAAAAAATTAGGTCCAGGGGCCAGGCGTGATGGCTCACGCCTGTAATCCCAGCACTTTGGGAGGAGGCCAAGGCGGGTGGATCACCTGAAGTTAGGAGTTCAAGACCAGCCTGACCAATATGGTGAAGCCCTGTCTTTACTAAAAAAAATACAAGTCGGATCACGAAGTCAAGAGATCGAAACCATCCTGGCCAGATGCTGGTGAAATCCTGTCTCTATTAAAAATACAAAAATTAGCTGGGATTGGTTGCATGGGCATGTAGACCCAGCTACTCAGGAGGCTCAGAAAGGAGAATCGCTTGAATCCGAGAGGCAGAGGTTGGAGTGAGCCGAGATCGCGCCACTGCACTCCAGCCTGACGAGAGTGAGACTCTGTTTAGAAAAAAAAGAAAAAAATGGCCAGACGCCTTGGCTGACGCCTGTAATCCCAGCACTTTGGAGGCTGAGGCAGGCAGATCATGAGGTCAGGAGTTCAAGACCAGCCTGGCCAATATGGTGAAACCCTGTCTCTATTAAAAATACAAAAATTGGCCGGGTGCAGTGGCTCAAGCCTGTAATCCCAGCACTTTGGGAGGCCGAGGCGGGTGGATCACGAGGTCAGGAGATCGAGATCATCCTGGCGAACACAGTGAAACCCCATCTCTACTAAAAACACACAAAAAAATTAGCCGGGCGTGGCAGCGGGCGCCTGTAGTCCCAGCTACTCAGGAGGTTGAGGCAGGAGAATGGCGTGAACCTGGGAGGCAGAGCTTGCAGTGAGCCGAGATGGCGCCACTGCACTCCGGCCTGGGCGAAAGAGCGAGACTCCGTCTCAAACAAACAAACAAAAATTAGGCCGGGAGCGGTGGCTCACGCCTGTAATCCCAGGACTTTGGGAGGCTGAGGCAGGTGGATCATGAGGTCAGGAGATCGAGACCATCCTGGCTAACATGGTGAAACCCCATCTCTGCTAAAAATACAAAAAATTAGCTGGGCGTGGTGGTGGGCACCTGTGGTCCCAGCTACTCAGGAGGCTGAGGCAGAAGAATGGCGTGAACCTGGGGGGTGGAGCTTGCAGTGAGCCGACATCGCACCACAGCACTCCAGCCTGGGCGACAGAGCGAGACTCCGTCTCAAAAAAAAAAAAAAAAAATTAGCCAGGCATGGTGGCAAGCACCTGTAGTCCCAGCTACTTGGGAGGTTGAGGCAGGAGAATTGCTTGAACCCAGGAGGCGGAGGTTGCAGTGAGCCAAGATCATGCCATTGCACTCCATCCTGGGTGACAGAGCAAGACTCTGTCTCAAAAAAAAAAAGAAAAAAAATACAAAATTAGTTGGGCGTGGTGGCACATGCCTGTAATCCCAGCTACTTGGTAGGCTGAGGCAGGAGAATTGCTTGAACCTGGGAGGTGGAGGTCGCAGTGAGCCGAGATCACGCCATTGCACTCCAGCCTCGCGACAGCACAAGACTCCATCTCAAGAAAAAACAAAACAAAACAAAACAAAACAAAAACAACATGGACCAGGCGCGGTGGCTCAAGTCTGTAATCCCAGCATTTTGGGAGACCCAGGCAGGCAGATTGCTTGAGGCCAGGAGTTTGAGACCAGCCTGGACAACATGGCAAAACCTCTCCTCTACTAAAAATACAAAGATAAGTCAGGTGTGGTGGTGCGCGCCTGTAATCCCAGCTACTCAGAGGAGGCTGAGGCACAAGAATCACTTGAATCCAGGAGGCACAAGCTGCAGTGAGCTGAGCTGAGATTGCGCCACTGCACTCCAGCCTGGGTGACAGAGAGGCTCTGCTTTTTTTTTTTTTTAGACGGAGTCTCGCTCTTTCACCCAGGCTGGAGTGCAGTGGCGCGATCTCGGCTCACTGCAGGCTCCGCCCCCTGGGGTTCACGCCATTCTCCTGCCTCAGCCTCCCGCGTAGCTGGGACTACAGGTGCCTGCCACCTCGCCCGGCTAATTTTTGTATTTTTAGTAGAGATGGGGTTTCACCTTGTTAGCCAGGATGGTCTCGATCTCCTGACCTCGTGATCCGCCCGCCTCGGCCTCCCAAAGTGCTGGGATTACAGGCGTGAGCCACCGCGCCCGGCCGAGGCTCTGCTTTAAAAAAAAAAAAAAAAAAAAAAGGCCAGGTGCGGTGGCTCACGCCTATAATCCCAGCACTTTGGGAGGCCCAGGCGGGTGGATCACCTGAGCTCAGGAGTTTGAGACCAGCCTGGCCAACATGGTGAAACCCCAACTCTACTAAAAATACAAAAATTAGCCGGACGCAGTGGCATGCACCTATAATCCCAGCTACTCGGGAGGCTGAGGCACGAGAATTGCTTGAACCCGGGAAGTGGAGGTTGCAGTGAGCCGAGATTGCACCACGGCACTCCAGCCTGGGTGACAGAAGTCTCAAAAAAAAAAAAAAAAAAGAAAAAAATTTTTTAATATATACAAATAAAAAAGTAAAAAATTAGGGCCGGGGCCAGGCGTGATGGCTCACACCTGTAATCCCAGCACTTTGGGAGGAGGCCAAGGCGGGCGGATCACCTGAAGTTAGGAGTTCGAGACCAGCCTGACCAATACGGTGAAGCCCCGTCTCTACCAAAAAAAAATACAGGCCGGGCGCGGTGGCTCACGCCTGTAATCCCAGCACTTTGGGAAGCCGAGGCGGGCGGATCACGAGGTCAGGAGATCGAGACCATCCTGGCTAACATGGTGAAACCCTGTTTCTACTAAAAATACAAAAAATTAGCCGGGCGAGGTGGTAGGCGCCTGTAGTGCCAGCTACGCAGGAGGCTGAGGCAGGAGAATGGCGTGAACCCCGGGGGGTGGAGCCTGCAGTGAGCCGAGATCGTGCCACTGTACTCCAGCCTGGGTGAAAGACCGAGACTCCTCAAAAAAAAAAAAAAAAAAAAAAAACAAAGATTAGCTGGGCATAGTGGCAGGCGCCTGTAGTCCCAGCTACTTGGGAGGCTGAGACAGAAGAATTGCTTGAACCAGAGAGACGGAGGTTGCAGTGAGCCTAAATTGTGCTACTGCACTCCAGCCTGAGCGACAGAGTGAGACTCTGTCTTAAAAAACAAACAAACAAACAAACAAAAAAACAATAGGCCCAGGTACAGTTTGGGCAACACAGTGAGACTGTGTCTCAAAAAATAATACTAATTTTTCAACACCGTAAATACCATTTGATAGGCTAAGAGTTCCTGATAAAGACCACAGTCACCAGTTAAATAAACTGGTAGCCTCAGAACAATAACATCAAAGCTGACATCATCTGTGATGACTCATGCATCCTCCATCATCTTTGGGAATCCTATGACATCCTGGCTAGCAACTCCAGGTCTGCCCAGGTGCCTGCAAGGCAGATTCCATAGCAAGGCAAGTTTAGGTATCTCAGGTCTTAGCTAGATCTCCTATTATCTTCTGCTATCAAAGGAGACCCAAGACAGCTGTACATTTTCTTGGCTAATTCAAGATAAGAAAGCATCCTAAAACTCTACAACCTGCACTTTGAAAGGATGTCTTAGAGTACAAGTTCAAAATGTTGAGATAGGCTGGATGCAGAGGCTCAGGCCTGTAATCCCAGCACTCTGGGAGGCCAAGGCAGGGAGGAAGATCATTTGAGCTCAAGAGTTTGAGAGATCAGCCTTGGCAACATGGTGAAACCCTGTCTCTGTTTAAAAAAAAAAAAAAACATTAAAGCCGGGTGCGGTGGCTCACGCCTGTAATCCCAGCACTTTGAGAGGCTGAGGTGGGCAGATCATGAGGTCAAGACATCGAGACCATCCTGGCCAGCATGGTGAAACCCTGTCTCTACTAAAAATACAAGAATTAGCTGGGCGTGATGGCACAGGCATAGAGACCCAGCTACTCGGGAGGCTGAGGGATGAGAATCGCTTGAACCCAGGAGGCAGAGGTTGGAGTGAGCCGAGATCATGCCACTGCACTCCAGCCTGACGAGAGTGAGACTCTGTTTAGAAAAAAAAGAAAAAAAATAGCCAGGCGCCTTGGCTGACGCCTGTAATCCCAGCACTTTGGAGGCCGAGGCAGGCGGATCACGAGGTCAGGAGTTTGAGACCAGTCTGGCCAATATGGTGAAACCCCGTCTCTGTTAAAAATACAAAAATTAGCCAGGTGTAGTGGCAGGCGCCTGTAGTCCCAGTTACTTCGGAGGCCGAGGCAGGAGAATTGCTTGAACCCAGGAGGCGGAGGTTGCAGTGAGCCGAGATCATGCCATTGCACTCTATCCCGGGTGACAGAGCAAGACTCTGTCTCAAAAAAAAAAAAAAAAAGAAAAAAAATACAAAATTAGCCGGGCATGGTGGCACACGCCTGTAATCCCAGCTACTTGGTAGGCTGAGGCAGGAGAATTGCTTGAACCTGGGAGGTGGAGGATGCAGTGAGCCGGGATCACGCCATTGCACTCCATCCTCGTGACAGCTTGAGACTCCGTTTCAAGAAAAAACAAACAAAAAACCAGCCAAACAAAAAAACAACATTGACCAGGCACGGTGGCTCAAGTCTGTAATCCCAGCACTTTGGGAGACCGAGGCAGGCGGACTGCTTGAGGCCAGGAGTTGGAGACCAACCTGGGCAACATGGCAAAACCCCTCCTCTACTAAAAATACAAAGATTAGCCAGGTGTGGTGGTGCGTGCCTGTAATCCCAGCTACTCAGAGGAGGCTGAGGCACGAGAATCACTTGAATCCAGGAGGCACAAGCTGCAGTGAGCTGAGATTGCACCACTGCACTCCAGCCTGGGTGACAGAGCCAGGCTCTGCTTTAAAAAAAAAAAAAAAAAAGGCCAGGTGCGGTGGCTCACGCCTGTAATCTCAGCACATTGGGAGGCCAATGTGGTGGATCAGGAGTTCAAGACCAGCCTGGCCAACATGGTGAAACCCTGTCTCTACTAAAAATACAAACATTAGCCACGTGTGGTGGTGGGCGCCTGTAATCCTAGCTACTTGGGAGACTGAGGCAGGAGAATCACTTGAACCTGGGAGGTGGAGGTTGCAGTGAGCCGAGAACGCACCATTGTACTCCGGTCTGGGTGTGAAGAGCAAAACTCTGTCTCAAAACAAAAAACAAAAAACAAAAAACAAAAAACATTGAGATAGTTTGAAATAGGTAGGAAAAAGCAACCAGTGGTATGCAGATTTGATGATCACTTCCTCCAGTATCAATTCAGTCATGGTTCTGAGCTTTATTTTTTGCTTTTTTAAGTCTTAGCACTAATATTACAGTTCATTTGTGTATTATTGTAAGAGAAAATATTTTCCTTTGATCTAGTGTGATTTTACAAAAATTGATATCTAAAAATTCCTCAGAATACTCCTAAATTACCACAAACTTGGTGGGTTGTTTTTTGATTTTTTTTTTTGAGACAAAGCCTTGCTCTGTCGCCCAGGCTGGCGTGCAGTCGCACGATCTCAGCTCACTGCAACCTCCATCTCCCAGGTTCAAGCGATTCTCCTGCCTCAGCCTCCCAATTAGTTGGGACTATAGGTGCATGCCACTATGCCAGGCCAATTTTTTGTATTTTTAGTAGAGACGGGGTTTCACCATATTGTCAGGCTGGTCTCGAACTCCTGAGCTCAGGCGATCCACCCACCTCAGCCTCCCAGAGTGCTGGGATTAGAGGTGTGAGCCACTGTGCCCAGCCTAACTTGGTGGGTTTTAAAACAACAGAGTCATTCTCTCATAGTTTTGGAGTCCAGAAGTCTGAAAACAAGATGCCAATCTCATGCCATGCTCCTTCTCGAGGCCCAAGGGGAGAATTTTTTCTTTTTTGACGGAGTCTCACTCTGTCGCCTAGGCTGGAGTGCAATGGTGTGGTCTCGGCTCTCTGCAACCTCTGCCTCCTGGGTTCAAGCGATTCTCTTGCCTCAGCCTCCTGAGTAGCTGAGATTATAGGCGCACACCACCACGCCCAGCTAATTTTTGTATTTTTTAGTAGAGGTGGGGTTTCGCCATGTTGGCCAGGCTGGTCTCAAACTCCTGACCTCAGATGATCTGCCCACCTCGGCCTCCCAAAGTGCTGGGATTACAGGCGTGAGCAGCCGCACCTAGCCTAGTATTATTTTTTGAGACAGGGTCTTGCTCTGTCACCCAGGTTGGAGTGCAGTGGCACAATCATAGTTCACAGCAGCCTCAAACTCCTGGGCTCAACCACTCCTCCTGTGCACCATCATGCCTGGCTGTTTTCAATTTTGTGTAGAGACCAGGTCTTGCTATATTGCCCAGGCTGATCTTGAGCTCCTAGTATCATGCAATCTTTCTGCCTTGGCCTCCCAAAGTGCTGGGATTATAGGCATGAGCCACTGCACCTGGCCAGTTTCTTTTTTTTTTTTTTTTTGAGACAGGGTCCTGCTCTGTTGTTGCCCAGGCTCGAGTGCAGTGGCACAATCCTGGCGCACTGCAGCCTTAAACTCCTGGGCTCAGGTGATCTTCCTGTCTCTGCCTCCCAAGTACCTGGGACTATAGGTGGGCATCACCATGCAAGGCTAATTAATTATGTGTAGAGATGGGGTCTCACTGTTGGCCAGATTGGTCTCAAATTCCTGGCTTCAGGCAATCCACCTCAGCCTCCCAAAGTGTTGGGATTACAGGTGTAAGCCACTGCATCCAGCTCAGTTTATTTTAAGGTATGAGTTGATCATCTGTTTTCTTCCTGTCCATAGCACTAGCAATGTTAATTATAGCTCTGAATACACCTTACAGCTTAACAAGAAGCATAGTAAACATGTGACTATGAGCACTTTTTTTTTTTCGAGACGGAGTCTCTCTCTGTTGCCAGGCTGGAGTGCAGTGGCATGATCTCAACTCACCACAACCTCCAACTCCCGGGTTCAAGCGATTCTCCTGCCTCAGCCTCCCGAGTAGCTGGGATTATAGGCACGAGCCACCCCACCCAGCTAATTTTTTGTATTTTTAGTAGACACAGGGTTTCACCATGTTGGCCAGGATGGTCTTGATCTTCTGACCTCGTGATCTGACTGCCTCGGCCTCCCAAAGTGCCAGGATTATAGGCGTGAGCCACTGCACACGGCCTGAGTACTGTTAAATAGTATTATTATCCCTTAAAAATCCTGACTTCGGCAGTTCCACACTAATCAAGAAGAGTGTTGAGATGTGAAGCCCAGCCCAGGGGGATTCTGATAGAGGATAGTCCACACCTCTCTTGGGGAGTGGAATCATAAAAGAGCTCACAACTCCATCTCCATCTTAAGTTCAGTTCACACCTTTCTCTCCAGTGGTAGTATTCCTATGTCTCACATTTCTTTCATTGGATTCGTCTTTGGAGGAGCTAAGGGCAGAACCAAGCTAAGAAACCTGAGCCTTTTATTGTCTTCATCACTGGTTTCAGAATTAGCAGCCTATGTTTCCATCCTCCCAAACCTTTCAGTTATCTCAGCACACTAGCATGAAGAAAGATACGAATGAACTAGCATGAAGCAAATAACACTGACTGATTCCTTCTCCTGTCCACCCCCCACTCCTCATTGTTGTCTTCTAGATGCCACAACTGAAAAGCAGAACAAAAACACTTGGATCATAGGCTAACTCCTACAGGATTGAACCCTGGTGCTAATACAGGTATGGACATCCTGACTTGCTATTTCTGGGTACTTGCACCAGGAATGGCAGCTGGATCAGAGTGGCCTGGACTGGGGCAGTCTTTAGTTTTATTAGGAACAGAAGGCCAGATCAATAATCAATTAGAGTTGGCAGGGGACCAGGGACTTGGAGCATAAACAAGTCATGAAGGGCTAAGAATTCAGTTCAGCTCCAAAGCCTCCTGTAAAAGGACCCAAAGGATGAGGAGCCAGCAGACTATTTGGAATAAGGCATGTGGCATGTGGCCTGAGACAGAACAAGAAGTGCCTGAGAGAGAACAAGAAGTTCTTTCACGGAAGGGAGTAGGGACTGCTGGCAAAAAAGGGACCCCATAAAGTCCACAAGGCCCTTCTGTGATACATGCTTTGCTGGAAAGTCTGGCTGGAAAATGGGAGCAGGGCCAAGATTCCATGGAGGCCAGAGGCCTAGACCAAGTCAACCCCACATTCCCTAAGTCACCTTTCTTTGAGCATGTTCTATGGAACAAGTCCCATAGTAAAATACCAAAAACCTGAGAGTTCAGTTGCGCATGTGTACCTTTTTCCTTTTATAAATATTCATGACTCCTCCTGTAGCTTATTAAATACATATATTCAGCCACATTGTTAAACATAAATTCCTGTCCCCTTTGCCCCTCCCTCAGAGTGTTTCTGACTTCTGGCCAGAGGCTCTACTTCCCAGCCTATCAGAATGGCCACCCTGCAGACTGCAACCCTTTGAGAAATAAAGCTCTCCTTTCCAATTTTTAAAAATAAAAAAACCTGATAGTAAAGGAATGAAGCTGCCTTTGTTCTAATCTGCATTTCCCAAAAATGATTTGACAATATTTTTTTTTGGAGATGGAGTCTCACTCTGTTGCCCAGGCCGGAGTGTAGTGGCACAATCTCGGCTCACTGCAACCTCTGCCTCCCAGGTACAAGCAATTCTCCTGCCTCAGCCTCCCAATAGCTGGGATTACAGGCACCCGCCAACACGCCCAGCTAATTTTTGTATTTTTGGTAGAGATGGGGTTTCACCATGTTGGCTGGGCTGGTCTCAAACTCCTGACCTCAGGTGATCCACCCACCTGGGCCTCCCAAAGTGCTGGGATTACAGGTGTGAGCCACTGCACCCGGCTGACAATGAAGATTTTACAAATATCTTCTAAATTCATTTTGGGAAAGGCTAGTTTCAGCCCTTTCCAAATGTAACTCGTCTCCTCTGGGGAGCCCTCTCAAATTGATTTAACTTACTCATCCCCCCTTCCTGTCTTGCAGCCTTTGATCATATAGGAACCCATGTGTCATATTCTGAACCAGTCAGTCTCTAAGGCAGGTGCATAGAGCAGCTGTGTCTGGCTTGCCCTGGAAAGAACAAGTACCATGTGGCAGAAGAATAGGGACGGCCTTGCCAGGCTCTGTGGCCTAGCCCTGGTGGGTTTCCCAGAGATGACTGTGTGAGGAAAGGTGGTATAATTTAGCAGTTTCTCTCAGCTACAGCTCCAAATAGGCTCTAGAAGAGCATCACTCACTGTGGTCACTGTGTCTTCCCCTTACAAAGGGCAGTGGAGGTCTATGGTTCCAACTACAAAAAACAAAAGACAAAAATTAATATCCTATTTCCAGAGTACTATGCAAGCACTTTCAGAGTCATTCTCAGGGCACCATCCAAGCAGACAGGGCCTATTACCAACCCTTACTTATGTAAGAGAAGTAACGTCGCACTACTTCAGTCTCCTGGGCATATCCACCCTCAGCTGGACCTCAGAGCAACTGATCTTGGGCTAGAGTTGGGGACCCGGAGCAAGTAGGTCTTAGTATTTGTGTCTGCACTTGACCTGCCTCTAACCTGGAGGTAATGGCTTGTATTCCTCTTCTGCCACAAGCAATCCCAACAGCTCAAGCCAACCTTCCAACTAGTCATGTGGGGCCTTTTTGGCAGGCTCCTGGCTACACAATACTCACTCACACCATTTTGCACTGGAATAATTTTTATTTTTTTCCTTGGCAAAAAGTCAAGTGCTACATTTTTAAAAACAGAAAATCTCAAACAATCAAACGCATTACCCATTACAGAAGAGGGTCTGGCAATAGTACAAAACATCCTACTGAAGATTTTTTTTTTTTAAATATACAAGTCAGTTTAAAATGATAGAAGTTCTGTGAGAACTAAGAAATCTACAGCCTGTAGTTTAATAATAGAAAAAAAATTAAGACAATTAAAACATCTATAGCATCCAGCATTTTGCTTAATTCCCTGTTTATAGCACCTATTTCTCTAGGTTCAAAGATGAGAATTCCAGAACCTGTGGTATGTGCTGTGTAACAAGTTAGGGTGGACTTGCTGTCTCTCCTCTCCAGCAGCCCCGCACCATTAAAAGGAGAATATATATACATATATATATATATATATATATATATGTATATATATATATATATATTTTTTTTTTTCCAATTTCCCTTCTTACACCCAGAGAAGAGGGGGACAACTGGGAGAGCAAGTTAAAAAACTGGGGTACAGGAATAAATATGACTTTTCCTTTCCCCACAATGGGATGTTGACAGAAAAGCGGAGTATGTGCTTAGAGGAATTCGTGGGTGGGAACACCTGTTATCTTTGACATGATGTGTAAAAATCAGGGAACAAGAGGACATCACAGTCAGCTGCCTGCAAGTTTAAAAACCTCAGACTAAACAGATAGTTCAAGGGAGGAACAGACAAATTACTAATCACATTGATGCTGTTACATGCACAATGATGCTGACTGCAGGCCAGCCTGTCACCATCTCAGGGCTAAGCCAACAGAGTAGGAGGGATGGCTTCAACCCCAAGTCCCGCTGCAGTGAGAAAATGAATATTCCACACATGAAGCACTCACTACACACAGATAAACCCCCTGCTCACACCCACCTTCTTAGACTTAACCCAATTTAGAAAATAATAGCAAAACCCATTGGGGAGATTAAAGAATGGCAGAGAGGATTCTCCTCAAAGCCAAGGGGACTATGGATGTGAATCTTAGCAGACTTGAGACTCCCAGCTCCAGGCCCCTTTAAAACCAGATCAGGTCTTGAGGGGAAGGAGAGAGAAGCTAGGATGGGGATTCAAGTCCCATGAAGCCTTTTGCAGCCTCTAGAGCTGCACCTGGATGGTGAGTCTGATGTTTTAGGGGTGTGGCTACTGGCTAAGCAGATGTGAGGGTGGGAAGGGGAAGTGACACCAACTTCCCACACGGGGGACACACAGGTGGGAAGACAGGTAGGGCTGGATCACTTTGCAGTCCTGGCACGGGAGGCCCCAGGAAGCCTACAATCTAACTAAAAAGATTTTCCCAGTGGTAATTTCTTTTCCTTTCTGTTTTTACTTCCTATTATCAGTGTTGTTAGACTTTAAAAAACAAGATACAGACTAGTCCCAAAGCTGGACTCTGTGAATAAAGTTGTTTCTTTTATAAATATTTTAATTACAAGTAATCCTCACTCCAGGTAATTTCAGTGACACACAGTACCTACAGGCACACAAGATCACACACACACACGCAGACAAGATCTCTCACACACACACACACACACACACACACACACAGCTCTCAAACTTTCACAGAAAGTCTGAGAGCAACCATATAATTATAAAGGAGCCCTACCTCTCAAGAGTGAAGTAAGGGTGAGAAAGACTATGTCATTTCAGCCTAAAGAAGCCAGAGACGGGAGAATGTGTGTCACTTAAAGAAAAATAGGGATTAGCAATGTTTGGTTGAAAAGCCAGAAATAATAAAAGATAGTAAAATTCTGATTATCAAAGGGGAAAACAAAAAACAAAACAACTTTCAGATTTCTGTACAGAGCTTCTTCCTAATAAGTGCCTAAACTATAGGCAAACTTTGGTGTTCCCACTAAAACACAAGAGCGTCACACAATTAGGAAAAAAAAATCAAAAGAAAAAAGGAAACTGAGAATGGAAGTTAGTATAAATCTCTGCATTTGGGGAGTTGTCATTAACTCCAGAGCCCAGCATAGTTTCCATGGAGCCCTGAAGGGAGGGGACCTCCTGCCACAAAGAGTTTTGTTCCAGACGAGTCGTAGCAGTGGGTGTAAACAGCATTGGGGAAGAAGTCAATGTCTGAAAAGTAATTCCTCCAGGTTTCATCATGATTCTACGGGAAGAGAAAGAGACTACAATTAGCACCTCTAGCCATGGGGCAGGAAAGGGGGGAGGAAGGGACAGGAATGCTTTCTGGTCTCCTTAAGGGAACAGGGTTCTACAGGTAAACCTCATGTCAGGAGATTGGCTGGTTGGTTCTCATGGGAATCAGGGCCTCATTTTTCCAACTAAACGTTAGAGAAGAACAGAGCAGCTGAAGAATTGCTATACAAGGCTCAGTTCTTCTCAGGAGAGTTAGAACCAAAGTTCTGTTTTCCCTCCACCTGCTAGGCACAGGAGGAAGAACTAAACACTTGAATAATTCACTGGAGGTGGGACGCAGTGGTTCATGGCTGTAATCCCAGAATTTTAGGAGGCCAAGGTGAGAGAATCACTTGAGCCCAGGAGTTTAAGACCAGCCTGGGCAACATGGCGAGACCCCATCTCTACTAAAAAAAATAAATTAGCCAGGCACAGTGCATATGCCTGTGGTCCCAGCTACTTGGGAGGCTGAGGCAGGAGGACTGCTTGAACCCAGGAGTTCAAGGCTACATACAGTAAGCTATGATCACACCACTACACTCCAGCCTAGGCAACAGAGTGACCCTGTCTCAAAAAAAAAAAAAAAAAAAAAAACAAACAAACAAACAAAAAAAAAAACCAACTCACTGACAGCTGTGGTGGGAGGTTCCTTATCCTCTTATCCTTCTTGCTCTATTACGGCTTGGGGAAAATCCTAAGTCTACCAGTGTGTTTTACTGGGCCTCAGTTTTCCCACAGACAATGTGCAGACATAAAAGCAAAATCAGGAGGAAGTCTTTTCCTGTTCCAATGAGTGCCTCTTACTAGTGAAAAAGTATGAGTAGATGGTGTGTCAGTGGGGGCTGAGGGGTAGAGGAAGATAATTTTTCTGTTACTGTGTAGCAGTCATCTCACGCAGGGGCTTACTCACCAGCCAGCCTTTGCCAGTGGTTAGTTTCAGATTCTCCCCTGCTAGTCTGGGCTTGGACCCATAACAAGCTGAGAGCCTCTCTTCCAGAAATCTCTGAGCTCGGATGTCATAGAACAGCAGGGAGCCCTGCCCTGTTCCCACAGTGATGATGTGCTCATAGAAACTCACTGACCGGATTCCTGAAAGAGAGAAAAGTAAAAGGCAGTGAGGCGGGAGAGAATATTTGCTCGACTGTCTGCTAGCCTGAATTTCTCCAACACTGAGTTTTCAATGTCCACCCCGCTCCCCTCCACCCGCCCCACAAAGTATCAGACAGTGTTTTCCCAGTGGCAAGTTAGCTCATGCAAAAGCAGAGAGAATCCTGATGCCATCCTGCCTATCCACACACTAACAGAAACCATTCAAGAAGCCTTGGAAAAGTGTCAGATTCCCAATGATGCTCAAGATGCTTTTGGCTGAAGACCATAAGTGCTCAGAACTTCCTTGCTTCCTCTCAACTCACTCCGGAATCGGCTTTCCTAACTCTAAGCTTTTCTCCATCATATGTTTCCAACCTACACTGCAACTCAAGGTAATCTGCATATTTATAAATCATTAAGTCATCAACGATTCCTTATATTTGACCTAAAACCACTACTGTGGCAAATGCAAGAAGTCTTTTTTTATTTTTTGAGATGGAGTCTCGCTCTGTTGCCCAGGCTGGAGTGCAATGGCGCGATCTTGGCTCACTGCAACCTCTGCCTTCCAGGTTCAAGCGATTCTCCTACCTTAGCCTCCCAAGTAGCTGGGATTACAGGCTCCCGCCACCACACTCGGCTAATTCTTGCATTTTCAGTAGAGACAGTGTTTCACCATGTTGGCCAGGCTGGTCTTGAACTCCTGACTTCAACTGATCCACCTCGGCCTCCCAAAGTGCTGGGATTATAGGCATGAGCCACCGTGCCCGGCCACAATGCAAGAAGTCTTTATCTAGTATTAGGTGTTTTGAGAGTGGCAAAAAGCCCAGAACTTAAATACCCAAAGATGTTTAAGACGAGTCATGTAATTACTTTAGATCACAAAGAAAACACATCTGCTGTATTTGGGGATCAAATCAGTGCTTGGGATATGAAGATGTCTCTTGGCACAGAAGAACTGGATAATATTTGTGGAACCAGTATTTCCTTATTAGGTATGAAAGTTACCCCCATTAAACAGTACCAAAAATCTCTTAAAACTTTTCACTGCATACATTATTATAGCCAAACCTATTTAGTCTTTTCTCTTTTTTTTTTGAGCTCTGTTGCCAAAGCTGGAGTGCTATGGCACAATCTTGGCTCACTGCAACCTCCGCCTCCCAGATTCAAGTGATTCTCCCGCCTCAGCCTCCCAAGTAGCTGGAACTACAGGCACCCGCTACGACCCCCAGCTAATTTTTTTTGTATGTTTAGTAGAGACGGGGTTTCACCATGTTGATCAGGCTGGTCTCGAACTCCTGACCTCAGGTGATCCACCTGCCTCAGGCTCCCAAAGTGCTGGGATTACAGGCATCAGCCACCGTGCCCGGCCCTATTTATTCCTTTCTCTACTACTCTCATTATACATTATTCTTTGTTCTAAAATATAAGCATTTTAACTATAATTAAGAACAAATAGGCCAGGCGCGGTGGCTCAAGCCTGTAATCCCAGTTCTTTGGGAGGCCCAAGGCGAGTGGATCACTTGAGGTCAGGAGTTCAAAACTAGTCTGGCCAACATGGTAAAACTCCATCTCCACTAAAAACACAAAAATTAGCTGGGCATGGTGGTATGCGCCTGTAGTCCCAGCTACTCAGGAGGCTAAGGCAGGAGAATCGCTTGAACCTGGGAGGCAGAGGGTGCAGTGAGCTGAGATCACACCACTCCACTCCAGCCTAGGTGACAGAGCAAGACTCATCTCAACAACAACAACAACAAAAAAGAAATGGTTGGGCACAGTGGCTCATGCCCGTAATCCCTGTAATCTTAGAACACACTTTGGGAGACTGAGGTGGGTGGCTCAAGAGTTTGAGACAACTCTGGGCAACATGATGAGAACCTGTCTCTACAAAAATACAAAAATTAGCTGAATGAGGTGGTGGATGCTTATAGTCCCAGCTACTCGGGAGGTGGGAGGACTGCTTGAGCCTGGCAGGTGGAAGCTGCAGTAAGCCGAGATTGCGCCACTTTCCTGCAGCATGGCCGATAGAGTGAAGACCCTGTCTTCAAAAAAAAAAAAAAACCCAAAAACCCCAAACAAAAGCTACTTTGCAGTATCTGCACAGGAATAAACACTATTTGAAAAAGAGAGGGTGAACTGTAATCCATGGTGTGCCTTTTAGGACTCTCAGGATAACACAGCCATATTTTTGCATGAGAAACGGGATAAAGTGAGATACAGGATAAAGTGAGAAACGGGATAAAGTGAGGTAAAGAAAATACAATTTGTTAAGTTGGATTCTGGTCTCTAGCTGTTCCCCCATCAAGCTGTGTGACGCTGGGCGTTATTTAGCTGGCTGTAGGTCTTATATGTAAAACTATCTTTTCTCATCTGCCTCCCACAGGGTTCTTGGTATGATGAAATGGGATGTCAGAAAAAGATATTTTGAAACCTTCAAAGTACACTAGAATAAGTCTTTTTTCCCTCTTCAATAAAGAATGAGGGTGCTCTTACAGAGAGTATGTTATAAAAGATTTGAGGTGGAAGATTAATTTACTCGGTCAGAACTAAACTTAGTATTTTCTTCAGCCTTATTGAGGTTTGTCATACAATATACAGCACATAAAGTATACAATTTGAGGTTCTGACATATGTATATATCCATGACATCATAACCACAATCTACATAATGAACATACTCATTACCCTGAGGTTTCCTCATGCCCTTTGTAAACTTTCTCCTTATCCCACCATGCCACATCTTAGCATAAATAGAATTTTAGTTCAGGCAGGACCACAGCAAAAAAATTACCACAGGATAGAAAGTAGGGTTCTCGGCCAAGTGCAGTGGCTCATGCCTGTAATCTCAGCACTTCGGGAGGCTGAGGCAGGCGGATCACAAGGTCAAGAGATCAAGGCCATCCTGGCCAATATGGTGAAACCCCGCCCCTACTAAAAATACAAAAATTAGCTAGGCGTGTTGGTGTGTGCCTGTAGTCCCACCTACTCGGGAGGCTGAGGCAGGAGAATCACTTGAACTCGGAAGGCAGAGGTTGCAGTGAGCTGAGATCGCGCCACTGCACTCCAGCCTAGTGACAGAGCGAGACTCTGTCTCAAAAAAAAAAAAAAATAGAGCTTTCTAAAAGAACATGGAAACTACTAACTAATATCCTGACTGGTGGCTCCCAACAAAGGCTTCTGTGGCCACACATTTGTCTGTGGTGTTTGAAAGTCTAGTGCCCTTTTGTGTCACTCTCCCCACACCCTTTTTTTTTTCTTTTTGAGACAGAATTTCGCTCTCATTGCCCAGGCTGGAGTGCAATGGTGCGATCTCAGCTCACCGCATCCTCCGCCTCCCAGGTTCAAGCAATTCTCCTGCCTCAGCCTCCTGAGTAGCTGGGATTACAAGCATGCGCCACTGCGCCCGGCTAATTTTGTATTTTTAGTAGAGACAGGGTTTCTCCATATTTATTGGTCAGGCTGGTCTCAAACTCCTGACCTCAGGTGAACCGCCCGCCTTGGCCTCCCAAAGTGCTGGGATTACAGGCATAAGCCACCGCGCTTATGTGCTGTGCTCCCCTTTTTGAACACACTTCCATATGTTCCATACAGAGCACTATACCTGTTTGGAAACCAACAAAGAAACTGAAAGTCAGAACCCATATGCAGTGCAGCTGTAGGCCTGAGGTGCACACAGGGACTCTTACCACTGCCTCGCTCCCTGGAACAGACAGACTTGACGTTGTATGATGGCTGCCGTGGATCTAAGAAGGAGACATGAGCTTGGGAGCCCACTGCATAAACTGACCATTCACTACCATAGGCCAGACACACATTCTCACGGCAATATGGCAGTTTGGTAGAGAGGAGCTGAAAATAGAGGAGAGATATAACCATGGCATCAGCAGAGAGGGTAAGGCAGGGATATTGTTTCTGGACTCCCACCTACAAAAGCCACATAAAATCAAGCCCTGATTACAGAAATAACACTCTGTTCCACCCCTAGGTATACAGGAGAAAGAGGAGGTGACTGTTAATAAACAGTAAGACCTAGATACTGAAGGAGACAGGTTGGGGAAAAGGTAAATCTGGAATAAATAATCAGAAGTAGCTGGAAAGGCCAAGGACTTTCTTGGTAGGCTGTTTCAACTATTCAGGTTGTTTCTGGGAATCGTTCCAGGGCACTAAAGCCATGGTCCCACTCTGTTCTGTCTGCCAGGAAGGGCCACCACAGTGTTTTCAGATAAAGAGGCTGATCTCTGGCTACCCCCAGCTCACCTTCCCACCTGAATGGGAATTGTTTGCTATAGAAAGCACACCCATGTGATTAGCTTAATCCCAGATAACCCACATCAGCCTTAACCCTGGGTCTTTGTCAGTTAGCAAATCCTCAGTGGGTGCATACTACACATAAGACAGCATACAAGGTCAGTGGAGCTCAAAGGCTATTGTGACATGAAGGAATCACTAATTCCTGGAATCCTGCTTCCTCTTGCAAAGTCCTCTAGGATAAGAAGAAGACAAAAAGCTGGGCGTGGTGGCTAACACCTGTAATCTCAGCACTTTGGGAGGCTGAGGCAGGCAGATCACCTGAGGTCAGGAGTTTGAGACCAGGCTGGCCAACCTGGTGAGACACTGTCTCTACTAAAAATACAAAAAATTAGCTAGGGGTAGTGGTGCATGCCTGTAATCCCAGCTACTCAGGAGGCTGAGGCAGGAGAATCACTTAAACCTGGGAGGCAGAGGTTGCAGTGAGCCAAGATCGTGCCACTGCATTCTAGCCTGGGCAACAAAGTGAGACTCTGTCTCAAAAAAAAAAGACAAATGATTCACAAGTAGGTTTAACTCTATGTAAAGGTTGCTTGTTGAATCTCCCTTATCCAAAAGGCTTGTGACTACAAATGTTTTGAATTTCGGATTTCTCTAGATTTTTTTTTTTTTTTTTTTGAGACGGAGTCTTGCACTGTCGCCCAGGCTGCAGTACAGTGGCGCGATCTCGGCTCACTGCAAGCTCCACCTCCTGGGTTCACACCATTCTTCTGGGTTCACACCATTCTCCTGCCTCAGCTTCCTGGGTAGCTGGGACTACAGGTGCCCGCCACCACGCCCAGCTAAGTTTTGTATTTTTAGTAGAGATGGGGTTTCACCATGTTGGCCAGCAAGTTCTCGATCTCTTGACCTCATGATCCGCCTGCCTCGGCCGCTCAAAGTGCTGGGATTACAGGCGTGAACCACGGCGCCAGGCCTTTTTTTTTTTTTTTTTTTGAGATAGGGGTCTCGCTCTGTCACCCAGGCTGGAGTGCAGTGGCAAAATTACAGCTCACTGCAGCCTTGACCTCCTCGGCTCAAGTGGTCCTCCCGCCTCAGCACCGCCACCCTCCAGTAGCTGGGAATACAGGCATATGCCACAATGTATGGCTAATTTTTAAATTTTTTTGCAGAGATAGGGTCTTACTGTGTTGCCCAGGCTAGTTTTGAACTCCTGGGCTCAAGCAATCCTCCTGCTTCAGCCTCCCAAAGTGTTGGGATTACAGGCATAAGGCATTGTGCCCAACTGGATTTTGGAGCATTCTGGATTAGGGATGATCAATTTGTATTGTAAATTAAGTCTATTTTCTCATTACCTTACATGATTATTTCAGAGATGGTTTATCTTAATTTGATTGATCTTCAATTGCCAAAGGTTCCTAACACTTAGGTTTTCCTTCCCTTACAGCATGCCAAGTAGTCATCAATCTATAAAGAAATACTTAAATGCATTGTTGAGGAGGACTGCTAGTCAAAGGAGCCTCTCAGGAAGCTTATGCAACATGAAAGAATCACCCTGTCTTACTCTTTAAAAGACTTTCCTGCAAGAGAGGCATACCAGACTCAAAATTTCATGTACTGTGCAAAAACATGCCCAGGCCTTTGGAGAACTGGTCTTTTATTTATTTATTTTTATTTTATTTTATTTTTTGTTTTTTGAGACGGAGTCTCGCTCTGTCACCCAGGCTGGAGTACAGTGGCGCGATCTCGGCTCACTGCAAGCTCCGCCTCCCAGGTTCACGCCATTCTCCTGCCTCAGCCTCTCAGAGTAGCTGGGACTACAGGCGCCCGCCACCACGCCCGGCTAATTTTTTGTATTTTTAGTAGAGACGGGGTTTCACCGTGGTCTCGATCTCCTGACCTCGTGATCCGCGCACCTCAGCCTCCCAAAGTGCTGGGATTACAAGCGTGAGCCACCGCGCGAGAACTGGTCTTTTAAACAAGAATTGAGACCAGGTGCAATGGCTCATGCCTGAATGCCCAGCACTTCCGGAGACCAAGGTGGGAGGATCACTTGAGGTCAGGAGTTCAAAACCAGCCTGGGAAACATAGTGAGACTCTGTCTCTACAAAAAATTAAAACAAAACAAAACAAAAAAAAACCAACCAGATGGGTGTGGTAACACATGCCCATAGTCTCAGCTACTTGGGAGGGTGAGGCAAGAGGATCGCTTATGCCCAGGAGTTCAAGGCTGCACTGATCCGTGAGCCATGACTGCACTCCAACTTGGGTGACACAGTGAGACCCTATATTTATTGTCTTTAAAAATAAAAATACCAACCTGACCAACATGGTGAGACCACGTTCCTACTAAAAATACAAAAAAAATCTGGGCATGTTGGCAGACGCCTATAATCCCAGCAGCTACTCAGGTGGCTGAGGCACAAGAACTGGTTGAACCCAGGAGGCAGAGGTTGCAGTGAGCCGAGATTGCACCACTGCACTCCAGCCTGGGCATCAGAGCGAGACTCTGTCTCAAAAATAAATAAATAGATAAAATAACATGAATGAAAAATCTCAGCAAGAATTACACTTTTTTTTTTTTTTTTTTTGAGACGGAGTCTCGCTCTGTCACCCCAGCTGGAGTGCAGTGGCGCAATCTCGGCTCACTGCAAGCTCCGCCTCCCAGGTTCACGCCATTCTCCTGCCTCAGCCTCTCCGAGTAGCTGGGGCTACAGGCACCCGCCACCACGCCCGGCTAATTTTTTTGTATTTTTAGTAGAGACGGGGTTTCACCGTGGTCTCGATCTCCTGACCTCGTGATCCGCCCACCTCGGCCTCCCAAAGTGCTGGGATTACAAGCGTGAGCCACCGCGCCCGGCCTAAGAATTACAGTATTTTAACTGTAAGGTGAATTATTAGGTAAAACCACAAAATCATGTTCATCACACCTTAGATAGTGTATTTTCAGCCTTCCAGAGATGAAAGTAGCCATCCAGAGACACTGCTCCCAGTTCCTACAAGAGCAATGAAAACCAGGTTATATTATCATCTATAGCAACTAGTGTACGACAATAAGCAGGCGAGGATTCTAAGGTCAGGGTCCTTTACTCCTGTCTCAGGATGATTCCAGCAGAGGTGCCAGTAATTATTAGACCATTAGTTCACCCTACAGAACCTAGCTGAATGGCATATTAAATTGAGGCTGCCAGCAATAACACAGGCACCCATGGTTGAAAAACTCCGCACTATGCTACCACTCCCTCAACATCCTGTTGGAGAGTTAAAGCAGGGCACACATGTGAAGGACAGTTTCATAATCTAGTGTGAGAATTTCTATAAGTGAAGAGTCTAATCTAGGAGAGATGAATCTACCCTTAGGCCATAAATATAGATGGGATAGGAGGCTCAGGGAACTACCCTTCAAACTGCGGCCTGATTCAGATATTGGAGAAGCCTTTCTCTGGCTCTGGGTATATATTCTGACACTGCTTTTTTTTTTTTTTTCTTTTTTCGAGATGGAGTCTTGCTCTGTCACCCAGGCTGGAGTGCAGTGGCACAATCTTGGGTCACTGCAACCTCCACCTCTCAGGTTCATGTAATTCTCCTGCCTCAGCCTCCTGAGTAGCTGGGAATACAGGCATATGCCACCATGCCTGGCTAATTTTTTTGTATTTTCAGTAAAGATGGGGTTTTATCATGTTGGCCCAGGCTAGTCTCAAACTCATGACCTTGTGATCTGCCTGCCTCGGCCACCAAAAGTGCAGGGATTACAGGTGTGAGTCACTGCACCTGGCTGACACTCTGCTTTTATTAAAACCTCAGCATCAGATTTGACTCGATAAGATAAGACTTAGTGGAAATGTGAAGAGAAAAGTAGGCAGTAAAGAATACTGGCCAGGCGTGGTGCCTCACGCCTGCAATCCCAGCACTTTGGGAGGCCAAGGAGAGAGGATCGACTGAGGTCAGGAGTTCGAGACCAGCCTGGCCAACATGGTGAAACCCCGTTTCTACTAAAAATACAAAATTAGCCATGTGTAGCGGTGCATGCCTGTAGTCTCAGCTACTTGAGAATCTGAGGCAGAAGAACTGCTTGAACCTGGGAGGCGGAGGTTGCCGTGAGCTGAGATCGCGCCACTGCACTCCTGCCTAGGTGACAAGTGCAAAACACAGTCTCAAAAACAAAAAAAAAAAAAAAGGAAAGAATACCAAAGAGGAAAAAAGTGATTGTTTTCAGAAGCAGGTATGAAAATCATGCCCGGAATAGAGCACCTGCAAAGGCATGTGCAAATGAGAGACAGTCAAATCAGGGTGGCCCGAGGGGAATTCTGTGAGGCTGACCCACAAATATAGACCACTCAGAGAAATACTGCAGAGACCAACTGAAGGGGTGGGTTTCAGAGCCTCAGTTATAATTTCTCACCAGCATCACTCAGCCTTTAAGAGGTGTTCTGTGGGCTCAGAACCATGCTATGTAGCAAGCACTGATGGGGAAGGAAAAAGGAGTGCAAATCCCAAGACATAAGCAAGAGGAATAGACGTCAGGGATCCCTATACAAGTTCATACCTTGTTCTTGTTGTTGAAGGCCAGAGCCCGAACCTTGCAGTTGTCAGGGTTTGTGTCTTCTTTGGGGATGTCCTTTAAGGCCTTGTGAGTGATGTGTGCATACACAGGGACCCGTGACACATTGTGTCTCGCATCACTTTTAGTCAAAACATCATCTGTCACCTCCCAGAGTCCCATAGAACCATCACGTGAGCCTGCAGGGCCAGGAGAACACAGATGTCAGATATACCCACCCCTCTATGGGAAATCCCACAGATGCCAAAGAGGGCTTTCATAGTCTAGCTGTTTGTGCATCATCCTCATATGTGCTGAAGCTTGGCCAGATGGCCCACCCTAAACACAGAGCAGTAGGCATTTTAACAGCTACATTAAGAGGATTATTCACCTAAGGTCTAGGCATTAAAATATAACTTTTAAGTTTGACATGGTTGTTGAAATTTATTTTTTATTATTATTATTTTTTGAGACAGAGTCTCGCTTTGTCACCCAGGCTGGAGTGCAGTGGTGCAATCTCAGCTCACTGCAACCTCCGTCTCCTGAGTTCAAGCGATTCCCGTGCCTCATCCTCCTGAGTAGCTGGGATTACAGGTGCCTGCTCCATGCCCGGCTATTTTTTTTGTATTTTTAGTAGAGACGGGGTTTTACCATGTTGCCCAAGCTGGTCTTGAACTCCTGAGTTCCAGCGATCAGCCTGCCTTGGCCTCCCAAAGTGCTAGGATTACAGGTGTGAGCCACCACACCTGGCCTGCTTTTTTTTTTTGAGACAGAGTCTCGCTCTATCGCCCAGGCTCGAGTGCAGTAGCACAATCTTGGCTCACCGCAACCTCGGCCTCCTGGGTTCTAGCGATTCTCCTGCCTCAGCCTCCCAAGTAGCTGAGATCACAGGCGCATGCTACTATGCCCTGCTAATTCTTTTTATTTTTGAAATGGAGTCTTGCTGTGATGCCTAGGCTGGAGGCGCAATCTTGGCTCACTGCAACCTCCGCTACCCAGGTTCAAGTGATTCTCCTGCCCCAGCCTGTAGCTGAGACTACAGGCACGTGCCACCACGCCCAGCTAATTTTTATATTTTTAGTAGAGACGGGGTTTCACCATATTGGCCAGGCTGGCCTCGAACTCCTGACCTCAAGTGATCCACCTGCCTCAGCCTCTCAAAGTTCTGCGATTACAAGGCATGAGCCACCGTGCCTTACTCGAAATTTTTTAATGAGAATTTTATACATTTTGATAAAGCTCACTAATTTTCTTTTTTCTTTTTCCCCTTTTTTTGGAGATGAAGTCTCGCTCTGTCACCCAGGCTGGAGTGCAATGGCGTGATCTTGGCTCACTGCAACCACCACCTCCCGGGTTCAAGCGATTCTCCTGCCTCAGCCTCCCAAGCAGTTGGGACTACAGGCACACATCACCACGCCTGGCTAATTTTTGTATTTTTAGTAGAGACGGGGTTTCACCATGCTGGCCAGGCTGGTGTCGAACTCCTGACCTCGTGAACCACCCGCCTCAACCTCCCAAAGTGCTGGGATTACAGGCGTGAGCCAGTGCGCCTGGCCAAAGCTTAGTAATTTTCTATGCCAAATGTTTAGGTCTCTTGGCATGCATCCACAGCTGACTTTTAGTGGGCAGTAGGGCTTGGGAACCCTCCCCTCTATAACAGTGGTGCTTAACCTTTTTTGAGCCTTTTGAGCCTTGGACCCCCTTATGTCTCTCTTTTTTTAGAGACAGGGTCTCACTTTGGGGCTCAGGGTAGACAGGGCAATAGTGGCACAATCATAGCTCACTGCAGGCTCAACTTCCTGGGCCTAAGTGATCCTCCTGCCTCAGCCTCCTGAGTAGCTATGCACCCCCATGACTGGCTTTTTTTTTTTTTTTTTGAGATGGAGTCTCACACTGTCGCCCAGGCTGGAGTGCAGTGGTGCGATCTCGGCTCACTGCAAGCTCCGCCTCCTGGGTTCATGCCATTCTCCTGCCTCAGCCTCCTGAGTAGCTGGGACTACAGGGGCCCGCCACCACGCCTGGATAATTTTTTGTATTTTTAGTAGAGACAGGGTTTCACTGTGTTAGCCAGGATGGTCTCGATCTCCTGACCTTGTGATCCGCCTGCCTCAGCCTCCCAAAGTGCTGGGATTACAGGAGTGAGCCACCGCGCCCAGCCTTTTTTTTTTTTTTTTTTTTTTTTTTTTAAATACAAGGCCTCACTCTGTTGCCCAGGCTGGAGTGCAGTGGTGCAATCTCAGCTCATCGCAACCTCCACCTCCTGAGCACAAGTGATCCTCTCACCTCAGCCTCCTGAGTAGCTGTGACTACAGGCACGCCCTACCACACCTGGCAAATTTTTGCATTTTTTTTGTATAGACAGGGTTTTGTCATATTGCCCAGCCTTGTCTTAAACACCTGGGCTCAAGTGATCCAGCTGCCTCATCCTGTCAAAGTGTTGGGATTACAGGTATGAGCCACCAAGCCTAGCCTTATTTTTTTATTTTTTTTTGTAGAGATGGGGGTCTCAATTTGTTGCCAAGGCTAGTTTTGAACCCCTGGCCTAAAGTGATCCTCATACCTCAGCCTCTCAAAGTGCTAGGATTAAAGGTGTGAGCCACCATACCCAGACTAGGCCTCTTTTTCTAGAAAATTACCCAAAAACACCACATTTTACATTCAATTTCAGGGAGATCCATGGATTTCCTGAAATCCATGGGCTTTCCATGAACCCACAGGGACCACAAACCCTCCCCAACTTTTTTTTTTTTTTTTTTTTTTTTAATGAGACAGGTTCTGGCTCCGTCACCCAAGCTGGAGTGCAATAACATGATTATGGCTCATTGCAGCCTCAACCTCCTGGGCTTCAGCAATTCTCCTGCCCCAGCATCCCAAATAGCTGGGTCTACAGGCATGTATCCTCATGCCCAGGTAATTATTTATTTTTTTTTTTTTTGTAGAAATGGGGTCTCACTATGTTACCCAGGCTGGTCTTGGACTCCTGACCTCAAACTCCTGCTTCAGTCTCTCAAAATACTGGGACTACAAGTGTGAGCCACTGTGCCCAGCCACAATTCCTTTATTATTTATTTATTTATTTATTTTGGTTGGGGGACAGAGTTTCATTCTTGTTGCCCAGGCTGGAGTGCAATGGCACGATCTTGGCTCACCGCAACCTCTGCCTACTGGGTTCCAGTGATTCCCCTACCTCAGCCTTCCGAGTAGCTGGGATTACAGGCATGTGCCACCACACCCGGCTAATTCTGTATTTTTAGTAGAGACGGGGTTTCTCCATATTGGTCAGGCTGGTCTTGAACTCCTGACCTCAGATGATCTGCCCTCCTCAGCCTCCCAAAGTGCAAGGATTACAGGCGTGAGCCACTGCGCCCGGCCCACAATCCTTTTATTAAGAATGACTGTTCTAGACTGTTCTTTATTAAGAATTACTACTCACACCTGTAATCCCAGCAACTTGGGAGGCTGAGGCAGGTGGACCGCCGGAGCTCAAGAGTTTGAGACCAGCCTGAGCAACATGGCAAAACCCCATCTCTACCAAAAATACAAAAAATTAGCTAGGCGTGGTGGTGCACACCTGTGGTCCCAGCTACTCAGGAGGCTGAACTGGGAGGATAGCTTGAGCCTGGGAAGTAGAAGTTGCAGTGAGCTCAGATTGTGCCACAGACTCCAACCTGGCTGACAGAGTGAGACCCTGTCTCAAAAAAAAAAAAAAAAAAGATAATAATGACGACTATTCTAGGCTGGGTACAGTGGTATATGCCATTAATCCCAGCACTCTGGGAGGCTGGGTAACATGGCAAAACCCTGTCTCTACAAAAAATACAAAATTAGCCAGGCATGGTGGCACAAACCTGTAATACCAGCTACCCGGGAGGCTGATGTGGGAGGGTCACTGGAGCCTGGAGAGGTCAAGGGTGCAGTGAGCTGGGATCACACCACCAATCTGGGCAACAGAGTAAGACCCTGCCTCCAAAAAAAACAAAACAAAACAAAAGAATGACTGTTTTATATAAAATGAATGCTTAAAAAGATAAATCAGTTTTCTTAGCAAACAATAATAAAGCACTTAAAAACCCAGGCCAGACACGGTGGCTCACGCCTGTAACCCCAGAACTTTGGGAGGCTGAGGCAGGCAGATAACGAGGTCAGGAGTTTGAGACCAGCCTGACCAACATGGTGAAACCCTGTCTCTACTAAAAATACAAAAATTAGTCGGGCGTGTGCCTGTAATCCCAGTTACTCAGGAGGCTGAGGTAGGAGAATTGCTTGAACCCAGGAGACGGAGGTTGCAGTGAGCCGAGATCACACCACTGCACTCCAGCCTGGATGACAGAGACTCCATCTCAAAACAAACAAACAAACAACAACAACAAAAAACAAGAACACTTTTCTGTGAATTGAGCCCTGAACATACTGTTGGTGGCAAGCTAAAATGGTATCTTTCTAGAGTACAACTGAGCAACCTGCAGCAAGGAAATTTTATATTCCTGGCTGGGCGCAGTGGCTCACGACTGTAATCCCAACACTTTGTGAGGCTTAGGCAGGCAGATCGCTTGAGGCCAGGAGGTCGAGACCAGCCTGGGCAAATGTCGAAACACCATCAGTACAAAAAAATACAAAAAACTAGCCAGGCATGGTGGCACATGCTTGTAGCCCCAGCTACTCAGGGACAGGGGTTGGGTGCTGAGACAGGAGGACTGTTTGAGACTGGGAGGTCAAGGCTGCAGTGAGTCATGATCACGCCACTGTACTCCATCCTGGGTGACAAGAGCGAGATCTTAACTCCAAAAAAAAAAAAAAAAAAGAGAAACAACAGCTGGGCGCAGTGGCTCATGCCTGTAATCTCGGCACTTTAGGAGGCCGAGGCGGGTGGATCACGAGGTCAGGAGTTCGAGACCACCCCGGCGAACATGTTGTAAGCCATCTCTACCAAAAAGACAAACCAGCCAGGCGTGGTGGCACGCGCCTGTAGTCCCAGCTACTCAGAAGGCTGAGGCAGAAAAATCGCTTGAATCTGGGAGGCGGAGGTTGCAGTGAGCTAAGACATGGCCACTGCACTCCAGCTGGGCGACAGAGGAGGACTCCGTCTCAAAAAAAAAGAGAAACAAACAAAAATAAAAGTTTATATTCCCATTCAGAAACAATCCACTATCACAATACCCATATACAAAGATGTTTATTCAGAATACTCAGTATGTTCAACAATAGGGTTATATTATATCCATAAAATGGAGTATCAAGAAATTGTGTTTTAGGCTGGGCATAGTGGCTCATGCCTGTAATACCAGCACTTCGAGAGGCTGAAGTGGGAGGATCGCTTGAGCCTAGGAGTTCAACAGCAGCCCGGACAACAAAGCGAGACCCAGTCTCTATAAAAAATAGAAATAATTAACTGGGTGTGGTGATGTGTGCCTGTAGTCCCACCTACTTGAGGGGATCTCTTAATCCTGGGAGTTCGAGGTTGCAGTGAGCAATAGTCACACACTGCACTCCAGCCTAGGTAACAGAGTGAGACCCTGTCTCAACAACAACAACAACAACAACAACAACAACGAAAATGTGTTTTAAAATTCTTTTTCCAGTAAAGTTATTTGCCAGTTCTCCTTTGAGACCAAGAAGGTGCCCTTCCCACACTGCTAATCTCCTGAACACCTCATAGAAAAAAACATCTAGGCCGGGCGCAGTAGCTCACGCCTGAAATTGCAGCACTTTGGGAGGCCGACGCAGGCAGATCACTTGAAGTCAGGAGTTTGAGACCAGCCTGGCCAACATGGTGAAACCCTGTCTCTCCTAAGAATACAAAAATTAGCCAGGCACAGTGGCACGCACCTGTAGTCCCAGCTACTTGGGAGGCCGAGGCAAGAGAAGCGTTTGAACCTGGGAGGCAGAGGTTGCAGTGAGCCAAGATGCACTCCAGCCTGGGCGACAGAGTGAGAATCTGTCTCAAAAATTTAAAAAAAAAAAGAAAAAAACATCTAAAATGACAGACACATCAATTCAAAGTAGAATGTTAATTATGTGAAATTTGAAAAGGCCACGGAGACAAAGGCACATCTGGAGAACTAGACATGGTTTGTTATGCTGGATTACGGGGTGCAAGCATGGAAGCTATGAGAGAGAAAGTTGGAAAGATGGGCATGGGCCTTGTATGCTGTGCTATGAAATTGGTTTTTCATCTTACAGATACTAGAAAGTCTCTCAAAGATTTGAGCATCGGAGTGAGAAAATTAGATAACTGTGTTTCAGAAGATTACTTTGTGTACAGTGTGATCTCACTTACCCCATCAAAGTTTTATTATGAAAATTTTTAAGTGTAATAAAATGAGGCCAGGTGCAGTGGCTCATGCCTGTAATCCTAGCATTTTAGGAGGCCGAGGCAGGTGGATCAACTGAGGTCAGGCGTTCAAGACCAGCCTGGCCAACATGGCAAAACCAAATCTCTACTAAAAAATACAAAAATTAGCCAGGCGTGGCGGTGGGCACCTGTAATCCCAGCTACTCAGGAGGCTAAGGCAGGGAGAAGTGCTTGAACCCAGGAGGCAGAGGTTGCAGTGAGCCAAGATTGCACCATTGCACTTTAGCCTGGGCAATACAGCAAGACTCCGTCTCCAGAAAAAAAAAAGAAAGAATTTCACAAAGAATTCTATATGTACATCTTCTAAATGATCTCATATTAACCAACTAAAAGATATGGGCCAGGCATGGAGGCTCACGCCAGTAATCACAGCATTTTGGGAGGCCGAGGCAGGCAAATCACTGAGGTCAAGAGTTTGAGACCAGCCTGGACAATATGGTGAAACCCCATCTCTACTAAAATAGAAAAATTAGCCTGGCATGGTGGTGGGCGCCTGTAATCCCAGCTACTCAGGAGGCTGAAGCAGGGGAATCGCTTGAACCTGGGAAGTGGAGGTTGTGGTGAGCCGAGGTCGTGCTACTGCACTCCAGCCTGGAAGACAGAGTGAGACTGTCTCAAAAAAAAAAAAAATCATACTAAGGCTGGGTGCAGTGGCTCATGCCTGTATAATCTAAGCACTTTGGGAGGCTGAGGCAGGAGGATAGCTTGGGCCCAGGAGTTCAAGGCTGCAGTGAGCCATGATGGTGCCACTGCACTCCAGCCTGGGCGATAGAGCAAGACCCTATGTCTAAAGGAAAAGAAAAAAGGTACTGAAAAAAAAGACTAGCAAGTTATATTTTAAAATGTCAACAGTGGTTATTATTAGCTGGGTGTGATGGTGTGTGCCTACAGTCCCAGCTACCTGGGAGCCTGAAGCAGAAGGATCACTTGAGCCCAAGAGCTCAAGGATGCATTGAGCTAGGATCGTGCCACTGTACTCAAGCCTGGGTGACAAAATGAGACACTGTCTCAAAAAGAAAACAAAACAACCCACAAAAAAAAGTGGTTATCTCTGGATAGAGATCTTGTGGGTGGTCTTTACTTCCTTTTTTATCTATCTTATCTATCTATCTATCCTTTTTTTTTTTTTTTTTTTTTTTGTTTTTTGAGACAGAGTCTTGCTCTGTCGCCCAGGCTGGAGTTCAGTGGTGCAATCTCGGCTCACTGCAAGCTCCGCCTCCCGGGTTCACACCATTCTCCTGCCTCAGCCTCTCCGAGTAGCTGGGACTACAGGCGCCCGCCACCACGCCCGGCTAATTTTTTATATTTTTAGTAGAGACGGGGTTTCACCGTGGTCTCGATCTCCTGACCTCGTGATTCGCCCGCCTTGGCCTCCCAAAGTGCTGGGATTACAAGCGTGAGCCACCGCACCCAGCCCATTTTTTTTTTTGAGATGGAGTCTCACGCTGTCGCTCAGGCTGGAGTGCAGTGGCACGATCTCAGCTCACTGCAACCTCTGCCTGCCGGGTTCAAGCAATTCTCCTGCCTCAGTCTCCTGAGTAGCTGGGACTACAAGCGCCCACGACCACACTCAGCTAATTTTTTGTACTTTTAGTAGAGACAGGGTTTCACCATGCTGGCCAGCCTGGTCTTGAACTCCTGACCTCGTAATCCACCCACCTCGGCCTCCCAAAGTGCTGGGATTACAGGTGTGAGCCACCACACCTGGCCTATATTTTAAAATTTTCTTACAATAAATGTGCATCACTTTTACACTAAATAAAAAATTATTATTCTACAGGGTCACCCTCTGTCATGTAGGCTGGAGTGCAGTGGCACGATCACAGCTTGATGCAGCCTGGTTCTCCTGGGCTCAAGCAATCCTCCTGCCTCAACCTTCTGAGTATCTGGGACAACAGGTATGCAGTACCACACTCAACTAATTAAAAAAAAAAATTGTAGAGATGGGGTCTCATATGTTGCCCAGGCTGGTACTGAATTCTTGGGCTCAAGTGATCCACCCACCTCAGCCTCCCAAAGTGCTGGGATTATAGGCGTGAGTCACTGCGCCCAGCTAGGCTGTTTCCTATCACACTACTATCTCTTTTCAATCTCTAGCCCCCAATCCCTGCCACATCAAAAGCTCCCTATAAAAGGGCAACTTTACCAGACACTGCCATAGTGTCGCTGATCCATGCGATGGAAAAGATCCAGTCCTTGTGTCCATCCTTGGAGAGCAGGGAGTAACAGGTACAGGGAAGAAAATAAGAAATTAGTAAAATAAGGATTGTAATAAACTGTCTAAAGCAGCATACAAGTCAGACTGAAAATATTTTTGTAGAAATTACAACTCTGATCTCTGGTGGTCTCAACCCATAGAGAATGATCAATCTTTACCTTCTATCTTGAGGAGCTCAAGGCTGGAATGAAATTGGCACTACTGTGGGTAGTGGACACATAGCTCTTGCCTTCTACCTCTGGGTCCCATCTTCTATCTGGAACTCTCTTCCTCCAGACATCTAGACATCTACATGGCATGTACCTCATTTCCTTTAAGTCTCCCTGCTCAAGTGTCATCCTATCAATGAAACTTTATCTTCTGATACAGCATCCTCCACCTTACTCTCAGTCCCTTTATGCTGCCTTTATTCTTCTCCATGGCATTTATCACACTCTGACATATTACTGGTAAATATTAGTTTATATAGTTTATATTTTGGTCTATATGTCACCCTCCACTAGAATGTAGGCTTCCAGAGGACAGGGGCTTTATCTGTTCTGTTCACTGCTATGTCTCAAACCATGTCTCAAACAACGCCTAGCCATAGAAGACTCAATAAATGCCTGATGAATGAATGGATGATTTAGTAAACTGCTATTCTCTGACTATAGGCAGTGGGAAGTATGTGGACACTATGGATTCAAACAGCAACCCAATACTGTTGGCCCCTGAGCTGTGCTGCTTGCCCCTTTATCAAACATATACTGTGCCCTGTGGGGAGTCCAGTCCCCACTCTGGGCTGCTGAGAGGAGGGTCCATGTTAACCACTGAGACCCATTTGAAAACAAGGCTCCCTCCAACTACAACTACGGGGAAAACTTACATCTCCTACACACACAGGATCCAGCGTAGGTAGTCGATAGATGGCAAGACTGTTGGGGTTGTCTCCTCCAGTGGCTAGCAGTGTTCTAGAAGGATTCAGCTCGATGGCATGGATACCACAGCCCTGCTGGGTCACACCTCCAGGCTCCCGGTCTTTCAGAATGGGGATCTTGGTGATCTGGCTTGTCTGGATATCTACTACAAATAGCTACAAGAAAAAATGGATACAGAAGCTGAACATAGTTCTGATTTAACGTGGCCAATACAGGGTATAAATATCCTTTTGTTCCACTGTTCATCAACATTTAATTAACAACTACTACATGTTAGACCCTAGGAATTATTAAAGGCATGGTCAGGACTCCTAATGACATGAAACATGAAATAAGTCATTATAACACAATATTAGAGATAGGAATAATATGTTACATGAACACAGATTAGGAAGTAGTAAGTTCTGCCTGGGATTCAGAGAAGATTTCCAAGAGGCCTTGTATTAGGCCATGGAAACAAAGAGCAAGACCAACACAGTTTTCTGTCAGTTTGGTCATATTTTATACATTGAATCCTCACTTAACCACACCATGCACAGAAACTTTTAAACGAAACACAATTCCCAGAACACATCATGGCTACTAATATACCTATTAATATTACTAAGTTTTCTGGAATGACCAGAGACATACGACAAGGAAGTATTATTAATATCTCATGGCTGTTCTCTATACACACACATCCCATTCAGTTCTATTCCTCCCTGCCTTTGCTCTTGCTGCTACCTCTGCCTGAAAGGCTCTCTTCCACCTCTTTACCCTCCAAGATTCAACTTAGGGAAACGCTTTATGGAAAAATCAGTCTTAGCGAAAGGACAGCCCTTAGAAGAGTCAAACTCTTCAGTGATTCAACAGTTCATTCCTTCAGACACTCACTTATTTGCCAGTACTGTTCTAAGTGTTATAAACACAGCTACGAATGAGAGAAATAATATCTGCCCTAATAGATACACCTTATAGCCTAAGAGGCTGAAATAAAATCCTGTCAGCAATTCTCATGTTGAAGCCAAACATGTCAACCCTTTACATAAATAAACCTGCTGCTTACACAGAAGATATATGAAAGGAGAAACTAGGTGAGTCTTAAGTTTAAAATATAAAAAGGGCCGGGCACGGTGGCTCACGCCTGTAATGCCAGCACTTTAGGAGGCTGAGGCGGGCGGATCACCAGAGCTTGCGAGTTCGAGATCAGCCTGGCTAACATGGTGAAAACCCTACTAAATTTACAAAATTAGCTGGGCATGGTGGCACACGCCTGTAATCTCAGCTACTTGGGAGGATGAGGCAGAAGAATCGCTTGAATCAAGGAGGCGGAGGTTGCAGTGAGCCGGGATTGAGCCACTGCACTCCAGCCTGGGCAACATGTGAGACTCGGTCTCGCTCTGTCGCCCAGGTTGGAGTGCAGTGGTGCAATCTTGGCTCACTGCAAGCTCCGCCTCCCAGGTTCAAGCCATTCTCCAGCCTCAGCCTCTCCAAGTAGCTGGGACTACAGGCGCCCGCCACCACGCCCGGCTAATTTTTTTGTATTTTTAGTAGAGACGGGGTTTCACCGTGGTCTCGATCTCCTGACCTCGTGATCCGCCCGCCTCGGCCTCCCAAAGTGCTGGGATTACAAGCGTGAGCCACCACGCCCAGCAAAAAAAAAAAAAAATATATATATATATATTTATATATATATAAAATATACACACACACATATATATATACACACACATATATATACACACACATATATATACACACACACACACATATATATACACACACATATATATACACACACACATATATATATATATACACACACACATATATATATGAATGAGGTGGACAAGGTTGCAGTGCCTATAGTCCCGACTACTTAGCTACTCAGGAGGCTGAGGCATAAGGATCACTGAGTCCAGCCTGGGCAAAACAGCAAGACCCTGTCTCAAACAAATACATATAAGTATTTTATGTATCTGCTTATATATATATATATATGTATGGTTTTTTTTTCACTAGGAAAATGGTTTCATTGGAGTCTTTAGAGCTGTGATGTCAAGACATGAAGAACAACTGCACACACAGACATGGCTATCACAGAACAGACTGTGGGTGAATAAAAAGTTCACATCACTTCTTCCCTTTACCCAGTAACAGAAGGCTCTAGGCCACCTCCTCATAGGCCCACTCCTCAAACTCTCTCTCCTCCTTGGCTGTGGTATGCTGTACTCGGACACATTCATGCTGCTCACAGCCTCAGTGAACTCCATCTCATCCATGCCACTTCCCATGTACTGGTGCAGGAAGGCTTTGTGCCAGAATATGGCTGTGAACTGTTCCAAGATGCACCTGAACAGCTCCTAGATGGCTGTGCTGTTGCCAGTGACAGTGGCAGCCATCTTTAGCCCCCCGGGTAGGATGTTACAAACAGCTGTTTTCACCTTGTGGGGGATTCAATGAACAAAGCAGCTGCTGTCCTTGTTTTGGAGATTAAGCATTTACTTATCCACCTCCTCCATGCACGTACAGCCCCTGAACATGGCAGCTGCAAAGCAACAGCCACAGAGGGGGGTCCCAGGCAGCCATCATATTCTTGGCATCAACCATCCGCTGGGTGGGCTAGGGCACCATCGGGGCTCAGTACTGCTGTCTGTCCTGGATGGTCTGGATGAGTCCAGACATGAAGAAGTGCAAGTGGGGGAATAGGACCATGTTCATGGCCATTGAGCTGGCCCTGGAAGCTCAGGCAGGTGGTGACCCCACTCACAGTGCAGACACCAGGTGGCTCAAGACACTGTAGGTGGGTGTGGGCAGCTTTAGGGTTCGGAAGCAGATGTCTTAGAGAGCTTCCTTATCAATGCAAAAGGTCTCGTCTGTGTTTTCTGTGAGCTGGTGGACTGAGACGGTGACATTGTAGGGCTCTACCACCATGTCCAACACCTTGGGTGGGGGTATTACACTGGATATATATATAAATATTTAAATTACATATAATTATATATATATATAATATGTACTTTATATATTTAAATATATATATTATATATATTTATTAGAGACAGAGAGAGAGAGAGAGGAGTAGCTAGAAGAGTGTCAGACAGAAACTGAGTGGGAGCAGGGGGAAGAAGGAGACAAACCACTCCCAAACTGGCAACTACCTGAGAGCAGCAGACTCCCTGCCTAACTGGCATCATTGCTGATGCATCCCACAAGCATCTGAAACTGAATATGCCCAAAACAAATAACCTTGCTCCTCAAATTGCTCACTTTCCTAACACCACCACTATCTACCCTGTCACTCAAGTGTGGATTTTATCCTAGATTACTCCTTCTCCCTCATTTCCATCATCCTAGTCCTGCCTAACCTACCTCCTAAATATTCTTACAGCTGGCTCCTTCCTCTGCTTCCTCACTCATCACTTCTCCTTGGACAACCACAGTTAGTCTTTGTGCCTTCAGGCAACACTGCTATCAGAATTATTCTATTATAAGCAGAGTCATCTCCCTAAAAATGGAAATCTTCCCATGCCAGTCCACAAATAAAAAACATCCAATGACTCCCCGTCACCTAAATCTGAGATACTTAGCATGGCATTAAGACTCTCCTCGGGGCCAGACTTTGGAAGGCCGAGGAAGAAGGATTACTTCAGCCCAGGAATTTATGACCAGCTCAAGCAGCACAGTGAGACCCTGTCTCTACTTGAGCCCAGGAGGTCAAGGCTGCAGTGAGCCGTGATGGTGCCACTGCACTCCCACCTGGGTGACAGAGCAAGACCCTGCCTCGACAAAACAAAACAAAACCAAGAGTCTCCTCAGTCCAGCCCCTACTATCTTCACGTCTTGCCATGGACTTCAAACTCTAGAAATAATTGCTTATAAATATCATACATGAGGCCAGGCACAGTAGCTCACGCCTGTAATCCCAGCACTGTGGGAGGCCGAGGCGGGCGGATCACGTGGTCAGGAAATCGAGACCATCCTGGCTAACACGGTGAAACACCTACTAAAAATACAAAAAATTACCCGGGCGAGGTGGCAGGCGCCTGTAGTCCCAGCTACGCGGGAGGCTGAGGCAGGAGAATGGCGTGAACCCCGGGGGGCGGAGCCTGCAGTGAGCCGAGATCGCGCCACTGCACTCCAGCCTGGGTGAAAGAGCGAGACTCCTTCTCAAAAAAAAAAAAAAAAAAAAAAATGAAAAATTCTTCAATGAAATATAATTATTTTGTTTCATGCTCATGCTGTTCACAGTGCCAGAAATGATTCTCCTATTCTTTTGTTTTGTTTTTTTTTTTTTTGAGACCAAGTCTTGCTCTGTCGCCCAGGCTGGAGTGCAGTGGCATGATCTCGGCTCACTGCAACCTCTGCCTCCTGGGTTCAAGCAATTCTCCTGCCTCAGCCCTCCGAGCAGCTGGGACTACAGGTGTGCACCACCACGCCCAGCTAATTTTTGTATTTTTACTAAAGATGGGGTTTCACCATGTTGGCCAGGCTGGTCTGGAACTCCTGACCTTGTGATCCACCTGCCTCAGCCTCCCAAAGTGCTGGCATTACGGGCATGAGCCACCGCACCCAGCCTCTCCTACTCTTTTACCTGGCCAACATGTACTTATCTTTCATGATTCAGTTCAGACATGTCCTCTTGGACTACTCTCTCAATGTCCAGGCTAATTAAGTGCCTCTCTTGTAGGATCCCAAGATATCCCTCTACCCACAACACTTAGACCATATCGCACTGATTTAAAATATTTACTTATTTGTCTTCCTCATAAAGCTATTAACTCTCTCCCAATTGTAAGCGCAGAGAATTTATCTTATTTGATTCTACAATCTTGCCCCAGCAACTACTTAAGCATTTACAACAGTCATCTTTCAGAGGGCCTGCCCAACTACTGTAGTAAGCCCCCACATCCCCGTGACGGTGAGGCTCTGTAGCTGTTTTATTTGATATAAGCCTAGACACCCTGATCACAGCACAGTCTAGAGGGAGTTTCAGGAGAATCAGTCCAAAGGCTAGATTGGACTAGGCCATTCAGATTCTTTAGGGAATGTGTAACTGGCTGGTGGCACTACACCAAACTGCCTAGGTGGCCACTTTTTACCAAAGCCAGTCCTCGGAGAAAAGAAAACTTAAGACATGAAGCATGGGCCAGGCGCAGTGGCTTATGCCTGTAATCCCAGCACTTACGGAGGCCGAGGCAGGTGGATCACTTCAGGTCAGGAGTTCAAGACTAGCCTGGCAAACATGGTAAAACCCATCTCTACTAAAAATACAAAAAAAAAAAATTAGCTGGACGTGGTGGCGGGCGCCTGTAATCCCAGCTACTCGGAGGCTGAGACAGGAGAATTGCTTAACCTCAGGAGGCAGAGGTTGCAGTGAGCAGAGATCATGCCATTGCACTCCAGCCTGGGTGACACTGTGAGACTCCATCTCAAAAAAAAAAAAAAAAAAAAAAAAGACAGGAAACATGGACATCCTTGGTTCCTAGTGGCTTTTCAATTCCTGTTTCCACTCCTCTCTGAGATCCAGTAATACTTTCTGTTCTTGGGGTTTGTGAACTAGTCTTTCCAATAAATGTGAGTGGGTTTCTTACCCTTTTAAACAAATGATCCCAGGCTGAGCGTGGTGGTTCACGCCTGTAATCCCAGCATTTTGGGAGGCCAAGGCAGGCGGATCACCTGGGGTCAGGACTTCAAGACCAGCCTGGCCAACATGACAAAACCCTGTCTCTACTAAAAATACAAAAATCAGCCAGGTGTGGTGGCCTGAGTCTGTAATCTCAGCTACTCGGGAGGCTGAGGCAGGAGAATTGCTTGGACCCAGGAGGTGGAGGTTGCAATGAGCCGAGATCACACCACTGCACTCCAGCCTGGGTGACAGAGTGAGAATCTGTCTCAAAAACAAAAAATAAAAAATATTGGCCGGGTGCGGTGGCTCACGCCTGTAATCCCAGTACTTTGGGAGGCCGAGGAGGGCGGATCATCTGAGGTTGGGAGTTCGAAACCAGCCTGACCAACATGGAGAAACCTCATCTCTACTAAAAATACAAAATTAGCCAGGCGTGGTGGCCCATGCCTGTAATCCCAGCTACTTGGGAGGCTGAGGCAGGTGAATCGCTTGAACCCGGGAGGCAGAGGTTGAGGTGAGCTGAGATCACGCCATTGCACTCCAACCTGGGCAATAAGAGTGAAACTCTGTCTCAAAAAATAAACAAACAAACAAACTAATAATAAACAAATGATCCCTAACCAGATAATCCTCAAATTATTTCCTGAAACAAAATTAATTGCCCACTCACATATTTGTGTTGTGTGAGACAATGCAACCATAACATGTAGCTTTTAGACCAGGGATCCCCAAACTGCTGATTAAAATATTTTTTTGAGATAGAGTCTCATTCTTGTTGCCCAGGCTGGAGTGCAATGGCATGATCTTGGCTCACCACAACCTCTGCCTCCTGGGTACAAGCAATTCTCCTGCCTCAGCCTCGCCGAGTACCTGGGATTACAGGTGCCTGCCACCACGCCCAGCTAATTTTTGTATTTTTAGTAGAGATGGGGTTTCACCATGTTGGCCAGGCTGGTCTCAAACTCCTCATCTCAGGTGATCTGCCTGCCTTGGTCTCCAAAAGTGCTGGGATTACAGGCATGGGCCACTGTATGCAGCCTGAATTTTTTCTTATTTTTTTTCTGAAACAGAGTCTAGCTCTGTCACCCAAGCTGGAATCTGTGGCGTGATCTCGGCTCCCAGGTTCAAATGATTCTCGTGCCTCAACCTACCAAATCGCTGGGATGGCAGGTGAACACCACTGTGCCAGCTAATTTTTGAAATTTTAGTAGAGACAGGGTTTCACCATATTAGCCAGACTGGTCTCGAACTCCTGACCTCAAGTGATCCGCTCATCTCAGCCTCCAAAAGTGCTGGGATTACAAGCATGAGCCACCGCACCCAGGCTGAATTTTCTTTAAAAAAAAAAAAAAAAAAAAACAAAACACTACAAAACAAAAACAATTCCCAGGCCTTACCCTAAAACTCTTCCATTAGGCTTTTCTGAATTTGCATGTTTACTGCAGCATTATTCACAATAGCCAAGATATGGAATCAGCCTAAGTGTGCATCAATGAATAAATGCATAAAGAAAATGTGGCACAGGCCAGGCGCAGTGGCTCATGCCTGTAATCCCAGCACTTTGGGAGGCCGAGGCAGGCGGAGCATGAGGTTAGGAGATAGAGACCATCCTGGCTAACACAGTGAAACCCCGTCTCTACTAAAAATACAAAAAAATTAGCCAAGCCTGGTGGCGGGTACCTGTAGTCCCAGCTACTCAGGAGGCTGAGGCAGGAGAACGGCGTGAACCTGGGAGGTGGAGCTTGCAGTGAGCCGAGATCACGCCACTGCACTCCAGCCTGGGCGACAGGGCAAATACTCCGTCTCAAAAAAAAATGTGGCACAGATACACAATGCAATACTGTTTAGCTATAAAAAAGAATGAAATCCTTTGGACAACATGGATGAACCTAGAGGACATTATGTTAAGTGAAACAAGCCAAGTACAGAATAATGAATGACCTCACTTATATGTAGAACCTTAAAAAGTTGATCTTGGCTGGACGTGGTGGCTCACGCCTGTAATCCCAGTACTTTGGGAGTCCGAGGCTGGTGGATCACCTGAGGTCAGGAGTTTGAGACCAGCCTGGCCAATGTGGTGAAACCCTGTCTCTACTAAAAATCCAAAAATTAGCTAAACTAAGAATGTGCCCCTAACCTCACCCTCATTATTGCAGAGGAATGACAATGAACCACTTGAAGGATAGAGCCATCCTGCTTCTTCATGGGAAGAAACAGGGATGTGGATGAGCTGCCACAGAATCTCTTCCCAAGCTCTTTGACAAGGGTCCAAGGATTCATGCAGCTCCAGTAACATTTCCCAGAACGAGCCTGCTCCACATTAACCTACTGGGATCCCTGCCAGAAACTAGCAGTGCAGCAAGGTAAGCTCAAGGCTCAGGCTCCCTGCAGTTTACATTCTAGGACGGGGGGAAAAGAGACATGTAAGACTAGTAAGTCTATCTCTGCATGCATTCATGTGTATCTACACAAATGTAAATGAATGTACACAAAGACGAAGATAGCTTAAAAAAAAGGAGTCAGATGTGGTAGCAGGAGCCTACAGTCCCAGCTATTTGGGAGGCTGAAGAACGAGGATCCCATGGGCCCAGGAGGTCAAGGCTTCAGTGAGCTATAATTGTGCCACCGCCCTCCAGCCTGGGTGACAGAGCAAGACCTTGCCTCTAAAAACAAAAAACACAAAAACAAAAAAAAGAGGAAGGGGTAACCTTACAATGTTTCTAAAATTCAAGGGTGTTTCAGACTGGAGCCCAATGAGAAAGGAAAGTAATTCTATGCAGGTCACACAGACAAGACACACTATGTTGCAGTCAGTAAAAGACAGGTAGGCAACCTGTCTGTGGAGAGGTGGGGAAAGGAAAGACAAGTGAAATCAAAGCAGAAGAATCTATTCACTATCCCAATCTGAGACAGTGGGGAGGAGCAAAGGAGAGAGCCAAGACCAAGAAACACAACGGAAAATGGACAGAGAGTATGTATCAAACATTAAAAATATGTATAGCAGCCGGGCGCGGTGGCTCACACCTGTAATCCCAGCACTTTGGGAGGCCGAGGCGGGCGGATCACGTGGTCAGGAGATCGAGACCATCCTGGCTAACCTGGTGAAACCCCGCCTCTACTAAAAATACAGAAATTAGCTGGGCAGCTGGGCACGGTGGCTCACACCTGTAATACCAGCACTTTGGGAGGCCGAGGCGGGCGGATCACGTGGTCAGGAGATCGAGACCATCCTGGCTAACCTGGTGAAACCCCATCTCTACTAAAAATACAAAAAATTACCCGGGCGCAGTGGCGGGCACCTGTAGTCCCAGCTACTTGGGAGGCTGAGGCAGGAGAATGGCGTGAACCTGGGAGGCAGAGCTTGCAGTGAACTGAGATCACACCACTGTATTCCAGCCTGGGCCACAGAGTGAGACTCCATCTCGAAAAAAAAAAAAAAAAAAAAAAAAAATGAGCTGGGCATGGTGGCGTGCACCTGTAGTCCCAGCTACTTGGGAGGCTGAGGCAGAAGAATTACTTGAACCTGGGAGGCGGAGGTTGCAGTGAGCCGAGATAGCGCCACTGCACTCCAGCCTGGCGACAGAGCAAGACTCCGTCTCAAAAAAAAAAAAAAAAAGTATATATATACACGTAGCAGGAGCCTATAGTCTCTGCAGCCTCTCTCTCTATATATATAGCTTGTAATACCAATTTTAGGAACTTACACTGAGGAAATAGTGATGGGTGAACAGTTTGAACTACTGTACATCTTTTTTAATTATAGAGACAGGGTCCCACTTTGTTGCCCATGTTGTAATAAAACCCTCCTGGGCTCAAGCAATCCTCCCGCCTTAGCCTCCCAAAGTGCGGGATTACAGACATGAGCCATCATGCCTTGCCACTACATGCCTTTAATGGCGATAAGGTAGTTCACTGCATGAATATACTAACATTAATTGAATTAATTCCCTATTATTGAACATTTATGCCATGTCTAAATTTTTAGTAATACAAAACATGGCAATGAACATTGTTTTACTGAAATCCAGGGCCTCCTCTTACTACTGGGGCATAAGGAGGAAAAAAAATAAATAAATAAATCCAGGGCTGGATGCGGTGGCTCACGCCTGTAATCCTAGCACTTTGGGAGGTGGGCAGATCAACTGAGGTCAGGAGTTCAAGACCAGCCTGGCAAACATGGCAAACCCTGTCTCTACTAAAAATATAAAAATTAGCCGGGCATGGTGGCAGTCGCCTTTAATCCCAGTTACTCAGGAGGCTGAGTTAGGAGAATCGCTTAAACCCAGGAGGGGTAGGCTGCAGAGATCGCGCCACTGAACTCCAGCCTGGGTGACAGAGTGAGAGTCCATCTCAAAAATAAATAAATAAATAATACAAATAAATAAATAAATCTGGCTGGGCACAGTGGCTCACAGCTGCAATCTCAGCACTTTGGATGGTCAAGGCAGGCAGATCACTCGAGGTCAGGAGTTCAAGATCAGCCTGGCCAACACAGTGAATGAAACCCTGTCTCCATTAAAAATACAAAAATTAGCCGGGCATGGCAGTGCGCACCTGTAGTCCCAGCTACTTGGGAGGCTGAAGCAGGAGAATCGCCTGAACTCGGGTGGCGGACGTTGTAGTGAGCCAAGATGGCACCACTCAGCCTGGGCAACAGGGCAAGACTCTGTCTCAAATAATAATAATAAATTAATAAATACATCCGGCTGGGCACGGTGGCTCATGCCTGTAATCCTAGCATTTGGGAGGCTGAGGGGGGCAGATCACTCTAGGTCAGAAGTTTGAGACCACCCTGGCCAACATGGCGAAACACTATCTCTACTAAAAATACATAAATTAGCCGGGCACAGTGGTGGGTGCATAATCCCAGCTACTCGGCAGGATGAGGCAGAAGAATCGCTTGAACCCAAGAGGCAGAGGTTGCAGTGAGTGGAGATCATGCCCCTACACTCCAGCCTGGGCAATAGAGCGAGACTCCGTCTCAAAAATCAATCATCAATCAATCCATGTGTCTGCGCTACACCAAGATCTTAGACACTCTGAGCTGTGAATCTACACTGTTCCTACACAAGATGGGCTACACCACTAGCTAGCTAAGTAATGGTACTTCATAACAGGTCTTGAATTCTGATGTTTCGCCACAGAATCATGACTTCGTGGAAGGAGGGCCACATTAGGATTTACAATTATTTTGGATTTAAGTGACATAATTCTTATAAGCTTTATATCTAGCAGTAAATTGATTTCTAATCCTTGATTTTTTTTTTTTTTGAGATGGAGCTCAAAAAAAAAAAAAAAAAAAAAAGGCACTCACCACCATGCCCAGCTAATTTTTTGTATTTTTAGTAGAGACGGGGTTTCACCGTGTTAGCCAGGATGGTCTTGATCTCCTCACCTCGTGATCTGCCTGCCTCAGCCAGCCGAAGTGCTGGGATTACAGGTGTGAGCCACTGCGCCCGGCCTCTAATCCTTGATTTTGGAGGTCTCTGTTAAAAATTGACTGAGTCCTAAAAGCCAGCTTTGGCAAGACACCTTGATTTTACCTAGTACCCACCAAAGTCACCACATAAACTTTGACAACATACAATAGAGGTTTAGCTACCATAAGCATCTATCTAAACAAATATTTGTTAAAAAGAAATTCTTGCTGGGTGCAGTGGCTTACGCCTGTAATCCCAGCACTTTGGGAGGCCCAGGCAGGCGGATCACCTGAGGTTGGGAGTTCGAGACCAGCCTCAGTAACATGGAGAAACCCCATCTCCACTAAAAATACAAAATTAGCTGGGTGTGGTGGTGCATGCCTGTAATTCCAGCTACTCGGGAGGCTGAGGCAGGAGAATCGCTTGAACCCAGGAGGCGGAGGTTGCAGTGAGCCAAGATTGCACCATCACACTCCAGCCTGGCAACAAGAGCGAAACTCTGTCTCAAAAAAACAAACAAAAAAAAGAAATTATTCTTGGACTGTTAAATCAGAACCCTATTTAGTATTGCTTTTATATGTTTACAAATCCCATCACCTATTACCAAGTGATACCAATCTGAAAAATGAAAGGTGAAATAAAAGGATTGGTCCAATAGTCTGATTTCCTAAGAATCTTTATTTCTTCCTATAGAAGATAGAAATTGATTTATTTCTTTTGTTTTTTTCCAAGATGGAAAAAAAGACAGACTCACTCTGTCGCCCAGGCTGGAGTGCAGTGGCACAATCTCAGTTCACTACAACCTCCGCCTCCTGGGTTCAAGCGATTGTCCTGCCTCAGACTCCCGAGTAGCCGGGACCACAGGCATGTGGCATCATGCCCGGCTAATTTTTGTGTTTTTAGTAGAGACAGGGTTTTGTTTTGTTTTTTTTTTTTTTGAGATGGAGTCTCGCTCTGTAGCCCAGGCTGGAGTACAGTGGCACAATCTCGGCTCACTGCAAGCTCTGCCCCCCCGGGTTCAGGCCATTCTCCTGCCTCAGCCTCCCGAGTAGCTGGGACTACAGGCGCCCGCCACCACGCCCGGCTCATTTTTTGTACTTTTTTTTTTTAGTAGAAACAGGGTTTCACTGTGTTAGCCAGGATGGTCTCGATCTCCTGACCTCATGATCCCCCCGCCTCGGCCTCCTAAAGTGCTAGGATTACAGGCATGAGCCACCGCGCCTGGCTACCTTTGACGAGGTTTCACCGTGTTGGCCGGGCTGGTCTCAAACTCCTGGCCTCAAGTGATCCAGCTGCCTCAGCCTCCCAAAGTGCTGGGATTACAGGAGTGAGCCACTGCGCCCGGCCTGAAATTGATTTCTGTATACTCAAGGATGCTAATAGTTAACATGTAAGTTATTCAGGAGAAAATCTCTACACAGGAAACTTTCAGGTTTTTGTTCCCTGGTGATATTTCCAGGTATGAGGCCTTCTACTCAGAATTAACAGGGAGCTTTATCCCTAACTTGCAAACTACCAGAGAGCAGAGATTGTAATTACATATCTGGTATAAGAGATTATAAACTCTTAACAATAGTGTTAAATAATAATATGGCCGGGAGTGGTGGGTCATGCGTATAATCCCAGCACTTTGGGAGGCAGAGGTGGGCAGATCACCTGAGGTCAAGAGTTCAAAACCAGGCTGGCCAATATGGCAAGACCCCGTCTCTACTAAAAATACAAAAATTAGCCGGGCATGGTGGCACACGCCTGTAATCCCAGCTACTTGGTGGGGCTGAGGCAGGAGAATCGCTTGAACCTGGGAGGCGGAGGTTGCAGTGAGCCAAGATTGCGCCACTGCACTCCAGCCTGGGCAACAGAGTAAGACCCTGTCTCAAAAAAGAAAATAATAATAATAATAATAATATCTCTCTTATCTCACACTTACTTCCTAAGTGTAACAGCATTAAGACTTGAGGACCAGGACCATACGGTTGTGTATTTGCCCATTGAGAATCCAGAGCCCTCTCCAGGGACTATTTTGAGCTCCAAAAAACTCACTGTGTGACTAAGAGGAGCAACTCCGTTTTTTTTTTTTTTTTTGAGACAGAGTCTCGCTGTCGCCCAGGCTGGAGTGCAGTGGCGCGATCTTGGCTCACTGCAGGCTCCGCCCCCCGGGGTTGACGCCATTCTCCTGCCTCAGCCTCCCGAGTAGCTGGGACTACAGGCGCCCGCCACCTCGCCCAGCTAATTTTTTGTATTTTTAGTAGAGACGGGGTTTCACTGTGTTAGCCAGGATGGGCTCGATCTCCCGACCTCCTGATCCGCCCGCCTCGGCCTCCCAAAGTGCTGGGATTACAGGTGTAAGCCACCGCGCCCGGCCGAGGAGCAACTCCTTTTGTTGCATATTCTACTACTGTATTTTTGAGCCCCTACTTCAGTCCTTCTCACCATCATTTTAGGATAAGAAAATGCAAGGTTCCTCTAACTGAAACAACAATTTTAAAAGATGAGTGTTTATTGTACAAACAATACTTTATCAACAATACAGAAATTTAAAATGCAAGAAAGATCACTCAGAATCTTCTCTTTTAAAATCTGTTTTTCATTTGTCAGGTTCCTGTTTAGTCTTCAACCACATATATATTATAATTGTGCACAGCTATCATCAGCAGAGACAGGATTTTGTATCTCATTTCATTAAACATATTGAATGCTTTGCACATTACAGTCTCCGTAATTATGTTAATGTCTGCATAATACCATCCAGATTTATCACTATTTACTTAAGTATTCGATTGTTAGTATTTAGATTAAGTAGCTTCCAATTATTATCTTGTTAAAAACAACTTTTCCTTTGGATAAATTCTCAGGTGTGAACATTTTAGGCGAAAGGGTATAACATTTTTAGGCTCTTCTTTCAACAAATACTATGTACTTTTGTGTTTTTTTTTTTTTTTTTTTTTGAGACAGGGTCATGCTCTGTCACCCAGGCTAGAGTGCAGTGGTGTAATCCCATTTAACTGCAGCCTCCACTTCCCAGACTCAAGCCATCCTCCCACTTCAGCCTCCTGAATAGCTAGGACCAAAGGCACAAGCCACCATGCCCAGCTAATTCTTAAATATTTTGTAGAGATGGGGTCTCACTACATTGCCCAGGCTGGTCTTGAATCTCTGGGCTCAAGTGATCTTCCTGTCTCGGCTTCCCAAAGTGCTGGATTACAGTCATGAGCCACTATGCCCAGCCAATACTGGCCAACATGGTGAAACCCCGTCTCTACTAAAAAGCACAAAAAAATTAGCCAGGCTTGGTGGTGGGCACCTATAATCCCAGCTACTCAAGAGGCTGAGGCAGGAGAATCACTTGAACCTGGGAGGCGGAGGTTGCAGTGAGCTGAAACCGAGCCACTGCACTTCAGCCTGGACAACAAGAACGAAAGTCCGTCTCAAAAAAAAAAAAAAAAAAGGCCAGGTATGATGGCATGTGGTATAGGCCCAGCTACTCAGGATTCTGGGGCAGGAGGATCCCTTGAGCCCAGGAATTTGAAGCTGCAGTGAGCCATGACTGCACCACTGTACTCCACCCTGAGTGCAAAATGCTGTTTTGAAAAACAATAAAGCAGCCGGGCACGGTGGCTCACGTTTGTAATCCCAGCACTTTGGGAGGCTGAGGCGGGCAGATTACATGAGGTCAGGCGTTTGAGACCAGCCTGGCCAGCATGGTGAAACCCCATCTCTACTAAAAATACAAAAATTGGCCAGGCATGGTAGCACACGCCTGTAGTCCCAGCTAGTCGGGAGGCTGAGGCACAAGAATCGCTTGAACCCGGAGGCAGAGGTTACAGTGAGCCAAGATCGTGCCACTGCACTCCAGCCTGGGCAACACAGCAAGACGTGGTCTCAAAAAAAAAAAGAAAAAAAGAAAACAAAGCAACCCTGACATAATGGGTTAGCCTGATACTCTCAGGTAGGCCTTGGTGTCCTAGTGTAAATAAATAATTTCAGAGAATATCAACATCAGACAAGGCCACTCTGTAACTGTGATAAAGACAAAAACAAGACCACTCTATAATCATACCTGAACACAGACCAAAACAAGCACACTGGCCAGGCAAGGTGGCTCACACCTGTAATCTCAGCACTTTAGGAGGCCGAAGCGGGTGGATCACCTGAGGTCAGGAGTTCGAGACCAGCCTGGCCAACATGGTGAAACCCTGTCTCTACTAAAAATACGAAAATTAGCTGTGTGTGGTGGCATGTGCCTGTAGTCCCAGCCACTTGGGAGGCAGAGGTGAGAGAATCACTTGAATCTGGGAGATGGAGGTTGCAGTGAGCCAAGATCGTGCCACTGTACTCCAGCCTGAGTGACAGAGCGAGACTCCATCTCAAAAAACAAACAAACAAAAAACCCAAGAACACTGCCTAAACCACAAAAAGATCAAACATCCCCTTAACCTGGCTAATATAAATGACTGTTTCATTTTTATCAATTACAGCTTTAACCTCCTGCTAGATAAGATTAAGATACCCAAACATAGAATTTGCCCCTGTCGTGACAGTATCCATCTGGAGCAAAGTGCTATATCCTTAAGCCTTCCCCCAAATCACGTGCAACAAGTCCCAGTGTTGTAACTCCTTTCCGGCACTCTTACCGAGAGGTCCCTCACTCCCCTATGGTGAAGGTTCTCCTAGGTACAACAAGCAACTGTATCTGACTTGTTCTGCTACAACAACGGTCCCTGAGAATCTTTGGCTGGAGAGTGCTGACAATGGGAAGTAAGAGTTCACGTCCAAAACTAAATACCTCCAACTGTGTAGATCATCACTCTGCCGATTGCCATCCTTCTCCTCAAATCACGCCCCACCCCCAGCCCCTTCAAGAGTCCTCTTTTCCACCAGGAGCGGTGGCTCATGCCTGTAATCCCAGCACTTTGGGAGGCCGAGGCAGGCGGATCACGAGGTCAGAAGATCGAGACCATCCTGGCCAGCATGGTGAAACTCTATCTCTACTAAAAATACAAAAATTAGCTGGGCGTGGTGGCACGTACCTGTAATCCCAGCTACTCGGGAGGCTGAGGCAGGAGAATTGCTTGAACCCAGGAGGCAGAGGTTGCAGTGAGCCGAGATCGTGCCACTGCACTCCAGCCTGGCAACATAGCGAGACTCTGTCTCAAAAAACAAACAAACAAAAAAACACAAAAATAAAGTCCTCTTTTCTTGAATTCTTTTCTGTATTCTCCTGGTTTTCCTGAGTTCCCTGCTCCCCCACAGCAGTTCTTCTTGCCCTGTAAATGTACATGTTTTCCAAGGTTCTCTCCTTAGCTTATCTGTCAGTATCAGTGGTTCTTAACCATTTTTGGCTCATAGTACTCTCTTCGAAAATCTAAGGACAAAAACTAAGAACTACTTCCCACACCACCCCCCCCCAAAATCTTGCCCAGAAAGTACACATATAATCAAAACTTTGCAATTTTAGGGAAAGTTTACACAACTCAAGCCAGGAATGCCTGCTCTCTACTGTCTTTCCCATGGTAATGTAACAATTTCAATAATTCCTTCTACATAAATGACTGCCAAATTACTAACTTCAATCCTTACTCTCTGCCAAGCTTCAACTAATTGATGAAAAGGACAAAACCCAAATCTGTTCCTTAACATTCACCCTGCCATCTTTCCAGTTACATAGATTCAAGGCATTAGTATCATTTTTTTTTTTTTTTTTTTTTTGAGACAGAGTCTCGCTCTGTTGCCCAGGCTGGAGTAGAATGGTGCAATCTCAGCTCACTACAACCTCCGCCTCCCGGGTTCAAGCAATTCTCCTGCCTCAGCCTCCCCAGTCGCTGGGATTACAGGCACCCACCATCATGCCCAACTAATTTGTTTGTACTTTTTTTTTTTTTTTTGAGACAGAGTCTCGCTCTGTCGCCCAGGCTGGAGTGCAGTGGCGCAATCTCGGCTCACTGCAAGCTCCGCCTCCCGGGTTCACGCCATTCTCCTGCCTCAGCCTCTCCGAGCAGCTGGGACTACAGGCGCCCGCCACCACGCCCCGCTAATTTTTTGTATTTTTAGTACAGATGGGGTTTCACTGTGGTCTCGATCTCCTGACCTCGTGATCCGCCCGCCTCGGCCTCCCAATGTGCTGGGATTACAAGCGTGAGCCACTGCGCCCAACCTGTTTGTACTTTTATACGGACAGGGTTTCACCATGTTGGCCAGGCTGGTCTCGAACTCCTGACCTCAGGTGATCCGCCCGCCTTGGCCTTCCAAAGTGCTGGGATTACAGGTGTGAGCCACCTTGCCCTGCAAAAGAAAATCTTTTTAACGCTAGGCTCAAATTCCTACACGGCAACAGTTGGGTAAAGTCAAGAATGCCTTCTGTAGTTCTTTGCAGCCCCTACTACTCCTTACTGTCTTGTGCCTAGCAAACTTTTCTTCACTTGGCTTTTCTGTCTGGCTCTGCAGCCAATCTGAATTTGCGTAAGTCTAAACCACGAACATATGCCTAACCCATCCCAGCTGCCAGATCCATGTTCTAATTAAGGTTATACCATCTCTACTTAAGTAGTTGAGTAAAAATATGACTGTATTGTTAATTAATGATAAAAACAACAGTTGGCTATCCTTGCTGTTACTGCTGTGCTAGCTGGGGCCAAGAAATCTGGGGATTGAATGACTGCCCTAGTTTGATTGTTAACCCAGCACGAGGACATTCTACATCAAAACTTTACTATTGAGAATACAACATAATCTCTCCCACCTCTGAAATCTTCACACATTAGCCAAAGGCAGTTCCAACTTTTAAATAATTTTCCTCTCTTCAAATTGTGGGAAAAGGTTATGGAATCATTTTTACCGCTACTAGTACTTCTAAATAAGTAAGATATTGCTAACTTAGAATATTTCCCAGATGCATGCAGACACCTTCTCAGCACCAGGTATTATCACTCCCATTTTGCTGATGCAAAAACAAAAGCACAAATAAGGGAATCATTTGCCCAATGTCACAAAGTTCAGAGAAGAGCACTATTCCTATCTCCCTGCTTTGGTTCTAGAAGCTAAGCAAAAACAAACAAATACTAACTATAAAATGAAAACAGCTTGCTCCCCTTGCCCCAAACACTTATGAGGATGTAGGAAGACAGAAAGAGGTAGGAATTAAGAGTAGGTTAAATTATTACTTGTTATGCTCGCCTTCAAAATAGTGTCAATAAATTCAAGAAGCAAGAGGTTATGATGATTAATTCAGTTTACAATTCAGTAATATTTGCTAGGCTAAACACTATGATGCATGTGCAGGGAGTGGAATGAACTCTTTCAAGCAGGAGACTCTTTTTCTTCTCCAAGTGACAAGGATGACAGTTCTCAACCATGAGTGGGCAGCTGGAGAGACCAAGAAAAGGAAGTTCTGTGGAGGCCTGTTGCCACCACTTAGTTTTGAAAGGCTTCTGTGTAAGACAAGCAACTCTCAACAGAAGAGGAAACGAAAGGTTGGCCCCAACCACCATGGTATTATTTCCTTCCTCAAAACTGTTTAAATTTTTGCCTATGTCCTTTATAAACAGACCAACCACCATGCTATTATTTCCTTCCTTAAAACTGTTTAAATTTTTGCCTATGTCCTTTATAAACAGACACTTCTCCTAGTACTTAAGACTTTCTTGATCTAGAGCAATCTTCTCTCTTTTAATGATCCAAAATGTGTTTCAGTCCAGGGTCAATTTACTCACACATTATGACATTACTTGTCCATTCACACAGGGTGAGGTGAAAACGGAGGGAGGGCTGGGCGTAATCATTTCCCACTCCTAGGCCCTAGGCCCTGCCTCTTTTCATTTGCCAATCCTCTGACATCATGCTATTCGTGGACTCTGTTCCAAACATTTCCGCCCTTTGACTTATTTTATCCTGGCCTACAACTGGGTTGGTTACAAAGCTTACTGAGAAATTTTTCACTTCATTCATTTATAACTGTCTTTCTATTCACTCTTAAAAAGGCTACTTTCCAAACAGCAAATGCTTATACCCTGAAATATACTACCAGACACACATTCCCTGCCTTCCTTATAGGATACAGTTCATGTATTTCTCATATTTCAGTTTATACATTTTTAGATTCTGTTCACTAAAAAACAGCCAAGTGGCCGGGCGCGGTGGCTCACGCTTGTAATCCCAGCACTTTGGGAGGCTGAGGCGGGCGGATCATGAGGTCAGGAGATCAAGACCACGGTGAAACCCCGTCTCTACTAAAAATACAAAAAATTAGCCGGGCGTGGTGGCAGGCGCCTGTAGTCCCAGCTACTCGGAGAGGCTGAGGCGGGAGAATGGCGTGAACCCGGGAGGCGGAGCTTGCAGTGAGCCGAGATTGCGCCACTGCACTCCAGCCTGGGCGACAGAGCAAGACTCCGTCTCAAAAAAAAAAATAAATAAATAAATAAAAAATAAAAATAAAAATAAAAAACAGCCAAGTGTGCTATTTTAAATACTTCGACATACGTTCTTAGGCTGTTTTCACTGTTACGTATCCTGAATGATACTCTGAGCATCATTATTTCTTAAGTCTTTTCTTTGAGGCCTATGACTTAAAAACCAGCATAAAAAGATGAGGCAAAAACAAACAAACAACCCTCTAGAAGCAGCACATCCAGAGAGGGCCTAAAGAAATACACTCCTTTGAAGACTTATCAGAAAAGAAATGTATGAGTGAAAAAAGGAGCACAAAAAGAGGAAGAAGTCACCAACGGGAAAGAATGGAAAGGAGAGTAAGGCAAGTCCCCCCTAAAAGAAACAGATGGGAAAACTAGCAGAGGTTCTAGAGCAAGTGGAGCAATATATCCACGACCTAGGGGAGAGGTCACATCCCCCCAGACACTTACCGTGTTGCATTTTGTGCCACACACCACTTGCCTATGATTCAACCACTGAGATGCAAACACTTTATTAAGGGTCCCAAGGTGAAACTCTCTCTCCTTCAGGAGACTGGGAAGTTGCTGTGCTGCATAACCATGCAACACTCGAGAGTAGCTGGTTTCATTCTGTAGCCTGACTTCCCGGTTCTTCAAGTAGTATACTAAGGATCTCTTCACAGGAGGAAGTCTTTTCCTTTTGTGAAGCGAGTGATCCCAGCCAAACTGTGGAAACAACATTAGAAATCAGGGCTTTGGCTACTCTTCTTCAGAACGGATCCTACTGTATTACAGAAATCACCAACGACTCATAACTCACACTGCAGAATTTACAAACAACACAAATACAAACACAAGAGAACAAGAATCTCAATCCAGAAAGTCGTTTAACTCTTCCAACATTAAAAAGATATTGCTCACAGTCAAACTTACCTATGTGAATTACAAGGGCTGAAAGTCAAGGGAATGAATGCAGAATAGAACAGACTAAAAGGTTTACTAGACATTTTAGGAGTGAAAGATTGAAGGAAATGAGAGGTCGAGTGATTCCCATACCGACCTGGGCTGCATCTCTACCCAGCCCCCTTCTCCCTCTCAGTCTGTACTCCCACTGGAGCAGGGAAGATACAGTCCAAGGAGCCAGACCTGGCTCCCAGGTCTTCCAGGGACGCATCATCAATGACCGTTCCTCTGTCATCATGCCCGCGCTCCAGGCAGTTGCAGAATTCGAAAAATCAACCACCAACGGGGTAGTAGGCCCCCGGGAAATCAGAGGCCATATCTATGTCCAAGAAGGCCTTCCCCTCGAAAGGCGGCGGTATAGAGATGATACCTGGGAACTGTTGTTTCTTTTGGGGTCTAAATGCCAAAAGGCCCAGCTCAGGGTTGGGTATACATATAGGGAAACTTCTTCCAGGAGGGACGCAATCATCCCAGCTTCCCAGGGCCCATGGAAGGTAGAGTTCACTCTACCAGAGTTTGTTTCCGATTCCCTTAACTTCGGTTTCCCCTTCCTCCAAAGCCAAGATTCTGGTTTCTTTTCAAGCCCTATCCACGACTGCAAGCCTCCCGCGGATTATGTCCCATTGCTGAGTTCCCCTTTGGCTCCTCACCGCCCTGGCCTATCTGCCCTCCAGTTAACGAGGGTCCAGTCCTGACTCTATAGGCCCTGGCCCCATTCCTGTTTTGCCTCTGACTGCAGACCTTGGACCCCGATTCCTGTCGCACGATCTGCAGACCCTAAGCCCATCTTGGTTCCTCGGCCTCACCACCCAGGTGCCGGCCTCTCAACCCTCACCTGCGGGCCCTGAGCGTCGCTCCCAGCTCCCGGCGAGGCCGGCGCTTTCCGCTTCCTGCTAACTGCTTTCCGGGCCATAGTGGACAGCGCCGCCGCGGCCCCGCAGCCACATGGGGCGGGGGAAGCGAGGGATAGCAGGACGGCGGGTCATATACTGGGCCCCGGGGCCGCGCACCTTAGTGCGCCCGGCCCGGAAAATGGCCCGGACTCGGAGCGGCAGCAGAAAAAAGATACGCGGAAAGAAAAGAAAGAGAGAGGAAGGACTTGGGCCGGGAAAGGGAAGGGGAAGCGAGAATGAGAGGCTTTCCGACGGCAGAGCCTGCAAGGACGGCGAGCGGCTAGAACCAAAACACCCCCCCCTCCTCCTTGCTCGCGCGCCGTCACCCTTGCGCAGCCGCACTGCGGACAGCGTCGCCACGGAAACACGGCCGGAACGAGAGGGGCGGGATCTCGGGGTTGGAAAATAGTTCGCTGGTGTTTCCCGGCTGCCGCCAGGCCATTTTCAACTGTTGTTTGGCAGCCGCTGGATGGAAGTGGACGAGCTGGGGCCAGGGGAATCTGACTTCTGGCCGCCGACCTCCGACCCCAGCCCGCCTATCCGCAGGCCCCCGGAAGTGAGGACCCACCGCTGCTGGGGAAAGGAATCGTCCCTAGTGCAGGCCTTAACCCGGTAGCCGCCACCGGTTACCTCCCATCTGGCACCAAACGTTTCCCGGAATCTGTCACAAACCGTGCCCTGGCTCCAAGGGCTGGACAGGGGGGTGAGGGGTGGGGCAGAAACCGCCCCCACCCTCGAGGTGAAGTCCAGTCAGGAAGCCAGGGCAGTGTGGCCAGACTTTCCCACCACTGAGAACCTGCCCAGCACAACCAACCCAGGCCGCCCCACGAGTCTCTGGCTACCCTCTTCCCACCCCTGGATAGCCCTGAGGCTCCATTCTCCGCTCTGTCTCCTGATCTTTTCTTCTGTCCGAACTGCTTCAGCCCCTCCGTCACCTTCCCCTTACGGTGCAACTTCACCATTCCCTTTAGATTTCCATGACCTGCCATCTAAACCACATGGTCTTTTGTGCTTTATGAAGTAGGCATCACGCTGTAACTTATCTGTCGCTGCCTGCCTCACTCTTGGATTCAGGTTGCGTCTCCATTAGGGCAGGTCGGGAATTCTGAACTACAGGAAAGAGAGTGGTCATTTTTGGCTTGCCAGTCCAGTTAGAGCTGGCATTGGCCTGCAAACAAGGGGGCTTCATCAGGATCACCCTTGCCAACATTTTTGGAGGATCCTGAAGGAATATGACTGCCAGCCTTCACTTTCCTCAAGCAAACAAACCCTCTGAGGAAGCAGGATGCTCTTGCTTGGGGCTGATTGGCCTCAGGCTGTGGTGCCCAGTTACCTGCTGGTCCCTTCAGGCTTCAGGCCTCAGGCCTTATACCTCCAAGGAGCTCTGTTGGACCATCTCAAGTTCTGTCAACAAGGAGATCTGGATTTGTTTTCCAAGCCGAATCAAAGACCAGATTGAAGCAGGGTCTCCTGCCATCCCAAGTCGGCACTGCCACTAACCCCTAATGTCTTGGAAAAGGCAGCTCCATCTTATTTGGTCAGGCCTGTCCCTTTAGAGATATGCACATAGTGAATGGGTCATGAGTGGGTCAGCTTTCTTTTTTGAGTCTGTTCTAATTCTGTCTTGCCCTGCAATGCTCTGGATGACCCAGGAGCCCTTGAGCAAGAGTCTGGAATCCTTTGAGAATCTCTAGTCTCAGATTGGGCTGTCAGTGCCAAGAGGGGCACACTGGGCACTGCTGCAGTCTCTTTCTCAAAGTTCCTTTACTTAATCTTCACATCCCAGGAACCATCCCCAAATGCACCTTATGGCAGAGCTCGCCATTTCTTTTCTTTTTTTTTTTTGAGATGGAGTCTCACTCTGTAGCCTAGGCTGGAGTGCGGTGGCACGATCTCGGCTCACTGCAACCTCTGCCTCCTGGGTTCAAGTGATTCTCCTACCTCAGCCTCCTGAGTAGCTCAAATTACAGGTGCTCGCCACGTTGCCCAGCTAATTTTTTGTTTTTTCTTTTTTGAGACAGAATCTCGCTCTGTCGCCCAGGATGGAGTGCAGTGGTGCGATCTCGGCTCACTGCAAGCTCCGCCTCCTGGATTCACGCCATTCTCCTGCCTCAGCTTCCCGAATAGCTGAGACTACAGGCGCCCGCCACCATGCCTGGCTAATTTTTTGTATTTTTAGTAGAGATGGGGTTTCACCGTGTTAGCCAGGATGGTTGCCCACTAATTTTTGTATTTTTAGTGGAGATGGGGTTTCACCATGTTGGCCAGGCTGGTCTCAAAATCCTGACCTCAGGTGATCTGCCCACCTCGGCCTCCCAAAGTGCTAGGATTACAGGCGTGAGCCACCACGCCTGGCCAAGAGCTCACCATTTCTATGCAAATAACAGAATGAAAGTCCATTTTGGAAATTTAATTGACAATTGCTTTTAAAAGACTGCAGGCCAGGTGCAGTGGCTCACGCCTGTAATCCCAGCACATTGGGAGGCTGAGTTGGGCCAATCACCTGAGGTCAGGAGTTTGAGACCAGCCTCTGAGTAGCTGGGTTGCAGTGAGCTGAGATCATGCCACTGGACTCCAGCCAGGGTGACAGAGCAAGACCCTGTCTAAAAAATAAAATAATAAAATAATAATGATAACAATAATAAAGTAGTAGAGTGGCTGGGGGAAAAAGTACTCAGGGCACGTAACTACTCCAAGAATGGCATTCTTAGTGAGCCTCACTGCTGAAACTGCCTGCTGTAATCTGAAAGCAGTTTTATCTAACAGCTGTTAAAACAACCTACTGTGACTCTCAGAAATAGTTTTACTTATTGCCTTCACTTACCAATCAAAATGTGTCAGCTCCCCAAAACCTTACTAGTGCCAGTGAACTTTCTTGAAGAGCAATACGTAACACTTTTCCTTTTTATAAAACTTCCAACCTTCTCTTTGTTCTGCAGACATGCCAAAGACCACCCAGTCTGCGTGTGCCCTGAAGTACAATTCCTGCTTCACAAAACATTTTAATTTCGGAGATTCGTCTATATATTTTATTTCACCTTGACAAAACTATATGAATGAATTTTATAATATTGCATAATAGATATCAGGCCAGGCGAGGTGGCTTACACCTGTAATCCCATCACTTTGGGATGCCAAGGCGGGTAGATTACCTTAGGTCAGGAGTTTGAGACCAGCCTGGCCAACATGGTGAAACCCCGTCTCTACTAAAAATACAAAAATTAGCTGGGCGTGGTGGTGCCTGCCAGTAGTCCCAGCTACTCAGGAGGCTGAGGCAGGAGAATTGCTTGAACTCAGGAGACCAAGGCTTCAGCAAGCCGAGATCAAGCCACTGCACTCCAGCCTGGGCAACAGAATGAGATTCTGTCTCAAAAAAAAAAAAAAAAAAGAAAGAAAGAAAAGAAAAGAAAAAAAATCAAACACACTGCTGGGCACGGGGCTCACCCCTCACCCCTGTAATCCTAGCACTTTGGGTGGCTGAGGCAGATAGATTGCTTGAACTCAGGAGTTTGAGACCAGCATGGGCAACATGGGAAAATCCTGTCTCTATAGAAACATACAAAAATTAGCTGGGTGGCGTGGCATGCACCTGTAGTCCCAGCTACTTGGGAGTTGGCAGGCTGAGGTGGGAGGATAGCTTGAGCCCAGGAGGTGGAGGTTGCAGGTGGAGAGCCAATATCATGCCACTGCACTCCAGCCTGGGAGATCCAGACCTGTCTCCAAAAAAATCAAACACAAAGCAGTAATTCCTTTTTTTATTTTTATTTTTTGAGCGACAAGCTCTCGCTTTGTTGCCCAGGCTGGAGTGCAGTGGCATGGCATGCGTGTGCCACCACACCCAGCTCATTTTTTATCTTTTGTAGCAACAGGGTCTCGCCTTGTTGCCCAGGCTGGTCTTGAACTCCTGGGCTTAAGCAGTCCTCCCACCTCGGCCTCCCAAAGTCCTGGGATTACAAGTATGAGACACTGAGCCCAACCAAAGCAGTAATTCCTAAATGTAATTAGTAAATGCCTAATTTCATGTTTATGAAGTATGAAAACAGGCACAACTGATCCATGTAAGAGAAATCAGTCATTACCCTTAAGCAGGATTACTAACTGGCAGGGGACCTCAGGGAGCCTTCTGAGGTTCTGGACATTTCTTTTTTTTCTTTTTGAGACAGAGTCTCACTCTCCTGCCCAGGCTGGGGTGCAGTGGTGCAATCTCAGCTCACTGCAACCTCTGCCTTCTGGGTTCAAGTGATTCTCCTGCCTCAGCCTCCCAAGTAGCTGGGACTACAGGCCTGCGCCACCACACCTGGCTAATTTTTATATTTTTGGTAGAGATGGGGTTTCACCGTGTTGGCCAGGCTGGTCTCAAACTCCTGACCTCAGGTGATCCACCCGCCTTGGCTTCCCAAAGTGCTGGGGTTACAGGCATCAGCCACCATGCCTAGCCTGGAAATATCTTTCATTTTTCTTTTTTTTTTTGGTGAGATAGTCTCGCTTCATTGCCCAGGCTGGGTGCAATGGCGCAATCTCAGCTCACTGCAACCTCTGCCTCCTGAGTTCAAGCGATTCTCCTGCCTGAGCCTCCTGAGTAGCTGGGATTACAGGTGCCCACCACCATGCCTGGCTAATTTTTTTGTATTTTTAGTAGAGACAGGGTTTTTCCATGTTGGTCAGGATGGTCTCAAACTCCTGACCTCAGGTCATCTGCCTGCCTCAGCCTCCCAAAGTGCTGGGATTACAGGGGTGAGCCACCACTCCTAGCCCTGATTTTTGTATTTTTAGTAGAGGCAGGGTTTCCCCATGTTTGCCAGGCTTGTCTAGAACTCCTGACCTCAAGTGATCTGCATGCCTTGGCCTCCCAAAGTGCAGATATTACAGGCGTGAGCCACAGTGTCTGGCCCTCAAACTATACTATTTTGTAGCCTCAAATAAAAACCTCAACAGTTCCAATCTTCTCTAACCCCACTCCTCCAATTCAGTTCTTATAACCATTTCATCACAATGCAATGTGCTGCTAGAGGCTCATTAATGGACCTGCACCTGTTACCTTCTCTTGCCTTGGTCTTGCAAGGAAGAATAAACAATAAGAAATACTATAAAGTGCTTTGGGCAAACTGAATTGTGTTCTACTTGCTTAGTAACAGAATGTTCTCTTGTTTATTTGCATCGGTTTCCTGGAACAAACAAAGCGGATGTTAATACAATTCCCTGTTTGACTCTACCCTTCATGTGTTGGAGCTAATTAACCATCTTGCTAGCAAAGGGGCAAGTGAGAGCTCAGGAGGAAAGTATTTCTGTTAGGAAAAAGGATTTTGGATTTTAATTCATACAAACATAATAAAACATAGCAAGGAAAGAGACCCGGAGGACATAGGACACAAACGAACACAGATGGTAAGCGTGCAAAAACGGCTCTCTGATGACGTAGGGATGTTAGAGGTCTCTGAGGCATGGAATCGTAATTACTTCAACCACTGTGGAAATATTTTTCAGATCCTGGGCATAGGTTATTAAAAGTGGAAGATACAGGCTGGGCGAGGTGGCTCACGCTTGTAATCCCAGCACTTTGGGAGACTAAGGCGGGTGGATCACTTGAGGCCTCTATTAAAAATACAAAAATTAGCTAGGCATGGTGAAGGACACCTGTAATCCCAGCTACTCAGGAGGCTGAGGCAGGAGAATCACTTGAATTCGGGAGGAGGAGGTAGCAGTGAGTTGAGATTGAGCCAATGCACTCCAGCCTGTGCAACAGAGTGAGACTCCGTCTCAAAAAAAAGTGGTAGATATAGAGAGACAGCTCATGTCTTTTTTTTTTTTTTTTTTTTTTTTGAGACGGAGTCTTGCTCTGTCACCCAGGCTGGAGTGCAGTGGTGCGATCTCGGCTCACTGCAAGCTCCGCCTCCCGGGTTCACGCCATTCTCCTGCCTCAGCCTCTCCGAGTAGCTGGGACTACAGGCGCCCGCCACCACGCCCGGCTAATTTTTTTTTTTTGTATTTTTGGTAGAGACGGGGTTTCACCGTGGTCTCGATCTCCTGACCTCGTGATCCGCCCGCCTCGGCCTCCCAAAGTGCTGGGATTACAAGCGTGAGCCACCGCGCCCAGCCTAACAGCTCATGTCTTAAACTTACAGTTTTAAAGAAAACTAAGGCCCAAAATGACAAGTCATGCAGCCAGACAAGAGATAAGCCAGAGCTGGAACCCGTGAACTCTGGTCTACATAATTCTTTCTTTTCTTTTCTTTTTTCTTTTCTCTTCCTTCTTTTCTTTTCTACCTTTCTTTCTCTTCCCTCCTTCCTTCCTTCCTTCCTTCCTTCCTTCCTTCCTTCCTTCTTTCCCTTCCTTCCTTCCTTCCTTCCTTCCTTCCTTCCTTTTCTTTCTTTAGGCCTTGAGACCTGCTTGATTTATTCCAATTACTTAATACACAATGATGCAACTATGATCCCAAAGTGTGCAAAGTTAAAGCCTTCAACTGCAGCTGAGGAGAGGGCAGGAATGGTTCACTGGGGACGGTGATGAGTCAGGAATGACAGGCAGATGGCCATGACCAGGGCAGCCTCCTCCCCAGGGCCAGGGACGGGGAGTGGCCTGAGGAGCAGGACCCAAGGGTAGCCCAGGGCCAGGGAAGAGGGCAGAGACCTCCCCTTGGCCTAGGTCAGGAGCTCAGAAGTGCCACATGGCTGAGGGGGCAGCGGCCCAGGAAGAGCCAGAGGCAGGGCCAGGAGAGCACCATTTCCTGGGGGGGGTTGGGGGCAGGGAGGTGCCCTACAGGAGAAACCAGGAGGGGCTGCCTGCCCCTGGGATGGGGGCAGGGCTGGAGTAGGCTGCAGCAAGAAAGACCTGAGGCAGGTGCAGAGCCTGAGAACCCGGCTGGCTGGGCTCGGGGGGCTTCCAGGGCAGCCTGGCCCAGGGAGCAGTCCTGACTCTGCAGGGGATGCCCAGTGAGGGCCTGGAGAGCCCTCAGGGCCTCCCCTCCTCTCTCCCTGGAAAGGAGCTGGGGAACCCGTAATGCAAATCTGTGGACCACTCAGTCATGGAGGGAGGTTGTGCCCGAAGGGGGACACTGGGGTGCGCCCCCTCCACCACCTCGACCTCCACTGCTGTCCTCAGTACAGCCGCTTCTCGTAAGAGTGCAGACCATGGACGCCACCCTCGATCTGGGCTGACATGATCCGCTTCTCAAACTTGAGCTCTCCTGAGTACATCATGGACCGAGGGACAGACAGGCTGTGGGCCCCGATATCCTGGCAGCCGTGCTGGATGCCCACTATGAGGTAGGACATGAACTTCTGAATGGACCCTTTGTCCTGGATGGAGCCCAAGACATCCTGTGCGATCTTCATCTTATTCCCCTTGCTGAAGTATCGTTTCTGGCTGCTGCTGCTCTTCTCCATGGCATCCAGCGAGCCCATGCCCTGGTACTTCTTCAGCCGCACCTCATCTGAGAAGTACTCACCAGGGGCCTCCGTGGTGGTGGCCAGCAGGGAGCCCATCATCACTGTGGAGACTCCAAGGGCCAGGGCCTTGACTATGTGCCCCACGGTCTGGATGCCGCCATTGGCTATGATGGGCACACCAGAGTGCCAGGCATACTCAGCCACCTTGTTCACAGCAGTGCCCTGGGGCCGACCACAAGCCATCACTTCCCGGGTGACGCAGATGGAGCCGCAGCCCATGCCCACGCACAGCCCGTCCACACCAGCGTCAATCAGGTTCTTGGCCTAGGCTGCTGTCACCACGTTCCTGCCAATCACTTGGAGGTGGGGGTACTTCTGTTTGATGTAATGCATCATGGTGATCTGATACACCGAGTTCCCTTGGGACGAGTCCAAGACTATGACATCGACGCCCGCCTGGGTGAGCAGGTCCAGGTGATATTTGTCATCCTCACAGGTGCCCACAGCTGCCCCGCACAGCAGCTGCTTGTGGGAATCCTTGGAGGCCAGAGGGTAGTCTTGGTTCTTCTTCAGGTCGCTGCCGGTGATAATGGCCACCAGCTCATCACGATCGTTGACGATAGGCAGCTTCCCTTTCTTGCTACGCTGCAGGATCTCATTTGCCTCTTTCAACGTCACACATGCTGGAGCCACCACCAGCTTGAGCCTTGGCGTCATCACCTCACTGAGGAGGGTGGTGTGGTCCTTCTCAGCAAGAAAGTTGATGTCTCGGGAAGTGACGATGCCCACCAGCTTGCTGCCCATGGTGCCCGTCTCAGTGATGGGGATGCCAGAGAAGCCATGCCGCATCTTGGCCTCCAGCACATCACCTACAGTGTGTGAGGGCCTCAGCATCATGGGGTCGGTGATGAAGCCCTGTTCAAACTTCTTGACCTTCCGTAGCTCCTTGGCCTGGAGCTCTGGGGTGCAGTTGTGGTGAATGAAACCAATGTCTCCCATCAGAGCCATCGCGATGGCCATGTCAGTCTCTGTCACAGTGTCCATGGGGGAGGAGATCAGCAGTGTCTTCAGCATGATCCTCCGGGTCAGGGCTGAGGTCAGGTCCACCTCAGCTATGAAGTCTATGAGTCCTGGGAGAATCAGGAAGTCGTCCTAGGTGAGGCCTTAGGCACTGGCGAAGAGCTGCTGCGCGATGAGCCCATCCTCGGGCATGTAGCTGGTGCCACCGCTGATCAGGTAGTCCACACGCTGCCGCGAGACCCCACGACCCGACAGAAACACCTGCTGGGCCGCCACCGCCGCCGCCGCTGGGATTACAGGGTGAGCCACTGCACCTGGCCAAGAAGTTTATTTTAAAAAAAATGGCTGGACAAGGGGGCTGTAAATCCAGCACTTTGGGAGACTGAGGCAGGCGGATCACTTGAGTTCATGAGTTTGAGACCAGCCTGGCCAACATGGCGAAACTCCATCTCTACTAAAAATACAAAAACTAGCTGGGCGTGGTGGCAGGCCCCTATAATCCCAGCTACTAGGGAGGCTGAGGCAGGATAATCACTTGAACCCGGGAGGTAGAGGTTGCAGTGAGCTGAGATCGTGCCACTGCACTCCAGCCTGAGCAACAGAGCAAGACTCCATCTCAAAAAATAAAATAAATAAAATAAAATAAAATAAAAAATAGAGAAATAGCGAATTGGAAGAAAAACAATGTACCTCATCCTTCTCATGCTATCTTCCTACCACCTTCATACATTTCTGAAATGACTAACTTGGGGTTATATATAAATATAAAAATTGTACACAAATATTACCTACCAATTTTGTTGAGGAGTCTTCCATCAGTCATATTTTTTGACTCAAATACAACACAGTCTTGGCATAAAAACAAACACATAGGCATCAACTAATGATAGGAAAATAAAATGGCTTACAAAATGGAACAAATATTTTAAAAAAATTATTAGATAATTAGGCAACGTTTTTCCTCTGATCACAAATGTCCAGAAATGTCTTTAAAGACCATTACCGGCTGGTGGTGGCTCATGCCTGTAATCCCAGCACTTTGGGAGGCCGAGGCAGGCAGATCACTTGAGGCTAGGAGTTTACAGCCAGCCCGGGCAACATGGTGAAACCCTGTTACTACAAAAAAATACAAAAATTAGCCAGGTGTGGTGGTGTGCACTTGTAGTCCCAGCTACTGGGGGTGGGGCTGAGGTTAGAGGTTTTTTAGAGCCCAGGAGGTGCAGTTTGCCGTGAGACCTGTCTCAAAACAACAACCAAAAACCATTTCCAAGAAATAAATGCAATACATATTGTGATGTTCCTTCTCTGTGTGTGTATTCTTACCACCTATTTGTGTGTTTATTTATTGAAATAAAATTGCAGACATAAATTTTTCCCTGTTGGTTTTTTGTATGTTTGTTTGTTTGCTTTCTGAGACAGAGTCTTGCTCTGTCGCCCAGGCTGGAGTGCAATGGCACGATCTCGGCTCACTGCAACCTCCGCCTCTCGGGCTCAAGCAATTCTCCTGCCTCATCCTCCCAAGTAGTTGGGATTACAGGTGCCCACCACCATGCCCAGCTAATCTTTTGTGTTTTTAGTAGAGATGGGATTTCATCATGTTGGCCAGGCTGGTTTTGAGCTTCTGACCTCAAAGATCCGCCTGCCTCAGCCTCCCAAAGTGCTGGGATTACAGGTGTTAGCCACTGCGCCTGGCCCCTATTGCTTAAATATAGTAATTTTATGAGAACTTATCTATTTTATTTTTGTGTCTATTAAAAACATCATTTTTGGCTGGGCATGGTGGCTCACACCTGTAATCATAGCACTTTGGGAGGCAGAGATGGGTGGATCACTTGAGGCCAGGAGTTCGAGACTAGTCTGAGCAACATGATGAAATCCTGTTTATACATAAAACTAGGGGCTGAGGTGAGAAAAAAAGGCTGAAACAAGCTGCTGCCCTCTGCTGCCTGGGACAGCAGCTTTTGTAACTCTCATACCCAGGAACCAGGCCAACATAAGACATGGCCACAAAACCGGAATCTGTGCCAAACATACAGGGCCATGACTGAATTCACAAAAACCCTAGATAAGGATGGTGAGAGCAGTGAGAAAGAAGGAAGGATATAGCAAAACAAAACAGAACAAAATTGCAAAACTTCCCACTCTAAGATGAATCTGCAAATAAATTTCCTCAACTTATTAAAATTAATTATAGACAGGACAGATTCCTCACCACCAAAAAAAAAGAAAAAACCCAAAAAAACAAACAAAATAAAATCCTCCATAATTAGGAGGGTAATTCAGTATAGATAAATGCAAAGAACAATCTTTAAAATACTTTTTTCACAGATACTCTCAATCTAAGAAAAAACCAACAGAAATAAAAGGCTTCAACAGAAATAAAAGGCTTCAACACAAGTATGCCTTGGATCCTCAAAGGGATAAAGGAAGAACAACAAATTGAATAAACGTAAAAAGATATCTGGTGCATTGGCTCATGCCGATAATCCCAGCACTGTGGGAGGCCAAGACAGGAGGATCATTTGAGGCCAGGGGTTTGAGAACAGCCTGGGAGATATAGTGAGACCCTGTCTCTAAATAAATAAAGAAAGAAAGAACACGTATTCTTTGATTCATCTCCCTCCGGGAAGTACAGCTCAATTTCTCTCTTCTTCAGTATTGCCTGGACTCAGTGACTCAATTCTAATGCATAGAATATGGAAAGGGAAAAATAGCAACTGCACAATGGAGATACCACCTTAACCAAGTGATCAAGTTAACCTAAATAATAATGTCAGACTGATATCTTATATCCCCTTATATGATGTGATGAGAAGGGCACTTTACCTCTGTAGCATTCTTCCCCAAAATCTACAACCCTGGCTTAACAGAAAATATCAGACAAAAACCTAAATTGAGGAACATTAGACAAAATAACCTGCCCAGTACTCTTTAAAAATGCCAGGGTCATGACACAATGAAAGACTGAGAAACAGTCACGGGTTTGAGACTTGACAACTAGATTCAACATGGTGTCTTGGATTGGATTCTGAACAGAAAAAAAAGAAAAAAGAAAAATTAAGGAAATCTGAATAAAGTTAATAGTATTATATCAAGTTTAGTTTCTTACTTTTGATAAATGTCTCAGAGTTATGCAAGATATTACGTAACTGTTAACATTAGGGAAAGCTGGGTGGAGGATAAACAAGAATTTGCTATGCTATCTCTGAAGCTCTTCTGTAAATCTAAAATTATTTCAAAATGAAAAGTTTAAATTTTTTTTTTTTTTTTTTTTTTGAGACGGAGTCTCGCTCTGTCACCCAGGCTGGAGTGCAGTGGCACGATCTCGGCTCCCTGCAAGCTCCGCCTCCCGGGTTCACGCCATTCTCCTGCCTCAGCCTCTCCGAGTAGCTGGGACTACAGGCGCCCGCCACCGCGCCCGGCTAATTTTTTGTATTTTTAGTAGAGACGGGGTTTCACCATGGTCTCGATCTCCTGACCTCGTGATCCGCCCGCCTCGGCCTCCCAAAGTGCTGGGATTACAAGTGTGAGCCACCGCGCCCAGCCGAAAAGTTTAAAAATTAAAAATAAATGAATCAATTAGAAATCCTGGAAATAATTTCCTAAATGAAAAAGTAAGTTATTGGAAATAAACCCTCAATAAACTAGATATACATTATCTTAGATGGACATAGACAAACAGAGTGTTAGTGAATTAGAAGATGGTTCTAAGGAAGTGGCTTAGAGAACAGCATACAAATTGACCAGGCACAGTGTTTCACACTTGTAATCCTAGCACTTTGAGAGGCCGAGGTGGGCGAATCACCTGAGGTCAGGAGTTCGAGATCAGCCTGGACAACATGGTGAAACCCCATCTCTACTAAAAAATACAAAAATTAGCCAGACACAGTGGCGCATGCCTGTAATCCCAGCTACTCAGGAGGCTAAGGCTGAAGAATAGCTTGAACTGGGGAGGCAGAGGCTGCAGTGAGCTGAGATCACACCACTGCACTCCAGGCCAAGCAACCGAGCGAGACTCCATCTCAAAAAAACTGAAAAACAAAAAACAAAAATTGGCTGGGTGTGGTGGCAGGTGCCTGTAATCCTAGCTGCTCAGGAGGCTGAGGCAGGAGAATCACTTGAATCTGGGAGGTGGAGGTTGCAGTGAGCCGAGATCACACCATTATGCTCCAGCCTGGGTGACAGAGGAGACTCCACCTCAAAAAAAAAAAAAGAGAGAACAACATAAAAAGATAGAAATTGAGTATAGTAAAAAGGCATGGAGGTTAGAAGTGGCATTATTGAAAATGGCAGAGTAGGGGATCCATTTCTCCCCAGAAACACTGAAAAACTTGGCAAAACCTGTCGGAATTCAACCTTATCAGAATGCTAGGAGATAGTTAAAAGTTTACAGCAACGGGCCGGGTGCGGTGGCTCATGCTTGTAATCCCAGCAATTTGGGAGGCCGAGGCGGATGGATCACCTGAGACCAGGACTTCAAGATCAGCCTGACCAATATGGTGAAATGCTGTCTCTACTAAAAATAAAAAAATTTGCTGGGCGTGGTGGCGTGCGCCTATAGTCCCAGCTACTTGGGAGGCTGAGGCAGGAGAATCGCTTGAACCTGGAAGGAGGAGGTTGCAGTGAGCCAAGATTGTGCCACTGCACTCCAGCCTGAGCGACAGAGTGACACTCCATCTCAAAAAAAAAAAAAAAAAAAGAAAAGTTTACAGCAACCAAACAAATGCTTAACCAACAGAAAGGCCACTGAAACAGCTAAGATTTTTGTGGTATTTTAGCTTACCTTAGCCCCATCCCCTCCTTAGAGAAGCAGTGATGTTAAAGCCAGCAGCTTGTGTTCCCTGTTCAGATACCTCGTTCTAGAGAGAGCAGAGTGGACCTTGTTCCTATAGAATAGGATTTGATTTTTTTTTTTTTTTGGAGACTGAGTTTCGCTCTTTCACTCAGGCTGGAGTGCAATGGTGTGATCTCAGCTCACTGCAGCCTCCGCCTCCCGGGTTCACACCATTCTCCTGCCTCAGCCTCCCAAGTAGCTGGAATTACAGGCTCCCGCCACCACGCCCAGATAATTTTTGTATTTTTATTTATTTATTTTTTATTTTTTTATTTTTTTTTGAGACGGAGTCTTGCTCTGTCGCCCAGGCTGGAGTGCAGTGGCGCAATCTCGGCTCACTGCAAGCTCCGCCTCCCGGGTTCACGCCATTCTCCTGCCTCAGCCTCTCCGAGTAGCTGGGACTACAGGCGCCCGCCACCACGCCCGGCTAATTTTTGTATTTTTAGTAGAGAGGGTGTTTCACCATGTTGGCCAGGCTAGTCTCAAACTCTTGACCTCAGGTGATCCACCCACCTTGGCCTTCCAAAGTACTAGGATTACAGGCGTGAGCCGCCGTGCCGGCCCAGGATTTGTCTTTTGAACCTAACTAGGGTTCTTTGTTGTAACTAACTTGGAACTCTACTAGGATAGAGCAGCTACACAGACTTTTCCTAAAAGCAATTAAGAACAAATGAATGAACTGCCATGGCCTGGGCAAAACAAACAATCAAAAAACAGCTAGATCAAACAACAGACATGTTGAAAGCCTGAGAGGAAAATCCAGAGAATGAGATTTTGGGGGAGAATAAGAGCTTTGAAAGTTTTCTATGTTTACTGGGGAATCTAGAAGGCCACACACATGCCAAGAGAAGGACACATGCTTAGAGAAAAACTGGGAAGACCATGAGTTTTCACCTCTGCCTGATTTTTAGACTCAGTGTAAGCAAGAAGTGGAGGTTAAGGCAGAGTTGCAAACAGCATGGCTAAACATAGAAGGAGTGATCCAACATAGAGCCAATCTGCAAAGGCCTGGAAAATTTTCTTTTCTTTTCTACTGCTTTTTTCCCTCCCTTGTTTCCTTTTCTCCAGGCATTTAAGGAAACATCTGTCAAACCACAATAAAAAAATATGGTTATGTAAGAGAAGGTTCTGGCTTTTTTTTCTTTTTTTGAAGACTGGGTCTCGCTCTGTTGCCCATGCTGGAGTGCAGTGGTGTGATCTTGGCTCAACCTCTGCCTCCCAAGCTCAAGCAATTCTCGTGTCTCAGACTCCTGAATAGCTGGGACTACAGGCCCCCACTACCATGCCAGGCTAATTTTTTGTATTTTAGTAGAGACAGGGTTTCACCATGTTGCCCAGGGTGGTCTTGAACTCCTGAGTTCAGTCAATCCACCTGCCTTGGCCTACCAAAGTGCTAGCATTGCAGGCGTGAGCCACAGTGCCTGGTTGGTCCTTGCTTTTAAGAAGCCAACACTGGCCTTCCTTCCTCCTTCCTTCCTTCCTTCCTTCCTTCTTTCTTCTTTCTTTCTTTCTTTCTCTCTCTCTCTCTCTCTCTCTCTCTCTCTCTCTCTCTCTCTCTCTCTCTTTCTTTCTTTCTTTCTTTCCCTCCCTCTCTGGCCCAGGCTACAATCTACTCGGCTTGCTGCTGCCCGCGCCGCGGACTGCCTGGGACTGCCGGCGCGCGCCACCGCTGCCTGCCTTTTCTCCTTTGGATGCAGGCACGCGTTCGCCATCTTGGCCACGCTGCTCGCCAGCTCCTGACGCCGAGTGCTCTGCCCGCCTCAGCCTCCCGAGGTACTGGGACTACAGACGGAGTCTCGCTCACCCAGTGCTCGGTGTTGCCCGGGCTGGAGTGCGGTGGCGTGGTCTGGCCTCGCGGCAGCCTCTACCCCCCGGCCGCCTGCCTTGGCCTGCCAGGGTGCTGGGATTGCAGCCCCTGCCCGGCCGCCGCCCCATCTGGAAGGTGGGGAGCGCCTCTGCCCGGCCGCCCCGTCTGGGAAGTGAGGAGGGCCTCTGCCCGGCCGCCTCGTCTGGGAAGTGAGCAGCGCCTCTGCCCGGCCACCCCGTCCGGGAAGAAGTGAGGAGCGCCTCTGCCCGGCCGCCCCGTCCGGGAAGAAGTGAGGAGCGCCTCTGCCCGGCCGCCCCGTCCGGGAAGAAGTGAGGAGCGCCTCTGCCCGGCCGCCCCGTCCGGGAAGAAGTGAGGAGGGCCTCTGCCCGGCCGCCCCGTCCGGGAAGAAGTGAGGAGCGCCTCTGCCCGGCCGCCCAGTCCGGGAAGAAGTGAGGAGCGCCTCTGCCCGGCCACCCCGTCTGGGAAGTGAGGAGCGCCTCTGCCCGGCCGCCCTGTCCGGGAAGAAATGAGGAGCGCCTCTGCCCGGCCGCCCCGTCCGGGAAGAAGTGAGGAGCGCCTCTGCCCGGCCGCCCCGTCCGAGAAGAAGTGAGGAGCGCCTCTGCCCGGCCGCCCCGTCCGGGAAGTGAGGAGCGCCTCTGCCCGGCCACCCACCGTCTGGGAAGTGAGGAGCGCCTCTGCCCGGCCACCCACCGTCTGGGAAGTGAGGAGCGCCTCTGCCCAGCCACCCACCGTCTGGGAAGTGAGGAGCGCCTCTGCCCGGCCACCCACTGTCTGGGAAGTGAGGAGCGCCTCTGCCCGGCCACCCACCGTCTGGGAAGTGAGGAGCTCCTCTGCCCGGCCACCCACCGTCTGGGAAGTGAGGAGCGCCTCTGCCCGGCCACCCCGTCTGGGAAGTGAGGAGCGCCTCTGCCCGGCCGCCCCGTCTGGGAAGTGAGGAGCGCCTCTGCCCGGCCACCCACCGTCTGGGAAGTGAGGAGCGCCTCTGCCCGGCCACCCACCGTCTGGGAAGTGAGGAGCGCCTCTGCCCGGCCGCCCCGTCTGGGAAGTGAGGAGCGCCTCTGCCCGGCCACCCATCGTATGGGAAGTGAGGAGCGCCTCTGCCCGGCCACCCCGTCTGGGAAGTGAGGAGCGCCTCTGCCCGGCCGCCCCGTCTGGGAAGTGAGGAGCGCCTCTGCCCGGCCTCCCATCGTCTGGGAGGTGAGGAGCGCCTCTGCCCGGCCGCTCCGTCCGGGAGGAAGTGAGGAGCGCCTCTGCCCGGCCACCCCGTCCGGGAAGAAGTGAGGAGCGCCTCTGCCCGGCCGCCCCGTCCGGGAAGAAGTGAGGAGCGCCTCTGCCCGGCCGCCCCGTCCGGGAAGAAGTGAGGAGCGCCTCTGCCCGGCCGCCCCGTCCGGGAAGAAGTGAGGAGCGCCTCTGCCCGGCCGCCCCCGTCCGGGAAGAAGTGAGGAGCGCCTCTGCCCGGCCGGCCCCGTCTGGGAAGTGAGGAGCGCCTCTGCCCGGCCGCCCCGTCCGGGAAGAAATGAGGAGCGCCTCTGCCCGGGCGCCCCGTCCGGTAAGAAGTGAGGAGCGCCTCTGCCCGGCCGCCCCGTCCGGGAAGAAGTGAGGAGCGCCTCTGCCCGGCCGCCCCGTCCGGGAAGAAGTGAGGAGCGCCTCTGCCCGGCCGCCCCGTTGGGAAGAAGTGAGGAGCGCCTCTGCCCGGCTGCCCCGTCCGGGAAGAAGTGAGGAGCGCCTCTGCCCGGCCGCCCCGTCTGGGAGGTGAGGAGCGCCTCTGCCCGGCCACCCATCGTCTGGGAGGTGAGGAGCGCCTCTGCCCGGCCACCCATCGTCTGGAAAGTGAGGAGCGCCTCTGCCCGGCTGCCCCATCTGGGAAGTGAGGAGTGCCTCTGCCCGGCCACCCATCGTCTGGGAGGTGAGGAGCGCCTCTGCCCGGCCACCCATTGTCCGGGAAGTGGGGAGCGCCTCTGCCCGACCACCCATCGTCTGGGAAGTGAGGAGCGCCTCTGCCCGGTCACCTATCGTCTGGGAAGAAGTGAGGAGCGTCTCTGCCTGGCCGCCCCGTCTGGGAAGTGAGGAGCCCCTCTGCCCGGCCGCCCCGTGTCTGGGTAGAAGTGAGGAGGTCCTCTGCCTGGCCGCTCCGTCTGGGAGGTCTACCACGGAGGCCAGAAGCAATGTGGGGGCTGGACGTGGTGGCTCACGCCTGTGGTCCCAGCACTCTGGGGGGCGAGGCGGGTTGATCACTTCGGGCTAGGAGTTCGAGACCAGTCTGGCCAACTTGGCGAAACATGAAGAATACAACAGACAAACCAAGCAACCAACTCAATGACAACAAAACAGGTCTACCCTGGAGTCATACTCTAATTTTTTCTATTTTCCTCCCTTTCTGATCCTTTATCCCACTTTCTTTTTCTTCCTCTTCCTTCTCCCTCTTCTTTGTCAAATAGAGGATTGAGTTATTATCACTGATCCATATAAAGTTCCTCTCTCATTTATTTTAACTCCCACCCCCATTTCTATTCCCCGACTTCCCATGTGCAACCTTCCTAATATGTTTGATACGCATCTTTTTGTTTGTATGTATTTTTAGAAAGTGATTATTGTTTTTGTATGCAAAAAAAATTAATAAAAAAAAAAAAAAAAAAAAAAAAAAAAAAAAAAAAAAAAGAAGCCAACACTGGGCTGGGCGCGGTGGCTCACGCCTGTAATCCCAGCACTTTGGGAGGCCCGAGGCAGGCGGATTACGAGGTCAGGAGATCGAGACCATCCTGGCTAACATGGTGAAACCCCGTCTCTACTAAAAATACGAAAAAAAAAATTAGCTGGAAATTAGCTGGGCATGGTGGTGGGCACCTGTAGTCCCAGCTACTCGGGAGGCCGAGGCAGGAGAATGGCGTGAACCTGGGAGGCGGAGCTTGTAATGAGCTGAGATCACGCCACTGCACTCCAGCCTGGGTGACAGAGCAAGACTCTGTCTCAAAAAAAAAAAAAAGAAATGAACACTGAAATACAGTACTTACGAGTTTTCAACTTTCCAACATTCTAATATTTCCAATTTCTTGTCAGAAAAGTGAAAAAGATTCATTCCTTTAGCAATCATTTCTTAGGCCCTACAGTGTGATATGTGTGGTGGGTGAGCAGAGATGTGACCTGGTTCTCCTCCCTGTCCTTAAGGAGCTCATAGACTAGTAGGGAACCCATCCAACTAAAGCACTTGATAGTCTAAGGACCATAAGGAGTATGAACAGAGCTGTGGGAGCTCAGCAGAGGAAGACAATCAAGAATGGCGCCTTAAAAGAAGTCACATAGCCAGGCGCGGTGGCTCACGCCTGTAATCCCAGCACTTTGGGAGGCCGAGGCGGGTGGATCACGAGGTCACGAGATCGAGACCATCCTGACTAACACAGTGAAACCCCGTCTCTACCAAAAATACAAAAAAAATTAGCCATGCATGGTGGCGGGCGCTTATAGTCCCAGCTACTCGGGAGGCTGAGGCAGGAGAATGGCATGAACCCAGGAGGTGGAGCTTGCAGCGAGCTGAGATCGCGCCACTGCACTCCAGCCTGGGCGACAGAGCGAAACTCCGTCTCAAAAAAAAAAAAAAAAAAAAGAAGTCACATAGGCCTAATGTGGTGGCTCACATCTGTAATCCCAGCACTTTGGGAGGCCGAGGCGGGTGGATCACCTGAGGTCAGGAGTTTTGAGGCCAGCTTGGCCAACATGGCAAAACCGCCTCTCTACTAAAAATACAAAAATTAGTCGGACATGGTGGTGGGCACCTGTAATCCCAGCTACACGAGAGGCTGAGGCAGAGGAATGGCTTGAACCCGGGAGCTGGAGGTTGCAGTAAGCCAAGTTTGCGCCACTGCACTCCTGCCTGGGTGACAGAGCGAGAGACTCCATCTCAAAAAAAAAAAAAAAAAAAAAAGAAGTCACATAAGCAAATAAGAATGTAGAGGATTTTAAGAGAGAAATGGGTAGAACTAGCTTTGATTAGAAGAGTGAAGAAGGGCCAGGCATAATGGCAGGTGCCTGTAGTCCCAGCTGTTTGGGAGGCTGAGGTCGGAGGATCACTTGAACCAAGGAGGTCAAGGCTGTAGTGAGCTAGGATCTCTCCACTGCACTCCATCCTAGGCAACAGGCAAGTCTCTGTCTCAAGAAAAAAAAGAAGAGTGAAGGAGACTGGTTGCTAATTGTTCCCCAATATCCCCACCTTTTAGTAATGGATTCCCCCTGAATTTTTTTTTTTTTTTTTTACTTTTTGAGATGGAGTCTCACTCTGTTGCCCAGGCTGGAGTGCAATGGCGTGATCTTGGCTCACTGCAACCTCTACTTCCTGGGTTCAAGTGATTCTCCTGCCTCAGCCTCCTGAGTAGCTGGGATTACAGGCACCCACTACCATGCTCGGCTAATTTTTGTGTTTTTAGTTGAGACGGGGTTTCACCATGTTGGCCAGGCTGTATTCACTCTCCTGACCTCAAGTGATCCACCTGCCTTGGTCTCCCAAAGTGCTGTGATTACAGGCGTGAGCCACTGCTCCCGGCCCTCCCCCTGAGTTTAGCTGAGTGCTTGCCAGCTGCAGCTCTCTCTTGCATCTAGATATGACCATGAGACAATACTCTGGCCAAAGGGAAAGTGATGTTGGCAACTTTCAGATCATGCCTTAATAAGAAGCTGCTTGCCCTTTGCTTTCCCCCCTTTAAGATGTATGGGAAGTGAGTCAGCTCTGATCCTGTGACAAGTGTAACACCATGGAGGATGGCAAAGCAACGAGATGGAAGAAATGAGTCCCAGAGGGCCTAGGGGGACAGAGTCCCTGACTGGCCCTGTATAATCTGCCAGCTTAGACTTTTACCTGGGAGAAAAACAGAACTTTTTTTTTTTTTCTGAGACGGAGTTTCTCTCTTGTTGCCCAGGCTAGAGTGCAATGGTGCGATCTTGGCTCACTGCAACCTCCTCCTCCTAGGTTCAAGTGATTGCCTCAGCCTTCTGTGTAGCTGGGATTACAGGCACCCACCACCACACCTGGCTAATTTTTGTATTTTTAGTAGAGACGGTTTCACCATGTTGGCCAGGCTGGTCTCAAACTCCTGAGTTCAGGTGATCCACCTGCCTCGGCCTCCCAAAGTGCTGGGATTACAGGCATGAGCCACCGCGCCCAGCCAAGAAAAACAGAACTTCTACCTTGAAAAAGCCACTGATAATTTTGTCTCTGTCTGGTCAATATCCTAACTAATGAAAACAGGAAGAAAAAAAAGGCAATAAGAATATAAAACCTGTTGGCCAGGTGCAGTGGCTCATGCCTGTAATTCCGGCACTTTGGGAGGCTGAGGCAGGCGGATCACGAGGTCAAGAGATCGAGACCATCCTGGCCAACATGGTGAAACCCCGTCTCTACTAAAAATACAAAAATTAGCTGGGCGTGGTGGCACGCACCTGTAGTCCCAGCTACTCAGGAGGTTGAGGCAGGAGAATTGCTTGAACCTTGGAGGCAGAGGTTGCAGTGAGCCGAGATCATGCTACTGCACTCTAGCCTGGCAACAGAGGGAGGCTCCGTCTCAAAAAAAATAAATAAATAAAATAAAAAATAAAACCTGCTTAGAAAACCAAACTCTCTCAAACTCTCTCTCTTTTTTTTTTTTTTTTTTTTTTTTTTTGAGGCGGAGTCTCCCTCTGTTGCCCAGGCTGGAGTGCAGTGGCACAATTATAGCTTACTGCAGCCTCGACCTCCTGGGCCTCAACAATCCTCCTACTTCAGCCTCCAGAATAGCTGGGACTACAAGCACATGCCACCACACCCAGCTAACTTTTTAATTTTGTAGAGACAGGGTCTCACTATATATTGGCCAGCATGGTCTACAACTCCTGGCTTCAAAGGATCCTCCCGCCTGGACTTCCCAAAACACTAGGATTACAGGCACAAGAGGCATGAGCCAGCAGACCAGGCCTTTTCTCTCTTGGTTTTCCTTCCCTTTCTTCTAACCCTTCTTTTCCTGTAGTCTACATAAAGGGACACACACACACACACACACACACACACAGACACAGATTTGCTCCTCCATATTTCACTGGTTCCAGATTTTTAGCACCAGATATATAGACAGATTTACATCTTCTTGTTTTTCCTGTCAATCCAGCCTCCTGTGAAACAGCCTGTAAGAATGAAAACCATTTCCTCCCTCAAAAAGCTCTCTCCCGGCCGGGCGCGGTGGCTCACGCCTGTAATCCCAGCACTTTGGGAGGCTGAGGCGGGTGGATCACAAGGCCAGGAGATCGAGACCATCCTGGCTAACACGGTGAAACCCTATCTCTACTAAAACACAAAAAATTAGCCAGGCGTGGTGGCGGGTGCCTGTAGTCACAGCTACTCGGGAGGCTGAGGCAGGAGAATGGCGTGAACCCAAGAGGCAAAGCTTGCCGTGAGCCGAGATCATGCCACTGCACTCCAGCCTGGGCGACAGAGCGAGACTCTGTCTCAAAAAAAAAAAAAAAAAAAATACAAAAAAAAAAAAAACTCTCTCCTAGGGCCAGGCGCGGTGGCTCACGCCTGTCATCCCAGCACTTTGGGAGGCCAAGGCTGGTAGATCACAAGATCAGGAGTTCGAGACCAGCCTGGCAAATATGGTGAAACCCCGTCTCTACTAAAAATACAAAAAAAATTAGCCAGGCATGGTGGCACATGCCTCTAATCCCACCTACTTCGGAAGCTGAGGCAGGAGAATTGCTTGAACCCCGGAGGCAGAGGTTGCAGTGAACCAAGATCGCCCCACTGCACTCCAGCCTGGGCGACAGAGTGAGACTCCATCTCAAAAAAAAAAAAACTCTCTCCAGGGCACAGTGAGGCAGTTGACAGCTGGCCAGACAGTGGGCAGACACATCTATTCACTCATAGTAGGCAGAAGGGTATTGCTTTCTTTGTACAATCATATTTGAAGGGAATAGAGGGGCTGTGTTGTTCTTGGGAAGCTTTGTATCTTTCCATAAAGGATATTTTGAGGAAGTCTTAAATGTGGAGATCACAAATGCTTTATGCTCCCTTTTCCATCAAAATTTCTTCCTTGTTTACATTCCCTTACAGGGTGGAATGGATAACTATTGTTTTGGCTTTCCTGGTATCTGCGCACCCTTCTTTTGATAGAGAATCCTGATTATACTCTTAATTTCAGGCTATGTGGTTTGACTGGGGACGACCTGGCCATTACTCTAGGATTGGATATGTAATGTAGTTCTTTCCAAAGCTGGAACTATTGGGAACAAAGCTCCATAGTGCTGGGACTACTATACTAGAAGAATGTAAGGCTGGAGCTGCTGGTATCAGCTTGCCATTCGGTAGGGGAGCCTGTCTAAGAATGAAGTCAACACTGAGAAACATAGACCCAAGAGATAGAAGCCAATCCTGATGACACTGTCTGGGAAGCTCCTTCAGTTTGAGTAGAGCTTCTGTCATTGGAAACCAAATACCTTTTAACTAATCCACAAGGGATATAAAAACTATTTGTCAGCTCTCTAAATGACATTTTGGCAGATGATATGCCTACCCAGATTTTGATGAATGTAATTAAGTTTCATCTTATTCCAGAAAGTATTGATGGTCCCTTCTAGCAAGAAGGTCCCTCCTTTGTGTTTTATTTTGCTATAAGAAAAAAAGGCAGGCCGGGCGCCGTGGCTCACGCCTGTAATCCCAGCACTTTGGAAGGCTGAGGTGGGTGGATCACAAGGTCAGGAGATCGAGATCATCCTGGCTAATATGGTGAAATCCCATCTCTACTAAAAATAAAAAATAAAAATTTAGCCAGGTGTGGTGGCGGGCGCCTGTAGTCCCAGCTACTCGGGAGGCTGAGGCAGGAGAATAGCGTAAACCCAGCAGGTGGAGCTTGCCGTGAGCTGATATCACACCACTGCACTCCAGCCTGGGCGACAGAGCGAGACTCTGTCTCAAAAAAAAAAAAAGAAAAGAAAAGAAATTTAAAAAGGCATCAATTGGGGTTTAAGTTTGTTGGTATTGACAGGGTTTCACTCTATAGCCCAGGCTAGAGGGCGGTGGCACATCACAGCTCACTGCAGCTTCCACCTTCTGGGCTCAAGAGATCCTCCTGCTTAGCTTCCCCAGTAGCTGCGATTACATGTGCACACCCCCATGCCCAGCTAAATTTTTTTTGTATTTTTTTGTAGAAATGGGAGTCTTACTATGTTGCCAAGCTGGTCTTGAACTCCTCTGCTCAAGAAATTCTCCTGGCTGGGCGCGGTGGCTCAAGCCTGTAATCCCAGCACTTTGGGAGGCCGAGGCGGGCGGATCACGAGGTCAGGAGATTGAGACCATCCTGGCTAACACGGTGAAACCCCGTCTCTACTAAAAATACAAAAAATTAGCCGGGCTTGTTGGTGGGCGCCTGTAGTCCCAGCTACTCGGGAGGCTGAGGCAGGAGAATGGCGTGAACCCGGGAGGCGGAGCTTGCAGTGAGCCGAGATCGCACCACTGCACTCCAGCCTGGGTGACAGAGCGAGACTCCGTCTCAAAAAAAAAAGAAATTCTCCTGCCTGGGCCTCCCAAAGTGCTGAGATTACAGGTGTGAGCCACCATGTCCATCCACATTTAGGGTCTCTGGCACATACTAACAGAGAGACTCTGAACAAATCTGGGGAATATATCTGAACATTGGTTTCCTTATCTGTCAAATGGATATGTGATCCAGGGAGACCTCTCTTCCTTTTCATGGCCTGTTTTTTTGTTTGTTTGTTTTCTTTTTTTTTTTTTTTTTTTTGAGACAGTCTCACTCTGTCACTCAGGCTAGAGTGCAGTGGCACAATCTTGGTTCACTGCGACCTCCACCTCCCAGGTTCAAGTGATTCTTGTGCCTCAACCGCCTGAGTAGCCCAGCTAATTTTTTTTTTTTTTTTTTTAGTAGAGACGGGGTTTCACCATGTTGGCCAGGCTGGTCTTGAGCTCCTGACCTCAAGTGATCCTCCCACCTTGGCCTCCCAAAGTGCTGGGATTACAGGTGTGAGCCACCGTTCCTGGCCTGGTTCTGTTTTGAAACTTGGAGTGGAGTGGAGAAGATACTGTCATATTGTCCTCTAAAGATACTAATTTACGGCCGAGCGTGGTGGCTCATGTCTGTAATCCCATCATTTTGGGAGGCCAAGGCAGGCAGATCACTGGAGGTGAGGAGTTTGAGACCAGCCTGGCCAACATGGTGAAGCCCCGTCCCGTCACTACTAAAAATACAAAAAAATTAGCTGAGTGTGGTGATGGCTGTCTCTAATCCCAGCTGCTCTGGAGGCTGAGGCAGGAGAATCGCTTGAACCCGGGAGGCGGAGATTGCAAGGAGCCGAGGTTGCGCCACTGTACTTCAGGCTGGGTGACAGATTGAGACAACGTCTCAAAAAAAAAAAAAAAATTCTAATTTACATTTTTACATTTTCCTTGTAAATGAGAGTGCCCATTTCCCCACATCCTAGACAATACCAAGAATTGTCAATTTCTTTTTTTTTTCCTTTTCCTTTTCCTTCCTTCCTTTTTTAGCAGTCTAGCTGTACAGGGATTAAAATATGCCAGGGATTTAATTTCTCTAATTACTTGGAAGACCATCTGTGCCCCGCTTTGACGCAGGAGTCCCTGCTCTGCCCAGAGAACCATATGGTGCTCTGCCAAAGCCCCTTTTCTCCAGGCTTTCCTACTCCTCATCCCCTACCAATTGGCTATGGGATCACTTTTGTCAGAGAGTAGGACTGGGAGATGGAGCTCTAGACAGAAATCCTCCCCGCACAGCTGTGCCCCTGATACTCTGGGGACTGACAATCATCAGAGGACCATTTGACATCAGCCACCAGTGGTCACCAGCCAGTTTCCAAGAGCTGCGTCTGGGCAGAAACCTAATGTTTTTTGCTTTACTGCTGTTTGTTGCAGTTGTTTACCTACTGTTTTCTGCTTTTCATTATAGAGAATAATTTTGTTGCTGTTGTTGTTGTTGTTTTTGAGAGTCTCACTCTGTTGCCCAGGCTGGAGTGCAGTGGCATGATCTTGGCTCACTGCAACCTCTGACGCCTGGGTTCAAGAGATTCTCCGGCCTCAGCCTCCCATGTAGCTGTGATTACAGGCATGTGCCACCACACCGGCTAATTTTTGTATTTCTTTTAGTACAGATGGGGTTTTACCATGTTGGCCAGGCTGGTCTCAAGCTCCTGACCTCAAGCGATCCCCCCACCTCAGCCTCCCAAAATGCTGGGATTACAGGCGTGAGCCACTGCGCACAGCCAAGAATAAATTTTAACTGGATAAACATGCCCTCTTTACTAGAATTCTGCTATAATGTCATTAACCTGTATTTAAGCATAAGAAAAATACTCCCATGCTCACCCTGATGACTCAGCCTTGAACTCAAGTCAGGTCTGCTGAAGGGAGATAAAACTGCAAAAGTCTCCATGGTGAACGTGGGGGGCACTTTACTCCTTGGGTGCCTGTAGTCTCAGCTACTTGGGAAACAACAGCAACAAAAATTATTCTCTATAATGAAAAGCCACAAGCAAAAATTGGTTTTTCAGATTCCTATTTACTGTCTAGAATGAGACAGACTTATTACAGGCTGTTTGGGAAGAGGAGAAAGTTAATTTAAGTTATTGTATCCTATTTTTTTTTTTTTTTTGAAATGGAGTCTCGCTCTGTCGCCCAGGCTGGAGTGCAGTGGCGCGATGTTTTTTTTTTGTTTGTTTTTTTTTTTTTTTTTTTGAGACGGAGTCTCGCTCTATCACCCAGGCTGGAGTGCAGTGGCGCGATCTCGGCTCACTGCAAGCTCCGCCTCCCGGGTTCACGCCATTCTCCTGCCTCAGCCTCTCCGAGTAGCTGGGACTACAGGCGCCCGCCACCACGCCCGGCTAATTTTTTTTTGTATTTTTAGTAGAGACGGGGTTTCACTGTGGTCACGATCTGCTGACCTCGTGATCCGCCCGCCTCGGCCTCCCAAAGTGCTGGGATTACAAGCGTGAGCCACCGCGCCCGGCCAGTGGCGCGATGTTGGCTCACTGTAACCGCCACATCCCGGGTTCACGCCATTCTCCTGCTTCAGCTTCCCAAGTAGCTGGGACTACAGGCGCCCAGGACCACGCCCGGCTAATTTTTGTATTTTTAGTGGAGACGGGGTTTCACCGTGTTAGCCAGGATCGTCTCAATCTCCTGACCTCGTGAACCGCCCGCCTCAGCCTCCCAAAGTGTTGGGATTACAGGCGTGACCGTCGTGCATCCTTTTATTTTTAGCTATTGAGCAGCAATTTCCCTTCAATTTCATCTACCCCTCCTCACTCTCTGAAGAATCTGAGAGACGAATAAAAGAGAGCTAAAGATGAGGGCCAGAGGAGAAAAAGGAAAAGGTTGCCTCAAAAAGTGGCCTGCTTTTCTTATCAATGTCTTTTTCTTGTCTATCATTATTGATTCTACCCAGCAATTTCTCTGCCTGATCTGCAGCCCACCTCCTTATCTGCAGACATCCAGAGTGCCCCTTCTTTGCCGGAGTAAGTCATGTACCTTAGTTGAGAGCTCCCGTTGGGACATAAAGTCCATTCATTCAGTGAGGCCTTGCTCTTCTCTGTGATCAGCACAGAACTCAGCTCTTGGCGTTGCCAGTAGCAGCAGCAGTCAGAGGTAAAGCAGCCTTGGGAAAGAAGTGATTCTGACTCCTTTATTATGTAGGTGAGGAGACTGAGACTACCCCTTCTCTCATCAAGAAGGGAAGGCATCTTCGGGCCTCAGTGGCAAAAAGGTCAGGAGAGTGGGCAGTGGGGTACTGTTGTTTGGAGCACCCAGTTTTGGAGTCAGACCGACTTGGGTTGAAAGCCAGTGATCCTGAGTAATAACTTCCACTCTCTAAACGTGTTTCCTTCGTTGCAAATTGGGGTTAATAATATTGTGTTCGTTACAGGACTATTAAGAGAACTGAATGCACAGAGAGATATAAAATACTACACTGGGAACAAAAGAAGTATTTTAAAAGTCGTTAATATTATGCATTTCATTTTTTTTCCTTTTTTTCCCCTTCTAATCAATGTCAGAAAAATTAAGGAAATAGGAAGTCACTTCCAAGGGAGCTCTGGCTGCTCTGCAAACCTGTTAGTTAGCTATGATATCCAAGCTACTCAAGAGACCCAGAGCAAGTTGTTACTTCTTTCTACTGATTGGGAAACTGAAGAATAGAAGAAATGTAATTGTCTGCCTTGCGTAATGGCATGGTGTAAAATAATAAGAAATATGCGTGTTGGTCTTTGACCATGGTTCCTGTCTGACACAGAGCTTCTAAGAACTGTGTAATTTTCTGAGTGATTGGAGCTTCTGATATAGAGCTCCTAAATCTCTTGGAATTTCAGTTGATAGAAGTGCATTTTGCTCTGAAGCAACTCTGTGAGCTCCTGGATGGGGGCTAACCACCAGAAAGACCAAGTCATAATTTGAAGCTTGGAACTTTCACCCCTACCTCCCATTTTCTGGAGAGGAGAGAGGGCTGGAAATGGCATTAATAATCAGTCATGGCCAGGCACAGTGGCTCACGCCTGTAATCACAACACTTTGGGAGGCCAAGGTGGGCAGATCACTTGAGGTCAGGAGTTCTAGACTAGCCTAGCCAACATGTCTCTACTAAACCCTGTCTCTACTAAAAATAGCAAAAAATAGAAAAAAAAAATTAGCTGGGTGTGGTGGCGTGAGCCTGTAGTCCCAGTTACTCAGGAGGGTGAGGCAGGAGAATCACTTGAACCCGAGAGGCGGAGGTTGCAGTGAGCCGAGATTGCACCACTGCACTCCAGCCTGGGCAACAGAGCGAGACTCTGCCTCAAAAAAAACAAAAACAAACAAAAACTAGCCAGTCATGGTAGCAGGTGCCTGTAGTCCCAGCTACTCGGGTGGTTGAGGCACAAGAATCACTTGAACCCGGGAGGCAGAGGTTGCAGTGAGCCGAGATTGCACCACTGCACTCCAGCCTGGGCAACAGAGCGAGACTCTGCCTCAAAAAAAACAAAAACAAACAAAAACTAGCCAGTCATGGTAGCAGGTGCCTGTAGTCCCAGCTACTCGGGTGGTTGAGGCACAAGAATCACTTGAACCCGGGAGGCAGAGGTTGCAGGGAGCCGAGACTGTGCCACTGCACTCCAGCCTGGGTGACAGAGTGAAACTTTGTCTTAAAGAAAATAAAAAATCAGTCATGCCTACATGATGGAGCCTTCATAAAAATCCCAAAGGTGGCCGGGCACGGTGGCTCACGCCTGTAATCCCAGCACTTTGGGAGGCCAGGGTGGCTGGATCACCTGAGGTCAGGAGTTCACGACCAATATGGTGAAACCCTGTCTCTACTAAAAATACAAAAAATTAGCTAAGCCTGGTGGTGGGCGCCCGTAGTCCCAGCTACTCGGGAGGCTGAGGCAGGAGAATGGCGTGAACCCGGGAGGCGGAGCTTGCAGTGAGCTGAGATCACACCACTGCACTCCAGCCTGGGCGACAGAGCGAGACTCCGTCTCAGAAAAAAAAAAAAATTAGCCATGAGTGGTGGCTGGTGCCTGTAATCCCAGTTACTCAGGAGGCTGAGGCAGGAGAATCACTTGAACCCGGGAGGCAGAGGTTGCAGTGAGCCGAGATCATGCCACTGCACTGCAGCCTGGGCGACAGAAGAGGACAGAGCAAGACTATGTCTCAAAAAAAAAAAAAACAAAAAACAAGAAAAACACAAAGGTACAGTTTTTGGGTTGGGGAACACATCCATGTGCTGGGAGGATGGTACATACCAACTCCACAGACACAGAAGCACCCGTGCTGAGGACCTTTCAAGACCTTGTCCTATGTATCTCTTCATGTGTCTGTCCATCTGTATCCTTTGTAATATCCTTTGTAATAAACCAATAGATGTAATAAAATGTTTCCCTGAGTTCTGTGAGCCTCCCTAGCAAGTTAACTAGGAGGGAGTCATGGGAACTCCCAATTTATAGCCAGAAATTCTGGAGGCCCAAACTTGCAACTGGCATCTGAGGTGCAGGGCAGTCTGGTGGGACTGAGCCCTTAAGGTGTGGGATCTAATTCTAACTTCATGTAGATAGTATCAGAATTGAACTGAATTATATGATACCCAGTTGGTGTCCACTGGAGAACTGCCTGGAGTATGGGAGAAAAAAAACCCATACATCTTGTTACAGAAGTGTTCTATGTTAAGAGTATAGTAGGAGAAAACAGTTTGTTTAGTTTGTTTTTCCCAGTACACACATGGTGTAACAGAAAAAGCGTGGGTTTTGAAAGTAGGGTTTTGATCTGAGTTCAAATGCTGGCTATGCTGCCTAGTTGCTTTGTGATCTTGGATAAGTTACAGAACCTCTCAGAGCCTTTCTCTGAGATGTTAATACCTACTACATAGGGTTATTATGCAGGGTAAATAAAATGATGTGTGTGTATGCCAAACACATGTGAAGTTGTGAAATCTATTTTTTTTTTTTTTGCCCATTCTAGAATCTAATTTTTCCTTTTTCTGGTAGCATAATTTGATTTTTTCTTTAGGGAACTGCCCTTCCTCTTCTGCACACTCTAATGCTAAAACTGCCAGTCAAAATTCCCTACTTCTCCAGCCAAGTGGGCATATTACCCAAGTTAGGCTAGCCAGACCCTTGTTGCCTGTAATTTGAATCCTTTTGGGGGTGAAATGGAGATGGAAAATGGTCGGAGCTGATTCATACCAGGTGTCATTCTGAAAAGACTATCCGATAGTTTTTGCCATCTAGATCTCTGTAGCTACCTAGCTTTTGTCTTTTACTTTTTAAAATTAATTTATTTTAGATACAGGGTTTCACTATGTTGCCCAGGCTAGAGTGTAGTGGCTTTTCACAGGTGTGATTATGGAACACTGCAGCCTTGAATTCCTTGTCTCAAGCAGTCCTCCCACCTCAGCCTCCCAAGTAGCTGAAACTACTGACTTGTGCCACTGCACACAGCTTAAACCAATAATTTCGTTTACTTTATTTTTTATTCTTTAAAAAATTTTTAACCAATAATTCTAAAAAATTAAATTTAACATTGTAATGATTTTAGAAAAGTGGTAATTGCTTTAGGAACAAGTCAACATTTCTTTTTAATTTTAGTCACTTCAAGTCATGTTAGTCTATGGATTTTAGTCAATGACTTTTTCCCTTTCAAGTTTTTTATGCTGAAGTGTTTTAAAATAACTGTAGACATTCTTAACTCTCTTATATTACGTAGTCAAAAAGATTTAATTCATAATTTCTACTCAAATTTCTCCAATTGTACCAAAAATTACTTATACACGCATTCTGTCCAAACTAGGATCCAATCACAGATGACACTTCAAATCTTAGAATCCAGGTGCTATGTTCCTTAAGCCTCTTTTAATGTAAAAGAGGTTTTCTTTCTTTTTTTTTTTTTTTTTTGAGACGGAGTCTCACTCTGTCACCAGACTGGAGTGCAGTGGCGTGATCTTGGCTTACTGCAAATGATTCTCGTGCCTCAGCCTCCCAAGTAGCTGGGACTACAGGTGCGCGCCACCACACCCAGCTAATTTTTGTATTTTTAATAGAGACGAGGTTTCACCATGTTGGCCAAGATGGTCTCGATCTCTTGACCTTGTGATCTGCCCGCCTTGGCCCCCCAAAGTGCTGGGATTACAAGCGTGAGGCACCGCGCCTGGCTTTTTTTTCTTTTTGAGATGGAGTCTCATTCTTTTGACCAGGCTGGAGTGCAGTAGTACAATATTAGCTCACTGCAAACTCCGCCTCCTGAGTTCATTTTATTTTATTATTATTATTTTTTTGAGACGGAGTCTCGCTCTGTCGCCCAGGCTGGAGTGCAGTGGCGCAATCTCGGCTCACTGCAAGCTCCGCCTCCCGGGTTCATGCCATTTTCCTGCCTCAGCCTCTCCGAGTAGCTGGGACTACAGGCGCCCACCACCACGCCCGGCTAATTTTTTTGTATTTTTAGTAGAGACGGGGTTTCACTGTGGTCTTGATCTCCTGACCTCGTGATCCGCCCGCCTCGGCCTCCCAAAGTGCTGGGATTACAAGCGTGAGCCACCGTGCCCGGCACCGCCTCCTGAGTTCAAGTGATTCTCCTGCCTCAGCCTCCTGAGTAGCTGGGATTACAGGCACACACCACCACACCTGGTTAACATGGAGAAACCCCATCTCTACTAAAAATACAAAATTAGCTGGACATGGTGGCACATGCCTGTAATCCCAGCTACTTAGGAGGCTGAGGCAGGAGAATCACTTGAACCCAGGAGGCAGGGTTGCAGTGAGCCGAGATTGTGCCATTGCACTTCAGCTTGGGCAACAAGAGCAAAACTCCATCTTAAAAAAAAAAAAAAAAAAAAAAGGACCACAAACAACCCCCCCCCCCCATTTTTAAAAGACTTAAATACACACTAACATAATTTCTAATACCTGATGTCTGCATTCCTAGGATGACCTTAGCCTAGCCCCACCTGCTGGCTTAAAGTGTCTGCCCGAGGAAGCTAAAAAAGCAGCACCTACAGATAGGTTCCTGACCACCATTTCTTAGAGCATTTACTTAAAAGGGCTTAGAATTGTGGATCCTTCCTCTGTGCCTTTGAAAGATATATGTATCTCCCATAATTTAGGAGTGTCTTTCTCAAGGGCCTGAAAGCTATTCCATTGAAATGTAATCATTGGAAAGGATAGGGCCTCTGTCCCCTAGTCTCTCTGGGAGGATAGAATTCTAACTAGTTAATTGCCAAGGTGGCCTAATTGGCATTTACACCAACCAACCCTTTGTAATTTTTCCTGACTCAGCGCCCTCTGTTCTATCCCACAACTCAGTCTTTGTCTTTATTTTTTAATTTATTATTATTATTATTTTTGAGACAGAGTCTTCCTCTGTCACCCAGGCTGGAGTGCAGTGGCGTGATCTTGGCTCACTGCAACCTCCGCCTCCTGGGTTCAAGTGATTCTCCTGCCTCAGCCTCCTGAGTAGCTGGGTGCACCACGCCAGGCTAATTTTTGTATTTTCAGTAGAGATGGGGTTTTGCCACATTGGCCAGCTAGTCTTGAACTCCTGACATCAAACGATCCACCTACCTCAGCCTCCCAAAGTGCTGGGATTACAGGCATGAGCCACCACGCCTGACCGATTTTTTTTTTTTTTTTTTTTTTTGAGATGGAGTCTTACACTGTCGCCCAGGCTGGAGTGCAGTGACACAATCTCAGCTCACTGCAACCTCCACCTCCCAGGTTCAAGCAATTCTCCTGCCTCAGCCTCCTGAGTAGCTGGGATTACAGGTGCCCACCACCATGCCCAGGTAAATTTTTGTATTTTTAGTAGAGATGGAGTTTCACTATTGTTGGCCAAGCGGGTCTTGATCTCCATCTCCTGACCTTGTGATCCACCTGCCTCGGTCTCCCAAAGTGCTAGGATTACAGGTGTGAGCCACCATGCCTGGCAAACCGATTTTTATTTTATTTTTTTATTTTTTTGAGAAGGAGTTTCACTCTTGTTGCCCACGCTGGAGTGCAATGGCGCTATCTCGGCTCACTGCAACCTCTGCCTCCCAGGTTCAGGTGATTCTCCTGCCTTAGTCTCCTGAGTATCCGGGATTATAGGCACCCGCCACCATGCCTGGCTAAATTTTTGTATTTTTAGTAGAGATGGGGTTTCACCATTTTGGCCATGGTGGTCTCGAACTCCTGACCTCAGGTGATCCACCTGCCTTGGCCTCCCAAAATGCTGGGATTACAGGTGTGTGCCACCCCACCTGGCCTGAATTTTTTTTTTAAGCCCACAACTAACATCCTATGTCTTTCTCTCTTTGTAAAGCCTAGTTACCTCTAAAAATGGAAGCTGAGTTCAGTTCATGCTGCACCCTCTTCCCTATTGCAAAGGAGTATTACTGATGAATATGTGTCCTTACCACTGTAACTAGTTTATTTGTTTATCTTTGACAAGATGTTGACCAGCGTTATGGAATTTCACTCTATTTACATGTGGCTTAGTGTTCGGCATCAGACTCAGTGGGACCACAATACATTTCTGGTCCTCTTTTTCATATGGCTCTTCTCTGGCAAACTTGCCCCCAAAATCCCAGCTGCCTTAGTTTCCTCAAACTTGATCTCTTCTTCCTCACCTCATGAACACTGCTATGTTCTGCTTGGATTTCCCCACCCTGAGCAGAAGCCTAGAAACTGTCTACAGGCAGAAAGCCAAAGTGTTTTTAGGCTCATCTTATTTGTTTTTTTCGTCTCTCAGGGAACAGAGTCCTGTACTCCTTGTCCAATGTCTGATAATAGGTATTTCATATAAATTTGTCTACTTTTCTCATTCTTTATCACCAGAGGGCAAGTCCAGTAACAACTATTAGAGGAACTTAGGATTTCATTTTTGATAAACTTTTAATAATTAATTTAATTGGGTTGGAGTAAAGAAAAGGGAAAAAAATGAAGGTGGACACCATAAGACTTAAAAGGTAAATGGCAAGGAGAGATCTTTTTAAATATATTTAACAGATGAATAATGTATGGAATATGCCAGCTCCTTCAAATACATAAGAAAAAAGGAAACCACCCAGTGGTAAAATGGGCAGAGGATAATAACAAGCAATTCACAAATGGTCAATAAACACAAGAAATATACAGCATAAGGAAATAAAAATTAAAATCCAATGAAAAACCATTCATTGGCTTGGCAGGATGGCTCACACTTGTAACCATCCCAAAGCTCACGCTTTGGGAGGTCAAGGTGGGAGGATCACTTGAATCCAGGAGTTTGAGGCCAGCCTGGGCAACATAGCAAGATCCCTGTCTCTACAAAAAACTAAAAAATTAGCTGGGCGTGGTGGTGCATGCCTGTAGTCACAGCTACTTTGGAGGCTGAGGTGGAAGGATCACTTAAGTCCCGGAATTTGAGGCTGCAGCAAGTTATGATTGGGCCAGTACACACCAGCCTCAGTGACAGAGCAAGACTCTGTCTCTCTCTCTCTCTCTTTTTTTTTTTAGCAAAATCAAAAAAATTTTAAATGTTGGCAAGAATACAGCAAAACAGCTACCTTCATATGCTTTGGTTCCAGTGTAAAGAAATCTGTTTGACACACAATTTGGAGAAATGGGGAAGCTGTGGTGAGTGGGAATTCATGGCCCTGGACCTACAAAAAGCCTGCATTCCTGCCAGTATGGCTACTTTGTTCATGTGCGCACTGTGCCTGCTCTGGGGGGGTTAATGACACAGTCTATCATCAACTAGCTGAGTCATTTTGTTTACTTGGCCGTTCAGTGCCTCTTATGTCGTGCATTCTCTCTGGTATGCCTTAACATGTTGTTATGAACTGAATTGTGCCCCACCCCTCTAAGTTCTCATGTTGAAGTCCTAACCACCCCACTTACCTCAGAATGTGACTGTATTTGGAGACAGGGCCTTTAAGGAGGTTATTAAAGATCCTAATGCAATCTGACTGGTGGCCTTATAAGGAAGAAATCTGGACACACAGAGATACCAGAGACGTGAGTGCACAGAGAAAAGGCATAGAGTTGAGGATACAGTGAGAAGGCGAAAGCTAAGGAGAGAGGCCTGAGAAGAAACCAAACCTCCTGACATCTTGACCTTGGACTTCTGGCCTCCAGAACTGTGAGAAAATAAATTTATGTTGTTTAATCCATCCAGTCTATAGTATTTTGTTATGGCAACCCTAGCAAACAAGTACCCATGTGATACAAAGATCTTCATACTCATGCCCCTTCCTATATGTTCACTTGGAATTCTTTGTCCTTAGATCTCCTTATTCCCGATTTTTCCAGTCTTTCTCATTCAAGGCCTCTAACCAACCAACCAAGTCACTCACCACTATCCATGATTCTGAATATATCGTAACCTCAGGCTACTTTTATTCACCAAAATTAGATGGTGCATCTGCCAAAGCTTCCCAGTTAGGAGGATTGCTCTTTAACACCTGGTCTTTCAGGGTCCTCACTATGTCCTATTTTCTGCTTGTGTTTTCTCACCCACCAAGCCAACCTCCTCTGTTAGCTGGCCACAAGAGCATATATGGCAATAGATATAAGCTAAGAGGTGCTATGGTAAGAGCAGTAGATGACTGGGGGCTCGTGCCACCTGCAGCTAATGCACTTTAGCTGTATTTGTGTCTGCTCCTGAATGTACCACTTCTGCATTGCAACAGATTGCTGCTGGCCCATCCACCTTATGATGTGGTGAGTCTGAGAAACAAAATTTTTTTTGTTGAGACAGAATCTCGCTCTGTTGCCCAGGCTGGAGTGCAATGGTGCAATCTTGGCTCACCGCAACCTTCACCTCCCAGATTCAAGCAATTCTCGTGCCTCAGCCTCCCGAGTACCTGGAATTACAGGCATGTGCCACCACGCCTGGCTAATTTTTTGTGTTTTTAGTAGAGATGGGGTTTCACCATGTTGGCCAGGCTGGTCTTGAACTCCTGGTCTTAAGTGATCCACCCACCTGGGTCTCCGAAAGTGCTGGGATTACAGGTTTGAGCCCCCACACCGGCCTGAGAAACAGAATTTATGAAGGATTGTATTGTCCATGTGGTTGATGTCCTACGGTCAGGCACTTCATCTTTGCCATGGTCAGATGCTGATTATTTTATTTTTTGAGACACAGCCTCACTCTGTCACCCAGGCTGGAGTGCAGGGGTGCAGTCTCAGCTCACTGCAACCTCCACCTCCCAGGTTCAAGCAATTCTCATGCCTCAGCCTCCTGAGTAGCTGGAATTACCGGTACATGCCACCACGCCTGGCTAATTTTTGTATCTGTAGTAGAGATGGAGTTTCACCATGTTGGTCAGGCTGGTCTTGAACTCCTGATCTCAAATGATCCACCTGCCCTGCCTCAACCTCCCAAAGTGTTAGGATTACAGATGTGAGCCACCTCGCCCAGCCTGATTTTTTAAAAATTTGTAATCATCTGCTGCAGATGTCATAGCCTTACTGTGGAACCCTAGGGGTCTAGGTTGTGATTCTCTTATTGGAGCTTGTCAGAAACTCCACATGATGCGTTTTGCCACTGTCTTAGTGTGTTTGTTCTGCTTTAATAAAATACCTGAGATAGGGTAATTTATAAAGAATAGAAATTTATTTCCCACAGTTCTGGAAGCTGGGAGGTCCAAGATCATGGAGCCAGCGTGTTTGGTGTCTGGTGAGAGTTGCTGTCTGATTCCAAGATGATGCCTCTCGCTATGTCCTCACATGGTGAAAGGAGCAAGGGCAAAAAGGACTGAACACTGTGAAGCTTCTTTTATAAGGGTCTTAATACCATTTATGAGGGAGGAGATCTCATGACTTAATTATCTCCTAAAGTCCCTACTATTGCCCTGGAGATTAAGTTTCAGTGTAAACTTTGGAGGGACACAAACATTCAGACTATAGCAGCCACCACCATAGGTTCTGCTGGGTTCTATGGTTCCAACAGTAGGACCATTTGCACCCCAGCCTGGAGCTGCTGCTGAGCACTTCACTTATCCTGGACCCACTCGAAGCTGGCAGCCTTTTGTGTCAGCCAGTATATGGATTAGAGAGATATTCCCAAGTAAGGACTAATACTCTGCCTCCAGAACAAAGACACCTTAGTTGAGGGCGTGGGGAATGAGAGATGCAATATTGTAATTTGTCTTTTACATTGAAGGGAATGTCCCAGCATTTCCCAAACTACTAGACTACCCAAAACTTAACTGTTAGCCGGGCACGGTGGCTCACACCTGTAATCCCAGCACTTTGGGAGGCCGAGGCGGGTGGATCACCTGAGGTCAGGAGTTCAAGACCAGCCTGACCAACACGGTGAAACCCTGTCTCTATTAAAAACACAAAAATTAGGCCGGGTGCGGTGGCACACGCCTGTAATCCCAGCACTTTGGGAGGCCGAGGCAGGCGGATCACGAGGTCAAGAGATCGAGACCATCCTGGCTAACACGGTGAAACCCCGTCTCTACTAAAAATACAAAAAATTAGCTGGGCGTGGTGGTGGGCGCCTGTAGTCCCAGCTACTCTGGAGGCTGAGGCAGGAGAATGGTGTGAACCCGGGAGGCAGAACTTGCAGTGAGCTGAGATCGCGCCACTGCATTCCAGCCTGGGCGACACAGTGAGACCCCATCTCGAAGAAAAACACACACACACACACAGACACACACACACACACACACACACACACACACACACACACAAATTAGCCGGGCATGGTGCACTCCTGTAATCCCAGCTACTTGGGAGGCTGAGGCAGGAGAATCGCTTGAACCCGGGAGGCAGAGGTTGCAGTGAGCCGAGATGGCACCACTTCACTCCAGCCTGGGCAACAGAGTGAGACTCTGTCTCGAAAAAATCAAAACGGACAAAAAAAAAACCTTAACTGTTGTGGTGGACCTTTGAATCTTCATAAAGTTGATCTCCCACATTTGAAAGCACATACATCTTTAAAAGACTTCCAATGAATTTGCCATTTTTTACACATCCAGTCTGATTACCTTTCTGTCCTACATACCGGCAACAATGTGATGTTCTGTGGTGTATCCAGATGATGAAAGTCCCTTCAGAATATATATGCCAGGCACAGTGGCTCATGCCTGTAATCCTAGCATTTGGGGAGGCCAAGGTGGGAAGGAATCGCTTGAGTCCAGGAGTTCAAGACCAGCCTAGGCAAGAGAGCGAGACCCCATCTCTATTTTTTCTTTTAAATAGAGGCCGAGGCAGGGCAGGTGGATCACTTGAGATCAGGAGTTCAAGACCAGCCAGACCAACATGGTGAAACCCTATCTATCATCTATCTATCTATCTATCTATCTATCTATCTATCTATCTATCTACCTATCTAATCTATCTATCTGTCTGTCTACGAATTTTGAGACAGGGTCTTGCTCTGTTACCCAGGCTAGAGTGCAGTGGCATGATCACAGCTCACAGTAACCTTGACTTCCTGGGCTCAGGTGATTCTCCTACCTCAGCCTCCCAAGTAGCTAGCTATGGACTCCCAAGTAGCCTCCAAGTAGCTGGGCCCATACCACCACGCCTGGCTAATTTTTAATTTTTTTTTTTTTTTTTGTAGTGACAGGGTTTTGCCATATTGTCCAGGCTGGCCTTGAATTCCTGGGCTCAAGTGATCCTCCTGCCTCGGCCTCCCAAATTGTTGAGATTACAAGCATGAGCTGCACACAGCCTCAGAATATATTATAATACTGGGCATGAAATTAACATAGCTCTGAGCCAAGACTATATATGTATGCTATTGTCCATTCCAAGTGACAGTTAACTGTTTCTGATCCTCCTTTAGGGATGGAAAAGAATGCCTTTACCAGATTAATGGTCACATATCACACATACCATGTATTTGAGGTAACGTTAATCTGCTTTAGCAAAGATACTAAATCTGGCACCTGCAATTGCAGCTACTACTTTTTTGAGTTTGTCATAGCCTACTGGACATCCTCCAGAATCTATCCAGGATTCTACTGAACCAAAAGAAATTATGATAAGGACTATTACCTCTGCATCTTTTTTTTTTTTTTTGAGATGGAGTCTCGCTCTGTCGCCCAGGCTGGAGTGCAGTGGTGCCAACTCGCCTCACTGCAAGCTCCGCCTCCCAGGTTCACGCCATTCTCCTGCCTCAGCCTCCAGAGTATCTGGGACTACAGGAGCCCGCCACCACGCACAGCTAATTTTTTTCGTATTTTTATTAGAGATGGGGTTTCACCATGTTAGCCAGGATGGTCTCAATCTCCTGACCCTGTGATCCGCCCACCTTGGCCTTACCTCTGCATCTCTTAAATCATTAAGAGTACCATTGATCTCTTTCACTACCCATAAGATGCAATCTTGTTTTTGATTGCTATCTTGCTGGGGTAGGGAGCAGTTTCAGAGGCTTCTATTCGGTCTTTCTCATGATGTTAGCACTTACCTCACAGGTCATAGGGCCAATGTGTTAGTTCTTTTAACAACCAAGTATGTCGATTTTATTCATGTATTTGGCAACCAGGGACATAACCACTGGGTTTCTCTGTGTGCACAGTAGATTCCCTGTGAACTGAACCTGGGCCAGGACTCCTTTATTTAATTAATTAATTAATTTATTTATTTATGAGCCGGAGTCTCATTCTATCGCCAGGCTGGAGTGCAGTGGCATGATCTCAGCTCATTGCAACCTCCACCTCCCGGGTTCAAGCAATTCTCCTGCCTCAGCCTCCCAAGTAGCTGGGACTATAGGCACGCACCACCACGTCTAGCTAATTTTTGTATTTTTAGTAGGCACGGGGTTTCACTGTGTTGGCCAGGATGGTCTCAATCTCCTGACCTCAGGTGATCCATCTGTCTCGGCCTCCCAAAGTGCTGGGATTCCAGGGGTGAGCCACTGCTCCTGGCCAGGAGTCCATTTATTACAGGGTCTCCATATGCCCCAACTCTAATGGGGGGATCCTAGGGATGCTTTGGGTCCCATACTGGTATCAATTTCATTTCAGACCTTGTGTCCAACAGTCGTTGAATTGCTTGGGTAATATTGCTCTTTCCACTGCGTTTGGCTGCCCAAATGCTAGTGGACCTTTTTGAGGAAGGACTGGAGGAATCATTGCCAAATACATTTACTAGAGTGTCACGGGGTCCTCATTCGTGAGACTTGGCCGCTGCTTCCACCACTGGGTTGCAGGTCTAAAGACTGGTTGTGATACAGAAGCTGAGCAATGAATCATGACTCAGCTTCTTGATCATCTAACCTGGGTTTCTTTTAATTGTCTAGGTTGAGAAATATCGTTGTTGGCCATCTCACCTTTAAGAACATCACGAACTATTAGCCATCTCCAACGCTCTCTGCAGGTCAGGCCCCTCTGGCTGATGTTCCAACTTCATAGATCATTGTAATTGCAACTATTTGCTTCAGATGCTTACATGCTGCTATCTGGCCTCTATTATTTTGAGATACTATTATTCCCATTGCTATCAAGGTACCCTGTTCTGAAACCACAAGGGCAGCTACCACTGAGCTTCTCAGTAATACCAATGTCACTTTTCTTTTTTTGAGACAGGGGCTCACTCTGTCACCCAGGCTGGAGTGCAGTAGCGTGATCTCAGCTTGCTGCAACCTCTGCCCACCCCCAGGCACAACTGATCCTCCCATCTTAGCTTCCTGAGTAGTTGAGACCACAAGCACGTACCACCATGCCTGGCTATTTTTTCTGTATTTTTAGTAGAGATGGGGTCTCACTGTATTGCTTAGGCTGGTCTTGAACTCCTGAGCTTAAGTGATCCACCCACCTTGGCCTCCCAAAGGGCTGAGATTACGGGTGTGAGCCACCGTGCCCAGCCCCTCCAATGTCACTTTCATCAGAGAATTCCTTGGAGCTCTTCTGTGGAAAAGTCATTTGGTAAGTTTCCTGGTTTTATATGGTATATCCATTCTAACTTTCCTCTTCTTTTAGTCTTTTGATCCCTACTTTCACCATCTCCTACAGCAGTTCTGATATTTCTTTTGTTTTTGAGATGGAATTTTGCTGTTTTTGCCCAGGCTGGAGTGCAATGACGCAATCTCGGCTCACTGCAACCTCCGCCCTCCAGGTTCACGCGATTCTCCTGCCTTAGCCTCCTGAGTAGCTGGGATTACAAGTGCCTGCCACCACGCCTGGCTAATTTTTGCATTTTTAGTAGAGATGGGGTTTCACCTTGTTGGCCAGGCTTGAACTCCTGACCTCAGGTGGTCCACCCGCCTCAGCCTCCCAAAGTGCTAGGATTACAGGTGTGAGCCACTGTACCCGGCCTTTTTTTTTTGAGACAGAGTCTCAGTCTGTCGCCCAGGCTGCAGTGCAGTGGTGTGATCTCAGCTTACTGCAACCTCACCCTCCTGGGTTCAAGCAATTCTGCCTCAGCCTCCCAAGTAGCTGGGATTACAGGTGCAAGCCACCACTCCCCATTAATTTTTTGTGTGTTTGTTTGTTTGTTGTTGTTTGTTTGTTCGAGACGGAGTCTCTTGTTGCCCAGGCTGGAGTGCAATGGCGTGATCTCGTCTCACAGCAAGCTCCGCCTCCTCGGTTGAGGTGATTCTCCTGCCTCAGCCTCTCCAGTAGCTGGGATTACAGGTATGCGCCACCTTGCCCAGCTAATTTTTTTGTATTTTTAGTAGAGACAAGTTTTCCCCATGTTGGCCAGGCTGGTCTCAAACTCCTGACCTCAGGTGATCCACCTACCTCAGCCTTCCAAAGTGCTGGGATAAGAGACATAAGCCACAACGCTCGGTCTAATTTTTGTATTTTTAGTAGAGATGGGGTTTCACCATGTTGGCCAGGCTGGTCTCAAACTCCTGACCTCAAGTGATCCTCCCACCTTAGCTTCCCAAAGAGCTGGGATTAGAGGTGTGAGCTGCCTGGCCTGATATTTCTATTTATTTATTACAGCCCATCACTTTCTCTAAGCTCATAAGACCCATCCTAAGAATATGTTAGCACTGTTTCTCAGGGTCCTTGTCAGGGTGTTAAATCCTGTGTTCCAAGTTGATAACCTCTCCCTATTTTGGTTGAGAATTGGAATCCTCAGAATCCAGTCCCATTAATATTCTCCTGCCGTTTGTCAGTACATATTGGTTATGTTCTACAGCTCCTTTAGCTATAGTCTCTTTCCTCCTTCGGCATGTCCTTGTCATTCATGTTGTTATTTAATTTTAGTTATTGGTCTAATGATTAGGTTGGGACTTTAAAGTAGATCCAGATGGCGAGGCATCTTTTTTTTTTTTTTTTTTTTTTTGAGACAGGATCTTGCTCTGTCACCCAGGCTGGAGTGCAGTGGAGCAATTTCGGCTCACCACAGCCTTGACCTCCCATGTTCAAGTGATTATCCGGCTTCTGCCTCCTGAGTAGCTGAGATTACAGGTGCGCACCACCATGCCCAGGTAAAGAGTCACCTATCTTGTAAGGCAGGTATTTTTACGTCATCTTCAAGCAAGGAGGAATGCTAAGCTTTAACGAAGAGGAATGGGCAATGTGTTGGGTCCTTCTTGCGCTGCTCTAAAGAAATACCTGGCAGGGAGGAGGGAGAGCATCACAAAGAATAGCTAATGGATGCTGGGCTTAATACCTAGGTGATGGGATGATCTGCGCAGCAAACCATCACAGCACACGTTTATCTATGTAACAAACCTGCATATCCAGCGAATGAAACCCTGAACTTAAAAAAAAAAAAAGAATGGAAACAAGAGAAAGAGAAAGTGGCAGCGAGGTGCACATACTTTTAAATGACCAGCTCTCATGAGAACTCACTATCACGAAGACTGCACCCACCAAGCCATGAGGGATCCACCCTCATGATCCAAACACCTCCAGCAGGCCCCTCCTCCAGCATTGGGGATTACAATTCAACATGAGATTTGGGTGGGGTCAAATATCTAAACTACATCCGGCCACTTGCGAAGGCCCAGAGGTACAGGAAAAACTGGAAGTTAATGATTTTTCAAGTATGTCGACCCAGATATTGCCATCCCATGTCTCCCATCTTCTTCTTTCTTTCTTTTGAGATAGGGTCCCACTCTGTCACCCATGCTGGAGTGCAGTGGTGTGATCAAGGCTCACTGCAGCCTTGACTTCCTGGGCTGAATCAGTCCTCCCACCTTAGTCTCCCAGGTAGCTTGAACCACACGTGCATGCCACCATGCCCGGGTAATTTTTTGTCAAGACAGGGTTTCAGGCCGGGCGCGGTGGCTCACGCTTGTAATCCCAGCACTTTGGGAGGCCGAGGCGGGCGGATCACGAGGTCAGGAGATCGAGACCACGGTGAAACCCCGTCTCTACCAAAAATACAAAAAAAAAATTAGCCGGGCGTGGTGGCGGGCGCCTGTAGTCCCAGCTACTCGGAGAGGCTGAGGCAGGAGAATGGCGTGAACCCGGGAGGTGGAGCTTGCAGTGAGCCGAGATTGCGCCACTGCACTCCAGCCTGGGTGACAGAGCAAGACTCCGTCTCAAAAAAAAAAAAAAAAAAAAAGACAGGGTTTCACCATGTTGCTCAGGCTAGTCTTGAACTCTTGGGCTGAAGTGATTCTCCAGCTTTGGCCTCCCAAAGTGCTAGGATTACAGGCATGAGCCACCATGCCCGGCCTCCCATTTTTGCTCTTTCTCAATCAGGACTCTAACCTTGGTAGCTAACTTTTCAGGGCTGAGAATTCAACCTCTCTAGAACTCTGCAAATTTTATAATTATGTTTTAGGTCTGATCCTCAGACCTGATCCTCAGGTTTTTCTGCCCTCTGGCTGTAGGAGATGATAGTATCTTTATATACTGTCAAGAAGGCCCTTCGACTTTCACACTTAATCTTTATTGTCTTTCTTCAAAGGATCTATTATCCCCAACAACAAACATCCTATTACTTCTCAAATGCCTAATACATTGTGCTCCTCCACCCTCCCATGTATTCTTTCCTCGGGTAAAACATCTCCATTAACCACTGCTGAAAATTTTAATGACTGTATTACTATCACATGCTAGGGGCTAACAGTGTTTCACCTATCACTAGTGATGATATCCTCATTGTCAACAGACTGCTGAGTGACTCCCAAATTTCATTTTAGGGTTTACTTTCTTGGATCACTCCTGGTACCAATTATTGTAAATTGGGTTCCCCAGGAAGCAGAGATTTGAATCCAGAAAGTTTACTGAAGAGTGCTTTTAAGATCACCATCCTTGGGAGAGTGAAAGAAGCAAGATTAGTTAGGTTGCAGGGCATTCACAAAAAAGTCTCAGTCAATTCCATGAAGAGCACTGGACCTAAGATGGCCCTGTAAAATTTTCCCTCACTGGGGCCAGGGTAACGGGGTCTTTATAACCCTGTACTAATCAGTCTTTGAATGTGGGTTACTATGGGAATGACTTTAAATGAGGCAGCTCTTCTCAGCCAAGGTTGTGTGGGGTGCTTTTTTTTTGAGATGGAGTCTCGCTCAGTCGCCCAGGCCGGAGTGCAGTGGCGCGATCTCGGCTCACTGCAAGCTCTGCCTCCCGGGTTCATGCCATTCTCCTGCCTCAGCCTCCCGAGTAGCTGGGACTACAGGCACCCGCCACTGTATTTTGTAAAAATACAAATAATTTTTTGTATTTTTAGTAGAGACGGGGTTTCACCGTGTTAGCCAGGATGGTCTCGATCTCCTGACCTCGTGATCCGCCTGCCTTGGCCTCCCAAAGTGCTGGGATTACAGGTGTGAGTCACTGTGCCGGGCCTTTTTTTTTTGGAGACAGAGTTTCGCTCTTGTTGCCCAGGCTGGAGTGCAATGGCGCGATCTTGGCTCACTGCAACCTCTGCCTCGCGGATTCAGGCGATTCTCCTACCTCAGCCTCCCGAGTAGCTGGGATTACAGGAGCCCACCACCATGGCTAATTTTTCTGTGTATTTTGTGGAGACGGGGTTTCACCATGTTGGCCATGCTGCTCTCCAGCTCCTGACCTCAGGTGATTGGCCCGCCTCTGCCTCCCAAAGTGCTGGGATTACAGGCATGAGCCACCGCGCCCAGCCTAATTTTATATTTTTTTGTAGAGATGGGGTTTCTCCATTTTGGTCAGGCTGGTCTCAAACTCCCGACCTCAGGTGATCTGGCTGCCTCAGTCTCGCAAAGTGCTGGGATTACAGGTGCGAGCTACCGTGCCCGGCAGGGTTGTGTGGGGTGCTTAACTGCCAGCTGACAGCCCTTAACATTCCCAGCAGCTGGGAGAGTAAGGGTTTCAGCAGTTCAGAAGAGGAGAGATCTGAGGAGCACACCACACACACCACAACATCCTTAAAATACACTTTCTTTTTTTTTCTCTTCCTTTTTTTTTTTTTGAGACAGTGTCACTCTGTTGCCCAGGTTAAAGTGCAGTAGTGTGATCCCAGCTCACTGCAGCCTCGACCTCCTGGGCTCAACCGATTCTCCCACCTCAGCTTCCCGAGTAGCTGGGACTACAGGTATGTGTAACCATGCCCGGCTAATTTTTTGTATTTTTGTAGAGTCAGGAATCTCACCATATTGCTCAGGCTGGTCTGGAACTCCTGTGTCAAGTAATCTGCCTGCCTCGGCTTCCCAAGGTGCTGGGATTACAGGTGTGAGCCACTGCACCTGAACCTAAAATACACTTTCTAGTGTCTGAATCATTTACAATGGGAAACAATTCATGTGTTTTGTGTAAAAAAATGTTTTTAAGAAAAGTAAGGCAGCCTGCCTGCCCGCCTGCCCGCCTCCCTTCCTTCCTTCCTCCCTTCCTTCCTTCCTTCCTTCCTTCCTTCCTTCCTTCCTTCCTTCCTTCCTTCCTTCCTTTCCCTCTCTGGCCCAGGCTACAATCTACTCGGCTTGCTGCTGCCCGCGCCGCGGACTGCCTGGGTCTGCCGGCGCACGCCACCACTGCCTGCCTTTTCTCCTTTGGATGCAGGCACGCGTTCGCCATCTTGGCCACGCTGCTCGCCAGCTCCTGACGCCGAGTGCTCTGCCCACCTCAGCCTCCCGAGGTACTGGGACTACAGACGGAGTCTCGCTCACCCAGTGCTCGGTGTTGCCCGGGCTGGAGTGCGATGGCGTGGTCTGGCCTCGCGGCAGCCTCTACCCCCCGGCCGCCTGCCTTGGCCTGCCAGGGTGCTGGGATTGCAGCCCCTGCCCGGCCGCCGCCCCATCTGGAAGGTGGGGAGCGCCTCTGCCCGGCTGCCCCATCTGGGAGGTGAGGAGCACCTCTGCCCGGCCGCTCCGTCTGGGAAGTGAGGAGCGCCTCTGCCCGGCCGCCCCGTCTGGGAAGTGAGGAGCGCCTCTGCCCGGCCACCCACCGTCTGGGAAGTGAGGAGCGCCTCTGCCCGGCCACCCACCGTCTGGGAAGTGAGGAGCGCCTCTGCCCGGCCACCCACCGTCTGGGAAGTGAGGAGCGCCTCTGCCCGGCCACCCACCGTCTGGGAAGTGAGGAGCGCCTCTGCCCGGCCACCCACCGTCTGGGAAGTGAGGAGCGCCTCTGCCCGGCCACCCATCGTCTGGGAAGTGAGGAGCGCCTCTGCCCGGCCACCCACCGTCTGGGAAGTGAGGAGCGCCTCTGCCCGGCCACCCACCGTCTGGGAAGTGAGGAGCGCCTCTGCCCGGCCACCCATCGTCTGGGAAGTGAGGAGCGCCTCTGCCCGGCCACCCCGTCTGGGAAGTGAGGAGCGCCTCTGCCCGGCCGCCCCGTCTGGGAAGTGAGGAGCGCCTCTGCCCGGCCACCCATCGTCTGGGAAGTGAGGAGCGCCTCTGCCCGGCCTCCCATCGTCTGGGAGGTGAGGAGCGCCTCTGCCCGGCCGCCCCGTCCAGGAAGAAGTGAGGAGCGCCTCTGCCCGGCCGCCCCGTCCGGGAAGAAGTGAGGAGCGCCTCTGCCCGGCCGCCCCGTCTGGGAAGTGAGGAGCGCCTCTGCCCGGCCACCCTGTCTGGGAAGTGAGGAGCGCCTCTGCCCGGCCGCCCCGTCTGGGAAGTGAGGAGCGCCTCTGCCCGGCCACCCATCGTCTGGGAAGTGAGGAGCGCCTCTGCCCGGCCTCCCATCGTCTGGGAGGTGAGGAGCGCCTCTGCCCGGCCGCCCCGTCCGGGAGGAAGTGAGGAGCGCCTCTGCCCGGCCGCCCCGTCCGGGAAGAAGTGAGGAGCGCCTCTGCCCGGCCGCCCCGTCCGGGAAGAAGTGAGGAGCGCCTCTGCCCGGCCGCCCCGTCCGGGAAGAAGTGAGGAGCGCCTCTGCCCGGCCGCCCCGTCTGGGAGGTGAGGAGCGCCTCTGCCCGGCCACCCATCGTCTGGGAGGTGAGGTGCGCCTCTGCCCGGCCACCCATCATCTGGGAGGTGAGGAGCGCCTCTGCCCGGCCACCCATCGTCTGGAAAGTGAGGAGCGCCTCTGCCCGGCTGCTCCATCTGGGAAGTGAGGAGCGCCTCTGCCCGGCCACCCATCGTCTGGGAGGTGAGGAGCGCCTCTGCCCGGCCACCCATTGTCTGGGAAGTGGGGAGCGCCTCTGCCCGACCACCCATCGTCTGGGAAGTGAGGAGCGCCTCTGCCCGGCCACCTATCGTCTGGGAAGAAGTGAGGAGCGTCTCTGCCTGGCCGCCCCGTCTGGGAAGTGAGGAGCCCCTCTGCCCGGCCGCCCCGTGTCTGGGTAGAAGTGAGGAGCTCCTCTGCCTGGCTGCTCCGTCTGGGAGGTCTACCACGGAGGCCAGAAGCAATGTGGGGGCTGGACGTGGTGGCTCACGACTGTGGTCCCGGCACTCTGGGGGGCGAGGCGGGTTGATCACTTCGGGCTAGGAGTTCGAGACCAGTCTGGCCAACTTGGCGAAACATGAAGAATACAACAGACAAACCAACCAACCAACTCAATGACAACAAAACAGGCCTACCCTGGAGTCATACTCTAATTTTTTCTATTTTCCTCCCTTTCTGATCCTTTATCCCACTTTCTTTTTCTTCCTCTTCCTTCTCCCTCTTCTTTGTCAAATAGAGGATTGAGTTATTATCACTGATCCATATAAAGTCCCTCTCTCATTTATTTTAACTCCCACCCCCATTTCTATTCCCCGACTTCCCATGTGCAACCTTCCTAATATGTTTGATACGCATCTTTTTGTTTGTATGTATTTTTAGAAAATGTTTATTGTTTTTGTATGCAAAAAAAATTAATAAAAAAAAGAAAAATAAAAAAAAAGAAAAGTAAGGCAACATAATGAGACTTCATCTTCACAATTTTGTTTGTTTTTAGACGGAGTTTCGCTCTTGTTGCCCAGGCTGGAGTGCAGTGGCGTGATCTTGGCTCACTGCAACCTCTGCCTCCTGGGTTCAAGCGATTCTCCTGCCTCAGCATCCCGAGTAGCTGGGATTACAGGCATGTGCCACCACGCCCAGCTAATTTTGTATTTTTAGTAGAGATAGGGTTCTCCATGTTGGTCGAACTCCCGACATCAGGTGATCCACCCTACTTGGCCTCCCAAAATGCTGGGATTACAGGCGTGAGCCACTGCACCTGGCCAGAATTATTATTATTTTTTAATTAGCTGGATGTGGCAGCACATGCCTGTAGTTCCAGCTATTTGGGATGCTAAGGCAGGAGAATCGCTTGAGGCCAGGAGGTTAAGGCTGCAGTGAGCTGTGATCATGCCACTGCACTCTAGCCCGGGTGACAGAACACAACCCTGTCTCAAAAAATAAATAAAAATAAAAAGAGAGAAATCTAGAATGGTAACTCCAAACCTTGGATTCATACAGCAGCAAATCACACTTTGCTGACCTGGCACAGGATTCACTTGTCCATGTGCCCACACTTAACTGTGTATACTGACATTTCATTATTTTTGAGCAAAGGAGACTTTTCAATCTAACACTATCTTGGAAATAGAAGAAAACATCTGGGATTCACTCCGATAGGAGAACCAAAGCAAAACTATAAACACCATCTGTCAATTTTTCCTTCCAAAGGAGCTTTTCCAAATTTCTGGGAGTTTCCTTTCCCAACTCCTTGTCACAGCAGCTCCAGAAGCAACTGAAGCCACTGGTTTCCCATGATGTTCTGGGCTAGGAGGCTGGTGTCCTAGGGCTTCCTGCTGCACAGGTGCACATCCTCAGAGGATGACTCTGCCCTCCTTCCATAGGTGCCAGTCTCTTCCTCCTCAAGCAAGAAAGCCAAGTATGGATGTGTCCTTTATACTCTGTACAAAGGTGCCTGGCTTAGGGACCAGGGAGGACTGAAATCCAGCTGCACTCAGCTTGCCAAGCTGTATATCCTGGCACTGCATCCTCTTAGGGAGGGTGCCTTTTCCTATCATGCACAAAGGTACAGTTTAGCCTAGTGGCAGGCCTTGTCCTTGAGCTCACTGATATGATTTAACTGTATTGTAATTGTGTGTCTTACAAGTTTGTCTTCCTCCTGAGAGTTTTGATGGCTGAAGCCTGGTCTTGTTTAACCTTTGTTCCCACTGCAGCACAGAGCTTGGTGTATAGTAGACCTAAGTACATTAATTAGCTGAATGAATTACTAGGCACAGAGGTCTTCTGGCCCACTGCCACAACAGTCTACTAACCCCATTTTAAAAAGCTTAATAAAATTATCTTTTACTATTTTACAAGATAACTTTTTGCTATGCTTCCTGCTGTGTTTTTTTTTTTTTCTCTAAATTTTCTCCTGCTTTTCATATCTGGTTCTCCATCTCTCTTATTCTTTTTTTTTTTTTTTGAGTCTCGCTCTGTTGCCCAGGCTGGAGTGTAGTGGCATAATCTCAGCTCACTGCAACCTCTGTCTCTTGGGTTCAAGCAATTCTCCTGCCTCAGCCTCCCAAGTAGCTGGGACTACAGGCATGAGTCACTGTGCCTGGCCTTTTTTTTTTTTTTTTTTTTTTTTGAGACAGAGTTTCACTCTTGTTGCCCAGGCTGGAGTGCAATGGCGCGATCTTGGCTCACTGCAACCTCTGCCTCGCGGGTTCAAGCGATTCTCCTACCTCAGCCTCCCACCACCAACCCCAGCTAATTTTTTTGTATTTTTAGTAGAGATGGGGTTTCACCATGTTGGCCAGGCTGGTCTTAAACTCCTGACCTCAGGTGATGCACCTATCTTGGCCTCCCAAAGTGCTAGGATTACAGGTGTGAGCCACTGCACCTGGCCCCTTTCATTAAGTCTTTGAACTACCAAATGAATTTTATTTTTATTTTTTTTTTGAGACAGAGTCCCGCTCTGTCTCCCAGGCTGGGATGCAGTGGCGTGATCTCGGCTCACTGCAAGCTTTGCCTCCCGCGTTGGCACCATTCTACTGCCTCAGCCTCCCAAGTAGCTGGGACTACAGGCGCCCACCACCGCGCCTGGCTAAGTTTTTGTATTTTTAGTAGAGACGGGGTTTCACCGTGTTAGCCAGGATGGTCTCGATCTCCTGACCTCATGATCCTTCCACCTCGGCCTCCCAAAGTGCTGGGATTACAGGCGTGAGCCACCGTGCCCAGCCTAGCAAATCACTTTTTAGAGGCTGGTCATTGCATCTTTGTTCTCGGACTCATTCTCTGTTCTTCTTCTGAAAACCACATTTCCCAGCTTCTTTGACAACCACATACTAGCTATATTCAGCCAATGGGAGGCACTGGAAGTAGACTGGAGGTGAGAGGAAGAAGAAGCCAGGGTAGTTCTTCCTCTTTTGGCTATGGGGCATTTCCCAGCAGTGGCTGCATTGCTTCTGTGTGGTTTCCACTTCCCCTTCTTCTTCTTCTTTTTTTTTTTTTTTTTTTTGAGACAGAGTGTCACTCTGTCGCCCAGGCTGGAGTGCAGTGGCATGATCTCAGCTTACTGCAACCTCCATCTCCCGGGTTCAAGCTTTTCTCCTGTCTCAGCCTCCTGAGTAGCTGGGATTAGAGGTGCACGCCACCAGTCCTGGTTCATTTTTTTTTATTTTTTTTATTTTTTTATTTTTGGTAGAGACGGGTTTTGGCCAAGCTGGTCTTGAACTCCTGACCTCAAGTGATCCGCCCACCTCGGCCTCCCAAAGTGCCGGAATTACAGGCGTGAGCCACCGCGCCTGGCCTCCCCTCCTTCTTTAGTCCCAAGTTCTGCTGCCCACCCCACTCCAGCCAAATCCTATTTCCTCCACAGCCACAACTAATAATTTAGTGTGTGTCCTTTCAGTTTTTCATCCATGCTTATATATATATATATATACACACACACACACACACACATATATATACATACACACACATATATAGACTATGTCTACACATATTTTTTTTTGCAAAAATAAATACAATATGCATTATTCTGCAACTTGCTTTTTACTCCACAATATACTGCTGTAACTGCAATAGTTACTGCCAAATTGCCCCATGAAAAGATTCTACCAATTTATACTGTTGTCAGCAGTGTATGAGAATGCTTATTTTGCTAGACATGGTGGCTCATGCCTAATCCCAGCACTTTGGGAGGTCAAGGTGGGAGGATTGCTTGAGACCAGGAGCTTGAGACCAGCCTGTGCACCATAGAGAGACTGTTTCTTTAAAAAAAAAAAAAAAAAAAAGGCCGGGCGCAGTGGCTCACGCTTGTAATCCCAGCACTTTGGGAGGCTGAGGCAGGCAGATCATGAGGTCAGGAGATCGAGACCACGGTGAAACCCCGTCTCTACTAAAAAAATACAAAAAATTAGCCAGGCGTGGTGGCAGGCGCCTGTAGTCCCAGCTACTCGGAGAGGCTGAGGCAGGAGAATGGTGTGAACCCGGGAGGCGGAGCTTGCAGTGAGCAGAGATCCCGCCACTGCTCTCCAGCCTGGGTGACAGGGCGAGACTCCGTCTCAAAAAAAAAAACAAAAACAAAAAAAAAAAAAAAAAAAAGTTTATTTATCCATCTACGCACCATTGGATACACTTTTTTTTTTTTTTTTTTTTTGAGACAAAGTCTTGCTCTGTCGCCCAGGCTGGAGTGCAGTGGTGCTATCTCGGCTCACTGAAACCTCTGCCTCCTGGGTTCAAGTGATTCTCCTGCCTCAGCCTCCCAAATGCTGGGATTACAGATGCACACCACTACGCCAGCTAATTTTTGTATTTTTAGTAGACACAGGATTTTGCCATGTTGGCCAGGCTGATCTTGAACTCCCAACCTCAGGTGGTCCACCTGCCTTGGCCTCCCAAAGTGCTGGGATTACAGGCATGAGCCACCATGCCCGGCTGGATATACTTTTTTATTAAATACTTTTTAAAAATCTGTTAAGATGGGGGGCTGAGCATGGTAGCTCATGCATGCAATTCCAGCACTTTGGGAGGCCATGGCAGCAGGATCACTTGGGGCCAAGAGTTTGAGACCAGCCTGGTCAATATAGCGAGATCCTGACTCTACAAAAAAGAAAAAAAATGGCTGGGTGCCATGGCTCATGCCCATAATCTTAGCACTTTGGTAAGCCAAGGCTGGCAGATTGCTTGAGCTCAGGAGTTTGAGACCAGCCTGGGCAACATGGTGAAACCCTGTCTCTACCAAAAATACACAAAATTAGTCAGGCATGGTGGTATGTGCTTGTGTCCCAGCTACTCTGGAGGTGGAGGTAGGAGGATCTCTTGAGCCTGGGAGGCAGAGGTTGCAGTGAGCTGAGATCATGCCACTGCACTCTAGCCTGGGTGACAGAAGACTGAAACCCTGTCTCAAAAAAAAAAAAAAAAAACCCACAAGCTGGGTGCACTGGCTCATACCTGTAATCTCAGCACTTCGGGAGGCATGGCAGGTGGATCACTTGAGGCCAGGAGTTCAAGACCAGCCTAGACACCAACATAGAGGAATCCCGTCTCTACCAAAAATATAAAAAAATAGCGGTGCATGTTGGCGCATGCCTGTAATCCGCAGCTACTTGGAAGCCTGAGGCAGGAGGATCATTTGAACCTGGGAGGCAGAGGTTGCAGTGAGCCGAGATTGTGCCACTGCACACCAGCCTGGATGACAGAGCAAGACTACATTTCAAAAGAAAACAACACAAACAAACAAAACTTAAATAAAATAAAATAAAATAAAATAAAAAATTAGCCAGGTATGGTGGCATGTACCTGTGGTCCCAGCTATTCAGGAGGCTGAGGTGGGACGATCCCTTAAGTCCAGAAGTTCAAAGCTGCAACGATCTATGATTGCACCACTGCACTCCAGCCTGGGTGACAGAACAAGGCCCTGTTGCCCAGGATGGACTCAAACTCCAGGACTCACTCCCACCTCGGCCTCCCAAAGTGCTGAGATTACAGGCATGAGCCACTGCATCAGACCCAGCATTGGATATACTTGATCCTTTTAGCTTTTGCCAATTTGTTAGGTAAAAATTAGAGCCTTGTTTCATTTTTAAAAATTATCAGCCCGGTGCGGTGGCTCACACCTGTAATCCCAGCACTTTAGGAGGCCGAGGTGGGGAGGATCATGAGGTCGGGAGTTCGAGACCAGCCTGAACAACATGGTGAAACCCCATCTCTTGGGACGTATCTCAAAATAATAAGAGCTATCTACGACAAACCCACAGCCAATATCATACTGAATGGGCAAAAACTGGAAGCATTCCCTCTGAAAACTGGCACAAGGCAGGGATGCCCTCTCTCACCACTCCTAGTCAACATAGTGCTGGAAGTTCTGGCCAGGGCAATCAGGCAGGAGAAGGAAATAAAGGGTATTCAATTAGGAAAAGAGGAAGTCAAATTGTCCCTGTTTGCAGATGATATGATTGTATATCTAGAAAACCCCATCGTCTCAGCCCAAAATCTCCTTAAGCTGATTAGCAACTTCAGCAAAGTCTCAGGATACAAAATTAATGTACAAAAATCACAAGCATTCTTGTACACCAATAACAGACAAACAGAGAGCCAAATCATGAGTGAACTCCCATTCACAATTGCTTCAAAGAGAATAAAATACCTAGGAATCCAACTTACAAGGGATGTGAAGGACCTCTTCAAGGAGAACTACAAACCGCTGCTCAATGAAATAAAAGAGGATACAAACAAATGGAAGAACATTCCATGCTCATGGGTTGGAAGAATCAATATCGTGAAAATGGCCATACTGCCCAAGGTAATTTATAGATTCAATGCCATCCCCATCAAGCTACCAGTGACTTTCTTCACAGAATTGGAAAAAACTACTTTAAAGTTCATATGGAACCAAAAAAGAGCCCGCATCGCCAAGTCAATCCTAAGCCAAAAGAACAAAGCTGGAGGCATCACGCTACCTGACTTTAAACTATACTACAAGGCTACAGTAGCCAAAACAGCATGGTACTGGTACCACAACAGAGACATAGATCAATGGAACAGAACAGAGCCCTCAGAAATGATGCCACATAGCTACAACTATCTGATCTTTGACAAACCTGACAAAAACAAGCAATGGGGAAAGGATTCCCTATTTAATAAATGGTGCTGGGAAAACTGGCTAGCCATATGTAGAAAGCTGCAACTGGATCCCTTCCTTACACCTTATACAAAAATTAATTCAAGATGGATTAAAGACTTATATGTTAGACCTAAAACCATTAAAATCCTACAAGAAAAACTAGGCAATACCATTCAGGACATAGGCGTGGGCAAGGACTTCATGTCTAAAACACCAAAAGCAATGGCAACAAAAGCCAAAATCGACAAATGGGATCTCATTAAACTAAAGAGCTTCTGCACAGCAAAAGAAACTATCATCAGAGTGAACAGGCAACCTACACAATGGGAGAAAATTTTTGCAATCTACTCATCTGACAAAGGGCTAATATCCAGAATCTACAATGAACTCAAACAAATTTACAAGAAAAAAACAAACCCCATCAAAAAGTGGGCAGAGGACATGAACAGACACTTCTCAAAAGAAGACATTTATGCAGCCAAAAAACACATGAAGAAATGCTCATCATCACTGGCCATCAGAGAAATGCAAATCAAAACCACAGTGAGATACCATCTCACACCAGTTAGAATGGCCATCATTAAAAAATCAGGAAACAACAGGTGCTGGAGAGGATGTGGAGAAATAGGAACACTTTTACACTGTTGGTGGGACTGTAAACTAGTTCAACCACTGTGGAAGTCAGTGTGGCGATTCCTCAGGGATCTCGAACTAGAAATACCGTTTGACCCAGCCATCCCATTACTGGGTATATACCCAAAGGACTATAAATCATGCTGCTATAAAGACACATGCGCACGTATGTTTATTGCGGCACTATTCACAATAGCAAAGAGTTGGAACCAACCCAAATGTCCAACAATGATAGACTGGATTAAGAAAATGTGGCACATATACACCATAGAATATTTTTTTTTTTTTTTTTTTTTTTTTTTTTTTTTTTTGAGACGGAGTCTTGCTCTGTCACCCAGGCTGGAGTGCAGTGGCGCAATCTCGGCTCACTGCAAGCTCTGCCTCCCGGGTTCACGCCATTCTCCTGCCTCAGCCTCTCCGAGTAGCTGGGACTACAGGCGCCCGCCACCACGCCCGGCTAATTTTTTGTATTTTTAGTAGAGACGGGGTTTCACCGTGGTCTCGATCTCCTGACCTCGTGATCCGCCCGCCTCGGCCTCCCAAAGTGCTGGGATTACAAGCGTGAGCCACCGCGCCCGGCCTACACCATAGAATATTATGCAGCCATAAAAAATGATGAGTTCGTGTCCTTTGTAGGGACATGGATGAAACTGGAAAACATCATTCTCAGTAAACTATCGCAAGGACAAAAAACCAAACACCGCATGTTCTCACTCATAGGTGGGAATTGAACAATGAGAACTCATGGACACAGGAAGGGGAACATCACACTCCGGGGACTGTTGTGGGGTGGGGGGAGGGGGGAGGGACAGCATTAGGAGATACACCTAATGCTAAATGACGAGTTAATGGGTGCAGGAAATCAACATGGCACATGGATACATATGTAACAAACCTGCACATTGTGCACATGTACCCTAAAACCCTAAAGTATAATAAAAAAAAAAAAAAAAAAGAAACCCCATCTCTACTAAAAATACAAAAATTAGTCGAGTGTGGTGGCACATGCCTGTAATCCCAGCTACTCAGGAGGCTGAGGCAGGAGAATCGCTTGAACCCAGGAGGCAGAGGCAGGAGAATCGCTTGAACCCAGGAGGCAGAGGTTGTAGTGAGCCGAGATCGCGCCTTTGCACTCCAGCCTGGGAGACAAAGTGAGGCTTCAACTCAAAAAAAAAAAAAAAAAAAAAAAAAAATTATCAGTGATATTGACCATTTTTTCTCATATGTTCACTAGCTATTTGTATTTCTTCTTTGGCTAATTGCCTCTTGCAAGCTATACACACTTTTTTTTTAATTGAATCATTCAATTTTTCACACTGATTTGTAAAATTCTTTGTATATTGGGAAAATTAACTTTTTTCTGTTATATAGGTTACAAATATTTTCTTTCAGTTTATCTTTTCACTTTGTGTATGGGGTCTTTTGCCATCATCAAATCTGTCAACTATTTCCTTCATGGCTTCAGCATTTGGTGTTATGATTAGACAAGTTCTTTCCATCCCATAACTCAGAAAACATTCCTCTATATTCTCTTTTAATATTTTATTGTACCTTTTTGTGTTTGTGTATTCATCTGTTGGAATGGAAAATTATCTATATCATGGTCATCAGGATAATTGCATCTTTATATGATGGTCATCACATCGTTCTTAGAATTGAGAGAAGCCTCAGAGGTTACCCAGATATCTGAGTCCTTCGTTGTAACTATGAGTTTCTGGGGAAGGGCAAAAGGTTTCAATCTGATCTTCAAGGCTCTAAGGATTCATCCTAACTTTTCTCTTGATTTTCCCAGGAGAAAAGATGTCTTTGCCAAGGATGGCAGTGACTTTTTCTTATAGACTTAGAACTGTTAAACCCAAGCCAAACCTCTTCCTTCCTGGTTTCTCCAAACTTACCTCCCTCTGCTCTTCTACATATACCCTTTGCTCTACTTACTGATCCTGAACATTCCTGGAAATTTCTTGCATCCATGCCTTTGCCCAGACTACTTTGGGCACCCTTCATTCTATCTGGCCTTTAAGGCCTAACTTAAATGCTTCAATTTGCCATGAAATTTCCCAATTTCTCAAGTGTACCTGAATTCCCTCTCCTCTCTACTCCTCAGGCATGGATTGTGCTACATAAGGGACTCAGTTTATTTTCTTTTTATTTATTTATTTTTTTTGAGACAGAGTGTCGCTCTGTCGCCCAGGCTGGAGGGCAGTGGTGTGATCTCTGCTCACTGCAACCTCCGCCTCCCGGGTTCAAGCGATTCTCCTGCCTCAGCCTCCCAAGTAGCTGGGACTACAGGCGTGTGCTACCACACCTGGCTAACTTTTTGTATTTTTAGTAGAGACGGGTTTCACCGTGTTAGCCAGGATGATCTCGATCTCCTGACTTCGTGATACGCCTGCCTCAGCCTCCCAAAGTGCTGGGATTACAGGCGTGATCCACCACGCCCGGCTGGACTCAGTTTATTTTCTGTCAGGTGCCATCATTATCTGGACACCTATCTGCTTCCCTCACTGGGCTGCCTTGTGAGCATCTTTGCAGACTTGTGGTACCTGGCACATGGTAGGACTTAATTAGTACCGGATGGCTAAATGAAGGAAATATTGTAGAAGTGGTTGTCTGTCTTTTCTGTCTCTGTTCTTTTTTTTTTTTTTTTTTTGAGACGGAGTCTCGCTCTGTCGCCCAGGCTGGAGTGCAGTGGCGCGATCTCGGTTCACTGCAAGCTCCGCCCCCCGGGGTTCACGCCATTCTCCTGCCTCAGCCTCCTGAGTAGCTGGGACTACAGGCGCCCGCCACCATGCCCGGCTGATTTTTTGTATTTTTAGTAGAGACGGGGTTTCACCATGTTAGCCAGGATGGTCTCGATCTCCTGACCTCGTGATCCGCCCGCCTTAGCCTCCCAAAGTGCTGGGATTACAGGCGTGAGCCATCTGTCTCTGTTCTTAGACATTGCAAATGCCTGGTGTATAAAGGGAGGGAGAAAGAAGACGGAAAGAGGAAGGGTGCAGGTTGGTGCCCCTTTTTTCTGTATTGCTGTTGGCAGGCCAGCAGGTATGCTGGCCACTCTCTACATGCACTGAGAGGGAAAGACACAGGGTAGGGGAAACAGAGGACTGGCATCCTATTCAGCCTCTTCTGGCCCCAGGTGAGTCAACACTGGGATTCACACCTAGAAACTGACAAGTATGAATCACTCCTAGGAAGGTAAAGAGGTATTTGTTTTTCTAGGGAAATGCCTCCACTTCTTTTTCATTTTTTTGTTTTTGAATGGAGTTTTGCTCTTGTTGCCCAGGCTGGAGTGCAATGGTGTGATCTCAGCTAACCGCAACCTCTGCCTCCCAGGTTCAAGCAATTCTCCTGCCTCAGCCTCCCAAGTAGCTGGGATTACAGGCATTTGCCACCACGCCCAGCTAATTTTTTTGTATTTTTAGTAGAGACAGGGTTTCTCCATGTTGGTCAGGCTGGCCTTGAACTCCTGACCTCATGTGATCCGCCCACCTCGGCCTCCCAAAGTGCTGGGATTACAGGCGTGAGCCACCGTGCCTGGCCCTTTTTTTTTTTTTTTTTTTGAGACAGAGTGTTGCTCTGTCACCTAGGCTGGAGTGCTGTGGCGCAACCTCACCTCACTGCAACCTCTACCTCCCAGGTTCAAGTGATTCTTCTGCCTCAGCCTCTTGAATAGCTAGGATTACAGCTGCCACCACCACGCCCAGCTAATTTTTGAATTTTCAGTAGAGATGGGTTTTCACCATGTTGGCCAGGCTGCTCTTGAACTCCTCACCTCAGGTTATCTACCTGCCTCAGCCTCCCAAAGTGCTGGGATTATAGGCATGAGCCAGTGTGCCCAGACCTTTTTTTTTTTTTTTTTTGAGACAGGATCTTGCTTTGTCACCCAGGCTGCAGTGCAGTGGCGTGATCTCGCTCACTGCAACCTCCACCTCCTGGGTTCAAGCGATTCTCATGCCTCAGCCTCCCACACAGCTGGGATTACAGGCGCCCACCAACATACCTAGCTAATTTTTATTTTGTATTTTTAGTAGAGATGGGGTTCACCATGTTGGGTAGGCTGGTCTTAAACCCCTGACCTCAGATGATCTGCCTGCCTCAGCTTCCCAGAGTTCTGGGATTACAGGCGTGAGCCACCACACCCGGCCTTGTTATTTTTTTTTGTTTGTTTTTTTTTGAGACAGAGTCTTGCTCTGTTGCCCAGGCTAGAGTGCAATGGCATGATCATTGCTCACAGCAGCCTTAAGCTCCCAGGCTGAGGCCATTTTCTCACCTCAGCCTCCTGACTAGCTGGGACCACAGATGTGTGCAACCATGTCTGGCTGATTTTTTACAATTTTAATTATTTTATTTTTAGACAGGGTCTCATTTGCAGAACCCAATAGCTGGGACTACAGTCGTGCGCCACCATGCCCAACTTTTTTTTTTTTGTTAGAGATGAAGATTCACCACGTTGCCTAGGCTGGTCTCGAACTCCTGAGCTCAAGCGATCTGACCATCTTGGCCTCCCAAAGTGCTGGGATTACAGGTGTGAGCCATCGTGCCTAGTCATTTTATTTTATTTTATTGAGACAAGATCTTGCTCTGTCACCCATGTTTGGAGTACACCAGCACAATCCTGGCTCACTGTAGCCTCGACCTCTCAGGCTCAAGTGATCCTCCTATCTCAGCCTCCTGAATAGTTAGGACCACAGGCACGTGCCACCATGCCCAGATAATTTGAGTTTTTTTTTTTTTTTTTTTTGAGATGGAGTCTCGCTCTGTCACCCAGGCTGGAGTGCAGTGGCGCGATCTCGGCTCACTGCAAGCTCCGCCTCCCGGGTTCACGCCATTCTCCTGCCTCAGCCTCTCCGAGTAGCTGGGACTACAGGCGCCCGCCACCACGCCCGGCTAATTTTTTGTATTTTTACTAGAGACGGGGTTTCACCGTAGTCTCCATCTCCTGACCTTGTGATCCGCCCGCCTCGGCCTCCCAAAGTGCTGGGATTATAATCGTGAGCCACCGCGCCCGGCCGATAATTTAAGTCTTTGTAGAGACAAGGTCTCATTATGTTGCCTAGGCTCACCTAATTTTTACCAAACTTTTTGTAGAGACGGGGGTCTCATTATGTTGCTTAAATTGGTCTCGAACTCCTGGGCTCAAGATTCATTTTATTCAATTAATAATTCTCTGTCTCCTAATTCCAGCAGACATACAAAGACACAGAAGGCCAGCGCCATGGCTCACGCCTATAATCCCAGCAATTTGGGAGACGGAGGCTTGAGCCCAGAAGTTTACGACCGGCCTGGGCAACATGGTGAGACCCCGTCTCTCCATATATATATATAAAATAATAAAAATTATCCGGTCGTGGTGGCATGTGCCTATAGTCCAAGCTACTCAGAAGGCTGAGGTGGGAGGATCACTTGAGCCCGACAGGTGGAGGTTGCAGGGTTGCAGTGCGCCAACATCGCTCCACTGCACTCCAGCCTAAGCGACAGAGCGAGACCCTGTCTCAAAAAAACAAAAAACACCCCAAACAGAAACAACAACAACAACAACAAGAAGAACCCCCACAGAAGGCAGTGAAGGCTTGGGATAGGATTACCTGGTTTAAACTCATAGAATGTCAGAATTGAAGGAAGACTTAGAGGTCACCTTTGTTTTTTTTTCTTTTGATACAGAGTCGCGCTCCGTTGCCCACCTGGAGTGCAGTGGCGCGATCACGGCTGCCGCAGCCTCGACCTCCCGGCCTCAAGCCATCTTCCTGCCTCGGCCTCTCAAAGTGCTGGAGTTACAGGCGTGAGCCACTGCGCCCAGCCTAGAAGTCACCTTTCAACTTAGTCCTCTATACATGAGAAAAGTGAGGCCCAGAAAGGGTATGAGTTGTACCAGGTCGCTGACCCTGAACAGAAGCTAGACGTCTTAATTCCCAAGTAGGACTCGCTGCTAACTCTTTGGGCATCCCTTCGCGTTTCAAGGCTCTTGGGTTTCCCGCTTTGGCCGCCTCGCCAAACCCAATTCTTACACTCTTAGTGACCCCCTCCTTTCCTCCTTCCCCCTTAGGTCAGCAGGGTTTACTCAATCCAATTGTAATGCTCCAGGTTGCCGGAGTAGCTCCTCGCTGGAAGAGAGATTAGTTACGTCACCGTCGGCTCCTCCCATTGGTCCGGGCGTGTGGAGCGCGGCGCCATGACGTCAGACGCCCGACGCCCAAAGGGGTGGGGCGGTGAGGGGAAGGAGGAGGGAAGTAGGACTTCAACATGGCGGCTGCGGCACTGGCGGTGGCTACAGTGACGGCCTGGCCCGGAGCGGGCAGAGTTGGAGGTGGTGGCGTTCGCTCTCCCTAGGGGCCGTCGGGAGCTCAGCGGAGACCGAGCCTGGGAGGCCGGCCGGTGCCAGCACCTTTCGGCTTCTGAGACGGCGGCAGCAGCGGCATTCAGGTGAGGGGGGCCTCCCTCTGGGGGAGGGGTAAGAGGGGCGGAGTTGGGGGAGGGGGGCTGGTACTGGGAGACTGGGAAACCGGACGGGGGGCCGAGAGAGGTGAAAGGCGCCGGAGCTAGGAGGTGGGAGGGAAAAGTGGCCGAAGATCCGCGAGTTAGGGAGGATTCTGGGAGAAGGGTCGGAGTGAGGGGACCAGAATTGAAGGGGCGGAGGGGAAATGGGTTGCGGGAAAATGAGTTCGGATTAAGGAGACTAATACCCTACTGGAAGACAGGCATGTTAGACATCTATCGGGCTGGATTGAGAGCTCGGTGGGAACTAGAGGATGTCAGGGAGGGGGACCCAGATTTTAGTAAAGAAGATGAGTGGTGGGGAGTTGAGGGTGAGCTGGGGACGTGCGGTGTAGATTTAGTTCTCCCTGAGGCAATGAGATGGGGGAGAAAGGGTGGAGACTAGAACAGAGGTGAGTGATCTTTGGGGATATCTTTGGCCTTGTCTGGTCTTCTCCAGGTGTGTTTATCCGCCTTTTTTGTTTCTTGGGTGGAGGCTTACCTATACAGTCCGCCTGGGCGTCAGGAAGCGCCCCAATCTTTCTTGTGGAACGTCAGGTTCATTTATTTGAGCTATATCAGTGATCTTTGACCTTTGTTGCCAAATGTAATTGTTTCCAGACTAGCGTCTTAAAAGTATGGTTGGCATAAAAATACGTTTTATGTTAAACTGGAAAAAAAAATTGATACTTTTTAGTCACCATGCAGTGTTGCGAAACCAGATTTGGTAATTTAGTTAAGTATTACGTATATTCTTTTCTAACTTTACTCGTTAGTGCTTTGTCTCTTCAGTTATTAGCATTTGAGAATTTGAATCGATATGATGGATGTTTTCCTTTTTAATTTTGTCAGATTTGATGATGGGAAAAAGAAGATAGTCTTTAGTGATGTATAGTTCTTTCTAGTTAATGTCCCAACCTAAACTAAAAGTTTCCATATTGGCCAGGCGCTGTGGCTCACGTCTGAAATCCCAGCACTTTGGGAGGCCGAGGCGGGCGGATCACGAGGTCAGGAGTTCAAGACCAGCCTGACCAACGTGATGAAACCCCTTCTCTACTAAAAAGCCAGCTGGGCGTGGTGGCAGGCGCCTGTAATCCCAGCTACCCGGGTGGCCGAGGCAGGAGAATGGCTTGAACCTGGGAGGCCGAGGTTGCAGTGAGCCTAGATCGCTGCATTGCACTCCAGCCTGGGCAACAGAGCGAGACTTTGACTCAAAAAAAAAAAAAGTTTACGTATTATGGCAAAGAATGTGAAATTTCTCAAGTCTTAAAAAAATTACATTGTCCGCATTAACTTACTGTAAGTGAAATTTTATTAAATTTTTGTTTCTAGTTCTATTAATTCATTGTGTTTATTAAATACCTACTGTGTGTTGCAATAATAAGAGTCATTATAATTACGGAAATGCGAAACTTAATGTTTCTTTAGTGAGTGACCATCGTTGTCATTGCACAGCAGATAACTTTACTAACCTGCTAGAAACTCATTGGAAAGAAAACTTTTTTTGTTTGTTTCTTTTTATTTTTTTCCAGAGGGAGTCTCGGTCTGTTGCCCAGGCTGGAGTGCAGTGGCGCGATCTTGGCTCACTGCAACCTCTGCCTCCTGGGTTCAAGTGACTGTCCTGCCTCAGCCTCCCGAGTAGCTAAGATTAGAGACACCCGCCACTAAGGCTGGCTATTTTTGTATTTTAGTAGAGATGGCGTTTCACCATGTTGGTCAGGCTGGTCTCGAACTTCTGACCTCAAATAATCCTCTGGCCTTGGTCTCCCAAAGTGCTGGGATTACAGGCGTGAGCCACCGCACCCGGCCTGTTTTCTTATTTTTTTTGAGACAGAGTTTCGCTCTTTGCTCAGGCTGGAGTGCAGTGGCGCAATCTCGGCTCACTGCAAGCTCCGCCTACCGGGCTCACGCCATTTTCCTGCCTCAGCCTCCTCAGTAGCTGGGATTACAGGCGCCCGCCACACGCCCGGCTAATTTTTTTGTATTTTTTAGTAGAGACGGGGTTTCACCGTGTTAGCCAGGATGGTGTCGATCTCCTGACCTCGTGATCCACCCGCCTCGGCCTCCCAGAGTGCTGGGATTACAGGCGTGAGCCACCGCGCCCGGCCTTATTTATTTTTATTTTTACTTTATTTTATTTTTTGAGACGGAGTCTCCCTCTGTTGCCCAGGCTGGAGTGCAGTGGCACGATCTCAGCTTACTGCAAGCTCTGCCTCCCGGGTTCACGCCATTCTCCTGCCTCAGCCTCCCGAGTAGCTGGGACTACGGGTGTCCGCCACGACGCCCGGCTAATTTTTTGTATTTTTAGTAGAGGTGGGGTTTCACCGTGTTAGCCAGGATGGTCTTGATCTCCTGACCTCGTGATCCGCCCGCCTTGGCCTCCCAAAGTGCTGGGATTACAGACGTGAGCCACTGCACCCAGCTGGATCCCTGACGTTTAATTCAGTGACTAAAATTCTTATTGAATATTTTCAGCATTATAGTTGAAATGTCATTAGCCCTGAGTGTAAATGCCAATATTACAAGTTTTTCCTGTCCTTCCTTCCTTCCTTCCTTCCTTCCTTCCTTCCTTCCTTCCTTCCTTCCTTCCTTCCTTCCTTCTTCCCTCCCTCCCTCTTTCTTGAGACAGAGTCTTGCTCAGTTGCCCAGGCTGGGGTGCAGTGGCTCGATCTCTGCTCACTGCAAGCTCTGCCTCCCGGGTTCACGCCATTCTCCTGCCTCAGCCTCCTGAGTAGCTGGGACTACAGGCGCCCGCCACCACGCCTGGCTAATTTTTTGTAGTTTTAGTACAGATGGGGTTTCACCGTGTTAGCCAGGATGGTCTCGATCTCCTGACCTCGTGATCCGCCCATCTCGGCCTTCCAAAGTGCTGGGATTACAGGCGTGAGCCACCTTGCCCGGCGCCTGTTCTTTAATTATATTATTGAATGTATTGAGATTTTTCAAATGTAGATCATTTTAAGAGTAATCTTTTTTCCTACAGATTCATTAAAAATATTTATTCATCATTAATCAGGTGGTTTTCTTTAGACAGTCTTTCTCAAGAAATGCAAAATGGTAATACAGAGTGCCTTAAAACATTAAATAGGCTGGGCGCAGTGGCTCACACCTGTAATCCTAGCACTTTGGGAGGCCAAGGCGGGCGGATCATGAGGTCAGGAGATTGAGACCATCCTGGCTAACACGGTGAAACCCTGTCTGTACTAAAAAATACAAAAATATTAGCCAGGCGTGATGGTGTGTGCCTGTAGTCCCAGCTACTCAGGAGGCTGAGGCAGGAGAATGGCGTGAACCCTGGAGGCAAAGCTTGCAGTGAGCTAAGATGGCGCCACTGCACTCCAGCCTGGGCAACAGAGTGAGACTCCGTCTCAAAAAAAAAAAAAAAAAATTAAATAAACCTTTTTTCTAACAATTAAAAAAAAAGAAAAAAAAACTCGAGCTGAAAAGAAGCTTAGAAATCATCTGGGTTTAGTTTCCCACACAGAATGGGAATCCCTGCATCTATACCAAAACAAAAATCCATCCTCTTTTCCAGATTTCTAAGGAAGTAATAGGATTTTTCAGAATTTCTTTTTTTTTTGTTTTTTTTTTTTTTGAAATGGAGCTTTGCTCTTGTTGCCCAGGCTGGAGTGCAATGGCCCCATCTCAGCTCACTGCAACTGCCGCCTCCCAGGTTCAAGTGATTCTCCTGCCCCAGCCTCCCGAGTAGCTGGAATTACAGGCATGTGCCACCATGCCTGGCTAATTTTGTGTTTTTAGTAGAGACGGGGTTTCTCCATGTTGGTCAGGCTGGTCTCGAACTCTTCAACTTAGGTGATGCATCCGCTTTGGCCTCCCAAAGTGCTGGAATTACAAGTGTGAGATACTGCTCCTGGCCCAGAATATCTTATAGGAAAAGTATGTTCAATTAGAAAAAACAAGCAAGCAGAGTAGTGCTCTTCCAACCTGTAACATACAGTGTCCTGTAACATTAGAAAATAACTTGAAGGTAACAGTAATATCTTCCTGTGAATCGAGAGTTACAATTTCAGGTTTTAGAAATTTTAGGTGAAAGTAGCAAGATTCACAAAGGAAAGGGTGCTAACACTGGGTATATACTAATGAGCCAGGATTGTTCAACACTTTTTTTCCTTTTTTTTTATAGACAGTCTCGCTCTGTTGCCAGGCTGGAGTGCAGTGGCACAATCTCGGCTCACTGCAACCTCCACCTCCCAGGTGCAAGAGATTCTCCTGCCTCAGCCTCCCGAGTAGCTGGGATTACAGACGTGTGCCACCACGCCTGGCTCATTTTGTATTTTTAGTAGAGACGGGGTTTCTCCATGTTGGTCAGGCTGGTCTCGAACTCCTGACCTCAGGTGATCCACCTGCCTCAGCCTCCCAAAGTGCTGGAATTACAGGCGTGAGCCACCGTGTCCAGCCAATCCTTTTTTTTTTTTTTTTTTTTTTTGAGATGAAGTCTCGCTCTTACTCCCCAGGCTGGAGTGTGCAATGGCGTGATCTCGGCTCACTGCAGCCTCCACCTCCCAAGTTCAAGTGATTCTCCTGGCCAGGCGCGGTGGCTCACGCTTGTAATCCCAGCACTTTGGGAGGCCGAGGCGGGCGGATCACGAGGTCAGGAGATCGAGACCATGGTGAAACCCCGTCTCTACTAAAAATACAAAAAAAAATTAGCCGGGCATGGTGGCGGGCGCCTGTAGTCCCAGCTACTCGGAGAGGCTGAGGCAGGAGAATGGCGTGAACCCGGGAGGCGGAGCTTGCAGTGAGCCGAGATTGCGCCACTGCACTCTAGCCTGGGTGACAGAGCGAGACTACGTCTCAAAAAAAAAAAAAAAAAAAAAAAAAAGTGATTCTCCTGCATCAGCCTCCCTAGTAGCTGGGATTACAGGCGCCTGCCACCGCGCCTGGCTAATTTTTGTATTTTTAGTAGAGATGGGGTTTCACCTTGTTCACCAGGCTGGTCTCGAACTTCTGACCTCAGGTGATCTACCCACCTCGGCCTCCCAAAGTGCTGGGATTACAGGCGTGAGCCACTGCTCTCAGCCCTGTTAAACACTTTACATAATCTCAATTCTTGGCCAGGCACGGTGGCTCATGCCTGTAGTCCCAGCACTTTGGGAATCCCAGAGTGGGCAGATTGCTTGAGCCCAGAAGTTCAAGACCAGCCTGGACAACACAGTGAGACCCGTCTCTACAAAAATTATAGAAAAATTAGCTGGGATTGGTGGTTCATGCTTGTAGTCCCAGGTATACGGGAGGCTGAGGTAGGAGGATCACCTGAGCTCAGGAAGTCGAGGCTGCAGTGAGCTGAGATCATGCCCCTGCCCTCCAGCCTGGGCAACAGAGCAAGATCCTACCTCAAAAGAAATAATCTCAGGTGGGCGCTGTGGGTCATGCCTGTAATCCTGGCACATTGGGAGGCCCAGGCGGGTAGATCACCTGAGGTAAGGATTTCAAGACCAGTCTGGCCAACACGGTGAAACCCCGTCTGTACTAAAAAGACAAAAATTAGCTGGGCGTGGTGGCAGGTGCCTGTAATCCCAGCTACTCGGGAGGCTGAGGCAGGAGAATCGCTTGAACCTGGGAGGCAGAGGTTGCTGTGAGCCCAGATCATGCCACTGCACTCCAGCCTGGCCAACAGAACGAGTCTCTGTCTCAAAAAAAAAAAACTCAATTCTCACACTTGAATTAGGTAGGTAGGTTGTGTTATGTGTGCTTTTTATGTATTGAGGAAACAGGATCACAGAGATTGTGCAACTTTAAGGTTACAGCTAGGTAGAGTGAATTTGAACTGAAATCTGTAATCTGAATGCTTATGCTGCATTCTTTTATGCCATTTTGCCTCTCTTAGGGGGCCGCAGGACCATTCCAATTCCTATAAGGTATAAGCACTAGTTTTAAAGTAATGCCATTGTGAACTGCTTGTTTTCATTGAAATAATAGTGTAACTGGAATGATAAATAGTTCATTAAAATTTTAGTCACATTAAGTCATCAGAATTCTAGGAGGAAATGAATACCTGATTATTTTGTACTTCACAAAATAAACTGGATAAACTGGATAAATGGCTGAAAGTTTCTTTTTTATATTGCTGAGTCAGGTTGGATCCGGTTCATTAAGGGCCAAAATTTGTATTTGGCAGTAATCCTCATGTGTTCTCAGAATGCTTGATTGGTCATTATCAGTTGCTTAATGCTTACCAAACACTTCCAGTGTTTGAGTCACTGAATTGGCTCATGGTAATTGTTAATCTTGTGGTTACTGAGTCAAGAGCCAGCAGTGTATGTTTTGGCTGCTTCACTTCCTCCCCAACACTTGACATTGTCAGATTTTAAATTAATTTTTTTTTCTAGTCTGGTGGGTTTGAAATTGTATCTGTAGTGTTTTTTATCAGCATTTCCTGAAGCCGGGCATCTTTTCATATATATTCATTGGTCATTTGTGCTTCTGCAAAGTGTATATTCAATTTCGTTGCCTATTTTTTTGGTCTTTTCTCTTTTTCTGATTCATTTTTAAGAGTTCTTTATATATTCTGGATACTAATTATTTGTTAATTTATAGGTTGCAAATATCCTTTCCCAATTTGTGACTTGTCTTTTCATCTCTTCATAGTCTTCTGGTGAGAAAAGCTCATAATTGTAATGAACTGAATTTTTCAATCTTTCATGGTTTGTGTGTTTTTTGTTTTTTTTTTTTTTTTTAGATGGAGTTTCGCTTTTGTTGCCCATGCGGGAGTGCAATGGCATGATCTTGGCTCACTGCAGCCTCCGCCTCCTGGGTTCAAGCAATTCTCCTGTCTCAGCCTCCCGAGTAGCTGGGATTACAGGCGCCTGCCACCACGCCCAGCTAATTTCTGTATTTTTAGTAGAGACGGGGTTTCATCATATTGGTCAGGCTGGTCTTGAGCTACTGACCTCAGGTGATCCACCTGCCTGGGCCTCCCAAAGTGCTGGGATTACGGGCGTGAGCCACTGCACCTGGCTGGTTTGTGCTTGTTGTATCAAATTTGGGAAATCCTTCTTTGCTGCCAGGCATGCTGTTTTAATAAATACAGTAGTATACCTATCTATAATGTGGTATATCTCATCTGACATTTAGTTCCAATATCTGCTTGATTACAAAGGCGGACTTCTTAGAAGTTGCTTTCTTATTATCTTTGGAGTTGTAGGGCCACAGGGTTTTAAAAGGAGGTTGGATTGTGCCTTACATGTGGGTTTCATACATTGTCCAAAACTGAGACACCAACGGATTTGTGAATGAGATGTGCATCTTATTAAATGTTAATGTGATTTGACAATGAGACCTTTCTTGTGTGGACAGTATTATATACAATTGATAGTGTGTCACTCAGTCTAAGCTGTTAGCACTTTCACTAAAATATATTCAAATTTTTTTTGATGTCTAGTTTTTACAGTGTTGGGCTTTATCAAGAATAGTTGTGGATTGTGGAAGAGCTGATATGGAGGCATCTTAGAGGAACATATTTTGATTTTCTTTTGTTTTTAAACTCTGTCCGGTTCCTTGGACTTGTATGTCTCCTATCTTATCAAGAATAATTGTAGATTGTGGAAGAGTTGATACAGAAACATCTTAGAAGAATGTTTTTTGCTTTTTTAAAAAAAAAAAAACTGTCCAGTTCCTTGGACTTGTGTGTCTCCTATCTGCCATTAAACCCTTATGACTTAAGGTATATGTATAAATACATACATCTTGGTGGCATTGATTTTTCTATGTTGTGTATTAAAGCTGCTAAAAAACATTTTTTCTTTTTTTCAATGAGAGGACTAGTGATTACTTTGACTTTAGGAATTACTCTTCTAAGGAGTAGAGTATTTGATCTGGGCGAGGATCACACTGAAATATAAAACATCTGAGTAATTTGGGTTCACTGAAAAAAAAAAAGAAATATAAAACAACCACCAGATTAAAAATACACTACAAATACTGTTTACACCCACCAGATTAAAAATACAACACAAATGCTGTTTATTTATACAAATAGTATACCTTTGACATTTATGAAAGGGATACTCTTAGATCATTGGGAATCCTTACTTATGTAACTAACATAGTTTAAAGTGTCCTTCATGAAATACAGAAAAGTGTAATGGGAAATTTTTAGTTACCTTCAGATTTGATGGGTAAATAGAAGAGAGCAACAAAGTTAAGCGATTTGAATGCTAAACTTAGTCTTCAGCTTTTTTTTTTGTTTGTTTTTGTTTTGTTTTTTAAAGACATGGGATCTTGCCCTGGTACCCAGGTTGGTCTTAAATGCCTGGCCTCAAGTAATTCACCCACTTCGGCCTCCCCAAGTGCTGGTGTTACAGACGTGAGCCACCATGCCTGGCGCTTTCAGCTACCTTTAACTCACTGCCTTTTTCTGTTGTTTGTTACTACCACTGGCCTGTTCCAACCTCCTTTAGTAACCTATTGGAAACTCAAGGTTAGGCTGTCTTGGGCTGGGTGTGGTGGCTCACGCCTGTAATCCCAGCACTTTGGGAGGCTGAGGCGTGTGGATCACCTGAGGTCGGGAGTTCGAGACCAGCCTGGCCAACATGGTGAAACCCTGTCTCTACTAAAAATACGAAATTTAGCCGGGTATGGTTTTGGATTCCTGTAATCCCACCTACTCAGGAGGCTGAGGCAGGAGAATTGCTTGAAGCCAGGAGGCAGAGGTTTCGGTGAGCCGAGATCATACCATTGCACTCCAGCCTGGGCGACAAGAGTGAAACTCCATCTCCAAAAAATAAAAAATAAAAAAGATTAGGCTGGCTTTGCCTGTCTTTTGCTTCATCTCATCATCATGGTCTTGGTCCCAGGTGGGGTTTGCATCCTTATTGGTAAGAATGGAATCTTCCTAATCCTAAAATCTTTCTATAGTTTGAGAGTGTTAACATGTCCTTCGGTATTTTCATGGGGAAGGATATGGGCAGTAACTTCCCCGTTTCTTTCTTCTAGTAGATCATTATATCTTTTTTTTTTTTTTTTTTTTTAAGACAGAGTCTTGCTCTGTCGCCTAGCTTGGAGTGCAGTGGTGCGATCTTGACTCATTGCAACCTCCTCCTCCAGGGTTCAAGTGATTCTTTCACCTCAGCCTCCTGAGTAGCTGGGATTACAGGCGCGTGCCACCATGCCTGGCTAATTTTTATATTTTTAGTAGAAACGGGGTTTCACCGTGTTGGCTAGGCTGGTCTCAAACTCCTGAACTCAAGTGATCCACCTGCCTCATCCTCCCAAAGTGCTGGGATTACAGGCATGAGCCACCGCACCCGGCCGATCATTATGTCTTATAGCACACCTCATGAGAGAAGTGATCTGGCTCCATGGGTAGAATTCAAGGTCAAATGGTCAGCCAAATTAAAAATCACTGCTAGAGCAGACTTTAGGGGTAGTTTGTGAACTTTCAAATTTGTAAATACTTAATTATTATTATTATTATTTTTTGAGATGGAGTTTTGCTCTTGTTGCCCAGGCTGGAGTGCAGTGGTACAATCTTGGCTTACTGCAACCTCCGCCTCCTGGGTTCAAGCAGTTCTCCTGCCTCAGCCTCCCGAGTAGCTGGGATTACGGGCATGTTCCACCATGCTCGGCTAATTTTGTATTTTTAGTAGAGACAGTGTTTCTCCGTGTTGGTCTGGCTGAACTTGAACTCCCGACCTCAGGTAATCTACCTGCCTCAGCCTCCCAAAGTGCTGGGATTACAGGTGTGAGCCACTGCTCCTGGCCAGACATGTTTAATTATTTCATCAAAGGTTTACTATATTTCTGAGATATTTTAGCCAAAGGAAACAAACTTAACAACTTTTGTTTTCTGAAAATACTTTAGCAAAAATAGGAGGGAGAGGATCAGGAAGAATAACTAATGGGTACCAGGCTTAATACCTGGGTGATGAAATAATCTGTACAACAACCCCCATGACACAAGTTTACCTATGTAACAAACCTTCACATGTACCCCTGAACTTAAAAGTTTAAAAAATTTAATATTAATAAAATCTTAAACAAAAATCATGGAAGGTCTTTAATTGTTTATGTCCTGTCCTATCCGTTTTCTTGAAGAAGAAATATTAGCTAGTTCTTGTAATTTATTTATTTATTTATTTATTTATTTATTTTTTGGGGCGGAGTCCCACTCTGTCACCCAGACTGGAGTACAGTGGTGCGGTCTTGGCTCACTGCAACCTCTGCCTCCTGGGTCCAAGCGATTCTCCTGCCTCAGCCTCCTGAGTAGCTGGGATTACAGGCCCTCGCCAGTACGCCTGGCTAAATTTTTGTATTTTTAGTGGAGATGGGGTTTCACCATGTTGGCCAGGCTGGTCTTGAACTCCTGATCTCAGAGGATCCACCTTCCTCAGTTTCCCAAAGTGCTGGGATTACAGACTTGAGCCACCATGCCTGGCAGTTCTTGTAGTTTAATAGGGGATCTTTTTTCCTTTCTTTCTTTCTTTTTTTTTTTTTTTTTTTTGAGACAGGGTCTCGCTCTGTTGCCCAGGCTGGAGTGCAGTGATGCAGTCACAGCTCACTGCTGCAGCCTTGACTTCCTGGGTTCAGGTGATTCTCCTACCTCAGCCTCCCGAGTAGCTGGGACTGCAGGCTCATGCCACCGTGCCTGGCTCTTTTTTTTTTTTTTTTTGTATTTTTTGTAGAGATGGGGTTTCATTATGTTGCACAGGCTGGTCTCAAACTCCTAAGTTCAAGTGATCCACCTGCTTCAGCCTCCCAAAGTGTTGGGATTACAGGTGTGAGTCACAGTGCCCAGCCTGCTCTAGATATATTACTGGCATTATATTTAGTGGAAGAGTATATATATTAGAGTAATGGAGATTTATTTCATTTAGTAGTATAAGAAGTTATGTTTAGGTGCAGTTCTAATTTGAGACATTCTGTATCTGTCCTGTCTGATATGTCTCCAACATTGACAGTGGAGATATAAAACATTTCCATCAGTGTAGAAAGTTCTGTTGGACAGCACTGTTCTAGATCAGTGATTCTCAAAGTTTTAGTGTGTGTATGGAGAACTTGGATGTATTATTAAAATGTAGATTCTGAGTCAGTAGCTCTGGTGTGGGCTTGAGAGTTTGTATTTATTTATTTGTAGAGATGGGGTCTTGCTATGTTCCCTGGTCTGTAACTTCTGGCCTCAAGCAGTCCTCCCACCTTGGCCTCCTAAAGCACCAGGATTGTGGGTGTGATCCACTGTGCCTGGCCTGTGTAAACTTTAAAATAGTGTCTTTAGCCATGAGAGATTATATTGTAATGGCAGAACTCTGGACAGTGAGTTGAAAGATCGAAAGTTGTAGTTCACTTTTTCTACCATCTTGAAGCTTTTAGAGGCCTGCTGGGAATAGGACTTCTAAAAGGCAAATATGTCTGGAAGGCTGTGGTCCAAGGCCATTTTTTGTTGGCTATAAGTGGGGTCTCCAGAATCAAAGAGAGCACACAACTGTTTTTAAATCGAAGGTGTTTATGCCTGAGATGAAACTGAATTCTGTTTGGGCAAGAGATTTGTGCTTATGTATACAAAGCAAAGAAAAACACAGTGACTCCTGGTGGCAAACCAAACAAAACCAGAATAATCTGTGGAAAGGTAGTTTGCGCCCATGGAAACAGACATGCCAAATTCCAAAGGAATAGTCCTGCTAAGGCCATTGGACACAGAATTCGCATGATGTTGTACCCCTCAAGGATTTAAACTAATGAAAAGTAAAAGTGGATTTGTGAACAAAAAAAGTCCTAGTTCAGCTTTCCTATTTAAAAACCAACGTCTCTCAGCCTTGGATTTTTTTTTTAATTTTAATTTTTTTAATTAAATTTTTTTTTTTTAGTGATGAGGTTTTGCTGTGTTGCCCAGGTTAGTCTCTAATTCCTGACCTCAAGTGATCCTCCCACCATGGCCTCCTAAAGTACTGGGATTACAGGCATGAGCCACGGTCCCCGGCCTGTATAAACTTTTTAAATAGTGTCTTTTGCTATGAGAGCTTGTATTGTAATGGCAGAACTGTGGACGGGAAGTTGAAAGATCTAAAGTTCAGGCCAGGCGCGGTGGCTCACACCTGTAATCCCAGCACTTTGGGAGGCTGAGGCGGGTGGATCATGAGGTCAGGAGTGTGAGACCAGCCTGACCAACATGGTGAAACCCCGTCTCTACTAAAAATACAAAAATTAGCAGGGTATGGTGGTGCACGCCTGTGATCCCAGCTACTCAGGAGGCTGAGACAGGAGAATCGCTTGAACCCGGGAGGTGGAGGTTGCAGTGAGCTGAGGTCATGCCACTGCGGTCGAGCCTGGGTGATAGAATGAGACTCCATCTCAAAAAAAAAAAAAAAAAAGATCTAAAGTCCTAGTTCATCTTTCCAATTTAAAAACAAACCTCTCTTAGCCTTGAACTCTTTTTTTATTTTTCAATTTTCTTTAGAGATGGGGGTCTTGCTATGTTGCCCAGTTTGGTCTCAAACTCCTGGCCTTGAGCATACGTCCCACCTTGGCTTCCCAAAATGCTGGGATTATAGGCATGAGCCACCAAGCCTGGCTAATGTATTTTTTTAAAATCACAACTTCATAATGATATTTATTGTTTGTTTAACTTTTAGCCTCTGCAAAGAAATATATTTTTAATTTAGATTTTAGAATTATAGGACTTTAAATATTTTGCCTTTCCTCTTTTATATAAAAATGTTAGTTCTTTACAACTATAATTACTTATTTTCTATATTGGACTCATATAAAAAGGGTTTTAAAATAGTAATACTGCTATTATAGCTGATAAGTACAATCTAAAATCTTTGCTGTTTATGTTCTTAAAATACTGCGTAAGGGAGGGCCAGGCACAGTGGCCCACATCTGTAATTACCAGAACTTTGGGAGGCGAGGCAGGCAGATCACTTGAGGTCAGGAGTTTGAGAACAGCCTGGCCAATATGGCGAAACCTCATCTCTCTACTAAAAATACAAAAAATTAGCCAGGTGTGGTGGTATGCACCTATAATCCCAGTTACTTGGGGGGGCTGAGGCAGGAGGATCGCTTGAACCCAGGAGGTGGAGGTTGCAGTGAGGTGAGATCACGCCACTGTGCTCCAGACTGGGTGACAGAGTGAGATTCTGTCTCAAAAAAATAAAAATAATAAAAATATTGTGTAGGGGAAGCTCTCAAACCACGTTCTTCCTCTACTCTCACACCATCACAACAATCATCAACATAGAACACATCTGTGACCAAAAGTGTGGGGGTTTTTCGCCTCTGCACCAAGCAGTGGACACCAGCTGGGTGTTCTTCAATTAAATTCAGGTTGGGGGCTCAGTCTTCAAGACTGCCTGCACACCCCTGGACACCAGTTGTATGTCTGGGGCCCTGCATCTTATGACCCACTGTCTTCATGTTGGTGTTCCCACGATCCCCTCTTTGGGTTTGGTTAATTTGCTGGAGCATCTCACAGAACTCAGGGAAACACTGAAATTTATTAGTTTATTCTAAAGGATCTTACAAAGGATATAGATGAAGGGATGCATAGAGCAAGGTATAGGGGAAGAGGTGTGGAGCTTCTATACCCTTCTTGGGGCACCACCATCCAGGAACCTCCAGGTGTTCAGCTATTCAGAAGCTCTCTGAACCCAGTCCTCTTGGGCTTTTGTGGAAGCTTCATGATGTCAGCATGTCTTCTCTCAGGGTATAGGGCAGTCCCCTCTCTGGGGAGGGTGTTAAGACCCACAACCAGAAAGTTGGGGAAAGATTATAGTCCTTTCTTGGGGCAGGTGAAAGTAGGGCAGAGGAAGAGGTTTTGTTTCCTGAGATCTAACACACCCAATATCGTATCAGAAGACTGTAACTAGGGCTGTGGGAATTATGAACCAGGAAGAGTGGATGAAAACCAATATATCTCATAACACTACAAATGTATTTTACTGATGTATACAATTAGAATACTGAGTTCTAAAGTCACTTCAAATAATTCTCTGGTCATTTTACTAATTTTCTGTACAGTTAGGTTTATTTGTTTCATTTTGTATTCATTTTGAGGGCTAAAAAATTATATTGCTAAGAATGTGTAATAGCTATTTTGAAAAGTTAGAATACAGAGATGTATAAAAAGAAAAATTCTCTCTTTTTTTTTTTTTTTTGGGACGGAGTCTCGCTCTGTCGCCCAGGCTGGAGTGCAGTGGCACAATCTCGGCTCACTGCAAACTCCGCCTCCCAGGTTCATGCCATTCTCCTGCCTCAGCCTCCTGAGCAGCTGGGACTACAGGTGCCTGCCACCACGCCCGGCTAATTTTTTGTATTTTTAGTAGAGATGGGGTTTCACCGTTTCAGCCAGGATGGTCTTGATCTCCCTACCTCATGATCCTCCCGCCTCGGCCTCCCAAAGTGCTGGGATTACAGGCGTGAGCCACCGCGCCCAGCCAATAAAAATTTTCTTTAAGCCACCATTGGAAATATCCACTATTAGAATATTTGTATAAAATATTTGTGGAGCTCACATTTATTGAAAACATTATGCCATGTGTTCAGATTGTTCTAAGCACTTTGTATGCATTATCTCATTTGATCCTTACAATAACTTTATGAGATAGTTACTGTTATCTCTATTTTATTTTTCTTTTTTCAGCCAGTCAAATTTAGCAGTGGGGGGTTGTATACCAACTTTAGTAACACTGCTATGGATAAGTTCTGATGAGCCACTACCATTGGACCAGCCTGTTATTCCCATTTGATTGATTAAAACTCAAATGTTAACTTGTACAAAGGATACGTAACCTAGTAAGTTGCAGAACTGAGACTTGACCCCTGACAATTCTTACTCACTCACTTTATTCATCCCTGTATATTTTTTTTATCTTTTTTTCTGTGCTTATACATACACAGATTTTTTTTCTTTTGGCTTTTGAGAACAGAGATATTTTTAAATGTATTTCATACATTCAGGTAAGTTTTTTTTTTTTTTTCCTCTAACAGTGTCTTATAAGAAGTTTTTGATTTCATTGAAGTCCCCTTTAGTTTTTCCTTTATGGTTTGTGCTTTTGGTGTTATATCTAAGAATTTTTGGTTAATCTAAGGTCAGAAAGATGTTCTCGAAGTTTTATACTTTCAGGTTTTACTTTTTTGTTTATGATTCATTTTGAATTAATTATGTATGATGTCATATGGACGAAAGATTTTTTTTGTTTGCACATAGATACCTATTTTAGCACTTTTTGTTGAAAAGATTACCCTTTCTAGGTCGGGCGCGGTGGCTCACACTTGTAATCCCAGCACTTTGGGAGGCCGAGGTGGGCGGGTCACGAGGTCAGGAGATTGAGACCACGGTGAAACCCCGTCTCTACTAAAAATACAAAAAATTAGCCGGGCGTTGTGGCGGGCACCTGTAGTCCCAGCTACTTGGAGAGGCTGAGGCAGGAGAATGGCGTGAACCCAGGAGGCAGAGCTTGCAGTGAGCCGAGATTGCGCCACTGCACTCCAGCCTGGGTGACAGACCAAGACTCCGTCTCAAAAAAAAAAAAGAAAAGATTACCCTTTCTAAAATATTTTATCCATGTCTATATTTGGACCTGTTCTAGTCTGTTGATCCATTTGTCTGTCTTTATGCCAGTATCACACTGTCATGATAATTGTAGCTTTATAATAAATTTTGAAACCAGAAAAGAAAGTTTCCCAAAGTTGTTACGACTGTAGGTCCTTTGGATTTTTCTTTTTTTTTTTTTGAGACGGAGTTTCACTCTTGTTGCCCAGGCTGAAGTGCAATGGCGCGATCTCAGCTCACCGCAACCTCCACCTCCCAGGTTCAAGCGATTCTCCTGCGTCAGCCTCCCGAGTAGCTGGGATTACAGACGTGTGCCACCACGCCTGGCTAATTTTGTATTTTTAGTAGAGACGGGGTTTCTCCATGTTGGTCAGGCTGGTCTCGAACTCCTGATTTCAGGTGGTCCACCTGCCTCGGCCTCCCAAAGTGCTGGGATTACAGGCGTGAGCCACCGCGTCCGGCCAGTCCTTTGGATTTCTATACAAATTTTTTGGTGTTTTTTTTTTTTTTTTTTTTTTTTTTTTAAGACAGTCTCACTATGTTGCCTAGGCTGGCCTCCAACTTTTGGGCTCAAGTGATCCTCCCACCTCAGTCTCCTGAGTAGCTGCTGCAACTACACAAACATGCTACCGTGTCTGACTCCATATGATTTTTAAAATTAGCTTGCCAAGTTTCTGTAAAAAGCTGCTGGCTATTTATTTATTTATTTATTTGAGACCAGGTCTTGCTCTGTCTCCTAGGCTGGAGTGCAGTGGTGTGGTCATGGCTCACTGCAGCCTGGACCTCTCGGGCTGAAGTTTATCCTCCTACCTCAGCCTCTTGAGTAGCTGGGACCACAGGTGTGTACCACTAAGCTTGGCTAATTAAAAACAATTTTTTTTTTTGGAGACGGAATTTCACTCTTATTGCCCAGGCTGGAGTGTAATGGCATGATCTCGGCTCACTGCAACCTCCGCCTCCTGGGTTCAAGCGATTCTCCTGCTTCAGCCTCCCGAGTAGCTGGGATTACAGGTATGCATCACCATGCCCAGCTAATTTTTTGTATTTTTAGTAGAGATGGGGTTTTGCTGTGTTGGCCAGGCTGGTCTCGAACTCCTGACCTCAGGTGATCTGCCCTACTCGGCCTCCCAAAGTGCTGAGATTACAGCCATGGCACCCGGCCTAAAAAATTTTTTGTAATATAGACAGGGTCTCACTATGTTGCCCCGGCTGATCTTGAACTTTTGGCCTCAAGTGATCCTCCTGTCTCAGCCTCCCAAAGCTCTGAGATTACAAGCGTGAGCCACCATGCCCAGCTTCACTGATTCTTCAGCTCGATTGAGTCTGCTGTTGAAATTCTCTATTGAATTATTTGGTTCAGTCATTATATTCTTCCGCTCTAAGATTTGCTTTTTATTATTTGTTTCTTTGTTTTCATTTTGTTCATGTATTGTTTTTCTAATATTGTTATTTGTGTGTGTGTGTGTGTGTGTTTTAACTGAGACGGAGTCTCACGCTAACCCTGGCTGGAGTGCAATGACACAATCTTGGCTCACTGCAGCCTCCACCTCCTGGGTTCAAGTGATTCTCCCGCCTCAGCCTCCCGAATAGCTGAGACTACAGGCGTGTGCCACCACACCCGGCTAATTTTTGTATTTTTAGTAGAGACGGGGTTTCACTATGTTGGCCAGGCTGGCGTTGAACTCTTGACCTTGTGATCCGCTTGCCTTGGCCTCCCAAAGTGCTGGAATTATAGATGTGAGCCACCGTTCCTGGCCAGTTATTTGTGTTTTATTGTAGTCCACGGACCTTCTTTAATAGGATTATTTATTTATTTATTTATTTTTCTTTTATAGAGACGGGTTTCACTATGTTGTGCTGGTCTCGAACTGCCGGGGCTCAAGCAATCTGCCCGCCTTGGCCTCCCAAAGTGCTGGGATTACAAGTGAGAGCCACCGCACCTGGCCAAGAGGATTATTCTGAATTCTTTGTCAGTCAGTTCTATAGGTCTCCATTTCTTTAGGGTTGTTTTTTGGCATCTTATTAGTTTTCTTTTATGGTATCATGTTTTCCTTGGTTCTTTTTTTTTCTTTTGAGACAGATTTTTGCTCTGTCATCTAGGCTGGAGTGCAGTGGCACGATCTCAGCTCACTGTAGCCTCTGCCTCCTGGGTTCAAGCTATTGTCCTGCCTCAGCCTCCCCAGTAGCTGGGGTTACAAGCATGTGCTACCATGCCTGGCTAATTTTTGTAGTTTTAGTAGAGATGGGGTTTCACCATGTTGGCCAGGCTGGTCTTGAACTCCTGACCTCAGGTGATCCACCTGCCTCAGCCTCCTGAAGTGCTGGGATTACAGGCGTGAGCCACTACACCTGACCTC